>NW_027507785.1:263811985-265071985 GCF_037356315.1 Lithobates pipiens | reverse complement strand
TTTCACTGATCTACATGCAGCACGAAGATAGGTAAAGCCCCATACAACTTTTTTTTTTTTCACTCCACCAGCAGGTCACTGTATCAACACTAGCGATGTTGGTGTGGTGATCTTCCCTGCTGTGCTATTGAATTCAACCTTCTGTGTTTGGGAACCATAAAGGTGCCTACGACAGTGATTTCCAGCTTCCACAGTGACCAACTAGGTATAGCACATACATACATACTAATATAGTATTGGTCAAGCTGAACCAATTTAAATTGTGTAAAATTCCTACATTCCTTACAAAATGTATACAGTATAACAGCCAATATTTATTCTGTAGATACATCAACTCCCTGGCCCTTGGATTTAGCCAGCTCTCATGTAATGGAAGAGATACCATTTTAATGGGCTACTCACTTGCCTCTTGCATGCTTCACCCATTCTTCAGCCAGCCTCTTCCTCTCCTGTACACTCAACGACATTCCCTCTCCTGTTGTCCCATTTACTGCATACAAAAACATAGAAACACAAATGATTATAATCCTAGTTTAGAAAAATTCAACAGGTACTGGTTTTCCCGCTTTTCTGTTTTAAATTTGAACATTTGGCAAATCAAACAGTTAATACATTGATAAATTAGGATAACTAAAGGTCTTATATTTTCTTAAAGTTGCATGGTATTAGTAGCTACAGTAGATCAATCCAAGGCTTTTTTTTTTATTTTTTTTTAATACGATGAATTCTGTTAAAAAGATAGGTTCACCTTTCATAACATGTTACACCCGTATTCAGGGTGTAACTTGTTACTGATGCAGCAGCCCCGCAACCGCCCCACCCCCCCCCCTCTGCGCCCGCCCGACCGTGTCATTCAATCACAGAGTTCTGTGGATGGTAGAACTTCAACTATTGGCAGCCATTACGGCTGACAGCTTGTAGTTCTTAAAGTAGTTGTGAAAACGCCTTCTGTGTGTAGCAGCCTCCCCCCGGGACACTCCCTCTTGAATGGCTGAGACACAGCAGCGGCACCATTGGCTAACTGACTTTGACAGCTGCAGGAGCAGATCAGGAGAGAGGAGAAAGGGCTTCCCTTTAGCTGAATGGACACACAGAGCTACAGCTTGACTTGGGTGCCCCCATAGCAAGCTGCTTGCTGTGGGGTCACTCGACAGGAAGGAGGGGTCAGGAGAGCAGAAGAGGGGCCCAAAAGTGGAGGATCTGGGCTGCTCTGTGCAAAACCACTGCACAGAGGAGGAAAGTATAACTTTTTTATTTTAATAAACGAGACTTTACAAATCACTTTAATGAAGTACCAGGGTGCTAATGAGTGCTCTAGGTAGTGAATTGATGCTGTCACTTGGTAATGTACAAAGTACAGCAGACAGCTACACTGACAGCCTGCAGGAGCCTGGGATTGCACCTGTGATCTGTCGATTGTGGGTGCAATGATTTACAGGTGCCCAATAAAAAAACAAATAAAATAAATAAATAAATAAATAAAAAACACACCACATAAAACCGAGCTAGAAGAATAGTGGTGCGCTGTACTGGAACAGGTTTAACCTGCCCAAAATCAACAATACACAGCGATACTAGTTGTGCTACCTTCGCAAATGCTGTTACTAAATAAATAATTGCTAAATTATTCTTGTAGGCCAAGAACAAAGTATATTTAGCGTAACGTGCAATCGGATGCTAAAATAGGTTAAAACATTACGTAAAAATTCATATAACTCACAACTACAGATAAATAGTTCCCCTACGTGTTCAAGTAAATGTGACATTCATTTCAATATTATGGCATAGGTAGAATAAATAAACTTTGTGAAGAATGTATACATAGAACCAAAATATCCTTAAATCATGCAAGGTGCAGCGATTATTTGCAAAAGTCGCATAGAGTGCCAGTGCTTAAATGCAGTATAAATAAATAAACCTCCAACAAATTGTGTGTATATATAAAAAAATCGCAAATGTCCTTAAATCATGCAAAGTGTAGCGATTAACTCCAAAATCGCATAAAGTGCCAGTGCTTAAATACAATAGTGCAAAAGGTGGTCCTGTGTGGTCTTCTTATGGGTGTCCCCTTACCTTACTGCTGTAAGGTAACAGCATGTAAATAATGTGCCTTTGGGGTCCTTGGTGGCCTTTCCCTTTAAGAGTCCCGTTGTGATGTCCCAGATCCTGGCGTTCCTATCCTGCCTATTGTGCTGTGTGGCCCCTTTAAATAGTAGCTCTGGGGTAATCAGCAATGAGGGTCTCTCGGCGGATGGCGTATGTATGCGATCAGAGAATAGAGGAAGGATGTCCCATAGTGTAGTAAATTCAATATATCAATTTTATTTAAAGCGGAAGTTCCGCTCATCTGATCCCTCCCCCCCTCCGGTGCCACAATCGGCACCTTTCAGAGGGGAGGGGGGTGCAGGTATCTGCACCCACTTCCGAGACAGACCGCCGCAGATGTCCCACCCCCCCCCCCCCCCCGTTTTGTTCTGGGAAACAAACAGTTCCCAGGACACAGCGGGACCAGCAGAGACATGCAGCGCGACTCGCGCATGCGCAGTAGGGAACCGGGCAATGAAGCCGCAACGCTTCACTTCCCGATTCCCTGACAGAGGATGGCGGCGGGGGCAGCAGAGAGACGAGCGATCGCTCGTCATCTGCCGCCGACATCACTAGACCCTGGGACAGGTAAGTGTCAATTTAATAAAAGTCAGCAGCTGCAATATTTGTAGCTGCTGGCTTTTAATATTTTTTTTTTTAAGGTGCAGAACCGCTTTAAGAATAAAACAGCAAATACTCACAAACACAGAGTTAAAAGGGCGTTGTACAAACGAGCGAGTATGCATCACTTCCGGTAGCTATTGTCCCGACGCGTGTTCATCCCCTGATGAAGTCACGTGACGAACACGCTTTGGGGCAATAGCTACCGGAAGTGACGCATACCGCGCTCCGAGCATCCTATGCATTAAGGTGAAAAGAAAAAAAAAAAAAAAAGAAAAAAACACTTGTCAAGTGACCGGCTCCCCAGTTTAACTTACCTGAACCCTCGAACTTGACCCGGCAGGGATGTGCTGTCTCTCTGCCTGGGGTCTTGATTCGATAGCTTGCCACTGGCTCCCACTGCTGTCAATCAAATCCAATGACGCGAGCGCAGAGTCCTGCATTCGGCCTCTATGGATGCCGAATGCTGGACTTGCGAGCGCGCCTGCAAGGTAACCCCCTCAGGGAAGCGCTTCCGAGGGGGTTATCAGATGTTGGGAGGAGCCGCCGGGGGACCCCAAAAGATCAGGTTCAGGGAAACTGTGCAAAACGATTAAAAAAAATAGAAACAAATTTATTTACCTTTACAATCATTTTAAAGTATTTGTAAAGTCAAAACTGCACCCCTCCATCATTTTGAAAAGACAGGGTATGAATAATGCCAATGTCAGGTTGTTGCCATCTGTTCCCCCATTGGGAAGATTTCCCTTCATTTCCTGTCCTGTATACACAGCAGGATGGGGGATAACCTCTTAAACAGTTGTCCCCATAGGAAGATTTTCCATGTACTAGTGACAACTGAAAATTTTGGATTTTATATACACTATTTCAGGGTAAATTAAACTTTCAATGATACTTCCAGAACTCATCAATGCTAATGGTAAAGACAAGTATTAAACACATAAAAGACAGCACACAGGCTCACCAAATATATTCTTAACACTTTGTTTGTGGACCAGATAATCTACATACTCCTGGATGACAGAGAGGTTGATGTCATTGCTGAAAGAAGAGAAGAGAAATTACCAAAAAATATTATGTTATTGTGCAGTTATCAATAGTGGTCAGAAATGAATGCTGAAACAATCATCACTTTGACTACACAGGTCTACAGGAAGGTGACCACACAAACCCTACAAATGAATACAATTTCATATTCACCTGCTTGTCATTGGAGTGAAGGTCGCAGCTACAAGGCCCCTCAACTTTTTCCCAGCTAGCGCCATGACCCTGTGTATTAAATTTAAAAAAAAAGAAGCAAAATGAGCAATCTACTACCATGTCTCACTCTTGTAGTAAATGTATACTGTCATTTACGTTCCAGCACATCCTCGGCACAAGATAGACAATGAAAGCAAAGAATAGACAACCTACAGTGGAGAATCCCTGCAATTTGTAACTCCAAGAGCTAAATAGTCTAAAATAAACGAGATTTTCAAATGATTAAATTAAATTTCAATGCATGAATTTCAGGGAACTCGAAGGCACCTATCAATATTTCAATACTATACTTGTGATGCTACATGTGGTGAATCCACCACTAGTTACACCAGCCTCTCACCTTAACGTTTGAACCAAAAGCTATAGGTCAAGATGTACTTTTCCCTTTAAGGGGCATATAGATTTTTTTTTTATTTCTGGCTGTATAATCATTTTGATTCATACAGCTATTGAATACTATTGTGACTGACCACAGCTATCACATGGTACAGGTCCACTGTGACTGGCCCTGTGACTGCAGTGACCAATCACAGAGATCACATTAGTAAACAATAGTGTCATGATGATCGCTGGTGTTAACAACTGGTAATGTAATGGATATGATGAAATTCATTTTTAATGCACAGATTTCAGGGAACTCAAATGGAGGCACCTATCAGAGATTATATACACACACGCAAATTAGGGACACCCTGATACCAGTTTTTTAAGACTGAGTACAAGTAGTGATACTTTTTTTCTTAAGTACACGCTGATGTGAATTATCAATACCTATTTTTAATGTCACGATTTTTTTAGACTAATGAAAAATTATTACTTAACCACTTGCTTACTGGGCACTTAACCACTTACAGACCGGACCATTTTGCTGGTCAAAGACCAGACCACTTTTTGCGATTCGGCACTGCGTCGCTTTAACTGACAATTGCGCGGTCGTGCGACGTGACTCCCAAACAAAATCGAAGTCCTTTTTTTCCCCCCACAAATAGAGCTTTTTGGTGGTATTTGATCACCCCTGCGGTTTTTATTTTTGCGCTATAAACAAAAATAGAGCGACAATTTTGAAAAAAAAAAACGCATTATTTTTTACTTTTTGTTATAATAAATATCCCCCAAAAATATATAAAAAAAAACATTTTTTTTCCCTCAGTTTAGGCCGATACGCATTCTTCTACATTTTTTTTTTAACCAAAAATATCGCAATAAGCGATTATTGATTGGTTTGCGCAAAAGTTATAGCGTTTACAAAATAGGGATAGTTTTATAGCATTTTTATTAATAATTTTTTATTATTTTTTTTTTTTTTTTTTTACTAGTAATGGCGGCGATCAGCGATTTTTTATTGTGATTGCGACATTGTGGGGGACCCATCGGACATTTTTAACACATTTTTGGGACCATTGTCATTTATACAGTAAATCACTGCTATATAAATGCAGCGATTCCTGTGTAAATGACACTGGCAGTGAAGGGGTTAACCAGTGGGTGGCAGTGTAGGGGTTAAGTGTTCCTAGGGGTGTGTTACTAACTGTGGGGGGGGGTTGGGCTTTCATTTAGTGAACACTGATCTCTGCTCCAATCACATGGAGCAGAGATCAGCGTCACTAGTTGCTAGGCAGAATGGAGAAATGCTGTTTACACGGCATTTCCTCCATTCAGCCGTCCCGTGAAACGATCGCGGGGTTGCCCGCGGCGATCGAGTCCGCGGGTCCCGCGACCGGACTCACGGGGGTCCCGACCAGCGCGGGAGCGCGCTGCCGGCGGCTCGCTCCCGATGGCAGGGCGGAATTGAATATTGGACGTACCTGTACGCCAATATGCCTGCCCGTGCCATTCTGTCGACGTACATTGTCGTGCGCTGGTCGGGAACCGGTTAAACACCCTTCCTGCCCGGACCAATTTTCAGCTTTCGGTGCTCTCACACTTTGAATGACAATTACTCAGTCATGCAACACTGTATCCAAATGAATTTTTTGTCCTTTTTTTCCCACAAATAGAGCTTTTTGGTGGTATTTGATCACCTCTGGGGTTTTTATTTTTTGCGCTATAAATGAAAAAAAGACTGAAAATTAAAAAAAATTAAAAAAAATAACCAGTTACACTTACCGGTAACTGTGTTTCTGGGAAGTCTTCCAGGACGGCACCCTGAGAGATGACTGGTCCACCTGACAGGAAACACAATCAATCAAAGAGGTTAAAAGCCCCCACCCCTCCCCGTGCTCCTCAGTTGTGACAAAGTATTGACCCACACCAGTGCACGAGAGTGAAGAAAACCACACCACACCACCACACTCTATACCTTAATTTATACCTAAAGAGAACGGGTGGGAAGTAGGCCTGCCGTCCTGGAAGACTTCCCAGAAACACAGTTACCGGTAAGTGTAACTGGTCATTTTCTCAAGTCGTCTTCCAGGACGGCACCCTGAGAGAGGAGCAAGTAGCTCAGGCCTACCTTAGGGTGGGACAACCGCTTGCAGGACCTTCCTGCCAAATGCCAGATCCTGAGGGGACAGTAACTCCACCCTGTAATGCCTCAGGAAGGTGTTCTGGCTTGTCCATGTAGCGGCTCTACATATCTGCTCCACTGAAGCTCCGGCCCTTTCTGCCCAAGAGGTTGCCAGAGATCGCGTGGAATGAGCTTTCAGGTCCCTAGGAACTGCATTACCTGACTGCTCATAGGCTAAAGCAATGGCATGCTTAATCCATCTAGCTATGGATGCTTTGGAGGCTTGTTGGCCCTTCTTTTGGCCAGAAAAATTAACTAAAAGATGGCTGGACCTTCGAAACTCCTTAACTTTTTCTAAGTAGGATAATAAACAACGTCTGACGTCCAGACAGTGAAAAGAAATTTCCCTCTCATTTTGGGGATTATTACAAAAGGAAGGTAGCACTACTTCTTGAGTCCTATGGAACCTGGATGCTACCCTTAGGGAGGTACAGGGGGTCCTGCCTAAGTATAACCCTGTCCTCAAATAAACGAAAGTATGGTTCCTTGACTGAAAAAGCCTGAATATCGCCTACTCTCCTGGCTGATGTAATAGCAAGCAGAAAGGCCAACTTAAAGGTGAGAATCCTGAGTGGGATCTGGTCTATTGGTTCAAAGGGGGGCCTTGTTAAGCCCTCTAACACCAAGGTAAGATCCCATGGTGGGAACCTAGACACCTGGACAGGGGACAACCTCTCTCTGACCAAAAGGAACCTCTTGATCAGAGGATCTAGTGCCAAGCGTCTCTCCAAAAAACAGGATAAGGCTGCGACCTGTGCCTTAAGTGTCTTGGTTGCCAACCCCTGCTCTGCTCCATCCTGGAGAAACTCCAGAATGGCCGGGATCTCTTGCTGAGAAGTCCCTCTCACCTGACACCAGCGAGAAAAAATCCCCCAGGTCTTAGCGTAAATACGCCTTGTGACCGGCTTTCTACTAAGGAGGAGAGTATCCACTACTCTGTCCGACAGGCCCTTCTCCCGCAGGTTCTGCCTTTCAAGAGCCAGGCCGTCAGCCTGAAGAAGCTGGGGTCTGGATGGCAAACTGGACCCTGAAGGAGAAGGTCGCGCCGAACAGGAAGGTGTAGAGGCGGGGCTATGGACCAACCCTGCAGGGTTGGAAACCAAGCTCTCTTGGGCCACCAAGGGGCTATCAGAATCAGGGCGCCTTCCGAGAGAAACAGCTTTTGAAGAACCCTCGGAATTAGCCCCGGGGGGGGGGGGGGGGGAGGGGAGGCATAGGCCAACCGGAAGTCCCAAACCTGGGCCAAGGCGTCTATCCCCTCTGAGCCCCCCTCTCGGGCAAGGGAAAATAATCTCTTTACCCTTCTGTTCTTTCTGCGGGCGAACAGATCTATCTCTGGATCGCCGAACTGCCGACATACCAGGGAGAATACCTCTGGATTCAACTCCCATTCTCCCTGAAGAATCGGCTGACGACAGACTGAGATAGTCTGCCTCTACATTCAGGGACCCCTTTATGTGGACTGCGGAAATGGAGATAATCCGATGCTCCGCCCAGCCCATGATCTCTAAAGATAGAGCCAGTAGAGTTGGAGATCTGGTGCCCCCCTGATGATTGACAAATGCCACTGCCGTGGCGTTGTCTGATAGGACCTGAACTTCCTGGTCCTTGATCCTCCTTTCGAAAGCCTTTAATGCCTCCCCGATGGCCAAAAGTTCTCGAAAATTTGAGGATGTCTTTCTCTGACTCATGTCCCAGGAACCCTGGGCTGTTAGATCCTCCAGGTAGGCCCCCCACCCCCAGGAACTTGCGTCTGTTGTTATCCTGAGCGGCTGAAGCTGACTCCAAAGGAGACCCCCCTGAAGCCTCTGAGGGTGAAGCCACCAGTGAAGAGAATCCTTTACCTCGATCGGAATGGCCACTTCTACTTCTAGAGAAACCCCTTTCCTGTCCCAAGAGGAAAGGAGGAAGTGCTGGAGGGTCCTGGAGTGCAGCTGTGCCCAAGGAACTGCTGGGATAGCTGCCGTCATCAGGCCCAGCACCCTCATAATCCCTCTGTATGGAGATGTCTTTGCCTCTAACAGAGAAAGGACCGCTGAAATTATACCCTCTACCTTGCTCTGGGGTAGAACTAACTTCTGTTGCGCGGAATCCACCAGGAATCCCAGATACATTTTCGTCTGGTCCGGAATCAGTGAGGATTTTTCCTTGCTGATGATCCATCCCAGGGATTCTAAGGTCTCCACTAGCCTGGCTAGATCCAAAAGGAGCTGATCCCGATTCTGATTGTAAATCAGAATGTCGTCCAAATAGGGAATCAGCGCTACTTCCTGGAGATGCAGGAAGGCCACTACTTCTGCCAGGATCTTTGTAAAAACCCTTGGACTGGATGCCAGCCCGAAGGGGAGGGCCGCAAACTGCCAATGCTGAACTCCCTCTGGAGAGGCAATTGCAAATCTTAGGAAGACCTGATGGTTTTGAAATATAGGGACGTGAAGGTAGGCGTCCTTTAAATCCAAGGTTACCATGAATACGTCCCTGAGAAGGTGTCTCCTGAGAGAATAAACACTCTCCATGCGGAACTTCTTGTACCGCAGGAAGACGTTGAGATGCCTTAGATTTATGATGAGGCGATATCTTCCTGAGGGCTTTGGTACCACAAATATGTGGGAGTAGAACCCCTGACCCTGCTGGCCCTCTGGAACAGGCACTATGACCTCCTGCCTGGCCAGTTCTTCTATATTCTGTAGGACTCCTGCTGCCTTGCCAGGATCCCTGGGAAAGTGGGTCAAGAGAAATTTGGTGGGAGGAGGGGAAAGAAATTCTAATCTGTAACCCTCTTTTATGATCTGTAGAATATGGGGGCTCTGAGTGACCCTTTCCCACTGAGGGACAAAGTGGGAAAGTCTTCCCCCCACTCGAATGTCATTTGGAGGTCTTGTCGCCTGACTTCTGGCTGGAAAAGAGAATGCCTGACCTTCCCAGCCCCCCAACGTCTATTAGGGGAGACCTTTTTCTCCGAGAAACGGTTCTTTGCCTGGGGGCCACGAAAAAACCTCTTCCTATCCCTCCTCGGTTTAGTAGGGAATTTCTTCCCCTTTTCGGTCGACCTAGCAAGGGCTTGGTCTAGGCCAGCACCAAAAAGGAGGGAACCCTCAAAAGGGAGGCCACATAGACGGGTCTTAGATGAGCCATCCCCGTCCCAAGTTTTAACCCATAGGGCTCGCCGAGCCGAGTTTAGTAAGGCACCGGACTTGGCGGTTGTGCGCACCGTCTCCACGGCCGCATCCGCTAGGTATGCAACAGCGCTGCCTACGACCTCCAATGAATCTAAGACCTCCTTAGACTTGGAAGTCTGGGAGATGTGGTCTATCAGCTTAGAGATCCACATGTCCGCATTTCTAGCGATGCAGGCTGAGGCCAACGCGGGGCTCATAGCCGACGCGTTGGCCTCCCAGGCCCTGCGCAAAATAGTTTCTGCCCTCCGATCCATCTGATCCTTGATGTTCCCAGTGTCTTCAAAGGAAAGATCGGATTGTTTAGAAACTTGTGCCAGGGAGGCGTCTAGCCTAGGAGTCTTGAAAAACTTCTCCTCATCCTCCTCAGTAAAGGGGCATCTACGCTTCCATGTTTTGTACTTTAGGAGCCTCTTCTCCGGATCCTTCCACTCCCTTAAGATAATATCTTTGAGTGCAGGATGTACCGGAAGAACCCTGGTCTGTGGTTTAATTAAGCCCCTATACATTTTGTCTTGGGCAGAGACCTGTGCCGTGGGCTCCTGAATCCCCTCAGAAGCGTAAACCGCCCTCAGTAGTCCCTCCATGTCATCGGCTGAAAAGATATGCCTGCTAGACCTGGAGTCCTCCCCCTCATCCTCCTCCTGGCTGTCCAACACACCCTCGTCCGAGAATCCCTGCCCATGGGATTCGGACTCATCCTCCTCCTCTGAATCCTGAGACTGGAGATACCTTGGGTTGTCTGCCCGCCGTCTAGACCCCCTAGAGGAAGCGGAGCGCTCCTGGGAGGAGGCGTCCTTGCTGGTGTGAGCCTCTGAATCCCTAGACTTAAGGGAGGACTGAAAGGCTTTCAGAGTGGACAGCATCTCAGTTTGTACTGTGAGAAACTTCTCCATTATCTGAGAGGTTTCCTTCCCTGTCAGCTTCTGTATACATTTAAAGCAGAAGGGTTTAGGATGATCTGGGGGTAATCTAGCATTACAGTTTCCACAACGCTTAGAGTGGGTGGAAGATTTCACAGGACGGCTGGCAACCCCAAGGGCAGTGGCATCGTCCCCTGAAACAAAAACATACAGGCATTACAATACAGCACTGTACCACCCAGAGGAGAAGAGTTGGGGTACCCTCCCCCATCTAAACCTCCGGCGGCCGGTCAGACTCACCCCCTGTGGTCTCCTCCATGGCCATGGACCCTGCGGGTCTCTCCTCACGTTCCATGCTGCTGGCACCAGTGAGCTTCTTCGGACAGCTAACACAGGCGAAGGCAGCCGGTCTGTGGGAGAAGTGGGCGCCTGCTCCTCCTGGATTTATGTCCCCGATTTGGCAAATCAGCTGTGAGGCTGAGGCTGTGGTTACCTCCATGCTGATACGGCCACCATTTTGCTGTAGACAGGAAATGACCCGAACTCTGAGCTCACTTCCTGTTCTGTGGAGGAAGTGATGTCATTCCTCCACCAAGCTCCAGGAAGATGGTGCCAAACCTCCCCAGAAAGCTGAGCACCTCTGCTGCAAAGGGGAGATACTGCCTCCAGCTGCACCAAGAACCCTCTGGATTGCTGGACCTGGAGTCTTCAGAGAGATACCCTGAGCCAAAAGGGACACCAGGCTCCTTTTCTGCACGGCCACCGCACAGGTAAGGAGAGGAGAGGAAAATTGGCCCCTGAAGTTCTGGGTACACCACTGTACCCAGGGTCCTTCAGTGCTCAGGGGGGCTCTTCCAGTTTCTGCTGCCCCCCCTGAGGAAAATATAGGGGAACCCCCCAGGAAGGATGAGAACATCCTGCCAGACCCAGAGGCTTCCCAGGCATTTGGTCTGGCTCCCAGGGGGAGACCACCAGCCCCAGGCTTCGGGTCTAGGAAAAAACAACAAACGGTTTCGCTGTGGGGAAACACAATCAAAAACTGAGGAGCACGGGGAGGGGCGGGGGCTTTTAACCTCTTTGATTGCGTTTCCTGTCAGGTGGACCAGTCATCTCTCAGGGTGCCGTCCTGGAAGACGACTTGAGAAAAAACACATTTCTTTGTTTCTGTGACAAAATTAAGCAAATTATTAATTTTTCTTCATAAATTTTGGCCACAATTTATACTGCTACATATCTTTGGTAAAAAAAAAAAAAAAATTTGTGGATATTATTTGGTCTTTGTGAAAGTTAGAGAGTCTACAAACTGTGGTGCGAATCACACAAAATTGATCACATCTGATGTACTGGTGGCCTATCTCATTTCTTGTGACCCGAACAAGCCAGGAAAGTACAAATAACCCCCAAATGACCCCTTTTTGGAAAGTAGACATTCCAAGGTATTTAGTAAGAGGCATAGTGAGCTTTTTGATGTTGTAATTTTTTTCCCCACAATTCTTTGCAAAATTAAGATTTTTTTTCCACAAAATTGTCATTGTAATAGGTTATTTCTCTCACATGGCATGTGTATACCACAAATGACACCCCCAAAAAAATTCTGTTACTCCTCCTGAGTATTACAATACCACATGTGTGGGACTTTTTCACAGCCTGACCACATAGAGAGACCCAACATGCAGGGAGCGCCGTCACGTGTTCTAGGAGCATAAATTACACATCTAACTTGTTGACTACCTATTACACTTTTGAAGGCCCTGGAGCACCAGGACAATGACACTGATGACAGATGGCACTGATACGTGGCAATGATGACACTTACACGTGGCACCGATGACAGATGGCACTAATACGTGGCACCAATGACACGTGACACTGATGACAGATGGCACGTGACACTGACGACAGATGGCACGTGACACTGACGACAGATGGCACGTGACACTGACGACAGATGGCACTTTCCTCCTCCTCCTCCCCCCCCCCCCCACTTACGGCCGCTGCAGCCGTTCATCTCGCCCCTCTCACACGCTGTCTGTGTGAGGAGGGAGAGCGGCTCTGAAAGATGATCTCATATGTTTACATATGAAATCATCTCTCATTGGATAGGCCGATCGCGCTGTAAACGGCTGCTGTGATTGGCCGTTTACAGCGATCTGCGTTTGCCTGTCTCCGGGGGACACGGCAAACACAAAACTTCCCTGATGCGCGCCCTCGGCGGCGCGCATTGCGGAAGTAAACACGAGGATGTCCAAGGACAGCCTCCCGGACGAGAGTGCCTGCTCTATAACAATCATTCAAGAAGTTCGCCCCCCTCCCCCCCCCCCCGCAGTCTTCTGGGACACATCAGAGATCCCTGACAACTATGGGACCATTCACAAGGCGCAGCTCGACTCGCACATGTGCAGTAGGAAACTGGCTTCACTTCCCTTACTTCAGATGCCGGCTGAAGATACCAGACTGAAGAATCGCGACGGGTGAGGACAGTGCTGGATCCCTGGTCAGGTAAATGTCCTTACACTAAAAGCCATCAGCTACAGTATTTGTAGATGCTGAAATAATTTTTTGTGGGGAGTCTGAAGCTCCACTTTAAGGCGAGCCCCCCGGTTCACACGTGTGCTTTCAGATGCGACTTTAAAGGGTGAATTCGCATGACAACTAACATAGAATAGTTTCCTTTTGAGGATGTTCAGATGCAGGTGAATCGCATTGCATTTAAAAAAATTATTCCTGTGCGAGTTTGATCCAGTGCAATTTGAAATTGCACTCTATAGATTACAATCGGACTATTGAGAAAGCACGTTTTTGCTTTGAATTGCCTTTTATACAGACTTTCCGGGGGGGGCCGGAATTTTAGGAGTGTCCTCTGCGTATTTTTATTAAAAACGCCCATAAACGCTCATACAAAACACTGTTTCAGGGCTAAATTCAGGCAAATAGTCAGCCCTGATTCGTCCCTGAAACAAACAGAACAGGGACGCACTGGACCCCTGCTGCAAGCCACATGCGTCGGAGGTGTGAACCCAGCCTCAAAACTGCTGTAAAAATCACATCAAAAAATGGACTGGTATTCATATACAACTGCATGTGAATCGCATGGCTGAGCAAATGTCTCAGCATTTGCACAAATGTTACAAATAATCTCTCTAGTGTGCGCCTTAATAGAAAATGACATTTCACACCTAACTGCCTATGATTGCCAGCTCCACCTAGTGGCCAAAATGTTGTATTTTTTCTGAAATTTGGCAATCAGGAAAGTATCTCATTATAGTCACTAGATGAAGCGGACGATCATGGGAAGTAAACAGAAATGCCGCATACATTCAAGGAAATTATTTGCAATGGCTTTGGGAACTGAGACATTCCTGCAGCCAATTTTTTAAAAATAAATCTCTATAAAAATGTAGAAGGTAAAACGTCTCACTAGTGCCCATCAATCATTTCCAAGCGGGGTTAGACATTAATCATTTCTCACTAATGATTCATCCAAAAGGTCAGTTTGAGACTCTGTACACAAAGTAAAACAAACATTCAGACGATACTCTAGTACCAATGGCTTTTTGATAACACTAATAGCTTCTCCTTTAAATTGTTACTGCCATTATGCAATGTCGATTTTGCAAAATCATCCAAGTTTTTTTTTTTTTTTTTTTTTAAATATGTAGTTAATGAGTCATGTGATGCAGATCAACTTTTGAAAGCACAAGAACTCAAACGAGTATAAATGCCAAAGTTAAACAAGCTGTATGAAAATCTTCCTAAAAAGATCATTGGTATCACTTATCAATGAATGTTGAAGTGTCCATTTCCACTAATACGCAACCTGAGCTGCCATTTCAAATACAAAAATGTTTCACAGTGAAAAACTGTCCAGACACTAAGCCTTGTTTCACACTAGGAACCCGCACCACATTTCAGTGCAAGTCACATGCGATTCAGTGAAGTGCGATTTGAGGCCATTCGTTTTGAATGGGCTCGAATCACACCAAAGACGTGCATGCACCTTTTTGGAGCCGCACTGCAGCCGGATAACATGGCCGTTTTGCACCAAGTGATCTGGGGTGAGCAAACGCACTGCCTTTGTGGCAACAACCTCAGCAGATCGTAAGGGCAGTGCACAGATCGTGGCATTTCTCACACCGCATTAGTGTGAACATAGGCTAACGCACGCTCCTCACAATTAATGGAGAAGCATGAGCAAATCTTTGTTGGCCATGCTTCTGTGCATCACAGGAGTGCGGTTAGTTCTACACCCCTGTGACCGTTTTCAGCCAACAGTGGGCTAAAGTCCGCTGCTGGCTGACATTACAGAGCCAATCCAGACTCTGAAAAGATCCTGACCATATGGTCGGGATCTGCCCAGAAGCCTGGACTGACAGCTGGTTCAGCCTCTCAGCGAGCCGCTGTGTACTTGAGCCAGATGCTTTTGTCTCCTCCACAGCCCAATGTTCCAGTGAGCGCTGGAGGAGCAGAGTGCTGGCGACTGACAGGCACCCACTTTCTGCAGAGGGCTGAGAGCTGAGCGATCAGTGGAGTTTGATTGCTCGGTTCTTGGTCTTAGACATGGCAGGGAACAGATGCAGCTGGGATCGGTGCTGCAGCCACCTAGTATGATTTATTTTGTTTTCCCCATTCCCACATTTTGCTTTTAAAAGAATATGTTTTGCCGATTCCCTTTAACACCTAAAAGGGAGAACTATGGCCTCCCATTAAAAAAAAATATGAGCTGCAGCACTTAAGCACATTTGCGCTATTTCTACATTCACTTGGCCACGTGTGGGGGCTGCTGATTTAGTAACATGTTACACCCTGAATATGGGTGTAACATATAAGATAACAAACAGTGGCCTTATCCTTTAAGCCTAGGTAAATATAGTGAATCTAAAGAAATAGTTGCCGCAACTTTCAAATAGGTTTCACCATCCTACTTAAAATCACATATTGCAGATCCCCTTTACCTCCGGTTCTATATCAAATGAGCACCTGCACGGGGAAGTGCTACAATGGCCTAAATTGCCCAATAATGGCCACAATGGAGACAAAAAAAGTAAAGTCTAAGATCCCATACACACTATACAACCTTTGTTGTCAGATTTCCCTTGGATTTACCAAAACCATGTAGTGCAAGGGCCTATCTGATTGCATACAAATAGAAAGGTGATTGTAAGGAGAATTTTTTTATTTTTAAATAACAAACATGTCATACTTACCTCCCCTGTGCAGCTCATTTTGCACAGAGTGGCCCCAAACCTGCTCTTCGGGGTTCCCCCAGCAGTTTCTCCCCACATCAGATAACACCCTGGGAGGACCCCCCCCCCCCCGGGGGATTATTGTGTGGGCGCACTCCTGAGTCCAGCATTCGGCATCCATAGAAGCATTTGATTGACAGCAGCGGGCACCAATTCTATCAATCTATCCAATCAAGAGCTGGAAAGGGGGGGGGGGGAAGAGAGCCCGCTGACTGAATGAAGGGGTTCAGGTGTTTTTGCATTAAGGTGAAAAACAATGTACCGTTACAACCCCTTTAAAAAAGTTTGACCTCCTATTATATGGTTTTGGTAAATCTAAAGAAAACGATCTAGTGTGTATCCAGCTTATAAAAAGGTACACTGACCTTTGTTACAGAAATATAGCAAGGGGGGGGGGGGGGATTGATTTAACCGTACCCCTTACTTACCGAGTGTTTATCAGAGCAGAGCCTGGACAATGTGCAACCAGCTGACCTCTTACATCCAAAGAAAATACTCACCAAGCCGGAGTTTGTTATATGTTAATCCTGTTAGGAAACTAGAAGGAAACTGCTCACTACAAGAGAGTCACATGAACAGGAGACAGTTTTGCTGGGGTTGCACATTTGCATCCTATTTTGCAGAAGCAGCAAACACTGTGCTATAAAATCTACACAAGTGGATATAATGGGGGGCTTTGCAATCTATCTTTAATGCTTCAACCACTTGACCTCCGGGAGATTTACCCCCCCCCCCCATTCATGACCAGGCCATTTTTTGCAATACAGCACTGCGTTACTTTAACTGAAAATTGCGCGGTCATGCAACACAGTACATAAATAACATTCATGCAATTTTTTTCCCCACAAGTTTCTTTTGGTGGTATCTGATCAGCACTGTGGTTTTATTTTTTTGCGCAATAAAAAAAAAAAAAAAAAACACTTTCTGATATAAAACATAAGAGAAAAAAAAATATCTAAATTTCTTCATCAATTTAGGTCAATATGTATTCCGCTACATATTTTTTGTAAAAAATAAAATAAATCTCAACGAGCGTATATTGATTGGTTTACACAAATGTTATGGTGTCTACAAAACTATGGGATATATTTATAGAATTTTTTTTTTTTAAATAAAGCACAAACAGGAGCACTTGTTATTAGAACACAGAGGGGCTGAACAACCACTTTAACTTTGGAGTATTTTTTTTTTTAAATGAAATTTTGTGTTGTCTTAAAGAGGAAGTAAATCCTGATGGGTTTAATTCCTGTTTGATTCCCTGCAAAGGTAAAGCATAATGAGCTACTATGCATCGCACAGTAGTCCATTATGTGTCACTTACCTGACACAGGAGCCAGCGATGTCACTGCTGTCCCCTGTAGTTCCGAGCGTCCATCTTCTTGGTGGGTCTCCATGGGTCTCGCTGCTCCGGCGCTGTGATTTGCCGGAGCAGCGATGACGTCACTCCCGCGCATGCGCAGGAAGCCGACACTTGCGGCATATCGCCACGATCTGTGGCTTACCCAGGGCGCTTGTGCGCTGTAGACAGCGGTGGCTGTCTTCAGGTAAATATCTCCTAAACCGTGTAGGTTTAGGAGATATTTCTTGGACCTACAGGTAAGCCTCAATCTAGGCTTATATGTAGGTCAAAGTGGTTTGTAAGGGTTTACAACCACTTTAACTGCTGTTGTTAATATTGTCTAAAATAAAATAATACATTTAAAGCGCCACTATTTTATTCTCTTAGGGATCTGCTTTGAGAAAATTTATATTTTGGGGATTTATGTAATCTTCAGGCATAAAATAATTGTTAAAACATATTAGCAAAAAACAACAAAAAAGGTTAAAGCTGGGAATGATCTCCATCCTCAGTACTGGGCGCCCAGTCATAGTATGACATTTACAACCTGCAATACTCTCCTGCCTACCATAAATGGGAGAAGAAGATAAGGAGACGTCAGTACTCTACCTTGCTCTGGTAATCCGCTAGTCACAGTCTCTCTCCACCAATAGCAGTCCCCCTCTCTCTCTACTCCGAGCTCCAGCCTGAAGCCTCTTTAGAGGCTGCGATCACGTGACTCGCCGGGAAAATGCGACTTCCGCTCTCTGATTTCCTAGTAATGATAATTTATTTCCTGGTTAGAAAACGATGATATCAGAACCACGGGATGCGATTCCCAGCATGCCCCGCGGCACACCCGCTCTATGTTATGAGCCAATGGGTTGTCAGTCCTGGGATGTGAGGTGATGGTGGCCTCCTAGTCATGTTCTAAGCTTACCATACACATTCACATCACACTCCCTCTCACAGCCGCAGATTTCATGCACATACATTCCCCTGAGCCTGCTTGTCCTTCTCCTGGAGTCAGACCCTCAAAAAGCCCGCCAGAGATTCCCTTTAACCACTTAAGGACCAAGCCTCTTTCTGAGATTCGGTGTTTACAAGTTAACGTTTTTTTTTTGGCTAGAGAATTACTTAGAACCCCCAAACATTATATTTTATTTTTTTCTAACACCCTAGAGAATAAAATGGGGGTCATTGCAATACTTTCTGTCACACTGTATGTGCGCAGCGGTCTTAAGCCTCATACACACGATTGGACTTTGTACAAACTTTCCCGTGGACTTTTGTACAAAGGGCGTTGGCTGTAAGTTTGTATTGCATACACACGATCAGACTTTTTAGGCAACAAACACGAACGTAGTGACGTTTCAACGTACTGACAACACTTCAAAAGAGGGCATTCAATTACTCCAGCGCCACCTTTGGTCAACTTCTGTATTGTTTGATCTTTTGCATTGGTTCTGAGCATGCCTGTTTGTACTTTGTACAAAAGTCCGATGGTTTTGTGTACACACGATCGAACTTTGCTCCATCGGACTTATGTTGTCAAAAAGTTTGTCCGCTCGCACAGCCAACAAAAGTCAGATGAAAACCAAAAAAGATTGTTCAATATGGTTGTCACCTCATCCCTTTAAACCTGAACACATATTAATTGCACAGGTTCTGTGGCTGGTAAGGTGGTAATTAAACTCAATTAGTGCCTTACCTGCATTTAATTAGCCTCAGAACCTGTGTAATTCAAAGGTGTTCGGGTTTAAAGGGATGAGGTGGCAACTCTATTGTTCGATGGAGCGTACACGCGGTCGGATGTTGCTCCAAAACAGCTAATTTGCATGTTTTTTGTCTAAAAGTCTGATCGTGTGTATGAGCCTTTACACACGCATTTTTTTTGGAAAAAAATACACTTTTTTTAATTAAAAAATAAGACGACAGTAAAGCTAGCCCAATTTTTTTTATATTGTGAAAGATAATGTTACGCCGAGTAAATTGATACCGAACATGTCGCATTTCAAAATTGCGCCCAATTGTGGAATGGCGACAAACGTTTACCCTTAAAAATCTCCATAGGTGACGTTTAAAAAAAATCTACAGGTTGCATGTTTAGCGTTACAGAGGAGGTCCAGGAGTAGAATTATTCCTCTCACTCTACCGATTGCGGCAGTACCTCATATGTGTGGTTTGACCACCGTTTTCATATGCGGACGCTACTCACGTATGCGTTCGCTTCTGCGCGCGAGCTCGTCGGGACGGGATGGGTTTAACCCTTTCATGACTAAGGCTATTTTTGGCATTTGGTGTTTACAAGTTAAAATACATATTTTTTGGTAGAAAATTACTTGGAACCCCCAAACATTATATATATATATATATATATATATATATATATATTTTTTTTAAGCAGAGACACTAGAGAATAAAATGGCGATTGTTGCAATATTTTATGTCACACAGTATTTGCGCAGCGGTGTTTTAAACGCAACTTTTGGGGAAAAGGGACACTTTCATGAATTTTAAAAAAATGAAACAGTAAAATAAGCCCAATTTTTTTGCATAATGTGAAAGATAATGTTACGCCGAGTAAATAGATACCAAACATGTCACACTTTATAATTGCACGCACTCGTGGAATGACGACAAACTACGGTACCTAAAAATCTCGATAGGCGACGCTTTAAATATTTTTTACGGTTACCAGGTTAGAGGTACAGAGGAGGTCTAGTGCAAGAATTATTGCTCTCACTCTGACGATCGCGGCGATACCTCACATGTGTGATTTGAACACCATTTATATATGCGTGCGCGACTTCCATATGCGTTTTCTTTGCTGCGTGAGCTCGTGGCAAACGGGGGGCACTTTAAAAAAAAAAAATTTTCTTATTTATTTTAACCACTTCAATACAGGGCACTTAAACACCTTCCTGCCCAGACCAATTTTGAGCTTTCAGCGCTGTCACACTTTGAATGACAATTGCGCGGTCATGCTACACTGTACCCAAATGAAATTTTTATAATTTTTTTCCCACAAATAGAGCTTTCTTTTGGTGGTATTTGATCACCTCTACGGTTTTTATTTTTTGCGCTACAAATAAAAAAATACCGAAAAGTTTGAAAAAAAAATGTTTTTTTTGTTTCAGTTTCAAAACTTTGTAAATAAGTACGTTTTCTCCTTCACTGATGGGCACTGATGGGGCTACACTGATGGGCACTGATAAGGCGGCACTGATGGGCACCAATGAAGTGGCACTGATGAGGTGGCATTGATGGACACTGATAGGCGGCACTGATAGGCGGCACGGATGGGCGGCACGGATGGGCGACACGGATGGACACTGATAGGTGGCACAAATTGGCACTGATAGCTGGCACGGATTGGTATGGATGGGCGGCACAGATGGGCATGGATAGGCGGCACAGATGGGCATGGATAGGCGGCACAGATGGGCATGGGTGGGCACTGATAGGTGGCACAGGTGGGCACTTATAGGCGGCACAGGTGGGCACTCATAACAGGTGGGCACTCATAGGTGGCACAGGTGGGCACTCATAGGCGGCATTGGTGTTATACTGTACTAATGGATGCCAATCAGTGCCAAACAATAATGCATGCCAATCATGATGCCCATTGTGGGCACTGATTGGCATCCATTATGGGCACTGATTGGCATCCATTGTGCTGACCATTGGCATCCCTGGTGGTCTAGGGAGGATTACCTTTTCCCTGGTGGTCTGGTGGCGTCCCTGGTGGTCCAGTGTGGGCATCCTCGGGGGGGGGGGGGGTGTGTGCTGATAATCGATCAGCACAGACCCCCCCTGTCAGAAGAGCAGCCGATCGGCTCTCCTCTACTCGCGTCTGACAGACGCGAGTGAGGAAAAGCCAATCACCGGCTCTTCCCATTTACACTGTGATCAGCCGTGATTGGACACAGCTGATCACGTGGTAAAGAGTCTCCGTCGGAGACTCTTTACCGAGATCGTAGTTGCCGGGTGTCAGACTGACACCCCGCAACAACGATCGCCGCGATGCGCGCCCCCGGGGGCGCGCAGCGGCTCATAATCCTGAGGACGTCATATGACGTCCGGTCAGGATTATGAAACCACTTTGCCACCGTCAATTTGTAATAGGGCGGGCGGGCGGCAAGTGGTTAAAATTAATAAATTGTTTAAAAAAAAATAATTTGATCACTTTTATTGCTGTCACAAGGAATGTAAACATCCCTTGTGACAGTAATAGGTGGTAACAGGTACTCTTTATGGAGGGATCGGGGGTCTAAAAGATCCCCGATCCCTCCTTTACACTTCAAAGTATTCAGATCGCCGTTTTCGGCGACTCTGAATACTGTATATGTTATTAAATCCGGCCCCATTGGCAGCTGAGTAAATGGGAAGTGACGTCACTTCAGTGTTTACAATTAGGAGACTGGAATGAAGCCACTTACGGCTTCATTCCAGTCCCTCCCTAGCAGCCAGAAGCGGCGGATGTGCGATTGGTTCTCCCGATTGAACGGGAGCACTGGTAAGAGCGGCGGGAGGCTTTTAGCCGCATCGGTTGTTATGGCTGGAAAGCCAATCGCCCACTCTGAAAAACGGTACCGGGATGATGCCTGCAGGTGCGGGCATCATCCCGGTATAACCACCGGAAGCCGAGTACGCACATCTGCGTACGCTCGGCGGCAAGGGGTTAAAAAAAAATGTCTTATTTATTTTACCTTTTATTTTTTATTTTTACACAGTTTTTTAAAAAAAATAAATGTCACTTTTATTCCTATTACAAGAAATGTAAACACCCTTGTAATAGAAAAAAGCATGACAGGACCTCTTAAATATGAGATCTGGGGTTAAAAAGACCTCAGATCTCCTATTTACACTAAAATGCAATAAACAAAAAAAAAAATGTCCCTTTAGGAGCTATGGGCGGAAGTGACGTTTTGATGTCGCTTACTCCCGGCAATTGTATGGAGACAGGTGGGGGCCATCTTCCCCTCACTCGTCTCCATATCTAACAGGAGACAACACGCGATCGCCACCGCCACTGCCGATGGCTCCAGTAAGCGGCGGAGGGCACTGGAGGACGGTGGGAGGGGGGCCCCTATCCCGCCGCCACTAAAAGTGATCTTGCGGCAAATCCGCTGCAGAGACCACCTTTATCTTGTAGCAGACCGCCCGCTGAAGAAGAGAATACCGGGGTTATGGCAGCTACTGTAGCTGCTGCCATAACAACGATATCCTTCAAACAGCTGATGTAAAACTGCAGTGGGCGGTCCGTAAGTAGTTAAAGCGGAGTTCGGACAAAAAAAATAAGAAAAATTATTAGAAGTCAGCAGCTACAAATACTGCAGCTGTTGACTTTTAATAATTTAAAACTTACCTGTCCCAGGGTCCAGCGATGCAGGGGAGCGAAGCCCCGCTCTTCTCCCCCTCCTCTCTGCGGCGCCGGAATTGTCACTGTTGGCGCACGGCTGTGGCTTCACAGCTGGGCACGCACTGCGCATGCGCAAGCTGCACGGCACACTGTGACTGGCTGGGCAATCATCTGGGACCTGTGACATGTCCCAGATGATTGCCAAGAGGGAGGGGGAAGAAGTGAACTGACTTCCGGTGCCACAGTGCACCAGAAGGAAGTGGGAGCTGGGACACTCTAAAAAGAGGGTTTCCACTCCCCCCCCCCAAGAAAATGAGATGCCAAATGTGGCATATCAGGGGGTCACCTTCCCCTGTAGAGGAAGTTCCATTTTTGGGTGGAACTCCACTTTAACCACTTGCTGACTGCTGCACGTCGATATACATTGGTACAATGGCAGTGGTGGGCAAATGGGTGTACCCGTACGTCCCCTTTAAGAGGCGGGGATAGCAGGCGTGCACCCTCTGCGTACAGCGGGACCAGGAGACTCGATGTCTGCTTGTCTCCCGACGATTGTGTCACAGAGCCATATGTAAACAAAGCATTTCCCCATTCTACCTTATGACATGACAAGAGTTCACTGCTCTATGTCATCGGGAGCAGTGATCGCTGTCATGTGAGCTGAAGCCCCCCCACAGTTAGAATCATTCCCTAGGACACACTTAACCCCTTCATTGCCCCCTAGTGGTAAACCCCTTCCCTGCCAGTGTCATTTACACAGCAATCAGTGCATTTTTATAGCACTGATCGCTGTATAAATGACAATGGTCCCAAAATAGTGTCAAAAGTGTCCCATGTGTCCGCCATAATGTCGCAGTCATGATAAAAATCACAGATCGCCGCCATTACTAGTAAAAAAAAAAGAATAATAAAAATGCCATAAAACTATCCCCTTTTTTGTAGACACTATAACTTCTGCGCAAACCAATCAATATACGCTTATTGCGATTTTTTTTTTACCAAATATATGTAGGAGAATACATATCGGCCTAAACTGAAGAAAAAAACATTTTTTTAAATATATTTTTGGGGAATATTTTTTTCTTTTTGTTTTTATCGTAAAAAATAAAAAACACAGAGATGATCAAATACCACCAAAAGAAAGCTCTATATGTGGGGGGAAAAAGGACGCAAAAAATGCTCTAGTCAGGAAGGGGGTAAAATCTTCTGGGACTGAAGCAGTTAACTGACAATTGCATGGTCATGCAATGCTGTACCCAAATAAAATTTACATATTTTTTCCCCAAAAAATAGAGCTTTATTTTGATGGTATTTGATCACCTCTGGGATTTTTATTTTTATTTTTGCGGTATAAACAAATAAAATACAGACAATTTTCAAACAAAAAACAATATTTTTTACTTTCTGCTATAAAACATATCTAAAAAAAATCGAATTTCTTCATAGATTTAGGCCAATATGTATTGTGCTACATGATTTTGTTAACCACTTCAGCCCTGGACCATTTTTCTGGCCAAAGACCAGACCACTTTTTGCGATTCGGCACTGTGTCATTTTAACTGACAATTGCGCGGTAATGCGACGTGGCTCCCAAACAAAATTGACGTTCTTTTTTTCCCCACAAATAGAGCTTTCTTTTGGTGGTATTTGATCACCCCTGCGGTTTTTATTTTTTGCGCTATAAAAAAAATAGAGCGACAATTTTGAAAAAAACGCATTATTTTCTACTTTTTGTTATAATAAATATCCCCCAAAAATATATAAAAAAACTTTTTTTTCCCTCAGTTTAGGCCGATACGTATTCTTCTACATATTTTTGTTAAAAAAAATCGCAATAAGCGATTATTGATTGGTTTGCGCAAAAGTTATAGCGTTTACAAAATAGGGGATAGTTTTATGGCATTTTTATAAATCTTTTTTTTTTACTAGTAATGGCGGCGATCAGCGATTTTTATTGTCACTGCGACATTATGGCGGACACATCGGACATTTTTGACTTATTTTTGGGACCATTGTCATTTATACAGCAATCACTGCTATACAAATGCAATGGCAATGAAGGGGTTAACCCGTGGGTGGCAGTGTAAGGGTTAAGTTAGGGGTGTGTTACTAACTGTTGGGGGCTGGGCTTTCTTTTAGTGAACACTGATCTCTGCTCCAATCACATGGAGCAGAGATCAGTGTCACTTGTTGCTAGGCAGAACGGGGAGATGATGTTTACAACGGCATCTCCCAGTTCAGCCGCCCGTGAGACGATCGCGGGTATGCCCGCGGTGATCGAGTCCGCAGGACCCGCGACCGGACTCACGGGGGTCCCGACCAGCATGCGAGTGCGCCGTCGGCGGCACGCTCGCGATGGCAGGGCGCCATTAAAGATTGGACGTACATCGGCGTGCGCTGGTCTGGAAGTGGTTAAAAAAAAATTCAATAAGTGTATATAGATTGGTTTGCTCAAAAGTTATATCGTCTACAAACTATGGGATAGATTTTTGGATTTTTTTTTTTTTATTGTTTTTACTAGTAATGGCAGCTAGCAGCAATTTTTAGTGGGACTGCGACATTGTGGCAGACACGAACACAGTGATCAGTGATAAAAAATGCACTGTCACTGTATAAATGATACTGGCAGGGAAGAAGTTAACATCAGGGGTGATCAAAGGGTTAAATGTGCTCCTAGGTAGTGCTTTCTAACTGTGGAGGGCATGCTGTGACTAGAGGAAAACAAAGAGCCATGTTTCTGCTTAGCAGAAATACAGCAGCTACATTTTTCTCCTTCACAAAATGGCGGTCTGCCTTGTTTACATAGCAGGAGTACGGCTCCAGCGGCATGCATGTGCGCCCCAGAGCCGTTCACAGGGATCACGTACAGGTACATGATTTTGCATTTAACCACCTCAATACAGTGCACTTACACCCCCTTCCTGACCAGACCAATTTCAGCTTTCAGCACTCTCACAGTTTGAATGACAATTACTCAGTCATCCAACACTGTATCCATATGAAACTTGCGTCCTTTTTTTCCACACAAATAGAGCTTTCTTTTAGTGGTATTTAATCACTAGTGTTTTTTTTATTTTTTGTGCTATAAATAAAATAAAACGTAAATTTTGTGAAAAAAATGCCTTTTTCTTTGTTTCTGTCATAAATTTTTGCTAATTAGTAATTTTTCTTAATAAATTTTGGCAAAAATTTATACTGCTACATATCTTTGGTAAAAATAACCCACATTAGTATATATTATTTGGTCTTTGTGAAAGTTATAGAGTCTACAAACTATGGTGCCAATCGCTGAAAATTGATCACATCTGATCAGGCCTTCAGTACATCAGGTGAGTCTCATTTCTTGAGACACTAACAAGTCAGGAAAGTACAAATACCCCCCAAATGACCCCTTTTTACAAAGTAGAAATTCCAAGGTATTAAGTAAGTAGCATAGTGAGTTTTTTTAAGTTGTCATTTTTTCCCACAATTCTTTGCAAAATTAAGATTTTTTTTTATTATTATTTTTTTTTACAAAATTGTCATATTATCAGGTTATTTCTCACACACAGCATATGCATACAACAAATTACACCCCAAAATACATTCTGCTACTCTTCCCGAGTACGGCGATACCACATGTGTGAGACTTTTACACAGCTTGGCCACATACAGAGCACCAACACTGATGTAGTACCTTCAGACGTTCTACGAGCAAAAATGACGCATCTCATTTCTCAACCACCTATTACACTTTTGAAGGCCCTGGAGTACCAGGACAATGGAATTTCCCATAAAATGACCCCATTTTGGAAAGAAAACACCCCAACGTATAATCTGTGAGTCATAATGAGTCTTTTGAATGGTTAATTTTTTTCCAGAAGTTTTTGGAATATGTGGAAAAAAATTTAAACGCATAGCATGTATATAGCAAAAATTACACCCCAAAATACATTCTGCTACTCCTCCCGAGTATGGCGATACCACATGTGTAGGACTTTTACACAGCCTGGCCACATAGAGAGGCCGAACATTGAAGTAGTACGTTCAGGCGTTCTAGGAGCATAAATGACACATCTCATTTCATTCCTACCTATCACACTTCTGAAGGTCCTGGAACACCAGGACAGTGAAACTACCCACAAAATGACCCCATTTTGGAAAGCAAACACCCCAACGTATATTCTATGAGACATGGGCTGCAAATAGGTACTCGGGTACTCTGATGGCCTGGTGACAGGTTCTCGGGTACTCTGATGGCCTGGTGACAGGTACTCGGGTACTCTGATGGCCTGGTGACAGGTACTCGGGTACTCTGATGGCCTGGTGACAGGTACTCTGATGGCTTGGTGACTGGTATTTGGGTACTCTGAAGGGCGGTGACAGGTACTCATATGGACTGTGACAGGTACTCGGGTACTAAGATGAACTGTGACAGGTACTCTGGTACTCAGATGAACTGTGACAGGTACTCGGGTACTCAGATGAACTGTGACAGGTACTCTGGTACTCAGATGAACTGTGACAGATACTCGGGTACTCAGATGAACTGTGACAGGTACTCGGGTACTCAGATGGACTGGGACAGGTACTCGGGTACTCAGATGGACTGGAACAGGTACTCGGGTACTCAGATGGGCTGTGACAGGTACTCGGATACTCAGATGGGCTGTGACAGCTACTCGGGTTACTCGGATGAACCATGACAGGTACTCGGGTACTTTGATGGGCTGTTACAGGTACTCGAGTACTCTGATGGACTGTGACAGATACTCGGGTACTCTGATGGACCGTGACAGATACTTGGGTACCATGATGGACTGTGACAGGTACTCGGTACTCTAATGGACTGTGACAGGTACTCGGTACCCTGATGGACTGTGACAGGTACTCGGTACCCTGATGGACTGTGACAGGTACTCGGGTACCCTGATGGACCGTGACAGGTATTCGGGTCCATCAGAGTACCGTGACAGGTACTCGGGTACCCTGATGGGCTGTGACAGGTACTCGGGTACTCTGATGGGCCGTCACAGGTACTCGGGTACTCTGATGGGCCGTGACAGGTACTCGGGTACTCTGATGGGCCGTGACAGGTACTCGGGTACTCTGATGTGCCGTGACAGGTACTTGGGTACTCTGATGGGCTGGGACAGGTACTCAGGTACTCAGATGGGCTGGGACAGGTACTCGGGTACTCTGATGGGCTGGGACAGGTACTCGGGTACTCAGATGGGCTGGGACAGGTACTCGGGTACTCTGATGGGCTGTGACAGGTACTCAAATACTCTGATGGGCTGTGACAGGTACTCAAATACTCTGATGGACTGTGACAGGTACTCTGATGGACTGTGATTGACAGGTACTATGAGGGGTGGTGACAGGTCCTCTTTATTGGGGGGGGCAATCAGTGTGATTGGTGTGTACACTGTGAGCGGTAACGAGATGTTACCGCAATCTCCTCCTCACACACTTCATCACGGCCGATCACGTGGTAAACAGCCATAACCTATGGCTGTTCACCCCCTTCGGTGGCGAGCGGTGTCTCCGTGACACGCCGCCACCGAAGAAACAGGGATGCGCGCACACGATCGGGCGCATTCCCTGTTTAAACAGGAGGCCGTCATATGACGGCCTCCCACCACAATAGGTGCGCTGCCTGCCTGTCATTTGACAGCCGGCGGTCAGCAACTAGTTAAAGGTCACCCAGCCGCAGTATATGTACGTGGGGTGGTCCTCTAGCAGTTAAAGTGATATTAAAGGCTTGGATTTTTTTTTTTAAACCAAACATGTTATACTTACCTCCTCTTCTCGGGTTCCCCGTCAGTTCCATCTAAGGCAGGGCAAAAAGGCAAGCTGCCCAATCACTGTTGTGGGACCCAAAGCAACTGCCTCATACTTGCCAACTATCCCACTTTAAATTCCCTTGTCCCTTGCAGGGATGTGTCAAGGCTGGTTCAGCCCTCCCTTCTTTGAGCTGGCCGCTCAGCTGTCGGCTAATTGCCAGCTCACATCTCTCTCCACAGTTGCCCAGCTGTTCCTGATCCTGCTCATCTGACCTGCCTACTGTGAGGATCAAAGTATAAGAAACCAAGATGGTTGACAGTATGTTTCACTAAATGCTTATCTTGTCTGTTTCATTCTTAGTATCTTAAAGACACCTCATCCTTAAGTCCGGGTGGGTGCAGTCACGTACACATAAGAGGAAACCTTATCTTAAGGACCATCTGCCACATCAGCTCTAAAAGCAGAAGACGCCTAGAGAATTGCCTTTTATGGAAGTTGTTGTTGTGTTTCAACATTCCTGAAGCCTGTCTTTTGTGTATATAAGACCTGTGTTAATAAAGAGTCTCAGAGTTGGGTGCAGTCTTCTGAGCAGAAATACTGAGAACTTCTTTCCGTGTCTCTTTGCTTAGATAAGAACTCTAATAATAATTGGGAAACGGTAACATAACTTGATGAGTAGGTGACTTGCTGTAGTCACACCTAACATTTTGGCGCCCGAACAGGGACTCGCTGAAGAAACTACAAGAGGCGAACGAACATAAGGATGGAACGAAGAGGTCGGGCACATCAGGAACCACAGACAAAACCTGCGCAGGTAAGAAAAGCTTTATTTTCTTATAAACTCTGTGCTTCTTAGATTTGTGCCCACCCGATCTGTCTGTATTGTTCTTCAGGTAAAACCAACCTCTGTAGTAAGCGAGTCTTGAATTTAATATTTGACTTATGTTACCGTTGTTTCTTGTCTGTCTCCTTGTCATCTGTCTGTTGTGACTGAGATAAGCCCTGTTTGTATGGTGTGAATTGAAACATATATCATCCCAATGAGTAACGGAATGCGCCTTTAACTCGTAAGAGTACTTTGGGGGTCCGACACTTAAGTTTGATATACGCTTTTTGATTCATGAGCCTAAAAACGGGTTGAAAGTATAAGTCCTGACTGCCTCGATAAAGCAGGAATAAGAAACGAATGCTGAGAGATTCCATGGTAATGGGAAGGGAATAAGGTCTCCACAAAGTCCGGAGATCTAGTTATATGTGTTTGGCCACCAAAAGGAATGCTTGTATATGTTGTAGCCGTCAGTCTGGTCATAATATTTGTCAGTTGGCTAGCATATAAAGTAATTCGATTTCAGAAATCTCATCCAGGAGAGGTTTTTAGTATTTTGGCACCCTAGGAGGAGAAGGCAACGAGACACTTAGTAAGTGATCTAAACGTCACCTAGGCAAGACTGTCAAAATGGGCCAGACACATGGTAAACCCCAGGAGGAATCTCAGAAATGTTATGCTGTTAAAGACATAATTACAATGTTGTATGGGAAGGACAAGGCACAGGGCACGAATAGAGTTCTCAAGAAATTTGGAATGGATGGAGAAAATGGGCTAAGTGTAGAAGGTTGGGAGAATATAAAGAGAGACAGACAGGGAGAGGTCCTGCAGAACAAA
Source organism: Lithobates pipiens (assembly GCF_037356315.1). Taxonomy (NCBI): domain Eukaryota; kingdom Metazoa; phylum Chordata; class Amphibia; order Anura; family Ranidae; genus Lithobates; species Lithobates pipiens. The sequence goes on along the minus strand of NW_027507785.1, from coordinate 265,042,119 downwards.
TGGGTATCACAAATACAATGTTTAATTAAGGTTTCCAACAGGGCTAAAGAGGAGGGATGGAAGTATTGTCATGAACAGGGTGGATGGGACATGAAGGTCCGACGCAAGAGTCTCCCTTCAGCTCCCGAGGATGGAGTAGAAACGGAAGGTACTCCACCTCCTTATAGCACTACCAAACCGGGTAATGAAAGACCAAAACTTTATCCTTCCTTAAGAGGAAGAGGATGGGTATGCCGAGTATGCGGTACCCAGAATACAGACTGGGCACAGGAATGTGTACATTGCGGAGCTCAAAGACCAGAGCCCGTAGCTCCAGTCCACAGTCGGACTAGGGTAATACAAGTAAATAATCCAAATGCGGGTCAAGCAGGACAGCCACCTACAGTGACTCAACAAGTCGTTCTGAGGACATGGACACCTTGGTCGGCTGACACTCTTATGGCATTAATACAGAATGCTCCTGATCCCGTAGCAAAACCTGCCGCATTCTGTAGATTCGTGACACAATTACTAGACACACATGAAGCAGCTTGGCAAGATGGGGAAGATTTGTGTAGACATAAAATGACACTGACGATGTTTAATCAATTTATGAATGAAATTGCTCCACATAGACCACAAGGGGATCCAGCGGCAGATCCACCAGGAATACACCCCCGTCATATAGACTCTAGACCCCTGTTTATTAATCAGTTACGAGAATTTTGCCAAGGGAAACAGCAGGAAAGGGGTTCGACAGCGCCCATAAAACAGGCCCCAGGTCAGACTGTTACAGAATTTTACCTCAACATGGAAAGCATGATGGCTGACGAAGGTCTAGATTTAGCCTTACCCGTCACCATTAGGGCTTTCAATCGACAGTTTATGGAAGGACTAGTACCCCAAATAGGTGACAAATTGAAGGCATGTACTCCCGAATGGAGAGCCATACGGGACAGAGGAACATTGTTGCAGAAAACACAAGGCATAGAGGCTGATTTAGCAGAAGCTAAACACAGAAGGACACCGGGAGTTAACACTGTTGCCCGGGTCAATGAAGGAGGGAATTCCTCCCGTAAACCTCTTACCTGTTATTACTGCAACAAGGTGGGACATATAAAAAGAAACTGTAGGAAAAGAATAAGAGACGAACAGGAAGGAAATACGGACAGAGACACAAGGGACAACAGACAGAGGCGTACCAACGATAGGGACGATCCGACAGCATGACTTGCCCCAGTCCTAGCTGAATCAGAGAATAAAATGCTCCACATGTTGATGAAGGTGGAAGGTAAACATATTCCTTGTTTAGTTGACACGGGAGCATCACGCAGCTTATTATCTGATTCAGTAGTCCCTCCACACATGACATCCCGTGACACCATACCCATAAGTGGTTATGATGGTCTTTTGTCCGATGCCCCACTGACTAAACCTTTAAAGGTAAAAATAGGGAATCACATGTTTTTATCACGCTTTTTGATTTCCAGAGGAGCCCCTACTAATTTATTAGGAGCAGACATTCTTCAGAAAATAGGAGAAAACATTACTTATCATCCAGATGGTATGGTCACCCTAGCAATAGGAGATGACCCAGAGGGTATAGAAATCTGTAATTACAGACAGATTTGACAGGGGGGAGTAATGGTGAAGGCACAGCACAAGAAACTCAGGATTCTGACACACTTTCATTTCATGACATAACATCTGATGAACACGATTGTTTTCAACTTATGGAACAAGAGACCACGGGGTTCCCACATGTCACAGACACACCCATTGCAAATGCAGAACACACACTGTACATAGATGGTAGTAGATTTGCCGATGACAAAGGTAAATATCACACAGGTTATGCTGTGGTAACGGACACACAGGTAATTGAGGCAAAGTCACTACCAGCACACATGTCTGCACAAGAAGCGGAACTAACAGCTTTAGAAAAAGCCTTAGAACACTTAGAGGGACAAGAAGGGAACGTTTACACTGATTCTGCATACGCCTACGGTGTGGCACATGATTATGGCCACATATGGAAAGCTAGAGGTTACCTTACAGCAGCAGGCACACCTGTTAAACATGGTGAAGGAATCAAAAGAGTCCTGAACAATCTTCAAAAAGTTAGAAGAGTAGCCATTATGAAGATAGCGGCACACACGAGCACAAAAACAACTGAGGCAAAAGGAAACGCATTTGCAGATTTAGCTGCAAAGAAGGCAGCTCTAGGGGAAGTAAGCCCTGAGACCTTAGCCACGGTACAGGTGAGTATGCCCGAAACCACATGGCAGCAGCTGATCGAACTACAGGAACAAGCAGGGACTACTGAGAAGGACCATTGGGTTAAGGAGGGAGCTGCACCAGGCCTTGACAATGTATGGAGAGAGGGAGAAAAAAATATGTCTACCCGCTTCTCTATACCCCGCAATGGCAGCGGCTGTCCACTTGCCCACTCATGTCAGCTCCAATTCTATGTATAGGATTGTAAGCCAAGGATGGCTAGCCCCTGGATTCAGTAGTACTGCAAGGAACTACTGTGCTGCATGCCAAATCTGTCTGTTAAATAACCCAGGACAGAGAGTGAAAACCCCACGTAAACATCAGGTCCGGGCCCAATATCCCTTTCAGAGACTGCAAATTGACTACATACAAATGCCTAAGAGCGGCCCTTTTGAATTTGTTCTCGTGTGCATCTGCCTATTTTCAGGCTGGCCAGAAAGTTATCCTGTGAAATCAGCTACGGCAAAAGCCACCGCCAAGAAACTGATTACTGAACTGATACCTAGGTTTGGTCTCCCAGAAACAATAGAATCGGATAGGGGGACACATTTCACGGGAGAAATAATGCAAAATGTGATGGCAATGTTAGGGGTTCAACAAAGTTTTCACACCCCTTACCACCCACAGAGTTCAGGATCAGTAGAAAGAGTAAATGGGACAATAAAGCTAAAAATACAAAAAGCCATGCAAGAGTTAAATAAACCATGGCCTGAGTGTCTACCCTTAGCTTTGTTCTCTATTAGGTACACTCCAACAGGAAAAACCGGGTTATCCCCATATGAAATACTTTTTGGAAGTGTACCCAGATTAGGTTTATATTTTCCTCAAAGTATGCAATTGCAATGTGATAGTTTAACTACATATGTGATACAATTGCAACAGCGTCTAACTAAAATCCACAAGAGTGTGTATTCTTCTCTTCCAGACCCTAATTCTGTCACAGGTACTCACGACTTACAACCGGGAGACTATGTGTATGTAAAGAAACATACCAGGAAGACACTGGAACCAAGGTTCGAGGGTCCTTTCCAGGTGCTATTGACTACAGCAACCTCAGTGAAATTGGAAGGGAAACCTACCTGGATCCACGCTTCACACTGTAAAAAGGAGCCAGTTGGCAAATGACAACATGTATCTTTTTTATTCTTTTTGTTTCAGTAATCCTGGCCAATAGTTTGGTTGCCTCACAGAATGAAATTCGCAAGGATGAAGGATTTTCTAAAAAAATGTTATTACTGAAGTTTAAATATGCTTATGCTCGGAAGTCAGGATATGAGAAATGTTGGGTTTGCAGTAAATTACACCCCAGCACGGCTAAAATACCACTGATGGCAGTTCCTATAAATTATACTGATCTTGCTAACAGTAGCATTAACATAATTGGAACAAATACCAGCAAGACAGTAATGTTTAAATCAAATGGCCTCGCCTTTCCCCCTGATTGGTGTTTCAACCTAGGGAACACAACGGGAGGAAATAGAGAATGCCAAGACAGCAAGTTTAACTTGTCCATTGTCGTATTAAATGGAAGCTTCTACCCCAGTAATACCAGTACACACCAGACATTATCTGACTTCCTCACTAACATTGTGGATAATAAGGTTAGGTGGTTAGTGTCCAACCTTTCCCTCTATGGATACACCTCTCGTTATAGACGTAATATCAGTTCAAGTCCAGTAGCCTTAGGAAACAATATATACATCTGTTGTGGGGATAAGTGTTATACCTGGATACCTAGAAGGGCTCAGGGATGGTGCTACCTCGCAAGTTTGGTACCAGTAATGGGAGTAGTGGGTGATGAACGAGGTGATCACCTACTAGAAGCTAGTATGCACCCCAGATATCCCCTCAGATATCGTAGCAAAAGAGAAATATTTTTAGAGCAGGACATGGCATGGGCTTGGTTCCCGTCCTGGACAGGATGGGGTATAGACTTAATGAAGCGACTAAATAACTATACTGGAATAATTAATGATATTTTGGAGAAAAACTCTGATGACATTACTAAGTTAAATCTAGAGACCAGAGCCATCACAAAACAAATAGAATTACATGAGTTAGCGATTGAAAGTATGAGTGCAGCATTAACAGGACTCTGTGAGACCACAGAAGACTATGAATGTTGTACTTGGATACATAACACCAGCATCGAAGTACCCGATTATTATGACATCATTGCACAACACCGCACGGAAGTAAAGGATCTACAGGAGAAGGCCCGTAATATTGGCCGTGACTGGGATCCTTTTGGTGGAACTTTTAGTTTCTCAGGGTTATTTTCTTGGTTCAAGAAGGCAGCAATGACGATTATAGTAGTGCTTATATTCATATTTCTCATTTATTTGTGTTTTAAGTTGTTTATGTGTTTTTGCAAGAAAGCCAAGGTAAATGCTGTAGAAAAGATGGAACTTTTGTAAGTTGATAAGTTGGATAAGATAGATGGATTTAGTTTCTTGACATCACCCATCTTTTAGAAAGGCCACTCTTCCTGAATTTTAGATGTTGGTACTATCCAGGGGGATGGGTGTATACCCCTCTGACAACTCGCGGTCAGGGAGAGTACTTTGGACATAGGCCGACTAGAACTTGTTCAGGTGGACCCAGGGTAAGAGGGAAGGGTGATGTCAAAGGGGGAAATTGTGAGGATCAAAGTATAAGAAACCAAGATGGTTGACAGTATGTTTCACTAAATGCTTATCTTGTCTGTTTCATTCTTAGTATCTTAAAGACACCTCATCCTTAAGTCCGGGTGGGTGCAGTCACGTACACATAAGAGGAAACCTTATCTTAAGGACCATCTGCCACATCAGCTCTAAAAGCAGAAGACGCCTAGAGAATTGCCTTTTATGGAAGTTGTTGTTGTGTTTCAACATTCCTGAAGCCTGTCTGTCAGGGAAATAGCCGCAGTCTCATAAGATACGTCCGTGTTAACGCGCGTCGGCGCCTACGCAAGCGCAAAGTAGTTACTAGACGTACGACCGACGCGACGCCTAACCGGGCGGGCTTACGCGGCGATGCCACGAATACGCAACGCACTAGACGTAGACGTACGATCGCTCCGACGCGCCCGCGACGTGACCCGGTCAGGCGGCCTATTTAAACGTTCGCCTGACACTCCTGCATTGCTGGATTATCGTCAGCTCTCCTGTGAACCTGTACCTGTGCTCCCTGTTATCCGATCTTCTGTGTACCGACCCGGCCTGTTTGACCCGTTCCTGTTGTTCTCCTGGCTCCGACTCCTGGCTTGTACCTGACGCTCCAGATCTGCTTCCTGCACCCGACCTCGGCTTGTTTGACCATTCTCTGGATTCCCGCTGCCTACTCTCGGATCTCCTAAGCACAGTTGTCCATCCAGGCTTATCCATCTGCTACCTGGTCTCTACTATTGCTACCTGGCAACCTGTGCTACTGTGGGCACTACATCCCTGTGCCAACTTCAGGGTTGTACTGCGCTCGGCCGCAAGGGGAGCCCTCTCAGCATCTCGGCCTCATCCTAGATCGTGACAGTATAATCCAGCCATGACAGAGGTCGACAGAGGTGACTCCCCATTAGAGGCCGTCCTACAAGAACTCTCGGCCCTTGCTCCAGCTATTCAAGAGCTCCGAGAGAAACATCACCGGCTGGAGGAGCGCCTGCAACACCCGCCTGAACCACCCACCTGCTCTGGTCAAGTTCCGGCGTCTACAATTTCAGCGGTCCTAGAACCACGAGTCCCGGCTCCAGAACATTTCTTCGGGGACCGAAGAAAATTCAGATCCTTCAGAAACTCCTGTTTCCTCTACTTCTCCCTGCAACCTCAGACCTTTGCTTCAGAGGCAACCAAGGTGGGATTCACCATTTCCTTACTGAGGGACGACCCCCAGACATGGGCCCACGGCCTGTTGGAACAATGCAGCCCTTATGTGAATACTCTGGACTTATTCTTTGAAGCCATGGCCCGCCTGTATGATGACCCTTTCCGGACGGCTACAGCTGAGTCAGCTTTGCATGCTCTTCGCCAGGGTGGGCGACCTGTAGAGGACTATTCAGTGGAGTTCCGTACCTGGAGCTCTGACTCCGGCTGGAATGAGGCGGCCCTCAAATTTCAATATCGTATGGGGTTGTCCGAAGCTCTTAAGGATGAGTTGGCCAGACTAAAGATTCCCACTACACTCGAAGAACTCATCCTACTCGCCACCCAGCTTGACAGGCGTCTACGGGAACGTCAGCTAGAACGCTCCCGAACCACTTGCTCCATCCAGGCCCCACCTCCAGTTCGCCCAGCAGTATTCCCCGTTCTGAGGGGCATTCCCCGTCCCGCTTTAACCTCTGAAGAGAGACTGCTCCGCCGTCAGGCACACCTCTGCTTCTACTGTGGGAAATCAGGACATTTTATTAGCAACTGCCCTACAAGGCCGAGTAAACCAGCCTCAAACACTCCCTCTCACCTTCAGGTAGCAATGACAGCTTCTGCCCACATCACTCTTCCAGTCACGTTGATGGTGGCGGGCAGCAGGATCCCTCTACAAGCAATCATTGATTCCGGAGCCTGTAGTTGCTTTCTGGACTTAACCTTGGCCAGGAGTCTGGCTCTCCCACTGAATCGCAAGGAACAGAGCCTGACCGTCCGTTTGGCCGATGGCTCCTTACCTAGTTCAGGTCATGTCACCCAGGAAACTAGTCCCATCCTGACAATCACCGATTCGGGTCACCAAGAATTCCTTAAATTCGACATTCTGAGCTCCCCGATGTTCCCTGTTATCCTAGGGATCCCTTGGCTACAGGCTCACAACCCCCAGATCGATTGGCTCACAAGGGCGGTTTTCTTCACATCTGTCTACTGCCAGCAGCACTGTCTGGACTTCATCCCTCACGAATTGCCCGGCTGTCTGACCATACAACCCACATCTAGTCCGGCTTCTCGCATACCAACAATCTACCAGGATTTCAGAGACGTTTTTGATAGGAGGAAAGCCGATACTCTACCTCCTCACCGCCCCTATGACTGCCCCATTGAATTACTACCTGGGGCCCCCATTCCTTTTGGTCGGATATTTCCCCTTTCGGAGACAGAATTGGAGGCTCTACGACAGTACATCGACGAAAACCTGGCCAAGGGATTCATTCGTCCCTCTTCATCCCCTGCCGGAGCAGGTATCTTCTTTGTGGAGAAGAAAGATAAGACCCTAAGGCCATGTGTGGACTATCGGGAATTAAATAATATTACCCTCAAGAATCGGTATCCTCTTCCGCTTATCCCTGAACTTCTCCAGAGATTCCGTACCTCTCGTATTTTTACAAAACTTGACCTACGTGGGGCTTATAATCTTGTCCGTATCCGGGAGGGGGACGAGTGGAAGACCGCGTTCAGAACAAGATTTGGTCATTTCGAATATCTGGTCATGCCCTTTGGACTATGTAACGCCCCGGCAACCTTTCAACATTTTATCAATGATATTTTTCGGGAGTACCTTGACCACTTTGTTGTCGCCTACCTTGACGACATCCTGATTTTTTCACCCTCACTAGAGCTTCACAGAGTACATGTTAGGAAAGTACTAAGTATTCTTAGAACTCACGGGTTATACGCCAAAGCCGAGAAGTGTGACTTTGAGAAGGAATCTATCCATTTCTTGGGACTCATTATTTCCACGGGGGGAATTGCCATGGACCCGCAGAAGGTGAAATCCATTTTGGAATGGCCCGCTCCTGCTGACAAGAAGGGTGTACAGAGGTTTATTGGCTTCGCAAACTTTTACCGAAGGTTTATACGGGGCTTCTCCACCATCGTAGCCCCCATCACCTTGACTACTCGCCAGCACACCAAGTTCCATTGGTCCCCAGCAGCCCAGTCCGCTTTTGAGCAGCTCAAGACCCTATTTACCTCTGCGCCCATCCTGCAACACCCAGATCCCGCCTTACCCTTCGTACTAGAGGTTGATGCCTCGGAGGTGGCCACCGGGGCGATCTTATCCCAACGCCAAGGTCCCAAGGCCTTACTGCACCCTGTAGCCTTCTTCTCTCGGAAGATGAGTCCCCCAGAGAAGAACTATGATGTAGGGGACCGGGAACTTCTAGCGATCAAGACCGCTCTTGAAGAATGGAGGTACCTCCTAGAGGGTGCCGCTCACCCCATTTTAATTTTCACAGATCACAAGAACTTGGAGTATCTCCGTACGGCCAGACGCCTAAGACCCCGACAGGCCCGGTGGGCTTTGTTCTTTTCAAGATTCCATTTCCATATCACCTACCGCCCGGGATCTAAAAACAGCAAAGCGGATGCCTTATCTAGGATGTTCCCCGATACCCCCGAGGGGGCCCCACCTAGTACAATTTTGTCCTCCCAGAATTTCTTGTTAATACAACCAGACCTGAAATCTTCTATTGAACTGGCTACTAGACAGTGCACGGAGACCGAAGCTTCTGCCCTGAGGAGTCAAGGAGGGCTTCTATGGCACCAGGACAAGGTTTTTGTTCCCCAGCAGGCCAGGTTACTAGTATTGAAGACCTTCCACGATCACCCACTTGCAGGCCACTTTGGAGTACGGAAGACGACGGACCTTGTACGGCGGTCCCTATGGTGGCCTACCTTAAAAGCGGACTGTAAGGCATACGTAGATTCCTGCACCACCTGCCAGCGCAACAAAGGACCTAACATCAGACCCTGGGGTCTACTAAGACCACTGCCAGTCCCGGAAAAACCATGGAGAGAAATTTCCATGGATTTTATTGTGGAACTACCTCCCTCTGAAGGGTTTACGGCCATCTTGGTGGTCGTGGACCGCCTGTCCAAGATGGCACACTTCTTGCCGCTTAAGGGGACTCCCTCTGCCCTAGATACAGCAAAAACTTTTATTAAAGAGATTGTCCGGCTACACGGGGTACCTGATAGTATTGTATCAGACAGAGGGGTACAGTTCACCTCTAAATTTTGGAAGGAACTGTGTAAATTGCTCTCAATTAAGATTTGTTTATCATCTGCCTATCACCCACAGAGTAATGGACAAACCGAAAGAACCAATCAAACACTAGAGCAATACCTGCGATGCTTCTGCTCCTTCTCCCAGGACGATTGGGTTTCCTTGCTACCTTGTGCGGAATTCGCCTATAATAACTCTGTGCACGCCTCCACCAACCAGTCACCCTTCTGGGCAAACTACGGATTCCACCCTTCATTTCTGCCTAACACCATCCCTGAGTCATCCGTCCCGGCAGTTCAAGACCGAGTAAATTTCATTCACTCGAACTATCTAATACTTCAAGACACCATGAGAAGGGCCCAGGAGGAATACAAGAAGCAGTATGATAAAAGGAAGAGAATCAACCCCATCTTTAAGACAGGGGATAAGGTGTGGCTTTCAGCGACAAATCTTAGACTGCCTCTTCCTTCCCGGAAACTGGGACCTAAATTTCTGGGTCCTTTTGAAATCAAACGGGAGATTAACCCCGTAGCCTTTGAACTTGTTTTGCCTGATTCATTTAAGATCCATCCTATATTTCATGTTTCCCTCCTTAAACCTGTTACCCTTAGTCCATTTTCAGGAAGAGAAGAAATGCCTCCGCCTCCAGTTCGAGTTGGTGAAGAAACCGAATACGAGGTTGAGTCCATCCTCGACTGTCGTCGGAGAGGTAGGACCATCCAGTTTTTAATTAAATGGAAGGGGTATCCTGTTGAAGAGAACTCATGGGAGCCTGCCGATCATGTACATGCTCCTGAACTTTTACGTAGGTTCCGCACCCGGTATCCTGAAAAGTGGGCTCGGTTGGGCATCCGGAGGCTGCCCCTTGGGGGGGGGCACTGTCAGGGAAATAGCCGCAGTCTCATAAGATACGTCCGTGTTAACGCGCGTCGGCGCCTACGCAAGCGCAAAGTAGTTACTAGACGTACGACCGACGCGACGCCTAACCGGGCGGGCTTACGCGGCGATGCCACGAATACGCAACGCACTAGACGTAGACGTACGATCGCTCCGACGCGCCCGCGACGTGACCCGGTCAGGCGGCCTATTTAAACGTTCGCCTGACACTCCTGCATTGCTGGATTATCGTCAGCTCTCCTGTGAACCTGTACCTGTGCTCCCTGTTATCCGATCTTCTGTGTACCGACCCGGCCTGTTTGACCCGTTCCTGTTGTTCTCCTGGCTCCGACTCCTGGCTTGTACCTGACGCTCCAGATCTGCTTCCTGCACCCGACCTCGGCTTGTTTGACCATTCTCTGGATTCCCGCTGCCTACTCTCGGATCTCCTAAGCACAGTTGTCCATCCAGGCTTATCCATCTGCTACCTGGTCTCTACTATTGCTACCTGGCAACCTGTGCTACTGTGGGCACTACATCCCTGTGCCAACTTCAGGGTTGTACTGCGCTCGGCCGCAAGGGGAGCCCTCTCAGCATCTCGGCCTCATCCTAGATCGTGACACTGTCTTTTGTGTATATAAGACCTGTGTTAATAAAGAGTCTCAGAGTTGGGTGCAGTCTTCTGAGCAGAAATACTGAGAACTTCTTTCCGTGTCTCTTTGCTTAGATAAGAACTCTAATAATAATTGGGAAACTGTAACATAACTTGATGAGTAGGTGACTTGCTGTAGTCACACCTAACACTACTTAAAGCTGTCCAACTTCATCTCTGCCTTTGCCTTGGTCACATCGCAAGAAACCATCTCCAGCATTCCTGTTTAAAGACTGGCTTTGCTGACATCCCTTCTGGCTCTGTATCCTACTTGCTGTTCCTCTACTTGGATCCCTGACTTCTGACCTGGCTGATTACCCAATCTGGTTACTGAACTCTGGTTTGGCTGATTACCCAATCTGGTTACTGAACTCTGGCTTGGCTGACTACCCGATCCGGTTACTGGACTCTGGCTATGCTTTGACTATGCTTACTCAATTTACCTTTTTATTTTTATTAATAAACAAGTGTGATTTTACTGTACTTCTGTCTCGGTCTGGTTCATGGTTTCTGACAGGATATGCTCCCTCTGGTGGACAGATGGTAGAAGACCACCCAAGGGGACTCAAAAAGGTGGGAGAAAAAACAGCAACTCATGCCGTTTTCCCCCCTGCCTACCATGGGGCCCATAAGTGGCCAAAACAGAGGTCACCACTGACCGCCCAGGGGTCAGGAACAAATGCCACACAGCCAGGACCTGCAAAGAAAACCAAAAGCCAAAAGGCACAAATTTATGAATACATAAATGGATAAAGCAATATATGAGTTTAAGACAAACAACAATATTGAATAAAAAACAACACACGAGCATGTAGTTACAAATCACGTCTGTGCATAAAACAGGGGAACCCTCCCAAATAGCACTGGGGTATTCACAGAATAGCAACAACTGGACTAAGTTTAAATATCATAAAATAAATTATTTGTACCGGTTATTGTGTTTTTCCTGATACAAAAATCTTTTAAAACAGGGCAAAGGAGATGGGCTGGAGCCTGAAGACCCACCTCTGCTCCCGTTGAAGGAAGTGTGACAAAGGAAATTTTTGGCATCTGATAGTTGTGTTTCTGAGCCATATGTCTACCAAGGGGTAAGAAGAGGTTACCAATTTGCATGCTATAAGTATGCTGGGCTATACGGCCTTCGAAACGCCTGTCTGTTTTTTCCTATATTAAAAGAATTGCATTTGCAAATCATCATATATACTATGCCACGAGTGTGACAGTTCGCAAAGTGAGAGGGTAAAAATGTTTCTCCATTCGGGAGGAGAAAAGTTTTTTCCTTTTTGATAAGGAGGCACTGAGAGCAATGAATGCATAGAAAAAGACCCTCTACACATGATTGGACTATCTGGCGGACTTGCTCCGGTGGACAATCCGCCCGTGTGTGGGCTCCGGCTGACTTTTTTTCCCCAAAAGTCTGGCGGACTTAGAAAGAAGTTTTGACTCAAAATTGTCCGCCAGACTGCGGGGACACTCTGGCCGTCTGTGTGCTAGTCCGCCGGACTTTTGAAATGAATGGACTTGCCCGCAAACAGAGAAAAGTCTGTTCATTTTAAACGCTGCTCCAGGTAGACGGGACTAGCGAAGGAGGTCAATGTCACCACCTCCATCGGCAAGATTGACATGTCGCTGACCCCGTCACCTGGTATGGACTTAAAGGGGAAGCCCTATGCCTAAAAAATGGCGTGGGGGTCCTCCTCAAGGTCCATATCAGACCCTTATCCAAGCACGCAGCCTGGTCGCTCAGGAAAGGGGGTGGAGACGAGCGAGCGCCCCCCTCCTGAGCCGTACCAGGCCGCAGGCAACAGAAGACTGGGCCACCGCTAGTAAAAGAGCTGGGAGAAGAAAGCGGAGGCCTGGCAAGAAGAACCGAAGAGGGGGACAAGACCCCTGAAGTCGGAAGAAGACCCCTGGGCGGCGATGACAAATAAACCCGGGCTCCTCCACTAGTAAAGGAGCTAGCAGAAGATAGCGGAGGAGTCCAGCGAGAAGACCCCCCAAGACGGAAGAAGACCCCCTGAGCTGTGCAATAAATTGTTTTAAAACCTTGTGTTGTGTTTTATTAAAATTTTTTTCACCAGGTGAATGGGTAGGGGTACATTGTACCCCACACTCATTCACATAAGGTGGAGGGCCGGTATCTGGGGGCCCCCTTATTAAAGGGGGCTCCCGGATTCCGATAGGCCCCCCGCCTGCAGACCCCGACATCCAATGGCCAGGGTTGTTGGGAAGGGCCCCCCCTTCCCCAAAGCACCCCCCATGTTGAGGGCACGCTGCCTGGTACGGCTCAGGAAGGGGGGGCGCCTGCTCATCCCCACCCCCCCGCCCTGCTCGGATAAGGGTCTGATATGGACCTTGGGGGGGACCCCCACACAGTTTTTTCGGCGTAGGGCTTTCCCTTTAAGTCCATACCTGGTGACGGGGCCAGCGACGTGTCAATCTCGCCGTGGCGACATTGACTTCCTTCGCTAGTCCCGTCTACCTGGAGCCATGTTCAAAATGAATGGACTTTCCTCAGTGTGTGGGCAAGTCTGTTCATTTCAAAAGTCCGGCCATAGTCCGGCGGTTTGTCCGCCGCACCTAGTCCGCCGGAAATGTCCGGTTGTGTGTGGGAAGGTCCGCTCGTTCGGAAAGTCCGGCGGACCTCCGCTTCAAAGTCCGGAGGTTTGTCCGCCGGAATAAGTCTACTGGATAGTCCGATCGTGTGTATGCGGCATTACGGGACAGTGCTCTTTTATCAGTTCTCCCCTGAATTTGCTTGTAACGAGTCTGTCCTTAATTGACATAGTACTTCCGAAAGTAATGGAGGGAGCATTTGAAATAAATTTCTGCATTTTTAAATCATTAGTTAAGATAGGCCAGTGATGTTGGATAATCTCTCGAATTTGTTTATTTCGGTTTGAAAACCGCATAACTAGACGAGTGATATTGGAGTCTAAAGTTTTTTTGAGAGAGGTTTTAAAGAGAAGGTCATTACGGGGCTTCATAGCTGCTTTGTTTAATGCCTTACATAGGCAAAACCAGCTTCCAAAAGTCTGTCTTGTAATTTAAGAAAAATTATAAACTGCACTAAATTCCACATATGCCAAAATATGTGTAAATAAATAAAGTGACAATAAATTATGGGCTATAAATAAATAAATAATACAAACTCTAGAAACTCTAGAAACACCCAGTGTGTAAATCAGCAAATCTATATGCAATTATCAAAAAAGTCCTTGTATGATAAATCAAATGTGAATAAAGTCCTCCACAGATGAACTGTGCTCGATCCACCATCGTATAACATGGTTGAACAGTGCTTGATAATTACAAAAAATCCTTCTCATAAAGGGGCTCAGGGTAGATGTACCAAAACCATATAAGAGAAATAGAGCTCCAGATAGTGTAAAACCTTTTATTACTAAAAACCAAAAAATAAAATTGCACTTACAGTGTATACAGAAATCATCAGCCTTAAGTCCATTGCGCCGGCCGGACGCATACGGACAGACCCGTTCCCCTGGAACTGTTCCCAAACACAAGGTGACGTTAGCGTATCGCTCATCCCTAAACGATTCGCAACAAAATTGCGTCATCCAGGGGCCCTCGTGTTTGGGAACAGTTCCAGGAGAACGGGTCTGTCCGTATGCGTCCGGCCGGCGCAACGGCCGGACGCATACGGACAGAAGGCTGATGGCTGATGATTTCTATATACACTGTAAGTGCAATTTTATTTTTTGGTTTTTAGTAATAAAAGGTTTTACACTATCTGGAACTCTATTTCTCTTCTATGGTTTTGGTGCATCTACCCTGAGCCCCTTTAAATTAATGGGAAGGATTTTTTGGAAGTATTTTCTACAATCCTCATATTGAAGTGGTGGTGTAAGGAGAGTATCGAGGACCTCTTTGGATTGGGAGACAACTATATATTCACATGCCTTCTGTGACCCTCTGTAGTGGGGGGTCATGAATTTCCGGTAAGCGGAAAATTTAATTATTCGGTGGTGGATCAAGCACTGTTCAACCGTGTTATATGGTGGTGGATCGAGCACAGTTCATCTGTGGAGGACTTTATTCATATTTGATATATCATACAAGGACTTTTTTGATAATTGCATATAGATTTCCTTACACCTAGGGGTGTGCGGCTTGGTCCCATATTGTAAGGGGCAGGCAGTATTTATGGTTTAAGATTGTAGCATTTATATGCACTTATCACCTATGATTGGGTCTCTATTAATTAATGGTTAGAAGCTGGTTATAGCCCATAATTTATTGTCACTTTATTTATTTACACATATTTTGGCGTATGTGGAATTTAGCGCAGCTTATAATTTTTTTTTAATTTCTTTCCTGTAGTTATGTAATACAGTCAAGCCGCAGCTGAATCTGGTCCGTTTTAAACCAATTTATATTATTTTTTTGTGGTTCACATTAGCGCAGTTTTTTCTTTTTCTTTTCCTGTCTTGTAATTTACCTGCTTCCTCTTTGTAGAAGCCCTCATTACAGCAATTTTTACGGAGGCGCAGGTATTGTCCAAATGTATGGAATTTTTTAATGGTGTGGGGTGGAAACTGTCGGCATGTAGCACAGTGTTCCTGGCCATCTCTTTCCTAAACAATGGGCTGCACCATTCATTTCATTATCCAAGTCAACAATTTGCCGATTATACTCCCTAGTGAGGATGAGCATCATTTCACAAGAACATGTTTTAGATTGTCTTCCCATCCCTTTTTGCATTCATAACTGATTTGCTCAATATTAGGAAAAATCTGTATGCCTAACCCATAGGGGTTAATGAGCTCCCTTACATATATATAGAAGGATTTTGTGTGCCACAAAAATGCATACTTTTTTTCTAAAATACGACCTAGTTTCTGGAAAAGAGAAGAGATTTGGGTCTCAATCTGATCTCCTTTTTCAAAGTCAGTTTCATAACCGGACATAAGGCTAGCACACTCTTCCCATTGAAATGTATTCATACTGCCAGAAATTGGTATTCAACCATACAGTACATCAGGAAGAGCATTCTGAAATAACATCGAACGTGAAAAAACATTGCTCATGTCTTAACTCACCATATATCATGGACTGGGGAGCAGGTGTTTAACCACCCAAAATTGCATTAAAGAAAAAGAAAGGGTGATACTAATAGTGAGAAAAGAGGATTGCTGCACTCCCCGAATGGAATATAAAAAGGAAAAGTTTACCCGTGGAGATTTGTATTGCAGCCAAAAAATTGAGATAAGGTAGAAAAAATTATTTTATTAAATAAATATCATACAGTATGGATTATGTTAAAACATGAGCTCTGTAATTGAAGCCATTGTATATCCACTTACAGACCAGACCATTTTGCTGGTCAAAGACCAGACCACTTTTTGCGATTCGGCACTGTGTCGCTTTAACTGACAATTGTGCGGTCGTGCGACGTGGCTCCCAAACAAAATTTACGTCCTTTTTTTCCCACAAATAGAGCTTTCTTTTGGTGGTATTTGATCACCCCTGCGGTTTTTATTTTTTGCGCTATAAACAAAAATAGAGCGACAATTTTGAAAAAAACACATTATTTTTTACTTTTTGTTATAATAAATATCCCCCAAAAATATATAAAAAAACTTTTTTTCCCTCAGTTTAGGCCGATACGTATTCTTCTACATATTTTTGGTAAAAAAAATCGCAATAAGCGATTATTGATTGGTTTGCGCAAAAGTTATAGCGTTTACAAAATAGGGATAGTTTTATAGCATTTTTATTAATAATTTTTTATTATTATTTTTTTTACTAGTAATGGCGGCGATCAGCGATTTTTATTGTGACTGCGACATTGTGGGGGACCCATCGGACATGTTTGACACATTTTTGGGACCATTGTCATTTATACAGTAATCACTGCTATATAAATGCAGTGATTCCTGTGTAAATGACACTGGCAGTGAAGGGGTTAACCAGTGAGTGGCAGTGTAGGGGTTAAGTGTTCCTAGGGGTGTGTTACTAACTGTGGGGGGGTTGGGCTTTCATTTAGTGAACACTGATCTCTGCTCCAATCACATGGAGCAGAGATCAGCGTCACTAGTTGCTAGGCAGAATGGAGAAATGCTGTTTACACGGCATTTCCTCCATTCAGCTGTCTTATGAGACGATCGCGGGGATGCCCGCGGCGATCGAGTCCGCGGGTCCCACGACCGGACTCACGGGGGTCCCGACCAGCGCGGGGGCGCTTTACCGATGGCAGGGCGGCATTGAATATTGGACGTACCTGTACGCCAATATGCCTGCCCGTGCCATTCTGTCGACGTACATCGTCATGCACTGGTCGGGAACCGGATATACATCAGGGTAATGCAAACATAAATATACATGAAACACATATAGTATGGTATAAGTATATATAATCATACTAAAAATACTGATGCGTTTCGACCATTAGTAGTCTTCTGGGGGAATAGGAGCACAAAAACATCTACAAAAGAATATAGTGAGAGAGAACATACATTGAAACAACAATATATATGTGATGTTAACACATGTATTGCCAAAATACAACCATATTTACCAAAATGGCTGTAAAAGTGGCCTCCAACGTGCTGTGATTGAAGGTTATTAAAAGATCCAGGCGGAGTGGCAAGAGGTCCCGGCCTACCACACCGAGGAAGGGGCTAAGTATCTGGAAGGCCAGTCACATGGCCCACGAGAGATCACGCTTGGAGCCCATGCCCCGGGGAGAGAGCAAGGAGGGGCCCGGAAACCAAGAGCGGGATCCAAAGCCACTATGGGACTACATAATAATGATAATAAAAATGGACGATTATTAGAAAATGTCACTTAGTCTTGAGCTATATATAGATAAGAGTGAGAGTGAGGTGGGTGATCACAAAAGTGTGGGTCAAGGAGACGTGAATGGTGCAAAAAATGTGGAAGAAGGGAAGCGAAAGAAGAAATAGCAAAGTGCAACAAAGCGGAATTGAATCCTGGCAGTTAGGAGAATGAGTGAGGTAAGAATTGCTCAGTAAACAGAAACCAAACCATAGAGGAGCGACCGAAAAAACGGAGGCTGTGAACCAACATAGAAGTGTGTGAAAGTGCGTGTGTGAGGGTTGTGTACAAAATGGATGTGAACATGGCTGCATGCCAGGGTAAGGGGAAGAAAAAAAAAAAAAGAAAAAGAGAAAAGAAAAGGAAAAAGACTGTAAGTTGGAAAAAAGTAAAATCAAAGGTATAGAAAATGAAGGTGACCATGAATGATTGCAAATATGTGGGTAAGTGAAGGGTGAAATGACTGAAGAGTGTAAGTAAGAGTGGAGGAAGTAAGGAAAAATGCAACAACATGCAAGGTAAACGGAACTGGATCCCAGTTGCAGGGAAAAATGAAAAAGCAACAATAGCCAAAGCAAAGAAAAAACACTAAACAAACAGGGGCTGTGAACAAACAATGAAGGTGAGTGAGATGTGAATGTGAAAAGTGAATGCATACCAAAGTGAGGAGGGGGGGGGGGGGGTGAAAGGGAAGAAAGAAGAAGAATATAAGTTGAAGACATTACCTGAAAAAAAGGTAAAATGATCAGGCTGATAATCAAAATACGATGATAAGCTGGTGGCAGGGCAGAGCTATCAAGCGTCCAGCATAGATGAACAGTGTGCAAACAGATTAGAGAGCCTAATGCCCCGCACACACTATTGGAAATTCGGCCAGTAAAAGACTGATGAGAGCTTTTGGTTGGAAAATGTGATTGTGTGTATTCTCCATCGGACTTTTGCTGGCCGAATTTCAGCCAGCAAAAGATTGGGAGCATGTTCTCAATTTTTCGGTCGGAAAAAGTTCCATGCGTTTGTGCGTATGCAATTCCGACACGCAAAAACTCACACTTGCTCAGAGACGGAAGCAATCGGTCTGGTACAACTACCGTTCATAATGGGCATAGCACATTCTTCACGCTGAATTTGTTTTAATAGTTTAATGCAGCACATTCTCTTCTTCTTTACAATGCTAGAAGAATGAAGTTGTTTTGCTGCTCATATTCACACAGTTCTCACAAACTTCTTCATTATTTCACCTGATCTCATGAATAATCTTTTTTTGTTTTTAAAGCCAGATCTCCATAATAATGTTTTAATTTTTTTTTTGTGTGTTATATAAAATTTTTTTTAATCAAGAACTCCTTTTTTTGGAATATTTTGTAATTATTTTCTAGTCATCTCCTTAATTTTTTTTTTTTGTGTCAAGTTTACACAACAACATTATTATCTTGCCTTTTTAAAGCTCAAGGAGGTTGGTTAGAGTCCCTTGTTAATTTGATGTATTTTTGAAATGTACTGGTATACTCACAAAAAAACTGTCCTATTTGAAGAAAAACACATAGGCAAGTATTTAAAAAAAAAAATAATCACCATTTATTGTGGTTGATAACAAAATAAAGAAGGCAACGCTGGAGAGCCTTAGAGCACAATCTGGTCTAGGACTCTTAGAGATCATGAACAGCAGCAGATGACATATATGTCCCCAGGCTGTGGTACTACAGTCTTCTGTCAGACCAGACTGAACCCAGGCCATCACTTTCTTGTTTTCCTTGCAGCCTTCCCTGCAGTCTTCCTTGCAGTCTGCCTTGGCGGCTGTGGCTCTGGAGCTGGACTTGTGGCAGGAGGAGGATGGGCGATCATACATAAGTGCATGTTATCATTTATTTGGCCATTCAACCCCTTCTGAATGGCCTCAAAAACAAATTTCTCACACCTGAGACGTTGGCCCTCCTCCATTTGCTGCAATTTAGCAGTTACATAGCAGCCATAGGCCTCTTCAGTGTCAGCGGGGCTTTTGAGGATTAGTGTCCTTAATGAGGCCCAGTGCTGCCTCCTCCACATTATGCCCCTTCCTGGCCCTTTTTGTTGGAAGGCGGAGGGGAGGCACCTGGGATTGGGTGAGGCTACCACCTCCTGGCTGACACTTACCCCCACCTCCTCCTGGCTGACACTTACCCTCGCCTCCTCCTGGCTGACACATTCCAGAGCCTCGTCCTGGCTGAGGTCTTCCTGTGTATGAGAAAGGGACATATTTTTAGTTTTTGGTTCATTAATCACACCCAAATTTCAGCTCATGACTGTTGCAAATTGAATGTTAATAAATAGAAAATACTATCATTCTGACCCCTGCATTTTTCATTCTTGTCACACTCATTTTTGGCCCCTACTTTCAATTGATATGTCAAACACTTTTTGTTAAATCATTCATTTGTTAGCAAGAATAACATCTAGTTAACAACAATCATTTTCGGACAATAAATATGTTAAAAAATACTATACCTGGCTCCAGCTGGGCTCCTCAACTTCTTCCAGAATGGAAGGCCCAGTTTGGTCCTCGGAAGCTTCACCTGGGGTTGAGGGAGGGGTGGATGGAAGTGTAGAAAGTGATTCCCTGGCTTCCATCTGGTCTTCCAGAAACCGCATCCTGCTGTAGTACCACAGACTGGGTACACATCCTTTGCTGCAGCTCCTGACTTATAATCACACACATAAGTTGGACTTGATGAACGTGTCTTTTTTTCAACCTCACCTACTTTGTAACTATGTAACTATGATGGGTCCTCTCACCTCCTCAGTCCAGGATGTGCAGGTAGTGAGGAGATGATATGCTGTAACCTTTAGCAACCAATCAGTGAGCAGTAATGATGTGCACTAACCTCTTGCAACCAATCATTGAACAGTAAGGATATGCAGTATCCTCAACCAATCAGTGAGCATTAATAATGTGCAGTAACCTCTAGCAACCAATCAGGGAGTGGTATGAATGTCCAGTTACCTCTAGCAACCAATCAGTGAACAGTATTGAAATACAGTAATCTCTAGCAACCAATCAACAAGCAGACATTATGTGTTGTAACCTCTAGCAAATAATCAGTGAGCTATAATGTGTGTTGTAACATCTAGCAGCCAGTCAGTGAGTGGTAATGATACACTGTAACCTCTGGCAACCAATCGCAATTGCTGCCTGATTTGATTCAGGAAACTGATTTTTAGTCTAGCTGCTATTTATTGTATGACTCAGAGCAGATGGAGAGTGAGATTGCATGGAAGGGGGGCAAGAAAATGTTTCCCCAGGGTCCAAACAATATCAAAGATGGCCCTGACCAGACATTGTATTTAGTGTATCACACATTTCAACCAATTGTGTCAATGTTTTTCTCTGTACGAATGCTCAGGGAATATAGCTTAATGTAGCGCCACCTATAGCAGTCTCATATCCTATAAGCCAAGCATGCCTAATCTACTGGTATGTGGCTTCCCGTAGGAATGCCATGCTCACTGGCCAGATAGTACAGGAGGCTGAAGAAATTAAGAACAAAATAGTTCTTGGGGTTCCAGCAGTGCAGTTGTCTGCAGGGGATGGCTGGGACTGGTGTCTTACATAGTCAGCGAGATGTGCAGATGGGTAAGTTCAGACGCAGGCAGAGACATGGTCAGCAAGCAGGCAAAGGATCAATCCAGGCAGCAGGCAGAAATGTGCTCAATAAACAGACCAGGATTGGTACAGGCAGCAGGCAGAGGCAACACTGCACTGGTGCAGCAGGAATCAGGAGCACCGTAACTGGTGTGGCAGTGATCAGTAACATTGGCACTGGTGTGGTAGTAATCATGGACGCTGGGACTGGTGTGGTAGTGATCATAGTCACTGTCATTGGTGTAGCTGTGATCAAGTATAATATGACTGGTATAGTGGTGATCAGAGATATTTAAATTGGTTTGCAGTGATCAGTAACACTAGAACTAATGTGGCAGTGATCAGGGACACTTGGACTAGTGAGGTAGTGATCAGGGACAGTATGACTGGTACGGCGGTGATCAGTGACACTGTGAGTGGTTGGTAGTGATTAGGGACAATATGAGTGGTATGATCATGATCAGGGACACTGGGACTGGTGTAGTGGGGATCATGGACACCGTAACTGGTGTAGCATTGATTACGGACACCGTAACTGGTGTGACAGTGATCACAGACACTGTAACTGCTGTGGCAGTGATCAGGGAATATATGACTGGTGTGGTAGAAATCAGGGACAATATGATTGGTGTGGTGGTGATCACGGACATTGTGAGTGGTGCAGTGGTAATTAGCGACACTGTGAGTGGGTGGCAGTGGTTAGGGACAATATAAGTGGTGTGGTCATTATCAGGGACACTGGGACTGGTGTATGGTGATCATGAACCGCATAACTGGTGCAGAGGTGATCACGAACACCATAACTGGTGTGGCGGTTATCGCGAACACCGTAACTGGCGTGGCAGTGATCTCAGACACCGTAACTGGTGTGGCACTGATTAGGCACACTGTAACCAGTGTGGCTGTGATTAGGGATAGTTTGAGTGGATGATGGTGACACTGTCTGTTGACAGTGAGTTAAAAAAAATATATTTTTTTATTTATATTTTTTAATATTTTTAACTACTCTGGGAGGGTTGGGTGTATGATCAGGTTTTTGTTTTGCACTGTAATTGCTTCAACCATTTCTCACCCTCTCTGGCTTCCTGCAGTCATTGAGAAATATTGTGATTGGCTTCAGCTATGACATAGTACAGAGCTACTTTAAATGGCCCTGTAAGCGGGTAATGCTCTAGGTCTAGGTCTTTTTTTCTTGACCTGAGCCATTCCAGTCATCATGACCTTTTCTGGTTTCTTATTATATTCTTTTTATTATTTTAGGACAGGTGGTGATATTGGGGTTTGTTTTAATTTTAGAGTAAATGGGGCTGGTCTGTTTGGAGCATTGCTACATTGTTGTACACAATGGTCTAAAAATTTGGGGATATTTTCTCCTCTTTTCAATCTTTTTTATATAAACAATATACTTGAAATATATTACATCTGTTTGTTAGCTAGTAGTTAGATCACCCATATTTACCAATGACAGATAAAAGCTATTTTTTCACACTCTTCTATAATCCTGCTGTTTGTTTGTGAGTTGTCAGTCACGTGGGCTTCTATTTTTCCAGAACAGGAAAAGTCACTGCTGACAATTACACTAAAACTGGCCATACATCATACAATTTTCTTATTCAATTTCCTTTAGATTTACCTTCCTGATTGCACACAAAGTGAAAGTGTTCAGATTTGACCTCATATTATATGGTTTTGGTAAATCTAAAGGAAATCTATAGAAGAAAATTGTATAATGTATGGCCAGCCTTAGGTCTCTTTCACACGGGGCGGATCAGTGCTGCTCCGCCCTGTGGAGATCTGCTTGCTCAGCGCGGATCGCCGGAGCGATCTCCGCTGAGCAGGAAGATGACAGGTCTGTCTCTGCACACTGTGCATGGACGGACCTGTCAGAGCGCCGCTCTCCCCTATGGGAGATCGGGTGACGACGGACCGTAGAGTCCGCCGTCATCCGATCCGATCCGATGACAGATGGAAAAGTAGGTTTTTCCTCCATCACACTTTTTCGGACAGGAGCGGGTCGGATGTCAGCGGACATGTCACCGGTGACATCCGACGATCCATAGACCTCTATGGAGCATCTGTTCAGGTCCGCCTGAAAAACTGACAGGAGGACCTGAACGGATCGACCGTGTGAAAGAGGCCTAAATAATTTTTTTTTCTGCCTTGGTGACTCATTTAGTAGCTCTATCAGCTGTTGCCTAATCTTATATGCTACAGCTGAAATCAGTGCCAGCTACCATTGTTCAACCATCTTTCTAAACATTTTAGTTGGCTGGATGTCTTTAGCTTGGATACATTTGATCACTGACCCAAAACATTCCTGCAGATAAGGGCTTCTGACTTTTCCCTGACTTATGACTTTACTCATTTGCATAATTATTTTTTGGCTAGTAACTAAGGCTGGCCGTACATTATACAATGCGCTAGTATAATTTTCCTTTAGGCCGGCCATACAAGGTTCAAGGCAGGCTACATGTACCAAGTTGATTGATCAACTTGGGTGCTGGATTCTCTTATGATTATCACTAGCAGCTGCTATAGCTGCTACTGATAATCACTGTCTTCTCCCGGTGGGGACGGCTTCTCTTGTCAATACTGTCTGTGTTAATAGAGGTATCGTGAATTTTGAGAAACTCTACATCGCCTGATGTCCCAATTCCGCAGTCCAAGCAAAGTTCCTCTTTAAACTCAGCTGACCCATGGTGCATGGCTGCCCTTACTAATCTGATGGTTCTCTTGCCTTCCCAAGGTCACATCCTCTTCTACAAGTTTCCGGGTCTACATCTGCAGGCACTCATGTTCCTCCTGTCCCCCAGCTCCCTCTGTTCCACTCTCAGAGGGGCCTGAGCTAGAAATACAAGAGAGGCTGACCTTGTCATTTCAGTCTCCCTTCAGGTACGTGACACTTGCAGGACAATTGCTTGGTATCTGGGATAATATGAGGTTAAACCTAAACACTTTTTTAATTTGTATGCAGGTAGGCCCTTGCACTACACAGTTGAAGGTAAATCTAAAGGAAATTGAATAAGAAAATTGTATAAATTATGGGCAGCTTTAGATAAAGTAGTAATGAAGCCAGTCAGCAAGCATTTTCGAAACCATGTTACCAATAGCTCACTCATATTTGTATTATCCAACAAAAGTGTGAAGGATGAGGATTAATCTTAATAACAAGTCAGTAGATACAGCCAATGCATTTCAGGGGCTCACGAATCCTCCTTCTTCAAGGCTTGTGCTGGTGGTGATAGAAGGAAATACGGACAACAAGAACAAATATTGTGTATTATAATGACAGTGTTGAAGCCAGACTGACCTTTTTTTTTAATATAAAGCTGAACTCCAGGCATAAGAACTTTGAAATATAATTGAATCAAATTGAAATATATTGATCAAAAGCCACACATGATATTAATCCATGTTAATGTTGTTGTGTTCAGCAAATGTGTTTGCAAACATAGTTATTAACTTGTAAAAGCAGCTTTAACATCATTACTGTGCTGTACATAACTTGTGCAGAGAGTAAAGCTGTGGGAGGGGCCCACCAGGCTCCACGCACTACAATTTGCCAGCAAAAAACGTCAGGAAGGGACCGATACAAGGCCAGTCACCTGGAACAAGCAACAGTGATTAGTCTTTATTTCAGGAAGCTCCTGTGCAGTGGCAAGGTTTCATAGCCACTTGCCATGTGGGCCCTTATGCATGATCGCTCCCGAGCCCTGCTCTGTGTGTCCAAAGGACACACAGGATGGGGCTTGGCGCTGCCCCCAGCTCTCTTCTCACTGGCTGTGATTGACAGCAATGGGAGCCAATGGCCAAAGGATTTTGTTGAACCAACTTTTGGTTTAATTACAGCCTTTAGTCTGTTGGGATATGTCTCTACTAACTTTGCACATCTAGACTTTGCAATTTTTGCCCACTCTACTTTGCAGAACTGATCAAGGTCAGTTAAATTTGATGGTGACGTTTGTGGACTGCAGTCTTCAAGTCATTCCACAGATTTTCAATGGGGTTTAAATCTTGGCTCTGACTAGGCCATGCAAGGACATTGACCCTTTTCTGCGTCAACCACTGTGTGGTCATTTTTTCTGTCTGCTTTGAGCCATTGTAATGTTCGAAGGTAAACATTCTTCCCATTAAAAACTTTCTGGAAGAGGGCAGCAGATTTTCCTCAAGAATTTAAAGGTATTTTGCCCCATCCATCCTTCCTTCTATCCTGACAAGTGCACTCCCATAACAGGAAATTCCTACCTCCGTGCTTTACCATAGGAATGGTGTTATTTGGATGGTGAGATGTACTGGACTTCTGCCAGACATATCGTTTGATGTTGAGGCCAAATAATAAAATTTTAGTCTCATCTGACCATAACACCCTTTTCCACGTGGCCTCAGAATGTTGAAGTTGCATTTTGGCAAAGCTCAGTCATGACTATATGTGGCTTTTCTTGAGGAGTGGCTTATTTCTTGCAACCCTCCCATAAAAGCCACATTTGTTGAGAATTTGTAATATTGTTGTCACCTGCACACAACAACCACTCTTTGTCATAAATTCCCGCAACTGCTTCAGAATTGCTGTACTCCTCACGGTAGCCTCCCTGACCAGTTTCCTCCTGGCTCGCTTATCCAGTTTGAAGAGACGTCCTGATCCAGGGAGGGTCTGTGTTGTATCAAATACCATCCACTTCTTAATAATAGGCTTCACAGTGCTTCTAGGCATTGATAATGCCTTTGAAATGGTTTTGTATCCATCTCCTGACTTGTGCCTGTCTTGTGTTTTATCTTTCACCAGGGAAAATCTGATTGCCTCTCTGGGATTAGGAAGGATTTTTCCCCCTGCTGTAACAAGTTTTTTTTTTCACCTTCCTCTGGATCAACTGTGGGTATAGTATTCGGTATATGGGATTGTATGATATTTTTTATTTTATTTTATTTTTTTATGGCTGAACTAGATGGACTTGTGTCTTTTTTCAACTTGACTAACTATGTAACTATGTAAGTTGGATGCACTGAGTAAATACATTACATTCTATGTGCACATGGCTGCTTCAACCAGGAATTATAGGTGGCTTTACCCTGTAAAAATGTCCTTCTGTGAACTGTCAACATACAAATTCCTCTATAGAGTATAAAAATACAAAGCAGCAGCTGGTAGTCATTCTATTTTATTTTAAACATAAATCTTTGTGTATATTGTGAATAAACTAAATATAGTATAGCCGCATGGTACACAGTATCCTAGACAAATACCATGGATTCATAAGAAGTAGAGGTGGACATGGATTTAATCCCATTCTGATAAGTTCCAGAATAATATGTCTGCGCGATTTCCCTTTTCAAAGTTACATAACCTCCGGTGACGGGCATCACTCCCGCATGGATCGCTGAAGCGCAGATATCAGAGTCCTAGAAACAAATAATATATATTTAGTTTTCTGGTACATTGTCAGGGTTGTTTTTACAAGGACACATCCATCTATAATGGGGGTTGATAACTCATCGATCATGATCAACCGTGAACAGGCGATAGGTAGAAAACACATCCCTGCATTACTGGTCCTTTCCCTCAGCTTCCGATGCTCTGGTCCTCACAACAGAGCAGAGAGAGGGAGGGAGCACAGCTCTAGATGAAGGGCAGGAGTGGGAGCTGCCAAGTTTCAAGTTAACTAGCAGAGGATTGGTTGCTAGGCTGCAGGGCAGTCCTAGCAACCAATCATCAGCTTGTTAATATGAAAAGTAAACGATCACCTTTTAAAACAGCCCAGTTTAAAATAGAAATGAAAGGCAAAATATTTTTGTATAGATCTAAAAAACATTATAAATACCCTTTTCCCCTTTTTTTACTAAGTGATCACATCCCTCTGTTTTATGCTGCATAAGAACTGTGTGTGTGTGTGTGTGGGGGGGGGGGGGGGGGGAGAAGCAGTAGCATACTGAGCTTTCCAGTGAATGCCTGTGCTGCAGGGCCACATCTGGACAAGTCTGATAATTGGAGGAGAGTACACTGAGTTCCCAGCACAGCTAGAGATTGAACTAACCAAGGTGTGTTCTCCTGCTTAATGTGTTCAGTTTTTATTAGGAAAGCAGAGGAACTGGCAGGGACACCAGGAATTTCACAAAAAGAAAGCAATACAAACAGAACAGGATATTTGCTCATAAAAGTACATGGTACAGCAGGCACATATCAGGAATATGAAGTGTTGGGGTAACAAACACTGTAACTCTAGCAGCTCCCACCCTCCATCTAGAACTGTGCTGCCTCCCTTTCTCCATCTATGATCATTTTACTGTTGTCTGTGCCCCCTCTGTGGTAATTCACCTCTCTATTTGTCTTGCTAACCATTGTCTTCAGTACAGAATGAAAATACATTATTTCCCTTCGCTTTGGAGAAATTTCATTTTACTTCCTATTTGTCTCAGAGAAAGATGTAATGGGAAATATCCCATATGGAACATAGACAGCATAAAAAAGATAAAAAATAAAGTTGATTATGGTCATAACCAGCCTGTACTCTACTCAAAGCTAAAAAAAAAAAGAAAAAAAGCTTTAGTTATGCTTGAAGGGTTTCAGTCAGGCCCGGACTGGCCATAGGGCACACTGTGCATTTGTCCGGTGAGCCGGGGCTGCTGGGCTTCATGTTCTAACAAGACTGACCTGTTGATGACCGGGCTGCACAGTGGGAGGTAAGCAGTGACTGCAGTCCGGACAGGGCTAACACAGACCTCTGTCACCGCTCACCTACCATTATGCAGCCATACACGTGTCTCCTTTCCGTCTCGCCAAAGATGCCATCCTATTAGCAGAGCAGGGGGTGGGAGGAGCTGAAGATCTGCACAGAGAGTGGGAGTCTTTTCATATTAACAAGCGACCCAGATTTGCAGAGAGGAGACACAGGTTGAATCCTGCCTCTGCCCTGCCAAAGGTAGGACTGTGCAGGGGAGGCAGAGAGTAAAAAGGGGCACTGTGATACAAAGGAGACTGCACTGTAAAGGGGCACTGTATTCATTACATGTGAAAACAACAGGAGTCAACTGGACCTACAATTGTATTTTTTTCCAATGTGAATTACAAGCACAGGCCTCATCAGTAGCTTGTTTGGCAGTCAAACAAGCTGCTGATAAGGCCTGCGCTTGTTGTTCACATTGCTGGTAGGCAAGCCCTGATGAAGGGGAGCTTGGACTCCTGAAGTGCGTTGGCTACTTTTTCGGATTGTCCCCTTTATATCACAGTGCCCCTTTACATTACAGTGCTGAGGACCGACTCCGTCAATATCCCATAACCAACCACCCTCATGAACGCCCTCAGTTTAAAATGCCCAGGAGAATTTTTTGCCCCAGTCCAGGTCTGGTTTCAGTGGATATAAAGCTTACAGCATACAGGTCAAAGAAGCTATTTGCATGTAAAAGGAGAGCAAAACAAATTCTTACAGATGTGTAAATATCTGTTCCCCAAACTGTATATGAAGAGTCACAGGATTCAGGGCACAAAACCCTAAAACAAAAAACAGAAATGGATATTAAAATTTAATGTATTAACATAAATGACAGAAGCAAACTCGTGTCTATGTGTCAAAAATATATATTGTAAACATGTTTGTACATTTTATAGTAGTTCTTTATTTGATTGTATTGTAATTCTGCTCTGTGAAGCAACTTTTAAAGCCTAAATTTACTTTAAAAAACAAAACAAAAAACAAAACAGGGACACTACTTCTGCACTGGACAATTATGATGATGGGGATGGGGGGAATATAGGACGGGTTTGTTAGACAGTGGCTGACTCAGTTTGGAAAGGGGTAGTCTGGGCTTTGCTGTTCCCAAGCTTTTTGGACCCAGCCTTTTAGACCGATATTATGAAAAGGGGGAAGGCCAGGGTCCAGGGCTGAGAATACTGTGATACTGAAGAGGAGAACTGCTATGCCATGCAGTCTGTTGGGAAGCACTGAGATCCAGAGATCCACCAGCTTCTGGGGAACACCAAACATGGACTATTACCCTATGGAGGTATGCCTGGGAAGCATGTTAGGGGACACACTAATGTATTTAACCATGTTAGACTTTATTACCATGATATTTAAAGGGGTCTGAAGTTATTCAAAGGGGTACACGTGATGATTTTGGGTTTATGAAAGAACTAGGGTAAAGCTTCATGTGTTTTTTTTTTTTATAAATAACAAACATGTCATACTTACCTTCAGTGTGCAGCTCGTTTTGCACAAAGTGGCCCCGATCCTCGACTTCTGGGGTCCCTCAGCGGCTCTTGCGGCTCCTCCTCATATCAGATAACCCCCTAGGAGAAGTGCTCTCCCGGGGGATTACCTTGTGGGCGCGCTCCCAAGTTCAGCATTTGCATCCATACACATGAATGCCAGACTCAGCCCCGCCCCCAGCAACCTGCGTCATTGGATTTGAATGACAGCGAGAGCCAATTGCTGTGCTGCTAACAAGCTATCCAAACAAGAGCCAGGACCCTGTGCAGAGAGGGAGAGCGTGTTGCCTCAGAGTGAATGAAGGGGCTCAGGTAAGTAAAATGGGGGGGCTGGGGGGCTGGTCACTGCCAGAAGTTTTTTCACCTTAATGCATCCTAAAAAACACAAGGGTTTACAACCCTTTTTATATCTGATTACCACCTGACCGCAGTCCTGGGCATTATGGGTGCATATATGTTGAATGTTCCCCCTATTTTCCAGTTATACCTCTGAAGCTCACCAAAGTTAGCTTGTCCTTTTTTATCTCCAAAAGGCAAGCGGACATGAATTTAACAAGGTTATGTCAGTCAAGTACTCAGATACTCACCGTAATGGGTCACCTTTCAGAAGGTCTAAATAGGTTGAGCAGCTAATAGGCCCTGAAAAGAAATTTAAAGCAAAAATAAAATATAAAAAAACAAACAAACAAAAAACAAAACTTTATCAGTCCTGTTGACCTGTAATAGAGCAACCAGTAGTAAACAAGAGCCTATACACAAATGTTAGATAAAGTTGATATTGAGTAGCATGTTAGCAGGTGCAGTTAGCTAGTCTTCCACTGGGTGGCTCTGTTCCAAATTACTGTGCTAATAAGAACTTATGTAAGTGGGTGTTAGGTACCCTTTTAGACAACGCTTTCCTATAGTGATGTAAAGGGTGGAGTTAGTGCCCATATAAATGCCAGGCTGGGGTCAGCCTGGTTGAGATAGGACATGGGAGCCAAACATCCTAAAGCCATGTGGATGTAGTTTGCTACTGCAAGGGCCCTTAATAGATCTGAAGATCTGGGTGAGGTATTTTTTTTTAAATGTATTCTTTTTATTGTAACAGGTGAGGTAGTTTAGCACTCAAAAAAAAAAAACAGAGTTATGCCGCGTACACATGATCGGATTATCCGGCGGACCAGAGTCTGCCAGACAATCAGCCCGTGTGTGGGCTCCAGCGGACTTTTTCTTCCCAAAAGTCTGGCAGATTTAGAAAGAAGTCTTGACTCAAAATTGTCCGCCTGTCTGTGTGCTACTCCGCCGGACTTTTGAAATTAACGGACTTGCCCACAACAGTCTGTTCATTTTGAACGTGACTCCAGGTAGACGGGAGTAGCGAAGGAAGTCAATGTCACCGCCTCTATCTGCGAGATTGACACCTCGCGAGCCCCATCGCCTGGTATGGATTTAAAGGGGAACCCCTTACGCTGAAAAAACGGCGTGGGGTTCCCCCCAAAGTACATACCGGACCCTTATCTGAGCACGCAGCCCGGCCGGTCAGGAAAGGGGGCGGGGACAAGTGAGCGCCCCCCCTCCTGAGCCGTCCCAGGCCGCATGCCCTCAACATGGGCGGGTGCTTTGGGGAAGGGGGGCCCTGTGGTCCCCCCACCCCAAAGCACCTTGTCCCCATGTTGATGAGGACAAGGGCCTCTTTCCGACAACCCTGGCCATTGGTTGCAGGGTCTGCGGGCGGGGGGCTTATTGGATTCCGGGAGCCCCCTTCAGTAAGGGGGCCCCCAGATTACGGCCCCCCTACACTATGTGAATGAGTATGGAGTACGATGTACCACTACCCATTCACCTGGGGGAAAAAAGTGTTAATAAAAAAACACAACACAGGTTTTTAAAGTAGACAGCTTTATTAGACAGCTCCGGGGGTCTTCTTGCCGGGCTCCCCCGCTATCTTCTGCTCTTCTGCCCTATTCGGGGGTCTTCTTCTGACTTCGGGGGTCTTGTCCCGCTCTTCGGTTCTTCTTGCCGGGCCTCCGCTATCTTCTTACAGCTCTTTTACTAGCGTTGGCCTGGTCTTGTCGCTGTCACCTTCTTCTTTCTTCTCTTCTTCTTTCTTGACACAACGATCTCCCTAGCTGTAATGGCAGGGACGCATTGTGTGGTGACTTATATAGGCATAAGGGGCGGGGACACCGGGTGATGTCACATGGTGACCCCACCTCTTATGATGTCACAGTCCCGGAGGAAAAATCTGGTCATGTGTGGGCAAGTCCGCTCGTTCGGAAAGTCTGGCGGACCTCTGCTGCAAAGTCCGGCGGATTGTCCGCCAGATAGTCTGATTGTGTGTACGTGACATTAGTCGTTCTCACTCTTGTTATGTTTGATGTTGATGATGATATACCTGGGAGTGAGAGAGTAACATCAGGAAGCATGTCGGGCTTGGTAGAGCTAAAGAATGGGACATAGAGAGAGAGAAGGTATACTACAGAAAAGCACCTTGTTAATCTCAGTGACAGAAGCGGAATACTGTAAATCTAGTATACAGAAAGTTTGGTCCCAACACTGTGGTGCTCCAAAGGAAAGTGGAAATGCAATACGTAACATGGTTTATTTTATTATGTGCTGGCATTTCGGACCCAAATGACTGCTTCAAAGCGTATGCTCTGTGTATGGTGGTGTGTGCTGAAGAGTTCTGTCAGTATGCCAATCTGATATTATACAGTCATGCCCAGAAATACTTGCACCCTGCATTTCTCTCGGATAATGCATCACTTCGCCCAGAAAATTGTTGCATTTACAAATGTTTAGGCATTCTCATGTTTATATATTTTGTTTGTACTGGTATGACACAAAAAAGTGGCCCATTCCATGCAAAATTCCAAAAATGGAGTGGACAAAATTATTGGCCACCCTCAATTTAATATTTGGTAGCACACCCCTTGGAGAAAATAACTGAAATCAATTGCTTCCTGTAACCATTAATGAGTTTCTTACACCTCTCTACTGGAATTTTGGACCACTATTCTTTCGCCAACTGCTCCGGGTCTCTCTGATTGCTGCTACTGCTATTTTGAGATCTCTCTACAGTTGCTCTATGGGATTTAGATCTGGATTCATTGCTAGAGCCTCTATGACAGGGGGTAGGTCAAGAAACATCCAAACTGGGGCATTCACCCACAGGGCTGCTGTTAGGCTGTACGGGGCCCCAATAAGTTATAACAGCAGCCCTGTTAGTGAGTGCACCAGTTTGGATGTTTCTTGACCTACCCCCTGTCATAGAGGCTCTATGACAGGGGGTAGGTCAGTGTGGAGTGTAGGGGTCCCTCTATGACAGGGGGTAGGTCAGTGTGGAGTGTAGGGATCCCTCTGGGACCTACCCCCTGTCATAGAGGGACCCCCACACTCACCTACCTACCCCCTATCATAGAGGGACCCCTACACTCAAACACTGTATACAGACCGAACTGAGATGTAAGGAAGCACTCTGCTGGGGACACCTGAGATGTAAGGAGGGACTCTACTGGGGACACCTGATAGCATCTGGTGGCAGGCGACGTGACAAGTGACACACTTGGGGCTCCCACTGGTTCTGCATTATGGTGCGTTGAACTATTTAATTTTATATTACAATGTAATAATAATAATGCACTTCAATCATCCTGACACTATAACAGCCATGGTGCCGGGATGATTGAAGCGCTAACACCAGGTATTTGGAGTATCTTTATTTGCTGATTGTTAAACTTTCTGAAATACACATATTTATATTGTGGTGTAGGATCTGGGCCTGCTGTCCCTCTATCGCTTTCTTTCTCTCTTTGTTTCTTCCTCCATCCCTCGTTCATCTCAGACTCCAACCACACCCCCTTCAAATCACGCCCCTTCAAGCCACGTGCACTATTTCACGTAAACCATGCCCATTTTCGGCACAGCGCGACACATTTTTATTTTTCCCTCTGCCGCGCATACTAACACATGCCCCGCCCCCTAATTATAACTTGACCCCGCCTACAGCCAAAAAGGTGTCCCTAATTTTATTTTTACAATGTTGGCACCTATGATATTGTCAGCACCTGTTAATTGATACAGGTGAGTTTAATTATAAATTACAGGAGCATCACAAACTTGGAAGGCAATTATTTCTTACAATTTTGAGAAGGTGCCAATAATTTTGTCCAGTCCATTTTTGGAGTTGGAGTTTTGCGTGGAATGTGTAAGATTTGGCTTTTTGTTTCTCTACTTTTCTGTGTCATACCACTACAAACAAAATAAATAAACATGAGAATGCCTAAACATTACAAACATTTTGTAGGCAAAGTGGTTCATTATCTGACAGAAAGACAGGGGTGCCAATATTGTTGTCCATGACTGTATGTCACGGCTACAGTAAAGTGTGGAAAACCTATTTCTCAAGTGGATATTACTTCATTCCAAAATGAAAATATTAGGCCCCTTTCACACTGGGGCGGTTTTCAGGCGCTACAGCACTAAAAATAGCACCTGTGTAGCGCCTGAAAAAAACGGCCCCTTTAACTCCAGTGTGAAAACCGGAGGGCTTTCACACTGGAGCGGTGCACTAGTAGGACAGTGAAAAAAGTCCTGCTAGCCGCATCTTTGGAACGGTGAAGGATCGGTGTATTCACTGCTCCTAAACCGCTCCTACCCATTGAAATCAATGGGGCAGTGTGGCTATGCTTTGTGGGCGGTTTTCATTCTTTTTTCGGCCGCTAGCGGGGTTAAAACCGAGCGGCCGCATGCCGCCGCTAAAACGACGGCTTACCGCCGAAGCCCGCACCGCCCCAGTGTGAAAGGGGCCTAACTAAAGGCAAAACTTTTTTTTCCGTTTTGGATGGAGGAGAGCAGGATTAAAGTGGTTGTAAACCCTTACAAACCACTTTGACCTACAGGTAAGCCTAGATTAAGGCTTACCTGTAGGTCCAAGCAATATCTCCTAAACCTATATGGTTTAGGAGATATTTGCCCGAAAACAGGCACCGCTGTCTACGGCGCATGCGCCGTAGACTGCGGCGCGCAGGCGCACTGAGCGCGGCATTCTCAGCGACGGAGCTGCCGCGCGTGTTGGCTCCCGTGCGCATGCGCGGGAGTGACGTCATTGCGGCTTCGCCAAATGACAGCAGCAGAGCTGCGAGACCCCACCAACAAGATGGATGTGGCGGACTACAGGGGACAGCGGCGACTTCGCTGGCTCCTGTGTCAGGTAAGTGACACATAATGGGCTACTATGCGATGCATAGTAGTCCATTATGCTTTGCCTTTGCAGGGAATGAAAGAGGAAGTAAACTCATCAGGGTTTACTTCCTCTTTAAAACACCTGTCAGTTTTTATTGCTGTCTGTGTCCCCATTAGAGAGATTCCCCTTCTACTCTGTCCAAAATGAAAAAAAAATTATAATATTTTGCACCTTCAAATTTGCAGGCATGTTGTGTACATCACACGGTACAAAGCCCCAACAATCCATTTTAATTCCCAGGTGTAATTACACAGCAAAACAAAGAAAAAAAACACCAAATGAGGGATAGGAGTGAATAATTTCTCAAGGCACTGTATGGGCAATTATAGTGCTACAGCCTTAAAACTATGAAATAGTTCTAGACCCTGATCAGGATATATCTTCAGAAAACTTCACCTCATTCCACACTTTGGTAAATCAGGTGCAGACAACACTTAGTTATTTTACATAGTATATACACTATATTACCAAAAGTATTGGGACACCTGCCTTTACATGCATATGAACTTTAATGTTTTTTTTTTGCTTTGTACATTTGGTGGAAGGAGGGGTTGTTTTTCAGTGGCTGGGCTTGGCCCCTTAATTTCAGTGAAAGGAACTCTTAAGGCATCAGTACCAAGAATTTTGGATAATTTTATGCTCCTAACTTTGTGGGAACAGTTTGGGAATGGTCCCTTCCTGTTCCAACATGACACCAGTGCACAAACAAGGTCCATAAAGACATGGATGAGTGAGTTTGGGGTGGAGGAACTTGAATGGCCTTCACAGTCCTGACCTCAACCCGATAGAACACCTTGAATTAGAGCAGAGACTGCGAGCCAGGCCTTTCTTGTCCAACATCAGTGCCTGTCCTCACAAATGTGCTTCTGGAAGAATGGTCATACATTCCAATAGACACACTCCTAAACCTTGTGGACAGCCTTCCCAGAAGAGTTGAAGCTGTTATAGCTGCAAAGGGTGAGCCAACTAAATATTGAGCCCTACGGACTAAAACTGGAATGGCATTAAAAATTCATGTGCATGTAAAGGCAGGCATCCCAAAACCTTTGGTAATATAGTGTAGCTACAAAGATGTGTGGTCATAGGAATGAACCTCCACTCAAATTAAAATTTCAGAAAATGGAAATCACTCAATTAACTGTTCAGCAATATTGAGGTGTCCAATATCTTCTACAAACCCTGGCAAAAAACATTGGGGCCTCCTGGATTGATATTTTTTTTAAATGCGTTGTGGAAAGAAATCTTATTTCCATGTGCCAGGGTGCTAGGTGTAACCTTAGACTCTGAACTGTCCTTTCAGGCCCACATCCAATCCCTGTCCAAATAATGCCTCCTTAGCCTCTGCAACATTTCCAGAATACGCCCTTTTTTAACTAATGACACCACCAAGCTTCTAATTCACTCCCTGGTTATCTCTCGCCTCGACTACTGCAACTCCCTCCTCATTGGAATACCTTTACATAGACTATCACCCCTTCAGTGCATAATGAATGCCGCTGCAAGACTCATCCACCTTACCAACCATTCAGTGTCCTCCACCCCTCTCTGCCAATCCCTCCACTGGCTTCCCCTCACCCAACGAATAAAATTCAAAGTACTAACAATAATTTACAAAGCCATCAATAACTCTGCCCCCAGCTACATCACCAACCTAGTCACAAAATACCAACCAATCCACTCTCTTCAGTCCTCCCAAGACCTCCTGCTCTTTAGCTCCCTTGTCACCTCCTCCCATGCTCGCCTACAGGATTTCTCCAGAGCTTCTCCCATCCTTTGGGACTCCCTACCCCAATCTGTCTGACTGTCCCCTAATCTATTCATCTTTAGACGATTCCTGAAAACCCTTAAAAACCATCTTTAAAGTGATTGTAAAGGTTTTTTTTTTTTAAATAACAAACATATCATACTTACCTCCACTGTGTAGCTCGTTTTGCACAGAGTGGCCCCGATCTTCGTCTTCTGGGGTCCCTCGGTGGCTCTCTCGGCTCCTCCCCACAGAAGATAACCCCCCTAGGAGAAGCACTCTCCCGAGGGGGTTACCTTGCGGGTGCGCTCCTGAGTCCAGCATTCAGCACCCATAGCAGCTGAATGTATGACACGGCCCTGCCCCCCCATACCCGCATCATTGGATTTGATTGACTGCTGCGGGAGCTAATGGCTGCGCTGCTATCAATCTATCCAATCAAGAGCCAAGAACCCCGGGCAGAGAGACAGCACGTCCCCGCCAGGTCAAGGTCCAGGGCTCATGTAATAAAACGGGGGGGCAGTTACTGCCAGGTGTTTTTTTCACCTTAATGCATAGGATGCATTAAGGTGCAAAAAACACAAAGATTTACAACCCCTTTAAAGAAGCCTATCCTGCTTCTAACTAATACACTGTTTTACTTCCTCCATCAATTCATCCCCCACAGCTATTACCTTTTGTATCAATTGACCCTCCCTTTTTAGATTGTAAGCTCTAATGAACAGGGCCCTCTCATTCCTCTTGTACCAAGTTGTAATGTAACAAATGTCTGCCTTTATTTTGTTAAGCAATGTTGGCGCTATATAAATCCTGTATAATAATAATAATAATGTGAACATACTGGAAAACCAAACAATGCTTTAGTGAAAGTAGCATCTTGCTGTCAGATCTGAAATGTACTAGTGGTGTGTGGCCTAATTTATACAATCCATTCATAAATATTGAAAAGTAAACTCTTACATTCACACTAACTGAGATCTTAAATAAATGTATCTTACCTATATCAACCAGGGTCGCAGTTGTAAGGCCAGTTGTTTTAGATGGTGTTTGGATAGGCATATCAGAAGTAATTGGAGCATCGGCAGCAGAAGGCGCATCGGCAGCTACAATGTTATCAGCAGCAAGTAGACTACTGCTATCAGATTGAGGAATTCCAATCCCTGAAGCAATATTATTAACTAAAGCATTCACAGGAGCGGTAGTAGTGTCTGAGTAACCAGTAGTGATAGTAGCATCAGAAGTGGCAAGAAAGTCTGTACTAGAAGGAGGAAAGGTGGTAGTGTCTGCAACACCAGTAGTGATTATAGCATCAGAAGTGGGAAGAAAGTCTGTACTAGAAGGAGGAATGGTGGTAGTGTCTGCAACACCAGTGGTGATTATAGCATCAGAAGTGGGAAGAAAGTCTGTACTAGAAGGAGGAATGGTGGTAGTGTCTGCAACACCAGTAGTGATGATAGCATCAGAAGTGGGAAGAAAGTCTGTACTAGAAGGAGGAATGGTGGTAGTGTCTGCAACACCAGTAGTGACGATAGCATCAGAAGTGGGAAGAAAGTCTGTACTAGAAGGAGGAATGGTGGTAGTATCTGCAACACCAGTAGTGACGATAGCATCAGAAGTGGGAAGAAAGTCTGTACTAGAAGGAGGAATGGTGGTAGTGTCTGCAACACCAGTAGTGACGATAGCATCAGAAGTGGGAAGAAAGTCTGTACTAGAAGGAGGAATGGTGGTAGTGTCTGCAACACCAGTAGTGACGATAGCATCAGAAGTGGGAAGAAAGTCTGTACTAGAAGGAGGAATGGTGGTAGTGTCTGCAACACCAGTAGTAATTATAGCATCAGAAGTGGCAGGAAAGTCAGTACTAGAAGGAGGAATGGTAGCAGTGTCAGCAACACCAGTAGTGATTGATGCATCAGAAGTAGCAGGAAGGTCAGTACTAGAAGGAAGAGTGGTAGTAGTGTCTGAAACACCAGTGGTGATTATAACATCAGAAGTGGCAGGAAGGGCAGTGCTAGAAGGAAGAGTAGAAGGGAGAGCAGTGCTAAGAGCAGGAGCAGTAGAAGAGACAGGAAGGGCAGTGCTAGAAGGAGGAGTGGAAGGGAGAGCAGTGCTAAAAGCAGAAGCAGTAGAAGAGGCAGGAATGGCAGTGCTAGAAGAAGATGAAGCAGGAAGGGCAGTGCTGGATGAAGGAGAGACATTATCAGCAGAAGTAAAACCAGGAGCAGTTGAAGAGGGAGGAGGGGAAGTGCTGGGAACAGCTGCAATAGTAGAGGAAGAAACAGTTGAAGCAGTGAGGTTAGTGAATATCATGAAGGATCTGGCTGATGTCTGATAGCTAAGGCTGCCGATGCCATTCTTAATGGAGCCAATGTAGTTTGCTTGACCTGGCATCTTCACTACTGTGACATATCCTCCTCCATTAGAGCCCACTCCGGCATGAATAGCAGCCACGCATATAGGAGAGTTCTGTAAAGATCAGTGTACATATGGGTGTTCGTGTTATAAAAGGTCAAGAAATATGAGCTACAAATAGGTTTATGTACATGAACACCATTCAAAAAATTGTAAAAAAAAAAAAAACTTACAGAGGTCTCAGAAGATTATGATAACTAAATCTATTTAAGATACACATGGTTTTATGGGACGGTTATTTTACTGCACATGATGACGTCTAATAGGGCGAAACACCACGAAGGGTGGAGTTTTGAACACGTGGCATTGCTGTGCGTGAGGACCGCGGCCATCTTGTCGGTTTGAAGCCATCAGTTGTCTTTATATATGAAATGCCTGTCTATATCTACCACTGTGTGAGTGTGTGTGTGTATATGTATATATATATATATATATATATATATATATATATATATATGTATATATATATATATATATATATGTATATATATATATATATATATATATATATATATATATATATATATATATATGTGATTTTATTAAATTTGAAACAGTTTTGATATACTACACCATGAAGTGTTTTTTGTCTTTATACCTTCTAACATAAGGAGTAATGCCTGGATCCATGCTGGAGCAGTCTGTAGTGGATTGATGTCTGGGCATTTTTGACCACTTATAATCTGGTGGTCCAGTTATAAGGGTAAGAGGCTTGGCTTAATGTGGT
Organism: Lithobates pipiens; assembly: GCF_037356315.1. Classification (NCBI taxonomy): domain Eukaryota; kingdom Metazoa; phylum Chordata; class Amphibia; order Anura; family Ranidae; genus Lithobates; species Lithobates pipiens. The sequence goes on along the minus strand of NW_027507785.1, from coordinate 265,002,714 downwards.
GTTGGTGTTGGTGGGAGAATACTTTTCATCATGTAGTCAAGATTGATTCACCTATCGGGGACCTCCTGGGATTGATGGATGTTCCCTTTTCTTTTATGGACATTTAAGCACTGCATTTTCCATTTCATACTTGTATATTGTTGCCCACAATTTATGCTAGCTGCTGTTCGTTTGTTGATTAACCAAAGCGCAATAATATTTATCTCCATTTTACTACAAATAGCTAATTAAACCCTTGTTGCGGTGGTGACCATTAAAAGAGGTATTACTTTGTCTCATTACAGCAGTGGTTCTCAACTCCTGTCCTCAGGACTAGGGATGAGCCAAACACCCCCCGGTTCGTGCGAACTTTAGAACCCCATTGAAGTCTTAGGGACTCGAACGTTCGAAATAAAAAGTGTTAATTTTAATGGCTAATATGCAAGATATTGTCCTAAAAGGGGTTTGGGGACCCGGCTCCTGCCCCAGGGGACATGGATCAATGCCAAATTTTTTTTTTTAAAACAGCAGTTTTTTTTCAGGAGCACTGATTAAAATGATGATTAAAGTGAAAAAAAAGTGAAATATTCCTTTAAATATTGTGAGGGTGTCTATAGTATGCCTGTGAAGTGGCACATGTTTCCCATGTTTAGGACAGTCCCTGCACAAAATGACATTTAACGAAAAAAAAGTCGTTTAAAACTGCTTGAAAATCATTGAGAAAAAAATGGCATGGGAAGCCCCCCTGCCCATTAACAGTCCCTTTGGGTCTTGTACGGATATCAAGGGGAACCCTGTACCCAAATTTAAAAAAAGGAAAGGCGTGGGGCCCCCAGGCCCTATATACTGAGAACAGCAGTATAGAGGCGGTGCAAACAAGACTGGGACTGTGTAGGTTTGTTGTGTTAAGTAGAATCTGTTTGTAATTTTGAACTGGTAAATTTTTAAAGTGTAGCTCCAGTCAAAAAATCAATTTTTAACCTTTTTGGAAAACATAGGGAAGGGTTATCACCCCAGTATAATTTTTTTGGCTGTCCGTCTTTTTTCATCTCACTTCCTGTTGTCGCCTTCCATTTGCAAGTAGGATACGTTTGTAAGTTGGATGTTTGAAAGTAGGGGCCTGCCCTATATGCTCTGCAGAAATGTGGACCTAAGGTGTTGGTGTTGCCACAACACTGTAAGCCCTCAAAGTGACTCTTGGTGGGCGCTGGAGCGCCTTGCTGTGAACGATTATATCAAAAATTGTAATTACTTGCCATTGTTGAACAGTGGTAGAAAAATTGTGCCTTTGGTGGTTGTGGTGGTGGTGCTGGTGCCACAACACTATAAGTCCTCACAGTTACTCTCTGTGGGCACAGGAACAGGTCCTGCTGTGAAATATATCAAGAATTGCAATTACATGCCCCTGTTAAACAGGGGCTGAAAAATTGGGCCTTAGGCACTGGTTCTGGTGCCACGACACTGCAACCTCTCCCATATACTCTATTTGGAGTGCAGGAATGAGCCCTGCTGCAAAGCATTGCATCAAAAATTGTAATTACATGCCCCTGTTAAACAGGGGCTGAAAAATTGGGCCTTAGGCACTGGTGCTGGTGCCACGACACTGCAACCTCTCCCATATACTCTAGTTGGAGTGCAGGAATGAACCTTGCTGCAAAGCATTGCATCAAAAATTGTAATTACACGCTCCTGTTAAACAGGGGCTGAAAAATTGGGCTGGTGGCGTCACCCAGAACCAAAAATGTTCTTCCAAGCTATCAGCAGCATCATTGAGGAGGAAGAGGATAGTCAGTCAACATAACAGGACAGTCACTCAGCATCAGCATAGGCAGTCTTGAAGGGATGTGACATTTAAAAAAAATGATTCGGTTACATCAGCTTCAGGTGCTTGGTAGCTGATGGTGATCCAAGACTGATTCATCTTTATGAAGGTCAGTCGATCAACCGAGTCGGTGGACAGGTGCACCCTGTGATCAGTTACAAAGCCTCCAGCAGCACTGAAGGTGCATTCCAAAAGAACGCTGGATGCAGGACAGGCCAGTAGCTCAATTGCATACTGTGCAAGCTCTGGCCAGTGATCCATCCTCAAGACCCAGTAAGCCAGAGGATTTTCGGTGGGAAAGGTATCCAAGTCTGACCTTGCCCCTAGGTATTCCTGCACCATGTAAATCAGACGCTGGCATGGTTGCTGGAACCGATCATACCTTGGGGCTGCGGACTAAAAAATTGTCTGAATGCATCGGTCAGACGGCCACCTTCTCCACCGCTCCTTCTGTGACTAACTCAGCAAAACGTTGTCCAGGACCAGGAGTTTGTAACCTCCCAGTCTCTGGGAACGCGTTGCAGAGACCTTTCTGCAAGGCCTCCCGGAGATGTCTCATCCTCTGCTCCCTCTGCGATGGCAAGATAAGGTCCGCAACCTTACCCTTGTACCGTGGATCAAAGAGAGTGGCCAGCCAGTAATGGTCCTTCTCCTTGATCTGAAAAATACGAGGATCCTTCTGCAGGCTCTGCAGGATCAGGGAGGCCATGCAGCGTAGGTTAGCTGAGGCATTCGGTCTGGAGCCCTCTGGGTCACTAAGGACAACATGATCCGCAGCCACCTCCACCCAGCCATGTAGAAGTCCACGGGTTTCTTGGGACTGTAAATCATCCCTAAAAGACCGCTGCTGCTGATGCTGAGTGCCAGACTACACCTCCATGCTGACAGAATCCTCCTCCTCCTCCTCGTCCTTTTCCTGTGTGATGGGTGGGACAGCAGGAACACTGCCTGGATAAAGGGGGCCTTGAGAGGCAAGGAAGTCCTCCTCTTCCTGCCTTTGTTCTGCCTCAAGTGCCCTGTCCATTATTCCACGCAGTGTATGCTCCAACAGGTGGACAAGAGGCACAGTGTCACTGATGCATGCGCTGTCACTGCTCACCATCCTCGTGGCCTCCTCAAATGGTGACAGGACAGTGCATGCATTCCTGAGCATGCCCCACTGGTGTGGTGAAAAAAACCGAGCTCCCCTGCCCCTGTCCTGGTGCCGTAGTCGCACAGGTACTCATTGATGGCCCTCTGCTGCCTGTGCAGCCGCTGCTGCATGGCCAACATTGAGTTCCACCTGGTGGGCATGTCACATATAAGGCGGTTCATGGGCAGGTTCAACTTCTTTTGGAGCTCAGCCAGCCCAGCACTGGCATTAAATGATCGGCAGAAATGCACACAGACTTTCCTGGCCTGCCTCAGGACATCCTGTAAGCCTGGGTACCTGCCCAAGAACCGCTGCACCACCAGGTTAAGGACGTGAGCCACATAGGGCACATGGGTCAGTTGTCCCTGTCGGAGGGCGGAGAGGAGGTTGGTGCCATTGTCACAAACCACCATTCCTGGCTTAAGCTGGCATGGCGTCAACCACCTCTCCGCCTGCCCCTGCAGAGCTGACAAAATATCTGCCCCAATGTGGCTCCTCTCCCCCAAACAAACCAGCGCAAGCATGGCATCTTTTTGCCAGCGTACTTGTGTAGCCCCTTGAACGCCTACGGAGCACCGCTGGTTCCGAGGACAAAGCAATGGAAGAGGCCATGGAGGAAGAAGAAGTGGAGAGGGTGGAGGAGAGAGGTGTGTCACAACCAGTAATAGCATTTTGGAGGCATGGTGGTGGAACAACCTCTAACACCACTGCACCTTGTCCTGCATCCTTCCCAGCTGCCAGAAGAGTGACCCAATGGGCTGGGAAAGATAAGTAACGTCTCTGTCCATGCCTGCTGGACCACGAGTCAGCGGTAATATGCACCTTACCGCTGACCGCCCTGTCCAGCGAGGCATGGATATTGCCTTCCACATGCCGGTAGAGAGTCGGAAGAGCCTTCCATGAGAAAAAGTGGCGTTTGGGGACCTGCCACTGAAGAACCGCACATTGTAAAAACCCACACAAGGGGGCCGAGTCTACCAACTGAAAAGGCAGAAGTTGAAGTGCTAGCAATTTAGCTAAGCATATCATTCAACCGCTGGGCATGTGGATGGCTGGGAGTGAACTTCTTTTGACGGTCCAGCAGCTGGGGCAGGGAAATTTGCCTGCTACAATCGGACGTCGGTGTACTGCTAGCAGGGTGCCCGCAAGTACTTGGCTGTGACACACCTAATTCTACACCTTCATTCCTCTCAGTGCAGGTTTCAGAGAGGACTGAAGGTCTAGTGGGGTTGGAGATCCCAGCTGATGAGGAGCAAGGAGAGGTCTGCTTTGTTCTTTGGCGTGGGTCTTTAAGATACGCTCGCCAATGAGCTGCATGACAGGTCAACATATGTCTGGTCAAGCATGTGGTGCCCAAGCCGCTGATGTTTTGGCCATGCGAGATGTGCTTGAGACATATGTTGCAAATAGCAGTGGTGCGATCTGATACACTCGTCTCAAAAAAGGCCCACACCAAATAACTTTTGGAATAACGCAAAGAGGCAGCGCCCTGCACAGGCGGAGCTCTGCGGTGTGATTCAGTCGGTGTGCTGCCCCTAAGGTGCCTCGTTGGAGATGTGCCTCCTCCTTCTCCTCCTCTCTCCTATCAGGCACCCACATGGAGTCAGTGACCTCATCATCCCCTCCCTCTTCATCACTGGAACAAACCTGGCAGCATTCTGCAGCTGGTGGAACATGACTGCCAGATTGCTGTCCTTCTTGAGCATTCCCTCTCTCTGCTCTCACGCTACTGCCTTCCTCTAGCTGGGTATCATCATCAGAGCCTTCAAAACGCTGGGCATCCTCCTGGAGCATGTACCAAACAGTTTGGGGGACTTCTCAGGAGGACATGGTGGGTCTAGGGAAGAAGTGACTGATGACATTGAGACGAGGGAAGAGGGCGCGTTGGCAGCTTCTTTGCTAGTACCCTGAGACTGGATGAGAGAGGATGAGGAGGATGAGGAGGGCTTGGTCATCCACTGTACCAAGTCTTTGGCATGATGCGGCTCAACACGTCCAGCTGCCAAAATTAGGACAAGCGTGTCCCGTGGCCACGTGCTGATGATGATGCACTCCGTCCACGACCAGCACTGTTGTCTCTAGACACAGAGCCTGCTTGCCCTCTTTTATTGGCTCGTGACTGTCTGCCTCTCCTTGTTGGCCTTCCAGACATAGTAATGGCCTGCAGGGAGATGGGAAAACCAGCAATTGGGTAGCACTTTAACTCCTGCAGATGCCTGTACTAGAGAACACCAGCAATAAAGGGTAGCTACAGGTGTATACTGTGCTGGAGGCACACAATACCCACTTTAACTCCTGCAGATGCCTGTATTAGAGAACACCAGCAATAAAGGATAGATACAGGTGTATACTGTGCTGGAGGCACACAACACCCACTTTAACTCCTGCAGATGCACAAGAAAAGAACACACTGTCCCTGCCTATCTTTCTCTCCCTGCACGCCGGAACACACTACACAAGCCTGCCGCGCTGGCAGCCTTGTATAGTGTGGGGCGTGTACTAAACCCCCTGAGCTATAATTGGCAATGCCCTTCTCAGACCCTCCGCTTTCTAATTTTCTAGCGCTTCCCCACCCCCCCAGCACAGTTCACTATCTTCTCTCTTCTTCTTCATGCTCTACTTTTCCTCTATATCAGTCAATCAATCATTTCCCGTATGTCCCTTCCATCCCAACTGTCGGTTCTTCTTCCTCCCATCCTGGGATGACTGGGATCCTTAAGTCTAGTTGACCACAGAATTCTCGCAGTTCTTCCGGGAACCTTCATCTCCTTGATCTACCATCTTTTAACCTGTTAAACACGCTGGAAATCCCCAATTATATTTGATGTTCTGTGTGTGCATTTGCTCCAAGAGGGGTTTTAGAAGATGTCTCCTAGAGAGTGTTTTTGGGGCCAGATCTGAAAAAATTTGGAGCTCCACCCCCACATATTTTATGGGGGGTCTTCCCCGCATTTTCCCCTATATTTCCGCTTTATCTTCATACTCTTGAAATCTGATAATTGGTCTCTTGGTCTATCTTCTGCGATATTTTTAGGTTTTCTAAGCCTATGGACTCTCTCAATCCTGAGGCCTTCCTCTGGCCCTTTGTTCAACAAGGGGTTAAAAATAGATTTTTTTCAGATCCTCCCCTCTCTCTTTAGGTAGCGCTCGAATTCGCAAATTTTGTCTGCGATTTTGATTTTCTTGGTCTTCTAATTTATATACAATATTCCTCTGGTCAAGTTGCATTGTTTTAATTATTTTGTTACATTTTCTTAATTCCTGGGCTTGTTTGTTCGTTCTTCTGTCTCTTCCACACGTTTCAACAAATGTTCCGTATCTGTACCAAACGCAGAGATTTCTAATTTTATGATGTTCTCCAATCTTAAGAACATCTCAGTCATCTCCGCTTTTGATGGCGTTTGATCTGCTGTGTTTCTTTCCTCCGTTTTACTTATTTCCATTTCACTTCCCATGCTTGTTTCGTCTTTAGATTGATCCGGAGTCTCCCCTAGCTTTTTCCCAATGGGGTTGATTTACTAAAGACAAATAGATTAAAGATAGAATAAAGATAATCGAATAAAGGCAGTTGCTCCAGAGCATAGTAAATGAGGGAAAGGTTCTCTTTGCAAAGAATACCCAATCACATGCAAGGAAAATAAAAAAAACAGCATTTTTGCTTGCACACAGGGGCGGACTGACAACTCATGGGGCCCCCGGGCAGTAGGGGATCATGGGGCCCCCTTTGTCCCCACCCAAACACAAGCCACACCCTCACAAAGCACCACGTATATATTGCACTGGTGCATCATATGCATTGGTGACAGAATTTCTCTACTGTATGTTCAAAATAAAGGTTTAAAGAGTTAGGAAAATAAAGAAAAATAAACTCACATTAACCACGTACATTTACTGCGGGGCTGCGTCTCCTGTGAGCAGAATCACATACAGGTACTTGATTCTGCACTTGCGGGTCTGCGCGCTGTTTGATTGGACACACCGAGAGCTAATCAGTGGGTCCGGCGGGCCCCGACGATTGTTTCCAACAAAGGCAGAACGGGGGTCTTTCGATGTAAACAAGTCCCCAGAGAGCCTCCCTCACTTACATCAGGGTCCTCAGAGAGCCCCCCATACATCAAGGTCCCCAGAGAGCCCCCTCCATACATCAGGGTCCCCAGAGAGCCCCCTCCATACATCAGGGTCCCCAGAGAGCCCCCTCCATACATCAGGGTCCCCAGAGAGCCCCCTCCATACATCAGGGTCCCCAGAGAGCCCCCCTCCATACATCAGGGTCCCCAGAGAGCCCCCTCCATACATCAGGGTCCCCAGAGAGCCCCCTCCATACAGAAGGGTCCCCAGAGAGCCCCCTCCATACAGAAGGGTCCCCAGAGAGCCTCCTCCATGCATCAGGGTCCCCAGAGATCCTCCTCCATGCATCAGGGTCCCCAGAGAGCCTCCTCCATGCATCAGGGTCCCCAGAGAGCTTCCTCCATGCATCAGGGTCCCCAGAGAGCCTCCTCCATGCATCAGGGTCCCCAGAGAGCCTCCTCCATGTATCAGGGTCCCCGGAGAGCCTCCTCCATACATCAGGGTCCCCAGAGAGCCAACTCCATACAGCAGGGTCCCCAGAGAGCCCCCTCCATACTTCAGGGTCCCCAGAGAACCCCCCTCCATCAGGGTCCCCAGAGAGCCCCCCTCCATCAGGGTCCCCAGAGAGCCCCCCTCCATACTGCAGGGTCCCCAGAGAGCCCCCCTCCATCAGGGTCCCCAGAGAGCCCCCCTCCATCAGGGTCCCCAGAGAGCACCCTCCATATGTCAGGGTTCCCAGAGAGCCCCCCTCCATCAGGGTCCCCAGACAGCCCCCCTCCATCAGGGTCCCCAAAGAGCCCCCCTCAATCAGGGTCCCCAGAGAGCCCCCCTCCATCAGGGTCCCCAGACAGCCCCCCTCCATCAGGGTCCCCAAAGAGCCCCCCTCCATCAGGGTCCCCAGAGAGCCCCCCTCCATCAGGGTCCCCAGAGAGCCCCCCTCCATCAGGGTCCCCAGAGAGCCCCCTCCATACTGCAGGGTCCCCAGAGAGACCCCCTCCATCAGGGTCCCCAGAGAGCCCCCCATACATCAGAGTCCTCATAGAGCCCCCTCCATAATTTAGGGTCCCCAGAGAGCCCCCCTCCATCAGGGTCCCCAGAGAGCCCCCCTCCATCAGGGTCCCCAGAGAGCCCCCCTCCATCAGGGTCCCCAGAGAGCCCCCCTCCATCAGGGTCCCCAGAGAGCCCCCCTCCATACTGCAGGGTCCCCAGAGAGCCCCCCTCCATCAGGGTCCCCAGAGAGCCCCCCTCCATCAGGGTCCCCAGAGAGCACCCTCCATATGTCAGGGTCCCCAGAGAGCCCCCCTCCATCAGGGTCCTCAGAGAGCCCCCCTCCATCAGGGTCCCCAGAGAGACCCCTCCATACTGCAGGGTCCCCAGAGAGACCCCCTCCATCAGGGTCCCCAGAGAGCCCCCCATACATCAGGGTCCTCAGAGAGCCCCCTCCATATTTCAGGGTCCCCAGAGAGCACCCTCCATATGTCAGGGTCCGCAGAGAGCCCCCCTCCATATGTCAGGGTCCCCAGAGAGCCCCCCTCCATCAGGGTCCCCAGAGAGCCCCCCTCCATCAGGGTCCCCAAAGAGCCACCCTCAATCAGGGTCCCCAGAGAGCCCCCCTCCATCAGGGTCCCCAAAGAGCCCCCCTCAATCAGGGTCCCCAGAGAGCCCCCCTCCATCAGGGTCCCCAGACTGCCCCCTCCATCCGGGTCCCCACAGAGCCCCCCTCTATCAGGGTCCCCAGAGAGCCCCCTCCATACTGCAGGGTCCCCAGAGAGACCCCCTCCATCAGGGTCCCCAGAGAGCCCCCCATACATCAGGGTCCTCAGAGAGCCCCCTCCATATTTCAGGGTCCCCAGAGAGCACCCTCCATATTTCAGGGTCCGCAGAGAGCCCCCCTCCATATGTCAGGGTCCCCAGAGAGCCCCCCTCCATCAGGGTCCCCAGAGAGCCCCCCTCCATCAGGGTCCCCAAAGAGCCCCCCTCAATCAGGGTCCCCAGAGAGCCCCCCTCCATCAGGGTCCCCAGACAGCCCCCCTCCATCAGGGTCCCCAAAGAGCCCCCCTCAATCAGGGTCCCCAGAGAGCCCCCCTCCATCAGGGTCCCCAGACTGCCCCCCTCCATCCGGGTCCCCAGAGAGCCCCCCTCCATCAGGGTCCCCAGAGAGCCCCCTCCATACTGCAGGGTCCCCAGAGAGACCCCCTCCATCAGGGTCCCCAGAGAGCCCCCCATACATCAGGGTCCTCAGAGAGCCCCCTCCATATTTCAGGGTCCCCAGAGAGCACCCTCCATATGTCAGGGTCCTCAGAGAGCCCCCCTCCATATGTCAGGGTCCTCAGAGAGCCCCCCTCCATATATCAGGGTCCCCAGAGAGCCTCCCTCCATCAGGGTCCCCAGAGAGCCCCCTCCATACTGCAGGGTCCCCAGAGAGACCCCCTCCATCAGGGTCCCCAGAGAGCCCCCCATACATCAGGGTCCTCAGAGAGCCCCCTCCATATTTCAGGGTCCGCAGAGAGCCCCCCTCCATATGTCAGGGTCCCCAGAGAGCCTCCCTCCATCAGGGTCCCCAGAGAGCCCCCTCCATACTGCAGGGTCCCCAGAGAGACCCCCTCCATCAGGGTCCCCAGAGAGCCCCCCATACATCAGGGTCCTCAGAGAGCCCCCTCCATATTTCAGGGTCCGCAGAGAGCCCCCCTCCATATGTCAGGGTCCCCAGAGAGCCCCCCTCCATCAGGGTCCCCAGACAGCCCCCCTCCATCAGGGTCCCCAGACAGCCCCCCTCAATCAGGGTCCCCAAAGAGCCCCCCTCAATCAGGGTCCCCAGAGAGCCCCCCTCCATCAGGGTCCCCAGACAGCCCCCCTCCATCAGGGTCCCCAAAGAGCCCCCCTCCATCAGGGTCCCCAGAGAGCCCCCCTCCATCAGGGTCCCCAGAGAGCCCCCTCCATACTGCAGGGTCCCCAGAGAGACCCCCTCCATCAGGGTCCCCAGAGAGCCCCCCATACATCAGGGTCCTCAGAGAGCCCCCTCCATATTTCAGGGTCCCCAGAGAGCACCCTCCATATGTCAGGGTCCTCAGAGAGCCCCCCTCCATATGTCAGGGTCCTCAGAGAGCCCCCTCCATATGTCAGGGTCCCCAGAGAGCCCCCCTCCATCAGGGTCCCCAGAGAGCCCCCCTCCATCAGGGTCCTCAGAGAGCCCCCTCCATATTTCAGGGTCCCCAGAGAGCCCCCTCCATATGTCAGGGTCCCCAGACTTAAACCCCCCCCCCCCCACCAGGTTCCCCTGTACCTGGCTGTGCACATCCAATCCCCAGCACGGGGAGGTGGGAGGGGCGATCGGCAGCTCTATTGTGCCTGTGGACCGCGGGATCTCCCTGGGGTTTGCATTTCTCCTTCACAATGTATAGAGTGGAGAGGGGAGGAGCCTCTGACCCGGGCAGCAGTCGGCAACAGTATACAAGCCGAGCAACTCACTGAAGAGTGAAACTTATAGCTGCCCGGGTCAGAGGCCCCTCCCCTCTCCACTCTATACACTGTAATGGAGAAATACAAGCCCGAGGGAGATGCCGCTGCAACAACATATTCGATCGCCGCCTCCCATCTCCCGGGCCCCTACTGGACTGAAAGCTAGAGGTGCAGGGGACATGCTGTGTCTTCGCCGCCCCCCTTCCCCACCCGCAGCGGCAGAACGGCTCCACCGCAGCACTGCCAGCAGCATAGGAGCTTCTCACGGGCCCCCTACTGGCCACGGGCCCTCGGACGGCGTACGAATGCCCGAATGGTCAGTCCGCCCCTGCTTGCACATGATTGGATGATGCAAGTCAGCAGATCTTCTTCTCATTTAATAAGCTCTGGAGCAACTGCACTTTGCAAAGTGCACAGTCTCTTTGCCTTTAGTAAATCAACCCCAATATCTTTTACCTTCTCCTGCAGCCCGTTTGACTGTTTTCTTAATCATGGGCTCTTTGGACTTGCCTCCTTAGACATATATTGTTTAATAGTGGAGATATTAGTTTTCCCTTTTGGAGTTTTTTGTTCACTCCCCTTCGTTGTTTTCCCTTTCATACTGATTTTTTTTATTTGTATTTTTTTGTTTCCCCAGTTTTATGATCTTTTCACTTATTTTAAATGTTTTTTCTCTCCTTGTGATTGTAAGTGTTCAACTATGCCACCTGCCAATATATATATTAGGAACGATGTAAAATGGGGACCTTGACTAATTATGTATCTAGATTCCCTCTTTAGTGGTCTCCTTTTAGTAATTGAATATCAGAAACAGGTTTTTACCTGAATACAGTTCCTCTTACATTGTACGAACCATTCGTCAGAAAATTGTTACACAATTTATGCAGGTGGACTTGCAGATGGTTTATCTAATACACCCAAGAAGAGAACAGCTAATATGTATAATGGCCTCTTGCAATGAACGAACAATTTAGTCAAAAAGTTGCTACACAATTTATGCGGGTGAACTTGCAGATGGCTTATCTAATACACCAAAGAAGAGAACAACTGATGTGTCCACTGGCCAGTATATAATCTTGAGAGTGTGCCAGCGAGCCTGGCTTCTATTTAGTAAAGATCGAATATTCCTACCATAAATGTTTAGTTTGATCCATGTATGCTATAATGCAAAGTCTGGTAAGTCTTGTGGGGGGTTGTAGTTTTTTTTTTTTTTACAAGGGATATCAGTATAGCAATTTGTCCTCATATAATTAAGTAGAAGTACATAGAAATGGGAGTCAGCAAAAGGGAAGTACAGTCCATACATGCAATTGATCTTTTTTCAGGACTAAGTAAAAATGATGCAAGGATATCTCTCCGTAACAGATATGCAGGAGAAAGACAAAAAAAATGCAAATGTAAAACAGTTTTGTAGTCAGCTAGCAAATCAACTGCTAAGTACGGATACAGTTTAGCCTGTTCAGCCTGTTTTTAAGGCCAGTATTTATTCAGTAGTTTTCCTCATGCAGTTCCATGGTTTAATTTTAACCAACATATTGCTGCAATGATGTAAAGTTAATTCAAATAGTTCTTATAAAGTTTTGTAAGATTTTATAGGGAGTCTGCAAAAAATGAATGTGTAGCAATATAGCAGTATATGCAACAATGTAGCACTATAGCCAACTCTATTTCAACCCGGCCAGTAGAAATGATGTTCAGGAGGGCAGAAAGGGAATACACTAGGAACAGTTAGTCTGGTCGAGGACAGTCCCAGGCAATACTGAGCTCTTTCCCCACAATTCTATGGACTGGCAGATGTATGAAGATACAGCCAGAGCGTAGGAATGCAGAAAACAAAATATGTGAGCTGTTCTTATAGGAGGCTGGCAGAGACACTGGTAGGAGCAAGTGCAGTTCAATCAATATAAAAAAGCCAGTATTTATTCTGACAGTTTGCACATTTCCTTCATACAGTTCAATTCAGACACGGTACCTCCATGTTGTCTTCATCTGCCGCTTACTCGCCCTGCTGCGCTAGTTCCTCCTGGAGTCCCCAGTGATTCTAGGTGTAGATATGATACTACTCATGATTTCTTGGGCTTTTGCACCACGATCGCAGAGTTCCTCCGTGCTGCTATCTGTGCCCTGCCTCTCCTTCTCTCAACCATCAAGACACTGAGAGATCCATGCAGGGAAGCGGGGGGGCTTGCGAAGCTCAGGCCTCCAGTGCTCTGCTGACCACTGCTTATCAGCTCCGTACCCATCGAGCTACCCCACCAACAGAGTGGACACAGTGGGCAAACTCTGACCTGTGCAGGGTCCTCATTTGTGGCGCTCCACCAGCCTCACACACCCGTTGTATAGCGGAATAGCCATGGCATCTCTCCTGGTTCCCCCCTCACATGCGCTCACACGAGCTCCAGCGGTACGATCGGGCCCCTCCCTCAGCCAGGAAACGTCACGTCCTCATGTCCGCATCCTCAGCCCACAGCTTGGTCTTGTTGATCCTGCCCAGCAATGGTGTGGTCAGGGCTTTTCCTCCCCCTTGGAGGTGGGGGATACCAGACGGGTTTTCGGAGAAAAATCCTTGTGGTCTGTGTTTCATTTCTTTCATTTCCGGGTCCTTCCCTTTCACCGATGGTGTCACTTGGCGCAGGGGAGACTGGTGCCTGCCCTATGGGCGGGCCCGACCTTCCTCTGTCCCAGCGGTCTGCTCGCGTTATGCGAGCGACCATGCCGGATCTGTGTCATGGGTGGGTGACGCGGGCCAACCTTGCGCAAGCGCCGTGGGGTTCCGCCGTGTGTGGGGCGCCGTGGCCTGGGCGCGCCTCCCTGGTGTCTCGGTGGAGATTGCCGTTGGGGTGGCGTGCACAATTGCGGGGGGGGGGCGTCGCGCACCGTCCACCCGCGGGGGAACCTAACTTAGTGGGGATACGCTTAGCTCCAGTAGCTCTCCAATCTAGGAGATACAGCTGGGCTGAATTGGCCTAATCAAGAGCACCATGTGACGCCTGTATTTAACAGGCTGATCACAAGTGTTCTCTCCTACCTGCATCTGATCCCAGGTTTTGGGACAGACAGAGATTATCTGGTAAGCTACATGGACATATATACCATATGCTGTGGCTGTTAGAGGCATGTGTGACACTAGGATGGAGTCATTAATTTGTCTGGCTATATTTTATGCCCCCAGATTTTGGGTACAGGACACTTTTTCAGTGTGGTGATAATTGAGCCCTGCCCTGTAGAGGGATTTCTCAAGCCTGGCACCTATGAGAGGATTCACACCTGTGATCTAATATATCCTGCATCAGCAGTGAGGGTGGGTGTTTTCAGCTCAGTTTGTATGTAATGACAGATTTTCTTGATATTACCCCAATGTTGATGGGGATGCCTGGGGAGGTACTTATATGATACATGTTTGTATGTGTGTTTCCACTTAGCCAGTTTGGACACCCAATTGGAGCGTGGCGGGCCCATGTGGTGGTGCCCTCTGTGACGCCATATGGTGGCTGGGATTCCGGATTGATTGACAGGAACACGAGATCCATGGGGTTGGGCGGTGTACGTTTTCTCCCCAATAACCTCCCTGTCCTGGTTACATATTTGGATTTCTCCTCATCCCTTGGGCCCTCTGACCTTGGTGGAGCTGGGGTAGATGAACCTTCTTGTTGGATGTTATATGAAGTTCACCATCTACACATATGGTTAGTAATGTGTATATATTTATATGCATTTGTTGCTATGTGAAATATGATTGCGTCAGTGTATTATATTGAAATGTACACATGATTAGCTATTAAAATTGTATTTTGCTTATGGGTATCTATGTACGTGACTGACATGAGAACTTGTAATGTGAGGTTTTTGTTTTTTTTGTTTGTTTGTTTTTTTTTGTTTTTTTATTATTACAGATCTACTTGATTTGACCATGAATTACCCCTGAAGAAGAGGTCAGCTGTTTATATATACCTCCAAACGTTGGGTTATTTTTTGTAAAGATCATCTCTTGCAATAGACCTTCATTGTTCTATGTATATATGTTATGTACTTATAGTATACATCCAATTTTTTATGTGTAATGCTACTTGATTTTAGTGGCTTTTTTCTCTTTTGTTGAATAAATAATAATTTAAAATATTAAAATATTAAAAATCATTCTTTTAATATAATGCCAGCAACCCAATTTATATTCCCATAGAGGTTATACACTCATTCCTTTTTGGGTGTTTTTTTTGTTTCTATGATTATAGAGAAGTGGGTTCCTTTTGGCATTCTATATATATAGGGTGGACATCAACTCTGTTTTTTCGTTTCCCTGTTTGGTTGTGGTATTGACAGTAAATTAATTTTGTGTTTACTGTTTGTCAATAGGGATGAGCCAGTTTTTTCAGGCTAGTTTTTTCTATACTTGGTGAAAAATAAACATACAGATAAAGGAAAAATAGAACATCAAAATACTGCTAGATATCAATGGGAACGTACTAACATTATGTCTTTACAAAAATGTGTACCTCAAGATTGTATGTAATGATAAATTATAGAAGCAAGAATAGTTAGTGGGTTCTCAGTTATCCCTATGGCAAACCTATAAGCAGGAATAGGATTACCAGAGCTGCCCTGTAATCTCATAGGAATAATACATCCACCCTGCCCAAATATCTCTGAATTGTTCCTCCTTTTCTTTCTTGGACATAAAGACATACCTCTCTTCCTCCATTACCTTGTCTACTTCTTTCTGCCAATCTATTATAGTTGGACAAACAGTTTACTTCCAAAATCTAGATATTAGGCTTTTGGCTGTGATCACTAAGTGTGGAGTAGTACTGTTTTTATAAGATTTGACAGAGGAGGGTATATCATGAAACAGAAAATAAGAGGAGTACGTCTTATCGGCTTAAGGAAGGTTTTCTGCACCCATTGTGAGATGGAGTCCTAGAACTATATAATCTTGGGGCACATCCACTAAATATGAAGAAATGTCCACTCCTGCCCACAACCCCTCCAGTACCTTGGATACACTCTGGGAAAAACCTTTGTAAGGTGAGAAAGGGGTGCCATCATGGCAGGAATTTAGACAAAATGATACCTGTGCAATTTGTTTAGTTAAGAATTCGTTTTTCGGACGAAATTCAGCAAATTTGTTCATTCAGAAGCATCCGAATGACTCTTTTGACCAGGTATCCTCAAACTACGGCTCTCCAGCTGTTGCAAAACTACACATCCCATGTGGCATTGTAAAACTCTGACATTCACAGACATGACTAGGCATGATGGGAATTGTAGTTCCTGAACAACTGGAGGGCCATCATTTGAAGACCCATGCTTTTGACGAATGCATGTGAAAACTAATTGTCAGAAAGAATGGAAACACAAAAGAACGAAAATGATAAAGAACGGAAAATGATTCAACCTACGAGTTTAACAAATTGATTACATTTGGATAATTTAGTTTTTTGTATATTCTATTATAATTAAATTATTAAAGAGGAAGTAAACCCTGATGGGTTTACTTCCTCTTTCATTCCCTGCAAAGGTAAAGCATAATGGACTACTATGCATCGCATAGTAGCCCATTATGTATCACTTACCTGACACAGGAGCCAGCAAAGTCACCGCTGTCCCCTGTAGTCCGGCGCATCCATCTTCTCGGTGGGTCTTCGCTGCTACGCCGCTGTCATTCGGCGAAGCCGCGTGACGTCACTCCCGCGCATGAGCACGGGAGCTGCCGCGTGCGGCCTATCGCCGTTAACGGGTGCCGCGCTCAGTGCGCCTACGTGCCGCTGTCTACCGTGTAGGTTTAGGA
This sequence comes from Lithobates pipiens, assembly GCF_037356315.1. Taxonomy (NCBI): domain Eukaryota; kingdom Metazoa; phylum Chordata; class Amphibia; order Anura; family Ranidae; genus Lithobates; species Lithobates pipiens. The sequence goes on along the minus strand of NW_027507785.1, from coordinate 264,986,469 downwards.
GATATTTCTTGGAGCTACAGGTAAGCCTTACAACCACTTTAACTATTATTATAGTTTTTTTTAATTATTATTATATTATGATTATTATTTATTATTATAAACTATTAAATTATAGGTAAAATAGCTGAAGTCAGTAATTCTTCTATTCAGGCCTGTGCACCATAGCAGCTAATTTGGGATAGATTAGATTTACATTTTTATTGGAACTATTAGTGAATGTAACAAATATGAATGCATCCGAAGTTACGAATGATCTAAAGTAAAAAATGGCGATTATAACGAATGAGCCGATAAACGGAACCCCCGTCCCCCCTCCCCCCCAAAAAAAAACAACACGAATGAAGCGAAAACAAAGCAAAATACATTTTTCGGTAGTGCACATGTCTAGACAAATCATGTGAAAGTCGTATTATTTTTTGCAACTCTTTCCCCCTCCATAACAAGATAAAGAGTAAAATAAATTTGGTCTGAGTAAGTGCCTCTGTAAAGTTTTTATTGCTGTCTGTGTCATCACTGATCCAGGTGTGTTGATAACCATTGTCACCAAAAAGGAGGTTGGGGGAAATCCAATTATTTAGAGTTATCCCTGGGCAAAAGTTAACGTGATACTAAAGACTCGCTTTTTTTTTAGTTAAAAATAATAAACATGTTATACTTACCTGCACTCTGCAGTGGTTTTGCGCAGAGCAGCCCGCCCCTCCCTCCTGTTGAGTGCCATCACAGCAAGCAGCTTGCTATGGGGGCACCTGAGCTGAGCCACAGCTCCCTGTGTTCATTCAAACACAGAGGGGAGTTTGTTGCACACAGAAGATTTTTTTTTTATCTTAATGCATAGAATACATTACATCCACTGACTTTACAACCACTTTAACCACCTCAATATCAGACACTTTCACCCCCTTCCTTCCCAGGCCATTTTTTAGCTTTCAACACTGTTGCGTTTGAATGACAATTGCGCGGCCATGCACACTGTACCCAAATAATTTTTTTTTATCTTTTTCTTTACACAAATAGAGCTTTCTTTTGGTGGTATTTAATCACTACTGGGATTTTTATTTTTTACAAAAAAATAAAAAGAAAACATTTTTGTAAATAATTAATTTTTCTCCTTCACTGATGTGCACTGATAAGGCTGCACTGATGGGCACTAATGAGGTAGCACTTATGGGTACTGATGAGGCAGCAGTTATGGACATGTACGGCACTTATGGGCACTGATGAGGAGGCACTAATATGCTGCACTGATGGGCACTGATAGGAGGTACTGATACGTGGCACTGGTGTGCTGATGGGCACTGATAGGCGGCACTGATGGGAGGCACTGACTGGCATCACTTATGAGCACTGATTGGTGGCATTGATAGGCACTGATTGGTGGCACTGATGGGCACTGCTGGGGCTTTCCTGTAATCGAGGCACTGGTGATCAGTGCCCTGATTACCTGCCCAGGTCTCCTTTGCGAGGAGATGCCGCTGATCAGCACTCCTCGCCACACACTCTGTCAGTGTGAGGCGAGGAGAGCCGATTCACGGCATTTACGTATTTACATGTGAATGGCTGTGATTGGACACAGCCAATCACATGGTTAAAGAGCCACGGCTAGCAGGGGCACGTAGCACGGCAATCATGGCTGTGCCATGTTGCTAGGACACGGTAGGGCCATGATTGCCATGCTGCGTGCCCACGATGGCAGCCGTTCTGGGGCACTGTATATGCAAAACAAGAGCCGCACTGTTCCACTGTCATTTGACAGTGGGCGGGTGGCAACTGGTTAAGGAAAATTTTTCCAAAGAGGACCCCTTTTCCAAAGACTACTTTAGGAGATTTCCCTTTAATTTCTTATTCCATCTTGGGACAGAATGTAAAAGGAACTTTCCCCAATGGTACACAGAAACCAAAAATTAAGTATCCGGGTTTTATCCATTGCTTACTCTAAAACAAAAAAAATGTCCATTCCTACACTTTAAGTTTCGCCAAGTAACAGCTATTTTATGTAGTCAATAGTAATAATTTAACTGCATTATGCATCCCTATATCTACACTACCTTAGCACTTAGGAAATCACATGATTATAGTTGTGAAATAGTAGAAATAACATTGAGTAATCAAAGCATCGAGACAAGATTGCACAGGCAATACTGTAGTATGCAGTATGAGGAAGTAAGAAAAGTCTCCTACCTCTGTGTAGATATCTGTTCCCCATATGGGGAGGCTCTTTGTCATACACCCAGATGGACAATACACACTGAAATACATCATTACAGAATTAAGAGGAGCTACTTTAAAACTATGACATGCATAGATTATATTACCATTTGAGAGTTTGAGAGTTTTTATATTACCCTGTTTGAGAGTTTGCCCCATAATCTCCTGCCCTGGTAGGACAATGCTGCCAGTGGGACAAGAAGTGGTGGGAAATTTCTGCAACAGAGGCCCAGACAGCTATAAATACCTAGAATGTGTGTGTTTGTGTTTGTGTTTGTGTGTATGTGTGTGTGTGTGTGTGTGTGTAAAGAATTGGATTTATTTTATTTATTTATTTTTTGTACTATTGCTTTATATATTGTACATTGTACATTCACCATATATATTGTACATCAGTCCCTGCCCTCAGTGAGCTTACAATTTAAGGTCCCTAACTCACATTCATACATATACAAGGGCCAATTTAGAGCCACCAGAATTACCCACCAGAATGTCTTTAGAGTGTGGGAGGAAACCCATGCAGGCACAGGGAGAACATGCTAACTCCAGGCAGGTAGTGCCATGGCGGGGATTCAAGCCGCCATCCTTAGTGCTGCCAAGAGGAAGTGCTAACCACTTAGCCACTGTGCTGCCCGCTACATTGGATTTTTTGTTATTTATATCTCATGATTATAAAATGTCAGTTCAATGTATAGTGCTAATCCTGGTTAAAGATGTAGTGCAAGCATTACACCAATGGTCTGAGAGTCCCAAAAATGATTAATCATTTTAAGTAAGGTAAAGTTAAACAGCCAACGAGTTGGTACTCCCCTTTATCAGGGCTTGAACACTAGATGAACTTAATGTTATAGGTTCTAAAGGAAAATGGATAGGAATATTAGTAGTTATAAAGTCACTGTACCCAACAGATATTAGGAATTCCATAACTCTCTCCAATTTTGGGTTAAGTCCTTAACTTCAAATTCATTCAGTATAAAGCCCTAATGAAGAGCAAGTGCCAGGCCCTCCATAATGAGTTGGTTATACAGTATTACAAGGTAGGCTTTCTTTCCAATAATTTTTATTGCAAAGTTTACATCGTATACAAAATCATAAACACTGTCAAATAAATGTCAAAGAGCGGAAGCATCCTCCTATACCAGGGATATGCAATTAGCGGACCTCCAGCTGTTGCAGAACTACAAGTCCCATGAGGCATAGCAAGACTCTGACCGCCACAAGAATGACACCCAGAGGCAGAGGCATGATGGGACTTGTAGTTTTGCAACAGCTGGAGGTCCGCTAATTGCATATCCCTGTCCTATACCATTATAGGCCATAATGTGGTGACCAAGGAGCAGCAAAATAAAAAAAAACTTGGTCTATGTTCATTCTCTACCTAATAGAGCACACACATGTTTAAAGCTGTGAGCCCAGAAGTATCAGCAACTGGTTAGAGAGTGATATAAAAAAAATAAATGGAAATAATTGTGAAGTAACATTTCAATAAACTATAGGGCACTTATAGCCAAGTACATAGAAAGGTAGGGGTGTATCATTGTCAGGAAGTAACTCTAATAGCGCACGACCTTACTCATGAGGAAGTATGAGGATTAAGGAGGCTTCATTGTCCCCCATCAACAACTTTTCATAGATTCATTAGATAACAGAAACCATAAAAAAAGAAAGTAGGTAGAAAAAATAAAGAAATAAAGACAGGAAGAGGAAATAAAAGAAAGAAAGAGAAAGGCAGGATTAGTTCCCTCAGCCTGGGCCTCAATCCTCAGGGTGGTCCAACAGCTAGGGGGCTTGGAGGTACACGATCCAGGGGTTCCATTCTTTTTCAAACTTGGCTTTTTATCTTTATGGATTCTGGTCAGTTTTTCGTTTACCATAATCCAGGATATTTTAAGTTTCACCATTGTGGCATTGATCGTGGGTGATTTCAACATGCTCGCACTATGGTTGTTTTGGCTGCTAAAATAAAAAATATGAGAGTTCGAAGATGTCTGGGCATCTCCTCCGACGGGTCAGTGAACAGTGCATTTTGGCGCCTCTGGGTATATTGTGTCCCATTACTGATTAGACAAGTTTGAACACTCTGATCCAGAAGCCTCGGACCTTCGGACAGGACCACCAAATATGAAAAATATCTCCCTCCCATCCGCATGCCCCAAAACAAAGGGGTGATGTGCCTGCACAATGTAGGCTTTATTTAATGCTCACCTCACACACTGCCCATATGTATCACTGGGCGGACAATGTTTCTGTGCTGAGAGCGTGTTCACTATGCTCACAGCATAGAGACCGAGCTGTGAGAGACAGCTCTTGGTCCTTATGAATGATTGGTGGCCAGCTGATCTTTCCTGCCCCCTGGCGTTCAGACCTTTTTAAAGGAAGGCTGGGGCAGACGAAAAAGGGTTAACATACTATAATAAGTATAACTATTGCAACTTACAAAAATGACTACCCTGAACAGGTCACCCGTTGTCTTAATTTCATATTTTTTTGGAAAATTTCATAATTTTAAACTTACTTTGTGATATCATCTGTCAGATGATCTGCTGTGGTACAACAGGGAACTAAAACTAAAAACAAAAACTGTTGATTACTGGAAAACCCAATTCATTTTAGCATCTACAAATAAAAGATGTTTATTGTATAGTACATAATTATTTACCGAAAACCAGTTTCCAGAAAATGTTTTGCATCTCCAAGCTATGATTTTATTGACAGATTGTCATTACAAGGTTATTACTCTGGTCTAGACTAGTTGCCAAAATTCCAGGGGAACTTTTCTGAAAGATAAAAGGAGAAGTCCAGCCAGAGCTTTTTAGGCTGGGCTTCCCCTACGGGTCACAGGAGTGCAATTCTTTTTACACTCCTGTGACCCGTTTTCAGCGGAGAGCAGTCTGAAGTCCGCTCTCAGCTGATGTCACTGCTATCAGTCGAGGCATCACGTCATCCCGACTTCCCAAGTCTGAATCCGCCAGCTGCCTTGATTGATGGCAGTCTCATCCTCTCAGCGAGCCCCTGAGATGGCCTCTCCTCGCCCCTCCACAGCTCAGTGCTCCAATGAGCTTGGAGAAGCAGAGAGGAGAGACGCTGACTGACAGTGAGCAGCTCTCCTCTCTGGGATCTGTGAAAACGAGCCATAGGCGATGTTCGGTGGCTCGGTTCTCTGTGCAGAGACGATGCAGTATCGGTCTGATGCTGCATCCACATAGGTAAGTATGAATATGAAATAACCCCCCCCCCCCCAATACTTCTCTATTAAATAAAAAAGTAATCCTTTGCAGTGGGGCTGTGCCCAAAACCACAAGGTTTACTTTGTGTCTAGGTGAACAGTAAATGGAAATAAACTTTGCTGCTCACCAGAGATAGATTAAACCTCCCAGCTTCTGCACCCCTACACTCTAGCAGTCTAGGATCCTGATGTTATTAAAACCAGAGCAGAGTCCATAGCCCTACCCTGGACACGAGGACACCAAGGGACAGTCCACTGCTGGAGCGTGGTGGAGCGCTACCTGCCAGGGGAGTGGAGGATCAGGCAAGTAAAACAGTTTTTCCACTTCCCTAGAGAAAACAAGCTATTAACCCTTGTGGTATGGACACAGCCCCACTGCAAGGGATTCTTTTTTTATTTGTTTGAAATTAGGCTTTAACAGGAGTTTTGCGTTTTTCACATACTTTGCCAGGGCAGCTTGTATTCTGCCCCCAGCCATTAAACTGTGTCTGAAGAGGCATTGCACCCTAATTCTTCTCCATAGTGCCACCTCTGTCTGGTAGTTTAAAACTAGAATTACTTTTGGAGACAATGTGACAGATGGTCCACGTATGTGGCCCCAAACAGAGATGTGATTTCTGTTTTTTACGGTTTGAGTTACTATAAGGTACAATGGACCTGTTTTGGATGCCAATGGTCATGTGCATACAGGCTCTAGTGATCTGGTTCTGCCATGAGTTTCATAAAGGAGCAGATTTACCATTTGTATTATTTTCTAAGGGCAAGAACCACTGGTTTTAATTAGTTCACATTTTACCAAATGTATGAATACATTTTTGGAGCATTATTTATATATTTTTTTTATCATTGCGGTATGTAACAGCTCTGCTCCTTTTAACTTAAACCAAATCTAAACCTTACCTGCATATCCAGAATTGCAGGAATGTATCTGCGACTCTGCAATACATGCACATGTACAGTTAGTTATATAAAAAGCAACACAAGTGGCTTGATTTACTAAAGGCAAAAAGAAAGTTCACTCTGCAACGGCAATTGCTCCAGAGCTTAGTAAATGAGGGGAAGCTCTGTGGACTTCTATCATCCAATCATGTGCATGCAAAAATGCTATTTTTTTTTATTTTTTTTTGCGCCTTGCATGTGATTGGGTATTCTTTGTACAGGCATACTCCACTTTTACGTACACAATGGGGTTTATTTACTAAAGCTGGAAAGTGCAAAATCAGGCTCACTTCTGCATAGAAACCATAAGCTTCCAAGTTTTGATACCAAAGCTTAATTGAACAACCTGGGGTTAGAAGCTCATTGGTTTCTATGCAGAAGTGAGCCTGATTTTGTACTTTCCAGCTTTAGTAAATAAACCCCATTGTGTACTTAAAAGTGGGGTATGCCTGTAAAGGGAAGCGTCACCTAATTTACTAAGCTCTGGAGCAACTTTTTTAAAAATCCTCCCTTTCACACTATTCATTGTAGCATCAAATGCTTGCCTACTGTAGAGCCACATGGCCCTACTACTTTAGACTACTTTAGGGAGTCTAAAGGCAATACAAAAATCAGAAGTAAAATTTTGTCCAGCAAAGAATATGCTGATTTTCGGATCGTTAGTACGGTGCTTTCGACAGCCTATTCCGGTTTTGCTGGATGTGCAGACTATAACATTTTTGTTGTCCGCGAACTCAACGTCCGATTTTCGTGTAGCCTCCCTGGCGGTATTCCCGAGTCTGACTCAGGGTGAGATTTAATTACCATAAACGGTATTCCCGAGCCAGACTTGGGATTGCATCGTATTCCCGAGCCAGACTTGGCATTGCACTGTAGAGCCACATGGCCCTACTACTTTAGACTACTTTAGGGAGTCTAAAGGCAATACAAAAATCAGAAGTAAAATTTTGTCCAGCAAAGAATATGCTGATTTTCGGATCGTTAGTACGGTGCTTTCGACAGCCTATTCTGGTTTTGCTGTATGTGCAGACTATAACATTTTTGTTGTCCGCGAACTCAACGTCCGATTTTCGTGTAGCCTCCCTGGCGGTATTCCCGAGTCTGACTCAGGGTGAGATTTAATTACCATAAACGGTATTCCCGAGCCAGACTTGGGATTGCATCGAGGTGCAATCGTACACAATAAACCCCATTGTGTACGTAAAAGTGGAGTATGCCTGTACAAAGAATACCCAACCACATGCAAGGCGCAAAAAAAAATAAAAAAAAATAGCATTTTTCCCTGCGAGCGTTGCGACGCACGGGGACGGAGTTCGGCGCCAAATTCAAAATGTAAAAAACACAGTATACTGTAATCTTACAGATTACAGTATACTGTATCAAATAATTACACATCCCCTTTATCCCTAGTGTTTTGTCCAGTGTCCTGCATGCAGTTTTATATTATAAATACTGTTCTTTATGCCAGGAAACTGGAGATTGTCCATAGCAACCAAAAAATGTCCTTTCAAATCAAAAGTGGTTATAGACCAGCTAAAAAAACAGCAATAATAAATTAGAATCACTCGCAGAATTGAGCGATATTTGTGGGGAAATTCATCATCAAACACTAACAGTAATGACAGCGACAATTCTGCACATTTCAGTGTTTTTGATTTGATTACATTATTGAATAATTTTATTATTATATTATTATTTGTTATAATTATTTATAGTTATTTATTTTATTATATATATATATATATATATATATATATATATATATTAATTATAATTTATGATTTCTAATTTTATCATACCCGGGATGTCTATAAGGCCGCGTACACACGCGGGGACTGTTCGCCCAACTTTGTCCGTTGAACAGTGTTTCGGCGGACAGTCCGCTCGTGTGTGGGCTTTCAGCGGACAGTTTCAGCGAACAGTCTGCTGAACAAAGTTTTTCGGAAATTCCGAAAAACTGTCCGCTGAAACTTGGTTTCAGCGAACAGTCCCCTCGTGTGTAGGCTTGTTCGTCAAACTAAGTTCCGCGCATGCTCAGAAAGGATTTACACGCCGAAAGTTGTAATGCAGTGTATAGGACGTCGTATTTTCCGTCCCATCGTACGTGCCGTTCACGTCATCGCGCACGGTTTCAGCAAACTGTTCGTTCGTCGTGTGTGGGCAAGTCCGTCCATGCTAATTTTGAGCGGACTGTTTGCTGAAACTGTTTGACGGACAAAGTTGAGCGAACAGTCCCCGCGTGTGTACGCGGCCTTAGACTCTTGTTTGGATGGAATTAAGTGAATTATTTCTAAGAATTACAGGCCTACAATATAAAACACCAAATTTCCATGCAAAATAATGGTACCGCTTTCAGCACCTAAAATCTGAAATAATCATACCGCCAGGGAGGTTAATTAGGACAGTTTTAATCCGAAAATAATCGTAAGAGTAAGACAAAACTATTCAACCCATTACGTCACTTCTGAAGTTATTCTGTCGTACGAGAATTTTCGGATGGTGAGTAAATGCATTTTCGACATGAGGCTAGCATGCAACAAAAGACGGATGAACGTTCCTCCGAAAATTTGATTGTGTGTACAAGGCTTTAGGTAGAATCGAGGCCAGGCTATAAACATATAAATATTGCACTTGCACTTTAATAGCATGTACTTACTGTATTTAGCCCCCACCCCTGCCAAAACACTGCTTTAAACAGAAAGAAAAACTGTGGAGAGAAAAAGGTTAGTCATTTTAATTACATTACCCTGCTCCTGTCTGTGGCGCCTAGGCCGGGTTGATGTCACCATTGCAGATGAACTTGGGCATCCGTCAAACTCATCTCAACCCAAATTTCACACTTGCAGCTCACAACTTATTCCAATAAGTTGTGGGCTGCAGCCCATGTAAACAAAGAGGTGGGCTTAAAGGTGGGAATGACCTGGTCATCAGCATGATAATGAGCATGTGTTCTAAATTCGAGTTGAGATATGTTCAGAGGACACCCAACCTTTCCTCTAGTCACCATCATTCTGACAGGATCCCGGGAAAGGCTGAGTAGCTCAGATTAGTGCAAGAAAATGGTCCTGCACTTGCTATTATAATTCTAATAACATCTGCTGAAATGTGTTGTTTGATCCATCATATTATCACATAGCTACTCTGTGTATTATTTTGGAAACACAAATGTAATGCTTTTGGTTCCTATGCAGTATCAACGGGGAGGTATTCAGCAAGAGATGTTAGGTGAAAGGGTGAGGGTTGTGGGTAGGCTTGGACTTCTCTTTTAATTATTTTTTAATATGTATAGCTATAAATATTTCATATATACATACCTGTGTACACGACTGATAAAAATATAAGGGGCAATGTGAATAGCATTCTGTAGGAAAAAAAATGTATTTAAAAGTCACCTTATTTTAAAGCAGAACAAAACTCTTCCAATCAACATTAATTATTTTCAATCCTTATGCTGTTAGCATTAGTAAACTGATGTGAAGGTATTTACTTGTTTTAAAGGGTAACTCCACTTTAGTGGGAAAAAAAATTTGCAAATAAAAAACATAATATAGCATATACCATTGCAACACAAGTCATGCTTGTAATTTAATCTTATTAAAAATTACCTTTCCTTTTCAATCTGCAGCACTGTAATTTTCTGTAAAATGCAATATGGCTACCTGGAGGCGTTCTGTACACAGATGGTGACCCCCCCTTGACCTTCTGACCCCCTAGTATTGTGTCCTCCTGATGCCCTGTCCTCTGCCCTACTGACCCCCTGTTCTCTACTCTGTTGATCCTTATAAACTGCTTTATATACTGCTGAACTCTATATACTTCTCTTCATCCTACTGAACTTTGCACACTGCCCTACATACTATTGACCTTTGCACAGTGCCCTAAATCCTACTGACCTCTGTACACTGCTCTACATACTGCTGACCTCTATATACTTCTCTTCATATTACTGAGCTCTGCACACTTCTCTACATCCTACTGACCTCTGCACACTGCCCTACATCCTACTGACCTTTGCACACTGCTCTACCTATTAATGACCTTCTGTACACTGCCCTACATACTACTGACCTCTGTACACTGCTCTACCTATTACTGACCTCTGTACACTACCCTCCTTTTTACTGACCTCTGCACACTGCCCTACATACTACTGACCTATGGACACTGTCCTACCTATTACTGACCTCTGTAAACTGCCCTACATTTCTGCTGACCTCTGTGCACTGCCCTACCTACTACTGACCTCTGTACACTGCCCTACACACTACTGACCTCTGTACACTGCTCTACCTACTACTGACCTCTGTACACTGCCCTACTGATTACTGACCTCTGTACACTGCTCTATATACTACTGACCTCTGTACCATGCTGTACATACTACTGACCACTGTACACTAGACATGTGCACACTGAAATATTTTGTTTTGGAATTTGGTTTTCATCCGAAAAATACATTTATTTAGTTACTCCTGAAATTCATTTTATTTATTTCGTTGCATTCGTCCAAAAATCCAAATTAATTAAGGTTGAATCTGTCATTGAAAGCTTATGGTATCTGTCGAATGTTCAAAGAAGATTCGACGGAGCAGCTAAACTGTATGACTCCGTATAGATTCGACGTTTGTATGTTTTTCGCTGCTTTGTCATTCATGTTGAATGTATATAGTTCAAACAGAAAATGGACTGGTGATAGTGATCACTGATCAGACAGGTAACAAGAGTATATAGAATCTATATAGAATCTCAATCTATAATATAGGATCTATAATAATAAATACCACCCCCCCCCCCCCCACAACATGGGCAGGTTCGGAGGCACAACCCTATCAACACTAGTATCAATATCAAGTTCACAACACTAACACAATAGCAGCAGATTATTATGAAAAAGTTAAGTTGTTCTGCTGCTGTGCATATGCTTAATTGCTAAATAATTCAGGTTCTCTGACAAACTGGCCAGCTAAGATTCTTCTGAAATGATTTAGTGTCTGTGTCTCTCTCTGCTAGCAATCATAAGGGAAAGTAAGTTGGCTGTACGTGTGTACTTAGTTCTAGCTATTTTACAGCTCCTCCTCTTTAGTTACAATCAGCCAATAACATTCATCATCATCATTATTTTTATTTTACTTCCCCCACCCAATTCCAACATCGATCGAATCTTTCCTCTCTATGTAGAATAATCCTGGACTAATAGAGTTAAGGGTTAGGCACATTCAAGCACAGGTTCGATAGACAAAGATTGTTATTGTCAGCGTCACGTTGAATCTCCTATCTATATTGAACTGTTGTCACCACGAAAACAAAAATAAAGCATTTGTTTATGTCGGATCTTTCGTTTTTTGGATTAGTCACTTTCGTTATTGTTTGTTAAAACGATAACAAAAATACCTGAAATTCGTACGAAAGTATACTCGGATGAAAACGAATGCACATGTCTACTGTACACTGCCCTACATACTACTGACCTCTGTAAACTGCCCTACATACTACTAAACCTCTGTACACTGCCCTACCTATTACTGACCTCTGTACACTGCCCTACATACTACTAACCTCTGTACACTGCTCTACATACTACTGACCTCTGTACACTGTCCTGCATACCTACTGACCTCTGTACAGTGCCTTACATAATACTGACCTCTGTACACTGCCCTACATACTACTGACCTCTGTACACTGCCCTACGTAATACTGACTTCTGTACACTTCCCTACCTACTACTGACCTCTGTACACTGATCTACATACTACTGACCTCTGGACACTGCTCTACCTACTACTGACCCATGGGCACTGCTCTACATGCTACTGACCTCTGTACACTGCCCTACATATTACTGACCTCTGTACACTGCCCTACCTATTATTGACCTCTGTACACTGCCCTAAATACTACTGACCTCTGTACACTGCCTTACATATTACTGAACTCTGTACAATGCCCTACCTATTGTTGACCTCTGTACACTGCCCTACATACTACTGACCTCTGTACACTGCCCTACATAACACTGACCTCTGTACACTGCCCTACTTACTACTGACCTCTGTACACTGCCCTACACAATACTGACCTCTGTACACTGCCCTACATACTACTGACCTCTGTACACTTCCCTACATACTACTGACCTCTGTACACTGCCCTACATAACACTGACCTCTGTACACTGCCCTACTTACTACTGACCTCTGTACACTGCCCTACACAATACTGACCTCTGTACACTGCCCTACATACTACTGACCTGTGTACACTGCCCTACATAATACTGACCTCTGTACACTGCCCTACCTATTACTGACCTTGGTACACTGATCTACATACTGCTGACCTCTGGACACTGCTCTACCTACTACTGACCCATGGGCACTGCCCTACATGCTACTACCCTCTGTACACTATCTTACATATTATTGACCTCTGTACACTGCCCTACATACTACTGACCTCTGATTATTGCAAGAGGCTAAAGCAGATTGATGGATCGACTTGGGTACAATCAACCTGCCCATAGATGTCTATAGCCAACAGTCTTAAAGGAGTTGAAAAGGCAGAAGTTTTTTTTTATCTTAATGCATATGCATTAAGATGAAAAAAAACCTTCTATGTGTAGCAGCTCCCCCAGCAACCCCCTTATTACCTACATGAGCTCCTTCTCTCTCCAGAGAATTCCATGATCCTCTCAGCCATCCAGGATACTCCTCCTGATACAGAGCAGCGGTGCCATTAGCTCCCGTGGCTGTCAATCAGCCAATCAGGGGAGAGAAGGGGTGAGGCCAGATCTGGGGTCCATGTCTGAATGCCCCCTGTAGCAGGCTGCTGGCTGAGGGGCACTCAAAGGAGGGAGGGGCTAGGAGCAGCAAAGAGGGACCCAAGAAGAGGAGGATCGGGACTACTCTGCAAAACCAACTGGACTGGGGAGGTAAATATAACATGTTTTTTTTTTGTTTTTGTTTTTTAAACAAGCCTTTACAGTCACTTTAAAGAGAGTCTTCAGGTTTAAGGTTAAGAGAGAGGTACAGAAAGTTATGAGCATTGTAATTTTAAGTTAATCAGACTTTAAAGGAAAGCTGAACGTGTAATAGAAGAAATATGATCGCCTCATTTACATGTATATTGCAAACTATACTTCAAAAAGTAGTCAGTTTTTGGTTACTAGATTTACATTTACCACATGCACATTTATATCTACAAATCTTTAGAAAAACATTAGTTCTTCTAAAAACTACACCTCACATACTTACCCTTGCTGGTGTAAAGTTTGCACTACACCTGCCTGAGCCTTCTTCAGGAAACGTTAAAAATATATAGACGGGCTTTCCAAGATACAATTGTGTTCATTAGAACCTACCGATTCGTTTACTCCATCTTGGGAATACTATGAGATCAGGTAGAAGCACTAGAATAGGGAGATCCACTAGTACATTGTTGGTTAACGTTCTTGATATTGGAGGCCTCAAGTGCCCATCATCAAGGGCCGCACAATAAATTTACAGAATTTTCAGTGCCAGAGAGAGTATACACATAACAGGATATAGTCGAATACTAATGGAATGATACAAGAGATGGCCAGAGTTTGATGACATGATACAAGAGATGGTCTAAGTTTGGTGACATGATACAAGTGATGATCAGAGACTGCAGACATAATACAAGTGATACAAGTGATGGTGAATGAATAACTCTATGAACATATGGGGTCTACTTAAAAGTTTAATAAATATAACAGTTAGTGAGTTTGATTTAGCAAATAGGCTGTTCACTTTGGGAACTTACCCCAGAGCTTAGCGAATGAGGAAACCTCTGCTGACTTACATCATCCAATCATGTGCAAGTAAAAATTAACTTTTTTATTTTCCTTGCATGTGATCTGGTATTCTTTTAAAAAGTGAAACTTTACCACATTCACTAAACTCTAGGGCAAATTCACTTGCAAAGTGAACTGCATATTTGCCTTTAATAAATGAACCCAGTATTATAGGACTTGCAATCTCTTCCCTCTAGATACCTTCCCATCACCAAGCCACCTCTCTTTTTTCTCTTCCTTTCCCTCCTTTCTTTAAAGTGATTGTAAAGTCTAGCTTTTTTTTTCTCTAAAAATAACAAACATGTCATACTTACCTGGGGTTCTGCACAGGGCAGCCCAGTTCCTCCTCTTCTCTGGTCCCTCTTCGGCTCTCCTGGCCCCTCCCTCTTGTCGAGTGCCCACACAACAAGCAGCTTGCTATGGGGAGCACCCGCACCGAGTCATAGCTCCCTGTGTCCATTCAGACACGGTGCCCCGGTTCGGCCCCGCTCCCTCTCTCTCCTAATTGGTTAACTGACTTTGACTGACAGCAAGGGGAGCTAATGGTGCCGCTGCTATGTTTCAGCCAATCAGGTGGAGAGTCCTGGATGGCCGAGGAACTCGTGGACATCGCTGGAGAGAGATGGGGCTCAGGTAAGTATCAGATGGGCTGGAGGGCGACTGCTGCACACAGAAGGTTTTTTTTATCTTAATGCATAGAAAGCATTAAGATAAAAAAGCCTTCTGTCTTTATAACCCCTTTAAGTTATCCCCTTCTTTTCCGAAGTCATTCTAATAACACAGTTATTCTCTATCCAGTGAGTCCATTATGACCAATGGAAGTTGCATAGTATAAGTAGTACAGTACTGCCCTTTTTAGAGTAATTATTTTCAATGTCATACTAATAAGCTCCCGTGGTAACATCTATGAATAGTACACTATAATACATTTCCCTATCATTGTGCTGTAGCAACATCTGCTGAATTTCAGTTATCTATGATTATCATGATATATCATGATTTAGTTACAACAAACTTGGTACAGTTTTTCTTCTGCTTTATTTATCTTTTGAATACAGAAGATAGTGGGCATAGTTATAGTCAGAGCCGTCTTTAAGGCAGGGCAAAAGGGGCAGCTGCCCTGGGCCCTGTCATTGTTGTGGGGCCCAAAACAGCTGCCTCATACTTGCCAACTATCCAGGTTTAAATTCCCTTGTCCCTTGAAGTTTTATTCCTGTGCTGTGTCCCAATATCTCAGTGTGAAATGCTGGTACTAATGCTGCCCAGCTCTGCCCTATTGTTGTGTGCAGATGACTCACCTGCAGACCCTGTGTTTACATGTAAATAACCGGCATTCGTATGTAATTAGCGGCGACAATACTAAGTAAATAGCTGCGGCTGACGGCATTGATATGTAAATAAAGGCGGCATTCCTATGTATATCATGCTCCCCTGCTGTGAGGAGGGGATGTGCTGTAACCTCTAGCAACTAATCAGTGAACCTTAATGTGTGCTGTAACCTCTAGCAACTAGTCAGTAAGCAGTAATGATATGCTGTAACTGCTGGCAACCAATCATCACAATTGCTGCCTGATCTGATACAGAAAACTGATTTTAAGTCTTGCTGCTATTTATTGTATGTCTCGGAGTAGGTGGAGAGGGAAATTGCATGGGGGGGGAGGCCCAAGAAATTTTTTGCCCAGGGTCCAATCTAAATTAAAGATGGCCCTGGTTATAGTGGGCAACACATTAATTATATGGCTAGCACTTCTGCCTTGCAGCATTGGGGTCCTCAATTTCTGACCAGAGTTCTATCTGTATGGAGTTTGTATGCTACCCCTGTCCTGGGTTTCTTCCAGGTGCTTCGGTTTCCTGATACATACCAAAGACATGCTAGAAGGTTAAAGCAGACCTCACTCAAAAGTGAAAGTGCTGCTTATTCAACTCCCCATCCTTATCCCCAACACTTTTGACTTTTATTTTACAGGGAGTGGATACCTTTTTTGACAGATACCCTCTCCCAATGTCCAAGTTCTAGACCTAGGCAAGAATGATGTGCAGTTAATGGACAAGCCCCTCTGCTCACAACTTGCTGACACACATCAGATGTCCAAGGAGGCTGCAAGACCGGTCCCATAGTGCCACGCAATCTTGTGCATGTGGGGAGTAGGCAATGGATTCTCAGGAAGTCACAGTCGGCTCACATTTCCAAAATGGCAAGGCCAGTGACAAGCAAAGACAGCTCTTGACCCGAGGTACTGACATAGCTCCAAACTGTCCTTGATTTTGAGGGGCTGTCCCTGATTTGGAGCAATGTCCCTCTGTCCCTCATTCCTCCTCATTTGTCCCTCATTTTAGTCTGATCTATAAAGTTGTATATAAAATGCACTTTTTATCTATCAAAAAGTGTTTTTGAGCCCAAAATCTTTCATCTGATTTCTAAATTGCTGCATTTGTAAATTCCAAAAGCCAATGTAAAAGAATAGTAGCACTTGTGGGTTTAACCAATCTTTTTTTTTTTTTTGTACAATGCTCCTTTAAAGGGGGTGTGGCAAGGGGTGTGTCCTATGCCTGCATACTTTTGCTGATAGGTGTTCCTCATTCCCATCTCGAAACGTTGGGAGGTATGGGTACTGATATGTACCGTATATACTCGAGTATAAGCCGAGATTTTCAGCCTCTTTTTTGAGGCTGAAAGTGCCCCCTCGGCTTATACTCGAGTCACCGCTGTCTGACTGCTCGATCAGCGTATCGAGCAGACAGACGGCGGACATTAAAATTCAAAAGCCGCGCCTCCTTCTCCGCCTCCGCCTGTGATAGGCGGAACACTGAATTTCCCAGCAGTCAGTGTTCCGCCTATCACGGACATCCGTTCATTCTCATACTACGGACGAGTATGAGAGGATGTCCGTGATAGGCGGAACACAGGCTGCTGGGAAATTGAGTGTTCCGCCTATCACAGGCGGAGGACGGAGGCGCGGCTTTTGAATTGTAGAATGGCCGCCGAGAAGAGCGGCGATCCATCGGCACGACACGGGACGGAGGAGGCACGGAACGGAGGAGGCACGGGACAGAGGAGGCACGGGACAGAGGAGGCACGGGACAGAGGAGGCACGGGACAGAGGAGGCTCGGGACGACGGCGGCTCGGGACGGAGGCTTGGGACACAGGTAGGCTGGACACACACACAAGGCTGCACGGACACACACACACACACACACACACACACACACACACACACACACACACACACACACACACACACACACAGGGATGGATGGATGGATGGATGGATACACACACACACACACACACACAGGGATGGATGGATGGATGGATACACACACACACACACACACACACACACACAGGGATGGATGGATGGATGAATACACACACACACACACACACACACACACACACACACACACACACACACACACACACAGGGATGGATGGATACACACACAGGGATGGATGGACGGACACACACACAGGGATGGATGGATGGATGGACACACACACAGGGATGGATGGACGGACACACACACAGGGATGGACGGACACACAGGGATGGACAGCCATGTCTCACCCTCGGCTTATACACGAGTCAATAAGTTTTCCAGTTTTTTGGGGGTAAATTGGGGGCCTCGGCTTATATTCGGGTCGGCCTATACTCGAGTATATACGGTACCTCATTTTTACAGTATTTGTAACTGCTGACTTATATTTTAAAAAGAAGACTGATGCTCCTTTTTAAAGCAGTAGTAAACTGCAGTTGCTGAAAAAAAAAATTCCCTACAAGGCAATATCATAATGAGAAACGTACCTTAGAACAAAGCCCTCCAGCACCGTACTTTCACCCGCTGAGAGGGCTGACATCTTCCCCCCCCCCATCTTTCTTCTGAGTTTGTGGCCTCCGGCTTCATGAGTGGCCAGGGGCACAGTGACATTAGTCCTGCATATGCACACAGGAACTACCATTTACAGCACGGGCTCTGAAGATCTGGAACTGTATGCCAGACCTTTAGAGCGCATGCGCTGGTCAGGTAACTGGCTGCATGCACTCTGAATATCTCCTAAATTGTGCAAGTTTAGGAGATATTCACAGTACCTACAGGTAAGCCGTATTATAAGTTTTCAAGTTTACCACCACTTTAATTGGCTTCCAACTAAAATGGTCCTAATATGTGTATTGGGGGGTATATGAGATGAGGGCACTAGATTGTAAGCTCTTTGAGGGCAGTGACTGGTGTAAATGAATAGTATGAATTAATGAGAGTACCCGTAATAAAGTAATAAAAACAGACAAAAAAAAGGCTAACCAGTTTTTTTGTCAATACCTTCTATTCTGAAATATGTACAATATGCAGAGAAAGCAGTTTTACAAAGGTGTTTCTTAAAGAGTTAGTAGAATTTCATGTAAAATAACCTCAGGCTTGAAAATGAAACTGCTAGAGGTGCAGCTGAAGTCAGCATAACTGAACAACAAAACCTTGGCAAGGACACATTCATGTCTCATGTAAGAATGTTTGAACATCCCAAATTGATTCCATCAATCATTTTATAAAAAGGGTGCAGTGTTCCTTCTAACAAACAAAAATAAATACAATAAAATAATTCTAAAACTGATTTCTTTTTTTTAAGGACACGACCTATGGCATTGTTTTCTTCACTTGAAGGGAGGGAAGAGGGGGGAAGGGGAAAAATATGCATAGATGTACCCGCCGGTTGTTCTTTTTTTCGCTTGCCCATGGTCTCTGCGGTGGGGTACCCTCACTGCTTACCAACGTTCCCCCCTTGTAGGAACACCAGCCCTCTGGTAGGGATTTGTGTGCTTTTTTTTTGGGATATATTCCATAGCTTGTTTTTATTTTTCCCCTTCCCCTCTTTTTTTTTTTTTCTTTGTAGGGTTATTAGTCTACGTTTCTCTGGGTAGCCCGGAGATCTGGGAGAGGGAACCTCTCTAATTTTATTACCTTTTCCCTTTTTTTTTTTTTTTTTATGGCAACCAATTTTTTTTCTCCTGCGTCACTGAAACTTTGCACCTACAATGCCAAAGGCCTTAATAATGAATCAAAAAGAGGACAGATTCTATATAATTTACATAAAGCTAAGGTGGATATTATACTCCTCCAGGAGACTCATTTTCATAGTGGTAATATTCCAGTGTGTTCGCGTAAACATTACTCACAATGGTTTCATAGCACTATGTCTAGTTCCAAAGCAAGAGGGGTATCCATTGCTTTCCATAAACACTTACCAATACAGAACTTGAAGCATAAAGCTGACCCAAATGGTAGATATTTTTTTCGTAGCCTCCCTGGCGGTATGATTCAGTCCGGTTTTAGGTGCTGAAAGCGGTACAGTTATTTTGCATGGGAATTTGGCGTTTTATTTTGTAGTCCCGTAATTCTTAGGAATAACTCTCTTAAATCTGTTCAAACCAGAGTCTAGCAGACATCCCGGGTATGATAACGTTTATAATATAATAAAGAATACTAAAAATTATTCAATAATGTAATCAAATCCAAAAACACTGAAAAAGGGACACTTTTTGGTTGCTATGGGCAATCTCCAAATTCCAGGCAGAAAAAACAGTATTTATAATATAAAAGTGCATGCAGGGCATTGCACAGACCACTAGGGACAAAGGGGGTGTGTATTTTTTAATACAGCACTGTAATGTGTAAGATTACAGTGCTGTGTGTGTTTTGTGTATTTTTACTTTTTTGAATTTGCCGCCGTTCTCCGCTCCCGTGCGCCGTAACGTCGCAGGGAACGGAGCTCGGTGGCATTCGGCACTGTGAATCGAGCGGAGGACAACTCGATCACACAGCGTGGGGGACATCGCTGGATCCAGGGGACAAGGTGAGTAACTCTCCCTGTGTCCTCCCCTGCATCCAGCGAAGCGATCCCGAGTGTGGCTCGGGGTTACCGCTTCTATCAGTAAATTCCTAACCCGAGCCAGACTCGGGA
Source organism: Lithobates pipiens (assembly GCF_037356315.1). Taxonomy (NCBI): domain Eukaryota; kingdom Metazoa; phylum Chordata; class Amphibia; order Anura; family Ranidae; genus Lithobates; species Lithobates pipiens. The sequence continues at coordinate 264,966,326 of NW_027507785.1, read as the reverse complement.
TTACTGCTAGGGGGGTTAAAATCAGATTATGGAATAAAATTTTTACAATCGCAAATTTCTATATTCCGAACAATGATCAAACTACGACAATTGCACGTTATCTTGATCTTTTAGCAGATTTTATAAATTCTATAAAACCTATAAAGAACATCTCTCCCCATTTATGCTTCACGTGTTTTACCTATAACAACCAATTTCCAACACAGACCTTAGAATCTCACATCACTTTGATTCCGAAACCAGATAAGGATTTAACACTTTGTTCTAGTTATCGTCCTATATCCCTGATTGGGATAGATATAAAGATATATGCTAAATTGATTGCGCTCTGTCTTTAACCACTTCTCCCAAGCTTAATACATATGGATCAGGTAGGATTTTTTTCAAAGTAGAGAAGCAACGCGACAATAGGATTAAAACTTTTCTATTAATGAATCATGCTCAAAGGGTCAAAATACTGGTATGCCGTCTCTCAATTGATGCAGAAAAGGCATTTGACCGGGTTGGATGGCCTTTTCTCAAACATTCTTTGATGCAAATAGGTCTAGGGTCAAATGTACTTCACAAGGCACTTCATGGCGCTTTATACTAAATCGGTGGCTAGAATAAAGATTAATGGATCATTAACAACAAGCTTCAGTATACAAAATGGTACCCGTCAGGAATGTCCATTATCCCCTTTACTATATGTCATAGTAATGGAGTATTTAGCAACAGCAATTAGACAGAATTCTTCCATTACTGGCATACAGATAAAACAAAAAGAAATACAATTAGCCTTGTTTGCTGATGATCTATTACTTTATGTTACTAACCCACATATTGCACTACCTTCTATACTATATGAATTTCAGTGTTTTGGGACTCTGAGTAACTTTAAAGTAAATGTACTAAAATCAGAAATTCTTAACGTGTCACTCACACCTCAACAATTTATGGCACTGAGAAACAATTTTTCGTTTAGGATTTGTTCTTCAGCGCTAAAATACCTAGGTGTTAGAATCCCCCCCGATCTGAACCACCTATATTCAATGAACTATATTCTTCTTTTGCAACATACTTTACAGGATCTTAAAAAATATGATGCTAAGCAATACTCGTGGTTTGGGAGGATTAACATACTGAAAATGGATATAATACCGCGGTTCTTGTACATTTTTCAAACTATCCCGGTTTGTGTCCCTTGATCGTTTTTTTCCACTCTACAGTTGGCTTTTATAAAATTCATCTGGGGTCACAAGAAACCCAGATTACATAAGAAATTATTATCACTGCCAAAAATGAAAGGAGGGGCAGGTGCAAACGACCTATACTATTATTATGTTTCAGCAGATTTGACTAGACTGGTGGACTGGTTTCACTGTACTGACACTAAACAATGGGTATTAATAGAGCAAGGGTTGAACCGACTTCATCTTAAGGTGTTGCTCTGGCTAGACTTACTTAATAGCAATACTCATCGAGAGTTACTAGATACCATGCCCCCTCTTACATCTCATTTATTGAATATATGGGCTAAAACAGCTATACAGTTAGAACTGTCCTCTTATGAAGGACCTATGACACCTTTATTTGGTAACCCCCTTTTCCCGCCAGCATTAAACCGGACAAGTTTCCTTGTATGGAATAAAGAATCTCACTATAGATTGAGCCAGATTATACACCAGGGAACAGTTCCGTCTTTATTAAATCTATTCCCTACACAGCAACCCTCATTTACGCAAATGTTGGAATATTGGCAATTATTGTCATTCTGGTCTTCTATCATCTCAAGTAAATCTCTGGGTAGAGACTTAACACAACTTGAAACTCTCTTAACACAAGACCCTAAACCAAAACATGTCCTATCAACACTATATAAGATGTTTATCACTAAAAACCACTGCGAGCCCCCGGAAAATATATAAACAAATGGGCGAATGAGATCAATGTTCAAATTGAGGCTAGGGAATGGGAGAAGGCATTCAATCTAACACACTGTTTGTCACCAACAATTAAAGCACAAGAAACGAATTATAAGCTCCTCTCAAGATGGTACTGGAGCCCAGTGTCTCTCCAGCGTATATATCCTGATAAATCAGATACATGTTGGCGGTGCCACATGGATAAGGGCTCATTGCTCCATATCTGGTGGGAATGCCCCCAAATCTTCAGCTTCTGGCAAAAGATTATGCAATTGTACACCTTAGTTACTGGGGAGTTAATTCCTAATACACCCTTCTCTCTATACTACCAGGACCATATAAAAATATCAAAAGGAGTCTGCTTGGACACTGGTTGACGGCAGCGAGACTGGTGATACCATGGCACTGGCGGTCAACACAATCCCCATCGGTCAACAAATGGGCTCTAGAAATGGATAGTATAAAAAGAATGGAGACACTTTTAGCACAGGAATTAGATACACACGAGAGATGCCTCCTGACGTGGGCCCCCTGGAGGCAGTATAGGAAACTGGCAAGAAGTTGTAGGAAGAAAAGGGAGAAAATAAAAGGAAAGTAAATTCCCGAGGGGAAGAAGGGGAACAAGTGAAAGAAAAGAAAAAAAAATGTAAGGTCTTCGGAGGTGCTAGATAAAATTTCAGTACAAGATATACTCCCCCCCCCCCTCTTTTATATATATATTTTTTTCCCCTCTTGATGTGCAGTTGAAAAGGTAGTTATGCCTTGTGCGATAAAACTAATATGCCTTCTATGTATGTATATATCTATATATGTTTGAACTTGTTTAAGTATGTGTAATATTTTATAATAATTTACAATAAAATTAGAATGAAATAAAACTGATTTCTTGTGTACTCTAAAAAATAAATGTTTACATGATAAGCCTATCCAAGGTATGGATGCATTTTGCCTGCAGTTTCAACCGACCCGAAATGTAAAAATGGGAATTCAAATATATATATGATGAATGACATTTTTTTTTTTTAATATGTGGCTTTTAGGAAAATAAAAGCATAGGCTGCAAGTAACAGCAATTTTTTGCAGTTTGATCTAATTTTTAATTGTCTTGTACTGTTCAAAGGGTTTTAAATATTGAGAATTCACTCCATTGCTAAATGGGTTTACATGACAACCCCCCCCCCCCCCCCCCACTGCTTTCAGTGTTATCAAAGCTTCTAGTGCCACAGGTTGTGTTATTTGAACCTCGTGGATTCTGCAGTCTGCATTCATGCTCCACCACTTTCCATAGACAAATAAAACCTACAGATGCTAGGAAAATTGTGTTTGATTTTGTTTTTCCTGAATTTTGTTTACTGGTCTAAAGACATTTTCACTGTATTTTTTCAGCAATCAATATGTCTTCGCACTACACAGAAACAAGGAGCATTGGGAGACCCTATTACCCAGAGCCTGGTTGTCTATAAAGTGCTTCAGGTCTCCAGATGCTGTAATTGTTGTCTTCACCCCAGGGATTGTATTATTGAAACAGACACCCTTCCTGAACTTTGTTCTATACATTTTTGTAAAATACTGTAGTTTTTATTAGACCCAGATCTCATTCAAGGGACATTTTTATTAACAATAAAAGACAATCACAGGTAACAGCTTACTTCAAAGCTGCTTAACGTGGTTCTAAAGGCAGTTATTATTATTTTTTTACCTTAAGGCATACTATGCCTTAAGGTAAAAAAACCTTCTGGGTGCAGTGTCCCCCCAGCCCCTCCTTATACTTACATGAGACCCATCTCAATCCAGTGATTTGCATGAGATCAGTGGCTCTCCTGTACCTGTCTCTCCTCATTGGCACACACAGCAGCAGGGGCAGCGCCGAGCTATGCTCTGTATGTCAATGGACAATGTCCATTCACAGGTCTGAAGCTCGGGAGCTTGTCTGCTCAAGTGTCCCCATGGCAAGAGGCTTGATATTGGGGGCTCTCAGCAGGGGGGAGGAGCCAGAACCGCCAGTGGGGGACCCAAAAAAAGAGGATGGGGGCTGCTTTCTGAAAAATCTTACACAGAGCAGGTATCAGAGGTTTATTTATTTATTTTTAAATTCCAGCCTTTAGAATCACTTTAATTAGGGTGGACAGTACAGAATGGAATGGAAACAGTGGATTTGCACAATGAACCTTTTGTGAATCTGGGTTCTTTGGTTTATGATGTGTGTCAGCACAGATAAAGAAAACAAGAAAACCAATGGCAGGACAGTGCAATATCAAAAGGAAAATAGAGCAACAGAAGGTGAGCCATAAAGGAGAAAGGAGTGGAAAACTGATGATAAGGATTGCAAGAAAAAGACGCACCCACTTGGATTGAAATGGAAACATTACTGGACATTTAGAGTACCATGCCAAGTACATACAGTGGTGTGAAAAAGTGTTTGCCCCCTTCCTCATTTCCTGTTCCTTTGCATGTTTGTCACACTTACGTGTTTCGGAACATCAAACCAATTTAAACAATAGTCAAGGACAACACAAGTAAACACAAAATGCAATTTGTAAATGAAGGTGTTTATTATTAACCACTTGACCACTGGGCACTTAAACACCCTTAATAACCAGACCAATTTTCAGCTTTCGGTGCTCTCGCATTTTGAATGACAATTACTCAGTCATGCAACACTGGACCTATATGAAATTTTTGTCCTTTTTTTCACACAAATAGAGCTTTCTTTTGGTGGTATTTAATCACCGCTGGGTTTTTTATTTTTTGTGCTATAAAAGAAAAAATACCGAAAATTCTGTAAAAAAATGAATTTCTTTGTTTCTGTTAGAAAATTTAGCAGATTAGTAATTTTTTCTTCATAAATTTTGGCCAAAATTTATACTACTACATATCTTTGGTAAAAATAAGTACAAATTGGTGGATATTATTTGGTCTTTGTGAAAGTTATAGAGTCCACAAGCTATGGTGCCAATATCTGAAAATTGATCACACCTGAAGTACTGACGGCCTATTTCAATTCTTGAGACCCTAACATGCCAGAAAAGTACAAATACCCCCCAAATGACCCCTTTTTGGAAAGAAGACATTCCAAGGTATTTAGTAAGAGGCATGATGAGTTTTTTGAAGTTGTCATTTTTTCCCACAATTCTTTGCAAAATCAAGATTCTTTTTACTTTTTATTTTTTTTTCACAAAATTGTCATATTATCAGGTTATTTCTCACACACAGCATATTCATACCACAAATTACACCCCAAAACACATTCTGCTATTACTCCCGAGTATGGCGATACCACATGTGTGAGACTTTTACACAGTGTGGCCACATACAGAGGCCCAACATGCATGGAGCGCCATCAGGTGTTCTGGAGCACCCAGGACAATTCTGACATTTCTCTCCTACATGTAAAAATCATCATTTATTTGCTAGAAAATTACATAGAACTCCAAAACATTATATATGTTTTTTTAGCAAACACCCTGGAGAATACAATGGTGGTCTTTGCAACTTTTTATCTCGCACGGTATTTGCGCAGTAATTTTTCGAATGCTTTTTTTTGTAAAAAAAAACAGTTTTGTGCTTAAAAAAAAAAAAAAACACAGTAAAGTTAGCCCAATTTTTGCATAATGTGAAAGATGAAGTTACGCTGAGTAAATAGATACCTAATATGTCACTCTTCAAAATTGCACACGCTCGTGGAATGGCGCCAAACGTCGCTACTTAAAAATCCCCATAGGCGACGATTTAAATTTTTTTTACTGGTTATATGTTTTGAGTTACAGAGGAGGTCTAGGGCTAGAATTATTGCTCTCGCTCTAACATTCGCAGCGATACCTCACATGTGTGGTTTGAACACCGTTTTCATATGTGGGCGGGACTTACGTATGCGTACGCTTCTGCATGCGAGCACATGGGGACAGGGGCGCTTTAAAAAAAAACATTTTTTTTTATTGTTCATTTTACTTTATTTATTTTAGTTTGACATTTTTTTCCCCAAAAATAATTTTTTTGATCACTTTTATTCCTATTACAAGGAATGTAAACATCCCTTGTAATAGGAATATGACATGACAGGTCCTCTTTACAGTGAGATGTGGGGTCAATAAGACCCCACATCTCACCTCTAAGCTGGGAAGCCTGAAAAAAAAAAAGATTCTGGCTTTGATCGTATTAGCGATTCGGTAGAAGCACCGGAGGGCGGCGGGAGGGGGGGGGGGTGTCTATGGCTGGGTATTGCAGGGTATCACCGACTATGGCTGGGTATCTCAGAGTATGGCGTTGCAGAGCATTGCAGGGTATTGGCGGGTGTTGCAGAGCATTGCAGAGTGTTGCAGGGTATTGGCGGGTGTTGCAGAGCATTGCAGAGTGTTGCAGGGTATTGGCGGGTGTTGCGGAGTGTTGCAGGGTATTGCAGGGTATTGTGGAGTGTTGCAGAGTGTTGCAAGGTGTTGCAGAGTGTTGCAGAGTGTTGCAGAGTGTTGCAAGGTGTTGCAGAGTGTTGCAGAGTGTTGCAGATTGTTGCAAGGTGTTGCAGAGTGTTGCAGGGTGTTGCAGAGTGTTGCAGAGCATTGCAGAGTGTTGCGGAGTGTTGCAGAGTGTTGCAGAGTGTTGCAGAGTGTTGCAAGGTGTTGCAAGGTGTTGCAGAGTGTTGCAGAGTGTTGCAAGGTGTTGCAGAGTGTTGCAGAGTGTTGCAAGGTGTTGCAGAGTGTTGCAGGGTGTTGCAGAGTGTTGCAGAGCATTGCAGAGAGTTGCGGAGCATTGCAGAGTGTTGCGGAGTGTTGCAGGGCGTTGCGGAGTGTTGCAGGGCGTTGCGGAGTGTTGCAGGGCGTTGCGGAGTGTTGCAGGGCGTTGCGGAGTGTTGCAGGGCATTGCAGAGTGTTGCAGGGCATTGCAGAGTAATGGCAGGGCATTGCAGAGTAATGGCAGGGTATTGCAGAGTAATGGCAGGGTATTGCAGAGTAATGCAGGGAATCGAGGGGTTAATTTTCGGTGAGCAGCGATGTGGGCACTGCAGATGCAGCCCACATCGCTGCTGACACCGATCTCTTCCCCCTCCGCTGTACCGATCGGTACAGAGAGGGGGAGGGAGGAACCGGCGTCATAACATGACGCCGGCTTGTTTACAAGTGATCACTCCGTCATTTGACGGAGCGATCACGTGGTAAACGGCCGCGATGAGCGGCCGTTTACCGTGATTCGTGATGCGCCGGGTCCACTGGACCCAGCGGTCACGGATGCTCTCGTGTGCGCGCCCCAGGGGGCGCGCGAGAGCAGAATTCTGGGAGACCGTTAATTAACGGCCTCTCAGAGTTAAACAACCGCCCTGAAGCCGTTAATCGGCAATGGGCGGTTGTTAAGTGGTTAAAGGTGAAAAAAAATCCAAACCATCATGGCCCTGTGTGAAAAAGTGATTGCCCCCTAAACCTAATAACTGGTTGGGCCACCCTTAGCAGCAACAACTGCAACCAAGCGTTTGCGATAACGTGCAATGAGGCTTTTACAGCGTCCTGGAGGAATTTTGGCCCACTCATCTTTGCAGAATTGTCCTAATTCAGTTACATTAGAGGGTTTTCGAGCATGAACGGCCTTTTTAAGGTCATACCACAACATCTCAATAGGATTCAGGTCAGGACTTTGGCTAGGCCACTCCAAAGTCTTCATTTTGTTTTTCTTCAGCCATTCGGTGGTGGACTTGCTGGTGTGTTTAGGATCATTGTCCTGCTGCAGAACCCAAGTTCGTTTCAGCTTGAGTACACAAACAGATGGTCAGACATTCTCCTTCAGGATCTCTTGGTAGACAGCAGAATTCATAGTTCCTTTTATCATGGCAAGTCTTCCAGGTCCTGAAGCAGCAAAACAGCCCCAGACCATCACACTACTACCACCATATTTTACTGTTGGTATAATGTTCTTTTTCTGAAATGCAGTGTTCCTTCTACGCCAGATATATTTGGACACGCACCTTTCAAAGAGTTCCACTTTTGTCTCATCGGTCCACAGAATGTTGTCCCAAAAGTCTTGGGGATCATCAAGATGTGTTGTGGAGAAATTGAGACGAGCTTTGATGTTCTTTTTGCTCAGCAGTGGTTTTCTCCTTGGAACTCTGCCATGCAGGCCATTTTTGCCCAGTCTTTTCCTGATGGTGGAGGCATGAACGCTGACCTTAACTGAGGCAAGTGAGGCCTGCAGTTCCTTGGACGTTGTTGTGGGGTCTTTTGTGACCTCTTGGATGAGTCGTCGCTGCGCTCTTGGGGTAATTTTGGGCGGCCGGCCACTCCTGGGAAGGTTCACCACTGTTCCATGTCTTCACCATTTGTGGATAATGGCTCTCACTGTGGTTCGCTGGATTCCCAAAGCTTTGGAAATGGCTTTATAACCCTTTCCAGACTGATAGATCTCAATTACTTTCTTTCTCAATTGTTCCTGAATTTCTTTGGGTCTCGGCATGATGTGTAGCTTTTAAGGATCTTCTGGTGGACCTTACTGTGTCAAGCAGCTCCTATTTAAGTGATGCCTTGATTGTGAACAGGTGTGGCAATAATCAGGCCTGGGTGTGGCTAGAGAAATTGAACTCAGGTGTGGACAACCACAGTTATAGTATGTTTTAACAAGGGGGGCAATCACTTTTTCACACAGGGCCATGATGGTTTGGATTTTTTTTCACCTTTAATAATAAACACCTTCATTTACAAATTGCATTTTGTGTTTACTTGTGTTGTCCTTGACTATTGTTTAAATTGGTTTGATGTTCCGAAACACTTAAGTGTGACAAACATGCAAAGGAACAGGAAATGAGGAAGGGGGCAAACACTTTTTCACACCACTGTAGAGGTGTCCTGGGTCTTGAAACTCTTCCTATGTCACAGAGCAAGTTTTTTACATTTCCGCTGTGGACCTCTTTATTACAAGAACATTAATTAAGATAACAAAGTAATACATACTGTAAAAATTATATATATATATATATATATATATATATATATATATATATATATATATATATATATATATTTTTTTTTTTATTATTATTATTTATTTATTTATTTTAAGGAGAAACAAGTTTTTTTACGTGATATTGTTTTGCTAAAATAATTTTCTATAATTTTCGGATTCTTCTATGATTTTCTATACAAGCCATAGACATAAAAGTCACAAAGCCAAAAAAAGTACATTTTTTTCCCTTTTTTGACCATTTTTCATTTAAAAAAAAAAAAGGTGTTACTGTACAATTAAAGTATAATTTATATTCTGTAATTTTTCCTGTTTGAAAAGTACACTAAAATTATGACTCTGGTATAAAGCATTGCAAAGTTATTTACAACAAAAATAACTGGTTGTTTTTTACTTTCAATTTAGCTGTTTTAAAACATGACACTAAAAAAAATGAAGAATAAAAAAAAAAAAAGTTTACAAAATAATGGTTAATAAAATAGAAGAAAAAACATGGCAAACAGTAGTTAAAGTGAGAAGGGAAAGAAGGAGTTAATTAGGGCTGAACAGAGTAGACTCAGTCCTGGTTCACACCAGTGCGACTTATGTGACTTGACAGTTCAAAGTCGCATGACAATTCGCACCCCATTTGAGGCAACTGAATTGTTCAAATTGCTGTGACTCAAGTCATAGCGACTTTGAAAAGGTTAATGCATTATTTCAGTGCGCCATGCATTGACATCTGTTAAATGAAGTAAGACAGATATCAGCAATATGAAATCACACTGCTTTGAAGTCGCGCTGAAGCAGCACAACTTAAAAACCACACTGGTGTGAGCCAGGGCTAAGACTTGTGTTTTTTGGTGCTATGTGTTTTTTTGGTGCTTTTTGCAGAAGAAAAGCTCTACAGTTCATTTAACATGGTTTCCTATGGGACACATTTACATCTATGTTTTTTTTCAGCTGCTGCATTTTTGGAAAGGGGCAGAGACTTTTTTTAAATGCAAAACAGTGGTCTTTTAGCTTTTTTTTTGGTTCAATAGACTTCAATGGAGGAGCGGCAGAAAAGCATGTAGTGCGTTTCTTTTGTGATTTTACTGAACTTTTGCTGCGATTTGCATTTTTTATTTTTTTAATCTGCCCAACAATAAATTGGCAAAAAAAAAGCATAAAAATGCAAAATGCTAACTACAGCAAAATTGCAGTAAAATCGCGGCAAAAACGCACAACAGAAACAGATCAAAGACAAACTGCATAGGTGTGAACCTAGCCTAAAGCTGGATGCACGCTATACAACTTTTTGTTGTTTGATTTCCCTTAGCCCTTGTACAGACGGTCGGAGATTCCGACAACCAAATCCGTCAGATTTTGTCCGACGGATTTTGTCCGAAACTGTTGTTTACACACAAAGTTGTCGGAAAATCCGACGTGATGACGTTATTTCGTTACGACGGGACTACGTTCACGCTAGTAGCCAATAGCTTTGGTGTAGGAATTTGATCTGAGCATGCGTGGCACTTTGTCCGATCGGAATTCTCTACACATGATCGGAGTATGTCCAATCGGAGCATTTTGTCGGAAAATATTTCCGGCAAGTTGGAAAAGTTGGTCTGACGGATATTCCGACGGAAACAGTCCAATGCAGACCACACACAGTCGGAATATCAGACAAAACGCTCTGAGCGGACACATTCCGACGGAATCTCCGACCGTGTGTACAAGGCCTTAGATTTACCAAAACCATATAGTGCAAGGGCCTGCCTGATTGCATACACATTGAAATTGTTAAGGTTTGACCTCATATTATATCATTTTAGTAAATCTAAAGGAAAAAAATCAAAAGAAAATTGTATAGTGTGTATCCAGCTTAAGTGTTGGGTTAAATAGACACATTTTATGAAAAACTACTTACTTGGGTTACTTTAATGCCACATACACACGATCAGATTGTCCGGCGTACTTAGTCCGCCAAAATGCATTTCAGCGGACAATTCGATCGTGTGTGGGCTTCAGCGGACTTTTTCAGTGTGAAGTCCGGCGGACTGAGAAATTATTTTTGCACTCCAATCTTCCCGTCGGACTTTGGTTTCAGCGGACAATACGTTCATCAGTATGCTAGTATGGCTGACTAAGAATGACGCATGCTCAGAAGCAAGTACGAAAAAGGATGCTATTGGCTACTGGCTATTGAACTTCCTTTTTCTAGTCCCGTTGTACAGCACTGTATGTGCTGTACGTCATCGCGCTAGCAAACGCCGGACTTTCTGTGTGTCCGTGTGTGGCCAAGTCCGTTCGGTAGAAAGTTGGCCGGACTATCCGCCGGATTGTTTGCCGGACTAAGTACGCCGGACAATTTGCTCGAGTGTACGCGGCATAACTGACACTATCTGCAGATAGAAGCTTATCCCTTATTATCTTCTGCAGATAATTAAAACAAAGTTACCCCCCAGGTGACGTCTGTGTAGACGAAATCCGCCAGGCCGAGTCCTGCCTACACCATTGTGCTTATTCGTGTCTTCCTTGCAAGCGTACTTATCTCCATGTGAAATGTGAGTTTTTTGCTTTTATTCTTTATTAATAAACCCTTTTATCTATGATATCACACTATGGGGAACCTTTTTTTTTTTTTGGTCACATCGTGTGAACACAGAGATTCATTGTGGTCCTCCTTCCATCCATGACAAACCCATTTGTTCTACATACTGGATACCTGCTCGTCCAGGCCAGAGATTGTAAACATCACATCTCTACATATATGGTGTTCATCACCACAAGCCTATATGACTTAAGAGGTGTATACCCCGTTAAGTCCATACATTCCGGTATGCCTCTGCACAATTGGTGGTGGTCGTTTTCTGTAAACACCCTTTCTTCATCGTGATGTTAGTGTGGTTCCAGCGATGCGAATCAGCTGATTTTTCTACATACATCAAGATTTATAAGGATTTTGTGTTATACAGAGTTTTTCCTTCAGGTTTACCAAAACCATGTAGTTAAGGGCCTGCCTGATTGCATACAAACTGAAACTCCTAAGGTTTGACCTCATATTATATGGTTTTGGTAAATCTAATGGAAAAACTCAGCAGAAAAACTGATATAGGGCTTAAAACCTTTGGTGGACATTTGTTTTTCATTATTTTTACAGGGATAACAGTCCTTTTCACTTAAATCTAATCGTTACACATTTCTGTATTAATTGATTGTACATTTGAGTGCTGCATATGCTCCATATTCTTTTATTATTAAATAAAACAAAGTATATTCGAGAGTAACAATATTACTTTGTATCTTCCTATTTTATGCCTAGAGCAGTGATGATAAACACTGAAGGTCACTTTACACTACTTGCGTAGATTGTTGAGTGCGTATCTACAGGATATTATATATAATGTAATGTGGGGGTTGGCAACCTGTCGATTGCGATCTACCGGTCGACCACGGCCAGGTGACTGGCTCTGATGTAAGACCTCATTCACACCATGTGTAAAGACGTAAATTATTCTGCACGCGTTCTGCACAGGCACAAAACAATTGTTCTCTATGTGCCCTGTTCACACCACAAATGATATCATGTGCAGATTTTTTCTGCGCAGGAATCTGCAATGTCAGTGCAGTTTTCTGCAGAGAAAAAAAACCTGACATGATATCAACACTGTGTTATGAACAGGTCAAAATTATGTCAGCTCATGTACGTACAAGTGAAATCTGCGCAGTTCTCCCATCAGTTTTCACCTATGTGAAATGACCCCTAATGTGTGTCATCAGTTGCAGATTATTTTCTGTAGGGATCATCTCTACCAGTCTGGATGAATGGTTACCATATGAGTGATACAACACATAACATAAATCTAGTCTATCCTATTATCAATAGTAATAGATATATAGAATACAAAATGTACCTGTCTAAGGTTGCAGTGCCTTCTTTGAATGAAATCTGGAGTTTCTCTCGTACATTTGTCCTTTGTTTTCCTAAGAGCCATCGTCATTCCATTTTGCATGATTTTACTATGTAATCAATGATATAGAACTGACAACAGACACATGGAAATAAAGGTCCCTGTCTTCAGCCTGTTTCTGAATATCAGTAAAGCATTCAGTGGGGAACAAATAGAAACATTTGTAAATAGTTGCTGATCTAAAGTTGTTGTGACTTGATGTGACTTGAGTCGCACAGAGTCGCTTGACAAGCAAAATCACATTGTTTTCAATGGTGCCAGACCTAATTAATGCCACTCAGCATTCAGTGATTTTTTAAAAAGGTTCCTGCACTACTTTGGTGCGACTCCTGTGTGATTTCAGCCTCATTGACTTTAATGTTAAATCACTGAAGTCGCATCAGCATGGATAAGAAACAATTCCTATGAGACTAATTAAATCAGTGTTTTTTTTTTAACCCTCACCTCTCCCTCAGCTCACCCTTGCTGCCTAAAGAGTCTCCTCCCAAGCACATTCCATTCACACCTGAACGTACAAGTGCCACCTCATCAGTGCCACCTCATCCATGCTCATCAGTGCCACCTTATCAGTGCCACCTTATCAGTGCCCAGCAGTGCAGCCTCATCGGTGCCCATCCGTGAACGAGAAAACATACTTATTTGCCAAATTTTATAACAGAAACAAAGAAAAACTTTGAGAAAACGTACTTATCTACAAAATTTTACAACAGAAAGGGAGAAAAAAGTTTTTTCAAAATTTTTAGTCTTAAGAGGTGATCAATTACCTCCAAAAGAAATCTCTATTTATGGAAGCAAAATTATACAAATTTTGTTTGGGTACATCGTAGCATGACCGTGCAATTGTCATTTAAACAGCGACAGCGCTGAAAGCTGAAAATTGGCTTAGGCGGGGGGGGGGGGGGGGGTATAGTGCCCAGTATTGAAGTGGTTAAAAAAAAAACTGAGACTTTAAACTTGACTTTTACTGTATCAGAGCATGTTTATGGAGGCCCAGAAGAGGACACTTGGTCTGGTAAGAGACTAACATCATACCAAGTTAATCTGTTGTCTGCTGGAAATTGCTGTGTTTTCTTTAAGGGCCCCAACGTTGACGGCAAACTTTTATTTTTTACAAATCACTGGCCAGTGGGATAAAACTGGGATTGTTATAGTAAGTTAGGATTGTTTTTCTATACTTTTGCTAGGTAAATGAAGTTGAGTTCTGTTAATTACTGGTATTCAGAAAAATGCAGGTGCTTAACCACTTGCCGACCACCGATATACGTCAGCAGAATGGCACGGGTACGTAAATGTGCATACCTGTACGTCCCTCGCCCCGCCCCCCCCCCCCCCGGGGCTGCGGCAGTCGCATTCATTCCAGAACAGATGAATCTTCAGGTCCAGGCCAATGATTTCTGCCCTGGACCTGCCGCTCGATTTTGGCAAATGAAAATGCTTCCCCTGCCTGTAAGTTTAAACACAGGCAGGGGAAGTGGTGTCATCTCCCCTCGTGGAATTCTTTTCGGTTCCAGAGGTTAGAGAGAGGATGTCTAAACCCTGAGTTACACAACTCTACACTAACACCAGTACACATAGGTACACTTGTCACCCCCCAATCACCCCCCGATCCCCCCCATTAACCCCTTCACTCCTTGTCACTGTGTCACCAATTGCAGTTGATCACTGCATTGGTGTCATTTGTGACTGTAATAATTGTTAGGGCAGTTAGTAGTAGGCCCAGGTAGGTCTAGGGTACCCTCTAAACCCCCCTAATAAAGGTTTAATCCCTTGATCGCCCCCCAGTTAACCCTTTCACCCCCTGTCACCAGTGTCACTAATAGATCTTTGTTCTGATTGCGTATTAGTGTCACAGATTAGCCAGTTAGTTGATTAGTTCCACCGTCAGGTTTTTATAGAGCCAGGGTGACATCAGTTAGGTTTTAGTGCCAGTTAGGGTCTGCGTTGCCCCAAGTAGCGTCAGATTAGTGCTAGTAGTGCTAACACCCACGCACACACTATACACTGTCCTTAGTAGTATAGTGTCTGAACGGATCAATATCCGATCTGATCAGATCTATACTAGCATCCCTAGTAGTTTAGGGTTACCAAAAATGCAGCGTTAGTGGGATCAGCCCAGATACCTGCTAGCACCTGCGTTTAGCCCCTCCGCCCAGCCCAGCCTACCCAAGTGCAGTATCAATCTATCACTGTCACTTACAAAAATACAGCACACATAACTGCAGCATTCGCAGAGTCAGGCCTGATCCCTGCAAACGCTAACAGTTTTTTGGTAGTGTTTGAAGCAGGCGCTGACAGACAGGTGCTCTTTTTTCCTGTTAGTCTCACTAGTGTATCAGTAAATTTAGAGGCCAAAATGTCCAATCGAAGGTACACTAGTGAAGAGGCCTACATGTTTCTGTGCATAACAGATGAGAGTAAAGAGGAAGTCACCCCTTGTCAGATTCAGGCTCAGTATTCAAACCCGTAGACAGCAGCAGCACCCTGACAGATAGCTCTGATGACGGAGTAGTGGTCCCTGCCAAGGTCAGGTGTACCCAACCCCGTTCTTCTTCTGTTGTTGAGATGCAAGAACCGCAGGCCTCTAGTATGGAGTAGAGAGCCAGTACTAGTGCAGCTCATCCTGCTGGTGAACTGGCAAGCACCAGCGGCCTAGTACACCCATATCATAGTCAAACCAACACTTCAGTATCACGTGCTGAGGTGGCAAGTCCCATAAGTGCAGTTCAAGCTGGTGAGGTGGCTATCACAAGTAGAGTCCCGCAGCTACCAAGAAGGCAAAGACAGGCCTGTCGAGCCCATTCTGCCCTTCCTGCTGCATTTGCCAATCTGAATTGGGAGCCCACCACTTCTGCAGCACCTGTACTTCCTCCGATCACTGGCCAACCCGGAATTCAGGTGGAAACAGTTGATTTTACGTCACTTGTTTTTCACAGAAGATCTCTATAGATCTAATGTGGACCAAAGCAATTTGTATGCTGGTCAATTCATCGCTGCTAATCCCCATTTGACCCTTGCCAGAGAATGGAAACCTATTACGGTTTCTGAATTTAAGATCTCTCTGGGCCTATCCCTCCTCATGGGCATAACTAAAAGAGTGAGTTGCGGTCATATTGGTCCACTGACCCAATTCATCATATGCCTGTGTCTGCTGCCTTCATGGCCGGGACACGATATGAGCAGATCTTGCGGTTCATGCATTTTAATGACAATGAACTCTGTCGTCCTCGGGGTGACCCTGAATACGATCGGCTCTACAAAACTCTGCCCCTTGTAAACCACTTCAACCAACAGTTTGCAGCCTTGTTTGATCCTGATCATGTTGTCTGTGTTGATGAGTCCCTGATTACGTTTTCTGGCCGCTTGTCTTTCAAAAAGTATCTTCCCAGCAAGTGTGCTAGATGTGGGGTCAAAATGTATAAGCTCCATGACAGGGCCACAGGCTATACATATAGTTTTAAGGTTTACGAGGAAAGAGATAGTCACGTAGAGCCGCCGAACTGCCCAGATTACATAGGGAGCGCTGGTAAGATTGTGTGGGACTTGGTGTCAGCCTTATTCGAAAAGGGGTACCACTTGTATGTGGACAATTCTTACAGGAGCGTGCCACTTTTTATTCACTTGTTTGATCCTGGAATTAGCGCATGTGGCATCATGCGATCTAATCGCCGCGGCTTACCCCAGTGACTTGTAGATTCCCATCTTAGGCTGGGGAGAGAGCCTGCTTGAGAATTAATAATTTGCTTGCAGTGAAGTGGAGGGATAATCGGAATGTTTTCATTCCTTCCTCCCTTCACGCAGACACGATGGTCCTAATTCAAACGGAGACTGGTGTTGTGGAGAAACCCTAATGTGTCCACGAATACCAGCTGAACCTTAATATGGGAGGGGTGGACCTCAACGACCAGTTGATGGCGCTGTACTTAATTACCCGTAAGCCCAGATGCTGGTATAAAAATGTGTCTGTATACTTATTCCAATTGGCTCTGCTAAACGCTTATGTGCTATACAAAGCATCAGGACGAACTAGATCCTTCCTTAAATTCCAGGAAGAGATTGTCAAAGCCCTTCTGTTTCCAGATGGTGCTTTGCCCCAACTTCCCAACGCAAATGCAGTAAGCCGGCTGCATGAGAGGCATTTTCCGCATGTCCTCCCTTGTACCCCTACCCAATGATCACCCCAAAATTTTTTTTGTATCTGTTGGAAATGCGGATATAGGTGTGACACTCGCTATTATTGTCCCTCCTGTCCTGACCATCCTGGTATTTGCATCAGTGAATGTTTTGAACGCTACCACACACTAGTGGAGTATTAGCTTAGGGTACAGCCCTGCACAGAGTAGGACACGCTTTCAAAGGGTCTCCAAAGATACCATCGCATTTTGAGAGACCCGAACCTGGAACCGAACCGTTAAATTTACAAATAAAAGTGTAAAAAAATATATATATATATATTTATATATAAAATAAAAAAACAAAAATAGTTGTTGTTTTATTGTATGTAATTCTTTTATACTTTACTGTTTACTGTGTTTTATTGTTAACCATTTTTTTGTTTTCAGGTACACCATTCAGCTGCAGCACTGATTTATTTATCTTGACAGCAACAGCGTTTGCTCTCACGATACATAAATCAGCGACTCCAGCTCTGTAGGAGGTGATTTCACCACCTCAGTTACGAAAAAAACAGTGCATGTATGCCCATCATTAGAAGTGGGTGGATGCAGGGCGGTATTCTAATGGTGGGCATACCCACCGATTAATATCTTTTTTTCGTTCAGCCCACAGGCTGCATGAAAAAAAAGAACATTACAATATGCATCACTGATCTACTAACAGACATATCAGCCTGGATGTCACACCACTTCCTCAAACTTAATCTATCTAAAACCGAGCTCTTAATATTTCCTCCCTCACGTGCCCCTTCGCCTGACTTCTCTGTCAAGATTAATGGCACATCTATCAGTCCGCCCCCACATGCCAGGGTGCTAGGGGTAACCTTAGACTCCGAACTGTCCTTTCAGGCCCACATACAAGCCCTGTCCAAATCATGCCGCCTCAACCTCCGCAACATTTCCATATTACCCCCTTTTTTAACTAATGACACCACCAAGCTATTAATTCATTCCTGGTCATCTCTAGCCTCGACTACTGCAACTCCCTCCTCATTGGATTACCTTTACATAGACTATCCCCCCTTCAGTCCATAATGAATGCATCTGCCAGACTCATCCACCTTACCAGCCATTCAGAGTCCTCCACCCCTCTCTGCCAATCCCTGCACTGGCTTCCACTCACCCAACGAATAAAATTCAAAGTACTAACAATAATTTACAAAGCCATCCATAACTCTGCCCCTAGTTACTTCACTAACCTAGTCCCAAAATACCAACCAAGCCGCTCTCTTCGGGTCATCCCAAGACCTCCTGCTCTCTAGCTCCCTTGTCACCTCCTCCCATGCTCACCTCCAAGATTTCTCCAGAGCTTCTCCCATCCTTTTGACTTCCCTACCCCAATCTGTCCGACTGTCCCCTAATCTATCCATCTTTAGACGATCCCTGAAAACCCTTCTCTTCAAAGAAGCCTATCCTGCTTCTAACTAATACTGTTTTACTTCCTCCATCAGCTCATCCCCCCACAGCTATTACCTTTTGTATCAATTGCCCTTTCCTTTTTAGATTGTAAGCTCTAACGAGCAGGGCCCTCTGATTCCTCTTGTACCAAATTGTAATGTAACTGTAATGTCTGCCCTCATGTTGTAAAGCGCTGATCAAACTGTTGGCGCTATATAAAACCTGTATAATAATAATAATATACCCAACAAGGACCAGCAACGTACTGGTATGTTGCTCGACTTTGAGTGACTATACCAGAATGATGCCTGCAGGTTTACGTATCATCTTGGTATTGTTCTTTTCAGCCCGCAGTCTGCTTTCATAAAAAGCAATCTTAGCAGATAAGTACCTGCTAGACTGCTTTTACAAGCAGTGGGAGGGAGCGTCCCTTCTTCACCCCCTCACGTTGTCTTCCTTGATTTTCTCTGGCTTTCCTGTTCCACTGGGGAACCTGATAATTGAGCCTGTGGTTCCACTAGCTGACCAGAACAGATCCAATCATCACTATGGCCTAAGAAACCGGAAGCTATTGGGAAATTGGGAAAGCATCTTATCACACCGATCTTGGTGTGGTCAGATGCTTTGAGGGCAGAGGATATATTTAGAGTCTAATAGACCCCAATTTTTTTCAAAAAAGTACCTGTCACTACCTATTGCTATGATAGAGGATATTTACATTCTCTGTGAACAATAAAAATGATAAAAAAAATGAAAGGAACAGTGTAAAAATAAAATAAATAATTAAAAAAAAGCAACCCTGCCGAACGCAAGCATCGGTCAAGCATATGTAAACAGCAATTGCACCATGCATGTGAGGTATCAGATTGAGTGCAGTAATTTAAGCAGTAGACTGCCTCTGTAAATCTAAAGTGGCATCCTGTAAAGGCTTTTAAAAATGTATGCACGGTTGCTTGTTTGGTATCTATGTACTCGGCATAAGATCATCTTTTATACTATACCAAACATTTGGGCAATATAGTGTGTTTTTGTGCATTAAAATTCAAAAAAGTGTTTTTCCAAACAAATTGCGTTTGCAACTCCCACCATTTTAATCTGTAGGGCCTTTTCTTTAAAAAAATATATAATGTTTGGGGGTTCCGAGTAATTTTCTAGCAAAAAAATCAATTTTTTTCATGTAAACAAAAAGAGTCAGAAAGGGATTTGTTTTCAAGTGGTTAGAAGAGTGAGTGATGTGTGGTATAAGCTTCCAATGTTATGCATAAAATACCAGTACGGATCAAACCCCCCCCCCCCCCCCCCCCCGCAAATTACCCCTTTTTGGAAAGTAGACACCCCAAGCTATTTGCTGATAGGCATGTTGAGTCCATGGAATATTTTATATTTTGCTATAAGTTTAATGAAAATTACAATAATTTTTTTATTTTTTATTTTATTTTATTTGGGCACATGAGCACATGTGAAATTACACCCCAAAATACATTCTGCTGCTTCTGCTGAGTACGGGGATACCACACGTGTGGGACTTTTTGTCAGTCTAGCCACGTACAGGACACTTAAAACCAATCACTGCCTTCAGGCTTTCTGAGGGTGTACATTTTTGCTTTCACTCCTCACTACCTATCACAGTTTCGGACGCCATGAAATGCCCAGATAGCATAAATGTGTAGAAGCGTGTGGCAAAATATAACATTTTCCATGGACTCAACATGCCTCTCAGCAAATAGCTTGGGGTGTCTACTTTCCAAAATGGGGTCATGGGGGGGGGGGGGGGGGCTGGAGGTTGTGCTATCTGGGCATTTCAGCATTTCATGGCTTCCGAAACTGTGTTAGGTAGTGAGGAGTGAAATCAAAAATTTACACCCTTATGCCGCGTACACACGATCAAACAAGCGGGTGGAAAAGTCCGGCAACAAGTCCGCTAGACAATCCCCAAGTGTGTAGCCTCCGGCATATTTTTTGACCCGAAAGTACGGCGGACTTAGAAAGAAGTTTTGCACTCCAATCTTCCCGCCGGACTCGCATTTCGCCGGCCGTGTGTATGCCAGTCCGCCGTACTTTTGAAATGAAATGAAATTCCCACCCAGAGAAAAGTCCGCTCATTTCGAGCGGGTCTCCAGTAGGCGGGGCCCGCGAAGGAGACGCCGCTGGCCCCGCCACCTGGTATGGACTTAAAGGGGAACCCCCAACGCCGAAAAAAATCGGCGCGGGCGTCCCCCCAAAGTCCACAACAGACCCTTGTCCGAGCACGCTACCCGGCCGGCCAGGAAAGGAGGGGCGAGCGAGCGCCCCCCCTCCTGAGCCGTACCAGGCCGCGTGCCCTCAACATGGGGGGTGCCTTGGGGAAGGGGGGCCCGCGCGGCCCCCCCACCCCAAAGCACCTTGTCCCCATGTTGATGAGGACAAGGCCGTTGGTTGTCGGGGTCTGCGGGCGGGGGGCTTATCGGAATCCGGGAGCCCCCTTTAATAAGGGGCCCCCGGATCCCGGCCCCCCACCCTATGGGAATGAGTATGGGGTACAATGTACCCCAACCCATTCACCTGTAAAATAAAGTACAAAAAAAAAAAATACAACACACAAGATAAAATAATTTATTGCATAGCTCCGGGGGTCTTCCGTCTTCGGGGGTCTTCTCGCCGGACTCCTCCACTATCTTCTTGTAGCTCTTTTACTAGCGGAGGAGCCCGGCATTCTTCTTCGTCGCCGCGGCCTCTTCTTTCGACTTCGGGGGTCTTGTCCCCCTCTTCGGTTCTTCTGCCGGGCCACCGCGCCTTCTTATAGCTCTTTTACAGGTGGTGGCCCGGTCTTCTGTCGCCGCCGCCGCCTTCCGTTCTTCTTCTTCTTCTCCTTCTTCTCCTGGAGATGTTGACTCAACGTTCTCTCCAGCCGCAATGCCAGGGACGCGCTGCTCTGCCACTTATATAGGGACAAGGGGCGGTGTCACTTGGGTTGATGTCACATGGGTTGGTGTCACATGGCGACAGTCCCAGTATCCGGGACTGTGACATCGTAAGGGGCGGGGTCACCAAGTGACACCGCCCCATGTGACACCAACCCATGTGACACCGCCCCTTGTCCCTATATAAGTGGCAGCGCAGCGCGTCCCTGGCATTGCGCCGGAGAGAACGACGAGTCAATATCTACAGGAGAAGAAGGAGAAGAAGAAGAACGGAAGGCGGCGGCAGCGGCGGCAACAGAAGACCGGGCCACCGCCTGTAAAAGAGCTATAAGAAGGCGCGGTGGCCCGGCAGAAGAACCCGAAGAGGGGGACAAGACCCCTGAAGTCGGAAGAAGAGGCAGCGGCGACGAAGAAGAATGCTGGGCTCCTCCGCTAGTAAAAGAGCTACAAGAAGATAGTGGAGGAGTCTGGCGAGAAGACCCCCGAAGACGGAAGACCCCCGGAGCTGTGCAATAAATTATTTTATCTTGTGTGTTGTGTTTTTTTTTTGTACTTTATTTTACAGGTGAATGGGTAGGGGTACATTGTACCCCATACTCATTCACATAGGGTGGGGGGCCGGGATCCGGGGGCCCCCTTATTAAAAGGGGCTCCCGGATTCCGATAAGCCCCCCGCCCGCAGACCCCGACAACCAACGGCCTGGGTTGTCGGAAAGAGGCCCTTGTCATCATCAACATGGGGACAAGGTGCTTTGGGGTGGGGGGGGCCGCGCGGGCCCCCCTTCCCCAAGGCACCCCCCATGTTGAGGGCACGCGGCCTGGTACGGCTCAGGAGGGGGGGCGCTCGCTCATCCCTCCTTTCCTGGCCGGCCGGGTAGCGTGCTCGGTCAAGGGTCTGTTGTGGACTTGGGGGGGACCCCCACGCCGATTTTCTTTGGCGTTGGGGTTCCCCTTTAAGTCCATACCGGGCGGCGGGGCCAGCGACGTATCCTTCGCGGGCCCCGCCTACCTGGAGACGCGCTCGAAATGAGCGGACTTTGCTCCGCATGTGTGGGCGAGTCCGTTCATTTCAAAAGTAGGGCGGATAGTACGGCGGACTTAGTACACCGTATTAGTCCGCTAAAAAAGTGCCGTGTGTGGGCAAGTAGCCCGTTCGGAAAGTCCGACGGACAGTCTGGCGGGAAGTCTGCCAGACTAAGTACGTCGGACAAACGGCTACGTGTGTACGCGGCTTTAGGGACCCAATAGATCAAGCATGCACAAATTCCCCATAGAAAGATTATGGGGCACTCGGCAATATGGAAGAGCCTGAAGCACCTGCTAGGAACCCCAGAAAAGGAGGAACGGGGCTGCTCTGTGCAAAACCATTGCACAGAGCAGTTAAGTATGAAATGTCGGGGTGCCCTCTGTCACCCCTTCTGTTTGTATGATCACTTGAACCTTTAGGCAATCAAAAAAAACCAAAAAAAAAATGTAAAAGTGACCCTTTAAAAAAAAAATACAAAAAAAGTCCTTAAGTTCCCTGTGTTCAGACACCGGACACAGTGCATTATGGGAAGCGCCACGTCTATGTAATCACGAGATTGTAGACACGGCACTTCGTTTGTGGGCTTTTGTCCCGCCTTACAAAGCGCAGAGTAGCTTCCGCCTGGCGCTCGTAGTATCTATTACTACGGCCGGCCGGTTTGATTGACATCTGAGTTAGATGTCACTTCCTGTTTTCTCTCTCCTATTGCACCCAAGAGATAGAAAATCGGAAGTATGAGCAGCGGATTCCTCCATCGCCGCTGTCAGTGGAAGGAGACATTGCAGGAGAAGACAACACAGGAAGGTAAGTACCGCTGTGCTCCCACGGAGAAGGGGGGAGGGGAGTTTGATGTGACACAGGCTGCACTTCATGGGACACAGGCTGCACTTCATGGGACACAGGCTGCCCTTCATGGGACATAGGCTGCATTTAATGTGACACAGGTTGCATTTGATGGGACACAGGCTGCATTTGATGTGACACAGGCTTCATTTAATGGGATAGAGGGTGCATTTATTGGGACACAGGCTGCATTTAATGGGACACAGGCTGCACTTCATGGGACACAGGCTGCATTTAATGTGACACAGGCTGCAATTTGATGAGACACAGGCTGCATTTAATGGGACACAGGCTGCATTTTATGTGACACAGGCTGCATTTTATGTGATACAGGCTGCATTTGATGGGACACAGGCTGCATTTGATGGGACACAGGCTGCATTTTATGTGACACAGGCTGCATTTGATGGGGCACAAGCTGCATTTTATGTGACACAGGCTGCATTTTATGGGACACAAGCTACATTTTATGTGACACAGACTGCATTTTATGTGACACAGGCTGCATTTGATGGGACACAGGCTGCATGTAAGGAGGGACTCTGCTAGGGGCACCTGATGTAAAGACGGACTCCGCTGGGGACACCTGATGGCATCTGGTGGCAGGCGATGTGGCTAGTGACACACTTAGGGCTCCCAATGAAAACTGAACTTTTATACCCAGCTTTAACTAAAAGGGAAGATGGTCTGGCTGGGCTGGGCATGTAGTTGGTTGAATCAAAACTAGGGGTTAACCAATCTTGACCAAACGTCTTTTGGGATAACAGGTAATACCTTCAAATTTAAATCCATAGAACTTGGTCCATGGAAATAGAGGAGAAAGATCTGCAGCAAGGCTGCAGATCTGTAATATAGGCCATTTTAAAGTGTATGTAAATCTTTAATCTATTTTTCAGTATCTTTAGCATTATGTCTCAATGTATACATTTTTTCAACCTCTTATGCTCCTTATGCCGCGTACACATGATCAGACTATCTGGCAGACTTAGTCTGGCGGACAAACCGTCGGACTGTCCGAACGAGCAGACAGGCCCACACACGGGACTTTTTCAGCAGACTAGGTCCGGCGGACTATCCGCCCTATAGTCCGCCAGACTTTCCGCCACACTTTTGAAATGAACGGACTTGCCCACACACACGGACGAAAGTCCGCTCATTTTGAGCGTGGCTCCAGGTAGCCGGGACCAGTGAAGGAAGCATCGCTGGCCCCACCACCTGGTATGGAATTAAAGGGGAATTCCTATGCCAAAAAAAGGGGGGCGGCCCCCCTTCCTCAAGGCAACCCCATGTTGAGGGCACACGGCCTGGTACGGCTCAAGAAGGGGGGCGATTGCTCGTCCCCACCCCCTTTCCTGGCCGGCTGGGTAGCGTGCTCAGATTAGGGTCTGATATGGACTTAGGGGGGGACCCCACGCCATTTTTTCGGCGTAGGGATTCCCCTTTAATTCCATACCAGGTGGCGGGGCCAGCGACACCTCCTTCGCTGGTCCCGGCTACCTGGAGCTGCGTTCAAAATGAGCGGACTTTTCTCCGGGCGGGAAAAGTCCGCTCATTTCAAAAGTACGGCAGACTAGCACACACACGGCCGTATTGTCCACCGAAATGCGAGTCAGGCGGACAGATTGATGTACAAAACTACAATCTTAGCCCACACACAGGCGGATTGTCTTGAGTTGACTTGAGTCCGCCAGACTTTTCCACCGGATTGTTTGAACGTGTGTACGTGGCTTTAGGCATGTATTCTGTATCATGTGACTGCTTTGATTGGCCCTCATAGCCATCACATAATCAGGAGTCTGGCTGGCTCTCAAACAGAACCCATGAGCAAGAGTTGTCTGTGACTGCTTGGTTAGTGCATTGGGGCACACATTGATCGCACTCTTAGTTCACAGCCTAGGGCTATTATGGCCACATATGTATGGCAGCTTGGTGTTTAGAAAACATACAAATAAACCGTAGTCCTAAAAGTGAACCTATTGTCAAAACCTTGCTAATAAGGGGAATGGAACTCTTTTAATCAACTTGAAGAAGTTCTATGTCCAGGAGAACAACTTCATGAGGGATAGATATATATAAAGAACACATAGTAAGAGAAAGCCAACTATAGGAGGGATCCCATCTATAATGTTTTAGATTTTACAGAAGGCCCAAAGAATCTTGAATGTGGTAGGGCAAGGAGACTACCTGGGAGACTGAAGTATTTTGTTTCCCAGTATTTGTTTATTTTCATTGCCATTTATCATTATGTGACACTTTTTATTCTTTCAGTTGTGCTTATTGGAACATTGTATTCAGTTGTTTTAACAAAGCTTTTAGCTCCAACACCCCCCCCTGCTGGCCAATGGAATACATTGCGTGTTTTGAACTGCTGCATTTTATGCCATATTGTGTGTTCTTTGTTATCTACACTCATAGTTTTTTTTTTTTTTTTTTTTTACCAAAGATTTTTATTGTTTTCGGAAAAAACAACATACAGGGAAGAAGAAAAAATGACAACCAAGAACTGATTAACATAACAGCGAGTAAGTCAACAATACAGGCGATCAGATAATATTAAGCATCTCACTGTAAGCATAGATAACTGCAACATAAGGTTATCTGCTCAAGGTACCAGGCATATTGACAGATATCAGTAATTACACTAGGCGGAAAGAAAAAAGGGTACAACTCCCTGATCAGTGATTATGGAAAAGGGTTCAACAATGAGCATAAGGAGAGAGTATCGATGCAAGGTAGGCAAAAACAGAAAAAAAAAGGGGAGAAGTAGGTTAGGGAGGGGGAAGTAATAGATAGAAAGATAGATCGCTAGAGAGCTATATAGATAGATAGAAAATTAGAGAGGGGTTTTACAACTTGTGAGGATAGGGATATATAAGGCTTGCGAAGGGGGGGGGATGGGAAGGAAGGAGAAAAAGAGAGGATAAGGGGGAAAAAAGGTGCAGGAAGGTATAGGGGTGAGAGTGGAGACTGTATCCAAGTGGGTAGGCAAGTTAGGCTGTTAGGTGGGGCTACAAGTAGGTACTCCGCCACTCGCCGTCTAGAGATCTTGCTTGATGTGAAAGAAACTTTCTGAGGGCTATGTGGTAGAGGTGGTGGTACAACAGGTACTATGAAACCGGTCCATATAGAAAGGATCTAGGGAACAACAGGTTACGAGAGTTCCTATTACAGTATGATGGGTTATGTAGAAGGTTGTGTCAGACGGTGGAAGTCATCAGAAGTTCTGAAGAGCTGCCAAGGGGCCCATTTCGATGCATATTTGGTTGGTGTGTCAGTATTGATGTGAATGAGTTCCTCCAGTTGAGCTATTTTATCCACTCTCCGAATCCAATCTCTGGCAGAGGGAACAGTAGCAGACTTCCAATGAATTGGGATGCATTGTTTGGCTGCACTAATTAAGTGAAGAGTAAGAGACTTACAGTAAGAAGTTTGAAGGGAAGCATCATGGTGCAAAAGATAGAGAGATGGTTGAAAGGGCAGCGTTGTACCTGTAATTTTGGTAACAAGTGAATGAACGGAATTCCAAAAGGGTTGGATGGTCGAGCAGAGCCACCAAAGGTGCAATAGAGTGCCACGTTGATTGTGGCATCTCCAACATAAATCAGAAACTTGAACATCCCAAGAGTGGATCAGAGCAGGGGTTCTGTACCAACGGCATTGAAGTTTGAACCCATTTTCCTGAGTGGATACATTTAGAGTGCCTTTATGAATACGGAGAAAAATATTTTCCCAATCTTCACTAGAGATAGAGAGATTAAGGTCTTTCTCCCATGCCTTGCAAGCCAAAGAATCCCCGGGGATGTATCTTTGGTAAAGAAGAGAGTGAGTTAAGGATATGAGGTGTGTCAGAGGTGTGGTGGAAGAACAAAGTTTTTCAAAGGGGGTCAGAGGTCTATTACAGACCTTTTGTTTGTTACTGCAATGAAGGAAATGTCGAATCTGTTGGAAGGTCCACATGGGGATAGGAGGCATTTTCATGTCCGCGGCCAATTGTTGAGCTGTTAGGAAACGTCCATTTTTGTAGAATGATGAAATCTGTAGTGGTATTCGTGACCAGTGCTTAAGGAGAAAGGATCCGTGCAAACCCGGGGGAAAATCCGGGTTCATCTTGAGAGGGGTCAGAGGACCGGGTACGGATGAGATATCGTCCTTTGTACAGGCAGTAAGAAAGCAGAGTAAAGTCGGGGCAATGAGTGGATGGGACTTGATTGCGGGGGAAACGTGTTTGCGTTGGATCCAGGGAAGGGAGCAGAGAGGAGAGTCTACGAAAGATGCTTCTAAGTCGACCCAGTCTTTATACGGTGAGTGAATGTTCCAGTCAATTATCCTCATTAAGTGTGTAGCTTTGTAATAACTGGAAATATCTGGGAGGCCTATACCGCCTTTACTCTTGGGCAGGGAGAGTTGAAGATAACTAAGTCTTGGTCTATGTGTACCCCAGAGAAATTTTGAGCAGGTCTGTCTGTAGGATTTGAGGAAGGCTGGGGGGAGTTTTATTGGAACTGCCTGTAAGAGGTACAACATGCGAGGGAGAACATTCATTTTTAAAATGGATGCTCTGCCAAACCAAGAGAAAATGGGCTTATCCCATAATTTTAGGTCGCTTTTGATCTTATGTAAAGTAGGTATATAATTTTTGCTGTAGAGGTCGGTCAGGTTTTTTGTAATCTGTATGCCCAGATAAGTAATAGCATCGTCTGTCCAATTAAAAGGGAAGTTGCGTTTACACTGGTCTGTCGTGGCGCTGGGAAGGGATATGTTTAGGGCGTAGGATTTGTTAAAATTAATCTTTAGGTTGGATAACCTATTGAATAGCTCAAACGATTTCAAGATGGATGGAAGCGTGATCAGGGGGTTGGTCAGAAACAACAAGATATCGTCCGCATATGCTGCAATTTTGTATTCTTTTAGTTTGGATCGAATTCCAGCGATATCTGGGTTTCGTCTCAAGTGATTCAAAAATGGTTCTAGAGTGAGGACATATAGGATAGGGGATAGGGGGCAACCCTGTCTGGTCCCGTTTCGGATGGAGAAGGCATTCGATAGGGTATTGTTTACTCTGATTTTCGCTCTAGGGGAAACGTACAAGGCATTAATGAAGCATAACAATCGTGGTCCCAGACCAATGGCTTGTAGAACAGATTGCATGTAATCCCATGCAACCCTATCGAATGCCTTCTCCGCGTCGAGTGACAGGAAGAAGCCCTTCTGCCCAGTGGTAGTCATTAAGTGGTGCAGGTTGATTGCTTTGGTCGTATTGTCCCGTGCCTCACGTCCCGGTATGAATCCTACTTGGTCAGGGGAAATCAATGTAGGGATGAGTGGGAGGAGTCTGTTGGCTATGATCTTTGAAAAAAGTTTCAGATCGGCATTAAGTAGCGATATGGGTCGATAGTTTCCAGTCTGGGTCGGGTCCTTGTCTCCTTTCGGAATGACTACAATGTGAGCCTCTAACAGGTCTTGGTGAAGGGGTGTGGCGTCGGAAATAGAGTTAAAGGCCCTCCTAAAGGGGTCTTGTAGGACGTCTGAAAAGGTCTTATAATAGACCGCGGGCAGCCCGTCCGGGCCCGGACTTTTGCCGGATTTCGTCTGCTTAAGGGCTTTGGCCCATTCAAGGGAAGAGATAGGGTTATCCAGGTCAGAGATAGTATCTGGGTTTTGAATGGACGGGCAAAATTCATCTAGGAAATGTTTTATCGATAGTTGCCTGGAAAGAGTGGCGGATGGGGAGGTGTCAGAACGTTCAAGATTATAGAGATTAAAGTAAAATTTTTCAAACTCTTTAGCTATGTCCACGTTAGAGGTGAGTGTTTTGCCCGAGGAGGTATGCAAAGAGTGTACGTTATTTTTTGACTGTTTGACTCGCAAGGCTCGGGCCAAAAGATGGCCACTCTTGTTGCCGAACTCATAAAAGAGTTTCTGGGAAAGCATATATTTTTTCTTAATGGATTTGCCAAGCTCCTCTTGAATGGAGAGGCGAACGTTTTGTAATTCTTGGAGGGTCTGCTCGGCCAACGAACGTTTGTGTGCAGTTTCGAGAATTTTAAGTTTCGAATAAAGGTCTGATAAATGGCGTTTCCGTTCTCTATTAAGTTGGGCAGCAATAGACATCAATTTTCCGCGTATTACACTTTTATGTGCGGCCCACTGAGTAATAAAGGAAGTATCTTGTGTGTTGTTTTCTGTGAAATAGTCGCTAAGACATTGTCGGATCTGTGAGGCTCGTGTAATATCAGTTAAGACGTTCGGATCTAGTCTCCAGACGGGTGTTCGTTCGTGTGGTACAGGGAAGGTCAGAGTGATCGCCGTGGGGTGATGGTCCGAGAGAACCATGGGTTCAATAGTTGCTTGTGTGAGAAACGGGAGATCAGACTGAGTCAAGAAAATATAGTCAATTCTAGAATATCTGTCATGGGGATTGGAATAAAATGTAAAATCCCTCCCTGTAGGATGGAGGGTTCTCCAGGAGTCGTGCAAGAGAAGGGATTGGAGAGAGAGTTTGATTTGCCTGAGGGCTCTATAGGGGAGGCGGGAGGAACCCGTAGAAGTGTCCAATTTAGGATTCAGGGGGACATTAAAATCACCCCCTAGGATCAACATACCCGATTGAAACGTCGCTAGTTGATTCGTAATCGACCTAAAAAAGGGAACTTGCGCCGTGTTGGGGCTGTATACGCTGGCCAATGTAATAGGTTTGTTGTGCACTGAACCTCTAAGGAAGACAAATCTGCCTTGGTCATCAATCACCGTATCCGTTATCTGAAGAGGGGTCGTTTTGGAAACTAAAATAGAGACACCTTTTGTTTTGGAGTCGGGGTTGGTAGAGTGGTAGCCAGTTGGGTAATGGTGGTTAGAAAATTTGGGAACCGTTTGAGAGCAGAAATGTGTCTCTTGGACGAAGACAACATCCGCTTTCATAGCTTTCATGAGAGTTAAAAGTTGGGAGCGTTTTTCAGGGGTGTTTAGACCTTTTGCGTTTAAGGACACTATCTTGAGGGAGTTAGAGTCCGGGGATCGGCGATTGACACGAGGGTGCATGATGATGAGGACGTAGTTTGGGTTAAAGGAGCGTAGACGACGAGTGGCGGAGATACAAACGGAGCAGCGGGAGAAGGGGTAAGGAAGGAAAGGGGATTACAGAGGGGGGAGGGGTAAGGGGGCTACCAAAAGAAGTCGGAGTAAACAAGTAAAAGGGAGGCAGGTGAGTAGAAAAAGAAAAAGAGAAAGTGAGGAGGGTGAGGGGGGGGAGAGAGGGAGAGGATGTATTGAGGTGAGGTGAACACTGGGGTCAGGAGGTCTAATTAGAACCTACCTGACAAAAACACAAAAACCAGTGGAGGTCAGGGATATCTCACAGAGACACCTGTGGTGGAGGGTGATTGGTGGTCGAGCGAGGATGAGAGTGAACTCTATGTCCCTTGAGGTCAAGAGACGGGGTTGTGGGGGATACCCGCCAATCAGGCGCCTGAAGAATAACGGATGGGGAGTGGAGGGATGGACAGGGAGGCAGGGCAAAATTATGGAGGCAGCAGCGCATCCGCGTGTACGCAGGGAGAGAGGATCGTACCATTGAAGGAAGCCGATCGTACGGTGTGAAAATGGACAGGGGTCATGTGGTGGAAGCAAGGGTAAATCAAGGGGACCCAGGGTTACCTATGTAAAGGGGGGTGTGGGGCAGAATTAACCTTAGTTGAATGGCAAGTGTTGCGTATAACTGGGGGAAGGGATAGAAAGGACCCCCATAGGATGGTTACATAACCCCAGGGCAGTGACTTTAGCACAGTTTATACATACAGTTAAAACATCTGAATCTGAAACCCAAACATGTCAGCAAAGAACAGTAGAGAATCGTTTCGGATCTGTATTATATAAGCAAAACATGAAAAAGAAAACTGTGGGATCATCATGAAAGCAGTTATACCGTCACACAAAACAAAACGTAATAAAACAATCTAAAGAAAACACTCTAAAACAATGGTGGGACAGATCCTGATCGGCCACCAAGACATGAAGGTGGTAAGCTTAGTAGCAATAGCAATAGTAATGGCCAGGAAAAGTCCAGCGAACCGTCCAGTAATGCTAGAGAGGGGATCCAGCTGACAAAATGGGTTAAGTAACAGCACATATATTATAACGCATTGTTATTAAGGCTGCTGGTTATCGGACTAAGCAGAGCTAGAGAAATGGGAGAAGTACAATTCAGAGCAGGATTACAATACCTTTACCATTGACGTATGTCCCTGGAGACAAGCCAGTGCTGGGAAAATAAAAGAAAAAATATAGAAGAACATAAAGATGCATAAAAATAGCCATAAAAATAAAACTAAGCAAGGAAGTGCAATGAAGGATGGCAGAGCACTCAAAGTACAATTGTGCACAGCTGGGGTATGAAGTTGTTCCCAGCAGTTATGGTGGTAAATTGGGGACATAAGTTCTGCAAACATGGAGCAAGGACGTGGGCCTAAGATTGCGGCAGAGGCAGAAGAGTAAAGTGTCACAATAACCGGTATCAATTGGGCAGCAGGTAACAAGTCACTGACAAACTCTAATAACAGGGGGATCCCCCTTTCAGGGCGTTAGCAGGGGAAGGTAAACAGGTGTGGACGGCATCAATGCAACTGAAAAACAAAGTGGGGACCAGTGTGAACATGGTTCAGGTGGTGACGGCAACGTTGTACCAAGTGCAGCTTACTGTGATCCAAAATACAGGAATGGCATCGGAAGAATCTTCATGAGCGTCTCGGTTTTCTATGGTCGGGAGAAGCGGTGGGGCTATGATTGCGTAGGTTGCCCCGGGCCCTCGGGGGAGAGGCAAGGGGGTGAGCTCTTCTGCGCCTGCCGATGTTGAAGTTGCCAGCTTCAGCTATTCCCTCCATGGAGTCAACTCTGCGGAGCAAGGGAAGGCGGAAGTCGCTATACCAGTCTGGTACTTCCATAGGTGGCAAGTTGAGAGTGTGGCAAAAATGTTCTAAGTCCTCAGGGACCCTGAGATTCACAGTATGGCCGTCATGTGTAACAGACAGGCAAAGAGGGAACTTCCATCTGTATGGAATTGCGCGGGCTCTTAGTATGTCCAGTATGGGTTTCAATTCCCTCCTTCTCTGCAAGGTAATCGCTGACAAATCCTGAAACAATTTGATCTCAGTACCTTGGTGGTGTATCCTACCCCCATTCCTGGCCTTTCTCATTATTTCTTCCTTTAGGAGATAGTCAGCAACACAGCATATGACATCCCTAGGGGGGTCCGTGTCCCTTCCCCTAGGTCTCAGGGCCCTGTGTATGCGCTCCAGCACAATAGGAGTGTCAGGGGGCCTTTCTAAAAGGCCATTAAAGATGGCCGTAACAGAGTGAGAAAGTTGTGAGGGTTCAATTGATTCTGGAAGACCTCTTACCCGCACATTATGTCTTCGTCCCCGGTTGTCGAGGTCTTCCAGGTGGCGATTGACGTCCCTGAGGTGGATCGCGTGGGATTCGGTGACTTGCTGAACATGGCAGAGAGTGGCATCATGGCGGGTCTGCGTCTCTTCAATGTCTTCCACCCTTAATACCATGGATTGAAAATCGGCGCGTAGTTCCGAAACTGCGGCTGCCAGGGCCCCTTTAATATCCGCTGTCATGGCCCGTAGGTCTGCTAGGCTGAGGGCCTGTGAGGGTGGTGGATCCAGGGAGTGATCCTGCGGACTTCGGCTTCTAGAGCGGAGGGCGCCTCTGCCATGCGGAGAGGGCTCGCGGTGAGCTCCGTGCGCGTCCGGCGCCGGGCCTCTAGGCCGCGCCCGAAAAATCTCCGGGATTTGCGGGCTGGTGTGTGCGTCCGAGCCCCTAGAAGAGCGGGGGGTTAAGCCGGAGGGGTTTTGCGGTGTGCTCCCCATAGTAAGCGTAGTGTGGGTATCCGCAAGAGTGATCGCAGGACCTCCGGGAGAGAGAGCTCTAGCAGCGTGCGTCCATCTTCCTCGGACACCAAGCCACGCCCCCATAGTTTTGTATAATATATTTTTATATTTGTTATAAATATATCTCATATACTTTTGCATATTCAGTTTGTGTTTGGATCATTAACAATGTGTATATAGGTAGAGATCCAAGGAACATACTAGCTTCCTCAAATATTTTAATATATTTTTATTACTTCTCCCTGGATATTCTTTATTTAACTTTTACCCTCCTGTACCTTTTGTATTGTACTGTAATTGTGTTGTCCCCCCCTATACATTGTAAAGCGCTGCGTAAACTGTTGACACTATATAAATCGTGTGTATAGTAATAAAAAAAAAATAATAACTTTTACTTCTCCTCTTTATATTTGAATTTTTTTTTGCGATTTTTAACTTTTTATAGCCTTTGATTTTTTCCCCTGATCCCAGTCCCTGCCATTCAGTATTTAAAAATCCTCCACTGTCACCATCAATCAGGCTTGACAAAGGGGCAGAAAGCCTGCAAACGCATTGTCTGTTTGATTCCAGTTTACACATGTGCTCTCTGCCAATTTGCTACACACAAAGTGCAGGGTTATGGTGTGCACTACACACACAATGCAGGTTTAAGGAGTGTACTACATACACAATGCAGGGTTCAGGAGTGCACTACGCACACAATGTAGGGTTCAGGAGTGCGCTACTCACACAATACAGGGTTCAGGAATGCGATGTGTACACAGTGCAGAGATCAGGAGTGCACTACGTACACAATGCAGAGATCAGCAGTGTGCTACATGCACAATGTAGAGTTCAGGAGTGCGCTACGCACACAATCCAGAGATCAGGAGTACCTTACATACACAATGCAGAGATCAGGAGTGCATTACACACACAATGCAGGGATCAGGAGTGCGCTATGTACACAATGCAGAGTTCAGGAGTGCGCTATTTACACAATGCAGGGTTCAGGAGTGCACAATGTACACGATGCAGGGTTCAGGAGTGCGCTTTTTACACATTGGAGGGTTCAGGAGTGCGCTATGTACACAATAACAGGCTCAGGAGCACGCTATGTGCCCAATAAAGGCTTCTGCGGCCGTAGCTGCTGTATCCTTCCTCAAGAAAAAAAGAATTGCCAGCTTCCAGGCAGCAATAGAGAACATGCAGGCCAGGAAAAAAAAACCTCTAACATCTGCAAATACTACCATGTGGATTTTGGGGGTGTTATGGGGGTGCTTAAATAAATTTTGGGGAGGCTTGAGCACCCCCAAGCACCCACCTGGCGCCACCCCTGATTACATGGCCATTAAGTAATTATGAAAATATTTCCAGTAATTACAGTTTCCATTGGTAGCTGACAACGCTAAGTCACTGCCTCTAAATTATCAGCAACATTGTCAGTCTGCCTTGTGTTCTCCCTCTGTTGGCTGTTGGGCTTCGGACCTCATTTTGATTAGTTATTCTTGTAACCCCTTTTGAATACATATTTTTAAATCTTCCAGAAATTTTTGATATTACATAAGGTATTTCCCTGTTACTATTCATTATTTCCAAAGAGAAAACACTCACACCAAAGTCACATTGGGTGATACATTTAACAATTTATTAATATTCATCGTCTATGATTATCTATACAGTATATTCCATTTTACTATCCATTTTTGGCTGTGACTTTAATGAACAATTAAGTTTTCATTATGTATGTCCTATGATGGGAGTCACTTTGGGCGGGGGGCCCATGGGACCCAGAATCCTTTGGAGAGGTTGGGAAACCCTTGTTTCAGCTCCCCATGCACCTCCTATGTCTAAGGCACCCTGTGTCTATTAGGGGCACAGGCTGACTGAGAAAATGATGGACAGATATTTAATGGACACTGAGGATGTGGTTTTGATTACTTAAAATGGAACAGTAATATTTATCAACAATATCCCTCAAGAAATCTATGATGTATTAATTGTAACTGTATCAGAATGATGGGGCATTGAACGAGTTTTTTAGACTGTTGCCATGCTATCTGCAATACCTGATTAATCAAAGCATTGCTTAGATATGGATGCCATAGTCTTGAATGTAAGACCTGGTCTGTCTGCTACTGGGGGCTCCTGCTATTGTGTGAATGTGTTCTGTGTTTATACTTAATATAATGTGTACTGTGTCTAGAGGTTGACTGATATATTGGCCGGCCGATATACTGGCCGATATTTGGCATTTTTAATTAATCTGCATTGGCTGATTATGCTGATAAAAAAGGCCGATTATAACTTCAGCACGACTTGTAAATGACTTCTGTAATAGAAGTCAATGCAAGTTGCCTGAAGCCTTCTGTGGAGCGACTTGTTTCTCCTCTCTGGACAGCCTGCCAAGTCTGAGAAAAGAAGCTAAAGAGATACAATGTTTATACTTATCAATGATCTGAACTTCGCATGCAGCGTTCTCAGTTTAACCATTTAACTAAATCTTTTATAACACTTGTTGCTTACAAGTAAAAATCCAATATTTTCTGCTATAAAATCACGTAGAACCCCCAAAAATTATATATATATTTTTTAGCAGAGACCCTAGGGAATAAAATAGCGCTTGTTGCAATATTTTATGTCACATGGTATTTGCGCATCAGTCTTTCAAACGCAATTTTTTTGGAAAAAATACACTAATGAATTAAAAAAAAAAAAACTTAATGGTAAAGTTCACCCATTTTTATGTATTTAATATTTAAGATATAGTATATATTTTTTTTAATCTAAATTATACATACAAGTGAACTGATTGGAGGTTTGTTTTGTTTAATAAATGTTTAAATGTAAGACATTTTCTGTATCACTTATTACTTAAGGCTGCTTAAAACACTGGAGCGGGCAGGTGTTGATGGTAAAAAGCTGCTAGTTTTAGCAGCGCTTTTCCGTCATTTTATTCGGCTGCTAGTGGGGCGCTTATAACCCAGACAGCGGCCGAGGAAGGGGTTAAATGCGCCCGTGAAGCGCCACTTCCGAATCGCTTTACAGGTACTTCAGCAGCGGTGCCCATTTATTTCAATGGGCAGGAGTGGTGGAGGAGCGGTGTACAGCTGTGTGATGCTGCTTGAAAATAACAAAAAATCGGCCTAACATATCGGCACAAAAAAAAAATTGGCATCATATATCGGCCATCAGCTGCCGAAATTTCTAAATATCAGCATCGACCAGAGAAAAACCCATACCGGTCGACCTCTAGTATCGAGCACGTGTTGGGTAGGGGCCAGGATGGTACGAAAGGCAGTCTATCTGCCTAGGAGGAAGCATAAACCATTCCAAAACCAGCTGCTGTAATATTTCATGCCATACACAGAGTGGTGCACTGACGCACATGGTACATGCGAGTACCCCATTGGGGGATTGTTCTTATTTGTTTAAAGAGATATCACACAAAGGAAGCTTTTAATTTCCTATTATTCCTGAGATACTGGGAAGGCCAGGATCCTGTCACCAATATAGAACCAAGTCACACGCTCTAAGGTGAGCATTCAATACCTAGGGGGTCATTGGAATAAGAGCACAAATTCATGATCTGCTACACTTGTCAATCATTTCTAGATGCATGGATTTATAAGCATGGCAGCATTGCTATTACTGGAAACCATGCATATGCACTTTTTTTCAACAGGACTGTCACAGCATTTTTTACAAAAAGACTTGTTTTTTGCACAATAGCACTTTCTGCTATTTAAAGTGGGACTAGTGTCGTTCCCTATATACCACCAGACACTTATATCAGCTTTTTTACAAAGCACTTGGATGCACATGAGCACTTTATTACGAATGTTTTAATTGACATATTTATTGTTTTATTTTTGTCATACATGTCATACATGTTACATATGTCACTTACGTCACATTAACACTACATGTGTTTGTTTTAATTTTCAGCACGCATTTATTGTATAATATTCTAAAGCGCAGCGTATAATTTACTACTATTTTTGACATTTATGAGCAGTTTGCAACTTGCAGTAGCCCTTCAGTCATTTTTTTCAACTTTGCATCTATTAAATCTTCTGCCCTTGTTTTAACTTTGGATAGTAAAACATTTTCTGCCAGGAAATACCTTATACTGCCTGGTAAAAAGCCTAGGCTTATGACATTATGCACAGCTCTCTCTCTAAGAGGGCCAATGAAAGCTGTAGAGCTGGAGGTGTGTGTCTGTGTAAATCCAGGAAATGGAGGCAGCCAGACTTAGAGGTTAGTTTAAAAAAGACTATTTGCATATACACACACATATATTAAATCTTTTATCTTTTTTTTCGGGGGGGGGGGGGGGGGG
Source organism: Lithobates pipiens (assembly GCF_037356315.1). Taxonomy (NCBI): domain Eukaryota; kingdom Metazoa; phylum Chordata; class Amphibia; order Anura; family Ranidae; genus Lithobates; species Lithobates pipiens. The sequence continues at coordinate 264,929,000 of NW_027507785.1, read as the reverse complement.
GTTATATAAACTTTAAAGAAATGTGCTTTATTTTTAGATTATTATTCTTTGTTTGCAATCTCTTTTTATTATTTAGATTATTATTATTTGTAATGTAGCCTTGATGAAAGGAAATTTGATGGCTTCCTCTTTCTGTTAATTATTTTAAAAAGCATACGGAACACTATCACCATAGGCTTTGCATCCTTACTGCTTCCTAGAAGAATGTTTTGCTGTGTCATTAGGGAACTTTTTCCTGCCTACTTTTCAAGATGATGGATATTGGGTAGAATAGGAAGCAAAGGAGGATCACTTCAACTTTGACACAGATATTTAAACCCCGATACCCAATCCTTCCCCACTCTATCCACACTTGTCTGATGAAGGGAACCTTCCCATTTCCATTGTGAAAGAAAAAAAAAACACTTGTTAACCACTTGACCACTGGGCACTTAAACACCCTTAATAACCAGACCAATTTTCAGCTTTCAGTGCTCTCACATTTTGAATGACAATTACTCAGTCATGCAACACTGGACCTATATGAAATTTTTGTCCTTTTTTTCACACAAATGGAGCTTTCTTTTGGTGGTATTTAATCACCACTGGGTTTTTTATTTTTTGTGCTATAAAAGAAAAAATTCAGAAAATTCTGTAAAAAATGAATTTTTCTTTGTTTCTGTTATAAAATTTAGCAGATTAGTAATTTTTTCTTCATAAATTTTGGCCAAAATTTATACTACTACATATCTTTGGTAAAAATAAGTACAAATTGGTGGATATTATTTGGTCTTTGTGAAAGTTATAGAGTCCACAAGCTATGGTACCAATATCTGAAAATTTATCACACCTGAAGTACTGACGGCCTATTTCAATTCTTGAGACCCTAACATGCCAGAAAAGTACAAATTCCCCCCAAATGACCCCTTTTTGGAAAGAAGAAATTCCAAGGTATTTAGTAAGAGGCATGATGAGTTTTTTGAAGTTGTAATTTTTTCCCACAATTCTTTGCAAAATCAAGATTTTTTTTTTCACAAAATTGTCATATTATCAGTTTATTTCTCACACAGCATATGCATACCACAAATTACACCCCAAAACACATTCTGCTATTACTCCCGAGTACAGCGATACCACATGTGTGAGACTTTTACACAGTGTGGCCACATACAGAGGCCCAACATGCAGGGAGCGCCATCAGGCGTTCTGGAGCACCCAGGACAATTCTGACATTTCTCTCATGTAAAAATCATCATTTATTTGCTATAAAATTACATCGAATCCCAAAACATTATATATGTTTTTTTAGCAAACACCCTGGAGAATACAATGGTGGTCGTTGCAACTTTTTATCTCGCACGGTATTTGCGCAGCAATTTTTCGAATGCTTTTTTTTGGAAAAAAAACAGTTTTGTGCTTAAAAAAAAAAAAAAAACACAGTAAAGCTAGCCCAATTTTTGCATAATGTGAAAGATGAAGTTACACCGAGTAAATCGATACCCAACATGTCACTCTTCAAAATTGCACAGGCTCGTGGAATGGCGCCAAACGTCGCTACTTAAAAATCCCCACAGGCGACGATTTAATTTTTTTTTACTGGTTATATGTTTTGAGTTACAGAGGAGGTCTAGGGCTAGAATTATTGCTCTCGCTCTAACGTTCGCAGCGATATCTCACATGTGTGGTTTGAACACCGTTTTCATATGTGGGCGGGACTTACGTATGCGTTCGCTTCTGCATGCGAGCACATGGGGACAGGGGCGCTTTAAAAAAAAAAAAAAATGTTATTGTTCATTTTACTTTATTTATTTTAGTTTGACATTTTTTTTCCCCAAAAATACATTTTTTGATCACTTTTATTCCTATTACAAGGAATGTAAACATCCCTTGTAATAGGAATATGGCATGACAGGTCCTCTTTACAGTGAGATATGGGGTCAATAAGACCCCGCATCTCACCTCTAAGCTGGGAAGCCTGAAAAAAAAAAAAAAGATTCTGGATTTGATCGTATTGGCGAGTCGGTAGAAGCACCGGAGGGCGGCGGGAGGGGGGGGGGGTGTCTATGGCTGGGTATTGCAGGGTATCACCGACTATGGCTGGGTATGGCTGGGTATCTCAGTGTATGGCTGGGTATTTCAGAGTATGGCTGGGTATCTCAGATTATGGCGTTGCAGAGTATTGCGTTGCAGAGCATTGCAGGATATTGGAGGGTGTTGCAGAGCATTGCAGAGTGTTGCAGGGTATTGGTGGGTATTGCAGAGTGTTGCAGAGCGTTGCAGAGTGTTGCAGGGTATTGGCGGGTGTTGCAGAGCGTTGCAGGGTATTGCAGAGTGTTGCAGGGTATTGCAGAGTGTTGCAGGGTATTGCAGAGTATTGCAGGGTATTGCAGGATAATGCAGAGTATTGCAGGGCATTGCAGAGTATTGCAGAGTATTGCAGGGTATTGCAGGGTATTGCAGGGTATTGCAGAGTATTGCAGAGTAAGGCAGAGTATTGCAGAGTATTGCAGAGTAATGCAGAGTATTGCAGAGTAATGCAGAGTAATGCAGAGTAATGCAGAGTATTGCAGAGTAATGCAGAGTATTGCAGAGTATTGCAGAGTAATGCAGAGTAATGCAGAGTAATGCAGAGTATTGCAGATATTGCAGAGTAATGGCAGGGTATTGCAGAGTATTGGCAGGGAATTGAGGGGTTCATTTTCGGTGAGCAGCGATGTGGGCACTGCAGATGCAGCCCACATCGCTGCTGACACCGATCTCTTCCCCCTCCGCTGTTCCGATCGGTACAGAGAGGGGGAGGGAGGAACCGGCGTCATAACATGACGCCGGTTTGTTTACAAGTGATCACTCCGTCATTTGACGGAGCGATCACGTGGTAAACGGCCGCTATGAGCGGCCGTTTACCGTGATCCGTGATGCGCCCCAGGGGGCGCGCAAGAGCGGAATTCTGGGAGGACGTCATATGACGGCCTCCCAGAGTTAAGAAACCGCCCTGTAGCCGTCATTCGGCTATAGGGCGGTTGTTAAGTGGTTAAGCAATTGGCATGCAGGTAATATATCATGTCTCTAAAATTGTAGCAACTGTTAGCATGAGATGTCAAATAAATGTACATTTCTTATTTTTTAATCCCCAGTGTTAAACCCATAACTGTTCAGCAATGTCTTTTTTTCCCCTTTCTTATCACCCTACAACTAGCTCTATCAATTGTGCTTGTTCATCCATGGTGCTTTCTGGTTCTTCTAGATTATGAAATATAAATGACCCAGAAAAAGATCCATAGTTATTTGATGTAATTCCATTCCTGCTGGATCCACTGTAACTGTTTTGACCAGGTATCTTCTTTACTGCCACTAGCCCTCCATCATTTTCCAAAATTCCAGCATGGATAGCTGCTTTGCAAATGGAAGAATCCTATGAAATAAGCAAGGTAATACATTATATAATTATATCTTTCTTTCTCTATATATAGATTTATGATATACTTTTGAATCATGCTTCATTTTTATTTTAATATGAGAATAGTATTGATGAGTTTAAAGCAGAACTAAAGTGTCTTAATCCTCATTAACTATTTTTAATCCTTAAACTCAAGTATGAGGCGCACAACCCATCTTATAGAACAATATACCTATAAGTAAAATAGCACATGAGGAGGTTGAGCAATCTCCAATGAAAAGTCAATAAAACTAGCGTGAGGTTAGTAACTAAACACCCATACAATAAGGGAGCCACCTTGAGAAAGCAGAAGCAGGTTCTGATGAATAACTGAAAAAACAGGAAGAAGAGGTGCCTCTAAAGCGCCATACACACTATCAGATTTTCTGCTGATTTTTTCCTTCAGATTTACCAAAACCATATAATATGAGGTCAAACCTTAGGCATTTCAATTTGTATGCAGGCAGGCCCTTGCACTACATGGTTTTGGTAAACCTGAAGACAAAAATCAGCAGAAAAACTGATATGTCCTGTACACACGGTGAGACATTCCCACGACAAAATCTGTCAAATTTTTTCCGACTGATTTTGCCCCATACACACGGTCGCACAAAGTTGTCGGAAAATCCAATCGTTCAGAACGTGGCGCTTTGTGCATCAGAATTGTCTACACACAATCGGAATTTGAACGATCGGATTTTGTTGTCAGAAAATTTTAGATCCAGATCTCAAACTTTGTTTTCGGAAATTCAGACGGAAAAAGTCCAATGGAGCCCACACACGATCGGAATTTCCGTCAACACAGTACGATCGCACATTTTCCGTCGGAAAGTCTGACCGTGTGTACAGGGCAATAGTGTGTATGGGGCTTAAGAGTAGGAGTATGCAATAATTTAATAGCTCAAGACAAATGACAACTTACAGAAGAAGGATAAAAATAGGCACATCTGTAGCTAAGGGAGAATATCCCGATGAGCTCTCATCACCATCCTCATCACTGCACGCCGTCCTCTTCTGCGCCCCAAGCCTCGCTTTGGAACTGATTCCACCTTATGCCCGGTGGCTCAACAAGGCATTCACTGACGAGAGCTCATCTGGATATTCTCCTGCCATTTGTCTTGAGCTATTAAATTATTGTATACTCCTACTCTTAAAGGCGCCTCTTCTTCCTATTTTTAATCCTTATCCTGCTAGCCAGCCTTAGTAAATATATTATAAGGTGTATTACAGTCTTTTTAACAACTTTTTTTTTTTTTTATATATATACTTTTCTTTATTGCTTTTCCATGGTTTCTGGCCTAGGACAAACAAATTATGTCATACATCCCAGGAGTCTTCTTGGGTATTTTTTTTCTTTCAAATGAAGGAGCTCAGTTAAGCAAACCCTCCTGCCTGAACTAAGGGCAGATGAATTCCAGGAAGTAAATGCTACACGAATCTGCCCTTATTCAAGATGACCATGGCTAGAAATGCATGGGAATTCTCATCAAATAAAGCATGGAAAAATTAATTGAAGAGCATTTTCAGTTGGGGTGCTACACTTTAACTTACATCTGTATAGATATAAGTTCCCCACACGTTCTGTCCAGTCACCAAGCAATCCGATGGACATTGGACCCTAAGGGCATAGAAAACATTTGTTTGCATTTTATTTAAATAGCATCTCCAGAATATACCGTATATACTCGAGTATAGGTCGATCCGAATATAAGCCGAGGCCCCTAATTTACCACAAAAAAAATGGGAAAACTTATTGACTCGTGTATAAGCCGAGGGTGAGACATGCCTGTCCATCCATGTGTCCATCCCTGTGTGTCCATTCCTGTGTGTCCATTCCTGTGTGTCCATCCCTGTGTGTCCATCCCTGTGTGTCCATCCCTATGTCCAGCCTACCTGTGTCCTGTGCCTCTTTGTCCTTCTGCAGCCTGTGTCCTTCTGCAGCGATCTGCATGTAAAAACATGCCAGGATCGCCGCACCTCTTCTCCTCGTCTGTGACAGACGGTGGCCATTCCACTGTTCAAAAGCCGCGCCTCCGTCTGTGATAGGCAGAACACTCAATTTCCCAGCAGTCAGTGTTCCGCCTATCACAGGCATCCTCTCATCCTCGTCCGTAGTATGAGGATGAGCGGATGTCCGTGATAGGCGGACCACTGACTGCTGGGAAATTGAGTGTTCCGCCTATCACAGACAGGGAGGCACGGCTTTTGAATAGTGGAATGGCCGCCGTCTGTCTGCACGACACGCTGATCGGGTAGACAGACGGCGGTGACTCGAGTATAAGCCGAGGGGGGCACTTTCAGCCTAAAAAAAGGGGCTGAAAATCTCGGCTTATACTCGAGTATATACGGTATTCATTTTTTTGCTGTGTTCCTTTTAACCAAGTAGTCATTATAATACAAACCATACATTGTAATAGATCCTTTTAGGTCTCTAGCAGTAGTTGCACAGGTTCCTTGTACTGGAAAGAAAGAGAGAACATTATATCGGTATATTTGTCTACAAGGAATTAGGCATACTAATCTTGATGAGAGACAAAGCAGTAGTCAGTATTGTTGCATCAGGTTTTGTTTATATAGCTAGGAATACATAATGCATAGTGCGAAAGTTAGGAATACATAATGCATAGACATGCAGCTTATCTGCTTTCTTAGTTTTGATTAGAAGACTGAAGACCTGCATAAGATTACGAAGTAAGAAAATATTATTCCTTACTTTTTCACACATACTAAGAAAACAGAAATGCTTTACATTGATTGGTTACTACTGCCAACTATAGGAGCTTGTCTCTGCAGCAAAAATGTTTCCCTGTTTTTGAAAGCCAGGTTGGACAGGCTACCTGGTGGTTTTTGGGTTGGTACTATTGTAGGTTTAGGAGTTGGTGGTTTTGAGAAAGCACGGAATACAAATGATCCAGCCCAAGCTCCATAATTGTTTGTTGTGACTCCATTCTTTGTTGATCCAGTGTAACTCTGTTGTCCGGGTGATTTTTGCACTGTCACCAGCCCTCCAGTATTACCCAGAATTCCAGCATGGATAGCTGCTTTGCAAATGGAGGAATCCTAAAAAAAAAATATGATATGTGATTACAGTTTTCTGATAAATTGTACTTCTTTTGTACTTTTTATTTGTCAGTAGTAGCAGTTGGGTTAACTTACATCGGTATAGACATCAGTTCCCCAGACATTTCTTCCATTAACTGTGCAATCCGATGGACATTGGACTCTAGGGAACAGAAGACACTGGTTTGCACAGCTTTTTTCTAACAAATCTATTTTCTTTTCTATATTACTATTATCCAGTTAGAAATACTAGTTAAATGAAGGCAATACTCACAATGCAATAGAATCTTGAAGGTCTCTAGCAGCGGTTGAACAGGTTGCTTGTACTGGAAAGAGAAGGAAAACATTATCTCGGTCTACTTGACCAGAAATAATCATATTGATTTGGATTATAAACACTCCAGTTGACAGTTTTGCTACACCAGACTGTGTTTCTATGTTCAGAACACAGTTAAGTATTGCTGCCAATTGGAATATGTTATTGGTTCAACTGAATTCATGGAATCTCAATGTTAGATATTGGTAGTGTACATTGCACATGCTGTAGTCATTTAACAATGAATGATCCTTTTGAGCACTTTGCTATTACCTAACTCTGAAGGACATATTGCATTTTTTACTATAGTTAAGTATGATATTTGACAAGAGGCTACCTGGTGGTTTTTGGGTTGGTACTATTGTAGGTTTAGGAGTTGGTGGTTTTGAGAAAGCACGGAATACAAATGATCCAGCCCAAGCTCCATAATTGTTTGTTGTGACTCCATTCTTTGTTGATCCAGTGTAACTCTGTTGTCCGGGTGATTTTTGCACTGTCACCAGCCCTCCAGTATTACCCAGAATTCCAGCATGGATAGCTGCTTTGCAAATGGAGGAATCCTAAAAAAAAATAGGATATGTGATTACAGTTTTCTGATAAATTGTACTTCTTTTGTACTTTTTATTTGTCAGTAGTAGCAGTTGGGTTAACTTACATCGGTATAGACATCAGTTCCCCAGACATTTCTTCCATTAACTGTGCAATCCGATGGACATTGGACTCTAGGGAACAGAAGACACTGGTTTGCACAGCTTTTTTCTAACAAATCTATTTTATTTTCTATATTACTATTATCCAGTTAGAAATACTAGTTAAATGAAGGCAATACTCACAATGCAATAGAATCTTGAAGGTCTCTAGCGGCGGTTGAACAGGTTGCTTGTACTGGAAAGAGAAGGAAAACATTATCTCGGTCTACTTGACCAGAAATAATCATATTGATTTGGATTATAAACACTCCAGTTGACAGTTTTGCTACACCAGACTGTGTTTCTATGTTCAGAACACAGTTAAGTATTGCTGCCAATTGAAATATGTTATTGGTTCAACTGAATTCATGGAATCTCAATGTTAGATATTGGTAGTGTACATTGCACATGCTGTAGTCATTTAACAATGAATGATCCTTTTGAGCACTTTGCTATTACCTAACTCTGAAGGACATATCGCATTTTTTACTATAGTTAAGTATGATATTTGACAAGAGGCTACCTGGTGGTTTTTGGGTTGGTACTATTGTAGGTTTAGGAGTTGGTGGTTTTGAGAAAGCACGGAATACAAATGATCCAGCCCAAGCTCCATAATTGTTTGTTGTGACTCCATTCTTTGTTGATCCAGTGTAACTCTGTTGTCCGGGTGATTTTTGCACTGTCACCAGCCCTCCAGTATTACCCAGAATTCCAGCATGGATAGCTGCTTTGCAAATGGAGGAATCCTAAAAAAAAATAGGATATGTGATTACAGTTTCCTGATAAATTGTACTTTTTTTGTACTTTTTATTTGACAGTAGTAGCAGTTGGGTTAACTTACATCGGTATAGACATCAGTTCCCCAGACATTTCTTCCATTAACTGTGCAATCTGATGGACATTGGACTCTAGGGAACAGAAGATATTGGTTTGCACAGCTTTTTTCTATCAAATCTCTTTTCTTTTCTATATTACTATTATCCAGTTAGAAACACTAGTTAAATGAAGGCAATACTCACAATGCAATAGAATCTTGAAGGTCTCTAGCGGCGGTTGAACAGGTTGCTTGTACTGGAAAGAGAAGGAAAACATTATATCGGTCTACTTGACCAGAAAGTAATAATCATATTGATTTGGTCTAAAGACACTGCAGTTTCCAGTTTTGCTGCATCAGACTGTTCAGAGCACAGTTACTTATTACTGCCAATTGAAATATGTTGTTGGTTCAAGTTCATTTAGTGGAAGTTTAATGTTAGATATTGGTAGTGTGCCGTAGAAACAGAAGAATGGTTGCGAAACACCAAGTGCTTTATTAGTTCTGTATCTTTTTTTTATTGATGGTTTTTTTTTTTTTTCTTATTTTCTGTTCATTTTTTTTGTTTGAGCATGTTTGAATCCACTTACTGTTCTATTCCAAGCATCAACTACTCTTTCAGTAAAATAATTCATTCTAAGATCAGTTTTGACCTTTCCCCCTGCTTGTTTGCAGTCATGTCCCCATGTTCTTAATCTTGAAATCTTGACTTCATATTAAAAATACTACCCTCTTGAATGGTATTTACACCCTTGATATATTTATAATATATTCCTGAAGTTTCATTAAATATGTTTTATCCCTCAGACCTTTCACTACTTTTGTTGCCTGTCTCTAGACTTATCCATCATTTAGAAGCACCGTAAAGGCTAAAATATTTTGTTTAAATAACAAACATGTTATACTTATGTGCTCTTTGTGCAATGGTATTGCACAGTGCAGCCCAAACCTCCTCTTTTGGGTTCCTCTGCCAGCACTCTTGGTTCCTCCTCTAAATGCACCACCATAGGAAGAAACTTCTTATGGGGCACACGTATGGGCTAGCTCCCGAGCTGGGCTGCGTGTGTCCATAGACACACACAGAGCAATCAGACCCTAGCCTTCACACTCTGTTCACAGGATTTGATTGACAATAGCAGGAGCTAGTGGCTCCCATTGCTGCCTGTGTTTCCTGTTAATGCAGGGAGAGAGGAGAGAGCTGCTAGAGACGGGCATAGTGGTGAATACAGTGAGTACTCAGGTAAGTGTAAGGAAAGGTGAGGGGGGCGATACTGTTACTGGGACTTCACAGAGAATTCATTAAGGTGAAATATATCCTGGCTTTACAACCATTATATAAGATATCTAAGCACTTTGCCAATACCTAAACACGAAGGATATATAATACTGTTTATTGTAGTCATGTGTAGTCTGTGACCAGAGATTACCTGATGGTTTTCGGGTTGGTACTATTCTAGGTTTAGGAAATTGAGTTTTGAACCACGAAATACAAATGATCCAGCCAAGTTCTATAATTGTTGTGACTCCATTCCTTGTTGATCCAGTGTAACTTTGCTGTCCAAATGTTTTTTCCACTGTCACCAACACACCATTATTACAAAGTATTACAGCATGAGGAGAAGGCTGTAATACTTACCTTATTTCTCATTCTCCTAGCTTCCTAATGCTCTCTGATGCTCTGGGCTATGGGCAGCCCCCTTGGTCCTCATGTACAATGTGGGAGTATTGGTTTATTTTAAAACATTCTAAATAAAACCTTAGCCTCTTTAGGACTAGAGTCCATAATGCAAGTGCAGAGACAAGGAGAGCATGACACACAGTATGCAGGTTTCAGGTGTGCTTAAGACATATTGTTCTGTGTCAGGATTAAGTAATGCTCATAGTGCAGGGGTCAGTAGTGAGTTACCCTCTGAATACAGGGGTCAGGAGTAGGTAACAAAAGAGTGGAGGATTCAGGTGTCAACAACAGAAAGAGTGCCAAAGTCAACAGGAGGTAACAGAGTGCAGAGGTCAGGAATAAGTAACACAAAGAGGCAAGGAGTAAGTAACACAGAGTGCAGGTGTCAGGAGTAAGTAATGTAAAGAGTGCATATTTCAGAGTGCAAGGCTCAGTAACACACAGATTGCAAAGACTAAGGGTAAGTAATGCTAGAAAGTATTGTATTTGGTATTTAAATATTTAGTACGCAATAATAATTAACAGCAATAAATATTGCTATTTTTGCTGCCAGAAACCGCTTTAAATTAATTGGATGTTACTGCCAATGCTTGTATCTGCAGCAAAAAAAAAATCACCACTTGTTTTGAAATCCAGACTAGACTATAAAGAATATAACCAGATCTGTGTTCACACCAATCTGGAGGTAGGATGTGTTAAATCAGATGCCTCTGCTCCAGCACAGCAATCTCCACATTCTCGGTCTTCTTGTTTAACAGAACAAACACTGAGAACTTGCACTGTGTTATTGTTTTCCCAGTAAAGTTCCTGGCAGGGAAGGCCAAACCTGCACTGCATATTTGCAGCAGCCACCCCAATATGGCACCAAGGACTCTTGAGCCAGTTGGGTATATGCAGCAATACTTGAGAGGCAGGCTGTCTTTTATGGCTTTCCAAAAAAAGAAAACTGACTTGCTGCACGTGCACATTGGCTACAGACTCTAATGGTCAACATATTGAGGTGTCCATGGTGCCTTCACAATGTGGTTCAAGTCGTCAGACTTTCCTGCCTGAATTTTATTTTTTTTTTAAAGATGTTTATTTAAGTTTTCAACAAGCTTATACAACAAACAGGATACATATTGAATAGCATCACTCCAGAAGTGCAGACAGAGGTATAAACCCGTAGGATACAGCAGAAAGTAATGTATGTAGTGGCCCGAGCACCGCCCATATCGGTAACCCTCCAGGCAGCGAGCTGACACACAGTCCACTGTCTACACCCTTATTAGTGCAAAAACTATGGCGGTACTCAGAACACCCCAAAAAACTAAAATATACGGTGGGGGCACACCACTGGAGTAAGCAAAACAGTTAAACTTTCCTGCCTGAATTTTATGAGGGATGCTTGTTTGCTGGGGACAGACACCTCAAAATGTGGATTTAGTATAGTAAGCTTTGTACAGTACATTTCACTGTAAATTATCTATTTCAGCATTTTGACTTTGCCTAACTCTGAGAGAAACTTTGGCAATGTATGGTTTGTGATAGGAGACTACCTGGTGGTTTCTGGGTTGGTACTTTTGTAGGTATAGGAGTCAGTGGTTTTGAGGAGCCATGGAATACAAATGATCCAGAATAAGGTCCATAACTGTTTGTTGAGACTCCATTCCTTGCTGAACCACTGTAACTCTGTTGTCCAGGTGTTTTTTCCACTGTCACCAGTCCTCCATTATTACCCAGAATTCCAGCATGGATAGCTGATTTGCATATGGAAGAGTCCTAAGATGAATTCATGGCAATGAATAAAATAGTAATGTTAGATTTTTCTACATGAATGTAATGACTTAGTTTTCTATGATTAAATGAGTAATAAATAGAACTTACAGATGTGTAGCTATCAGATCCCCAAACAGTCCCTCCATTCACCTGGCACTCAGATGGACACTGAACACTTAGAAAAACAAAACATTATTTTTAAAAACTTTTATTCATTATATTATACTGTATAATGTTTCCATTTATTGTTAACTTCTTTGCCTTAGTAAATAAAATTATCTTAAGATAAAACTTACATTGAAATAGATTCCTTCAGTTGTCCAGCAGTAGTTAAACAGGTTCCTAGTACTGGAAAAAAAAAGAAAAAAAAATAGGATTTTTATAACAGCTTACCTTTAAAATCCCTTTCTTGGAGTACATCACGGGACAAAGAGCCACAGTAATTACTGTATGGGTTATATGGCACCTTCAGGTGGTGGACACTGGCACACTCTAGACAGAGAGTTCAATTCCCCATATAACACCTCCCCTTATTGAGAGTACCTCAGTTTTGTAGCAAAGCAATACACGTGTAACCAGAAAGAGGGGAGGGACCTCTGTGTCTCGTGATGTACTGCAAGAAAAGGATTTTACAGGTAAGCTGTTATAAAAATCCTATTTTCTTTATCATACATCACAGGACACAGAGCCACAGTAATTACTGTATGGGATGTACCAGAGCAATACCACCTGAGGGGAGGGGACACAAACAAAAGTAGGGTGCAATCAGACCTGAGGACCTATACTGCCACCTGAAGTACACTGCACCCAAAGGCGATATCCTCATGCCTTCTTACATCCACCTGATAGATTCTGGTGAATGTATGGACTGAAGACCAGGTTGCGGCCTTGGAGATTTGAGCCATGGAGGCTTGGTGATGCACTGCCCACGAAGCACTAACAGCCCTAGAGGAGTGTGTTTTGATTTGAAAAGATGGAACCTTCCTCTTCAAGCCATAGGCTTGAATAATTACTTGCCAAATCCATCTGGCAATAGTGGATTTCAATGCTGCCTGTCCTTTCCTAGAACTTTTAGGCAACACAAACAAAACATTTGTTTCCCGAATCTGAGCAGTCGCCTTCAAATAGATTTTGACTGCTTTCACTACATCCAAAGAATGTAGTGACTCCTCTTCCTTAGAACAGGGTTATTGAAAAAATTAAGGTAAAACAATATCCTGGTTTGGGTGAAAACCTGAAACCACCTTTGGCAGAAAGCTAGGATGAGAATGCAATACTGACGAAGAAATGGCTACCAGAAAAACTAGCTTCCTTGTCAAAAGGACCAAAGGAATATGTTGTATCGGCTTAAAAGGCTGTTTCTATAATGCTGACAGAACTAAAATCAAGTCCCAAGGGTTCAGGGGTGCTCTAACCAGTGGATTAAGCTACGTTACCCCCTGTATAAAGCTTCGGACCAAAGAATGGGAAGCAAGTGGCACTGAAACTATACCGATAAGGCAGAGACCTGGCAATTGATAGTACTCAAGGCCAGTTTCATCTCTAGCCCCATTTGCGGGAAGGCAAGAATTTTACCTATGACATACAGTACTTCCTAGGATGCCAACCCCTGGATTCACACCAGGAAACATATGCCTTCCAGACTCTGTAATAAATGACTCTGGGAGCTGGCTTTCTAGCATTAATCAAGGTAGATATTACCGAGCATGAAAGCCCACGATACTTCAGAATGTGGGTTTCAATAGCCAAACTGTTAAATTTAGCGTTTGTAAAGTAGAACACTGGTCCCTGTGATAGCAGGTCTGGACTTGGTGGTAGGGTCCATGGGGCCTCTACCACCATTTCTGCTATTTCTACATGTAGCACTAACCCCCAAAGGAGCTGCTGGTTAGATTTGGGCTTACCGTTACCTTCTGGTTTCCTTGATGCACGTCTAGGGGATGTCCTGTGGTAAATAGCCCAGTAACTTGAGACTGACAACAGATTCACTTGAATGGATTTAATTTGCAAAACTCAGTCAATTGAACAGTCTTTCAACTTGGGATCAGAGGGTTGGAAAAGGAAGTTCAGGTACTCTTAGTGTCAAAGTCCAAAAACGTTAAAGAACTTGCTTACTTAGACTGCATCCAGAGAATAGCCATTCGCAGCTGGATGATCACTCAGGTTGGACAGTCCCTCTCTCACAAGGCCTAGCAGCCAACAAGGTGCTTACTCAGCAACAAAATCTTTGCCACAGACGTTGTTGTAGAACATGTAGGGAAACTAAACTTGAAACACTTGTGGGATACCTTGATCTTTCAGCCCGCTTGGCGATATCGACAAGACCGGATTCTCTCGGTTATTTCAGCCCTTCCAGGCTCTTGTTAAGAAAACCAATCCGTACGTGGTGTTCTTCTAAAGAGTCCTCCCCTGGAATGCTTGAAGTACACTGGGTCTCTCCCGAACCGGAGACGGCACCCAGCCACCTCAGAATCCTCCTTTAGTTTCCTTGCCTCGGGCTAGCCAGCCCCGAGACATTAAAGTCGGATGGATCCGCACCACGAGCCATAGCCTTCCTGGGGGCTGGTCAGGAGGACCAGGACCATGAAGTCAGCACATCATAACGGACCGGAACCCTGAACCACGTGATGTCTGCATCTTAAATACCCTTTCCCAGAGGGCACAGCGAGAGGGCCACTCCCACTGACCTGGCTCCGAAAAAGAGTAACTTAAGCACCTGACCAGACCATAGTTCCACGCCTGCCACAAGAGACCGTGCCCCTTGTGGCCAGGCCGAACATCTCACAGTCCAGTCAGACTGATGCAGAGGTCCAATTTAGACAAATATACCCAAACCAAACTGCAGTTTAGGCAAAGTTTAACTTTGAAAAAACACATAGCGGGTGCTCTTCAGGAGCCGCCGCTACATACATACCAGGATCTTCTGGGCCACGCTGGGGCCACAAGAACTACCGTCTTTCTTTCCCGCTTGATCCTGCAAAGAAGTCGAGGTAGCAGCAGAATAGGAGGGAATGCATAAATCAGTGAGAACTGATCCCACGGGGTCACCAACTCATCTGTTCCGCCTGCGAGTGGATCCCTTGTTCTTGACAGAAAGTTGTCGACTTTGTTGTTGAACTTGGATGCAAACAGATCGACATCTGGATCCCCCATCTTTGGCATATAGCAGAAAATGTTGGGGTGAAGGGACCGTTCCCTCAGGAACAATTGCTGGTGACTTAAATAGTCCACCTGCCAGTTCTCTACCCCGGAATGAAGATTGCTGATATGCACGGCACATGCTTTTCTGCCAAGGTTATAACCAGACCCAAGTACTCTAATATACTTACTGGCTTTAAAGAAGATTTCTCTAGGTTGAGGACCCAACCTAGCTATTCCAGGTAGTTGACTGTGGTGACCATGCTTTGGTCCAAGCGGGCTACTGACAGGTCTATCAAGAGCAGGTTCTCTAGGTATGCTATTATTGTTATACCTTGAGTCCTTAATCTGGCCAGAGGAAGGGCCAGAAGTTTTGTAAACACCTGAGGTGCAGTAGCTAGACCGAAAGGCAAGGCTACAAACTGAAAATTACGTTTTTCTACTTCGAAACGCAGATACTTCTGGTGAGCGGGGAAACACGCAGGTATGCATCCTTGATGTCAATTGATGCCAGAAGTTCTCCTCCTTGTAGGACTGATTGGATTGATTCCATGCGAAAGGTGCAAATTTTCAGGGACCGGTTTAGATCTTTAAGATCTAGAATGGGGGGGGGGCGTGGCCTGGACATGGCGTAGTAAGGCTGCACTTTCTGTGAGCTCCCGGCCCCGGCCTTCCACCCACGGCAATCCGCTGTTCATTCCGGCTTGCAATCATCCAGAGGATGCAGGACAAATTTGCTTCTAAAGAAGACAGAGCCAGTGTTCCTGCTGGGGCTATTCAGCGCTATTTTAACCCCACACAGAGACAATCCACAGGCGTGGACCCGGCGGCACCACGAGGTACGCAGCGCGGAGCTCCCGCGAAATCACAAGCGCGGACTGAAAACTGCCCGAACTGAGACGTCCCAGCGGCTCCGCATCAAGCCTCAGGCAGTCAGCCGCCCACACCATCGCCCATGGAGATATCGGGGAGCTCCCGGGAGTCTGACCAGGCTGAGCAAGACCTCAGGACTCTGATACAAGCCCTCCCCACTAGAACAGACATCGAGGCACTCATCCTGCGGCTAGAGGAAACGCACCGCAGAGATATTCAGGAGGTGAGGGAGGATGTGACTGCGGGGGAAGCCTCCTTCTCAACACTGGAGCACCGGGTGTCAGAACTAGAGATATCCCGGGACCACCATCGCCCTCCAGCTCCACCTGGAGGATGTTGAAGACCGGAGCTGCAGGAACAACTTGCGGCTCCGGGGCCTACCCGAATCTTTACAGGGGGAAACATGGAGGCCGCTGCTCAAGAAATCTTTCGCACCCTCCTAGAAGACCCTGCCAGTGTCGTGGAAATTGAACAAGCTCACAGAACACCGGGACCCAGAAACGCTGACCCTGAGCGTCCGCGAGACGTACTTTGCAAACTACTACGCTACCTGCAGAAGGATGAAATCCTGAGAAGGGCATGGGAACAAGGTGAGGTGGACCTGGACGGAGCGCCCATCACCATTCTCCTGGATCTATCCTGGGCTACGCTGAGACGCAGGGCCATGCTTCGACCCACCTTGGACTTGGCAAAGGCGAAGGGCTGTACCTACCGCTGGGGATACCCGATAGCTGTTACCTTCCGGAAGGACGGGAACGTATACATCCTGCAATCACCAGCAGACCTACCCGGCCTATTCAGGTTCCTTGACGCGGACCAGATCCCTGTCCCTGACTGGCTTCAAATACCCCCACGCCCGGTGGGCAGATCGGGGCTTTCCACATACAGGGGCCCGTTACAGCCTAGAATACAGCGGAACAGGAGAAGACTGCGGATGGCCCCCGAGGGAGGATCCACAGTATTGTGAGTAGACCTCTCACAATGGCACCTGATCCCTGACCTAATTTTGACCCCCCAGACTGGCCTGCTCACCCCTACCCAGTGGCTCTGTCACCCCAGGCAAAATGATTCATATCCTGACATCATTAGGACAGAGATTTCTCTCCCCCCCGCCCCGTGCGACCCCCCCCCTTTCTGTTTTTTTAAATTTTCCCTGGCCCCCTCCGGGAACACCCTTCCGCGGAGGTCTGAGACATGCTGGCTCCTTGATGACACCAGGGTTTTAGTGGCTGAGGGGCTGGGAGTGCACCGCTCACTGCTGCGGCCCTGCGGGCTGCCCTGTCTGACACCATGGGGGACCACGGGCGAAATGGGTGGCGGGGATCCCACGGGGTTTGATACTCTCCTGTGCACCGCATGGTTACTTTCAGCCCTGACCCTTTCTTGCATGATGATAGGTCCACTGACGTTTTGGTCGGTGATGAGACACGATGCCTATTTTTGTCGGGAGCTGGGGGATACCACGGTCCTCAGGGGAAACCCCGGATTTCATGAAGAAGCATTGACACTTAGCTGGCCAGCTCGCACTCTCCCCCCGACCGCAGTGGAACTGGGGTGTGGAGAATTTACCAAGCGATGGAGTTTCAAGCTAGCTTGACCACATGAGACAGCACTGCACTGCTATACGCCCCATGATTGAAACACTGCAATCTTAGCCAGATGCTGAATACTGGCGGTGGAGGGGTGGCGGGTCTTTTTTGTCCCTCGGGGGGGGGGGTGAATTGCAGTCTGGGGGATGTTTTGTGGTATGGGGAGCCTGTGGAGCCCATTCTGGGTTGGGGAGTTGCCACGTTTTCACAGAACGCATAGAGGGCTGTCTTTACGGTGAGGGCATGAGGGGGGGTACTGAGCATTGTTGTATACACTGTCAGGGATCTGGGCAGAGATTAAGCTACAGGATCAAAGGTTATCTAGGTCTATTTACTATTTCAGGGTATTATTTCTTCTAGATTAAGATGTGATTTACCTTACCAAAGTTTTTGTTCTTTATTTGAGGTCAGCATATTGTTACATGTCTTGTATTGTATCCAATGGACACTTAGTTGTATTTGCCGCTACAAGATGCTATCACATACCTGATTGCCGGGGGTGGCGGGGGGGGGGACCGGGGGACACATTTCTCGGCCCTGTCCAATCACTACCCCACCCAGGACCGTGCTCAATTCCCGGTGATTTACTGGGGAGCGCTTTAGCTATATTTAGCAACATTAGCCACTCTTCGGCACTGTTCTCTCTTGTGACAGCGCCCTAACTCTCTTACACATTTTTCTTTTCCGGGCCGGTCAAACGGCCTACCTGATAACTTTCTTCTTACTTACCCTCTCTCCCCCCTTAAGCTCAGACCTACTTTATCCCCCCCCCCCCCCCCCCCCGAACTCACGAACATGGCTGAACTCAATGTGGTCTCATTAAACACAAAACGACTAAACATCCCGGAGAAGAGACGGATGTTGCTCCATGATATGAGACGTATGAAGGCAGACATTGTACTTCTGCAGGAGACTCATTTCAGAGCTAATTCTCTACCACTCCTCAAGAATAGATTCTATCCCACGGTCTACCACTCCATGTACACTGAGGCTAAGTCAAGAGGTGTTTCTATCTTGATATCGGCTAAAGTGCCATGGACATACATAGACATACAATCTGACAAGGAAGGGCGGTATTTGTTTTTGAAAGGGAGGGTAGGCGAGGTATTGGTGACATTGGCGAACATTTACACCCCAAACGACCCTCAGGATATCTTCCTAAAACGCAGGCTAGCACACCTCTCACGGTATGCGGAAGGTCAGCTCATAGTGGGAGGGGATCTTAGCGTACCCCTTACACCTACGGAGGATACCTCTACGGGTCTCTCTTCTACCTCTCGAGATATGCGCAAACGAATCTCTACATCCTTGCATGCAGCACAACTTATTGACACATGGCGTCTTCTTCATCCCGGGGGAAAGGGACTACACTTTCTACTCCAGACTGCATCAGACATACTCACGCATAGATTATTTCCTAATTCCCCACAGACACTTACATGCAGTCAGAGACACCACGATAGGGACGATTACTTGGACGGATCACGCCCCGATAACCCTAAGATAGGCCGTAACAGATATACATAAAACACAGAGACTGCCCTGGCGACTGAATGACAGTCTACTTCAGGACCCAGAGATCCTCGCGGACGTAATTAGGGAAATAGACTACTATTTCCAGGCTAACTCTAATACAGAGAGCGACCCCGGTGTGGTATGGGAGGCGCACAAGGCGGTGATTCGCGGGGTGATTATTAAGCATGAATCTAGACTGTACAAACAGATGACGGCACAATTGACGACGTTGCTACATAAAGTGCAAACTCTTGAATTGCGCCACAAACACACCCCTTCTGCGCACTTAGGTGTAGTGATGGCCGAACGGTTCGCCCGGCGGTCGTTTCGCGGCGAATTTCCGACTTTCGCCGTCCGCGGGTTCGAACGCCTTTTTCCGTCGTTCGCCCCGGCGGACTTACGTGTTTAATGTATACAAGAACTTTAACCTTTCGTGACACGTTTATCATGTGTTACAGGACAACCAATTGAGACATGACAGCTCATGGACACTTGGACATTCCCCCTAACCTATAAATACACCCGATCCGGTGGCCATTTTACATTCTTTCTTCTGTCACTGTAGGGAAAGGATCCTGTGTGGAGTAGGGACAGAGAAAACGCTAGCTATTTGGTACACAAAAGTTCTTTTCAGGACTGGTATAGGTGTTAGGTCAGCAGCCTGAGTTTCTTTTGTCAGTTTAGATAAAGGGACAGAGCGCTGTATGCTGCTATTTTAGGGACAGCTCAGCCAGATTAGTCTTTCTTCATCATCATCATCATCATCATCATTAGCTGTTACTATCAGGTCCACAAAAGAGCTGTTCCAGCTAATCGTTCCAGCCTACTCTTTTTTGCCAATTTGTATAGGGACAGGCAGGAAGCAGTGTGTCAGGCAGTGAGGATAATTTTAAAGACTTGCTGTTACTATTAGTTCCACAAAGGTTCTTTTCAGGACTGGTATCAGTGGTACGGTAATAGGCTTGTACACGTATAATATTCTTTCTTCCAAATATAGAAAGAATATTATACTTGACTGCTGCCCTTCTGCTGCAGTCTGCTAATCATTCACAACTCACTTGTTCCACAAAGCTCTTTATCAGGACTGGTAACTTGGTCTGTCTAGGGTGCTACGGTACATAGGCTTGGGTGCGGTACAGTCTGCTGTTCTGTAAGGACCGCTATCGGTCCACAATACATAGGGTTGCCGTGCACTACTGCTGACCGCTGCCCTATACTGCAGCAGTCCTTCATTGGTATAGGGACTGACGTACAGTCTGCTAATCACTAACACACAACCTGCTTGGTCCACAAAAGTTCTTATAAGGACTGGTAACTTGGTATAGGGTGCTACGGTACATAGGCCTGAGTGCGTTAC
Organism: Lithobates pipiens; assembly: GCF_037356315.1. Lineage (NCBI taxonomy): Eukaryota > Metazoa > Chordata > Amphibia > Anura > Ranidae > Lithobates > Lithobates pipiens. The sequence goes on along the minus strand of NW_027507785.1, from coordinate 264,908,798 downwards.
AGTCTGCTGTTCTGTAAGGACCGCTATCGGTCCACAATACATAGGGTTGCCGTGCACTACTGCTGACCGCTGCCCTATACTGCAGCAGTCCTTCAGCGGTATAGGGACTGACGCACAGTCTGCTAAACACTAACACACAACCTGCTTGGTCCACAAAAGTTTTTATAAGGACTGGTAACTTGGTATAGGGTGCTACGGTACATAGGCCTGAGTGCAGTACAGTCTGCTGTTCTGTAAGGACCGCTATCGGTCCACAATACATAGGGTTGCCGTGCACTACTGCTGACCGCTGCCCTATACTGCAGCAGTCCTTCATTGGTATAGGGACTGACGTACAGTCTGCTAATCACTAACACACAACCTGCTTGGTCCACAAAAGTTCTTATAAGGACTGGTAACTTGGTATAGGGTGCTACGGTACATAGGCCTGAGTGCGTTACAGTCTGCTGTTCTGTAAGGACCGCTATCGGTCCACAATACATAGGGTTGCCGTGCACTACTGCTGACCGCTGCCCTATACTGCAGCAGTCCTTCATTGGTATAGGGACTGACGTACAGTCTGCTAATCACTAACACACAACCTGCTTGTTCCACAAAAGTTCTTATAAGGACTGGTAACTTGGTATAGGGTGCTACGGTACATAGGCTTGAGTGCGGTACAGTCTGCTGTTCTGTAAGGACCGCTATCGGTCCACAATAGATAGGGTTGACGTGCACCACTGCTGACCGCTGCCCTATACTGCAGCAGTCCTTCAGCGGTATAGGGACTGACGTACAGTCTGCTAAACACTAATACACAACCTGCTTGGTCCACAAAAGTTCTTATAAGGACTGGTAACTTGGTATAGGGTGCTACGGTACATAGGCTTGAGTGCGGTACAGTCTGCTGTTCTGTAAGGACCGCTATCGGTCCACAATAGATAGGGTTGACGTGCACCACTGCTGACCGCTGCCCTATACTGCAGCAGTCCTTCAGCGGTATAGGGACTGACGCACAGTCTGCTAAACACTAACACACAACCTGCTTGGTCCACAAAAGTTTTTATAAGGACTGGTAACTTGGTATAGGGTGCTACGGTACATAGGCCTGAGTGCGTTACAGTCTGCTGTTCTGTAAGGACCGCTATCGGTCCACAATACATAGGGTTGCCGTGCACTACTGCTGACCGCTGCCCTATACTGCAGCAGTCCTTCATTGGTATAGGGACTGACGTACAGTCTGCTAATCACTAACACACAACCTGCTTGGTCCACAAAAGTTCTTATAAGGACTGGTAACTTGGTATAGGGTGCTACGGTACATAGGCCTGAGTGCGTTACAGTCTGCTGTTCTGTAAGGACCGCTATCGGTCCACAATACATAGGGTTGCCGTGCACTACTGCTGACCGCTGCCCTATACTGCAGCAGTCCTTCAGCGGTATAGGGACTGACGCACAGTCTGCTAAACACTAACACACAACCTGCTTGGTCCACAAAAGTTCTTATAAGGACTGGTAACTTGGTATAGGGTGCTACGGTACATAGGCCTGAGTGCAGTACAGTCTGCTGTTCTGTAAGGACCGCTATCGGTCCACAATACATAGGGTTGCCGTGCACTACTGCTGACCGCTGCCCTATACTGCAGCAGTCCTTCATTGGTATAGGGACTGACGTACAGTCTGCTAATCACTAACACACAACCTGCTTGTTCCACAAAAGTTCTTATAAGGACTGGTAACTTGGTATAGGGTGCTACGGTACATAGGCTTGAGTGCGGTACAGTCTGCTGTTCTGTAAGGACCGCTATCGGTCCACAATAGATAGGGTTGACGTGCACCACTGCTGACCGCTGCCCTATACTGCAGCAGTCCTTCAGCGGTATAGGGACTGACGTACAGTCTGCTAAACACTAATACACAACCTGCTTGGTCCACAAAAGTTCTTATAAGGACTGGTAACTTGGTATAGGGTGCTACGGTACATAGGCTTGAGTGCGGTACAGTCTGCTGTTCTGTAAGGACCGCTATCGGTCCACAATAGATAGGGTTGACGTGCACCACTGCTGACCGCTGCCCTATACTGCAGCAGTCCTTCAGCGGTATAGGGACTGACGCACAGTCTGCTAAACACTAACACACAACCTGCTTGGTCCACAAAAGTTTTTATAAGGACTGGTAACTTGGTATAGGGTGCTACGGTACATAGGCCTGAGTGCGTTACAGTCTGCTGTTCTGTAAGGACCGCTATCGGTCCACAATACATAGGGTTGCCGTGTACTACTGCTGACCGCTGCCCTATACTGCAGCAGTCCTTCATTGGTATAGGGACTGACGTACAGTCTGCTAATCACTAACACACAACCTGCTTGGTCCACAAAAGTTCTTATAAGGACTGGTAACTTGGTATAGGGTGCTACGGTACATAGGCCTGAGTGCGTTACAGTCTGCTGTTCTGTAAGGACCGCTATCGGTCCACAATACATAGGGTTGCCGTGCACTACTGCTGACCGCTGCCCTATACTGCAGCAGTCCTTCAGCGGTATAGGGACTGACGCACAGTCTGCTAAACACTAACACACAACCTGCTTGGTCCACAAAAGTTCTTATAAGGACTGGTAACTTGGTATAGGGTGCTACGGTACATAGGCTTGAGTGCGGTACAGTCTGCTGTTCTGTAAGGACCGCTATCGGTCCACAATAGATAGGGTTGACGTGCACCACTGCTGACCGCTGCCCTATACTGCAGCAGTCCTTCAGCGGTATAGGGACTGACGTACAGTCTGCTAAACACTAATACACAACCTGCTTGGTCCACAAAAGTTCTTATAAGGACTGGTAACTTGGTATAGGGTGCTACGGTACATAGGCTTGAGTGCGGTACAGTCTGCTGTTCTGTAAGGACCGCTATAGGTCCACAATAGATAGGGTTGACGTGCACCACTGCTGACCGCTCACCTATACTGCAGCAGTCCTTCAGCGGTATAGGGACTAAGAGTTTTGTCACAGGGTCATTTAAAAAATGACATGCAGAGGAAGAGGCAGGCCCTTCCGCAGGGGTGGTAGGGGTAGGGCAGGAGCAACAGGCTTGAGCCAAAGTGGGAAGTTGCAGAAGGTGCGTTCAATTACTTTAAAGGATGCACCAGACTTGGTTGAGTGGCTCGCTCAGCCTTACTCTTCTGCACCCTCCTCATCCTCTCGATCTGCACCCTCTTCTTCACTCTCTGCTATGTGCACCCCCAAAGACACTACCACCAACAACACGACCACCACCACCACCACCACATACCTTCCGCTTGAGTCACTGGAATTATTTTCCGATCCATATCAAGAGGACATTTCTGATGCGCAGCCACTCTTGGTATTGGATCAGGAAGAGGAGGTAGCAACAAGCGCTACTCAGCAGTCTGACGCCAGTACCCAGATCAGCCCAAGGAGGAGGTTGGTCCCCGGTGTTGCTGCCTACTCTACTTATAGCGGTGGGGAAGGTGACGTTGATGATGACGTGTCTAGTGATGTCACGTGGGTGCCCACAAGAGAGGAAGAGGAGGGGAGTTCAGAGGGAGATATGGACCAGCAGATAGGGAGGAGAAGCAGCAATGACTTACATTGCACAGCAGGGACAAAGCAGACTGCAAATGTATCAGGAGCGAGTCATCGACCATGTACGGTCACATCTGGCGCTCCCAGGACACCGGCACATGGCTCCGCAGTGTGGGCTTTTTTTAACGTGTCCGCTGCTGACAATAGCGTTGCCATCTGCAATCTTTGCAGTCAACGCGTTAGTCGCGGTAAGCCCAATACTCACCTAGGGACGACCGCCTTAAGAAGGCACATGAGCAGCCATCACCGAGCCCAGTGGGAGCAACGGAACACACAAAGCCACACTGCAGGCTCTCACCGTCCAGCCTCGTCTTCTACTTCTCCTTCTCCTCTCTCCTCACAATTGTCCTCCACTCCACCTTCCATCACGCCAAGCTCACATTTTTCTGCAAAAAGGCAGGCTTCCGTGGGCCTAATGTTTGAGCGTAAAAAAATGATGACGCCGGATAACCCTCTTGCCCAACGGTTGGCGGCTGGCTTGTCAGAACTCATAGCCCGCCAACTACTGCCATATAAACTGGTGGACTCGGAGGCCTTTCGCAAATTTGTGGCCATTGGAACACCACAATGGAAGGTCCCAGGAAGGAAGTATTTCTCAGAGAAGGGCATCCCAGAGCTATATGGCCATGTTCAGCGGCAAGTGAATGTATCTCTGGCACACAGTGTCGGTGCCAAGATACATCTGACCACAGACACGTGGTCTAGCAAACACGGGCAGGGAAGGTATATCAGTTTTACTGCCCACTGGGTGAACCTTCTGACGGCCGTCAAGCATGTAACCCGTGGCACCCGTGTAGATTTGGTTTTACCGCCACGGATTGCATGCAGGCCTGACTCTTCTTCTCCTCCTCCTACTCCATCCTCCTCCCTCTCCTCCTCAGCTGCCTCCTCCTTTTCCGCTGCTAGCGTCTCTTCCACTGCACCGCCCAAGCTCCCCAGAACCTATTCCACATGCCAGGTGAGACGTTGCCATGCCGTGCTGCGTCTGTTGTGCCTGGAAGCAAAGAGCCACACTGGCCCGGCACTCCTTTCAGCTTTGCGTTCACAGGCAGATGAGTGGCTAACACCGCTCAATTTGACAGTTGGTAAAGTGGTGTGTGACAACGGTGCCAATCTGCTTAGCGCATTGAAACAGGGCAAAATCACGCACGTGCCGTGCATGGCACACGTCTTAAACTTGGTCGTGCAGCGATTCCTTGTCAAATACCCTGGGGTCCAGGACATCTTGCGGCAGGCAAGGAAAATCTCGGCCCATTTCAGAAGATCTTACACGGCCATGGCTCGCCTTGCTGACATTCAGCGGCGACACCATCTGCCGGTCAGACGTCTTATTTGCGATTGCCCGACGCGATGGAACTCAACCTTCTATATGCTTGATAGGCTGCTCCAGCAGAAACGTGCAGTTAACGTCTACCTGTATGAACTCTGCGAAAGAAACGGTTCTGGGGAGCTGGGTTTTTTTTCACCGCGCCAGTGGCTGCTCATGCGCGACACATGCAGACTTCTGCGGCCATTTGAGGAGATCACCAAACTGGTCAGTCGCAGCCATGGCGCCATCAGTGACATGGTACCTTATGCCTTCTTTCTGGAGCGTGCATTGCGTCGTGTCATTGATCAGGCTGTGGAGGAGCAGGAGCGGGAAGATGAGGAAGTCGCAATGCTGGATGAATTCCCAGGGGGGGCTACTCTATCTGAGACAAGTCAACAACAGGAGTCTGATGAGGAGTCAGAGGAGGATGGTGCCGGGGCGGATGAGCAGGAGCAAGAAGAGCATGCTTTAAACCTTTCTGGGATCCCTGTTGTGCGAGGATGGGGAGAGGAGAATGAAGAGGACGACATTATCCTGGATGATGAGCAGGAGCCAGGCCACCACACCGCTTCCACTTTAGTGCAAATGGGGGCCTTCATGCTCCAGTGTTTTAATAGGGACCCCCGTATAAAAAGCATGAGGGTCAAGGACCAGTACTGGGTGGCAACGTACTTAGACCCCCGGTACAAACACAAAATGGCGGAAATGTTACCGCCGTCGCAGAGGGCTGTCAGAATGCAGCACTTCCAGGCCTTGCTTCGAGAAATGCTGCATTCTGCTTTTGCGTGCGCTGGCAGAGGAGCAATTCCCACTCCCAGAGAAGGATTTGCGGGTACCAATCCAACAGCGCCTGCAAGAAGAGGCCGGTTTGAAGATGTGTTGGTGACTTCGGATATGAGGTCATTCTTTCAGCCGACCCATCGACAGGTGTCATCCGGATCCAGCATCAGGGAACGCCTAGACCGTCAGGTGTCCGACTACATTGGGTTAACGGCCGATGTGGACGCTCTGAGGAGTGATGAACCCCTAGACTACTGGGTGGGCAGGCTTGACCTCTGGCCAGAGCTTGCCCAATTTGCAATCGAACTGTTGGCTTGCCCCTCATCCAGTGTCCTGTCCGAAAGGACGTTCAGCGCAGCAGGGGGGATTGTGACCGATAAGCGTACTCGCCTAGCTCACCACAGTGTTAACTACCTCACATTTCTAAAAATGAATGAGGCATGGATCTCGGAGGAATTCAACACATGTGATCAGTAGACCATGTATATGTCTATAAACAATTTTTGGAATCAAGCACACAGACCTTCTTAATTCATTTGGCTCACTTCCCTGACCCAAAAAAGCACACCGTACTATATGCCCCTACCCTCCTCTTTGAAGAGGTTGAGCGGTGTCATATTTCTACTGGGGCTGCTTATTATGAGGGGTTCCCACCATCCCTGTGCTGTGCTGACTTCCTCCTGGGTGTTCTTATTATGAGGGGCTCCCACCATCCCTGTGCTGTGCTGACTTCCTCCTGGGGGTTCTTATTATGAGGGGATCACACCATCCCTGTGCTGTGCTGACTTCCTCCTGGGGCTGCTTACGGTGCTGCTGTCAGCGCTGTATGTCACGGAGCTGCTGTCAGCGCTGTATGTCACGGAGCTGCTGTCAGCGCTGTATGTCACGGAGCTGCTGTCAGCGCTGTATGTCACGGAGCTGCTGTCAGCGCTGTATGTCACGGAGCTGCTGTCAGCGCTGTATGTCACGGAGCTGCTGTCAGCGCTGTATGTCACGGAGCTGCTGTCAGCGCTGTATGTCACGGAGCTGCTGTCAGCGCTGTATGTCACGGAGCTGCTGTCAGCGCTGTATGTCACGGAGCTGCTGTCAGCGCTGTATGTCACGGTGCTGCTGTCAGCGCTGTATGTCACGGAGCTGCTGTCAGCGCTGTATGTCACGGAGCTGCTGTCAGCGCTGTATGTCACGGAGCTGCTGTCAGCGCTGTATGTCACGGAGCTGCTGTCAGCGCTGTATGTCACGGAGCTGCTGTCAGCGCTGTATGTCACGGTGCTGCTGTCAGCGCTGTATGTCACGGAGCTGCTGTCAGCGCTGTATGTCACGGAGCTGCTGTCAGCGCTGTATGTCACGGAGCTGCTGTCAGCGCTGTATGTCACGGAGCTGCTGTCAGCGCTGTATGTCACGGAGCTGCTGTCAGCGCTGTATGTCACGGTGCTGATGTCAGTGCTCTGTATTACGGTGCTGCTGTCAGTGCTCTGTATCTCCTGCACCCTCTTGTTTGCCTACCCTGGTCCCTGACCTTCCCTCTCCTCCATTGCCTTCATTAGCTCCATAGTCCTGAATTGTCAGAACAATTTCCCAAATAAAAAAAAAATGCTTGTAGTTATCGATCCCAAATTCACCTCATACATGTATTATGCTATTGTCCAGGTGGTGGGACTACGTGCTACCCCCTAATAATTACCCCGTGGCCGCAAATTCGACCTAAAGGTTTGCGAAATTCGCCTCCCATTGAAGTCAATGGAGCCCGCGGCGAACGGTCGTTTTCGCGAACGTTTGTGTCCGTTCGCGTTTCGCGTTCGCGAAACGTCCCGTCGGAAGTTCGTCCATCACTACTTAGGTGCGGAACTTGATGTTGCTCGCAGACAGATCACCTACCTGCTTCATTTTAAGGCCAAGGCAATGATTCAAATCTGCCGGAAAAAAATGTATGAATCGGGCGATAAATGCGGGAAAATCCTAGCTCGGACCCTAAAAGAACAAAAGTTAGCCTCTTATATACCATATCTAACTTCCGCAAGGGGTCAGAAGACCTCCCTGCCCCAACAAATCTTGCGGGAGTTTAGAGTTTTCCTCTCGATACATAGCCACCTCATTAATGCCAAAGTCATAGAAATGCTGGAAGAACCAATCACATTACCGGAACTCCAGTCGGCGCTAGGCGTCACCAAAACAGGTAAGGCGCCCGGCCCGGACAGACTCACTACCACATATTATATGACCCTCATTCCTTCTCTAGGTACCCACCTGGTTAACCTTTTCAATGTCCTGAGCACGGGTTCATGCTTCCATGATTTCACAATACAGGCCCAGATATCTGTAATACCGAAAGAAGGTAAGGACCCATCACAGTGTGGGAGCTACCGTCCCATCTCCTTACTGAATACGGACTTGAAACTATTTACAAAAATCTTAGCCACTAGACTCCAACAACATTTTCCATATCTGATTCACTTAGATCAAGTCGGCTTCGTACCGACCAGAGAAGCCAGGGACAATACCATCAAGGTCCCGAACTTGCTGCACGTGGCGAATAATAAATGCACTCCGTGCGTGCTCCTCGGGACAGACGCTGAGAAGGCGTTTGACCGAGTGAGCTGGCAATTTATATTCTCCACACTGGAGTATATAGGGCTCGGTGGCAGGATGTTACACTGGATTTCTGCGGTATATTCCAATCCGACAGCCAGAGTTCGAGCAAACAGCATTTTATCGGACTCATTTGGGATTACCAATGGGACCAGGCAGGGGTGCTCACTCTCCCCCCTGCTGTTTTCTCTAACTCTGGAACCGTTTCTATGTCATATTAGGAAGAACCCAGACATTACCGGGATTGGGATTGCAGGATCACAGTATAAAGTCTCTGCATACGCGGATGATCTGATGTTTACACTTACCAATCCATCCCTTTCACTCGCTAACTTACTACGTGAATTCGAAACTTATGGCAAACTCTCCAATTTCCGTATAAACTTCAGTAAATCAGAGGCAATGGGCGTAGGAATACCTATATCACAACTGGCGAACCTACAAACCTGTTTTAATCTGAAATGGACAGACGTAGCCTTGAAATACCTGGGCACCTATATCCCCTTGAAACTATCCCAGCTCTTTCGGCTTAACTTCCCGCCCCTACTTCATAGAGTCCGAGACCTGCTGAACTAATGGAACAGCGGCCTACACTCTTGGTTTTGCCGCTGTAACATTCTTAAAATGATGATACTCCCTAAATTCCTCTACCTTCTTCAAGCTCTCCCAATACAGATTCCGGTGTCCTACTTTACACAAATACGCACTGCATTTATATCATTCCTTTGGGCTGGGAAAAAACTCAGACTACATGGGAAGATACTATCACTGCCAAAACGACATGGAGGTCTGGCAATGCCGGATGTGCACACCTATTACAAAGCGACACACGGTTAAGCTTTGGACAAAAATAGAGCAAGCCCAAAGCGAGATCCTATTGCGAGTTATACCATGGTGCTACGACGACGTGCCGCTGGCCCTCAAGCGCCACCCGCTCATAGGCAACACTGTTAGGATATGTGCGCAGCTGGCATCCCAGGCCCCCTTATTCTCACGCAACTCGCCACTCTGCCCAATCTTGGACAACCCCCGCTTTATCCCGGGCACATATGACATAACATTCCGTACTCTGAAGGAATCAGGGATATACATGGCCTCACATTTCAGCGTTGCGGGAAGGTGGAGAACAAATGCGGAACTGACAGACCCGACTGGCCATTACCGACTAGATTTCTTGAGAGCGGCACAATTGCGTCACTTTCTAGACACCCTGACACCACCTAGCACCGTGAATCTACCCTGCACGACCATGGAAGAATTGTGCTAAGGGATGGGGACTGTGGCTCATACCTTGTCCTTGACTTACACGATATTGATTGCGCCGCCGGAAGGCTACCAGCTTCCAAGCCTTACCAAATGGGAAAGGGAATTGAACTGCAATTTCACAGATTATCAGAAACAGAAAATCGTGATGTTCACACACAAATCGTCTATATGTACCAAAATACAGGAGACTAATTACAAGCTCCTCACGCGCTGGTACAGAACCCCAGCAGTGCTGAGCAAGTTCTTCCCGGCAGTGGCAGATGTGTGCTGGCGCTGCCGGGAGGAAAGAGGAACGCTGTTACATATTTTTTGGTCCTGCCTCCGACTTCAGCATTTCTGGGGGGAGGTTCGCTGTATACTACAGAAGTTCACTGATCATATAATCCCCAATGACCTGGCATTCTTCCTACTGCATGCAACCGACATACCCACACGTTCCTACAAAAAATCTTTGCTACGGCATTTAGTGGACGCAGCGAAGGCATGCACCCCCCTTGCTTGGAAGTCTCCGCTTCCGCCAACTTTAGATACTTGGATTTGGAAAGTGGAAGATATTAATAAGATGGAAGACCTCATCCTAACGAGTCGACATAGACAGGAGTTGTACTCCAAAACATGGCGGCTTTGGAATATGTTCAAATATTCACAAGAGGGGCAGGCTCTCAGAGAGCCCCTAGGACCCCCACCATGAAGCAAATAGTATCATGAAAAACTGTAGAGATGCACTGCTTTACCCGTACGGAAACTGGACACCCATGTTCGTGGGTTCCCCCTCCCCAACCCCCTGCCCTCCCCTAGACCCTTTTCCTCATCTACTCCCTCGATATAGCAGTGTCAATTGCTGGTATACTCCATATCTTAGTAAATTTTTTCTCCATAGGATAAAGTGTTGAAAACTTTTAGGAGGGAAAAAAATGCTTATCTGGGTGATCACACTCAGAATACATAAGCTTTTCTAGTAATGAATGGACAGGAAAGGCATGTAAGGCTAGAGGAGGCTTTAGTGAACCCAAACAGAAAGTGGGCTCTTCAACCGACTTCATTAAGAGTAGCTTAAATGTGGAGCAGACCATTTCATTAATAGAATACACCAGCAACTTCTCAGCACATGAAGCTAAAGAAGGTCCTTCCCCACTTGATCCCTCGGAAGAGGAATCATCAGCCCTGTCACGGTCCCCTGAGGGGGATTCATCTTCCCCTTCCCACTGTTCCTCTGTTTGAGGATCCTGGGTGGTAGAAGGGGACCTAATGCATTTTCTTCCACTCTGTGAAGATGCAATTATAGCCACTAATCTTTCCTCCAATCCACTCATTGCTGAGGAGAAAACATGCTCAGTTATATAGACAGGGGCTGAAGTGTCGGAAGCAATTGCAGCCCCCGATGACCCCGAAGGCACAATCTAATCAGCCTCCCTAGATCATTTGGTGGGGATGGTGTTGCAGAGGGAGGGTCCTTAGGGCCTGAGGGCGACCCCTTTGTTTTTGTGGTATTTGTACCACCCCCTCTGGTCATAGTGCTGAGCACAAAGGCAGAGGTACTACCAAGAAAATGCACCCACTGCTATTAAGCTCAGCCTGATGCTTAAGTAAATGTGCCCTGGGAATGCCTGTGTCACCAACACTCACATGCCACCCATCCGCTCTGTGTCCCCCTTTCAGCTGTATGCGCCTGAAAAAGGTGCACTCTATAGCTACACAGCCCGTGTTGTGGATGCTGAAGCACGCCAACGCCGTTAAGCCCCCCTTCCTCCGCCCGCCCACTGCGCCCTGTCATCTTTTTTAAAATATTGCACAGAGGAGGGCTGGGGTGGAGGAGAGGAGGAGAGCTGCTGTTGGAATGGTGGCAGGAGCGGTGGGGCACACTGCCGACTGAGCCTTGCTCCCTCTGTCTCCTGGAGTGAAGCTATCCAGGTGAGGGGACATTCTAAGGAGAAAAAAAACCCCTTACCATGTCTTACCTGGAGCTTAGGCTGGAGGAAGCATGCAGCTTGTGACACAGAGTGAGACTGACAAGCATGGAATCAGGTACGTGCACTTGACAACCCCCGGTGGTGACTATAGGCATTACAACATTTACTTTAAAGGAGAAAACCCACAAGAATTTGAAAAATTCCTTAGGAATCTTCCTTACCTTATCCAGCTGCATGGTTCGGTGGTAAGACCCAATCTTCACCACTCACGGTGGGCTCCGTTAAAAAAACCTTCAGGCACCGGGGCCCCCTTTTATTGGGGTAACACATCCACAGCTCTGGGCCCGTAAAGCACCCCACCAGGAATATGGCTGAAAAAAACAAATACTGGATCCTGGGGCTCAGCTTTCTAAAAAGAAAATCGTTACAGGCAAAACCTTGTTTCTGGGTACCATTCAATTCGGCCTGGAAAAGACACTTGAAACCGGTTGCATAGCTTTCCCCACCAGGGAATATTCCAGTGGAGCTCAGCACATCTTTACTAGTGATCAACACCTAAGACACTGGAGAAAAAACTCGCAGTAAGGGGAAGGGTTATATGGGGAATTGAACTTCCTGTCTAGGGTGTGCCAGTGTCCATCACCTGAAGGTGCCATATAACCCATAGTAATTACTGTGGCTTTGTGTCCCATGATGTACTATAAAGAAATTATATCAGTTTTCCTGCCCAGGTAGAGATGAAATCTTTTTGACCATCCAGTGTTCTATTGTAGCACTGGATTACCTTAATATGAGCAAACTGTATTTAGTCCGAACAAGCAATGGGATTATATTGCTGATGCTGCGAAGTTCTCTAAATGCTTAATGGTGGATATAGATACTGAGATTTGTGCAAAGCTATTGTATGGATGTTGTACATTGTACAAAATCTATTGTCCTCTGCAATGTGTGCTTCATTTGTTGGCTTGCCCTGGCATAGTGAATAAAGCGAGGCTGCGTTTTCTTCAACCATACAATCATGAGCAAGATAAGACACTGTTTTTTATTCTCTGTCCACCATTAGGTAGGTATTTAAAATGATTATAGGTTCACTTTGTTTGCAAACTTCAAGCTGAACTCCAGGAACTACAAATATACAAAATACCCTTGCAGTGGGCCCAACCCCACATTGCAAGGATCAATTGCTTGTTAAGTCTAATGCCACATACACACGAGCGGATCCTGTACGTCACTGCGTTCTTAACGATCGGACTTTGGTGTGATCGTATGTACGCATGACAGTTTCAGAGGATCTCCGTCAGAACTCCTTCGGAAAAACCTTTGGAGTTTATTCCGATGGGAAAACTGGTGGTGTGTATGCGGCATTAGAGGTAGAAGAGACGGCTGTAATACTTAACTTATTCCTCTTTCATCTGGCTGCCAAACTTCTCTTTGACACTCCAGGCCCTGGGCATCCCTGACTGTCGTCTTGTAAAAAGTGGGACAATTTATTCATTTAAAAAATCTTCTATTAAAACCTGAGCCTAGTCTTCCCTGGGACTAGAGTGCATAGTGAAAAGAGTGCAGGGGCCAGGAGTACAAAACGCACAGTGCAGGGCTCAAGAGTGGGTAAGGAAAATTGTGTTTTTGTCAGGAGTAATGCTCAAAGTGTATAAATAAGTAGTGGGTAACCCTCAGAGTGCAGGGGTCAGGTGTAATTACTACAAAGAGTTACCGAGTCATGTGTAAATTACAGAAAGAGTGCAGGAGTCAGTGGGAAATAGCAGAAAGAGTGCAGGGCTCAAGCGTAAGACATGCAAATGTTTAGAAGTCAGGAGTAAGAATTGCACAGGGTAAGGAGTAAGTGTTACACAGAGAGCAGGAGTCAGAATTAAGCAATGCAGAGTACAGGGGTCAGTAACGTACAGATTGCAAAGATCAAGAGTAAATATAGCTCAAAAGTAGTACATCTGGTATTTCAATTTTAAGCATCTACTAATAATTATCAGCAATAAATGTTACTATTTTTACTACCATGTTTTGCTGCAGAGACAAGCAATCAGAACTGGTATTAGCAACCAATTAATTGATTCAATGCTAATGCCAAACCTAGGTGCTTGTCTCTGCAGCAAAAAAGATTCACCACCTATTTTTGAAAGCCAGGCTGAACTGTTAGTGCCGCTTTACATAGGTGCACTCTGTGAGATCACATGTGATTCGCATCACACTGCAAATCACATGCGATGTCTGTGTGATGCAATTTCAGCCATATATATAGTATGGCTGAATTGCATTGCATTCGGACCAAACTTGCACAGGCCCCTTTTTTGGTCTGCACCAGAATCGGATCGCAGTGCGATATGTGAACTGAAATGGGGTTGTCGTTAACATTGTATTGACACTCCCAGCAGTTTGCATATATCCCACAGTGTTACCGCATCACACCTATGAGAACCGACACTAAAGAATGCAACCAGATCTGTGTTCACACTAATCTTGAGAAGTGGTAGGCTGTGTTGATCCAGATGCTCCTTCTCCAGCACACCAAACTCAACATTCTGGGTTTCTGCTTAGCAGAGCAAGCACTGAGAACTATAAATGATCTATCTGAACATTTTGACATTACTTAACTCTGAGAGTCATATAGTATTATTTACTGTGGTCATGTTTGGTCCATGATAGGAAACTACCTGGTGGTTTTTGAGTTGGTGGTTTTGAGGAATCATGGAATACAAATGACCCAGGCCAAGATCCATAATTGTTTGTTGTGACTCCATTCCTTGCTGATCCACTGTAACTTTGTTGTCCAGGTGTTTTTTGCACTGTCACCAGTCCTCCATTATTACCCAGAATTCCAGCATGGATAGCCGCTTTGCATATTGAGGAATCCTAAGATAAACAATTGCATTCAGTGCAAGATTAATCTTAGACCTTTCTACATTATATATGTAATGTACTATTTATTTGTAAGTATAACTTACATCTGTGTAGACGTCAGTTCCCCAAACAGTTCCTCCATTCCCCTGGCACTCAGATGGACATTGAACACTTAGAAATACAACACATTAAAACTTGTATTCAATTATATTATATTGCTTGTCATTTCTATTTATTACTTGAATTTATTCAGACTGAGAAATTTATTTGAAGAAAAAACTTACATTGAAATTGATTCCTGCAGATTTCTGGCAGTAGTTGAGCAGGATACTATTGGAAAGAAATAGAAACCATTAGATCAGTTTTCTTGGCAAGGTATAAATATTCTTGTGAAATATACTCTTTTCCCACCCCTGTGGAATGTACATCTCATTTTGGGAGTATGTATCTGTTATCTGTATTAATTATGCCAACTGTTGCAATTCATGTATCTAGCCGTACCATGCTAAGCTGCACGTATCTGTTTTTGCCACATTATAAGAACTACATGTTTTAACAGTCAGTCAGTCTATACTGAACTTAGACTGATTCTGTATGAGTACATTTGCTGGCCTCTATGTATGACATTGGTTCTGTCAAGTCATGCCCCTCTGTCTTCATGCACAATGCAGGACTATTTTTTCATTCAAAAATCTTCTAAATAAAACCTGTGCCTACTCTTCCTTGGACGAAAAGTGCATGATACAAGGAGTGCAGGGGCCAGGGGTACCTGACACACAAAGTGTAGAGTTCAAGAGTGCGTGAGGCATATAATACTGCTGTCAGGAGTAAGTAATGCTCATAGTGCAGGGGTCAGTTATGATTTACCCTTGGAATGCAGAGTCAGCACTAGGTAACACAGGGTGCAGGAGTCAGGTGTAAGCAAGTCAGCAATAAATGATGCAAATATTGCAGGTGTCAGAAATAAGTAATGCAAAAAGTGCGAAGGCCAAGGTTATTAAAGCTAGAAAGTTTTTTATTCGATATGCAAATGTATGGTACTTAATTATAATTAGCAACAAAACATTGTGCTATTCTCACTACAATTTCTTGCTGTAGAGATAGGCTCTCATAATTGATAGTAGCAACCAATGTACAGGGTTTCTGTTTTTTCAGTTTTTGTTAGAAAAGTGAAGAGAAGACCCACATAGGGTTATTAAGTAAGCAATTCTGGTCCTTACTTTTTCACCTGTATTCTGAAAAATAGAAATGCTTTAAATTGGTTGGTTGCTACTACCCCCTTTAGGCACTTGTGTCTGCAGCAAAAAAGATTCATGTTTTTGAATGCCAGGCTGGACTGTTAAGAATGTAACTAGATCTGTGTTCACACTAATCTGGAGAAGTGGCAGGATGTGTTGATTTAGATACATTGTCTCCAGCTCTCTAATCTTCACATTCTTGGTCTTCTTGCTTAGCAGAGCCTAAACTCTCTAAGTTCTGATGCCTTCCTGGTAGGGATGGTGCTGCACTGGTCTGGCTGAGGGCCAGGCTCCAAAAGAAGCCAATGGTGTATGTGCCTCTGAAGTGACATTCCAGGGGTGCTGTAATCCTCACTGTGTTTAAGGGGACATGTTGTGTTTTATTGGTATCAAGGTCACTGCTCCATACACACCTTTTGGCTAGGACAATTTTTTTATTCCTGGCCAGAAGGCCGGCCATTGTACTGCAAAATAGCACCTTCTCCACTATCCTTCCCCACACTTTTATTTGCGTGTTTGTCACTTTTGTCTTTATTTTTTGCTGTACACATTTGTTTTCACGTTTGACTGGTAGGGCCTGCCCTGAAATTCTTGGGAGGGGGTGGACATGGTCTTTTGGCTTAGTTTGCCCTCTCTCATGGGGTATCCCTTTGGGGGAGCCCCACCTAGTAGTTGGATTGGTCTGTCTCAGCAGACCTCCCATCGAACGGGGTCCATCTGGTTTTGGCCAGATGGACCATGTGAAGTACATCAGTCCCCATCTGGAGTCTAATGCTCCAGGGTTTCAGGGTTAGTGTCCTTCCTCTTCGGAGGAGGATTATGTGTACACCCTGTGCACGTATTGTGTTTCACTTTTTTGTGTGCACATTTTTTTGCACAGGGTGGAGTCAGTGTGTTCACACACCACGGGCTTTAAAAATAAAAAATAAATAAAACACTGGGAACTTGCACTGCACCACTGATTCCCAGAACTCAAGCATCTTCAGTAAATTTACTGACGGGGAAGCCCAGCCTGCACTGTATAGTTACAGCAGCCACCCCAATAACGCACAAAGGGACACTTGAGCCAATTGCGTATAGGCAATACTTGAACAGCAGGCTGGCTTTTTTTTCCAGAATAAGAAAACACAGAGTCGAGGTGGCTACAGCACCTGCACTGTGAAGGTCAAATCATCCGACTTCTCTGGCAGGGTTTCTTAGCAGGGACTCTTATTTGCCAGAGACAATCCCCTCAAAACATGGATTGTCCTTGGCAAATGGGGATGAATGTTAACCATAGGACAGTGCCTTGTACATAGACAGTTCAGTGTAAATTATCTGTTTGAGCACTTTGGCATTACCTAACTCTAAAAGAGACAAGTGGGGAGGCGGGACGTAGGCATTTGTGGAAAGAGCCTCACCGTTATAAGACGGTCTCGGTTCCTCCCTGCCCTGTCGGATGTTTCTGGAGGTTGTGGGCGTATCTCGGGTTAGGAGGCTGGGTTACGATCGCACGTGTCATTTCTGGTGCGACCGCGGACGGCATTTCCGGTGCTCGGAGGTGTTCGGCGGCGGGCTCCTATTCTCCCTCAGGTTAAAAGTATGGTTGCATTCTGATGGGGGGAGGGGGGGAATTGTCACAATGTGCAGTTCATTTTAATCGTTTGTGTGTGTGGGGGGGGGGGGGGGTGGTCACAGCCAGCAGATGTCGCTGCCTTCATTTTTCGTTCCGGGGGCGGGGGGGGGGGTGGCACTGGTCTCATGACAGCAGTGCATTCTATAGGGGTATCACTGGCCAACATAGGTACGTTCTTGCTGGAGGTTGTGGGCGTTTGTCAGGGATCATATGGGGGGGGTGGTCTGACAGATGGCGCTGCCTGCTTTTTTGTCCGGGGGGGTTCGCTAACAGCGGTGTTTTCCATAGGGGCATCACTGTCTGGGATAGGACATTCTTGCTGGCGATATTGTTAGAAGTAGGACGGTGTCATGGTCATGCACGGTTAACGGCTGGGATGTTTTGCAGTCATTTCTTTTCGGTTGTCATTTCATTGTCATTTTTCATTTCATGTTCCCAGGCTCTGGCTCCTCACTGCAGGGCACTGTGGAATGTTGGGGGTTTCTCTTTTCAGTTATACTGCAATGTCATTTTATGCTATGTTTTCCTTTCCTTTTCCCTTAGGAACTATTTGGAGCTGTGTATGGGTGTGAGCAGCCAATACAAGTTATACTTTTTTGTCAAACTCGTAGTAAGTGCCTGTGTGGTCAGTTCTGGATTGGTCTTGTCGCTGGGGAAGCTCAGTCGGTGTGGGGTCCAGGCAGGGCACACATGCAGGGTTTAGGGGGGTTTTCGGGGGAAAGAGGGGGGGAATGTGCGGTCCAGATGGTCAAGGGATGTTTTCAGGTTTTGGATGAGGGGGGAAAGGGAGCCTCTCATGTTGCTGCGATTATGGTGGTCGTGGTAAACTCATTTATCATCAGGGCCTCTCTCATTTCCTTTGGGGTATTTTCTCAGTGCGTTGTACACGGGTGGGATCAGTTGTATGTTGCTCTGGTCAGATCTTGGTTTCTGTTGATTCAGCGGCGAGTTCCATGGTTATTTGGCTTGTCTCATTTCTTTTGTCCTTTAGTCAGTTCTACGTACTGTCAAGTGTCAGCACGGTTGCAGGACCTCAGGGGTGTTTCTTCTTTAGATTTGCAGTCTCGGCTATTCAGGTAGGTTCGGGTTACTAAGGGGTTCGTTACCTCATGGTAAGGGCCAGGTGTGAGGTCGCCAAGTTGGATTTCGCAACACGGCTTCACTATTGAGGTACTTATTTTATTTGTATGTTTACAGGTGGGAGAAGGTCGGTCTAGGTTATCCAGGATTGCTTAGTGGCAAGTAGTTTATTCATTTAATGCTGTATCATTTCACCTTTCTTATTATTGTTTTCAGGTTCATGGAGCCTGAGTGTGCATTTTTAATTGCCTGCGGAATCACAGGTGGCTCGGCTCTATCCATTTAATTTCAAACACTTTTCCAGTTTTCTCTCTTTATTGCAATTTATGCACGGGAAAGATGGTATGTTGGTGTCGGGAGGATTGGTCGGTTGGGGGAGGAGGGGTGGGTGGGGTCATAATTTCAGGGTATCAGCACTCACTCTAGTCTCGGGTTAGGTTTGACAGGTTGATTTCCTAACTCACTGTCGCTTATGTCAAATTAGATCTTGTCTCAGGCGGCAGATATCGAGGATTCTGAGATCGTCCCTCCTTCTCAGGCGGGGGAGTCTGAACATGGCAGCACACCCTCCATGGGGTCTTGGACGGTCCACAGGTTGATGGCTGAACTTCGTCGTAGAGGCGTCGCTTATCCGGCTTCGGCTCATAAAGCGGAACTTTTCAGACTTTTATTCCCCAGTGTTTCGGGCGCTACCCGTGAACAAGTTACCTTACGTTCTGTGGGTGCGTCACTCACGTTGATTCACTCCTCCCTTAGTGTGTTGGCGACATCTTTTCAGGAATTACGAGCCATGGTGGAGGTTTTGGAGTGTCCTCCGTGCCCAGCACCAGTGGCACCTGTGGGTCTTGACATATCAGCAGTCCCGGGGTTACCTCTGGTCTTGCCATCGGCAGCAGGTAACATTTTCGGTCACTCCAGCCCATTTTATCCCAGCCAATATTAAAAAAGATATCTTGGAGGGAAAGGACGTTAACTTGGTCTCCCTCTTGATCACGGCCCATGACATCGCGGACAAAAAGTCATATGCTTGTGGCGACGTGTCGGTGGTAGTCAAGACCAGGGACCATAGGCTCAGTCGCAAACTTTCCATCCCTGATTTCGTGCTAGCCTTTAGCATCTTCAGGGATGTTGTTTGCTCGGTCAGTCCTCAGAGAAGGGAGGAGCTTGAACTATATTTATACGCGGTGGTGGAGTTGGGACAGAAGTATGGTGGGTCGGCATTTTACGATTATCATCGGTCCTTTTCAGCTAAAGCGGTGGCGGTGTTCGCTCAGCACCAGGTCACAACTGACTGGAGCAAGGTGGACACCGAACTTTTTTGTCGGCATTTTGCTGGGTTGAGGTCCCCGGTCTGCGCCACTTGCCAGTCCTTAGCACATACTACTTACTGGTGCAGTCTCATGGGTCCCCCGTCAGTGCCAGGCACTTCCAGGGGCCTCTCTGGTGTTTTACCTTCTCCAGGGCTTTCCACTTCTTTTGACAAGCTGGGCCACCCTATTCGGTTTTTGGGGAAATCGCAGGTCTGTAACATTTTCAATCAGGGTTCATGTAATTACAGCCAGTGTCGTCTCCTTCATGTCTGTGCCAGCTGCTTTAGGGCACCTCCCAAATCATTGTGTTCACTCAAGCAGGGGAAATCTTCCTGATTAAGCCAGATCAACGTCTTGGTTTTACAGGCCTGTTCGGAGTTTCATCCGTCTCCCTCTCTATGGCAATTCTTGGTGGAGGGTTTCACGCATGGGTTTCACATGGGGCTCATCACCTTACCACAGGGCACCTTTGAGTGCAAGAATTTATTGTCCGCAGGCACAGAAATGGAGGCGGTGGATCGGCTGCTTCAATCGGAGCTGGAGAAGGGGTTTATCATCGGCCCCTTTTCCACACCTCCATTTCACCAGTGGAGGGTCAACCCTTTGGGGTTGGTCAGGGGGAAATTCTCCAATAAATTAAGGTTAATTTATGACTTGTCTGCGCCCCATTGTTCAGAAGTGCCTAGCTTGAATTCCCTGGTTCCCTTGGAGGAATTTTCACTGAAGTACGCATCAGTGGATTTAGCTATCCAACGCATCATCTGTGCAGGAAGGAATGCTTGGCTGTCTAAAGCAGATATTTCTGATGCTTTTAAGCTCTTTCCTATTCAGCCAGTGCTTTAGCGGTGGCATGGGGTCAAATGGAGGGATTTGTATTATTTTGCCACCAAGCTTACCTTTGGGTCTGGAAGTAGTCCTTGGCTTTTTAATGTGTTCGCGGAGGCGCTCAATTGGATTCTCAAGCAGAAGGAGCGTTGTCAGGAGGTTATTCATTACCTGGATTACTACCTTCTGATTGAGAGTCCGGGTCGGGTACCTTTGGATCTTCAGAAGTTGGTAGCTGCTTTTTCTGCTCTCAATGTTCCCTTGGCAGGCAAAAAGATGGAGGGCCCGGCTACCACTCTGACCTTTCTGGGTATCATTCTAGACTCCCAGGCCATGCAGGCCAGCCTGCCAGAAGATAAGTTGGTTAGAATCAGAAAGCGGATCCATGGGTTTCTAATTTCCCAGGCCGCTACTAGGAAGGATTTGCAGTCGTTACTGGGCATGTTGAACTTTGCCATAAGGAGCATTGCTCAGGGCAGATCCTTCATTTCCCGGTTGCTGGTGTTGCTACCAATGGCCCCGGACTCGGATTCTAGGGGCATTTTAGATTCCATAGCTTTGTCAGATTTGCACATGTGGGATGAGTTCCTCCATCACTGGAACAGGATTTCCATGTTTATCCCGGCAGTGTCATTGTCTTCTTTGCAAGTAGTTACCGATGCCACCGCCTCTAAAGGTTATGCAGCCATTTTTGATATGCATTGGCTGGTAATACGGTCACATGTTTCACGGACAATTAGGCAATTTCGGAAGTCATCAATAAAGGCAGGTCTAGTTCCTTGCTCATCATGTCTTTTTTACCCAGGCTCACTTGGTTGTCACTTAATTTTAGGTTTCACATACACTGCAGGTTTATTAGTGGCGTGCAAAATTCTGCAGCGGATGCTCTGTCCCGGTTTGATTTTTCATCTTTTTTCCGGCAGGTTCCGGACGCAGACGTCTCGGCGACCCCCTCCCCGCAGTTTTCACTTCTGAGGATGGATTAGGGTTGCACAAGACAGGTGCATTGGGGTTGATCGATAGGTCTCTGTCCATCCACACCAGGCGGGATTACCACACAGCTTGGAATGCTTTTCAGACGTTTCGTACCCTGTACCCCAGGTCGGATTGTTTGGACGTGCGGTACATTTTAGCGTTTGTAGCTTACTGTCATTCTCAGCTTGGGTTATCTCATGGCACAATCAGGGGTTACTTGGCGGGCGTGCAGCATTTTTTCTCTTTACAATATCCTGGTAGACCCTCTGTGTTTGCGGCTCACGCGGTCAAGGCGGTTCTGAGGGGTATTCAGAAGGGTAGCTCGCCGAGCCCCAGCAATAGGCTTCCTATCTCCGGGGACATTTTCCGGGCCTTGTCGGTCATGTTATCTAGATCTCCTTTCGGGGTTTTACCTAGTCTGGTGCTGAAGGTGGCAATCTATTTGGTCTTCTACGGTTTTCTTAGGCCAGGGGAATTTGCTCATACCGGGGGGTTTCGTACATTGTCCATTAATCAATTAGTTAGGTATCCTGACAATTTTTTGTTACATTTAGAGTTTTGTAAGATGCAACAGATTGGGTCCGGCACAGATATCAGGTTTTTCAGGATCAATTCTAGTTGGTGCCCGGTCATGGTTTTTGATCTGTTGTTGCTCCAGTTGGCAGGACAACCCAGGGATGGTCCTCTTTTGCCCTTTAACGGGGCCCCACTCACTTCATCACTTTTCATCAAATACTGCCGCACGCTTTTGGGGAATTTGAGGCTCAACCCCAAGTCCTACTTGGGTCACTCCTTTAGGATCGGGGCAGCCTCTGCAGCTTCACATCAGGGGGTCCCCGTGCACATCATTAAGAGATTGAGTAGGTGGAGGTCTTCATGCTATGCCAGGTACGTCCCGGAGCCGGTAACAGAGATGTTCCAAGCGTTTCTTCATTTGACTGATTGATTAGTTCAGGTTGAATAAACTTTGTATTTTCATCTCTCTGTCTGTTGTACTTTTTGCCCCCTTTTAGGCATACTGACCACGTGACCACGGCACACCTTCAGGTCACTTTCTTTCAGTATCTGTCAATTCCATTTCATCATTGTTATAAGAGTCTCCGAGCACAAGTGGGGAGGCGGGATGTAGGCCCGCCGGCATTTGTGGGAGGAGCCTCGCTGTTATAAGACGGCCTCGGTTCCTCCCTGCCCTGTCGGATGTTTCCGGAGGTTGTCCCACCCTCCCGTTCCCACTTTTTCTTTTTATCCCCTTTTCTTTTTTAGTACTACTTGGGTATGCCCCCTTTAAGGCATACTGACCACGTGACCACAGCACACCTTCAGGTGACTTTCTTTCAGTATCTGTCAATTCCATTTCATCATTGTTATAAGTCTCCGAGCACAAATAATATTCTTTACTATGGTCATGTACTGTCTGTGATGGGAAAATACCTGGTGGTTTCTGAGTTGGTAATTTTGTAGGTTTAGGAGTGGGTGGTTTTGAGGAACCACGGAATACAAATGATCCAGAATAAAGTCCATAACCGTTTGTTGTGACTCCATTCCTTGCTGATCCACTATAACTCTGTTGCCCAGGTATTTTTTCTACTGTCACCAGTCCTCCATCATTACCCAGAATTCCAGCATGGATAGCTGCTTTGCATATTGAAGAATCCTAAGATAAACATATGGTATTTAGCGAAAGATTAATAGTCAGGTTTTTCTACATTATGAATGTGTTGACTTAGTGCTGCTATATGAGAAAGTTGGTAATAAGCTTAACTTACAGCTGTGTAGACATCAGTTCCCCAAACTGCCCCTCCATTCACCTGGCACTCAGATGGACACTGAACACTATGAAAAACAAAACATTCCTTTTTAAAAATTGTATTCATTATTTTATACTATATATATATATTTTCTATTTATTATTCATTTATTTTATTTAGGCAGAGAAGTTATCTTAAGATAAAACTTACATTAAAATAGATTCTTTCAGTTGTCCGGCAGTAGTTGAACAGGTTCCAAGTACTGGAAAAAATGGAAAACATTATATCAGTTTTCCTGCCCAGGTAATAAACAGGAACAGATTCTGGATAGCCGCACTCTTAAAAAGTAGCCTTCTTTTATTTAGAAAATTTGCATAAAAAAATCAAAGATGGAAATCACAGCAGACAAAAATAGCTGACGTTTTGCACTGCTGTTAGTGTAAAACGTCAGCTATTTTTCTCTGCTGTGATTTCCATCTTTGATTTTTTGATGTGAATTTTTTCAATAAAAGAAGGCTGCTTTTTAAGAGTGCGGCTGTCCAGAATCTGTTACTGCTTATTGCTAGTAGCAATTGCCAGCAGCTGGAGCAGTGATATCTTCTTTTTTCCTATTTCCTGGCCAGGTAGTGATAAAGTCATGATAACATCCAATATTTTATTGTAGCACTGGATTGCCTTCATATGAACAAACTGTAGTTACTCCTAACAAGCAGTAGGATTATATTACTAGTGCCAGTGGCGGCCCGTCCATAGGGGGCGCCCGGGCGCCGCCCCCCCTCAGTCTAAAAAAAAAAAAAAAGAAAAAAAAATACGGGCCCTTTAAGACATAAAAAAAAAAAAAATGTAATATAACAATTTAACATAGTGTACTGTGGCGCTGGTCGCAGTGCACTATGAGAAGTGCCACGTCGATGCAATCACAAGATTGCATCCATGGAGCTTCATTTGTGGGTTAAAAACCCGCCTTGCGGCGCACTGTAGAACACCGACTAGCTTCCGCCCGTAAAATCACTGTGATTCTACGGGCGGGAGCATTGTCATTCAGAGACAGGCAGGTCACTTCCGGCTTTCGGCTGCTTCACGAAACCCGGAAGTGACGTCGGCAGCTCCGTTCCTCAGCCCGAGCGGAGCTGCAAGACGGTGAGGGGCATAATTGATTCCCTGACTGAAAAAAATGAAATAATTAAGTAAATAATAATTAATTACCAGATGCACCTGACCTGAGCCTTTACTAGACCACTCTCTGTGTGCTGTGCACTTGTGCAGGAATTATTATATTAGAGAGCAATAAGCAATTTGTAAAAGAAACAAATAATTTCATGCTTCTTGCAGGAGGATCACATCATGCCATGCGGTATTCTTATTCAGCAAGTGCAAAGTAATGGTCTGCTATGTTGCTTGTTACTCACAGTTAATTTGCTGGCAAAGACATTTTATAAACCTTTTTTGTATTTCAGTGTAAATATGAGATCTGAGGACTTTTTGACCCAGAT
Source organism: Lithobates pipiens (assembly GCF_037356315.1). Lineage (NCBI taxonomy): Eukaryota > Metazoa > Chordata > Amphibia > Anura > Ranidae > Lithobates > Lithobates pipiens. Next base: position 264,884,228 of record NW_027507785.1, on the reverse strand, counting down.
CTCATATTTAAGAGGACCTGTCATGCTTTTTTCTATTACAAGGAATGTTTACATTCCTTGTAATAGGAATAAAAGTGACACCATTTTTTTTTTAAAACTGTGAAAAAAAATGTTTTTTGAAGCACCTAGTCCAGACGATCTCGCGCGCATAAGCGAATGCATACGTGAGTACTGCGCCCGGCTGCCCGCATATGAAAACGTCAAACCACACATGTGAGGTATCGCCGCGATCGTTAGACTGAGCTCAATAGCCCTAGACCTCCTCTATAACTTAAAATATGCAACCTGTAGAATTTTTTAAACGTTGCCTATGGAGATTTTTGAGGGTAAAAGTTTGACGCCATTCCATGAGCGGGTGCAATTTAGAAGCGTGACATGTTGGGTATCAATTTACTCGGCGTAACATTATCTTTCAGAATATATCTAAAAATTGGGGTAACTTTACTGTTATCCTATTTTTTTATTTTAAAAAAATGAATTTTTTTCCAAATAAAGTGCGCTTGTAAGACCATTGTGCAAATACAGTATGAACATAAGTATTGCAATGACCGCAATTTTATTCTCTAGGGTGTTAGAAAAAAAAAACAATATATAATATTTGGGGGTTTCTACGTAATTTTATAGCAAAAAAAAAAAAAAAAACAGTTTTAAAAATGTAAACACCTAAATTATAAAACGAGGCTGGTCCTTAAGTGGTTCAGAAGGCATTTGCTGTATATAACGTTTAAGACTGATAATATCACTGCTCAGTCAGATACATAAACCCAGGGCAGGAACATCTTTAAGGCCGGACAAAAGGGGCAGCTGCCCTGGGCCCTGGCATTGTTGTGTGTCCCCAAGCAGCTGCCTCATACTTGCAAACTATCCCAGTTTAAATTCCCTTGTCCCTTGAGGTTTTAGTCCTGTGCTATGTCCCAATATCTCAGTGTGAAGTTCTATTACTAAAGCTGCCCAGCCCTATTGTTGTGTACAGATAACTCACTATGACACTATGGGTGGAAGGAAGTGGAATACAGGGGACGGATTAGGTGGATTACATAAGGGGCGTGGTTTATGGGAAGTGGGAGGGGCCAAAAATGATGGGCGGGGTCTGGCGCCCCCCATCCAAAAACTTCACCAGCCGCCACTGACTAGTGCCGCTAAGTTTTGTCATTAAGTTTAATGCCTAATGGTGGAAATGGCTACTGAGATTTGTGCAAAGCTATTGTATGGATGCTGTACATTGTACAAATCTATTGTGCTCTGCAATGTCTGTTTCGTTTTTTGACTTGCCCTAGCATAGAGAATAAAGTGAAGCTATGTTTTCTTCAACCGTGTAATCATGAGCACAATAAGACACTGTTTTTCATTTAAAATGATCACAGGTTCACTTTGTTTACAAACTTAAAGCGGAACTCAAGTACTAGTAGTACTAGGAAGAAATGGAAAACATGACATCAATTTTCTTGTCTGAGTAATGAAGAAGTCATAATGACAATTCAGTGTTCTATTGCAACACTGGATTGCCTTCATATGAACAAACTGTAGTTAATCCTAACAAGCAATAGAATTACATTACTGTTGTTCAGTTCTCTGAATGCTTAAATGTTGGCATGACTTTTGAGATTTGTGCAGGAGATGGACAAGTAAATTGGCCGGAAGAGGTGCCAATATTTGCATACAGAGAGAAACTACAGGACCCATAATGCTGGAGGGACTATTTCTTTTGAAAAGCCTGTGGCGTGTGAAACACACCCAAAAACTCCACCCGGTGCCAAAAAAAAAGTGCATACACATAAAGAGTGAACACAAAAACGTGCAAAGGGGGCTACAAGGTCCTATCTAGGAAGGACCTTACCCTGATCTCACCGGGGCATACTATCCAGATAGTGACTGAGGTACTTCACTTGGGTCCATCTGGCCAAAACCAGATGGACCCCCTTTCTCTGGATGGGTCTGTATCGGCAGACCTTCCAAGTACTCGATGGGACTCCCCCAAAGGGAAAATCCATGAAAGAGGGCGAACCAAGCTAAAAGGCCTATGTTCACCCCCTCCCAAGACTTTCCGGGCAGGCCCGAGAACCCGCACCCTACTCATCACTCAGTGCAAGCCAAACTTTTAGACTTCCCTGCCAGGGTTTTACCAGGGATGCTTGCTTGCTGGAGACAGACCCCCTCAAAATGTGGACTATCCCAGGCAAATGGAGACTAATTGTAACCTTAGTACAGTACCTTGTACAAAGACATTTGACTGTACTGTAAATGATCTGTTTGAGCACTTGAACATTACTTAACTCTGAGAGACATATCATATTGAATTCTCTGGTCTGTCATAGGAGGCTACCTGGTGGTTTGGAAGTCGGTGGTTTTGAGGAACCATGAAATACAAATGACCCGGGCCAAGATCCATAATTGTTTGTTGTGACTCCATTCCTTGCTGATCCACTGTAACTCTGTTGTCCAGGTGTTTTTTCCACTGTAACCAGTCCTCCGGTCCTCCAGTCCTATCTACCCTTTATTGCTGTTCTCTAATTGAGCCATCTGCCATCTGCAGGAGTTAGTGGGTGTTGTCTGTGTGCCTTCAGCGTAGTATACACCTGTATCTACCTATATTGCTCTTCTCTAATTGAGCCATCTGCCATCTGCAGGAGTTAGTTGGTATTGTGTCCCTCCAGCGCAGTATTCACCTGTGGCTACCTATATTGCTCTTCTCTAATTGAACCATCTGCAGGAGTTAGTTCGTGTTGTGTGCCTCCAGCACAGCACAGTATACACCGGTATCTACCCTTTAATTGCTGGTGTTTTATAATAAAGTCATCTGCAGGAATTAGTGGGTGTTGTGTGCCTCCAGCACAGCACAGTATACACCGGTATCCACCCTTTAATTGCTGGTGTTCTATAATAAAGGCATCTGCAGGAGTTAGTGGGTGTTGTGTGTCTCCAGCACAGCACAATATACACCTGTATCTACCCTTTATTGCTTGTGTTCTATAATAAAGGCATCTGCAGGAGTTAGTTGGTGTTGTGTGCCTCCAGCCCAGTATACACCTGTATCTACCCTCTATTGCTTGTATTCTATAATAAAGGCATCTGCAGGAGTTAGCGGGTGTTGTGTGCCTCCAGCACAGCACAATATACACCTGTATCTACCCTTTATTGCCGGTGTTCTATCATACAGGCATCTGCAGGAGTTAGTGGGTGTTGTGTGCCTCCAGCACAATATATACTACCCAATTGCTGGTTTTCCCATCTCCCTGCAGGCCATTACCATGTCTGAAAGGCCAACAAGGAGAGGCAGACAGGCACGAGCCAATAAAAGAGGGCAAGCAGGCTCTGTGTCTAGAGAAAACAGTGCTGGTCGTGGACGCGGTGCATCGTCATCAGCACGTGGCCATGGGACACACGTGTCCTTATTTTTGGCAGCTGGACGTGTTGAGCCGCATCATGCCGAAAACTTGGTAGAGTGGATGACCAAGCCCTCTTCATCCTTCTCATCCTCTCTCACCCAGGCTCAGAGTACTAGCAAAGCAGCTGCCAACGCATCCTCTTCCCTAGTCTCAATGTCATCATCAGTCATGGGTATATGCTCCAGGAGGATGCCCAGTGTTTTGTATGCTCTGATGATGATACTCAGCTAGAGGAAGGCAGTAGCGTGAGCGCAGAGAGAGGGGATGTTTAACCACTTAATAACCGGCCTATAGCCGAATGACGGCTACAGGGCGGTTTCTTAACTCTGGGAGGCCGTCATATGACGACCTCCCAGAATTCCGCTCTCGCACGCCCCCTGGGGCGCGCACTCGAGAGCATCCGTGACCGCCGGGTCCACAGGACCCGGCGCATCACGGATCACGGTAAACGGCCGCTCATAGCGGCCGTTTACCACGTGATCGCTCCGTCAAATGACGGAGTGATCACTTGTAAACAAACCGGCGTCATGTTATGACGCCGGTTCCTCCCTCCCCCTCTCTGTACCGATCGGAACAGCGGAGGGGGAAAAGATCGGTGTCAGCAGCGATGTGGGCTGCATCTGCAGTGCCCACATCGCTGCTCACCGAAAATTAACCCCTCAATTCCCTGCAAATACTCTGCAATACCCTGCCATTACTCTGCATTACTCTGCAATACCCTGCAATACCCTGCAATACCCTGCATTACCCTGCAATACCCTGCATTACCCTGCAATACCCTGCATTACCCTGCAATACTCTGCATTACTCTGCAATACTCTGCATTACTCTGCAATACCCTGCAATACTCTGCAATACTCTGCAATACTCTGCATTACTCTGCATTACTCTGCAATACCCTGCAATACCCTGCAATACCCTGCAATACCCTGCAATACTCTGCAATACTCTGCAATACCCTGCAATACCCTGCATTACTCTGCATTACTCTGCAACGCTCTGCAACGCTCTGCAATACCCTGCAATGCTCTGCAACACCCGCCAATACCCTGCAACACTCTGCAATGCTCTGCAACACTCTGCAATGCTCTGCAACACCCACCAATACCCTGCAACACTCTGCAATGCTCTGCAACACCCGCCAATACCGTGCAATGCTCTGCAACACCCTCCAATATCCTGCAATGCTCTGCAATGCAATACTCTGCAACGCCATACTCTGAGATACCCTGCAATACCCAGCCATAGACACCGCCCCCCTCCCGCCGCCCTCCTGTGCTTCTGCCGACTCGCCAATACGATCAAATCCAGAATCTTTTTTTTTTTCAGGCTTCCCAGCTTAGAGATGAGATGCGGGGTCTTATTGACCCCATATCTCACTGTAAAGAGGACCTGTCATGCCATATTCCTATTACAAGGGATGTTTACATTCCTTGTAATAGGAATAAAAGTGATCAAAAAATGTATTTTTGGGGAAAAAAATGTCAAACTAAAATAAATAAAGTAAAATGAACAATAAAATATTTTCTTTTTTTTTAAAGCGCCCCTGTCCCCATGTGCTCGCATGCAGAAGCGAACGCATACGTAAGTCCCGCCCACATATGAAAACGGTGTTCAAACCACACATGTGAGGTATCGCTGCGAATGTTGGAGCGAGAGCAATAATTCTAGCCCTAGACCTCCTCTGTAACTCAAAACATATAACCAGTAAAAAAAAAAAAAAATTGTCGCCTATGGGGATTTTTAAGTAGCGACGTTTGGCGCCATTCCACGAGCCTGTGCAATTTTGAAGAGTGACATGTTGGGTATCGATTTACTCGGTGTAACTTCATCTTTCACATTATGTAAAAATTGGGCTAACTTTACTGTGTTTTTTTTTTTTTTTTAAGCACAAAACTGTTTTTTTTCCAAAAAAAAGCATTCGAAAAATTGCTGCGCAAATACCATGCGAGATAAAAAGTTGCAACGACCACCATTGTATTCTCCAGGGTGTTTGCTAAAAAAACATATATAATGTTTTGGGATTCTATGTAATTTTCTAGCAAATAAATGATGATTTTTACATGTAGGAGAGAAATGTCAGAATTGTCCTGGGTGCTCCAGAACGCCTGATGGCGCTCCATGCATGTTGGGCCTCTGTATGTGGCCACGCTGTGTAAAAGTCTCACACATGTGGTATCACCGTACTCGGGAGTAATAGCAGAATGTATTTTGGGGTGTAATTTGTGGTATGCATATGCTGTGTGAGAAATAAACTGATAATATGACAATTTTGTGAAAAAAAAAAAAAAAAGTAAAAAAAATCTTGATTTTGCAAAGAATTGTGGGAAAAAATGACAACTTAAAAAAACTCATCATGCCTCTTACTAAATACCTTGGAATGTCTTCTTTCCAAAAAGGGGTCATTTGGGGGGTTTTTGTACTTTTCTGGCATGTTAGGGTCTCAAGAATTGAAATAGGCCGTCAGTACTTCAGGTGTGATCAATTTTCAGATATTGGCACCATAGCTTATGGACTCTATAACTTTCACAAAGACCAAATAATATCCACCAATTTGTACTTATTTTTACCAAAGATATGTAGTGGTATAAATTTTGGCCAAAATTTATGAAGAAAAAATTACTAATCTGCTAAATTTTATAACAGAAACGAAGAAAAATTCATTTTTTTACAGAATTTTCTGTATTTTTTCTTTTATAGCACAAAAAATAAAAAACCCAGCGGTGATTAAATACCACCAAAAGAAAGCTCCATTTGTGTGAAAAAAAGGACAAAAATTTCATATAGGTCCAGTGTTGCATGACTGAGTAATTGTCATTCAAAATGTGAGAGCACCGAAAGCTGAAAATTGGTCTGGTTATTAAGGGTGTTTAAGTGCCCAGTGGTCAAGTGGTTAAGAAAGACAGCAATCTAGCAGTCATGTTCCACAAGCTGCAGCATACTGCCAGGTTTGCTCCAGTAATGAAGAGGTAGGGAATGATGAGGGCACTGACTCCACGTGGGTGCCTGGTAGGAGAGAGGAGGAGGAGGCACATCTCCAACGAGGCAAGATGCCCTCCGGGGGCCAGCTTAGGGGAAGCATAACAGACTGAATCACACCGCAGAGCTCCGCCTGTGCAGGGCGCTGCCTCTGTGCATTATTCTAAAAGTTCTTTGGTGTGGGCCTTTTTTGAGATGAGTGCATCAGATCGCACCACTGCTATTTGCAACATATGTCTCAAGCGTATCTTGTGTGGCCAAAACATCAGCCGCTTGGGTACTACATGCTTGACCAGACATATGTTGACCTGCCATGCAGCTCGTTGGCAAGCTTACCTCAAAGACCCACACCAAAGAACAAAGCGGACCTCTCCTTGCTCCTCATCGGCTGGGATCTCCAACCCCACTAGACCTTCAGTCCTCTCTGAAACCTGCACTGAGAGGAATGAAGGTGTAGAATTAGGTGTGTCACAGCCAAGTGTTTGCAGGCACTCTGCTAGCAGTACACCCACGTCCGATTGTAGCAGGCAAATTTCCCTGCCCCAGCTGTTGGACCGTAGAAAGAAGTTCACTCCCAATCATCCACATGCCCAGTGGTTGAATGCTAGCTTGGCTAAATTGCTAGCACTTCAACTGCTGTCTTTTCAGTTAGTAGACTTGGCCCCCTTCCATGAGTTTGTGCAATGTGCGGTTCCTCAGTGGCAGGTCCCCAAACGCCATTTTTTCTCACGGAAGGCGATTCCGGCTCTCTACCGGCATATGGAAGGCAATGTCCTTGCCTCGCTGGACAGGGCGGTCAGCGGTAAGGTGCATATTACCGCTGATTCATGGTTCAACAGGCATGGACAGGGACGTTGCCTGTCTTTCACGGCCCATTGGGTCACTCTTCTGGCAGCTGGGAAGGATGCAGGACAAGGTGCAGTAGTGTTGGAGGTTGTTCCGCCACCATGCCTCCAAAATGCTACTACTGATTGGGACACACCTCTCTCCTCCATCCCCCTCCTCTTATTCCTCCATGGCCTCTTCCAGTGCTCTGTCCTCTAAACCAGTGGTGCTCCGTAGGCGTTCAAGGGGCTGCGCAAGTACGCAGGCAAAACTATGCCATGCCATGCTTGCGCTGGTTTGTTTGGGGGACAGGAGCCACACTGGGGCAGATATTTTGTCAGCTCTGCAGGGGCAGGCCGAGAGATGCCACGCCAACTTAAGCCAGGATTGGTGGTTTGCGACAATGGCACCAACCTCCTCTCCGCCCTCCAACAGGGACAACTGACCCATGTGCCCTGTGTGGCTCACGTCCTTAACCTGGTGGTGCAGCGGTTCTTGGGCCGGTACCCGGGCTTACAGGATGTCCTGAAGCAGGCCAGGAAAGTCTGTGTGCATTTACGCCGATCATTTAATGTCAGTGCTCGGCTGGCTGAGCTCCAAAAGGAGTTGAACCTGCCCAAGAACCGCCTTATATGTGACATGCCCACCAGGTGGAACTCAACATTGGCCATGCTGCAGCGGCTGCACATGCAGCAGAGGGCCATCAATGAGTACCTGTGCGACTATGGCACCAGGACAGGGCCAGCTATTTTTTTTCTCACCACGCCAGTGGGGCATGATCAGGGATGCATGCACTGTCCTGTCACCGTTTGAGGAGGCCACAAGGATGGTGAGCAGTGACAGTGCATGCATCAGTGACACTGTACCTCTTGTCCACCTGTTGGAGCATACGCTGCATGGAATAATGGACAGGGCACTTGAGGCAGAACAGAGGCAGAACAGAGGCAGGAAGAGGAGGACTTCCTTGCCTCTCAAGGCCCCCTTTATCTAGACAGTGTTTCTGCTGTCCCACCCATCACACAGGAAGAGGACGAGGAGGAAGAGGATGATTGTGTCAGCATGGAGGTGGAGCCTGGCACTCAGCAGCAGCAGTCTTGTAGGGATGATTTACAGTCCCAAGAAACCCGTGGACTTGTACGGGGCTGGGAGGAGGTAGCTGCGGATCCTGTTGTCCTTAGTGACCCAGAGGACTCCGGACCAAATGCCTCAGCTAACCTACCTGGTCCTGCAAAGCCTGCGGAAGGATCCTCGTATTCTTCGGATCAAGGAGAGGGACCATTACTGGCTGGCCACTCTCCTTGATCCACGGTACAAGAGTAAGGTTGCCGACCTTATCTTACTGTCACAGAGGGAGCAGAGGATGAGATATCTCCGGGAGGCCTTGCAGAAAGGTCTGTGCAACGCGTTCCCAGAGACTGGGAGTTTACAAACTCCTGGTCCTGGACAACGTGTTGCTGAGGCTTGGGCACCTTTCCCACCGAAAATCCTCTGGCTTACTGGGTCTTGAGGATGGATCACTTGCCAGAGCTTGCACAATATGCAATTGAGCTACTGGCCTGTCCTGCATTCAAGGTTTTTTTGGAACGCACCTTCAGTGCTGCTGGTGGCTTTGTAACCGATCACAGGGTGCGCCTGTCCACCGACTCGGTTGATCGACTTCATAAAGATCAGTCTTGGATCACCACCAGCTACCAAGCACCTGAAGCTGATGTAACCGAATACGTTTTTTGGAAATATCACATCCCTTCAAGACTGTCTATGCTGATGCTGAGTGACTGTCCTGTTATGTTGACTGTCTATCCTCTTCCTCCTCCGCTGATATCTTGGAAGAACATTTTTGGTTCTGGGTGATGCCACCCGCCCAATTCTTCAGCCCCTGTTTAACAGGGGAGTGTAATTACAATTTTTGGTGCAATGCTTTGCAGAAGGGCTCATTCCTGCACTCCAAATAGAGTATATGGGAGAGGTTGCAGTGTTGTGGTACCAGTGCCTAAAATCCAATTTTTCAGCCCCTGTTTAACAGGGGTGTGTAATTACAATTTTCTATGCAATGCTTTGCAGCAGGGCTCATTCCTGCACTCCAACTAGAGTATCTGGGAGAGGTTGCAGTGTTGTGGCACCAGCAAGCAGTGCCTAAGACACAATTTTTCAGCCCCTGTTTAACAGGGGCATGTAATTACAATTTTTGATATAATATTTCACAGCAGGGCCCGTTCCTGTACCGAGAGTAACTGTGAGGACTTATAGTGTTATGGCACCAGCACCACCACCACAACCACCAAAGGCCCAATTTTTCAACCACTGTCCAACAATGGCATGTAATTACAATTCTTGATATAATCGTTCACAGCAGGGCACTCCAGCGCCCACCAAGAGTCACTTTGGGGGTTTACAGTGTTGTGGCAACACCAACACCTTGTTCTGCCATTTCTGCAGAGCATATAGGGCAGGCCCCTACTTTCAAACATCCAATTTACAAATGTCTCCTACTTGCAAATGGAAGGAGACAACAGGGAGTGAGATGAAAAAAGACAGGCGGCAAAAAAAATTATACAGGGGTGATAACCCTTCCCTATGTTTTCCAAAAGCTTAAAAAATAGGATTTTTATATACAGCTTACCCTGTAAAATCCTTTTCTTGAGAGTACATCACAGGACACAGGAGCTTCATTACATAGTGGGTTATATAGGCACTTCTGGTGATTGGACACTGGTTAACCCCCAATTAAGGAGAATTCCTCCCCTATATAACCCCTCCCATATGGGAGGCACCTCAGTTTTGTAGCAAAGCAATAAGAAACCACGTAAAACCCAAGAGGGGCGGGAGCCCTGTGTCCCGTGATGTACTCTCAAGAAAAGGATTTTACAGGTAAGCTGTATATGAAAATCCTATTTTCTTGATCATACATCACGGGACACAGGAGCTTCATTACATAGTGGGATGTCCCAAAGCAATGCTCAGTTTGAGGGGAGGGAGACACAGATCAGAATTATAGACCGCCAAGGACCAGAGGATCCAAACTGCAGCCTGCAGTACACTGCGCCCAAAGGCGATATCCTCTTGCCCTCTGACATCCACCTGATAAAATCTGGTGAATGTGTGGACTGATGACCAAGTTGCAGCCTTACAGATCTGAGCCAGGAAGGCCTGGGGATGCACTGCCCAAGAAGCACTTATAGCCCTCGTTGAGTGCGCTTTCACTTGAAAAGGAGGGATCTTCCCCTTTACACTACAGGCCTGAAAAATAACCTGTCTAATCTACCTTGGGAGAGTGGATTTTGATGCCGCCTGGCCCTTCCTAGGGCCTTCCGGCAAAATAAATAAGCAATCAGTTTTTCTTATCTGAGCAGTTGCCTGAAGATAGATTGCCCTTACCACATCTAAAGTGTGCAAAGATTCTTCTTCTGCGGACTGTGGGTCCGGAAAAAAGGATGGTAGGATTACATCTTGATTCAAATGGAATCCTGAAACCACCTTAGGCAGAAAGGATCTGTTGGAACGCATTACTACCCAGTCCTTATGAATAATTAGATAAGGTTCCTTGCTGGAGAGAGCTGCTAGTTCTGACACTCTTCTAGGCGAGGATATGGCTATCAAGAAAATCAATTTTTTAGTCAAAAGAACTAATGAAGCCTGATGCAAACGTTCAAATGGTTGCTCCTGCAATGCTGAGAGAACCAAATTCAGATGCCATGGGCATACCGGAGGTTTGACTGGCGGCCTTAACCGCATAGCCCCCTGGATGAAAGCCCGCACAAGGGAAGTGGAGGAAAGCCAAGATCCTGCTGATGACATACTTTCTAGGATGCCATCCCCTGGGTTCATACCAGGAAACATATGCCTTCCAGATTTTGTAGTAAATAAGCCTGTAGGCCGGCTTTCTGGCATTGACCAGAGTAGAAAGGACTGGCCCCGAAAGCCCACGATCTCTCAGAATGTGGGTCTCAGCAGCCAAACCGTTAAACTCAGACTGTGTAAAGCAGGATGGTAAATTGGACCCTGTGAGAGTAGATCTGGCCGAAGAGGGAGGATCCACGGTCTACCTACTACCAACTTCATGATCTCTGCGTACCAAGGTCGTCTGGGCCAAGCCAGGGCTACCAAAAGAACTGACTTTGTTTCCCTCTTGACTCTTCCCAGGAACCGTGACAGAAGTGGATACGGTGGGAAGGCATAAATTAGATTGTACTGATCCCAGGGAACTGTCAGAGCATCTGGCCCCTGAGCAAGTGCATCTCTTGTCCTTGACACAAATTTGTCCAGTTTTCTGTTGAATCTGGACGCAAACAGATCTACGTCTGGAGTGCCCCACCTGCGACATATGTTCCGAAATACGTCAGGGTGTAGAGCCCCATTCTCCTGGGCACAACTGCTGGCTGCTCAGAAAGTCCGCCTGCCAATTTTCCACTCCTGGAATGAAGACTGCAGAAAGGCATGGAACATGCCTTTCTGCCCAAGCAAGTATGCGATTCACCTCTCTTTGTGCAACCAGACTCCTGGTGCCACCCTGGTGATTGATATAGGCCACTGCTGTGGCATTGTCGGACTGAACTCGAACAGGGAGACCCCGTAGTCTGTAAGACTAGTTTATGAGAGCCATATAAACTGCCCGGATCTCCAAAACATTTATGGGCAATAGCTTCTCGATCGCAGACCATTTCCCCTGCGAGCACGTCTCCTCCAACACTGCTCCCCAGCCTGTCAGTCTGGCATCTGTAGTTATAATCTTCCATGGAAGAGGAAGAAAAGTTTTGCCTTTCAGCAGATTCTTGGTCTGTAACCACCAAACGAGACTCTTGCGTGTCCCTGGGGATAGACACATAGGAAGATCCAAGGCCTGGGGCTTCCTGTTCCAAGCCGCAAGGATGCATCTTTGCAGAGGCCTTGAGTGAAACTGGGCAAATGGAACGACTTCGAAGGAGGCGACCATTTTCCCTAACAGTTTCATACACAACCGAATGGGGGAAGATCTTCTGCCTAGAATTAGGCGCACCAGACCCCCTATAGCCATGGCTTTTGGCCTTTGTAGAAACACCCGCCCTGAGCGGTGTCGATAACCATGCCCAGATACTCCAACCTGGTAGCAGGCTGTAGGGACGACTTTTCTAGGTTTATAATCCAACCAAGGCGTTTTAGGTGTTCTAGCGTTCTGGTAACACTGAGGTTCAAGAGCGCTACTGTTTTCTCTATGAGAAGTAAATAGTCTAGATAAGCCATGACGGTTATACCCTGAGCTCTTAGGTTTGCCAAGAGAGGGTCTAGATATTTGTGAAGACTCGAGGAGCTGTAGAGAGACCGAACGGCAAGGCCACAAATTGAAAATGGCGCTGATCTACCACGAACCTTAGAATTTTTTGGTGTGCGGGAAAAATTGGCACATGAAGATATGCATCCTTGATATCTATCGATGCCATAAACTCTCCCCCTTGCAGGGAGGAGACCACAGAGCGTATTGAATGCATTCGGAAAGACCGCATGCGCGAAAACAGGTTCAGATCCTTCAGATCCAGGATAGGTCTGACACCTCCATTTGGCTTTGGAACGGTGAAAAGATTCGAGTAAAAGCCTGAACCCTGTTCTTTTGGGTCCACTTCCACTATCACCCCCTGGGATAGTAAGTGATCTAAGGCCAGAAATAGCGGTCTTTGCTTTACTGGATCCTTGGGGATCCTTGACCTTAGGAAGTGAGAAGGTGGAATCTCCTGAAACTCTAGCTTGTAGCCCAGAGATACCGAGGAGGTTACCCACTTGTCCCAGATCTCTTCCCGCCAGGCTTCTGCAAACTGCAGGAGCCCTCCCCCCACTCGGCCGAGCGGGGGCGCCCCTTCACAAGGAAGCTTTTGGGCTCTGCTTGGCAGGCTTTCGCCCCCAAGTCTTTTTCTGCCCCTGGGCATGGCCTTGAGCCTTTTCTGTAGAGGGAGGTTGGGAAGGCCGTCGCCACTGCTTAGAGCTTGATGCTCCGGGAGAAAGAGAACGCCTAAATGATGGACGTTTGCTCTTTTTGATTGGAAGGAGAGTAGATTTACCCCCTGAAATTTTTTGGACGAATTTGTCTAATTCCTCTCCAAATAAGCATTCCCCCTTAAACGGGAACCCAATCAAATACTTCTTACACGATAGCTCAGCTGCCCAATTTTTTAGCCATAGGGCCCTTCGCATGTGTACCAACAGGAGAGACAAACGAGATGCTTGTTGGACAGAATCCAAAATCGCATCAATCATAAAACACAGAATTTGAGGTATTTCTGCATAATTCTCCACTTCCTTACTGGGAAGAAGGCCAAGCATCCGCCTTCGCAGTAAAGCGCCGTGCACGCCGACGTGCACGCCGACGTGCACGGCTCGCAACCACACCCCCCTTCCATTAGCATGGGAGCGCGCTCAGCGCACGTGCATGCGCACACGCGCACGAGGACTGCCGGTCATCCAAGGGGGGAGGGGATCACCTACGGAGCTGCAAGGGACCCCTAGACTATGTGGGGCCCCTCTATTCACCTCTATTGTGGCAGAGACTGCAGTGGAGACGTGAGTTATCTGGAAAAACCAGGCTTCACTGAGCGTGTGTATCTGAAAGGCATGTAAGTATGCATCAGGCTGCTCTTACTCCCTCTAGTGGTGGAAACCAGGTAAGACATACAACTACTCAAATGAAGAAATCCATAATATATGATTTATATAGGATTAACTTCTCTTACCTGTCCTTGCCGCAGGAATTGCTGAAAACAGACAGATTCCAGCCTTCACCCATCACGGCGGGCAGAGTTGTGCCAACCTTCAGGACTTTTTGGGTTCCTTCTCAGAGGAACCTCTTACCTGGACCTTGTAAAAGACTCTGCCAGAAACTTTCGTGCCACTATGTAAATAGTACACCAAGTCTGGTTTTCCCAGAGCCCAGTCTTCCAATAGGAGAGGACTTACAGGCAAAACCTTGTTTCTTCGGATGATGAGGCCCAGGTACCATACCATCTTGGGAGTCAAAATATCGGCCCGAGATATGGATCCGGTTATCATAGCCCTTAGACCCCCGCAGGGACCTGCACAGAGCTTTCTTCATAGCACATGTTTTACGTGACCAACCACCTTAGACCCTGGCGAAAAAATTGAGATGCCTCTCATATGGGAGGGGTTATATAGGGTAGGAATTCTCCTTAATTGGGGGTTAACCAGTGTCCAATCACCAGAGGTGCCTATATAACCCACTATGTAATGAAGCTCCTGTGTCCCGTGATGTATGATCAAGAAATAGATTTTTTGACTGGAGCTACACTTTAAAAATGTACCAGTTCAACATTACAAACAGATTCTACTTAACACAACAAACCTACACAGTCCCTATCTTTTTTGCACCGCCTGTATACTCCTGTTCTGAGTATATAGGGCCTGGGGGCCCCACGCCTTTTCTTTTTTTAATATGGGTATGGGGTTCCCCTTAATATCCGTACAAGACCCAAAGGGGCTGGTTATGGGCAGGGGGGGGCTAACTATTAAATTTTTCTCAATGATTTTTATCCATATTGCCGGAACCAGATATTACATTAACCATTTCAGCCCCGGACCAATTGTCAGCCTAAGGACCAGAGGTCTTTTTACAATTTCGCACTGCACTGCTTTAACTGGTAATTGCGCGATCATGCAATGTTGTACCCAAACAAAATTTGCGTCCTTTTCTTCCCACAAATAGAGCTTTCTTTTGATGGTATTTGATTGCCTCTGCGATTTTTATTTTTTGCGATATAAATGGAAAAAGACCGAAAATTTCGAGAAAAAAAGATATTTTTTACTTTTTGTTATAAGAAAAATCGAATAAACTCAATTTTAGTCATACATTTAGGGCAAAATTTATTCAGCCACATGTCTTTAGTAAAAAAAATGTCAATAAGCGTATATTTATTGGTTTGCGCAAAAGTTATAGCGTCTACAAACTAGAGTACATTTTCTGGAATTTACACAGCTTTTAATTTATGACTGCCTATCTCATTTCTTGAGGTGCTAAAATGGCAGGGCAGTACAACCCCCCCCCCCAAATGACCCCATTTTGGAAAGTAGACACCCCAAGGAAATTGCTGAGGGGCATGTTGAGCCCATTAAATATTTTTTTTGTCCCAAGTGATTGAATAATGAACAAAAAAAAAAGTTTACAAAAAGTTGTCACTAAATGATATATTGCTCACACATGCCATGGTTATATGTGGAATTGCACCCCAAAATATATTCTGCTGCTTCTCCTGAGTACGGGGATACCACATATGTGGGACTTTTTGGGAGTCTAGACGCGTACGGCCCCCCCGAAATCCAATCACTGCCTTCAGGATTTCTAAGGGTGCAAATTTTTGATTTCACTCCTCATTACCTATCACAGTTTCGAAGGCCATAAAATGCCAAAATAACACAAAACCCCCCAAATGCCCCCTTTTGGAAAGTAGACACCCCTAGAAAATTGCTGAGGGGCATGTTGAGCCCATTGAATATTTTTTTTTGTCCCAAGTGATTGAATAATGACACACAAAAAAAAAAAAAGTTTACAAAAAGTTGTCACTAAATGATATATTGCTCACACATGCCATAGTTATATGTGGAATTGCACCCCAAAATATATTCTGCTGCTTCTCCTGAGTACAGGGATACCACATATGTGGGACTTTTTGGGAGCCTAGCTGCGTACGGCACCCCGAAAACCAATCACTGCCTTCAGGATTTCTAAGGGTGCAAATTTTTGATTTCACTCCTCACTACCTATCACAGTTTCGAAGGCCATAAAATGCCAAAATAGCACAAAACCCCCCCAAATGACCCCATTTTGGAAAGTAGACACCCCAAGCTATTTACTGAGAGGCATTTTGAGTCCATGAAATATTTTATATTTTGCCACAAGTTGCAGGAATATGACAATTTTTTATTTTTTTTTGCACAAAGTTGTCACAAAATTATATATTGCTCACACATGCTAAGGGCATAAGTGAAATTACACCCCCAAAAAAATTCTGCTGCTTCTCCCGAGTACGGGGATACCACATGTGGGGGACTTTTTGGGAGCCTAGCCACGTACGGGACCCCGAAATCCAAGCACTGCCTTCAGGATTTAAATATAAAACGCTACCAAAAAAACTGTTAGCGATCGCAGGGATCAGGCCTGACTCTGCAAATGCTGCAGTTATGTGTTTAGTGTTTTGTAAGTGACAGTGATCGATCGATATTGCACTTGGGTGGGCTGGGCGGAGGGGCAAAACGCAGGTGCTAGCAGGTATTTGGGCTGATCCCGCTAACAATGCGTTTTTTTGGAACCCTAAACTGCTGGGGAGGCTAGTATAGATCTGATCAGTCAGATATTGATCTGTTCAGATTCTATACCACTACGGGAGGTTTATGCTTTGCGCATGGGTGTTAGCGGTACCTGACCCTAAAACCTAATTGATATCACCCGCCGGGTGATCAGGGGGTTAAACCTTTATTGGGTAATAAATGGTGGGTGCCCTGATGCTATAAAAAGCAAACTAACTAACCAGAGTCACCTGTAACACTTATACGGTGATCACTGGTGAAAGGGTTAACTAGGGGCAATCAGGGGGTTAAAATCTCTATTAGGTAGTATATGGGGGTCCCTGGCGCTATATAAAAACCTGACGGGGAACCTAAATAACTAACTGGCTAACCAGCGTCACCAGTGACACTTATACGGTGATCGCTGGTGAAAGGGTTAACTAGGGGCAATCAGGGGGTTAAAACCATTATTGGGTAGTATATGGGGGTTCCATAGCGCTATAAAAACCTGGCGGTGAACCTAAAAAAATAACTAGCTACCTAGCGACACTAGTGAAACTAATGCAGCGATCAGAAAAATGATCGCTTAGTGACACTGGCAAAAGGGGGTGAAAGGGTTAACTAGGGGCAATCAGGGGGTTAAAACCATTATTGGGTAGTATATGGGGGTTCCATAGCGCTATAAAAACCTGGCGGTGAACCTAAAAAAATAACTAGCTACCTAGCGACACTAGTGAAACTAATGCAGCGATCAGAAAAATGATCGCTTAGTGACACTGGCAAAAGGGGATGAAAGGGTTAACTAGGGGCAATCAGGGGGTTAAAACCATTATTGGGTAGTATATCGGAGTACCTAGCGCTATAAAAACCTGGCGGTGAACCTAAAAAAATAACTAGCTACCTAACGGCACCAGTGACACTAATGCAGCGATCAGAAAAATGATTGCTTAGTGATACTGGTAAAAGGGGGTGAAAGGGTTAACTAGGGGCAATCAGGGGGTTAAAACCATTATTGGGTAGTATATCAGGGTACCTAGCGCTATAAAAACCTGGCGGTGAACCTAAAAAAATAACTAGCTACCTAACGGCACCAGTGACACTAATGCAGCGATCAGAAAAACGATCGCTTAGTGATACTGCCAAAAGGGGGTGAAAGGGTTAACTAGGGGCAATCAGGGGGTTAAAACCGTTATTGGGTAGTGTATCGGGGTACCTAGCGCTATAAAAACCTGGCGGTGAACCTAAAAAAATAACTAGCTACTTAGCGGCACCAGTGACACTAATGCAGCGATCAGAAAAACGATCGCTTAGTGACACTGGCAAAAGGGGGTGAAAGGGTTAACTAGGGGCAATCAGGGGGTTAAAACTATTATTGGGTAGTATATCGGGGTACCTAGCGCTATAAAAACCTGGTGGTGAACCTAAAAAAATAACTAGCTACCTAGCGACACCAGTGACACTAATGCAGCGATCAGAAAAATGATCGCTTAGTGACACTGGCAAAAGGGGGTGAAAGGGTTAACTAGGGGCAATCAGGGGGTTAAAACCATTATTGGGTAGTGTATCGGGGTACCTAGCGCTATAAAAACCTGGTGGTGAACCTAAAAAAACAACTAGCTACCTAACGGCACCAGTGACACTAATGCAGCGATCAAAAAAAAGATCGCTTAGTGATACTGGCAAAAGGGGGTGAAAGGGTTAACTAGGGGCAATCAGGGGGTTAAAATCGTTATTGGGTAGTATATCGGGGTACCTAGCGCTATAAAAACCTGGAGGTGAACCTAAAAAAAATAACTAGCTACTTAGCGGCACCAGTGACACTAATGCAGCGATCAGAAAAACGAACGCTTAGTGACACTGGCAAAAGGGGGTGAAAGGGGTAACTCTAGGGGCAATCAGGGGGTTAAACCTTTATTGGGGGGGTAGGGGGCTACCCTGGACCTAACACTAACTGCCCTGACAGTTTTTACTGTCACAACTGACACTGAATGCAGTGATCAGAAAATAAATGATCACTGCAATCAGTGACACTGTGACTGGGGGGGGTCGGGGGGTGATCGGGGGGGGGGGGTTTTGTGTGCCTATGTGTACCTACATGTCAGTGTAGTGTTGGTGCACACTTACTTTCACTGTTCTCCTCGTACTCCGGTCAAAAAGACCACCCCGAGGAGAATGACATCACTTCCTCCCTGCCTGTGTTTACTATACACAGGGGAGGAAGCTTCTCATTCGCCAGGAGCGATCGAGAGGGGATGGGCAGAAATCAACGGCCATCCCCTCATCCCGGATCGCTCCTGCAGCGAAACGGACCGCCGCATCCAGCGGGAGGGGGTCCGATCGGACCCCCCACCCGCTGGAAGGCGAGCACGTACATGTACGTGCTTGTGCCTGTCGGTGCCATTTCACCGACGTACATTGCCATGCGGCGGTCTTTAAAGCGGGGTTCCACCCTAAAGTGGAACCTCCGCTGATCGGATCCCTCCCCCCTCCGGTGTCACAATTGGCACCTTTCAGGGGGGAGGGGGGTGGAGATACCTGTCAAAGACAGGTATTTACACCCACTTCCGGGCATAGACTCCCGTGGGAGTCTACGCCATTTCCTGTCCTGCCGCGCTGTCTGCTGGGACACACACGGGTCTCAGAGACAGCGCGGAGAACTCCTATTGCGCTGCGCGACTCGCGCATGCGCAGTAGGGAACTGGGAAGTGAAGCCTATTCGCTTCACTTCCTGATTCCCTCACCTAGAATGGTGGCGGCAGCAGCCGAGGGCCGAGCGATCGATCGGCCTCGGCTGCCGGCATCGCTGGAACCCGGGACAGGTGAGTGTCCATTTATTAAAAGTCAGCAGCTGTAGTATTTATAGCTGCTGGCTTTTAATTTTTTTTTTTTGGGTGGAATCCCTCTTTAAGTGGTTAAAACCATAATGACGTTAAATGTCATTGTGCGCAGGGACTGTTCTAAACACGGGAAACACGTGGCACTTCACAGGCATGCTAAAGACACCCCCCAGGCACAATATTTAAAGGAATATTTTACTTTTTTTTTTTTCACCTTAATCGTCATTAAAATCAGTGCTCCCGAAAAAAGTCAGTTTTTAAAAACATTTTAGGCATTGACCCATGTCCCCTGGGGCAGGAGCCAGGTCCTCAAACCCTTTTTAGGACAATATCTTGCATATTAGCCATCAAAATTAGCACTTTTTATTTCAAACGTCGAGTCCCATAGACTTCAATGGGGTTCTAAAGTTTGCATGAATTTTTGGTCCATTCTAAAGTTCTGGTGCAAACCGAACCTGGGGGGGGGGGGGGGGGGGGGTATTCGGCTCATCCCTACTCCAGACAGTGACTGAGGTACTTCACTTGGGTCCATCTGGCTGAAACCAAACAGACCCATCCAAGTACCCAGTGGGACTCCCCCAAAGAGAGAACCCATGAAAGAGGGTGAACCAAGCTAAAAGGCCTATGTCCACCCCCTCCCAAGACTTTCAGGGCAGGCCCGAGAACCTGCACCCTACTCATCACTTAGTGCAAGCCAAACTTTTAGACTTCCCTGCCAGGGTTTTATCAGGGATGCTTGCTTGCTGGAGACAGACCCCCTCAAAATGTGGACTATCCCAGGCAAATGGAGACTAATTGCAACCTTAGTACAGTACCTTGTACAAAGTAATTTGACTGTACTGTAAATGATCTGTTTGAGCACTTGAACATTACATAACTCTGAGAGACATATCGCATTGAATTCTCTGGTCTGTCATAGGAGGCTACCTGTTGGTTTGGAAGTTGGTGGTTTTGAGGAACCATGAAATACAAATGACCCGGGCCAAGATCCATAATTGTTTGTTGTGACTCCATTCCTTGCTGATCCACTGTAACTCTGTTGTCCAGGTGTTTTTTCCACTGTAACCAGTCCTCCAGTATTACCCAGAATTCCGGCATGGATAGCTGCTTTGCATATGCTGGAATCCTAACATAAACATATGGATTTCAGTGAAAGATCAGTGTTAAACTTTTCTACATTATATATTTTATAATTTAGTGTTACATAAGAAAAGTAGTACTAAGTATAACTTACATCTGTATAGACATCAGTTCCCCAAACAGTTCCTCCATTCACCTGGCACTCAGATGGACACTGAACACTTAGAAATACAAAATATTGCTTTTTAAGACTTGTATTAATGTTATTATATTGTATATTATTTTCTCAGATTTTTTTGTGAATTTAATGTATTTATTTACAATAAAACTTACATTGAAATAGATTCCAGCAGGTTCCTGCCACTCATTGAACAGGAAGCTAGTACTAGGAAGAAATGGAAAACATGACATCAATTTTCTTGTCTGGGTAATGAAGAAGTCATAATAGCAATTCAGTGTTCTATTGTAACACTGGATTGCCTTCATATGAACAAACTGTAGTTAATCCTAACAAGCAATAGAATTCAATTACTGTTGTTCAGTTCTCTGAATGCTTAAATGTTGGCATGACTTCTGAGATTTGTGCAGGAGATGGACATGTAAATTGGCCGGAAGAGGTGCCAATATTTGCATACAGAGAGAAACTACAGGACCCATAGTGCTGGAGGGTTTTTTTTTTTTTTGAAAAGTCAGTGGCGTGTGAAACACACCCAAAAACTCCACCTGGTGCCAAAAAAAGTGCACACAAAGAGTGAACACAAAAACGTGCAGCGGGTGCTACAAGGTCCTCCCTAGGAAGGACCTTACCCTGATCCCCCCGGGGCATTAGGCTCCAGACAGTGACGGAGGTACTTCACTTGGGTCCATCTGGCTGAAACCAAACAGACCCACCCAAGTACCCAGTGGGACTCCCCCCAAAGGGAGTACCCATGAAAGAGGGTGAAGCAAGCTAAAAGGCCTATGTCCCCCCCCTCCCAAGACTTTCAGGGCAGGCCCAAGTTTTTCCAGGGATGCTTGCTTGCTGGAGACAGACCCCCTCAAAATGTGGACTATCCTAGGCAAATGGAGACTAATTGTAACCTTAGTACAGTACCCTGTGCAAAGTAATTTGACTGTACTGTAAATGATCTGTTTGAGCACTTGAACATTACCTAACTCTGAGAGCAGAGGCGGCTCTAGGAGTTGTGAGGCCTTAGGCGAAACTTACACATGAGGCCCCAATCACGCCCATAATGGGAAAAAAAAATGGCTGCAAAAAGATGCACAGATCTACCACACAGTTCATCGGCACAACTTCCAGGGCACCCTCCTCACCCATCAGACATATGCAGCCATTATAACTTCTGGGGCCCAGCAAGGTTGCAACCCCTCTAAGATTTTCCTGTGTCTTGGGAGAATGGGGAGGGGATTTCACTGAGCAGTTCCACATCCGCAGATGAAGTAGACTGGGGGGGATCCCAGCACAGCGCAGGGGGAGCAAGAGAGGGGATGGGAGACAGAGAGGAGGGGAGAGAGAGGGGAGGGGGAGTGAGAGATTGGGGGAGGGAAAGAGAGAGAGAGAGAGGGAGGGGAGCAAGACATTGTGAGTGAGAGGGGGAGGGAGACTAGGTGACCGAGAGGGAGGCAGAGAGGGGGAAAGGGGGGTGAGAGAGGGGTAGAGAAAGGGTGCACAAAAGGGGGAGAGAGAGGTGGAGAGAGGAGAGGAGGGGAGGGGGAGAGAGAGAGGTAGGAGAGAGAGAGAGAGAGAGAGAGGGAGAGAGAGAGGTAGAGAAAGGGTGTGCAAAAGGGGGAGAGAGAGGGAGGGGAGAGAGGGGGAAAGAGGGAAGGTAGAGAGGGAGGGAAGGTAGAGAGGGAAGGGGAGAGAGAGAGAGAAGGAAGGGAGGAGAGAGGGAGGGAGGAGAGAGGGAGGGAGGAGAGAGGGAGGGAGGGAGGAGAGAGGGAGGGAGGAGAGAGGGAGGGAGGAAAGGGAGGAGAGAGGGAGGGGGGAAGGCAGGAGAGAGGGAGGGAAGGGAGGAGAGAGGGAGGGAAGGGAGAGAGGGAGGGAAGGGAGGAGAGAGGGAGGGAAGGGAGAGAGGGAGGGAAGGAAGGGAGGGGAGAGGAAGGAAGGGAGGAGACAGAGAGGGAAGGGAGGAAAGAGGGAGGGAAGAGGAGAGAGGGGAGAGAAGGGAGGAGAGAGGGAGGGAAGGGAGGAGAGAGGGAAGGAAGGGGGGGGGAAGAGAGGGAAGGGGGAAGAGAGGGAAGGGGGGAGAAGGGGAAGGAAGGGAGGAGAGAGGGAAGGAGAGAGGGAGGGAAGGAAGGGAGAAGAGAGGGAGGGAAGGGAGGAGAGAGGAAGGGAGGAGGGTGGGAGGGGGGAGAGAGGGAGGAGGGAGAGGGAAGGAAGGGAGTGAAGGAAGGAAGGGAGAAGAAGGAAGGAAGGGAGAGAAGGAAGGAAGGGAGAGAAGGAGGAAGGGAGAGAAGCAAGGAAGGGAAGGGGAGGGAGAGAGGGAAGGAAGGGAGAAGAGAGGGAGGGAAGGGAGGAGAAGGGAGGGAAGGGAGGAGAGAGGGAGGGAAGGGCGGAGAGAGGGAGGGAAGGGAGGGAGAGAGAGGGAGGGGAGGGAGGGAGGGGAGGGAGAGGGAGGAGAGAGGGAGGGAAGTGGAGGGTGAGAGGGAGGGAAGGGAGAGAGGGAGGGAAGGAAGGAAGTGAGAGGTGGAGGGAGAGAGGGAGGGAAGGAAGGAAGGGAGGGAGAGAGGGAAGGGGGGATAGAAGGAAGGAGAGAGGGAGGGAGAGAGGGAGGGAAGGAAGGGAGAGAGGGAGGGAAGGAAGGGAGAAGAGAGGGAGGGAAGGGAGGAGAGAGGAAAGGAGGAGGGTGGGAGGGGGAGAGAGGGAGGGAGGGAGAGGGAAGGAAGGAGTGAAGGAAGGAAGGGAGAGATGGAAGGGAAGGGAGAGAAGGAAGGAATGGAGAGAAGGAGGAAGGGAGAGAAGCAAGGAAGGGAAGGGAGGGAGGATAGGGAAGGAAGGGAGAAGAGAGGGAGGGAAGGGAGGAGAGAGGGAGGGAAGGGAGGAGAGAGGGAGGGAAGGGCGGAGAGAGGGAGGGAGGAAGGGAGGGAGAGAGGGAGGGGAAGAGAGAGGGAGGGAGGGAGGGAGGGGAGGGAGAGGGAGGAGAGAGGGAGGGAAGTGGAGGGTGAGAGGGAGGGAAGGGAGAGAGGGAGGGAAGGAAGGAAGTGAGAGGTGGAGGGAGAGAGGGAGAGAAGGGAGGAAGGGAGGGAGAGAGGGAAGGGGGGATAGAAGGAAGGGAGGAGGGAAGGGAGAGAGGGAGGGAAGGAAGGGAGAGAGGGAGGGAAGAAGGGAGAAAGAGAAGGAAGGAAGGGAGAAGAGAAAGGGGGGGGAGGGAGGGGAAGGAGAGAGGGAGGGGAGGGAGGGGAAGGAGAGAGGGAGGGAGGGAGGGGAAGGAGAGAGGGAGGGAGGGCCGGGGGAGGAGAGAGGGAGGGGAGGGCGGGGGAGGAGAGAGGGAGGGAAGTGGAGGGAGAGAGGGGAGGGAAGGGAGAGTGGGAGGGAGAGAGGGAGAGAAGGGAGAGAGGGAGGG
The DNA here is from genome assembly GCF_037356315.1 of Lithobates pipiens. Lineage (NCBI taxonomy): Eukaryota > Metazoa > Chordata > Amphibia > Anura > Ranidae > Lithobates > Lithobates pipiens. The sequence continues at coordinate 264,860,300 of NW_027507785.1, read as the reverse complement.
GAGGGAGAGAGGGAAGGGAGGGAGAGAGGAAGGGAGGGAGAGAGGAAGGGGAGGGAGAGAGGAAGGGAAGGGGGATAGAGGGAAGGAGAGAGGGAGGGAAGGGAGAGAGGGAGGAAGAGAGAGAGGGAGGGAAGAGAGAGAGAGGGAAGAAGAGAGAGTGGAGGGGAGGGAAGGGAGAAGAGGGAGGGAAGGGCGGAGAGAGGGAGGGAATGGAGGGAGAGAGAGGGAGGGGAGGGAAAGAGAGGGAGGGGAGGGAGGGAGGGGAGGGGAGAGGGAGGAGAGAGGGAGGGAAGTGGAGGGTGAGAGGGAGGGAAGGGGAGAGGGAGGGAAGGAAGGAAGTGAGAGGTGGGAGGGAGAGAGGGAGAGAAGGGAGGAAAGGAGGGAGAGAGGGAAGGGGGGATAGAAGGAAGGGAGAGAGGGAAGGGAGAGAGGGAGGAAGGAAGGGAGAAAGAGAAGGAAGGAAGGAGAAGAGAGGGAGGGAAGGGAGGAGGAGAGAGGGGGGAGGGAGGGGAAGGAGAGAGGGGGGAGGGAGGGGAAGGCGAGAGGGGAGGGAAGGGAGAGTGGGAGGGAGAGAGGGAGAGAGGAAGGGAGGGAGAGAGGGGAAGGGAGGGAGAGAGGAAGGGGAGGGAGAGAGGAAGGGGAGGGAGAGAGGGAAGGGAGGGAGAGAGGAAGGGAGGGAGAGAGGAAGGGAAGGGGGATAGAGGGAAGGGAGAGAGGGAAGGGAGGGAGAGAGGAAGGAAGGGGATAGAGGGAAGGGAGAGAGGGAGGGAAAGGGAGAGAGGGAGGGAGGGAGAGAGGGAGGGAAGAAAGAGAGAGAGGGAGGGAAGAGAGAGAGGGGGAAGAGAGAGGGAGGGAAGAGAGAGGGAGGGGAGGGGAAGGGGGGAGAGGGTGGGAAGGGGTAAGAGAGAGGAGAGTGTGGTGAGAGAGGGGGAGGGAGGGAGAGGGGGTAAGAGAGGAGAGGGGGAGGGAGGGTGGGAGAGAGGGGAGAGGGAGGAGGGTTGGAGAGAGGGAGAGGGAGTAAGAGAGAGAAAGATAGAGGGGGAGAGAGGGGGTAAGAGAGAGAGAGGGGGAGGTGAGAAAGAGGGGGGTGAGGGAAAGGGGGCGAGGGAGATCTAGAGATCTGTCCCTGTCTGCAGCCCCTGGGGGGTGCAAAGAGCAGGGAGGAGCTGGAGAGTGCTGGGGGGTGGGGCTGGAGGGTGCTGGGGGCCAGAGAATGCTGGGGGGTGGGGGGCGGAGAGTGCTGGGGCCAGAGAGTGCTAGGGGGTGGGGGGCGGAGAGTGCTGGGGGCCAGAGAGTGCTGGGGGTGGGGGCCGGGAGGTGCTGGGGGGTGGGGACCGGAGAGTGCTGGGGGGTGGAGGGTGGAGAGTGCTGGGGGTGGAGGTGGAGAGTGCTGGGGGTGAAGGTGGAGAGTGCTGGGGGTGGAAGGTGGAGAGTGCTGGGGGCAAAAGAGAGCTAGGGGGGGTGGGGTGGAGAGTGCTGGGGGCCAGAGAGCGCAGGGGTGTAGGGTGGAGAGTGCTGGGGGCCAGAAAGTGCTAAGGGTGGGGGGTGGAGAGTGCTGGGGACCAGAGAGTGCTAAGGGTGGGGGGAGCTTCAGAGGGGAGGCAGAAAGAATGGAGAGCAGGGGGTGCTGGTGCAATGGGGGTGGAGCCAGGGAGGACAAGAATGGGCTGGAGAGCAGGAGGGGCAGAGCCAGGGAGCAAAGGGAGGGGCTGAAGAGCAGGAGGCGCGGAGAAAGGGAGTACAAGGAAGGGTGGAGCCAGGGAGCACAAGGAGGGGCTGGAGAGCAGGAGGGGTGAGCCAGTGAGCACACGGAGGGGCTGGAGAGCAGGAGGGGCGGAGCCAGGGAGCGCACTGAGGGCCAGAGCCAGGGAGCACAAGGAGGAGCCGGAGAGTACGGGGAAGCAGAAAAAGTTAGATAGGAGGAGCGATGGGGAGACTGCACATAGATAGTGGAATTGATTTTTCCATATTCCTCCATGCAACCGCTGAATGATTACCTGCAGACATTCAGCGGCTGTATGGAGTAATATGGAAAAATCAATTCCACTATGTGCAGCAGTCTCCCCACTGCTCCTCCTATTCAGGCACACAGGGAATGCTGGGAGGCATGGGCACTCACCTTGCCTCTGGTCGGCAGCATAAGAGTTCCTCCCGCTTCACACTCATGGGACTATCCAGCTGGGTAGTTTTTCAGCAACCCCCCTCCGACTCCAGAACCAAATAGGAGGCAGATGCGGAGGAGAGGTCTGGTGAGCGGCACAAGCAGAGAAGCTCAAGTGCGGGTCCCACATGGACATGCCGCACTCATGCCTTGGAGCCGGGTCTGTCATCCAGCCGCTGCGCCACCTAGAGGCCTCTACTGTCCTGCTCCCCGCACTTGCTGCCACCGGACCGGGATGAGACCTTGACAACTGTGATTGATCACAGGCAAATTAGTCAATTGCGAGGCCCCTGAGACTGCGGGGCCTTATGCAATCGCCTAATTAGAGAGCCACCTCTGCCTGAGAGACATATCATATTGAATTCTCTGGTCTGTGACAGGAGGCTACCTGGTGGTTTGGAAGTCGGTGGTTTTGAGGAACCATGAAATACAAATGACCCGGGCCAAGATCCATAATTGTTTGTTGTGACTCCATTTCTTGCTGATCCACTGTAACTCTGTTGTCCAGGTGTTTTTTCCACTGTAACCAGTCCTCCAGTATTACCCAGAATTCCAGCATGGATAGCTGCTTTGCATAGGTTGGAATCCTAAGATAAACATATGCATTTCAGTGAAAGATCAGTCTTATAATTTAGTGTTACATAAGAAAAGTGGTACTAAGTATAACTTACATCTGTATAGACATCAGTTCCCCAAACAGTTCCTCCATTCACCTGGCACTCAGATGGACACTGAACACTTAGAAGATGTATTAATGTTATTATATTGTATATTATTTTCTGTGATTTTTTTTGTGAATTTAATGTATTTATTTACAATAAAACTTACATTGAAATAGATTCCAGCAGGTTCCTGGCACTTGTTGAACAGGAAGCTAGTACTAGGAAGAAATGGAAAACATGACATCAAATTTCTTGTCTGGGTAATGAAGAAGTCATAATGACAATTCATTGTAGCACTGAATTACCTTCATATGAGCAAATTGTAGTTGGAGGCAGGAGTAGCATTATAAATCAAAAACCCCAGGAATGATTGAGGCAGTTGTGAAGAGTGGAAGGTCCTGTTGTAGAGAGAGCCTAGGAGTAGTGATGGCGAACAGTTTGCCCGGCGGTCGTTTTGCGGCGAATTTCGGCTGTTCGCAATTCGCCCGATCGGCGGACTATTGCCACCGTTCGCCCGGCGGACTTCCGTGTTTTCTGTGAAAAAGAACTTTGACCTATGATGACACATCCATCATGGGGTACAGGACAGCCAATTGAGACATTACAGCACATGGACACTTGGACATTCCCCCTAACTTATAAATACACCCGATCCGGCAGCCATTTTACATTCTTTCTTCTGTCACTATAGGGAGAGGTTGCAGTGTGGAGCAGGGAGAGATTGCAGTGACCCAAATCGCTAGCTATTTGGTACACAAAAGTTCTTTTCAGGACTGGTATAGGTGTTAGGTGTATATAGGTTTGCTGTGCTACTGATTGTTGCAGCAGCCTGAGTGTCTTTTGTCAGTTTAGAGAAAGGGACAGGACGCTGTGTGCTGCAGGGAGAGTCAGTTTAATCATTAGCTGTTACTATCAGGTCAACAAAAGTGCTATTCCAGTAACCAGTTATTGTTCCAGCAGCCTCTGTTTTGTCAGTTTATATAGGGACAGGCAGGAAGCAGTGTGTGAGGCAGTGAGGGTCAGTTTAATCAGTAGCTGTTACTATCAGGTCCACAAAAGTGCTATTCCAGTAACCAGTTATTGTTCCAGCAGCCTCTGTTTTGTCAGTTTATATAGGGACAGGCAGGAAGCAGTGTGTGAGGCAGTGAGGGTCAGTTTAATCAGTAGCTGTTACTATATTAGGTCCACAAAGGTTCTTTTCAGGACTGGTATCAGTGGTATGGTAATAGGCTTGTACACGTATAATATTCTTTCTTCCAAATATAGAAAGAATATTATACTTGACTGCTGCCCTTCTGCTGCAGTCTGCTAATCAGTCACAATACATAGGGTTGAGGTGCACTACTGCTGACCGCTGCCCTATACTGCAGCAGTCCTTCATCAGTATAGGGACTGACGTACAGTCTGCTAATCATTCACAACCTACTTGTTCCACAAAGGTCCTTATAAGGACTGGTAACCTGGTGTAGCGTGCTACAATACATAGGGTTGAGTGAGGTACAGTCTGCTATTCTATAAGGACTGGTATAGGTCCACAATACATAGGGTTGAGGTGCACTACTGCTGACCGCTGCCCTATACTGCAGCAGTCCTTCATCAGTATAGTGACTGACATACAGTCTGCTAATCAGTCACACACAACCTACTTGTTCCACAAAGGTCCTTATAAGGACTGGTAACCTGGTGTAGGGTGCTACAGTACATAGGGTTGAGTGAGGTACAGTCTGCTATTCTGTAAGGACTGGTATAGGTCCACAATACATAGGGTTGAGGTGCACTACTGCTGACCACTGCCCTATACTGCAGCAGTCCTTCATCAGTATAGGGACTGACGTACAGTCTGCTAATCAGTCACACACAACCTACTTGTTCCACAAAGGTCCTTATAAGGACTGGTAACCTGGTGTAGGGTGCTACAATACATAGGGTTGAGTGAGGTACAGTCTGCTATTCTATAAGGTCCTTATAAGGACTGGTAAGGTATAGGGTACTACAGTACATAGGGTTGAGTGAGGTACAGTCTGCTATTCCTTAAGGACTGGTATAGGTCCACAATATATAGGGTTGAGGTGCACTACTGCTGACTGCTGCCCTATACTGCAGCAGTCCTTTATCAGTATAGGGACTGAGGTACAGTCTGCTAATCATTCACAACCTACTAGTTCCACAAAGGTCCTTATAAGGACTGGTAAGGTATAGGGTACTACAGTACATAGGGTTGAGTGAGGTACAGTCTGCTATTCCTTAAGGACTGGTATAGGTCCACAATATATAGGGTTGAGGTGCACTACTGCTGACTGCTGCCCAATTCTGCAGCAGTCCTTTATCAGTATAGGGACTGAAGTACAGTCTGCTAATCACAACCTTCTAGTTCCACAAAGGTCCTTATAAGGACTGGTAAGGTATAGTGTACTACAGTATATAGGGTTGAGGGAGGTACAGTCTGCTAATCACAACCTAAAAAGCACACCATACTATATGCCCGTACCCTCCTGTTTGAAGAGGTTGAGCGGTGTCATATTTTTGGGGCCCAGCAGCAAGTTGCTGGTATCAGTGCTGCTGTTAGTGCTCTCTATCTCGGTGCTGGTGTCAGTGCACTCTATCACGGTGCAGGTGTCAGTGCTGTATATCACGGTGCTGGTGATCATCTCCTGCACCCTCTTCTTTGCCTACCCTGACCTTCCCTCGCCTCCATTGTCTCAAGAGTCCTGAATTGTCAGAATTTCACATATAAAAAAAGAATGCTTGTAGTTGTCGATCCCAGATTCACCTCATACATGTGTTATGTCATTGGCCATGTGGTGGGACTATGTGTGCACAGCTAGTAATTATTTTGTGGCTGCAAATATGACCTTTAGGTTTGTAAAGCTCACCATCCCTGTGCTATGCTGACTTCCTCCTGGGGCTGCTTATTATGAGGGGCTCCCACCATCCCTGTGCTGACTTCCTCCTGGGGCTGTACCTCTGCTGTGCATATTATGAGGGGCTTCCACCATCCCTGTGCTATGCTCATTATGAGGGCCTCTCACCATCCTTGTGCTGTGCTGACTTCCTCCTGGGGCTGCTTATTATGAGTGGCTCCCACCATCCCTGTGCTGTGCTGACTTCCTCCTGGGGCTGCTTATTATGACTGGCTCCCACCATCCCTGTGCTGTGCTGACTTCCTCCTGGGGCTGTACCTCTGCTGTGCATATTATGAGGGGCTCCCACCATCCCTGTGCTATGCTTATTATGAGGGGCTCCCACCATCCGTGTGCTATGCTGACATCCTCCTGGGGCTGCTTATTATGAGGGGCTCCCACCATCCCTGTGCTGTGCTGACTTCCTCCTGGGGCTGTACCTCTGCTGTGCATATTATGAGGGGCTCCCACCATCCCTGTGCTATGCTCATTATGAGATGCTCCCACCATCCCTGTGCTATGCTCATTATGAGGGGCTCCCACCATCCCTGTGCTGTGCTGACTTACTCCTGAGGCTGCTTATTATGAGGGGCTCCCACCATCCCTGTGCTATGCTGACATCCTCCTGGGGCTGCTTATTATGAGGGGCTCCCACCATCCCTGTGCTATGCTGACATCCTCCTGGGGCTGCTTATTATGAGGGGCTCCCACCATCCCTGTGCTATGCTCATTATGAGGGGCTCCCACCATCCCCTTGCTATGCTGACTTCCTCCTGGGGCTGCTTACGGTGCAGGTGTCATTGCTGTATATCACGGTGCTGATGTCAGTGCTCTCTGTCATGGTGCTGCTGTCAGTGCTGTATATCACGGTGCTGGTGTGAGTGCTTTATGTCACGCTGCTGATGTCAGTGCTCTCTATCACGGTGCTGGTGTCAGATCACTCTATCACGGTGCAGGTGTCATTGCTGTATGTCACACTGCTGATGTCAGTGCTCTCTATCACTGTGCTGCTGTCAGTGCTGTATATCACGGTGCTGGTGTGAGTGCTTTATGTCACGCTGCTGATGTCAGTGCTCTCTATCACGGTGCTGCTCTCAGATGACTCTATCACGGTGCAGGTGTCATTGCTGTATGTCACACTGCTTGTGATCATCTCCTGCATCCTCTTCTTTGCCTACCCTGGTCCCTGACCTTCTCTCTCCTCCATTGCCTTCATGCGCTCCACAGTCCTGAATTGTCACAACAATTTCCCATATAAAAAAAGAATGCTGGTAGTTGTCGATCCCAGATTCACCTCATACATGTGTTATGTCATTGGCCATGTGGTGGGACTATGTTTGCACAGCTATTAATTATTTTGTGGCTGCAAATTTGACCTGTAGGTTTGCAAAGTTCGCCTCCCATTGAAGTCAATGGGGCCCGCCGCGAATGTTCCGGTTCGCGAACTATCGGCCGCGTTCGCGCTCCGCGTTCGCGAAACGTCCCGTCGGAAGTTCGTCCATCACTACCTAGGAGACTGGCTACAGTTTTAGTGCTGCATCAAAACCAGGATCCATCAATTCTGTAAAAGTTCCTACTAGAGTTCATGGCTGCTTTGCGGAAGCCGCTAGTTATTGGCTCATAGCCAGAAGCAACTGGGAACCAGCAACATTCTAAAGGCCTCCACCTGTGAAAGAGAACCCACGTCATCAGATACAGTGGAATTGGTGAGTGAACTACTGTTTTTTTCAGAGCTCCATTAGTTGATTCTGCGCAGAATCAACTGGAGTTACTGCCCTTTATCCTCACTGACAACTTCCATCTGCTTACCACTGCAGTCTGGCAGTCCTGCTGGCCAGCATTTACATAGTTGCCAACTGTCCCGAATTTCACGGGACATTCCTGGGATTAGGACATTTGTCCCGAATTAATTTTGTTCCCGGAAATGACGTAAACAACAAAACGTACACCGAGGCGAGTCTTGGTCACATTACTTCCAGTCCCTCAGGCACCATCTGATCACCCGACACGCTAACAGCCCCAGTGTCGGGCTAATGCCGCGTACACACGATCGAATTGTCCGGCGTACTTAGTCCGGCAAACAGTCCGGCGGATAGTCTGGCAGACTTTCTACCGAACGGACTTGGCCACACACGGACACACAGAAAGTCCGGCGTTTGCTAGCGCGATGACGTACAGCACGTACGACGGGACTAGAAAAAGGAACTAGAATACTCACAAATGTATTGTCCGCTGAAACCCAAGTCCGGCAGAAAGATTGGACTGCATAAATACTTTCTAAGTCCGCCGGACTTTACGCTGGGAAAGTCCGCTGAAGCCCACACACAATCGAATTGTCCGGTGAAATGCGTTTTGGCGGACTAAGTACGCCGGACAATTTGATCGTGTGTACGTGGCATAAGGCACCATTCATGTAAGCAGCCATTTGGCATTTATATTTTATCATTTTTTAAATAAACAGGATTTCGCTATCGGTAACATTTGTGCTTGGGACTTTAATTGATTGATGGCCTTTTGGTCCACCATTTGTGTTTTTCACTGCATATGTATTTTTACCTATGGCACTTTGCACTTTATTTTATAATCCAATGTAGTTGTTTGAGGTATTTGAACACTCTTTGCACAGTTCTATTTTAGTTTGTTATTAGAGCTCCCTCTACACACAATTTCACTAGTATTTTGAGTAGTATACCTTCCTGATTAGGGGAGCAGACATTTTATATTATTAGTTTCATTTACAATAGATCAGTTAGTTTGGCGCAAAGTACACATTTTTTATCATCATGTGCGTGTAAAGGCAGGCATTCCAATACTTTTGGTAATATAGTATATGTTTTCTGCTACGTAAACCATTATCAGCAGATTTTCTCACAGATATGCACCTTAGTTGAGTGCCTACCATTCCTAACCTACAAGCATTGTTGAATGTCAGTATTATTCTCTCACAGGCATCTGCACTGCCTTGCATTCCTTCATATAGAATAAAGTGTACATTTTATGCCCTAGGCAACTACCTTAAAGCGGAGTTCCAATAAAAAAAAAAAAAAATTCAAAGTCAGCAGCTACAAATACTGCAGCTGCTGACTTTTAATAATCGGACACTTACCTGTCCCAGGGTCCAGCGATGCGGGGGGAACGAGGCCCCGCTCATCTACCCCTCCTCTCTGTGGTGCCAACATTGTCACTGTGGGCTTCACAGTCGGGCACACACTGCTGTGACTGTCCGGGCAATTATCTGGGCTCTGTGATGTGTCCCAGATGATTGCCAAGAGGGAGGGGGAAGAGATGATCTTCCTTCCGGGGCAATGGGTGCGCCAGGAGGAAGTGGAGCTGGATCCCTCTAAAAAGAGGGTTTCCACCCCCCCCCCCCCCAAAATAAAATGTGGCATGTCAGGGGGCCATCTTCCCTTAAAGTGGAAGTTCCATTTTTTGGTGGAACTCCGCTTTGAAGAGCATTTTGTGAACTGTTGTCCTAACTGACTATTAGCAGTGATCTGTGAAAAGCATGCTTACAATACAAGCCCAAAAGCAACATATTTATTTGCTGTGCATTCTTTATTCTCTTAGATATATAATTGCTGTTATTTTTTTTTTTTTAGCTATATCCTTTTTTCATGACTATTTACTTTGTTGGGTCCTTCATTGGTATCCTCTTCTTTTTTTTTTTAGTTGGTTTCTGTGGGTGGTGTACATGTCTACAATTAAACGGCCCCTGGACCAGCCCATGCACCTGGCAGTCTTGTGCAAGTCAGCTCACATTAGAAATACTGCATTGTATATATGGGCAAAATAGCAGCTGGCTTTAAAGTGAAACTAAATAAAATGTTTAATCATTATGCTACTATTATTAATAAATTGATAGAAAGGTATATTTTCTTTATTTTTTTTCCATTCATTTCTTCCTTGTTTCTGTCCTAGGCCAAAATGCCCAGGAGTCTTCATGGGCATTTTTTGTCTGTCATTTGGACGAGGGAAGGAGAGGTTTTCTCAGCTAAGCACACCCAGCCATCCGGCAAGCTAAGGGTTAATAAATCAAATGCCCTTATTCAGGATGGCCATGGCTAGAAGAACTGTTTTACAAAGTGAAATCAAATCAGATTACCCATTTAGAGCGTCCATTTGATGACGAAACGCATCTGGGAGGGCACGCAGTTTGTTTGGGAGGACAGGCTCCGTTCATATATGCTGGCCGGCATTGTTTTTTTACACGCATTCTGCTTTTATAAAATTGTAAGTGCAACCTTTAAATAAATGTATTTGATACTTTTTAAATATACCCTGTTTCCCCGAAAATAAGGCATAGCGTGATTGTCGTGATGGCTGCAATATAAGCCCTACCCCCCCAAATAAGCCCTACCGTGTTTCCCCCGAAAATAAGCCCTACCCTGAAAATAAGACCTACAAGGACTTTAACTAGGGCTTATTTGGGGGGTAGGGCTTATATTGCAGCCATCACCAACAATCACACTAGGTCTTATTTTCGGGGGAAACTATGGCAGTCATTCTCTTTTTCTTGGGTAATATGTGAAAACATATGAACACCCGGACGGACGTAGCGTGTAATTACTCCTGGTGTGGACATCTGCAAGCTTAAAGTCCCTAGGCTGAGTTTAGCCAACTGCCTTTATTGCTTGCCATCTGGTAAGCATAACTTACACCTATGGTGATTGGGCACTTTTTGGAGTTCAGGCATGTACACTGTGGTGTTCAACAACTAGTGGCTTCAGTAATCCTTTTTCCCTTGCGATCATTTGAGCAATGTTTTTTCTGGGACTTTATGGGATTATGGATTTTGATACATTAATTTTATAGTGCGTTTTTTTTTATTTCATTTGGTGTTGTCGCACTATATGCTGCTGCTGTTTTTGTGTGTTTTTTTCTCTTCCTTGTTACTCTAGCGCTGTTGCATCTCCATTTTTCCTATATTGTTTTACAAAGTGATTTCTCAACAAAATAAAGCATGTCAACATGATTGGATGGGGGAGTTTGCTGTGAATATTAAATATGAATAAAATACTGTTTTTGGTTTGTGGGGTTCAGATACAGTTTATTTCTACTTAAAGTACTATTCTCATGACAGAAAATTACCTGTTGGTTTTGTGAATGTGTTTTCATTAGGATTGGGAAGAGCAAAAGACACTTGTTCTGAAATAGAAAATTGAATGTTAGAATAATGATCTCATCAGCCATCTCAGTCAAAGTTTTATATGTATTGTATAAATTCACAGGCATTATATTTATTCATTAAAAGGTACCACCCATTGTATGTTTATGATATTTTATACACTTTTAAATTAATATGAATTGTGATTCAAAATGCTTAAATGTGTATACAGTACAGGCATTAAAACAGGAAGACATCATCATTAACGTGGCAGCTACTTAAAAAATATTCTTGGATTAAATATCAAATATAGATACAGAATAAAACCTCTGAAATATAGATGTAAATACAGAGAAAGGAAATATAGAGGAAATAGAGGGGAAATGAAATAAATAGTCCTTAGTGAATCCAGATAAAGCACCTAGTAGTAGAAAAAAGTGCATCTACTAGCTTTTGATGTCTAGATCCACTTTGATTGAGGTGCTAGGTTAATTGGGTTGACAATGCACAAAGCATCCGAACAGAAAATATTTAATATTTGTTACCAGTTTGTTATCTGTTTCAGGCTACTTTTAAGGCCGGGTTCACATACAGGTATGTGTGAATTTGATGCAGTTTTAACTGCATCCAATTTGCATGACATATGATAGTCAATAGTGCTGATTCATACATATTCATACATATCCGGGGTGGCCGCCTTGCGATTTTCTGTGCATTTTTGGGTCCGGTTCAGGTGCAAATTCAGGCAAAAATTTGGGCCTAATTCGCACCTGAACCGTTGAACAGAAATGCACTGGCCCCTGGGCTGCAAACTGTGGCCGCACATATGTGAATCTGGCCTCAATAGAGCAGAATCTCCTCCAATCAGCAGGGGATCTGTGAGCAGAATTGGAGCTGAATAGGATGAATGTCCGTTTTGTGACATATATGCCTGTTCAGTTTGTGCCCAATGGACACGAGTGGACCCATGACAGCTTTATGGCCAAGCTAAATGAATCATCATCACAATAATGCTTAAACTGCATCTACTGCCAAAACTTTTTTATTAGAGGATAGAATGGGGATTTATTAGAGTAATTTTATTTATTTTTTTACATCTCTTTGTGGTCCCTTTCCTTCTTGTGACAGTGGCAACATTGTCAAAAGGGCGAAAAGTGATGAGTAAGCTCCAATGGAAACACAACATTAAAACACTTTTTTAGTATAGTAGAGGAAGACTAGAACCCCCATCAACTTGTAGTTTTTGCGTCTGCTGGACATCAATTGTGGTGTAATTTTAAAGATTGCGGGGGTGGAGTGGGTTACTAGTTTTGATTATGCAGCTCATGTATAATCCAGACTAATCAGACAGGATAGTCCTGTTTGAAGAGGCACTGCAAGTAAAACTGTTAAAATTATCTCTGTACTAGAATACAAACAACCTAATTGCAGCTTTTCTTTTTTCTTTGAGCATAGGAACTAAATAGGTGCCACTGGACACATGAGTCAGACAAAGGCATGCGTACTAGGTGATATTTACTGAATTACGCAACAAAAAATGCAAAACAAAAAACTGTACTAAGCCTCACATGGAACCCCCCAATAACAAAATCCCAGTAGAAGGAGTCTTATGCCTTGTACACACGATCAGACTTTCCGACAACAAAACTGTGGAATTTTGACCGAAGGGCGTTGGCCCAAACTTGCCTTGCATACACACAGCCATACGATTGTTGGCCAACAATTACGAACGTAGTGACGTACTACGTTGTTTTTCAGCTCTTTAGCGCCACCCTTTAGGCTCCTTCTGCTAATTTCCTGTTAGTAGAAGTTTAGTGAGTGTTGATTCATACTTTTCATTTTGCACTTTTCAGTTTGTTTCTGAACGGCCGCTCCTCAACCAGACATGTTGCAGAATCGGAGGAGATAACGTGTTAAACGTGTTATTTATTATTGGCCTTGGAGATATTGCTTTGACATTATTATTTTTTTGACATTACGAATGCTAGTTTACAAGACCGACCGCTTCCGGCGTGTCCTTGCTTCCGAGCATGCGTGTTTGTACTTTGGACTTTTGTCCGACAGACTTGTGTAAACATGCTCGGGAAATCCGGCATAAAATTTGAAAACATGCTATCCGACATTTGTTGGCGGAAAGTCAGATAACAATTGTCTGATGGAGCATAAACATGGTCGGATTTACCGCCAACAGGCTCACATCGAACATTTCCTGTTATAAAGTCCGATCATGTGTACAAGGCATTACACTGTTGAGCCATGTAGTCCCTTGGGAGAAAAACAGCCTAACTCCCTATTAAGGATGAACTCCGGCGTGTTCAAACACTCGACGTGCAGCACCCACCAGGAAGTCGGCACGGTGCTGCACTAATCACAAGCAGTGAGACATTTTCCGATCTCTGCAGCTGCACATCGGGACAATGTCCCACTGCCTGTGATTAGCGCAGCACCATGCCGACCTCCTGGTGGGCACTGCACGTGTAGTGTGCAAACATGCCAGAGCTCATCCTTACTCCCTACTGCAGTGGTCATCACCCCTGTCCTCAGGACCCACTAACAGGCCAGGTTTTATGTATTAGGCTGGGAAGATGCAGACTAGAATACGGCAATCACTGAGCAGCAAATTATATCACCTGTGATGTATTTCAGTTATCTTGCAAACCTGGACTGTAAGTGGACCCTGAAGACAGGGTTGATGACTGCATCAAAAACACAAGTGTTACTTTTTTTAATGCATTTTTTAAAAAAAAATTCTCCATAAAAAACGGTGTATAGCTGGTTGTTAAGGAGCCAGACAGGAAGCTGGCTGTTATGTCCTTAACACCAATAAGTCATTAGCTGTCAGCGTGAAAAAAAAAGAAATAGGAAAAAAAAAAAACTCCTCCCCTCCCTTTCCTGACCTGCCGGGCTGCATGCTCGGACAAGGGTCTGGTATGGATTTTTGGAGGGACCCCACACCATTTTATTCCAGATTTTTTATTGGAGGCAATTCTTTTTTTACACTCATCTGTCAGCGGGAAATCCCACTGACAGCTGATGACTCGTCAAAAAAACGCAAAACTGCATGCAAGAATGCATGAAAAATGTGGGTTTAAAAACACAAAACACACTGCAAAACCAGCTGGAAAAATATACCATAACCGCATAGCTGTCACCTTTTGAAAAAATAATAAATGCACATATTTTTGCAGGAAAAAATTAATGTGTATGTTTCTTTTTTACAGATTATTGCACCCACAATCAATGGATCTCAGTGTAATGTCAGGCTACTGCAAATACTTCCTCTAGCTCTCTGATCATACCCCCATTGAGGCTCTGAGGAAGAAGGTACTACTTCGAAACACGTCAGCCAGCAGCGGTCCTGGTGTCCTCCCCTTTGCTATCTGGAGACTATTGGTTCCATGACTGCCACAAATAGGTGGCTTTTACAAGCAATAATTCTCCATATGTTTGCGAGTAGTTTTAAAATAGTTTTTATGAATAAATTGCTTGGGATAATACACAAGGCTGGTGCGCCCTCTTCTTTTTATCTTTTTTATCCTCATACCTCAATACCTGTCCATTGAGAACTGCAATTCCATCTGCCATGGGTCCATGTGGGTGGATGATGAATGAATGATGGGGCAGTGTGGGTGGAACCCCGCGCAGGGACACCAATTTTAAATATGACAGTACTTCAGGGAAGAAGAATCCCTACTTGCTGTCACAGGGGGTGATTTGAAGGTGGAAGGGAGGCATTTGCACTATGTTACATGTGGGTGTCACATGATGGAAAAGGTGAACTTAGCTTTTAAAGAGAAAATACTTGTGTAATTGATGCAAAAAAAAATCATAATTACAATAGAAAGGTGCAAAGAGCACAAAATGTATATATCTCCTCGGAAAAAAAATCTCAAGCCTATTAATTGTGAATAGGGATGAGCCGAACACCCCCCGGTTCGGTTCGCACCAGAACTTGCGAACGACCCCCGCGTTCGGTACGAACGTTAGAACCCCATTGAAGTCTATGGGACTCGAACGTTCGAATTGGAAAGTGCTAATTTTAACGGCTAATATGCAAGATAGTGTCCTAAAAAGGGTTTGGCGACCTGCCTCCTGCCTCAGGGGACATGGGTCACTGCAAAAAAAAGTTTTAAAAACTACCGTTTTGGTGGGAGTACTGATTTTAATGACGATTAAAGTGAAAAAAAAAAGTGAAATATTCCTTTAAATATGGTGCCTGGTGGGTGTCTGTAGTATGCCTGTGAAGTGCCACGTGTTTCCCGTGTTTAGAACAGTCCCTGCACAAAATGACATTAAGCGGAAATAACACCATTTAAAACTGCTTGCGGTTTTAATGTTATATCTGGTTCCTGCAATATGGTTGAAAATCATTCAGAAAAATGGCATGGGTAGCCCTCCCTGCCCATTACCAGCCTATTTGGGTCTTGTACGCATATTAAGGGGAACCCTGTACCCATATTAAAAAAAGGAAATGCGTGTGGCCCCCAGGCCCTATATACTCAGAACAGCAGTATACAGGCGGTGCAAACAAGACTGGGACTGTGTAGGTTTGTTGTGTTAAGTTGAATCTGTTTGTAATTTTCAACTGGTACATTTTTAAAGTGTAGCTCCAGTCCAAAAAAATATTTTTAAGCTTTTTGGAAAACATAGGGAAGGGTTATCACCCCTGTATAATTTGTTTTGTCGTCCATCTTTTTTCATCTCACTTGCTGTTGTCTCCTTCCGTTTGCAAGTAGGAGATGTTTGTAAGTTGGATGTTTGAAAGTAGGGGCCTGCCCTATATGCTCTGCAGAAATGGCGGAACAAAGTGTTGGTTTTGCAACAACATTGTAAGCCCTCAAAGTGACTCTTGGTGGGCGCTGGAGCGCCCTGCTGTGAACGATTATATCAAGAATTGTAATTACATGCCATTGTTGAACAGTGGTAGAAAAATTGACCTTTGGTGGTTGTGGTGCTGGTGCCACAACACTATAAGTCCTCACAGTTACTCTGGGTGGGCACAGGAAGGGGCCCTCCTGTGAAATATTATATCAAGAATTGTAATTACATGTCCCTGTTAAACAGGGGCAGAAAAATTGGGCCTTAGGCACTGGTGCCATCACACTGCAACCTCTGCCATACACTCTAGTTTTATTGCAGGAATTAGCCCTGCTGCAAAGCATTGCATCAAAAATTTTACTTAAACGCCCCTGTTAAACAGGGGCAGAAAAATTGGGCCTTAGGCACTGGTGCCATCACACTGCAACCTCTGCCATACACTCTAGTTTTTTTGCAGGAATTAGCCCTGCTGCAAAGCATTGCATCAAAAATTGTACTTAAATGCCCCTGTTAAACAGGGGCAGAAAAATTGGGCTGCTGGCATCACCCAGAACCAAAAATGTTCTTCCAACATATCAGCGGAGGAGGAAGAGGATAGACAATCAACATAACAGGACAGTCACTCAGCATCAGCATAGGCAGTCTTCAAGGGATGTGGTATTTCAAAAAAAATTATTCGGTTACATCAGCTTCAGGTGCTTGGTAGCTGTGGGTGATCCAAGACTGATTCATCTTGATGAAGGTCAGTCGATCAACTGATTCGGTGGACAGGTGCACCCTGTGATCGGTAACGAAGCCACCAGCAGCACTGAAGGTGCGTTCCGAAAGAACGCTGGATGCAGGACAGGCCAGTAGCTCAATTGCATACTGTGCAAGCTCTGGCCAGTGATCCATCCTCAAGACCCAGTAAGCCAGAGGATTTTCAGTGGGAAAGGTGTCCAAGTCTGACCTTGCCCCTAGGTATTCCTGCACCATGTAAATTAGACGCTGGCGATGGGTGCTGGAACCAATCATACCTTGGGGCTGCGGACTAAAAAATTGTCTGAAAGCATCAGTCAGACGGCCACCTTCTCCACCGCTCCTTCTGACTGATGCCTCAGCAACACGTTGTCCAGGACCAGGAGTTTGTGACCTCCCAGTCTCTGGGAACGCGTTGCACAGAGCTTTCTGCAAGGCCTCCCGGAGATGTCTCATCCTCTGCTCCCTCTGCGATGGCAAGATAAGGTCGGCAACCTTACCCTTGTACCGTGGATCAAGGAGAGTGGCCAGCCAGTAATGGTCCCTCTCCTTGATCCGAAGAATACGAGGATCCTTCCGCAGGCTTTGCAGGATCAGGGAGGCCATGCAGCGTAGGTTAGCTGAGGCATTCGGTCCGGAGTCCTCTGGGTCACTAAGGACAACATGATCCGCAGCTACCTCCTCCCAGCCACGTACAAGTCCACGTGTTTCTTGGGACTTTAAATCATCCCTATAAGACTGCTGCTGCTGAGTGCCAGCCTCCACCTCCATGCTGACACAATCATCCTCCTCCTCCTCTTCCTCCTCCTCACCCTCTTCCTGTGTGATGGGTGGCACAGCAGGAACACTGTCTGGATAAAGGGGGCCTTGAGAGGCAAGGAAGTCCTCCTCTTCCTGCCTCTGTTCTGCCTCAAGTGCCCTGTCCATTATTCCACGCAGCGTATGCTCCAAGAGGTGGACAAGAGGTATAGTGTCACTGATGCATGCACTGTCACTGCTCACCATCCTTGTGGCCTCCTCAAACGGTGACAGGACAGTGCATGCATCCCTGATCATGCCCCACTGGCGTGGTGAGAAAAAACCAAGCTCTCCTGACTCTGTCCTGGTGCCGTAGTCGCACAGGTACTCATTGATGGCCCTCTGCTGCGTGTGCAGCCGCTGCAGCATGGCCAATGTTGAGTTCCATCTGGTGGGCATGTCACATATAAGGCGGTTCTTGGGCAGGTTCAACTCCTTTTGGAGCTTAGCCAGCCGAGCACAGGCATTAAATGATCGGCGGAAATGCACACAGACTCTCCTGGCCTGTTTCAGGACATCCTGTAAGCCGGGGTACCTGCCCAAGAACCGCTGCACCACCAGGTTAAGGACGTGAGCTACACAGGGCACATGGGTCAGTTGTCCCTGTCGGAGGGCGGAGAGGAGGTTGGTGCCATTGTCGCAAACCACCATTCCTGGCTTAAGCTGGCGTGGCGTCAACCACCTCTCGGCCTGCCCCTGCAGAGCTGACAAAACATCCGCCCCAGTGTGGCTCCTGTCCCCCAAACAAACCAGCGCAAGCACGGCATGGCATAGTTTTGCCTGCGTACTTGCGTAGCCCCTGCAACGCCTACGGAGCACCGCTGGTTCTGAGGACAGAGCACTGGAAGAGGCCATGGAGGAAGAAGAAGAGGAGGGGGTGGAGGAGAGAGGTGTGTCACAACCAATAGTAGCATTTTGGAGGCGTGGTGGCGGAACAACCTCCAATACTACTGCACCTTGTCCTGCATCCTTCCCAGCAGCCAGAAGAGTGACCCAATGGGCCGTGAAAGACAGGTAACGTCCCTGTCCATGCCTGCTGGACCATGAGTCAGCGGTAATATGCACCTTACCGCTGACCGCCCTGTCCAGCGAGGCAAGGACATTGCCTTCCACATGCCGGTAGAGAGCCGGAATTGCCTTCCGTGAGAAAAAGTGGCGTTTGGGGACCTGCCACTGAGGAACCGCACATTGTACAAACTCACGGAAGGGGGCCGAGTCTACCAACTGAAAAGGCAACAGTTGAAGTGCTAGCAATTTAGCCAAGCTAGCATTCAACCGCTGGGCATGTGGATGGCTGGGAGTAAATTTCTTCCGCTGGTCCAGCAGCTGGGGCAGGGACATTTGTCTGCTATAATCGGACGTGGATGTACCACTAGCAGAGTTCCCGGAAGCACTTGGCTGTGACACACCTAATTCTACACCTTCATTCCTCTCAGAGCAGGTTTCAGAGAGGACTGAAGGTCTAGTGGGGTTGGAGATGCCAGCTGATGAGGAGCAAGGAGAGGTCCGCTTTGTTCTTTGGTGTGGGTCTTTGAGGTATGCTTGCCAACGAGCTGCATGGCAGGTCAACATATGTCTGGTCAAGCATGTGGTGCCCAAGCGGCTGATGTTTTGGCCACGTGAGATACGCTTGAGACATATGTTGCAAATAGCAGTGGTGCGATCTGATGCACTCGTCTCAAAAAAGGCCCACACCAAAGAACTTTTAGAATAACGCGCAGAGGAAGCGCTCTGCGCAGAGGAAGCGCTCTGCGCAGGCGGAGCTCTGCGGTGTGATTCAGTCGGTGTGCTGCCCCTAAGCTGGCCCCCGGAGGGCATCCTGCCTCGTTGGACATGTGCCTCCTCCTCCTCCTCCTCCCTCCTTCCAGGCACCCACGTGGAGTCAGTGCCCTCATCATCCCCTCCCTCTTCATCGCTGTAGCAAACCTGGCAGTATGCTGCAGCTTGTGGAACATGACTGCCAGATTGCTGTCCTTCTTGAGCATCCCCTCTCTGTGCTCACGCTACTGCCTTCCTCTAGCTGAGTGTCATCATCAGAGCCCACCAAACACTGGGCATCCTCCTGGAGCATGTACCCAACACTGTGCTCAAAGAGTTCAGGAGACTCCTCAGGAGGACGTGGTGGGTCTAGGGAAGGAGTCACTGATGATGACATTGAGAGGAGGGACGACGATGTGTTGGCAGCTGCTTTTCTACTACCCTGAGACTGGGTGAGAGAGGATGAGGAGGATGAAGAGGGCTTGGTCATCCACTCTACCAAGTCGTTGGCATGTTGCGGTTCAACATGTCCAGCTGCAGAAAAGAAGGACAAGCATGTCCCATGGCCACGTGCTGATGACAATGCACCGCGTCCACGACCAGCACTGTTGTCTCTAGACACAGAGCCTGCTTGCCCTCTTTTATCGGCTCGCGCCTGTCTGCCTCTCCTTGCTGGCCTTCCAGACATGGTAATGGCCTGAAGGGAGTTGGGTAAAACAGTAGTTGGGTAGTTTATATTGTGCTGGAGGCACACAACACCCACTAACTCCTGCAGATGCCTTTTTTATAGAACAGCAGAGTTAGAGGGGTATATACAGATGTATACTGTGCTGTGCTGGAAGCACACACAACTTCCAATAACTCCAGCAGATGCCAATCGGGCCCAAATAGAGAACAGCTATGTAGGTGGATAATAGCGGTATGTACTGGGTACAGAGCAGGCACACAGCACGCACTATCTCCTGAGTGACACTACTGACTGCAAGCTCTATTGTTAAAGATGGACCACTAGCTATATAGGTGAGGTGAATATCACGGTGTATACTGCGGTCAGGGCACGCAGACAATAACCAGAAAACAGCAGAGTTAAAGGGGTATATACAGATGTATACTGTGCTGTGCTGGAAGCACACACAACTTCCAATAACTCCAGCAGATGTCAATCGGGCCCAAATAGAGAACAGCTATGTAGGTGGATAATAGCGGTATGTACTGGGTACAGAGCAGGCACACAGCACGCACTATCTCCTGAGTGACACTGCTGACTGCAAGCTCTATTGTTAAAGATGGACCACTAGCTATATAGGTGAGGTGAATATCACGGTGTATACTGCGGTCAGGGCACGCAGACAATAACAAGAAAACAGCAGAGTTAAAGGGGTATATACAGATGTATACTGTGCTGTGCTGGAAGCACACACAACTTCCAATAACTCCAGCAGATGTCAATCGGGCCCAAATAGAGAACAGCTATGTAGGTGGATAATAGCGGTATGTACTGGGTACAGAGCAGGCACACAGCACGCACTATCTCCTGAGTGACACTACTGACTGCAAGCTCTATTGTTAAAGATGGACCACTAGCTATATAGGTGAGGTGAATATCACGGTGTATACTGCGGTCCGGGCACGCAGACAATAACAAGAAAACAGCAGAGTTAAAGGGGTATATACAGATGTATACTGTGCTGTGCTGGAAGCACACACAACTTCCAATAACTCCAGCAGATGTCAATCGGGCCCAAATAGAGAACAGCTATGTAGGTGGATAATAGCGGTATGTACTGGGTACAGAGCAGGCACACAGCACGCACTATCTCCTGAGTGACACTACTGACTGCAAGCTCTATTGTTAAAGATGGACCACTAGCTATATAGGTGAGGTGAATATCACGGTGTATACTGCGGTCAGGGCACGCAGACAATAACAAGAAAACAGCAGAGTTAAAGGGGTATATACAGATGTATACTGTGCTGTGCTGGAGGCACACACAACTTCCAATAACTCCAACAAATGACAATCGGGCTCAAATAGAGAACAGCTTTGTAGGTGTATATAGTGGTATGTACTGGGTACAGAGCACGCAGACAGCACGCACTAACACTACTGACTGCAAGCTCTATTATTAAAGCTAGATCACTAGCTATATAGGTGAGGTGAATATAGTGGTGTATACTGCGGTCAGGGCACAGACAGTAACCACTACACAAGAGCAAAATAGTAAATCAGCCAAAAACGATTGGTGTGTAACTGTGTTGAAGGTACACAGAACACCCACTGCTTCAGATGCTAACAAACACTACACGAGGCCACCTGAAAGGCAGCTTTATATAGTGTGGGGCGTGCACTACACAGTCTGAGCTATGATTGGCCACAGGCAGGATGCCTGTGGCCAACCATTGCTCTCCTCGCTACTGGCGCTGCGATTGGCCAAGCATGCGGGGTCACAGTGCATGCTTGGCCAATCGTGAGACAGCAATGCATTGCGACATCGCAATGCATTGTGGGCCACACGAATTTTGCCGCGAACGGCCCAAACGTTCGGAATTCGGCGAACGCACGAACGACCGATGTTAGAGTCGAACATGCGTTCGACTCGAACACGAAGCTCATCCCTAATTGTGAATCTGGTTACAATAAGCTGACATCTGTTCAATTGCTATGGGTTGCATGCCATCTATTCTCTTTGTACTGCTTTACTACAAGTGTTCTACTCTAAATTGCTGACAACAATGCACCATTGTCATATAGAAGATGAGATTACTCACTGATATATGATTAAAAAGAAAACTTTCTGTGGTAAATAATTACACCTTCTGACAAAAGCAAGCAAAATCAGATTAGTTAAATAACACTGTAGCATATAAACTATTGGAAACATAAAATCAAATGTGTCATCCTATAACAAAGACTTATTTAGTAACAATACCCTACCTACAGGATACTTCTGATATCTTGAATCGTTACATAACTTGAAGAAGAGTAAAGTAAGTATAACATTTAAGAATTTTCACCCATAATACTACATGTAAAAAAAATCAGTAGGCAATTTCAGTTTTCCAGTACCAGGGGATGTTTGTCAACCATCTCATTAAATAAGAGGGCACATAAACTGTTAACAGAAAAAAAGAAAGAAAAAGAAAGGAATATTTACCTTCACTGAAGACACTGAAGACGCTCAACATCAATAGGATTCTGGTCCTCATGATGCTCTGTCTGTCTGCCCCAGATTACTGGAAGAACTGTGAAACTTGTAGCCTCCAAGTGAGTTTATATACTGTCAGTAAACTGACACCCTTGCATGTGCACCCTGGAGGGTTTTCCTATCCATGACGTATAATTATTACTACCCATATTTTTGATGACATGATGAAATTACCTATGAAGATTTGCATGAAGGTCAATGTTCATTAAATTCATCACTAGAACGCAACATTTTTATTACAGGATTTGCATACTGAATAAACATGGAAAATCAAACATGGATCTTTGTATTTTTTAGGTGAATGCCAATTGAAGCGTAAGGCTGATGAGGTAGATCAGCTCAGAAATAGCAAGGCAGTGGTTAATGTCTGCCTGTATTTGCAATTGCATTAACTCCACAAGCTTCCTTTATCATTGGCATGTCAAAAGTGGTGCACACCCAGTACGTACAATTTTTTTTTCTAAAAGGTGTTTTTTTTTGTTTGTTTTTTTACTTCAATGCAACTGGATTGATGCACTAAACATATACGACAGACACTTAAGCATGGTACACACTACAGGTTTTTTTTTCGCGCAACCCACGAGGTTGCATGAAAAAAACCTGACAGCTACGATCAGAAGCAGCTGTACTAAACATGCAAGGTTAGTCCAGCGATCTCCCCCCGCTGAGCTGTTATGTTCTGACAGGGGGATGGCCCCCCCGCCATGACACTCCGATCAGTGCTTTCTGGTATTGGCTGAGCGTACTGATCTGCAGTCGGACGGCTGCTGGTTTTCCAGCATGCGCATCTGACAGAAGTCGGTGGAAAGGTCGGCTTCAGTCGGACAGGCCAACATACATACGGGAAGAATGTCAGCTGGTATTTTTTGTACTGGTGTTCTGTCGAGAAGTGCCCCCCACCAAATAGTGCCTGGTATGTATGGCGTATGCGCTGTACGGGACGGCACAACGGCTGATTTGTCGATCAGCTGAGCTGATGTAATCATTGTGCAAGCGCACATCGTAGGAGGTATCTCTTGATGGGAGATACCATCACAGGCACAATTTAAACCTATACAAATAGACAGTATTTCTCAGATTGTGCATCACTGCTGCTGGAGGGCCGCTAGTGGCTGTGTTGAAGAGCTGGTTTTGTCTGTGTTGCAACATATGTTTTCAAACAGGCAAAACCGGCCATTCAACACAGCAAACCCGCCCTGCAACACAGACAAAACCAGACCATCACCACACTGTAAAGCCACCCTGCAACAAAGAGGCACAATGTGAGAGCTAGTCTCCCCCTACTGTGTGTATAGGTTTCAGTTGTGGCCGTGAAATGGTATCTCCCATCTAGAGATACCTCCTATGATGTGTGCTTGCGCCCTGGTCACGTCACTCCAGCTGATCAGCTAATCAGCTAAAGTGCGCTCCGTCCTGCATATGTGTAGGCACTATTCGATGGGGGGCACTTCTCGACAGAACACCGGCAAATGTCTCCCAACATTCAGCCAGTGTGTACATGGCTCTATGCATGAAGGCCTGATTCATACCCATGCATTTTTTTAGTACATTTTCAGTCTTGCAGAATCACACTACAGTCCATTTAAAATGGTTTCTTATGGGTCATGTTCACATCTGTGCATTTTATGTAAAGGGGCAGGGACTTTTTTCTCATTTTTTTTTTTTTAAAAGGAAAAAACTTTTATTTCTGGTACTGTGTGGTATTGACAAACACAGAAAAACAAGCAATACATTTGTACAGATTTAGAATAGAGCAATGCACATATACATCTTACAAAGCCTAGAATACGATATAAATGTCTGAGCACAATCAATGGTCCCATTGAGTGGTACAGGAAACACACAAATGAATAGTGTACATAGAGTTAATCAACAGGCAAGGTATGAAACATTTCACTAGGACTGCTAGCTTAAACTATATCAAATGCATGTCCCTGGGCTGAATATTCATTGCCACCGTCTTAGGGGGTGAACACTGTCTCGGAGATCCCCTACTTACTGCTCTGTTGCAACGCTAGGTATCACAAGAGTCAGATGTAGTCACTGGCGATTCCAGCCACTGGTCCCATATTTTGTGGTACTTTAGCGGGCATCCCCTATGCTTATACATTACACTTTTGTAGGGTAGGGATTGGTTGACCGCAGCCACCCACTCACTGAATGTCAGCGCGTTGACCCTGATCCACTTCCTGGCTAGTAGTAGTCTGACTGCAAACAATGTTTCTTGCATTCCCAACAGGCACTGCTTTGGGCACAAAGTCAGCGGAGAGCCCATCTCATCATGCAGGAATCTGACCAGCTGCTTCCATTAAGCGCGAACAAGTGGGCAGGTCCAAAACAAATGAAAAAAAGGACTGTTTTGGTCACCGCATCTAGGGCATCCACGAGTCTCCT
Source organism: Lithobates pipiens (assembly GCF_037356315.1). Taxonomy (NCBI): domain Eukaryota; kingdom Metazoa; phylum Chordata; class Amphibia; order Anura; family Ranidae; genus Lithobates; species Lithobates pipiens. The sequence continues at coordinate 264,835,761 of NW_027507785.1, read as the reverse complement.
GTTGAGAGTACTTCGCTATCCGGGCAGGGGTTAAGTATGCTTGATGGAGAATATATAGGTGAGTAAGTCTATCCGCCAGCTTGGGGGAAGCCAGCACACCAGCCACCAACGCATCCGTCCATTCATCCTCCCCCATCTCACCCACCTCCACCGGGCACGGATAGCGGGATTTCCCTTCCCTGCCTCCTCCTTCCCCTCCCATCTGCTGTCCCAACTACTTTCTCTCCCTCCACCTGCAGAGTGTTCTCCTAGTGGCAGGGCCGGTCGGTCACTTCGGTCATGGTCTAAGGGCTTGGCTGCAAAAGGGGTGCAGTGGAGACACGTGGAGTGTGCCAGGCAGGCTGTAAGTAGCGAGGCTGAAAGGAAAACCACACCAGTTGAGTGGAAATTGTATGACAACTACCTAGCTGCCACAGGGCTTTTAATCTGGGTAGTAGGGATCTCGCAGATGCAAAGGAGACTGAGATGGTCAGCTACACTTAGGAGGTAGGTAGTAAGACATTTCCTGCAAACCTTTGGATGATCACAATCTAATATATATACTGTATGTACTAGAAACCCCTGACGGCCTTCTAGCTTGCAATGATGCATATGGCAGTTAAATATTAGGAAATCTTATTTATTTGCCTTTTGCAGAGGCATTGCTATACAATATATTATAGTGACTTACCATAGAAATCAGTTACTGGTAATCTATATAGGAGGTAGATGATGAAGTTTATGCAGTATCTAACTAGATTATATAGCACAGGCTACCCAGACCCCAGGGTAGAAGGAAAGCTACACTGTTTGGGTGAAACTTGCATGGCACTTACCTAGCTGCCAAAGCGCTTTTAATCTAGGAATGGTGCAGACACAAGGCACACTGACATGGTCACCTATACCTAGCAGGTAGGTTTAGTCTGTATGGTGCGGAGAGCAGAGCAGTGCTCAGTTACTGTGTCTTCAGTGAGGCTTGCACGCTGCTCTGTTTCAGACACTTTGGAGCGGAGTTGATCTATGTCCTGTCTCATGAGACCCATCTCAAGCTGCATCACCTGAATCTTAGTGGTGAGTGTGGCTTGACAAGTGGCTATCGCCGACATTATGTCTGCCACAAAGCTCAGTGGGGGAGAGGTGCCCTTCAGTAGATCCGTCTGCGATGCCATGTTGCTATTCCACGTGCTGCGAGGCTTCTCGCGGGCCCCAGGAGACAGGATATGTACCTCTTCAATTGGCGGGAATATGAGCTGCTTTCCTCTACCAGGGGTTTCCTTGGAGGAGCGGCGCCTCATCTGGATATAATCTACTCATGGCCAAGTAGAATAGCACCCAGGAGAAGGATAATAGCAGGGTCAGCCAGCAGAGCTCCGGAATATGCAGCTGCTCAGGTCGCCATCTTGGACACGCCCCCTGGCAGGCAGGTAGTAGGACTCTCCTGCAATCCTTTGCTTGTGTAAGTTTAAATATTAAGGACTCTTAACTTTATTTATTTTGATTGCCGATAAGAAAAAAAAAAAAAACTGATCGATTTATTTGTTCCTGCCCCAGTCCTTGCTTTGCTCAATGCCTTGACCACATACATTTATAATTGTGCTATATGTTTTCAGCTGAACCACTGGCATGATTATATCCTCTTAGTCTTCACCATAAATTTAGCATAAATTCGTGCTTAACCGCTTTACAACCGGCCCATAGCCGAATGACGGCTTCAGGGCGGTTGTTTAACTCTGGGAGGACATCATATGACGTCCTCCCAGAATTCCGCTCTTGCGCGCCCCCTGGGGCGCGCACTCGAGAGCATCCGTGACCGCCGGGTCCACAGGACCCGGCGCATCACAGATCACGGTAAACGGCCGCTCATCGCGGCCGTTTACCACGTGATCGCTCCGTCAAATGATGGAGTGATCACTTGTAAACAAACCGGCGTCATGTTATGACGCCGGTTCCTCCCTCCCCCTCTCTGTACCGATCGGAACAGCGGAGGGGGAAGAGATCGGTGTCAGCAGTGATGTGGGCTGCATCTGCAGTGCCCACATCGCTGCTCACCGAAAATTAACCCCTGAATTCCCTGCCAATACTCTGCAATACCCTGCAATACTCTGCAATGCCCATGCAACACTCTGCAATGCCCATGCAACACTCTGCAATGCCCTGCAACACTCTGCAATGCCCTGCAACACTCTGCAATAGCCTGCAACACTCTGCAATAGCCTGCAACACTGCAATAGCCTGCAACACTCTGCAATAGCCTGCAACACTCTGCAATGCTCTGCAACACCTTGCAATACCCTGCAACACCTGCCAATACCCTGCAACACTCTGCAATGCCCTGCAACACTCTGCAATGCCCTGCAACACTCTGCAATGCTCTGCAACACCCGCCAATACCCTGTAACGCTCTGCAATTCTCTGCAACACCCGCCAATACCCTGCAATGCTCTGCAACACCCGCCAATACCCTGCAACACTCTGCAATGCTCTGCAACACCCGCCAATACCCTGCAACGCTCTGCAATGCTCTGCAACACTCGCCAATACCCTGAAACGCTCTGCAATGCTCTGCAACACCCGCCAATACCCTGCAATGCTCTGCAATGCTCTGCAACACCCGCCAATACCCTGCAATGCTCTGCAACGCCATACTCTGAGATACCCAGCCATACTCTGAGATACCCAGCCATACTCTGAGATACCCAGCCATAGTCGGTGATACCCTGCAATACCCAGCCATAGACACCCACCCCCTCCCGCCGCCCTCCGGTGTTTCTACCGACTCGCCAATACGATTAAAGCCAGAATCTTTTTTTTTTTTTTTCTTTCAGGCTTCTCCAGCTTAGAGGTGAGATGTGGGGTCTTATTGACCCCATATCTCACTGTAAAGAGGACCTGTCATGCCATATTCCTATTACAAGGGATGTTTACATTCCTTGTAATAGGAATAAAAGTGATCAAAAAAATTATTTTTGGGTAAAAAAATGTCAAACTAAAATAAATAAAGTAAAATGAACAATAAAAAAAAATTTTTTTTTTAAAGCTTCCCTGTCCCCATGTGCTCGCATGCAGAAGCGAACGCATACGTAAGTCCCGCCCACATATGAAAACGGTGTTCAAACCACACATGTGAGGTATCGCTGTGAATGTCAGAGCGAGAGCAATAATTCTAGCCCTAGACCTCCTCTGTAACTCAAAACATATAACCAGTAAAAAAAAATTAAATCGTCGCCTTTGGGGATTTTTAAGTAGCGACGTTTGGCGCCATTCCACGAGCCTGTGCAATTTTGAAGAGTGACATGTTAGGTATCTATTTACTCAGCGCAACTTCATCTTTCACATTATGCAAAAATTGGGCTAACTTTACTGTGTTTTTTTTTTTTAGCACAAAACTGTTTTTTTTCCAAAAAAAAGCATTCGAAAAATTGCTGCGCAAATACCGTGCGAGATAAAAAGTTGCAACGACCACCATTGTATTCTCCAGGGTGTTTGCTAAAAAAACATATATAATGTTTTGGGGTTCTATGTAATTTTCTAGCAAATAAATGATGATTTTTACATGTAGGAGAGAAATGTCAGAATTGTCCTGGGTGCTCCAGAACACCTGACGGCGCTCCCTGCATGTTGGGCCTCTGTATGTAGCCACACTGTGTAAAAGTCTCACACATGTGGTATCGCCGTACTCGGGAGTAATAGCAGAATGTGTTTTGGGGTGTAATTTGTGGTATGCATATGCTGTGTGTGAGAAATAAACTGATAATATGACAATTTTGTGAAAAAAAAAAAAAAGTAAAAAAAATCTTGATTTTGCAAAGAATTGTGGGAAAAAATGACAACTTCAAAAAACTCATTATGCCTCTTACTAAATACCTTGGAATGTCTTCTTTCCAAAAAGGGGTCTTTTGGGGGGTATTTGTACTTTTCTGGCATGTTAGGGTCTCAAGATTTGAAATAGGCCGTCAGTACTTCAGGTGTGATCAATTTTCAGATATTGGCACCATAGATTGTGGACTCTCTAACTTTCACAAAGACCAAATAATATCCACCAATTTGTACTTATTTTTACCAAAGATATGTGGTAGTATAAATTTTGGCCAAAATTTATGAAGAAAAAATTACTAATCTGCAAAATTTTATAACAGAAACAAAGAAAAATTCATTTTTTTACAGAATTTTCTGTATTTTTTCTTTTATAGCACAAAAAATAAAAAAACGATCGGTGATTAAATACCACCAAAAGAAAGCTCCATTTGTGTGAAAAAAAGGACAAAAATTTCATATAGGTCCAGTGTTGCATGACTGAGTAATTGTCATTCAAAATGTGAGAGCACCGAAAGCTGAAAATTGGTCTGGTTATTAAGGGTGTTTAAGTGCCCAGTGGTCAAGTGGTTAAAGTAGAACTATAGGCAACAATTTTTGTTTTCATTTAGATAGCGTAAGGGAGGGTTATAGCCCCTGTCAGTGTATTGTTTTTCCATTCCTGTCCCATTACAGAGATTTACATTAATTTCCTGCCCGATAGCCAAACAGGAAGTGAGAATAAATATCTGAAAATTAGGGGAATCCATTGCCCAACCCCAGGCCTTCAGAGCTAGTGTCCCCACTGGAAAATTTCAGGACGGGTCTTAAACAAGAAGGGGTGTGGCCTTCACAGGAAGGGGTGGGTCATATTTAAATTAGGGGGTGCACGAGTTTAGTCAAGCCTAGGACAGCACAATACCTAAATACACCACTGGGCATATCCCTGGCATCCCAGTGCTCTGCAGCACTCTCCCCCCAGCCCCGGGACTCCTGTGGTTCAGCCTGTCCCCGGGACCCCCCTGGTTTGGCCGGTCAGTGCATGGGATAATGGCGGAGGGGCGGTGCTCAGGTGCAGAGCATACGGCGGCTGTTGGTGGAGCTCTTGGGATGGGGGATACCAAGGAGCGGCTGGGTGGCGGGACTTCAGAACAGTACCCAGTGCTGGAGAGAACCCTGGTCAGGTGGACGATCATGGAGGCCATGGAGAGGTAAGCAAAATCTACCAATCTACATTGTACATGTGGGGGGGGGGGGGGTGTAAGTATTGCAGGAAGTAGGAATCATGTCAGTCAGTGTAGTGGTCAGGCGTGTCAGTATAGGAATCAGGTAGGTTAGTGTAGTGGTTAGGTAGGTTAGTGTAAGGTTCAGGTAGTTCAGCAAAGGAATCGGGTAGGTTAGTTTAGTGGTCAGATAGGTTAGTGTAGGGATCAGGTAGGTTAGTGTAGTGGTCAGGTAGGTAAGCATAGGAATAAGATAGGTTAGTGTAGTGGACACTCTGTTTTTGATCGGCTGCATTGGAGGCTTGTAATAGCAATTACATTGATCAAAGAAAAAGTTAAATGTACAGTGTTAAAAAAAAAATGTAAATAAAAAGACAAAAAGAAAAATTGAAAAATAGGAATCGTAATCGGTATCGTTGAGTACTTGAGGAAAAGTATCGGTACTCGTACTTGGTCTTAAAAAATTGGTGCAAGTCTAATTTTTTTTACTAGAAAATTACTCAAAACCCACAAACATTATATACATTTTTTACATATACATTTTTTTAGGAAATGTATGAAAATGAGGAAAAGTATCGGTACTCGTACTTGGTCTTAAAAAATTGGTGCAAGTCTAATTTTTTTTGCTAGAAAATTACTCAAAACCCACAAACATTATATACATTTTTTACATATACATTTTTTTAACAGAGACCTTAGGGAATAAAATGGCAGCCATTGCAATTATTTATGTCACACGGTATTTGTGCAGCAATTTTTCAAACGTATTTTTTTGGAAAAAAAAAAACACTTTCATGAATTAAAAAAACATAATTTTTTCCCCCAATATTTTGTGTATAATGTGAAAAATAATGTTTTTTTAAATATTCTTTATTTAAACTTCAAGGAGGTTACATAGTCCAGTTACAAACATTTTCATAAATACATATAGACATTCATCGGTGCTCAGTCCCTTTTAATCTCTACCGAAAATACAATTTCCCTAATTTGCATAACTGAGAGCCCATTTCTTATTTATCTCTACTGTTTTTACGTATTCCACTTTCCCTCCTTTTATTTTAGTTTTTTTTTTTTCCCCTCCCTCCCACCCTCCGAAAAGAAAGAAAAAAAAAAAAAAAAAAAAAAAAAAAAGGAACACCCCTTCTGCTTCCAGCCCATATAATTTACCTATTCCCACTACATGTTGATCTCCTTATCTTTCCCTATTCCCCAGCAGTTTCTTTCCCTCTTCAGAAGAGAGGAAAACATTCCATCCCGCCCATATCCTGGCATATTGCTCGCTTCTGTCTTGGGCCGAGTATATTAAATCTTCCACAGCCCCCACCTTCCTCACATTATTTAACCACATTGTTATTGTTGGTGGTTTAGAGTCTTTCCAGGAACGAGCAATGCAACCCTTAGCCTCATTAACCATGTGACACAATACCGAGCCCTTATATTTTCTTATTGGGATATGTGAGAGGTGCAACAAGAAAAAAGCCGGATCCTCCGTTATTGGATATTCTGTACATTTTTGCATAATTTTTTGCACGTCTTTCCAATATTGTTTGATCCTGGGACATGTCCAGAAAATATGTAGTAAAGTCCCCCGTCCCCCGTTGCACCTCCAACATTGATCTGATGCTCCAGGGGAAAACCTCTGGAGCTTCGATGGGGTATAATACCACCTCGTCAACAGTTTGTAATTCAATTCCTGAATTCCAGTACAGATTGATGTGTTTAACGAGAGGTATATCATCCTTTGACGTTGATCTAATGAGAATGTCCTATCCAAGTCCCTTTCCCACTTTCCAAAGCATGGCATCTCATAATTATCTGGGGGGGCTATAAGCAATGTATATATCTTTGATATCGTACGAGACAGAGGTTCCTTCTCTTCACAGTAAATTTCAAATCTAGTTAGATCTTGTTTATAGTTTATTGCTGGTCCTAATGACTCAAAAAAGTGCCGGAGCTGCATTGCCTGCCACATCTTCACTTCAAATTGGCCCCCTTGTTGAGTCAAAGTAGTCACTGTTGGCCAGACATTAGATTGTAAAAAATGTGATACCTGCATATACCCCTTTTCCCACAGGTTCTTAAAGTCTCTCCTCTCCATTCCTGGTTTAAAGCTGGGGTTACCTAGCACCGGAACTAATGGGGAATGCGCTGACGAGAATTTAGGGTTCTGACTAATTCTAAATCCTGTTTGTAATGTTGGGCCTATAAGCGGATGCTTTTTCATAGAATCTGGTAGATTTGTATAGCACCAAATCGCTCTTCGGAGAGGTACTATACACATTTCTTGTTCTAATTCTATCCAGATCTTAAATTCTGTGTGTCGGCACCAGTCGATAATCCTCCCAATATGCACTGCCTTATAGTATTTAAGTAAATCTGGTACTGCTAAGCCTCCATCTCTTTTTAGCATAGTCATCCGACTTCTACTGATCCTCGGTCGTTTACCTGCCCAAATAAATTTCGTAAACATCGTATCTATTTTACGAAAAAAAGCAGATGGAATTTCTATTGGTAGGGCCTGTAGTAGGTATAAAAATTTTGGCAGAATACTCATTTTAATGGAGTTGCAGCGGCCAAACCATGAATGACGTCCCTGTTGCCATTTCTCTAACAATATTTTAACTGCCTTGAGAAGCGGGGGGAAATTCAACTTAAATGTCTCTTCTATTTTAACTGGGATCTGTGTGCCCAGGTATTTCAGGGCTGTCCCTACCCATTTAAATTTAAAGTTGGGTTGTAACATTTGTTGTTTTTCCCAGGGGAGGGCTACCCCCATTGCCTCTGACTTTGAATAATTGATTTTAAAATTTGCCAAAGCACCATACTCATCTATTTCCTTCATTAAATTTGGCAGTGAGATATGTGGACTAACCAGGGAGAACAGCAGATCATCTGCATAAGCAGAGATTTTATAGCTCCTATCTCCAACTTGTAGACCTTTAATATCTGCGTTTAGCCTAATTTTATTCAATAACGGTTCTATCGAGAGAGCGAACAACATAGGGGAAAGTGGGCACCCCTGTCGTGTCCCATTTGAGATTTTAATCGGTTCTGAGAGTACCCCATTGACTTTGACCACGGCCTGCGGAGAGGAGTACATTCCAGATATCCACCTTATCATATGCTCACCTAGTCCCATATGCCTCAATACTTCGAACATAAACCTCCAGTTCACCCTATCGAATGCTTTTTCAGCATCTGTACTTAAAAAAATAGAGGGCGTTCTAGTTTGATTGGCATAGTGGACCAGGTTGAGTACCTTAACAGTGTTGTCTCTCGCCTCCCTAGTAGGGATAAACCCTACTAGGTCTCGATGTACCAGTTGATTTAATAATGGTTGGAGGCGGGAGGACAACAGTTTGGTGAAAAGCTTCAGATCGCAATTTAACAATGAGATAGGTCGGTAACTCCCACAGTCCGCAGGGTCCTTCCCTTCCTTTGGGATTACCGAGATATGAGCTCTTAGTGCATCCTGTGGGAGGGCCGCAGCTTGGCCAATTGCATTAAAGGCCTTTAGCATATGCGAACCTAAGATTGGGAGGAAACTCCTGTAGTACTGGATTGAAAATCCATCGGGCCCCGGTGCTTTCCCTTGTTTAACTGTTTTCATTACTGCATTCAACTCCTCTGTCGTTATAGGGGCTTCCAGTCTACTACGTTCCATGGAAGAGAGCCTACATAGGCCTGCTGCTGATAGATACTCCTCCATTCTAGCCTGGGGTACTCGGGGTAGTGACAAATTGTAAAGCCCAGAGTAGTATTCTCCAAATCTTTCAGCTATCTCGCTGGGTCGGGAGATCAGACGTCCATTTTCCCCTTTAATATGAGGGACATAAACCATCTTCCCCTTTTCTTTAAGTTTCCCTGCTAATGCTTTGCTACACTTATCCCCTAGTTCATACGTAATTTTCCTGCCAAACTGTATTGCCGCCTTCGCTTTACATCGGAGGAGATCTGTCAACTGTCTCCTCAGATATGCCAACTCATTTCCTATAGATGTAATTTGTATATTCTTGTGGAGAGTCTCCAACTTCTGAATTTCATCTGCTAATTTTACCATCTGTTCTTCTCTTATTTTCTTTAATCGAGAGCCATGTTTAATCAGCACTCCTCTCATTACCGCCTTGTGTGCCTCCCATATCATGCCCGGATCACTCCCCTGGGCGTCATTTATCTGGAAGTACATTTCCATTTCTTTCCCTACATCTTCCCGTATTTCGGGAATCTGCAACAAACTTTCGTTTAGCCGCCATTGGCGCCCTTTGGATAGGGCCGGGCATGACATGGATATCTGTAGTGTCACTGGTGCGTGATCAGACCACGTTATATTTCCTATCTCTACTTTCTGTACTGCTGGCAGCAAATAATGGGGTATCAGGAAGAGATCGATGCGGGAGTAGAGTTGATGTGGATTTGAAAAAAATGTATAATCTCTCTCTCCTTCGTGTAGCAACCTCCATACATCCACTAGATGCATCTCTTGCAACTTCCGCATTATCTTCCCCCTGACCCCCTTAGGGACTGATGAGACTCCCGTTGATGTGTCTTCCCTAGGGTTTAATGGTATATTCAAATCTCCTCCTAAGATCACTTTTCCTTCTGCAAATTCCATTAATTTAGTCAGGGTTTTATTTAAAAAATTATCCTGATGTACATTTGGCGCATATATAGTAGCTAACGTTACTTTTACCCCCCCTATTTGTCCCTTTATAAAAAGGAAGCGTCCATCTACATCTTTCCGCATATCCAGGAGAGCCCAGGGTATTAGGTTCGAAATTAAGATGGACACTCCCTTCGACTTCGATACTTGATTATGTACATGGTATACACATGGGAAAAATCTGTTCTGGAGATACGGAAGATCACTCCTTTTGAAGTGTGTTTCTTGTATGAACGCCACGTCCGAATTGGATCGTTTTAGTTCATTAAGGAGTATCTTTCGTTTCTCCGGTACATTTAATCCTTTTGCATTTATGGAAGTTACCCTTATCTCCTCCATCTTTCCAAGGGATATAAGAAGACAGTAGTGGGCAGAAGAAAAAAAAAAAAAAAAAAACCCCAAACCCAATCTTTTCTAATCTGAATCTAACCCCCCTCCTTTCCTATCAGCCCCTAGGGGAGGCACCCCCGTTCTGAACCTCCAATTATACGGTTCGCGTGGGTGCAGACCTATTTAGGGGGTTGACTTGAATCGGCCAGAGTGCTCTGCTCCTATACCCTCCCTCCCGTCCCCCTCTTTTCTCAGCCCCTTAACTTTCTTCAGCTACACAGCACTTTTTATTTCCATATTAGAAGGAATTCCCGTCCTTTGCTATCATAATCCCCTATTCTCTCATCCCTATCCTTCCTCCTCCTCTCTCTTCTATTCCTCTGGTCCCTTTCCCCCTTTTTCCTTCTCCTTCCCTCCTCCTCTCCTCTTCCCCTCCTCCTCTTCCCATCCTTCCTCTTCCCTCTTCTCGTTTCCTGACCTCCCTTTCCTCTCTCTCCACCGCCCCCCCCCCCCAAACCCCCCTTCCAACCTTCCCCTCTCTTCCCTCTCCCCCTCTCTATCCCCCTAGAGTTTTACTTCTTTCTTACTACTTCTCTTTCATTAACTTTACTCCTCTTATTACCTCTAACTCCTATTCCTTCTATTTAGTTACTCCACAGGGTCTTCCCCATCCTATATACCCACCACACCTACCTAACCTCCCCAATTCACCCTCACAGTGACAGTGTGGATTAAAGTGCCTATACCCCGTACCTCCTCCCCCCCCTCACAATCTTCTACTTTACTACTCCCCCCCTCCTCTTTACCCCTCCTCCCACTATTTCTCTTACACACCGCTATCCTCCCACTTTAATAGGTGCCCAAATTATTTCCCCTTTCTCTTTACCCCTTTTTTTTTTCCTGTCCCTTCCTCCCCCCTTTCCCCTACTCCCCCCCCTCTAACCCCTGTTACCCCTACTTACTTACCCTTCCCCCTTCCTCCTGTCCTATTTGTGTTGTTACCTTATCTTTTCTTGTGTTTCATTTTTCTTTTCTCATAGACCATATAACCAACAGTATAATAACTAAATACCCAGGCCCCTGGGAGCACCAAAAAAAAAAAGAGAAGAAAAGAGAGAGAAAAAAAGGGGGAGTTTTTTAGATCCTTCTGCGATAGGTTGGAATTTAATGGAGGAGTTTTCTGAAGGGGTTAACCTCATTCATATCTTATACAAATTATCATATATACATATTTATATAATTCATACATATCCATATTATATTTCCTTTCCCCCTTTTTCTCATCTTCCCCCCCTCTTCCCTTACCCTTCCCCCCTTTATAAATTTTATACATTTACACCCCCCCTAAATCAAAAAATATATAGCACTTCACAGTTTTGCGTATCCTCTTTACTCATTAGTGCCCATCTTCCCATCATTGCTCCTAGTACTACCCAAATGTGTTCTTGTGTGTACTCATACAAAGACTGTGAGAAAAAAAAAAAAAAAAAAGTAACTAAGTGAAATTATATTTCCTATTTTATATTTTATATATTTATACTGAATATTTCCCCCCCCCCCTCCTATTAACTCCGTTAGAGAGGAGTAGGCAGAGAGCCCCCCTTTGGGTGTTTCCGCCTAACTTCTCTTTCTTCTCTATACACCAAAAAAAAGACAATAATTAAAAAAAAAAAAAAAAAAAAAAACCAATCCTTTTCTTTACCCCATCCAACCAGAAAGAAACCTAATGTGCGACTACAAAACAACAGCAAAAGAAAAAAAAAGGGGAAAATTTCCCAATCACTATCTTCCCATTCACATCCAACCCCCCTCCCCTCCCTCCCCTCCTGAAAAAAAAAAAAAATAAAAAAAAAAGGGGGGGACAAAAAAGGAGGGGACCCTGAACCAATTTTCCTTCCAGGGACAGGGGAGACACTGGGGGAACCCCAAAAAAAAAAAAAAAGGAAAAGGGGGCGGGGAACCTCCAATCAGTTCCTCTGAAAAGAGAGGGGGGGCCAATCAGGGGTAAATATTTTTCAAAAAGAAACCAAAAAAGTTGGACCTAGACAGCGTCTCACCCCACCCCCCCCACCCAATTGTTCCGCTGAAAATTGCTATCTAGTTTCTCCTCTTCTCTGGGGGTTTAAGTCCATCCCCCCTTCGAAAGGTCTTTGTTTTTTCAGGGGTCCTGTTATTGATTGGAGCCAGTTCGGAACTTCTAAGGCTTCTGTTCCTAAGAAGGAGAACAGATCCGGGAGTTCTGCCGGGTGTCGCAGACTAAAAGTCATTGCATCTTTTCTTACAGTCAACGCTATAGGGTATCCCCACTTATATGCCCCTCCAGTATGTTTAATTCTGTCCAAAAGTGGGCGCATCATTGCCCTTCGCTGCAGGGTAGCCCGAGATAAGTCGGGCAATACCTTCACCTTCGCTCCATCATGCTCTATATCACCTGCCTCCCATGCTTTGCGACTTATTAACTCTTTCTGGGAGCTACGCAAGAACTTGCATATAACATCTCTCGGTCTATTTATATTTGTTGACGGGGGTCCTAGGGCTCTGTGTACCCTCTCCAACTCCCAATCCTGGGGGAGAGCGAGAGCTTGCAATTGTTGACAGATAGCTTGTACCGTAAGCTGTAGTGCGTCCCGACCTACTGTCTCAGGGATCCCCCTGAATCTCAGATTCTGACGGCGACTGCGATCTTCCAATTCCTCTATTTGCAACTGCATATTAGAGACACATAGAACATTTAAAGTCTGTACCTGCTCCAGCTGGTGTACGCGCTTCTCCAGGGATACCCTCTGATCTTCCTCCCTTAGTAGCCTGTCTGATAAATGCTGCACTTCGGTTTGAACCAACTTCATCTCCCGTCTGAGTGTATCCTCAAACCTAGACACCATTGTTTCCATATCTGCACGTGTGGGAAGCGCTTGAAACAGTGCTCTAAGTTCTGGATTTCCCATAGGTAGCTGTACATCTCCCTGGTATTCCTGGGGGCTCTCATTTTCCTCCCTCACCTCCTCTCTCTGTAGTCCCTTCGTCTTACCCGTCTGTAGCTGGGGCGTAGATCTTCTTCGTTCCTTCAACTCGTTCGTTTCTCTTCCGGAGGACGCCGAAGCACCCTCTCTCGGCTTGTCTCCACCTCCCATTGAGTCACGTGGTCCCGCTGATTGTTTCCTGGATACCGCCGCTCTCGTATGGGGGAAGAAGCGTTCTATCTCCGGCTGTTCCTTCGGCTTTTGTCCCCCCTTCTCCTTCTTCCTCATCACCGGGTAAGCGCCTACTTTGTGGAGCTTGCTATACTTGCTCTGTGTCCCTTGCTATAACACGCTGTTTGAAGAGGGGGGATCCGTAGCATCATACGCTCTCTGTACCGCCTTGTTTAGAGAGAGTGAGGAGGACTAAGCGCGCTGTGCTGTATCCGTAGCATTGCTGAGGGACCTGGTGGAGGGAAGGAGCATGTACGAGCGTGTGTCTCCTACTCCGCCATCTTCAAGCCACACCCCTCCTCAATGCGCCGAAAAATAATGTTATGCCAAGTAAATAGAGTAATACCTAACATGTCACACTTTAAAATTGCGCACACTTGCGCAATGCTTTAAAAAATTTTTTTTACAGGTTACCTGTTTTGCTTTTGATGCATCCCACTCCTGATGATTGGCTGAAATCGCCATGAAACGCGATGCCAAGTCAAGTTTACCTGCTCTGTATATCCATTCAATTTTTTAATTGGGATTGCTTGTACCAATTATGTCTATCCATTATATACATTAAATATGTCAACATGATTATTACTACAATTAATTATGCTTTTTTTCTGCATGACCCATGTATTATATATTATGATACATTATATATACCTACTATTTAGTATTTGTATTTAATTTATTGGATTGATTAGCAACTTTCTATGGGTATACAGATTTTCCCCGCAGGGACAGTGACAATTAATGAAATTTTAGGTATCCTAGACCATTTCAAACACATATCCATGCCTCATTTAAAGTCCCACAATCCATTTTCTTCATTTCTTTTTATTAATACAGGGATGGAGGCATGCTTATGTTGCATTGGGGTCCAAACAGGTTGCATGCTTTTTATCATTGTGTCCCCACAGTTCAAAAATTGTTACAAAATGTAGATTACCTCCGTGATATGGAAAAGTTGGCAGCATATATACAACAAACACAAAATAGATGCAATGGGCCCAGGGCCGGCTCAAGACATTGTGCTGGCTGGGCCCAAAAATGAAATGCTGCCCTCCCCCAAAAAAAATCACACCCACCAAAAGCCCCCCACACAGTGGCGGAACTACCGCCATAGCAGCACATGCGGGCGCTATGGGGCCCGCAGTCAAATGGGGCCCGGTGAGGACAGGCGCTATTGCTCCGCGGGAGATAGCGGGCGGCACCGCGGGTGGCCCGCGGGCAGTCCGCGGCTCCGCGGGTGGTCCGCGGGCGGCTCCGCGGGTGAGAGCTGGCGGTCCGCGGGCGGCCCGCGGGTAGTCCGCGGCTCCGCGGGTGGACCGCGGTCGGCTCCGCGGGTGAGAGCGGGCAGTCCGCGGGGGGCTCCGCGGGTCCGCGGGGGGCTCCGCGGGTGATAGTGGGAGGCAGATGAGAGTGGCCGGTCCGCTGGTGAGAGAGTGGGCGTGAGCGGGCTGGCCAATCAGGGAGCTGACGGGCGAGGGAGCATAGAAATGACATCATCTCTCGCCGCCCTCTCATCCCTGCAGTGCAGTTCCCCCCTCACTGTGCAGGAGGCCAGGAAGCAGAGAGATGACATTATCTCTCTGCTGCCTGACTGATAATCTGCTGGCTGACTCTGTGACACAGCAGGAAAGTGGCAGAGCAAGTGACAATCCATAATGTGTGGCAGGTGACGTGGCAAGTGACAACCCAGGACGTGGCAAGTGACAATCCGTAACGTGTGGCAGGTGACGTGGCAAGTGAAAATCCATGACGTGGCAAATGACAATCCATAATGTGTGGCAGGCAACGTGGCAAGTGACAACCAGGGACGTGGCAAGTGACAATCCGTAACGTGTGGCAGGTGACATGGCAAGTGACAACCTGGATGTGGCAAGTGACAATCCGTAACATGTGGCAGGTGACGTGGCAAGTGACAATCCGTGACGTGACAAGTGACAATCCGTAATGTGTGGCAGGTGACGTGGCAAGTGACAACCCGGGACGTGCAAGTGACAATCCATAATGTGTGGCAAGTGACAATCTAGGATGTGGTAAGTGACAATCTGTAATGTGTGGCAATCTAGGACGTGGCAAGTGACAATCCGTAATGTGTGGCAGGTGACGTGGCAAGTGACAACCTGGATGTGGCAAGTGACAATCTGTAACATGTGGCAGGTGACGTGGCAAGTGAAAATCCGTGACGTGACAATCCGTAATGTGTGGCAGGTGACGTGGCAAGTGACAACCCGGGACGTGCAAGTGACAATCCATAATGTGTGGCAAGTGACAATCTAGGATGTGGTAAGTGACAATCTGTAATGTGTGGCAATCTAGGACGTGGCAAGTGACAATCCGTAATGTGTGGCAGGTGACGTGGCACGTGACAACCTGGATGTGGCAAGTGACAATCCGTAACATGTGGCAGGTGACGTGGCAAGTGAAAATCCGTGATGTGACAAGTGACAATCCGTAATGTGTGGCAGGTGACGTGGCAAGTGACAATCCGTAATGTGTGGCAGGTGACGTGGCAAGTGACAACCCGAGACGTGGCAAGTGACAATCTAGGACATGGCAAGTGACAATCCGTAATGTGTGGCAGGTAATGTGGCAAGTGACAATCCGGGACTTGACAAGTGGACAATCCGCAACATGTGGCAGGTGACATTCTGCAACGTGTGACAAGTGACAATCTGCATCTGGTGGCAGGCGACGTGGCAAGTGGACAATCCTTAATGTGTAGCAGGTGATGTGACAAGTGACAATCCTTAATGTGTGGCAAGTGACAATCCAGGACGTGGCAAGTTACAATCCATAATGTGTGGCAAGTGACGTGGCAAGTGACAATCCGTAATGTGTGGCAGGGGACGTGGCAAGTGACAACCCGAGACGTGGCAAGTGACAATCTAGGACATGGCAAGTGACAATCCGTAATGTGTGGCAGGTAATGTGGCAAGTGACAATCCGGGACTTGGCAAGTGGACAATCCGCAACATGTGGCAGGTGACATTCTGCAACGTGTGACAAGTGACAATCTGCATCTGGTGGCAGGCGACGTGGCAAGTGGACAATCTGCAATGTGTAGTAGGTGATGTGACAAGTGACAATCCTTAATGTGTGGCAAGTGACAATCCAGGACGTGGCAAGTTACAATCCATAATGTGTGGCAAGTGACGTGGCAAGTGACAATCCAGGACGTGGCATGTGACAATCCATAATGTGTGGCAAGTGACAATCCAGGACGTGGCAAGTGACAATCCATAATGTGTGGCAGGTGACTTGGCAAGTGACAATCCGCAACATGTGGTAGGTGACATTCTGCAACGTTTGACAAGTTACAATCTGCATCTGGTGGCAGGCGATGATGGCAAGTGACACGCTCAGGGATCCCACTGATTTTGCATTATGGTGAGTTGAACTATTTCATTTTATATAACAGAACAGAAATTGGTTAAAAGGCCTGGAGGTCAGCAATGTGTTTCCTTCAGGGGCTGCATAGAGTATACTGCATACTTTGTTGTTCAAAATTAATATAAGCCGTTGCCTGGGTACTGTGCCACATGGGTGTGGTAGTCTGTTGTTTAATGGCATTAGTTCATTTTTTTTGGTGGGGGGGGGGGCCATACAACATTTTGCTATGGGGCCCTGTGATTTCTAGTTACGCCCCTGCCCCCACATTCATTATTTTTCATCATAACTAAAATTAAATGTATCAGAAAATCTGATTTAAATATGACTTAAATCTATTCCTTATTTTGTACATGGTATAACTTTCACACAAATTTTTTTTTTTTTTTACCAAAAATATGTAGCAGAATACATATTAGCCTAAACTGATGAAGATTTTTTTTTTTTATAGCCAATATCTATAGGAGGGGTTTCCACCATCCCCTGCTAAGTTTCATTTTTTTTGTGCTGCACTTTTTTTTGTGGTTTGAAAACACATAACAGTGCTTAGCGGCAAGCCTTTTACTGACACTTTTTTTTATTTTACCTCTAGTAGTTTATTGTAAATAGTAGTGTGGTGATTACCTATTATACTAAATATTGGCTTGTGGAATTAATAAATCAACAGATTTCAGTTGTGCCTCACCAGTCCGGCCCCCATGGACAATGTGCCTGGCTGCTGAGTTCATTGCCCCATTCCTGCACTGATTGGCAGCCCTGACAGGCATCAATGATTGGCACTGATAGGCAGCACTGATTGGCACTAATAGAAAGCATTGATTGGCAGCACTGATTAGCACTGATAGGAAGCACATATGGGCCCTGATTGGCACTGATAGGTGCCACTGATAGGTGCCACTGATTGGCAGCACTAATGGCACTGATAGGCTGCCTTGATTAGCACTGATTGGCAGTGATAGGTGCCACTGATTGGCAGCACTAATGACACTGATAGGCTGCCTTGATTGGCACTAATAGGCAGCGCTAATTGGCAGCATTTAGTGGCACTGATTGGCAGCACTGATGCATGGGCGTCCGCAGCAGGGGGCAAGGGGGGTCAAGTGCCCCCCCCCCCCCCAGAATCCCCAAGGTGTTGGATCACAGCGCTGGCTGGCTCTGTGTTCGGTAGCCACTCTGCAACACAGTCCTGCCCCCCAGACCAGCTCATGTGATAGTAGATAGCAGGGGCGTAACTAGAAATCACAGGGCCCCATAGTAAAATGTTGTATGGGCCCCCCCCCCACCAAAAAAAAAAATGAACTAATGCCATTGAACAACAGACCACCACACCCATGTGGCACAGTACCCAGGCAACAGCTTATATTAATTTTGAACAACAAAGTATGCAGTATACTGTATGCAGCCCCTGAAGGGAACACATTGCTGACCTCCAGGCCTTCTAACCAATTTCTGTTCTGTTATATAAAATGAAATAGTTCAACTCACCATAATGCAAAATCAGTGGGGTCCCTGAGCATGTCACTTGCCATCATCGCCTGCCACCAGATTCAGATTGTAACTTGTCATACGTTGCGGAATGTCACCTACCACATGTTGCGGATTGTCCACTTGCCAGATCCCAGATTGTCACTTGCCAAGTCACCTGCCACACATTATGGATTGTCACTTGCCACGTCCTGGATTGTCACTTGCCACACATTATGGATTGTCACTTGCCACGTCCTGGATTGTCACTTGCCACGTCACTTGCCACACATTATGGATTGTCACTTGCCATGTCCTGGATTGTCACTTGCCACACATTAAGGATTGTCACTTGTCACATCACCTGCTACACGTTGCGAATTGTCCACTTGCCACGTCGCCTGCCACCAGATGCAGATTGTCACTTGTCACACGTTGCAGAATGTCACCTGCCACATGTTGCGGATTGTCCACTTGCCACGTCCCGGATTGTCACTTGCCACGTTACCTGCCACACATTACGGATTGTCACTTGCCACGTCCTAGATTGTCACTTGCCTCGTCCCGGGTTGTCACTTGCCACGTCACCTGCCACACATTACAGATTGTCACTTGCCACGTCACTTGCCACACATTACGGAATGCCACTTGCCACGTCACCTGCCACACATTACAGAATGTCACTTGCCACGTCACGGATTTTCACTTGCCACGTCACCTGCCACACATTACGAATTGTCACTTGCCACGTCCTAGATTGCCACTTGCCACACATTACAGATTGTCACTTGCCACATCCTAGATTGTCACTTGCCACACATTATGGATTGTCACTTGCACGTCCCGGGTTGTCACTTGCCACGTCACCTGCCACATATTACGGATTGTCACTTGTCACGTCACGGATTTTCACTTGCCACGTCACCTGCCACATGTTACGGATTGTCACTTGCCACATCCAGGTTGTCACTTGCCATGTCACCTGCCACACGTTACGGATTGTCACTTGCTACGTCCCTGGTTGTCACTTGCCAGGTCGCCTGCCACACATTATGTATTGTCATTTGCCACGTCATGGATTTTTACTTGCCACGTCACCTGCCACACGTTATGGATTGTCACTTGCCACATCCCGGGTTGTCACTTGCCACGTCGCCTGCCACACATTATGGATTGTCACTTGCTCTGCCACTTTCCTGCTGTGTCACAGAGTCAGGCAGCAGATTATCAGTCAGGCAGCAGAGAGATAATGTAATCTCTCTGCTTCCTGGCTGCCTGCACAGTGAGGGGGGAACTGCACTGCAGGGATGCAGGGCGGCGAGAGATGATGTCATCTCTATGCTCCCCCGCCCGTCAGCTCCCTGATTGTCCAGCCCGCTCACGCCCACTCTCTCACCAGTGGACCGGCCACTCTCATCCATCCGCCTCCCACTATCACCTGCGGAGCCACTGACCGCCCGCTCTCACCCGCGGAGCCGCCCGTGGACCACCCGCGGAGCCACGGACCGCCCGCTCTCACCCGCAGAGCCGCCCGCTATCTCCCGTGGAGCCGCGGCACCTGTCCTGACCGGGCCCCACTTGACTGCGGGCCCCATAGCGCCCGCATGTGTTGCTATGGCGGTAGTTCCGCCACTGGTAGATAGAATCAACGTTCTGTCTATCACATGAGCCGCAGAGCCACAGAGCGGCCATCGAACACAGAGCCAGCCAGCGCTGTGATCCAGAGGAGTAGATGCCCATCCGTACAGCCCACCCTGTATGCCACAGTGCCTGGATAGGAGGATCGAGGGGGGGGGCTGCAGCTCTCTCCTCCACCACCACACTCTCCTGCCCCCCCCAGTGCTCTCCTCCACCACCACACTCTCCTGCCCCCCCAGTGCTCTCCTCCACCACCACACTCTCCTGCCCTCCCAGTGCTCTCCTCCACCACCGCACTCTCCTGCCCCCCCAGTGCTCTCCTCCACACCACACTCTCCTGCCCCCCCCCCCAGTGCTCTCCTCCACCACCACACTCTCCTGCCCCCCCCCCCCCCCCCGTGCCCGAGCTGGAACAGAGTGTATTGTCTTTACCTCTTCGGTATGATGGTAATAGCAGCCTGCAGCGCCTCCTTCCACATCCCCCATTTAGCCCCAATCCCATTCATATAGGAACACAGTTTAGTTTTAAATTTCTTATAATAAAGTGTTGTCAATCCTTCTGGTCCAGGGCTTTACCCTCCTGGTAATTCTTTTAGAATGTTTTTTTTATCTCTTCTTCTGTTATGGGGGCCTCTAAGTAACTAAGTTTATCCTCTGGAATTTTATTTAGGCAGACATCATTTAAAAAAATCTGTTTTCTTATATTTCTGTTTTACCTCTTCTGGTGTATCTTTTTTATTAATGAATAGAATTTCTCATAGTAGTCTCGGAAGGTTCTAGCTATTTCTGCTGTCGTGTAAGCCATTTCTCCAGTACTTGTTTGGATTTTCTCTATATAATTAGCTGTTATTTTCTTTTTTAGTATTCTTGCCAAATATTTCCCAGTCTTATTGCCCCATTGGTACCTCTCTTTCTTAATTCTATTCTATGCCGTTTGGGATTCCTATTCTACTAGGTCTCTCATCACCTCCCTTTTTATACTAAGTTCTAATAACAGTTCCTGGTCTCTCGTTACTTGTATTGCTGTTCCAACTCAAAAATGTATTTAGCTAGGACTATTTTACTCTCCTTGGTTCCTTTGTTCTTGTCTGATCCCAACATAATCAAGATACCCCTAATATAGGCCTCATGAGTTTCCCAGACTGTGGCTTCCGTTATTTTTTCTGTATCGTTGACCCTAAAAAACTGCTCTAGTTCTTCCTTTATCCTGTCATCTACTGCTTTGTCCTGCAGTAAAGCTGGCCATACACCTATAGATTATCTGCAGGTTTTCTATGGTTAGATGAAAAAAGTGCAACAGATTTCTCTATGTTCACTAAACTGTGTGGATGGAGGAATCTCCCACTTTTTCCATCTAACCATAGAAAATCTGCAGATAATCTATAGGTGTATGGCCAGCTTAAGTCTTCATTTAGCCTCCAGGTGTTACTCCTAATTTGAGCTTCTCCTATCCTCAATTGCAGTGTCACTGGCGCATGGTTGGAGAAGGTCACTATTTGAATATTTGTATTGACCACTGCCTCCAACAGCCTATGCTCAATCACAAAAAAATTGATTCTTGAGTATGTCCTGTGTACAGGGGTGTGGAATGTATAATCATGGACCTTTGCATGTTGTGTTCTCCACACATCTACTAGTTGGTATTGATGCAATTTCTTTTTGTTGTTCCTCAGTGCTATTCCAATCCCCTGTGCCTGAGATGTACTATCCATCTTTGGCTCTATACATAGGTTAAAATCCCCTGCCATAATAGCGCCTCTATTCTTCAATTCCATAAACTACGCTATGGTCCTCATTAGGTATCTGATAGAAATTTTATTAAGGCCATATATATTTGCCAGGGAGAACTCGGCTCCATTCAATTGTCCCCTCAGAAATAAGTAGTGCCCTTCTGGTTCAGCCTTTCTCTCCTCTAGTGCGAACCTAACCCCCCTGGCAAACCCTATGGCCACTCCCTTTGCTCAACTAATAGGGGAATCCCCATAATACCATATAGGGTAATCCTTTGCGACTACTCTGCAGTTCGAGTCATGGGAAAAATGTGTGTCCTGCAATAATACTATGTCGGCCTTAAGATAATTTAGCTTGCTTATTATATTAGCACTTTTTGTGGGAGCGTTTAATCCATGTACATTATACGATAATATGTTTAAATTAGTCATCTTTGCCTATTGCGCTCCTCCCCAGCTCCCATCCTCCTGACTTCCTCTTCCAGGTAGCGCAACGAGCAAAAAGAGATTATGCTTCTTATTCTGCCTTTATAGTTTTTTACGGAGGTGCCCCATCCAACCCCACAACTCCCCCTGCTTACTCCACCCTTCGCTTTCCTGCCCCAACCATCCCACCCCCCCATTCCCAGCTGGGGGAAATTGGCCTCCCGGAGGCCCAATGATCCGTGGCCTCCAAATCCTCCCATCCCAGCGGTTCATCCCCCCAGAGGTTGAGCTCTGAATGTGATCCTCAAACAGGGCTGATGCTCCCCTTAATTTGGGGCCTCTCATGCCCATCCTGCTAACCCCTATCCCTTTTTGCACCTCCCCCGTCCAGTCAGGATCCCCCTTCAGCTTTGCAAATATCACATTTTCTTCTTTATTCCTGCCAGTTTCTTATTCGAGATCGGATGCCATGGCTGTTTTTCTGTGTTGACAGTTTTGTCCTGTATTTCCCACCAGCTTGGAATCTTCACTAATGGGATATCCAACCCATTATAGAATTTGGCCTTATTTTCTGGAAATCATAAGGTTGCTGACCGACCCTTTTTGCGTCCAATTAGACAGGATGGAAATCCCTTGGAATATTGAATTTTGTGCGTCTTCAATTGCTCTAGTAAGGGTTTTAGGGTTCTCCTCCTAGCTAGAGTCTCTGTTGCCAGGTCTGGAAATATCTGCAGAGTGATCTCATCATATTTAGCGGGCTGGTTGGTTTTCAAGTATGCCCTTATCTGTTCTTTATCTTGGAAGTTATGGAATCTTGCAAAAACGTCTCTTGGGACTTTTGCTGCCAATTCTGCAGGCTTTCTGATCCTGTGGATTCTTTCAAACCTTATTTTTTTTGCCCTAGATAAACCCAGCATATTACCGAATACTTTATCCATTTTTTTTCTTGTAAATCTTTGCCTTTGCCTTGGATCTCCGGTAATCCTCTAATCATGAGATTTTTCCTTTGATTACGGTTTTTCTGGTCTTTTATTCTATACATCATGTACCTCTGATCTCTCTGCATCACTTCCATCTGTTCCTTAAGTCCTTTTTTCTTGATCATACATCACGGGACACAGAAGCTTCATTACATAGTGGGTTATATAGGCACCTTCGGTGATTGGACACTGGCTAACCCCAATTAAGGAGAATTCCTCCCCTATATAACCCCTCCCATATGGGAGGCACCTCAGTTTTTTTGCCAGCATCTAAGATGGTTGGTCACATAAAACATGTGCTATGAAGAAAGCTCTATGCAGGTCCCTGCAGGGGTCTAAGGGCTATGCTAACCGGATCCATATCTCGGGCCGATATTTGACTCAAGATGATATGGTACCCAGGCCTCGTCATCTGAAGAAACAAGGTTTTGCCTGTAAGTCCTTTCCTTTGGAAGACTGGGCTCTGGGAAAACCAGACTTGGTGTACTATTAAAACAGTGGCACGAAAGTTTCTGGCAGAGTCTTTTACAAGGTCCAGGTAAGGGGTTCCTCTGAGAAGGAGCCCAAAAAACCCTGAAGGTTGGCACAACTCTGCTTGCCATGATGGGTGAAGATTGGAAACTGTCTGTTTTCAGCAGTTCCTGCGGCAGGAACAGGTAAGAGAAGTTAATCCTATATAAATTGTATATTATGGATTTCATGTGAGTAGTTGTATGTCTTACCTGGTTTCCACCACTAGAGGGAGTAAAGATCAGCCTGGTGTATACTTACATGCCTTTCCAGGATACACGCTCAGTGAAGCCAGTCTCCGGACCACTCACATCCTCCGCTGCAGGCCCTGCCACAAAAAGGGCTAAAAAAAAGAGATCCCACGTAGTCTGGGGGGGGGGGGGGTCCCCGCGCAGCTCAGCAGGTGGTCCTCTTCCTTCCCCTCGGATGCCGATAGTCCTTGTGCACACGCAAGGGCGCGCTCCTATGGCAAAATGGAGGGGGGGTGTAGTTGTGGGGCCTTGCACGAAAGCAGCAAAATTAAAATCCCAGAGCATCAAGGATCTGTAAGCGGATGGACACAGAGCTGTGGGCAGTAAGCATCCTAAGGGATCGGATCCAGGCAATCCTAAGACACCTACTCAAAGGGTCTGAGGGGGACGCAACAAGGGCACTGGAAAATCACCGCCTAGGTCTAGGGGTCGTAAAGATGCCTGTAGGTTACCATCCCCCCCTGCAAGACTGGAGCCAGCCTCGCAGGATGAGTCAGTGCCCCTGTCAGGTTTTGCAGCCTCTCCTAATGTTTCAGCCAGAGCGTATGTCACAGAAGACTCCCTTAAGGCTACATTGGAGGGTTTTGAAGGGAGAATTATGAATTTTATTTCAGCTTCCCTAAAAGATAGCAGAAAAAGGGGTAGATCCCCTCCCTCTGCTGAACTTCCTCTTTCAGATGACACCTCTGACAATGAGGAGAGATCCCTATCATGGGATAGGGATCAAGAGCAGTCGGATGAATACTTACATGCCTTTCCAGGATACACGCCTAGAGGCGATTCAGTTCGCATTGTGCGCTATATAAGTATTTCATTCATTCATTCATTCATTCATTCATTCATGAATCAGAGGAAGAGGAAAGAGTCTCCTCCTCTCAGGCACTCAAGAAGCAGGTCCAATATTACACTGAATTGGTGCGTACCACTTTCAGAATGCCCGCTGCTGAGGCCGATACATCCTCTGTTTTTTCCCTGGGGGTTAGTCAAAAATCCCACAGACTGATTTTTCCTTTCCAATTCATCCCTTAATGGATAAATTGTTGTATGAGGATTGGGGGCATCCCGATAAACTGTTTTCTCCTCCTAAAAGGTTTTCAATGCTTTATCCTCTGGAGAAAAGTTTCACCAAGAAATGGGAGGTCCCATCCGTGGATGCGGCTGTCTCTTGTGTGAATAAAAACCTGACCTGTCCTTTGGATAATGCTCAGGTATTTAAAGATCCAACTGATAAGAAGCTGGAAACTATGTTGAAAGCCTCCTTTTCCATGGCTGGCGCTGTTGTGCAACATACAGTCACAACTGTGGGGTTGTGTCAGTTCCTCAAGGAACAAGTTAAGTAAATGCTTAGCCTCCTTCCCAGTGAGGAAGTAGAGAATTATGCAGAACTTCCTCAGATTCTGTGTTTCATGATTGATGCGATTTTGGATTCTGTCCAACAAGCATCTTGTTTGTCTCTCCTGTTGGTACACATGCGAAGGTCCCTGTGGCTCAAAAATTGGCCAGCTGAGCTGTCATGTAAAAGATATTTAACTGGGTTCCCATTTAAAGGGGAACGCTTATTTGGGAAGGACTTGGATAAATTCGTGCAAAAGATTACAGGGGGTAAATCTACTCGCTTACCAATCAAAAAGAACAAACACCCATCATTTAGGCATTCACGTTCTCCCGGAGCATCAAGCTCTAAGCAGTGGCCTTCCCAACCTCCCTCTAGAGGAAAGGCCCAAGGTCACGCCCAGGGGCAGAAAAAGACTTGGGGGCGAAAGCCTGCCAAGCAGAGCCCCAAAGCTTCCTTGTGAATGGGAGCCCCCACTCGGTCGAGTGGGGGGAAGGCTCCTGCAGTTTGCAGAAGACTGGCTGGGAAGAGATTCAGAACAAATGGGTAACCTACTCAATATCTCTGGGCTACAAGCTAGAGTTCCAGGAGATTCCACCATCTCGCTTCCTAAGGTCAAGGGTCCCCAAGAATCCAGCAAAGCGAAAACCGCTATTTTTGGCCTTAGATCACTTACTATCCCAGGGGGTGATAGTGGAAGTGGATCCAAAGGAACAGGGTTCAGGGTTTTACTCAAATCTCTTCACCGTTCCAAAACCAAATGGAGAGGTCAGACCTATCCTGGATCTAAAGGATTTGAATCAGTTTCTGCATATTCGGTCTTTCTGAATGAAGTCAATACGCTCTGTGGTCTCCTCCCTGCAAGGGGTAGAGTTTATGACATCAATAGATATCAAGGATGCATATCTTCATGTGCCAATTTTTCCTGCACACCAAAAATATCTAAGGCTCGCGGTAGATCAGCGCCATTTTCAATTTGTGGCCCTGCCTTTTGGTCTCGCTACAGCTCCTCGAGTTTTCACAAAGATTCTAGACCCTCTCTTGGCAAACCTAAGAGCTCAGGAAATAACCGTGATAGCTTATCTAGACGATTTGCTACTCATAGAGCAGACAGTAGCGCTCTTGAACCACAGTATTGTCAAGGCATTAGAACACCTGGAAAACCTAGGTTGGATTATAAACCTAGAAAAATCATCCCTGCAACCTGCTACAAGGTTGGAATATCTGGGCATGATCATAGACACCGCTCAGGGCAGGGTGTTTCTACCAAGGCCAAAAGCCATGGCTATAAGGGTTCGCCTAGTGCTGAGCAGAAGGAGTTCCTCCATTCGGCTGTGTATGAGACTGTTAGGGAAAATGGTTGCCTCCTTCGAGGCCGTTCCATTTGCCCAGTTTCATTCAAGGCCTTTACAGAGATGCATCCTTGCAAGAAGAACAAGAAGCCCAAAACCTTGGATCTTCCTATGTGTTTATCCCCAGAGATACACAAGAGTCTCATTTGGTGGTTACAGACCAAGAATCTGCTGAAAGACAAAACTTTTCTTCCATTTCCATGGAAAATCGTAACTACAGATGCCAGTCTGACAGGCTGGGGAGCAGTGCTGGAAGAGGTATGCATGCAGGGAAGATGGTCTGCGACCGAAAGACTCCTGCCCATAAATATTCTGGAAATTCGGGCAGTTTACATGGCCCTCATGGACTGGTCTTACAGACTACAGGGTCACCCTGTTCAAATACAGTCCGACAATGCCACAGCTGTGGCTTATATCAATCACCAAGGTGGCACCAAAAGTCTGAATGCACAAAGAGGTGAATCGCATACTTGCTTGGGCAGAAAGGCATGTTCCATGCCTTTCTGCAGTCTTCATTCCAGGAGTGGAAAATTGGCAAGAGGACTTTCTAAGCCGCCAACAATTATGCCCAGGAGAATGGGCTCTACACCCCGACATATTTCAAACCATATGTCACAGATGGGGTACTCCGGATGTAGATCTGTTTGCGTCCAGATTCAACAAGAAACTGGACAAGTTTGTGTCGAGAACAAAAGACGTACTTGCTCAGGGGTCAGATGCCCAATTCCCTGGGATCAGTACAATGTAATCTATGCCTTCCCGCCGTATCCGCTTCTGCCGCGGTTCCTGGGAAGAGTCAAGAGGGAAACAAAGTCGGTTCTGTTGGTAGCCCTGGCTTGGCCCAGATGACCTTAGTACGCAGAGATCATGAAGATGGCAGTAGGCGGGCCTTGGACCCTTCCTCTCCAGACAGATCTACTCTCGCAAGGTCCAATCTACCATCCTGCTTTACACGGTCTGAATTTAACGGTTTGGCTGCTGAGACCCACATTCTGAAAGACCGTGGACTCTCGTAGTCAGTCCTTTCTACTCTGGTCAATGCCAGAAAGCCGGCCTCCAGGCTTATTTACTACAAAATCTGGAAGGCATATGTTTCATGGTGTGAACCCAGGGGATGGCATCCTAGAAAGTATGTCATTAGCAGGATCTTGGCTTTCCTCCAGTCGGGCCTAGAAATGAATTTGGCCGTAAGTACTATCAAAGTTCTGATTTCAGCTTTGTCAGTATTTTTCCAGAAGCCACTTGCATCACATTCTCTTGTCCGGGCTTTCATTCAGGGGGCCATGCGGTTAAAACCGCCAGTCAAACCTCCAGTGTGCCCATGGGATTTGAATTTGGTTCTCTCTGCATTACAGGGACAACCGTTTGAACCATTACACCAGGCTTCATTACCTCTTTTGACTAAAAGATTAGTCTTCTTGATATCTATATCCTAGGCTAGGAGAGTTTCCGAGCTAACAGCTCTTTCAAGCAAAGAACCTTATTTAATTATTCACAAGGACCGAGTAGTGATGCGTCCTAATAGGTCCTTTCTACCTAAGGTGGTTTAAATCAAGATGTAATCCTACCATCCCTTTTTCCAGATCCACAGTCTGCAGAAGGAGAGTCATTGCACACTCTAGATGTGGTAAGGGCAATCAGTATCTATCTGCAGGCAACCGCTCAGATAAGAAAGACTGATTGTTTATTTATTTTGCCAGAAGGTCCTAAAAGAGGCCAGGCGGCATCGAAATCCACTCTCTCGAGATGGATTAGACAAGTTATTCTTCAGGCCTATAGTGTAAAGGGGAAGATCCCTCCTTTCCAAGTGAAAGCGCACTCAACTAGGGCTGTAAGTGTTTCTTGGAAAGTGTATCACCAGGCCTCCTTGGCTCAGATCTGTAAGGCTGCGACTTGGTCATCAGTCCATACATTCACCAGATTTTATCAGGTGGATGTAAGAGGGCAAGAGGATACCACCTTTGGGCGCAGTGTACTGCAGGTTGTAGTTTAGTTCCTCTGATCCATGGCGGTCTATAATCCTGATCTGTGTCTCCCTCCCCTTAAACTGAGCATTGCTTTGGGACATCCCACTATGTAATGAAGCTTCTGTGTCCCGTGATGTATGATCAAGAAAGTAGGATTTTTATACAGCTTACCTGTAAAATCCTTTTCTTGAGAGTACATCATGGGACACAGAGCTCCCACCCTTCTTGGGTTTTACGTGGTTTCCTATTGCTTTGCTACAAAACTGATGTGCCTCCCATATGGGAGGGGTTATATAGGGGAGGAATTCTCCTTAATTGGGGTTAGCCAGTGTCCAATCACCGAAGGTGCCTATATAATCCACTATGTAATGAAGCTCTTGTGTCCCGTGATGTACTCTCAAGAAAAGGATTTTACAGGTAAGCTGTATATAAAAATCCTATTATCTCAGCCACTTGAAAGTCCAGCCTTTTTCTGTATCCTCAACCCTTTTTAATATATGGTTCACGTCCTCATGCAAAAATGCCATTTCTCCCTTTATGGATATTTCCAGCGTCGCAAACATTTCCGCGATTTCTCCTTTAGTTGGTAGTTGCTTTTTTTTTGTCTGGGTTCCATTTCAACTTCCTCTTCTATCTCCTCATTTGTACATAATGGGGGCTCTATGTCCCCTGTCTTCTCTGTCCGTACTTTTGTGAGCCCTCCGGGGGTTTTCTTTTAGCCCCAAGCTGTTTACCTGTGCTATTTTTACCTCCCTCCCGTGTCATGTATTTTTTAATGGATTCCAGGCTGGCGCTCACTTTAGGGGCTTACCCCTCATTTTTGTTTATTCTGCTAAAATGCACCAGTTAATAGATGCTAGTATGTCAAAGTTCTTCTCACACCAGATTTTAGCACTGCAGTGTAGGCTTACTCCCTTCAGGGGTTTTACTGTTTATATTTGGGTATACTTTCCCTCTACACCTCCCTCAGAGTTACCCTCAGAGTTAACAAGCAGGGGAGTGTAACATCCCGCAACATTTGCAGAACTGTTGCACCCTAGGTATAGGTTTTACACTGTTCAAATTCCTTCCTGGGGAAGAGGAATCTCAGTCTTTTTGGTGGTGTGACTGATGCGACTTTTACCCTTATGTACGTTATTCGATTTTTCACTTACAGTTCTTAGCTACTGCTTAAATAAGCTGTTTAGATATTTCTTATATGAACCGTCAGGTAGCCAGCATAATAGATATATCAAAGTCTATATCCCATATGTATTTCACACTCCAATCCTCTAATATATTATTAAGTGGCCAAATAATTTTTTCATCCCCTTGCTGGAAGTAGGCTTTTTATACTTCTCTAGCAACCCTCTGAATTGAAGATGTGGTGTCAGCTATATTCTATGGCTATATTCTATGGCTATTTAACAGTCCAACATTCGAACAGTTTATACACAATATGTAACCATAGGATGACTCATCTCTTTGCAGCCGCAATATCCACTTCATGCATGTAGGTTAACAACCAGGGTCAGGGTGGGGCAGAAAGAGAGCGGGGACAGGTCCACTGAGAGGGATACACTCATTTTTAGGAATGGCCGAACGGTTCGCCCGGCAGTTGGTTTGCGGCGAATTTCTGGCGCTCTCAGGATGCCGGCACATGGCTCCGCAGTGTGGGCTTTTTTTAACGTGTCCGCTGCTGACAATAGCATTGCCATCTGCAATCTTTGCAGTCAATGCATTAGTCGCGGTAAGCCCAACACTCACCTAGGGACGACCGCCTTAAGAAGGCACATGAGCAGCCATCACCGAGCCCAGTGGGAGCAACGGAACACACAAAGCCACACTCCAGGCTCTCACCGTCCAGCCTCGTCTTCTCCTTCTCCTCTCTCCTCACAATTGTCCTCCACTCCACCTTCCATCACGCCAAGCTCACGTTTTTCTGCAAAAAGGCAGGCTTCTGTGGGCCTAATATTCGAGAGTAAAAAAATGATGACGCCGGATAACCCTCTTGCCCAACGGTTGACGGCTGGCTTGTCAGAACTCATAGCCCGCCAACTACTGCCATATAAACTGGTGGACTCGGAGGCCTTTCAAAAATTTGTGGCCATTGGAACACCACAATGGAAGGTCCCAGGAAGGAAGTATTTCTCAGAGAAGGGCATCCCAGAGCTATATGGCCATGTTCAGCGGCAAGTGAATGTATCTCTGGCACACAGTGTCGGTGCCAAGATACATCTGACCACAGACACGTGGTCTAGCAAACACGGGCAGGGAAGGTATATCACTTTTACTGCCCACTGGGTGAACCTTCTGACGGCCGTCAAGCATGTAACCCGTGGCACCCGCGTAGATTTGGTTTTACCGCCACGGATTGCATGCAGGCCTGGCTCTTCTTCTCCTCCTCCTCCTACTCCATCCTCCTCCCTCTCCTCCTCGGCTGACTCCTCCTTTTCCGCTGCTAGCGTCTCTTCCGCTGTGCCGCCCAAGCTCCCCAGAACCTATTCGATATGCCAGGTGAGACGTTGCCATGCCGTGCTGCGTCTGTTGTGCCTGGAAGCCAAGAGCCACACTGGCCCGGCACTCCTTTCAGCTTTGCGTTCACAGGCAAATCAGTGGCTAACACCGCTCAATTTGACAGTTGGTAAAGTGGTGTGTGACAACGGTGCCAATCTGCTTAGCGCATTGAAACAGGGCAAAATTACGCATGTGCCATGCATGGCACACGTCTTAAACTTGGTCGTGCACCAATTTGTTGTCAAATACCCTGGGGTCCAGGACATCTTGCGGCAGGCAAGGAAAATCTAGGCCCATTTCAGAAGATCTTAAAGGGCCATGGCTCGCCTTGCTGACATTCAGCGGCGACACAATCTGCCGGTCAGACATCTTATTTGCGATTGCCCGACGCTATGGAACTCAAACTTCTATATGCTTGATAGGCTGCTCCAGCAGAAACATGCAGTTAACGTCTACCTATATGAACTCTGCGGCAGAACAGGTTCTGGGGAGCTGGTTTTTTTTTCACCGCGCCAGTGGCTGCTCATGCGCGACGCATGCAGACTTCTGTGGCCATTTGAGGAGATCACCAAACTAGTCAGTCGCAGCCATGGTGCCATCAGTGACATGGTACCTTATGCCTTCTTTATGGAGCGTGCATTGCGTTGTGTCATTGATCAAGCTGTGGAGGAGCTGGAGCGGGAAGATGAGGAAGTCGCAATGCTGGATGAATTCCCAGGGTGGGCTACTCTATCTGAGACAAGTGAACAACAGGAGTCTGAAGAGGAGTCAGAGGAGGATGGTTCCGGGGCGGATGAGGAGGAGCAAGAAGAGCATGCTTTAAACCTTTCTGGGATCCCTGTTGTTGTGTGTGGATGGGGAGAGGAGAACGAAGAGGACGACATTATCCTGGATGATGAGCAGGAGCCAGGCCACCACACTGCTTCCAGTTTAGTGCAAATGGGGGCCTTCATGCTCCAGTGTTTTAATAGGGACCCCCGTATAAAAAGCATAAGGGTCAAGGACCAGTACTGGGTGGCAACGTACTTAGACCCCCGATACAAACACAAAATGGTGGAAATGTTACCGCCGTCACAGAGGGCTGTCAGAATGGAGCACTTCCAGGCCTTGCTTCGAGAAATGCTGCATTCTGCTTTTGCGTGCGCTGGCAGAGGAGCAATTCCCACTCCCAGAAAAGGAGTTGCGGGTACCAATCCAACAGCGCCTGCAAGAAGAGGCCGGTTTGAAGATGTGCTGGTGACTTCTGATATGAGATCATTCTTTCAGCTGACCCATCGACAGGTGTCACCCGGATCCAGCATCAGGGAACGCCTAGACCGTCAGGTGTCCGACTACATCGGGTTAACGGCCGATGTGAACGCTCTGAGGAGTGACGAACCCCTGGACTACTGGGTGGGCAGGCTTGGCCTCTGGCCAGAGCTTGCCCAATTTGCAATCAAACTGTTGGCTTGCCCCTGGTCCAGTGTCCTGTCCGAAAGGACGTTCAGCGCAGCAGGGGGGATCGTGACCGATAAGCGTACTCGCCTAGCTCACGACAGTGTTAACTACCTCACATAGTCTAAAAATGAATGAGGCATGGATCTCGGAGGAATTCAACACATGTGACCAGTAGACCATGTATATGTCTATAAACAATTTTTTAAATTGAGCACACAGACCTTCTTTCTTCATTTGGCTCACTTCCTTGTCCAAAAAAAGCACACCGTACTATATGCCCGTACCCTCCTGTTTGAAGAGGTTGAGCGGTGTCATATTTCTACTGGGGCTGCTTATTATGAGGGGCTCCCACCATCCCTGTGCTGAGCTGACTTCCTCCTGGGGCTGCTTATTATGAGGGGCTCCCACCATCCCTGTGCTGTGCTGACTTCCTCCTGGGGCTGTACCTCTGCTGTGCATATTATGAGGGGCTCCCACCATCCCTGTGCTATGCTCATTATGAGGGGCTCCCACCATCCCTGTGCTATGCTCATTATGAGGGGCTCCCACCATCCCTGTGCTGTGCTGACTTCCTCCTGGGGCTGCTTATTATGAGGGGCTCCCACCATCCCTGTGCTATGCTGACATCCTCCTGGGGCTGCTTATTATGAGGGGCTCCCACCATCCCTGTGCTGTTCTGACTTCCTCCTGGGGCTGTACCTCTGCTGTGCATATTATGAGGGGCTCCCACCATCCCTGTGCTATGCTCATTATGAGGGGCTCCCACCATCCCTGTGCTATGCTGACATCCTCCTGGGGCTGCTTATTATGAGGGGCTCCCACCATCCCTGTGCTATGCTGACTTACTCCTGGGGCTGTACCTCTGCTGTGCATATTATGAGGGGCTCCCACCATCCCTGTGCTTTGCTCATTATGAGGGGCTCCCACCATCCCTGTGCTATGCTGACTTCCTCCTGGGGCTTCTTATTATGAGGGGCTCCCACCATCCCTGTGCTATGCTGACTTACTCCTGGGGCTGTACCTCTGCTGTGCATATTATGAGGGGCTCCCACCATCCCTGTGCTATGCTCATTATGAGGGGCTCCCACCATCCCTGTGCTATGCTCATTATGAGGGGCTCCCACCATCCCTGTGCTATGCTGACTTACTCCTGGGGCTGCTTACGGTGCAGGTGTCGGTGCTGTATATCACAGTGCTGGTGTCAGTGCGGTATATCACGGTGCTGGTGTCAGTGCTTTATGTCACGCTGCTGATGTCAGTGCTCTCTATCATGGTGCTGGTGTCAGATCACTCTATCACGGTGCAGGTGTCATTGCTGTATGTCACACTGCTGATGTCAGTGCTCTCTATCACGGTGCTGGTGTCAGATCACTCTATCGCGGTGCAGGTGTCATTGCTGTATGTCACGCTGCTGATGTCAGTGCTCTCTATCACGGTTCTGGTGTCAGATCACTCTATCACGGTGCAGGTGTCATTGCTGTATGTTACGTTGCTGATGTCAGGGCTCTCTATCACGGTGCTGGTGTCAGATCACTCTATCACGGTGCAGGTGTCATTGTTGTATGTCACGCTGCTGATGTCAGTGCTCTCTATCATGGTGCTGGTGTCAGATCACTCTATCACGGTGCAGGTGTCATTGCTGTATGTCATGCTGCTGATGTCAGTGCTCTCTATCACGGTGCTGGTGTCAGATCACTCTATCACGGTGCAGGTGTCATTGCTGTATGTCACGCTGCTGATGTCAGTGCTCTCTATTACGGTGCTGGTGTCAGATGACTATCATGGTGCAGGTTTCATTGCTGTATGTCACGGTGCTGGTGATCATCTCCTGCACCCTCTTCTTTGCCTACCCTGACCTTCCCTCTCCTCCATTGCCTTCATGCGCTCCACAGTCCTGAATTGTCACAATTTCACATATAAAAAAAGAATGCTTGTAGTTGTCGATCCCAGATTCACCTCATACATGTGTTATGTCATTGGCCATGTGGTGGGACTATGTTTGCACAGCTAGTAATTATTTTGTGGCTGCAAATTTGACCTGTAGGTTTGCAAAGTTCGCCTCCCATTGAAGTCAATGGGGCCCGCTGCGAACGTTATGGTTCGCGAACTATTGGCCGCGTTCTTGGTCCGCGTTCGCAAAACGTCCCGTCGGAAGTTCGTCCATCACTACTCATTTTCGGACTCTTGCTGTGTTTATTCAGCTCACCTTCCCTCCTCTCAGCTCATCTCCTTCCAGCAAGACATGACCAGCTCTGTGGGCATGGTCCGTTTCTTTCCTGCTTCCACCTTACACCTGGTGTCTTGCAGGCTTTCAGGGGCTTTCTACTTCCTTCAATGCCATCCCGCTAAAACTGCCGTGGCCCCGTGGATCCACGCTGCATTCTGCTGCCTCTGTCCTCCTCTCTCCCTCAGCAGTCCCAAAGCAGGTATGTGCTAGACTTGCGCTAATGGTAGAGGGAATATCAACACGCTCTCCGCCACTGGACCTAGCACAGTTCCTTCTATTGGCTCCACCCGGGGGGCAGCCAGGAGGTTGGATGGGATATGGAGGGGGAAGGCGGCATTTCCTCAGACCTTCCACATGCTAGAAGGAGCTTTGCGGGCTTCACGGGCTCAGCATCCGCACCTGTCCGACGACCCAATCAGGCCCCTCCCTCACAGACTGCTTTCTTCTAATGTTATGCTCAGTCCAATTAGGCAGGAATGCATCTCTGTGCCCATCACCAGGGGAGCCCCTACAGGGGGAATTTTTTTTTTAGAACCACTGTCCCATAAGTGATCATCTTTCACATAGCTTTCCTTCCCATGGCCAGAGCTCTCTAACTAAACTCCTTCCAACATATATATATAATGGGATCCTACCAGGAAGGAAGTGAAATCATCCTCCTTCCTGGAGGGTTTAAAAGAGCCACA
The DNA here is from genome assembly GCF_037356315.1 of Lithobates pipiens. Taxonomy (NCBI): domain Eukaryota; kingdom Metazoa; phylum Chordata; class Amphibia; order Anura; family Ranidae; genus Lithobates; species Lithobates pipiens. Next base: position 264,800,705 of record NW_027507785.1, on the reverse strand, counting down.
CTCTTAAGTGAGCCACCTAGTGGGTCCACCTTAACTTGCCTATATACAGATAGGTTGCACTTCAAAACAGGTAACTAGTTGGAGAGGGTATGTAATTTGACCACTTTTGCTGAATGTTGGTGAGAACTAGGGATGAACCGAACACCCCCGGTTCGGTTCGCACCAGAACTTTCGAACGGACCTTAAATTCGTGCAAACTTTAGAACCCCATTGAAGTCCATGGGACTCGAACGCACGAAATATAAAATTGATAATTTTAATGGCTAATATGCAAGATGTTGTCCTAAAAAGGGGTTGGGGGCCTGGCTCCTGCCCCAGGGGACATGGGTCAATGCCTAAAATGTTTTGAAAAACTGCTGTTTTTTCGGGAGCACTGATTTTAATGACGATTAAAGTGAAAAAAAGTGAAATATTCCTTTAAATATCATGCCTGTGGGGTGTCTATAGTATGCCTTGGAAGTGCCATGTGTTTCCCGTGTTTAGAAAAGTCCCTGCACAAAATGAAATTTAATGGAAAAAAAGTCATTTAAAACTGCTTGCAGTTTTAATGTAATATCTGGTTCCGGCAATATGGATGAAAATCATTGAGAAAAATGGCATGGGTAGCCCCTCCCTGCCCATTATTAGCCCCTTTGGGTCTTGTACGGATATTAGGGGGAACCCCGTACCCATATTAAAAAAAGGAAAGATGTGGGGCCCCCAGGCCCTATATACTCATAACAGCAGTATACAGGCGGTGCAAACAAGACAGGGACTGTGTAGGTTTGTTGTGTTAAGTAGAATCTGTTTGTAATTTTGAACTGGTACATTTTTAAAGTGTAGCTCCAGTCAAAAAATCTATTTTTAAGCTTTTTGGAAAACATAGGGAAGGGTTATCACCCCTGTATATTTTGTTTTTACCGTACGTCTTTTTTCATCTCACTTCCTGTTGTCTCCTTCCGTTTGCAAGTAGGAGACGTTTGTAAGTTGGATGTTTGAAAGTAGGGGCCTGCCCTATATGCTCTGCAGAAATGGCGGAACAAGGTGTTGGTGTTGCCACAACACTGTAAGTCCTCACAGTTAGGCCGCGTACACACGCGCGGACTGTTCGCCCAACTTTGTCCGTCCAACAGTTTCAGCAAACAGTCCGCTCAAAATTAGCATGGACGGACATGCCCACACACGACGAACGAACAGTTTGCTGAAACCGTGCGCGATGACGTGAACAGCACGTACGACGGGACGAAAAATACGACGTCCTATACACTGCATTATAGCTTTCGGCGTGAAAATCCTTTCTGAGCATGCGCGCAACTTTGTTTGACGAACAAGCCTACACACGAGCGGGCTGATCGCTGAAACAAGGTTTCAGCGGACAGTTTTTCGGAAATTCCGAAAAACCTTGTCCGTCCAACTGTCCGCTGAAACTGTCCGCTGAAAGCCCACACACGAGCGGACTGTCCGCCCAAACACTGTTCAGCGGACAAAGTTGGGCGAACAGTCCGCCCGTGTGTACGCGGCCTTACTCTCGGTGGGCACAGGAACGGGCCCTGCTGTGAAATATTATATCAAGAATTGTAATTACATGCCCCTGTTAAACAGGGGCTGAAAAATTGGGCCTTAGGCACTGCAACCTCTCCCATATACTCTAGTTGTAGTGCAGGAATGAGCCCTGCTGCAAAGCATTGCATCAAAAATTGTAATTACATGCCCCTGTTAAACAGGGGCTGAAAAATTGGGCCTTAGGCACTGGTGCCGATGCCACGACACTGCAACCTCTCCCATATACTCTAGTTGTAGAGCAGGAATGAGCCTTGCTGCAAAGCATTGCATCAAAAATTGTAATTACATGCCCCTGTTAAACAGGGGCTGAAAAATTGTGCCTTAGGCACTACAACCTCTCCCATATAATCTTTTTTTTTTTTCCATAATAATTTTTATTGAAATTTTTAACGAAATTACACAATCCTCGTAAAGACATTTTACATGCAAGCTGAAAAGGACTGTACAATTGGTCTCTGGACTATACAGAGTGAACAGAAATTGACATATTCCTTTGTATTTGTAAAATGGAGCCGGACCCACTGCTTTGGGATTTCTGGCTAGGCTGCTGTGAGCTAGCTTTTGTAAGATGGGTGAGTGCAAATGATTTTCAGGCCAGTTAGGAGATGCTGTCACCAGAGGCATTGCATGTAAGAGAGGTCTAGCGTGGGAGGTCTATTCTTACATCTGTTCAGAAAGGTGGCGTCTCGACAGAAGGTTATTCCGCCGTCAAGTCCAGTCTAGACAGCGCGTTTCATATTAGGACAGTCAAGTCATCCCGATCTGTTGGACAATATAACTATTGTTTTGTGGTGGGGAGAGGGGGATTGTATTGAAGTCGGTGTTGGATTATAGGGGGGTAGTAAGAACAAAGAAGGGCAAAAAGAAAGAGAAAAGAAAAGAAAAAAAAGAGGGGGGGAGTGAAGAGGGAGAGGGGGGAGGATGGGAGGGGGGATTGGAGAGACAGAGGGGAGGAGTCTCCTCTTTGGGCTCCGCTGCGCGCCAGGGATAGGTATAAAAATACCTATATTGAAAAGCAGGTCATCATCACACCTGTGCGGGTGGTAGAGTTCCCTTGTGGAGTAAGTCTCCAATTTGGTCACAGCAGTGATGCCCTGGGTTCCCAGCCGGTATGGGTCTCCAGATTAAGTTGCGGGTCTCATAATCAAGGCATAGCTTTCTGAGGAGCAGAAGTCATTCCATTTCGCCCAGATTTGGGCAAATTTATGGGGGGAGTCTCTAGAGATATGGATCAACTCTTCCGTTTCTGCTATTTTTTTGATGCGATTCAGCCATTCTGATATTGATGGTGCTTCTGGAGTGCCCCAATGTACTGGTATACACAGTTTAGCTGCGTTAAGCAAGTGTAAGCATAGGGATTTCTTGTATAGGTGGGCTGGTGTGGGAGAGTGGTGTAGAATGAGTCTAGCCGGCGTGAAATCTATCTGACTATCGGTGACGTGGGATGTGATGTTGTGGACTTGGGTCCAGAAGGTCAGTAATCTAAGGCAAGACCACCAGATGTGCAAGAATGTACCTGGCTCGGAGTGACATCTCCAGCATTTGTCTGAAGTATCTTTGTTGTATTTGTTAGTTAAAACGGGTGTACGATACCATCTAGATAACGTTTTGTAATTATTTTCCTGTGCCGTGACATTGAGAGAACCCTTGTGCACTATTGTAAATATTCTCTCCCAGCTTTCCTCCGAAAGCTCCAACTGTAAGTCTCTCTCCCAGGCTTTGCACACTTTCCCTTCTGAAGGTGAAACGGATGAAAAAAGCAAGGAGTAGGTATATGAAATTAAGTGTTGTTGTGGAGAGGTCTGGGAGCAAAGGCTCTCGAATGGGGACAGGTCTCGGGATAGAGAAGAGTCCAAGTTTGTGGTCTGAAGAAAGTGTCTTATCTGAAAGTATACCCAGTATGGGAGTGGCTTACCCTCAGGGATCATGGGCACCGTGCTCCGGTCTAACAGTTTGCTGTTACGAAAAAAGTGACGGACTTGCAGGTCTTCAAGTGGCCACGTCATCTTTAGGAAATTATTTGCAAAACCAGGTTGGAAAGCCGGGTTAAGTCGGATTGGAGTGAGGGGACCTGGGTTTGATGAGAGATTCCCTATTTTGTTTGCTTCCCTGAAGCTGCGTAGAGTGGCTCCTATGAGCGGATGGTCTCTGAGTATTTTAGGGATATGATGTGGAAGTATCCAAGGAGCGGATTTGATTGGGAAGTCAGAGAAGGAGTCCTCCAGTTTCACCCATTCTTTCGTGTCAGCATGAAGCGCCCAGTCAACTATCCTCCCCAGATGACATGCATGCGAGTATTTTCGCAGGTCTGGCAGTCCAATGCCTCCCTTTGCTTTTGGTTTAGAGAGTTGGGCATAGCATATCCTAGGACATTTGTGTTTCCATAGAAACTGTAAAAAAATTCCCTTTAAAGTCTGAAAGAAAGAGGGAGGGATAGTTTGAAGAAGGTAGAGGACGCAGGGGAGAATGTTCATTTTCAGTATGGCCGCACAGCCAAACCAGGAAAACTGTGGTTTGTCCCATCTGCGTAGGTCCATCGAAATGGATTGGGTGAGTGGTGTAAAATTTTTTGAGAAAAGGTCAGGAAGATGCGAGGGTAGCTGGATCCCTAAATACCGTATTGAGTCCCGTTTCCATATAAATGGAAAGTTGTTTTGGCATAGCACTGCAACGTCATGGGGAAGGGAAATATTGAGGGCATGGGACTTGGAAAAGTTGATTTTTAAGTTCGAGATACATTGGAAGAGGTCGAATTCTTTAAGTAAGTTAGGGATGGAGGTTAATGGGTCAGTCAGGAACAATAAGATGTCACCTGCAAAAGCCGCTAGCTTGTATGTGCGGCCGGCTACTGAAATTCCTTTAACGTTGACGTTGGAGCGTAAGCTTCGCAAGAATGGTTCGAGTGTAAGAATGAAGAGAACAGGGGATAGGGGACAACCCTGTCTCGTTTCGTTACGGATGGAGAAGGCGTCTGACAGGTGGCCATTCACCCTCACTCTCACGGTTGGGGAGGAGTAGAGAGACATGATGAAATTAAGCATCCTGTGTGGGAGTCCCAAGTGGCGTAAAGTTGCCTCGAGGTAATCCCAGGCCAGCCTGTCAAACGCCTTCTCTGCGTCTAATGAAAGGAAGAATACTTTCTGTTTGTTGGAGGTCAGCCAATGATGTATGTTGATTGCTTTGATGGTGTTGTCCCTGGCTTCACGGCCAGGGGCAAAGCCAACTTGGTCAAGTCCTATCAAGGAGGGTAGGAGGGGCAATAGCCGATTTGCCAGAATTTTAGCGAACAATTTTAGATCCACGTTCAGCAACGAGATCGGTCTATAGTTGGCTACCATCGTGGCATCTTTTCCATCTTTGTGTATTAGGCCGCGTACACACGGGCGGATTGTCTGCCCAACTTAGTCCGCTGAACCGTGTTTCAGCGGACAATCCGCTCGTGTGTGGGCTTCAGCGGACTTTTTCAGTGGACAGTCTGACGGACTAAGGCCGCGTACACACGCGGGGACTGTTCGCCCAACTTTGTCCATCAAACAGTTTCAGCAAACAGTCCGCTCAAAATTAGCATGGACGGACATGGCCACACACGACGAACGAACAGTTTGCTGAAACCGTGCGCGATGACGTGAACGACGGGACGAAAAATACGACGTCCTATACACTGCATTATAACTTTCGGCGTGTAAATCCTTTCTGAGCATGCGCGGAACTTAGTTTGACGAACAAGCCTACACACGAGGGGACTGTTCGCTGAAACAAAGTTTCAGCGGACAGTTTTTCGGAAATTCCGAAAAACCTTGTTCAGCTGACTGTTCGCTGAAACTGTCCGCTGAAAGCCCACACACGAGCGGACTGTCCGCCGAAACACTGTTCAGCGGACAAAGTTGGGCGAACAGTCCCCGCGTGTGTACGCGGCCTTAGTCTTTCGGAATTTCCGTAATTTTGTCCGTCCAAACTTGGTTTTGTCCGTCCAAACTTGGTTTCAGCGGACAGTCCGCTCGTGTGTAGGCAAGTTGGACGGACTAAGTATGGCGCATGCTCAGAAAGGATTTACACGGCCGAAGGTTGCATTGCAGTGTATTGGACGTCGTTTTTCTAGTCCCGTCGTACGTGCTGTACACGTCATCGCGCAAGCTTTCAGCGGACTGTCTGTTCATCGTGTGTGGTCAAGTCCGTTCATTCAAAAGTTGAACGGACTGTCTGTCGGATTGTTTGACGAAGTTAGTTGGGCAGACAATCCGCCCGTGTGTACGCGGCCTTACTGCGATGTGTGCTTCTAGTGAGTCTGGGGGAGGTGAGGGATTGGTGGAGAGGGTATTGAAGGCTTTGAGGAATGGGGACACAAGAGTCTCGGAGAACATTTTATAATAAGGTGCCGACAAGCCGTCTGGGCCAGGACTCTTGCCTGGTTTTAGTTGCTTAATGGCGTTTTTCAATTCCTCTTCAGAAATGGGGCTATTTAAGTCTAGGGCCATCTCAACCGAAATTGGGTCGGAGCAAAATTTCCGTAGGAAGTTTTTGATGAGGGTATCATTAACGCTACGGCTGGAGGATGGATCAGAGTGTCTAGGTAGGTTGTATAATTCCTTATAATAGTTCTCAAATTGGGATGCTACAGCAATCGATGAAGTGTGTGAAGTACCGGAGGGATCCTTAATAGTGTGTACATTAGTGCTCGCTTTATTAGATTGAATGGCTCTGGCTAGCAGTTTCCCACATTTATTCCCTTGTTCATAGAAAAGTTTCTGATTTAAAATGAATTTGCGGCGGGTTCTAGCATTGAGGATTTCTAGGCGTTGTTTTCTGGTATTTGTAAGATCTTGAAGGGTCTCTTGGGCATTGGACTGTTTATGCGCTAGCTCCAATCTCCTAATTTTACTCGTTAATTCTGTTATGGTCGTTTGATTTGCTTTTTTCTGAATGGCTTTAAGTGCCAAAAACTCCCCTCTAATCACACATTTGTGCGCTGCGCGAAAGTAGTTTTGTAGGCTGGAGTGTATGTGGGTAACATCGCATTCACTAGATAAGAGCAAAGGGTCAAGTCGCCAAATTTTCGTGGTATAGTTTTCCTCTGGAAAGGAGAGGGTAATGGTGATCGGGTTGTGGTCCGACAGTATTAAGGGCTCAATGGTTACTGCCTGGACTAGAGGGAGGTCTTTTTGGGAGATGAAGAGGTAGTGTAACCTAGAATATTTGGGAAGTGAGGCGGAGAAAAAGGTGTAGTCTTTCACGTTTGGGTGCAAAGTTCGCCAAGAGTCATGGAGGCATAATTCCTGTAGCTGGGCTCTGATTTGTCTCAGGGCCTTGTATGGCATTGTTGAAGAACCAGAGGAGGAGTCTAGCAGTGGTTGAAGGGCTACATTAAAATCTCCCCCTAGGATGGTGATCCCTGCTTTAAATCCCGCTAAATTGTCGGCCACGGATCTAAAAAAGCTGACTTGGGTGGTGTTTGGGCTGTATATATTAGCTAGTGTGACCTGGTGATTGTTAATGGAGCCTTTTAAGAAGAGATAGCGACCCTCTGGGTCTACTAGGGAATCCTGCATTTGCCAATGGATATTTTTGGATAGGAGTATCGAAACCCCCTTTGTTTTGGCTAAGGGGTTTGTGGCATGGAAGACAGTTGTGTATCTTTGATTTGCTAGTTTGGGAATCGTGTCCGAGCAAAAATGGGTCTCTTGGAGAAATACTATGTCCGCTCTCAGTTTGGACATCATGGTTAAGATTTGGCTTCGCTTTTCTGGGATATTAATACCTTTTACATTTTGGGAGACAATATTTAGGGTCAGAGCCTGTGGAGTGGAAGCAGAGGCGGGCTTATGTCTCTGGTGCAGCCTATTGAAGGTATTTGTAGGCAATTTGTCTACCATGGCAACGGCTACGGGTATCCAAGGATCAAAGCTGTTGTATGCTTGAGTGTCCTAGGTGTGGTTCAGCGACCACTAGGACCGTCCTTAGAGAGAATTAGGCGAAACAACGGCGGAGACCAGAGGGAGGGAGTAGGGAGGAAGGGATGGGAGTGGGGAGGATAGAAATTAGAGATAGGGGGGTAGGAAGAAAGGAAAGCAAGAGGTTCATAAGGGGAAGAGAGAGTAGGAGTGTGGAGTAATCTGTACCGGAGGTGTGTAGCTATGCTACCTTACCCAAGAGTGTCCTGATGTCCGGTGTGGTTCAGCGGGTAGGGTCTAGTACCGCTGAGTGGAAGGTCGTCCGGTGCGGGAGTTTGCAATGTTCAGTCCGTACAAAGACCAATGTGTTCGCTTGCTTGACATGGAGCTTGAGCCTACTATAGGAAGGAGAAGAGGAAAACACATGCGGCATGTATTACTAAGAGGGTCCCAAAGCAGTGTGTCGGGACAGCATAGCAGAATGTTAATGGTATAAACAATTTTCAAAACTCAAACAAGAACAGTAACTTCTGGGGAAGGGAACTGATACCTGTTAGGGGACGATATAGTATCCTCCTATTGCATGGCATTTAGGTACATTAAAACAGAAAAACAGAGCCCTTATCCAACTGGTATCACCATAAAACAGTTAACGGCAGGCCCTGCTATCCCCAGACGGGGAGTCAAAAACTTTTGAGGTCTGGAGGGGAGGGCTGCCACCCATTTGTCAGAATCTGCCAACTAGGCTTTGAAGTGGTTGTCCAAGGTAGGGGACCTCCTAGGGAATTTAGATGGCATGTATGTTCTTTGAGGGAGTATCCTTGGTTCTGACCCTAAGGTTTCTGGGTTTTCTATTGGGGTGAATTTAATTGAGACCGGTCTGGTAAACCTGGCCTTTTGAGGTTACTAACGGTGACAGCTCTCCTCCAGGCCCCAATTTCCCCATATGGCAACCAACATAGCATCTGGGAAGAATCACTCGAGATGTCCACCCAGAAGACTGTGAGATGTGGGTGTTTACTCCTCTAAAAGAAGTTCTGGAACTATTCCCACTTAGGGGGGCTGCCTGGCTTTCGTAGCAACTTCAAGGCAAGTTGTAGACCCGAAAGGCAGGGAGTCCAACAGTAGTGGGTCATCTAGCAATGCCAATTTGTAAAGGCGGCAGGACTCGCTGTGTGAGCTATGGCAGGAATATTAGGCTAGAGGACAAGGGAGGAAGGGGAGGGGAGGTGGGGTAACGGGGGTCAGGGCGTCAGCATGAGGAATGATAACAAAGTTCAGGAGCTTAGGATTCAAAAGCAGAATAGAGATCCGGCTACAGTTCCATTGTTCAGACCGTGTAACTCAGGCAAAAGCGTAGAAAATCAGAGTCGCATTTATGTCGTCATGGCATAGTCAGAAAATGTGAGGCTAGCCTGCGTCCTCGAGAGGGTAGTAGGGGGGTTGACTCTCCCCTGGCTAAACCTCCCCTTTGTCATGTGAGTAGGTATATGAATCCGGACCCTCTGGTAATTTGGAGTGGGCTATAGAGTCCATATAGGTAATGGCCCTCCTTGGGCTCATGATAGGGGTATGCACGCCTGAGAGGCAGAGTTCAGATATCAGGGAATATAGTCTTCTTTTCCTGGAAGGTAATGGAGGTAGGCCTAAGGATTCGGGGCACGTGGCATCGTCTGTGAGAAAAAGAAGGGGTAAAGGGGGTGACAGGACACCTTAATGGCAGGCGTGAGGGAAATTGGGTGGACATCAGCCAGAGATGTCCCCGTGACATCAGATGTAGGTCTTACTGGTTTTGATTGCTCTATGAGCTGTCGGGTCATATAATCTAGTTGTAGTGCAGGAATGAGCCCTGCTGCAAAGCATTGCATCAAAAATTGTAATTAAATGCCCCTGTTAAACAGGGGCAGAAAAATTGGGCTGGTGGCATCACCCAGAACCAAAAATGTTCTTCCAAGATATCAGCGGAGGAGGAAGAGGATAGACAATCAACATAACAGGACAGTCACTCAGCATCAGCATAGGCAGTCTTGAAGGGATGTGATATTTAAAAAAAAAAAATTTGGTTACATCAGCTTCAGGTGCTTGGTAGCTGTGGGTGATCCAAGACTGATTCATCTTTATGAAGGTCAGTCGATCAACCGAGTCGGTGGACAGGTGCACCCTGTGATCGGTAACAAAGCCACCAGCAGCACTGAAGGTGCGTTACGAAAGAACGCTGGATGCAGGACAGGCCAGTAGCTCAATTGCATATTGTGCAAGCTCTGGTCAATGATCCATCCTCAAGACCCAATAAGCCAGAGGGTTTTCGGTGGGAAAGGTGTCCAAGTCTGACCTTGCCCCTAGGTATTCCTGCACCATGTAAATCAGACGCTGGCAATGGTTGCTGGAACCGATCATACCTTGGGGCTGCGGACTAAAAAATTGTCTGAACGCATTGGTCAGACGGCCACCTTCTCCACCGCTCCTTCTGACCGATGCCTCAGCGACACGTTGTGGAGGACCAGGAGTTTGTAACCTCCCAGTCTCTGGGAACGCATTGCACAGGTCTGTCTGCAAGGCCTCCCGGAGATGTCTCATCCTCTGCTCCCTCTGCGACGGCAAGATAAGGTCGGAAACCTTACCCTTGTACCATGGATCAAGAAGAGTGGCCAGCCAGTAATGGTCCCTCTCCTTGACCTGAAGAATATGAGGATCCTTCCGCAGGCTTTGCAGGATCAGGGAGGCCATGCAGCGTAGTTTAGCTGAGGAATTCGGTCAGGAGTCCTCTGGGTCACTAAGGACAACATGATCCGCAGCTACCTCCTCCCAGCCACGTACAAGTCCACGGGTTTCTTGGGACTGTAAATCATCCCTATAAGACTGCTGCTGCTGATGCTGAGTGCCAGCCTCCACCTCCATGCTGACACAATCATCCTCCTCCTCCTCTTCCTGTGTGATGGGTGGGACAGCAGGAACACTGTCTGGATAAAGGGGGCCTTGAGAGGCAAGAACGTCCTCCTCTTCCTGCCTCTGTTCTGCCTCAAGTGCCCTGTCCATTATTCCACGCAGCGTATGCTCCAAGTTGTGGACAAGAGGTACAGTGTCACTGATGCATGCACTGTCACTGCTCACCATCCTTGTGGCCTCCTCAAACGGTGACAGGACAGTGCATGCATCCCTGATCATGCCCCACTGGCGTGGTGAGAAAAAACCGAGCTCCTCTGTCCCTGTCCTGGTGCCGTAGTTGCACAGGTACTCACTGATGGCACTCTGCTGTGTGTGCAGCCGCTGCAGCATGGCCAACGTTGAGTTCCACCTGGTGGGCATGTCACATATAAGGCGGTTCTTGGGAAGGTCCAACTCCCTTTGGAGCTCAGCCAGCCGAGCACAGGCATTAAATGATCGGCGGAAATGCACACAGACTTTCCTGGCCTGCTTCAGGACATCCTGTAAGGTACCTGCCCAAGAACCGCTGCACCACCAGGTTAAGGATGTGAGCCACACAGGGCACATGGGTCAGTTGTCCCTGTCGGAGGGCGGAGAGGAGAAGAGAAATATAGGTAGATACAGGTGAATACTATGCTGAAGGCACACAGACAACACCCACTAACTCCTGGAGATGGCAGATGGCTCAATTAGAGAACAGTTATAAAGGGTAGATACAGGTGTATGCTGCGCTGAAGGCACACAGACAACACCCACTAACTCCTGCAGATGGCAGATGGCTCAATTAGAGAACAGCAATAAAAGGTAGATACAGGTGTATTCTGCGCTGAAGGCACACAGACAACACCCACTAACTCCTGCAGACGGCGGAACACTACACAAGACGTCACGCTGGCGGCCTTATATAGTGTGGGGCATGTACTACACAGCCTGAGCTATAATTGGCCACAGGCATCCAGCCTGTGGCCAATCATGGCTCTGCTCGCTGCTGGCGCTGCGATTGGCCAAGCATGCGGGGTCACAGTGCATGCTTGGCCAATCATTAGCCCGCAATGCACTGCAAAGGCGCAGTGCATTGTGGGCCGTGAGCGCCACACGAATTTGGCGGAACCGCCCACAGAGTTCTGGTTTCGCCGAACGGGCAAACAGCCGGTGTTCGAGTCGAACATGCGTTTGACTGGAACACCAAGCTCATCCCTAGTGAGAACGTTTTGGCTGAGAACCCTCAGTTTGGAGCAGTCAAATAGTACCCAGACGGTCATATAATTCCTGAAGTGCAAATGCAACATTTTGGGTTCCACAAACTTTTTGCCATAATATGCAAGTATGCACAACATGCAGTAATGCTTGCTGGACAGATTTGACAATGTGTGGTTATATATTGTAAGTATAGGAGGATATCAAGTAATCAAGATGTAGAAAAAAATTGTTTGGAACAGACAGGGGATGCTTTAAATATGTACAGGTATTTAGGTAAATAATCCATTGTTATAAGATTAATCCTATACATACATTTTTTTTAATAAATTATTTTGATTGAACATTTTTCGAAAGATAGGAAACCATCTATACATATATATAGTGCACTAAAGGCAAGGCTCAAAAGAAATGTAGACAGGTCACATTACCAACAACTTACAATCTTCCACAAGGTAGAAAATATTCAAAATAATTTAGAATGCACAGAAAGCTTACACAATATGAATTTCAATATTTCCTATTGTAGCACTAACCCCCGAAGGAGCTGCTGGTTTGATTGGGATCACCGTAACCTTCTTCACCTCGACTTACGTCTAGAGGTTTCCCGTGGTAGATGGCCCATAAACTTTAGAGACTGACGACAGATCCGCTTAAAGGGATTTTTATTTGCAAAAACTTAGTTAACGAACAGTCTCTCAATATAGGATCAGAGGGTTAGGAGAAAAGTCCAGGTACTCTTAGTGTCAAAGTCAATACTAAAGAACTCTCTTTGACTAAATCCAGAGAATAGCCATTCACAGCTGGATGTTCACTCAAGTTGGATAGTCCCTCTCTCACAAGGCCTAGCAGCCAACAGGGTGCTTAAATCAGGAACAAGTCTCTGCCACAAACTTTGTTGCAGAACACATAGAAATCAGTCTCTGCCACAGACTTTGTTGTAGAACACATAGGAAACTAGGACTTGTAGAACACTCATGCGGTACCAGTATCTTTCAGCCGGTTTGGCGATACCTCACGAGATTGGATTCTCTTAGGTCCCCAAGCCTCACCAGGCTCTTGCTAAGAAGCCAACCCGTACATGGCCTTCTTCTGAAGAGTCCTCCCCTGGATAGCTACGAAGTTGCTGGGCCTCTCTACAACTGGAGACAGCACCGGACCACCTCCGAATACTTTCCTTCGTTTCCTTGCCTCGGGCTAGCCAGCCCTGAGACACAAGAAAAAACTGAAAATTCCTATCAAAATACTTACCGTAATTTTCCTTTCCTGATGGACTCCATGGCAGCAACGTGTGGGTTAAGTCCCGCCTCCACTACCCTATAGGACACTACTCCCTTAAATCTTTGCTCCCTGCCCATGGCTGTGTTCGATAACTAGCCTACTCCAGCCATTTTGGGAGGGAACTCCTGCTGCCATGGAGTCCATCAGGAAAGGAAAATTACGGTAAGTATTTTGATAGGAATTTTCCGTTTTCCTGACAGACTCCATGGCAGCAACGTGTGGGAAATAACTCGCCAAACACACTCGGGTGGGCAAAAAATGCTGAACAAAAAATTTATTTAACACTGTCCACCGACAGCACCTTTAAGCCAAAATCAACAGAAGATAGACTGGCAGGTTCAACACAATAGTGAGCCATAAATGTATGAATGGATGACCAAGAGGCAGCCCTGCAGATAACCTCAGGAGCCACATGACGTGAAGCTGCCCAAGAAGTAGAGAGACTTCTCGTGGAATGCGCCGTAACCGCCTCAGGAGGAGCCAAGCCCTTCTCATTATAAGCCCACTGGATCGCCTGAACCACCCACGTGGAGATGGATCTGACCGAAGCCCTAAGGCCTTTGCTTTTACCATGAAAAAGAACAAAAAGATAATCTGATTGCCGGAAAGAAGCTGTCGCCTCCAGGTATCGTTTCAAGATAACTCCCATGTCGAGAGGATGAAGATCCTGATTCCCAGCTGAATGAAAGGTAGGAAGGGTAATGTCCTGATTTTCGTGAAAGACTGAGGTAACCTTTGGGTTCGAACCCAGCATTGGCACTAGGACCACTCTGTCAGGGAAGAATGTGAGGAAAGGTTCCTTTGACCCTAAAGACTGAATCTCAGAGACTCTTTTTGCTGAGGATATGGCCACCAAAAAAGATGTCATTAGGGACAATTCTTTGACTGAAAGTGTTCTGTCCAGATGAGAGAAGAAGTCGAGAACTAGCGGTAAATCCCACTTGGGGAACCTAGGTTTCCTCTGTGGTCTAAGTCTAATCGCTCCTTTAAAAAATTGCTGAACCAATGGATGTTTAGCCCAGGATACTCCAGAAAAGGCCGAGATTGCCGAGACTTGCACACGAAGAGCGCTGACAGATAGGGGAATGTCTAGTCCGGACTGTAAGAAACCGAGAACATCCTGAACCGTCAAATTACCACTGGAGCAAGACCTGGAAGACAAGTGACTTGTGAATCTAGACCAAATCCTCTCATATACCTGGTTGGTACTTTTCCTCCTTGCACTCATGAGAGTAGGAATGGCCTCCTTTGGGCAACCCAGAGCCTCTAACCTTCCCCTCTCAAAAACCAGACCCTCAGACATAGATGGGCTGGACAGGGATGGAGCTTCGAGCCCTGGGATAGAAGATCGGGTCTGAGAGGTAAGGGAATCGGATCTCTGACACTGAGGAGCATTAGAAGCGGAAACCATGGCCTGTTGGGCCAATAAGGTATTACAGCTATCACCTCTACTGCTTCTGTTTTGAGTCTCCGCAGGAACTGCAGAATAATAGGAGTTGGAGGAAAGGCGTAAGCTTTGTTGAACCACCATCGATCCGTCAGCGCATCCACTCCGTAGGCCTGAGGATCCCGAAACCTGGAATAATACCTCGCCAGTTTCTTGTTGCAAGGGGAAGCAAATAGGTCGACCTCTGGGGAGAACCACAACGTTAGAATCCACCTGAAAACTTCTTCGTGAAGGGACCATTCGTTGCTGTCCAGATTGACCCGAGACAGAAAATCCGCTTGGACGTTCTGCGTTCCTGGAACATAAGTTGCTGTAATGTTGACCAGGTTCTTCTGAGCCCAAGACATGATTGGCTCTACCTCCTGAAGAAGGGACAGACTCCGAGTACCTCCTTGTCTCCTTATATATGCCACTGCTGTAGTGTTGTCTAGTCTGAGTAGGACCGAGGTTCCTAAGACCAGATGACGAAAGGCTAGGAGCGCCTGGAAGGCTGCCCTCAATTCTAGAATATTCGACACCATCCTCCTGGAAGGAAAGTCCCAGGTGCCCTGTGCTACTTCCGTCAAACAGTGGGCGCCCCAGCCCCTGTTGCTGGCATCCGAAGTTATTGTCACCCATGAGATGGGGAGGATGGAATGGCAATTGAATAGGTTCTCCTTCCGAAGCCACCAGAGCAGAGAGATTCTCATTGAAGATGTGATCCGGATAGGTTGCCTCTTGTTGCCCAGCCATTGGTGAAGAAACCCCTTTTGGAACGGTCTCATCTTCCATTGGGCCCACTTCACCAATGGAATCGTGGCCACCATGGTGCCAATAATCCTCAGGCACTGAAGGGCCGGAAGATGGGAGGCTGAGAGGGCCGGACGAATTCTGTCTCGAATTACCACTACTTTCTCTTCGGGTAAAGAGATGGTACCCCTCACTGTGTTGAAGAGTGCGCCTAGGAACACAAGAGACTGGGAGGGAATTAACTGACTCTTTTCTAGATTCAGGATCCAACCGAACTCTTGAAGAGTGGAGATAACCTGACCCTTGTGCAGTAACAGACGGTCTCTGTCCTGGGCTAGCAGCAGAAGATCGTCCAAATAGTGGTAAAGACGAATTCCCTTGGTTCTCAATAGAGCCACTACGGCCAACAACACCTTTGAGAACACTCGGGGGGACGTTGAAAGTCCGAACGGGAGACACACGAACTGGAGATGTAGTTTTCCTACTGAAAATCGCAGAAACTGCTGAAAATCTTCTGCCACAGGGACATGAAAGTAAGCGTCCTTTAGGTCTATTGAAATCATCCAGTCTCCTGACTGGACTGACTGTTGTATTGTAGACAAGGTTTCCATCTTGAACCTTTCCTTCTTGATAAAACGATTCAGATGTGTAAGGTCTATAACTCTTCTCCAAGAACCGTTTTTCTTCTGGACCATAAAAAGAGGGGAATAAATTCCTCTCCCTCGTTGATCGTCTGGCACGGGTACGGCAGCGCCTTGAGCCAATAAAGATTTCACGTAGGCCAACAAGATCTGCCTTTTTTCTTCTGTGGCTGGAAATGAAGTGGGAACATACTTTAGTCTTGGGGACCTGCAGAAGGTCCAAGAATGGCCTGAAGAGACCGTTCTGACGGTCCAGAGGTCCTGGATTGAGGCCGCCCAGACATGCCGAAAATGTAGAAGACGAGCCCCCACCTGGCCTATCTGAGCGGGCCCAATCTCAAAAAGATTTGGTTGGTTCCCTCTCTCCTGACGCACTGCTCTTGGCGGATTTCTTGAAGGATGACTGCCTTGATTTCCATGATCTGGAATATTCCCGACCCGGTTTATAGCTACGGGCCTCCCTGGCCTGCTCTTGATACTGCTTTTTAGGAAAAAATCTCCTCTGGCTTTTTAAGCGTCTATCCTGGGGAAGAAACCCCGACTTACCACCAGTGGCCCGGGTTATGGCATTATCCAATTTATTCCCAAAAAGAGAAGAACCCTCGAAGGGGATACGGCACCACACCTGTTTAGATGCTGGATCAGCCAGCCAGGGACGGAGCCAAAGGGCCCGTTTGGCGGTTACAGCTGAAAGCATGACCCGGGACACTAGGCGGATGATGTCAATCGAAGCCTCCCCCAGAAAAGCCGAAGCAAGCCGCAACTCCTGGATAGGAGAGTTTTTAGCGACTTCATCCGAAATGTTTCTGAGAGTATCATCCACACCGTCCGTCCAGACTTCCATGGCTTTGGACATTGCCGCTAAAGCCAATGCTGGCTTGCATGCCATACCAGCAGTGAGGTAGACTCTCTTTAAATCGGAATCAATCCGCCTATCTAAGGCATCCTTGAATGAAACTGTATCCTCCAATGGAAGGGTCACATGTTTTACTAATCTCATCACCGCTGCATCCACGAGTGGAGCGGATTCCAGATACTTGACCTCATCCTCCTTAAAGGGATATAACCTTAGGACTTTTGAGAGCATACTATTCTTTTTCTCAACTTTACTCCATTCATCCGTGATGACCTCACCAAGTTCAGACAGGAATGGAAAGTTAAGACGCTCCCTTTTAAGTTGCTTGAAATACTTCCTTTGTTTGGAAGGATTAGCCACCTCATCTTCCCAGTTCAAAGCCTCTCTGATGGCCTTCACCAAGGGAGAAAGTAAGGCAAAGTCAAACCCCACACAGGGGCTATCTTCCTCAGATTCACTGTCTGAAGCAGCCGCTGAATGGTGGCTTGTTAAAGAGGACTCCCAAAGCTCTTGAGCATGCGAATCCCTGACTGGTGACTGAGGTGATTCTGACTGAGGCACAGGGGTCTGATTGGCCCCGATCCCCTTGAGGGATTCTTTCACCACCTTTTCCACAAGGGATCTTAGTTGCTGGTCCGTACCCCCTCTCTCACTAGAGGCTTTGGAAAAGCAGAGGTCACACAGGGATTTCCCAATAGGAACTTGCGATCTGCATCCCCAGCAAGTATTAATAACAGAGTGGCTGGAATGAGCCCTGGAGGAGCGAGATCGATCCTCGCTACGGCGCCCAGATCTTGAGGGTGAGCCGTGATGTTTAGACTTAGAATATGAGTGCCGGTGGTAAGACTTAGAAGAATCGCTTCCTCTGTGCGTTGAGCTGCGTTGCTGTGCTGATCTAGATGGGCTAAGACAGAGATAGAAGAGACATACAGATAAGGAAAGATAACACACTGACTAATACCGGACCACTCCCCCCCCCCTTACTTCCTCCCCAGACAGTACCTATTATGAGAGGGCTGGCCACATACCGGCGGAGGTGAGTCCATATCTCTAGGGGTTTCCATAAATGCTGCAAAGACATATAAGTAAGGCTGAGGGCATCAAACACACACACGCCCACCCCCTTCTTCCCAGAAGGCCACCTACCTCCACAGCAGAAAACCTGGACAAGGGGAAGTCAC
Organism: Lithobates pipiens; assembly: GCF_037356315.1. Taxonomy (NCBI): domain Eukaryota; kingdom Metazoa; phylum Chordata; class Amphibia; order Anura; family Ranidae; genus Lithobates; species Lithobates pipiens. The sequence continues at coordinate 264,783,018 of NW_027507785.1, read as the reverse complement.
GAAATAACCTGCAAGCATTCCCAAAGCTTGCAGGCTATTTTCTAAGTTTAAATAAGGCGCCTTAATGACGTCATCACCGCGTCCTGTGTACCGCTACTGCGCATGCGCGAATAGCGTCATCCCGCCGCCACCGCGCACGCGCGAACCAAGCCTCGATCCTGTGCCGTACGCGCGCATGCGCAGAACGAACGTACGGACGAAGACCCGGAAGTGAGCGCCGGCTGGAACGCAGGCTAATCCGACCGTCACGCCTATACCCACATACACAGACACAGAAAACGAACGGAAAATGAAGGAGAAACGGCAAGAAACAAACACAAACTGCTGCCATGGAAAAGAGGAACAATCTTACCGCTCCCACACGATCGTCTCCAGGCCGAAGGTAAGCACAATACATACCGGACTTCTCAGGGCAAAATAGGTCACCTGCTATTTAGCTGGGCTATCCGACCAAATGCGCAGCCTGCCTGCCAGTGGCTAGGCTTCTGGCTTCCTCCAGCGCTTATATCCAATGCCCACTCCATACCCCGCTAGTAGCTAGGGCTTAACGGAGTCATGCGACAATTCCATCCAGTCGCAATTCGGCCAAACCAACAATGGAACCGTGTGGGAGCAATCTTCAGGTAGAAAGACCATAACGTCTGGTCCTACGGAGGAGGACAAAAAAAGAACACGGCCATGGGCAGGGAGCAAAGATTTATGGGAGTAGTGTCCTATAGGGTAGTGGAGGCGGGACTTAACCCACACGTTGCTGCCATGGAGTCTGTCAGGAAAGGCATTTTTTCACAAAATTTACATTTTATTTATTTATAGCACAAAACATAAAAAACCCACTAGTGATTAAATACCACTAAAAGAAAGATCTATTTGTGTGGAAAAAAGGACGAAAGTTTCATATGGGTACAGTGTTGCATGACTGAGCAATTGTCATTCAAACTGTGAGAGTAAGGATGAGCCGAACACCCCCGGTTCGTTTTGCATCAGAACCTGACCTAAACTTCGTGTGAACTTTAGAACCCTATTAAAGTATATGGGACTCAAACGTTCAAAATCGAAAGTGCTAATTTTAAAGGCTAATATGCAGGTTACTGTCCTAAAACGTGTTTGGTGACCTGGGTCCTGCCCCAGGGGAGATGAATCAATGCAAAAAAAAGTTTTAAAAACTGCCATTTTTTTGGGAGCAGTGATTTTAATAATGATTAAAGTGAAACAATAAAAGTGTAATATTCCTTTAAATTTCGTACCTGGGGGGTGTCTATAGTATGCCTGTGAAGGGGCGCATGTTTCCCATGCTTAGAACTGTCCCTGCACAAAGTGTAATTTCTGCAGAAAAAAAATTCATTTAAAATCACTTGCGGCTATAATGAATTGTTGGCTCCCGTAATACAGAGAACACTCAATGAGTATTCTCTGTATTACGGGAGCCGACAATTCATTCATTGATAAAAAAAAAAAGCGTGGGGTTCCCCCAAATTCAATTACCAGGCCCTTCAGGTCTGGTATGGATATTAAGGGGAACCACGCGTCAAATAAAAAAAAAAAAATTGACGTGGGGGTCCCTCTAAAAATCCATACCAGACCCTTTATCGCAGGAAAAGAGGGGGGGATGAGAGAGCGCCCGCCCCCCTCCTGAACCGTACCAGGCCACATGCCCTCAACATTGGGAGGATGCTTTTGCGGTCTGTGACCCCTCAAAGCACCATGTCCCCATGTTGATGGGGACAAGGGCCTCATCCCCACAACCCTGGCCGGTGGTTGTGGGGGTCTGCGGGCAGGGGGCTTATCAGAATCTGGAAGCCCCCTTTAACAAGGGGACCCCCAGATCCCAGCCCCCCCCTGTTTGAAATGGTAAGGGGGTACAAAAGTACCCCTACCATTTCACAAAGAAAGTGTAAGCCCTTGTACACACGATCGGAGATTCCGGCAGAATGTGTCAGATCGGAGCGTTTTGTCGGATATTCCGACTGTGTGTGGTCTGCATCAGACTGTTTCCATTGGAATATCCGTCGGACCAACTTTTCCAACTTGCCGGAAATATTTTCAGACAAAATGCTCCGATCGGACATACTCCGATCATGTGTGTAGCCTACTCCGACGGACAATCAAATTCGGACACGGAATCGATATAGCACATTCGTCACGCTGCAATGTTAAAAATTCTTTCATGAAGCACATTCTCTTGTTCTTTACAATGCTGCAAGAAGGAACTTATTTTGATGCTCATAGTCACACACACTTCTCCCGAACTTATTTCCTGACTCTTTTTTACTCATTTCAGCAATACAATTTTTGAATTCGTCACATCTACACAATTTTATTTTTTGTTAATTTTTTTTTTTTTTTTTTTTCATAAACATCTCCTTTTTTGTCATTTTGCTCATCTTTCCATTTTTTCGGGTGTGTTTTGTGTGTAAACTTACCACAACAACATTATTATATTTTTTATATTTTCTTTTTCTTTTTTAATCTACAGGAGGTTGTTTAGTGTTGGTGCCCCTTGTTATTCATTTCACTTTGTATTTTTGAAATGTACCTGCCTGCTCACAAATAAACTGGCCTTTTTGAAGTAAAACACATATGCAAGTATTTCTTCAAACAAAAAAAACCTTTATTTAGGTGTCAGTAACAAATAAAGAGGGAGACAGCAATGGACAAACTGGGGAGATTAGCGAAGCCTTTGGCCCCCAGGGCACACATCAACTATTTAAATGCAAAACTTGGTGGCCTGAGGAGTACATGTCTGAGGGAGAGAAGTCCAAGAAACCCAGAACAGCAGCAGATGACATCTATGTTCCCAGGCTGTGGTACTACAAGAGGCTACATCTTCTGTCAGACCAGACTGAACCCAGGTTATCACTCTCTGGTTTTCCTTCCACGCATCCTTCCAGGCTGTGGCTGTGGTGCTGGAGGTGTGGCAGAAGGAGGAGGAGGAGGGGCATGGGCCAAATCACACAAGTGTGTTGTTTGTGTCATTTGGCCCAACAGACCCTTGTTGAGGGTGTGTATAATTAGCTCCTCAGACAAGAGCTGTTGCCCCTCCTCCATTTTCTCAAGCTTGCATGCAGCCAAGGCGGCAAAGGCCTCTTGATAGGTGGGTTTGGCTTGGAGGGCCCCTGATGCCTCCCCAATCAGCCTCAGGGCCGACTCCTCCACATTCCCCCCCTTTCTCGCCCTTTTGCGTGGTAGGCGGAGGGGAGGGACCTGGCATTCTGTGAGGCTCCTCTGCCCGCCCACCGCCTGGCTGCCACTTACCCCCGCCTCCTCCTGACTGCCACTTTCCACAGCCACCTCCTGGCTGCTGCATTCCACACCCTCCTCCTGGCTGATGTCTTCCTGTGTATGACAAAGGGACATAGTTTTATTTTTTGGTTCATCAAACACACACAATTTTCACATCAAGACTGTTGCAAATTGTTAACCAATAGAAAAGGCTATCATTCTGTGCCCAGCATTTTTCTTTCTTGTCCCCAAGGTTTTGGCCACTAATGTCTATTGATATGTGAAACACTTTCTAAAATCAGCAATTAGTGAGCAAAAATCAAGTTAACATCATTCATTTATACTCCCAAAATATGTACAACAATACTATACCTGGCTCAAGCTGGGCTCCCCCAGTTCTTCCTGAGTGGAAGGCCCAGGTTGGGCGTCGAAAGACTCAGCAGGGGTGGAATGTAGCATAAGACACGTGGAAGGAAGAGTAGAGAGTGATTCTCTGACCTCAGCCTGGTCTGACAGAAACTGCATCCTGTTAAAATACCACAGCCTGGGGACATAAACGTCATCTGCTGAAGCTCCAGATTGCATGGACTTCAGGACCTTGGTCCTCTCCTTCAGATATGTACTCCTCAGGCCACCGATTTTCTTTTTTAAATAGTTGACGTCTGCCCTGGGAACCACCGGCTTCACAAACTCAACCAGTTTGTCCATTGCTGCCTGCCTCTTTAGTTTGTTACTGTACTGAGGGTGTGTCGCTTGCCACAGGCAGGGCATCTCTCTGTATTTATCGATGAACAGAGGGAGGAAGCTATGATCATTAAACCCGTCCATAATGTCTGCAAGACACAACACAAGACAAACCCTAATGTCAGGCTAAACTCCACCAATGCAGGCCTCAATCTAGAAGCAGTATAGCCTAGTGATGTACCAAGTTCAAAATTTTACCTTCGTTTGCACGTTCGTCACCTCAGCTTCTCCCTCTGTTCACAGATCGTACGGATGACACACGCGTGTTGCGTTTTATATACAGTGCGCATGCGTGAAACTCCGCCCGCCCCTGACGTTCTTTCTAGACTATTCCCCGCCCCTTCGCTTTCGGCGCAGTGGGGAGAGCACATGGCGGAGAGAACGCAGGTGCACAATAAGAGTTCCACTAACGAGGAGGAGGGTGAGGAAAGCCCGGCGCCTGAAACGTCCCGATACAGGAAGAGAAGCTTTAAGGCCTCAAATATGTCTTTTGGAGAGATGTTGGAGATGGTGGACATATTGAACAGGACCGACTATGATGGGAAGTATGGACCTTACCCAAACCCAAATATCAGAAAGGCCAAGATCATGAATAAAGTTGTGAAGAGTCTTCATAAGAATTTTGGGGTACGCCGATCCATGGATCAACTGAGAAAACGCTGGTCAGACCTGAAACTGAGGGAGCACGAGCAGTACATAAGGATCAAGCGTGTTCTTCAAAAAAGTAAGTAGTTGTCGTGTGTTCATATGATTATTCTTGCTTGCATACTGCTCCATGTGCTTTAATTTCATGCTGTGCATTTTAAAATGGCCACTTTCAAGTTCATGGTTTCATTCGTTCGTAAGAAACATCGTTCTGCAGGTAAGTATTCCAGCTTAACAAAGTGTCCACAATAATGTTCTCACCTTGGAACTCGGCCAAAAAAAACAATTGTACAACACTTCCAAGCAATGTTTCATATTCCTATTTCTGCCCTCTGTGTGCTAATTATTCTTTTTTTACATTCTCATAGGGGAGAGAAGACTCGGCAAGTATGAGGACACCAGGGACCCCACCCCTCCCAAAGAAGGCAAAATTCCAAAACCAGAAGCAGAGGAGCAGGAGGAGGAAGGAGAGATCGTTGAAGTTGGACAAATTGTCACCACAACAGGTGAGTGTCGGAGAACACAGCTTCCGGTCTGCTCATCAATGTATGTCACCATATTTTTAATAAATGGTGTATTTTTTTGTTTTTGTTTTGTAGGTGATGTGGAAGAAGAATCCCATTTTACCAGTGAATGTGCCCAGATCCTGATTGGGGAGATAATGGGGTGCAATCGGGATTTAGAAAATATACAGCAAAACATCAAAACATCAATGATGTTAAAAATAAAATGAAGAACATCATTGATGTTTTGGGGAGAGTGTGAAACAGCCCAAACTAGCTAGGGTTTTATTTTTGGGATTTTAACCACTTGCCGACCGCCTCACGACGATGTACGTCCTATTTTTGAAGAGGGATATCTCGGTAACGGCAGCAGCTGCTGCCACAACCGAGATATCCATCTCTTCAGGCGGCGGTCGGCTGTACGATAACGGTGGTCTCCGCGGCGGATTCGCCGCGAGATCACCGCCTTCGGTAGCGGCGGAGGCGATCGGGTCCTTTCATCTGCTGGGCATAGAGACAAGTGAGGCTAAGATGGCCCCCACTCGTCTCTATACCGTCAAAACGTCACTTCCGCCCATACCTCTTAAAGGTATATTTTTTTTAAATGTCAGATTTTCTTTTTTTTTTTTTTTGCATTTTTGCCCAAATATGAGATCTGAGGACTTTTTGACCCCAGATCTCATATTTAAGAGGACCTTTAATGCTTTTTTCTATTACAAGGGATGTTTACATTCCTTGTAATAGGAATAAAAGTGATCCATTTTTTTTTTTTTTTTAAACAGTGTAAAAATAAATAAAATCCATTAAAATAAATAAGAAAACATTTTTTTTTAAAAACACCCCGTCACGACGAGCTTGCGCACAGAAGCGAGCGCATACGTGAGTAGCACCCGCATATGAAAACAGTAGTCAAACCACACATGTGAGGTATCACCGCGATCGGTAGAGCGAGAGCAATAATTCTAGCCCTAGACCTCCTCTATAACGCAAAAAATGCAACCTGTAGAATTTTTTTAATGTCGCTTATGGAGATTTTTGAGGCTAAAAGTTTGACGCCATTCCACGAGCAGGCGCAATTTTAAAGCGTGACATGTTGGGTATCAATTTACTCGGCGTACCATTATCTTTCACAATATAAAAAAAATTGGGCTAATTTTACTGTTGTCTTATTTTTTTATTCAAAAAAGTGAATTTTTTCCATAAAAAGTGCGCTTGTAAGACCGCTGCGCAAATACGGTGTGAAAAAAAGTATTTCAATGACCGCCATTTTATTCTCTAGGGTGTTAGAAAAAAAACAATATAAAATGTATGGGGGTTCTAAGTAATTTTCTAGCAAAAAAAACTGTTTTAAACATGTAAACACCAAGTCTGAAAAAGAGGCCTGGTCCTTAAGTGGTTAAACCACAACTTTTGTATTTTTTGAAAATCCAAATTTGGAAGATGCAGAGTGTGTCAACATGCGCTATCTCCCATCATGGGGGATCAATGTACGTGTTTTGTGGAAAGTGACTGAGATGAAGGGGTTGCAGCCCCAAAACATGTACATTGATCCCCCATGATGGGAGATAGCACATGTTGCCACACTGTGTGCATCTTCCAAATTTGGATTTTCCAGGGGTGACAGCCCATGTGATGAAGGCAATATCAGCCCAGTTTGTACATACTCATGTCTGATATTGTCTTCACTTTTCAAAGTTGAACTTTGTAAATTCCTGTGTTCTGTATGTTATGCTTTGATACATGCCTGTTTACACAAAAACACAAAGTGAAAAAAAAATTCGCTGAAAGACTGTTTTTGATACACCCAATTTGTTGGCTTGTTGTAAATCCCTTTTCTAAACGCACATGTGAATGTGCTTGGATTAAAAAGTTAAATTATCAACAATGTGTGGCTTCCTTTTTATATGGGCAAAAGATGTATTTGGAGTAAAATAGTTTTTTTTGGTGAGAATGGGTGTTATTTACTAAAGGTAACTCCACTTTGCACTCCAAGTGCAGTTTCAGGTGTACTTTTGCAGTGCACTTGTAGTGCATAGTGGAAGTGCCTTTAGTAAAAAAACACACACAGTGATGTGTTAATTTTCACAATCATGCCATTTTATTGCCATGGTGCTGAAAATGAGCACGATTTTGGTCAGTAATGCACTACATACATTAGTTACCAAAAACAAGGTGTGTGTGTAGCAGACCCACAACACAATAAGCTTATCTGAAGAAGAGACTGTCCCCTCATCTCACTCAGAACTTGGGTTTGCACTGTTGGTGAAAAAGGCACAACAAGAAAAAACATAAATTTACCTAGGAGACACCTAAAACCAAGCCAAGCAGTAAATGAAAACAAATCTTGGAGTTTAAAAGCAAAATTTATTCCTAAAATGCCGCTCAGACATTGTCTGGCATATCAATGGCCCCCCTACCCACAAAGTAGTCCATGTATTGGGTTCTAACCTCACGGGCGCTTTGGGGAGCCAAGCCAGGACGAGTAACTTCAAGGCCCGTGAGGTTCTCATTTTCCAGCAAGTCTGCTTCTTGGGCAACTGAGACTGCATAGTTTGCAGAATGTCTTTTTAGGAAATTGTGCAGAACACAGCACGCCAGCACTATGTGATTTAGTTTGTATTCCGCCATGTGGATAGGCGTTAAAAAAAGGCGGAACCGGCTGGCCAGTATTCCAAAGGTGTTCTCCACCACTCTTCGGGCTCTGGACAGGCGGAAATTAAAAATACTCTGGTCCGGGGTGAGGGTCCTCATCGGGAAAGGCTGCATCAGATGGTTTGCCAGGGCAAACGCCTCATCCACGATGAAGACGAATGGGAGTCCTTCCTGATTCTCCTCTGGGGGTGGCAAGCCCAGACTGCCACTCTGGAGATGCCAGTAGATCTCCGTCCGTGAGAACACTCCACCATCTGACATCCGTCCATTTTGCCCCACGTTCACATACAAAAACTCATATGTCGCAGACACCACCGCCAACATCATGATACTATGAAACCCCTTGTAGTTAAAATAGTACGACCCCGAGTTGGGTGGTGGAATGATGCGGACGTGCTTCCCATCTACAATCACCTCCACAATTGGGAAAGTCCCAACGACTGGTAAAGTGGAAGGCCACAGTCTGCCATTCCTGTGGTGTTGAAGGACACTGTGGAGTGAAACAAGACCAAAAATTAGTAATTTTAAAAAACAACATTGCAAGCAGATTAGACACCAACATTTTTGGCCAAGATCAGGATAACATTTTGGGAACTGAGTATTTAAAGCGTAAAGTATAAGGTCCCCTTATCAGAGTCATCCCCCCCCCCCATCCCTCCACCACCCCTCATCCCCCCATCTGATGGGCCCTTGCTAAAAAATGAGGGGGGATGTTTTGGACAGGTAACCCTCTCCACTTGATTAAGAGCTGAATGCCTAAATAATGTGTGATACTTTGGGAAGCCCCTCCTTAGTTACACTATTGACAGCCCACCGGATAGGTAAGAAGTGTCATAATACCAAAATTAAAACAAAATGTAAGCACATTTTGACATTCTGCTATTACATATCAAGATAATAATAGGGCAAAATAATAAAAAAATGATAGCATTTGAAAGTATTGAGGCAGGCCCTTGCACTACATGCTTTGGTGAATTCATCCATAAATGTGACCATCAAAAAGGTAGGTAGAGTGTGTATTGGGTTTGGTAAAGTCAGCAGATAGAGGATTGCTATCAGCTGAGCTAGCAGTTGCGGGGAGGGGGGTTCCTAATGAGTTTGGCACAACCAAAAAAAAAAAAAAGTCACTCTGCATGAATTGAAACACACACATAACATTTGTAGACATTTTAGGGGGTGTTTAGGGGAAAGCAATACTATGGAGCTGACAAAAGATATTGGTAAGTGACTAGACTATAGTTTTATGGGCCAAGAAGAGCATGGTGGGGAAGTTAGTGAGGCAAATATGCATGAGGACAAAGGGGCAGAGTATATGAATTAGAGCATAGGAATGAAGAAAGAAATGCAAGACATTAGCAATCATGAAATACATAGAATGTGATGTTTAAGGATAAAACTTACCTTCATATAGTCCTTCTGCAGGACCTGAATGATGGCAGAACAGGTCTCTGGAATAATGATCCCCAGAGCATGGGGGGAGATGCCTGTGGAGAACTTGAGGTCCTGAAGGCTTCTCCCAGTCGCCAAGTAGCGCAACGTGGCAATGAGCCTCTGTTCCGGAGTGATGGCTTGCCGCATGCAGGTATCCTGCCTGGTGATATAAGGGGTCAACAAAGCCAACAGACGGTGAAAAACGGGGTCCGTCATCCGGAGATAATTCCTGAAATCATCAGGATTATTCTCCCGGATCTCACGGAGCAAAGGCATGTGGGAGAACTGGTCACGCTGGCGCAACCAATTCTTGGTCCACAAACGCCTCCCCTCCCTGTTCATGGACCGGGCTTGTGTCAAAGTAAGAACCCCAACACGAAGCCCCTGCACAGCACAAACTCTACGACGAGTACGTAGACGAAACATGGTTTGAAAACGGTCGGCTGGTCAGAACAGACAACAGAAAGCACCGAAAAACAGCAATGCCTGAAAGAACGAACTGAATAGCAGAAGCAAGCAGACAATAAGCAATGCAAATCAAAGCGTACTATACCAAGATATGTCCACAATGAGAAACAAATACTTTCTGACTACACGCACTGATTATCAGATATGCAAAGACAAGCAGAAACTGAAGAGCAGTAGCGATCTGAATCACTAATCTGAAAAGCGTGAATCGTCTCTCACCAAACGTCTACTAACATGCGATAGACACGAGATCAGCAGAAGGAGCCCAAAGGGTGCCGGACGTGGTGCTGAACTTCCCTTTTCTAGTCCCGTCGTACGTGGCTTACGTCACCGCGTTCTTGGCAACCGGAAAATACGACAATTTGCTCCGACCGTGTGTATGCAACATCACTTCCGGACCTTGTCCGGAATTAATCCGTCTGAATAATTCCGACGGATTTGGTGGTCGGAATCTCCGATCGTGTGTACAAGGGCTAAGACAAACACACTTTTGAAAAATTCCTTTATTAAAAATAAAAAAAATTAAAAAAGATTCCAGCGGTAGAAATCCACTCTTGCTATCCAGTGACAGATGATCATCTCTCCGGGGTCCAGCGATGGCTGATCTTATCCAGCGCAGCGCATCCATCCATCTTCTGTCTTCACGGAGACAGAAGTCTCCACAGAGATTTTAAATGAATTTTTTTTCTGCAGAAATTACACTTTGTGCAGGGACAGTTCTAAGCACAGGAAACATGCGCCCCTTCACAGGCCTTTAAAATTAGCACTTTAGATTTCTCCCATAGACTTGTACAGGGTGTTCCGGCTTTTCGAATTTGCAGCGAACACCTCAAATTGTTCACTGTTCGCTGAACAGGCGAACAGGCAGTGTTCGAGTCGAACATGAGTTTGACTCGAACTCGAAGCTCATCCCTATGTGAGAGCGCTGAAAGCTGAAAATTGGTCTGGACAGGAAGGGGGTGTAAGTGCACTGTATTGAGGTAGTTAATGTGCTTCCCAAAAGCACAGCAGTTTACTAATAACCTCTCTAAAATTTTGCACTATTAGTGTACCAAAGACTTTCTGCCTTAATGTGCTTGCCAAAAACACGGCAGTTTGCAATTTTGCACTATACAAGGATGCAATATTGTCAGAGCCAAGGCAAGGAGAACAGTGTCAACAACGCAGTCTACATACCTTTAGATGAACATCGCATCCCACCGCTCCCACCACTGAAGGGGTTAAATCTACTTAGATCTGGACAATCAGAATTATTTTAGAGCTCCGGAAGCATTCAATTCAGACAAGAGAGTCATTGAATGAATTCTTGGTTTTAATGGTAAGAATCACATCTTTATACAAATTTTGGACAAAGAATATTGCACAACTTAAAGACAAAAGAGGGAGGGAGGAAATCATCACATGACACAATTCCTATACAAAAATAGCATCTCAGTCTAAACTAGCTGACAGGGGAAATTATCTAAAAACATAATTTAACCACTAGGCGTCCGCGCTATAGCCAAAAGACAGCTACAGCGTGGACTCCAATTGCCGGGAGGGCGTCCCTGGATGTCCTCTTGTTTTCTTCCCCTCTGCGCGCCGCTGCGGGCGTGCATCGGGGAAATTCCCTTGGACACAGCCAATCACAGATCGTGCTAAATGGCCAATCACAGCAGCCATTTAGCACTCGATCTGAGTGTCCAATGAGAGATGATCTCAAATGTAAACATATGAGATCATCTCTCATTGCCGGCTCTCCCTCCTCACACAGAGACAGTGTGTGAGGAGGGAGAGCGAACGGCTGCAGCTTGTGAGTGTAAGTAAAAAAAGGGAAAATAAAGTGCCCACAGTACCTGTCGGTGCCACCTGTCCCCAGTGCCACCTATTAGTGCCATCTGTCATCAGTGCCACATCAGTGTCACGTGTCATCAGTGCCACTTATTAGTGCCATCTGTCATCAGTGTCATGTGTCATCAGTGCCACGTATCAGTGCCATCTGTCATCAGTGCCACCTGTCAGTGTCACGTGCCATCTGTTATCAGTGTCACGTGTCATCAGTGCCACGTATTAGTGCCATCTGTCATCAGTGTCATGTGTCATCAGTGCCACGTATTAGTGCCATCTGTCATCAGTGCCACGTATTACTGTCATCTGTCATCAGTGGCACCTATTAGTGCCACATGTCATCAGTGCCATGTATCAGTGCCATCTGTCATCAGTGCCATGGGTCATCAGTGCCACATATTAGTGCCATCTGTCATCAGTGTCACGTGTCATCAGTGCCACGTATTAGTGCCATGTGTCATCAGTGCCACATCAGTGTCACGTGTCATCAGTGCAATGTATCAGTGCCATCTGTCATCAGTGCCACGTCAGTGTCACGTGTCATTGTCCTGGTGCTCCAGGGCCTTCAAAAGTGTAATAGGTAGTCAACAAGTTAGATATGTAATTTATGCTCCTAGAACACCTGACGGTGCTCCCTGCATGTTGGGCCTCTCTAAGTGGCTAGGCTGTGAAAAACACATGCGGTATTGTTATATTTAGAAGGAGCAGCAGAATGTTTTGGGGCATCATTTGTGGTATACACATGCCGTGTGAGAGAAATAACATTTTAAAATTACAATTTTGTGGGAAAAAAAAATCTTCATTTTGCAAAGAATTGTGGAAAAAAATGACAACATCAAAAACCTCAGTAAATTTTCGTCCGTCGAACGATCTGTCGATTTTCAGATCATTAGTACGGTGCTTTCGACAGCCGATTCTAATTTTTCGTACGACAAAAGCTGGATGTGCAGACTATAATTTTTTTGTCGGATGTGAACACAACGTCCAATTCTCGTTTAATTAGTACGGTTTTCGCTCCGAAAAAAATCATAAGAGCAAGACTACGCATGATCAGAAACTAAAGAATACATACAAAACTATTCAACACATTACGTCACTTCTGAAGTTGAATTCTGTCGTGTGAGAATTTTCATATGGTGAGTAAACTCTTCAACATGAGACTAGCATGCAACAAAAAACATACAAACGTTCATTTGAAAATCTGATTGTGTGTACGAGGCTTAAGAGATAACACTATCAATATATTTTGTGCAAATAAACAGACTGGTTGAGAAAGACCCCATGCACACTATTAAATTTTCTGTAGATTTTTGTCTTCAGATTTACCAAAACCGTGTAGTGCAAGGGCCTGCCTGATTGCAAATTGAAACTTTTAAGGTCTGACCTCATATTCTATGGTTTTGGTAAATCTGAAGACCAAAACCTGCAGAAAATCTAATAGTGTGTATGGGGCTTAAGGCTCAGTTCATACCTATGCAGTTTGCTTTTGATCTGTTTCTACAGTGCTTTTTGCTGTGCATTTTTGCATGCGTGATTTTACAATGCTTTTGGCACGATTTGTGTTTTGCATTTGTTATGCTTTTTTTGGCCAATTTGTTGTTGGGCAAATAAAAAAATGCAAAACGTTAATTTTCTTTAAAAAAGCAAAAAAGCACCGTTTGGCATTTAAAAAAGTATGTGACCCTTTCCAAAAAGGCATCGGCTGAGAAAAGCATTGATATGAACTTGTCCCATAGGAAGCCATGTTAAATGAACTGTAGTGTGTTTTCTGCAAAAAGTACCAAAAAACATATAGGTGTGAGCCAGGCCTAAATGTAAATGGTTAAGCCTTCATCCACGTGGTAGTAGTTATTAGTCATGTTGCATTGGTATCTTGGTAGTTGGCAGCCAAGTCCCCCTCTGTCTCATTTCCAGCACATGCAGATGGTACTCCTTGGTCATATTTTAATTTAATGTTTTTTTTTTTTTTTAAAGTTTAGCTGCAAATGGTCTCATTGACAAGCATATTTCCACCGATTCCTTTATACCTGGAGAAGCTACTGAAGCAGCTAAGCTAGGCCTTAGCCAAAACCATATCAAGATGATTGGCAGATTGGAGTCTGGTAGATTTCAACCCCTGCTTTAAATATTTATTAAAGGGGTTGTAAAGGTTTGTTTTTTCGTCACACTTACCTCCTCTGTGCAAGGGTTTTGCACAGAGTGACCCTGATCCTCCTCTTCTGGGGTTCTTCAGTGGCGCTCCTAGCTCCTCCTCTTCTCGAAAATCCTAGCTAAGCACACATTGCACCTGAAATAGGGCAAGTCATTCACACAGAACACACACTTGCAAGGACAGTAATAAGTACAGATAGTATGGAAAGTAAAAAGAAACATAACAAAATTCAACAGTCAAGGTTCTTGGAAAGAGTACTTCTACATGACACCGACTTACAGAAACCATAGTACCAGTTTTGAATGAAATTCTATTTTTCGTTTCGCGTCTGCGTAGTTCTCCATAAAACTACACCATGAGCAGATGTACTATCTCTCCTATTCTGCACAGTGCCTATAAACTGATGTGGAAGTCTTTAGGGAAGCAGAACTATAAGATTCTATACTCTAGATCTTTCTGCCTTCTTTTTTTTTTTTTTTAGCAGCTTCTGTGACTAACACCCCCCCCCCCCCCCTCAGTTGTGTGCCTGTCGGTCTGTGTGACTGATTAGTACAGTGTATAGTCTGGTACAGATCCTTGGCCAGGATTGGAGGCCAGATATACAATTCCTGCTATTATTAAGTAAAATTGTGTCTGTGTGACCATTGGATTTAATAATAGATGAATTCTTGAGGAAGTCTCACCACCGTGTGAGATGGGGAATTGTACCACCGAGTACACCCCAGATTGGGGTCTGTGTGATCCCACTGGGAGCTTCTCCTGGATTGCCAAAGATTCACCTTGGGAACAGGAGTGGCTGAGTCCCTCAAGGAATGCAACAAAAGCACACAGGGGTTTTGTACCACTAAAAGGCTAAAAAAAGTGTTGAAAAAAAAAAAAAAAGAAGAGAGGAAATGAAAGAAACTTATTGTCCTGCATAATATTTTTGTCTACAGGGTGTAGTTGGTTAAGTGTGGGAGTTATGTTTGTTGTATATATGTGTGTGAGATCCATGGATTGTTATGTCATGTTAGTTGTATTAACATGCCCAAAGTTCTGTATCAGCAAAACAGTTGATTCAAACCACAACTTTACCTACATGGAGTTTGCGTGTTCTCCTTGTACCTGCATGGGTTTCCTCCGGGTACTCCAGTCTCTTCCCATACTCCGGGGAAATGCTGGTAGGTTAATTGTATTCTGCACAGTGCCTATTAACTGATGTGGAAGTCTTTAGGGAAGCAGAACTATCAGATTCTATACTCTAGATTTTTCTCCTATTGACATGTTTTTGTTACTGTACTGCCCCATTTGTTGGAATATGTGATGCTGTGTGTCCTGCATGAGTGGCTTGTCTAAAGGAGTGCTTGTTACATTTGTGAACTGTTTTAATCTGTCTGTGTGACCCTATTCAGTTGTGTGCCTGTCATATGTGCTGCCATGTATCTTGCATATAAGTGTTTCCTTTTTACAAAGGAGTGTGTTGCCTTCTTTTTTTTTTTTTTTTTAGCAGCTTCTGTGACTAACACCCCCCCCCCCCCCCCTCAGTTGTGTGCCTGTCGGTCTGTGTGACTGATTAGTACAGTGTATAGTCTGGTACAGATCCTTGGCCAGGATTGGAGGCCAGATATACAGTTCCTGCTATTATTAAGTAAAATTGTGTCTGTGTGACCATTGGATTTAATAATAGATGAATTCTTGAGGAAGTCTCACCACCGTGTGAGATGGGGAATTGTACCACCGAGTACACCCCAGATTGGGGTCTGTGTGATCCCACCGGGAGCTTCTCCTGGATTGCCAAAGATTCACCTTGGGAACAGGAGTGGCTGAGTCCCTCAAGGAATGCAACAAAAGCACAAAGGGGTTTTGTACCACTAAAAGGCTTAAAAAAGTGTTGAAAAAAAAAAAAAAAAGAAGAAGAGAGGAAATGAAAGAAACTTATTGTCCTGTATAATATTTTTGTCTACAGGGTGTAGTTGGTTAAGTGTGGGAGTTATGTTTGCTGTATATATGTGTGTGAGATCCATGGATTGTTATGTCATGTTAGTTGTATTAACATGCCCAAAGTTCTGTATCAGCAAAACAGTTGATTCAAACCACAACTTTACCTACATGGAGTTTGCGTGTTCTCCTTGTGCCTGCATGGGTTTCCTCCGGGTACTCCAGTCTCTTCCCATACTCCGGGGAAATGCTGGTAGGTTAATTGTATACTGTCTAAATTGTCCCTAGTGTATGTATGAATGTGAGTTAGGGACCTTAGGATTGTAAGCTCCTTGAGGTTAGGGACTGATGAATAGTGATGGACGAACTTCCGACGGGACGTTTCGCGAACGCGAAATGCGAACGGACCCAAACGTTCGCGAAACCGACCGTTCGCCGCGGGCCCCATTGACTTCAATGGGAGGCGAACTTTGCAAACCTTCATGTCGAATTTGCGGCCACGTGGTAATTATTAGGGGGTAAAACGTAGTCCCACCATCTGGACAATGACATAATACATGTATGAGGTGAATTTGGGATCGATAACTACAAGCATTTTTATTTTATTTGGGAAATTGTTCTAACAATTCAGGACTATGGAGCTAATGAAGGCAATGGAGGAGAGGGAAGGTCAGGGACCAGGGTAGGCAAAGAAGAGGGTGCAGGAGATGATCACCAGCAGCGTGACATACCGGAATGACACATGCACCGTGATAGAGGCATCTGACAGCAGCACCGTAATACAGAGCACTGACAGCAGCACCGTGACATACAGCGCTGACAGCAGCACCGTGACATACAGCGCTGACAGCAGCACCGTGACATACAGCGCTGACAGCAGCACCGTGACATACAGCGCTGACAGCAGCACCGTGACATACAGCGCTGACAGCAGCACCGTGACATACAGCGCTGACAGCAGCACCGTGACATACAGCGCTGACAGCAGCACCGTGACATACAGCGCTGACAGCAGCACCGTGACATACAGCGCTGACAGCAGCACCGTGACATACAGCGCTGACAGCAGCACCGTGACATACAGCGCTGACAGCAGCACCGTGACATACAGCACTGACAGCAGCACCGTAAGCAGCCCCAGGAGGAAGTCAGCACAGCACAGGGATGGTGTGATCCCCTCATAATAAGAACCCCCAGGAGGAAGTCAGCACAGCACAGGGATAGTGTGATCCCTTCATAATAAGAACCCCCAGGAGGAAGTCAGCACAGCACAGGGATATCATAAGCAGCCCCAGTAGAAATATGACACCGCTCAACCTCTTCAAAGAGGAGGGTAGGGGCATATAGTACGGTGTGCTTTTTTGGGTCAAGGAAGTGAGCCAAATGAATTAAGAAGGTCTGTGTGCTTGATTAAAAAAATAGTTTATAGACATATACATGGTCTACTGGTCACATGTGTTGAATTCCTCCGAGATCCATGCCTCATTCATTTTTAGAAATGTGAGGTAGTTAACACTGTGGTGAGCTAGGCGAGTACGCTTATCGGTCACAATCCCCCCTGCTGCGCTGAACGTCCTTTCGGACAGGACACTGGATGAGGGGCAAGCCAACAGTTCGATTGCAAATTGGGCAAGCTCTGGCCAGAGGTCAAGCCTGCCCACCCAGTAGTCTAGGGGTTCATCACTCCTCAGAGCGTCCACATCGGCCGTTAACCCAATGTAGTCGGACACCTGACGGTCTAGGCGTTCCCTGATGCTGGATCCGGATGACACCTGTCGATGGGTCGGCTGAAAGAATGACCTCATATCCGAAGTCACCAACACATCTTCAAACCGGCCTCTTCTTGCAGGCGCTGTTGGATTGGTACCCGCAAATCCTTCTCTGGGAGTGGGAATTGCTCCTCTGCCAGCGCACGCAAAAGCAGAATGCAGCATTTCTCGAAGCAAGGCCTGGAAGTGCTGCATTCTGACAGCCCTCTGCGACGGCGGTAACATTTCCGCCATTTTGTGTTTGTACCGGGGGTCTAAGTACGTTGCCACCCAGTACTGGTCCTTGACCCTCATGCTTTTTATACGGGGGTCCCTATTAAAACACTGGAGCATGAAGGCCCCCATTTGCACTAAAGTGGAAGCGGTGTGGTGGCCTGGCTCCTGCTCATCATCCAGGATAATGTCGTCCTCTTCATTCTCCTCTCCCCATCCTCGCACAACAGGGATCCCAGAAAGGTTTAAAGCATGCTCTTCTTGCTCCTGCTCATCCGCCCCGGCACCATCCTCCTCTGACTCCTCATCAGACTCCTGTTGTTGACTTGTCTCAGATAGAGTAGCCCCCCCTGGGAATTCATCCAGCATTGCGACTTCCTCATCTTCCCGCTCCTGCTCCTCCACAGCCTGATCAATGACACGACGCAATGCACGCTCCAGAAAGAAGGCATAAGGTACCATGTCACTGATGGCGCCATGGCTGCGACTGACCAGTTTGGTGATCTCCTCAAATGGCCGCAGAAGTCTGCATGTGTCGCGCATGAGCAGCCACTGGCGCGGTGAAAAAAAACCCAGCTCCCCAGAACCGTTTCTTTCGCAGAGTTCATACAGGTAGACGTTAACTGCACGTTTCTGCTGGAGCAGCCTATCAAGCATATAGAAGGTTGAGTTCCATCGCGTCGGGCAATCGCAAATAAGACGTCTGACCGGCAGATGGTGTCGCCGCTGAATGTCAGCAAGGCGAGCCATGGCCGTGTAAGATCTTCTGAAATGGGCCGAGATTTTCCTTGCCTGCCGCAAGATGTCCTGGACCCCAGGGTATTTGACAAGGAATCGCTGCACGACCAAGTTTAAGACGTGTGCCATGCACGGCACGTGCGTGATTTTGCCCTGTTTCAATGCGCTAAGCAGATTGGCACCGTTGTCACACACCACTTTACCAACTGTCAAATTGAGCGGTGTTAGCCACTCATCTGCCTGTGAACGCAAAGCTGAAAGGAGTGCCGGGCCAGTGTGGCTCTTTGCTTCCAGGCACAACAGACGCAGCACGGCATGGCAACGTCTCACCTGGCATGTGGAATAGGTTCTGGGGAGCTTGGGCGGTGCAGTGGAAGAGACGCTAGCAGCGGAAAAGGAGGAGGCAGCTGAGGAGGAGAGGGAGGAGGATGGAGTAGGAGGAGGAGAAGAAGAGTCAGGCCTGCATGCAATCCGTGGCGGTAAAACCAAATCTACACGGGTGCCACGGGTTACATGCTTGACGGCCGTCAGAAGGTTCACCCAGTGGGCAGTAAAACTGATATACCTTCCCTGCCCGTGTTTGCTAGACCACGTGTCTGTGGTCAGATGTATCTTGGCACCGACACTGTGTGCCAGAGATACATTCACTTGCCGCTGAACATGGCCATATAGCTCTGGGATGCCCTTCTCTGAGAAATACTTCCTTCCTGGGACCTTCCATTGTGGTGTTCCAATGGCCACAAATTTGCGAAAGGCCTCCGAGTCCACCAGTTTATATGGCAGTAGTTGGCGGGCTATGAGTTCTGACAAGCCAGCCGCCAACCGTTGGGCAAGAGGGTTATCCGGCATCATCATTTTTTTACGCTCAAACATTAGGCCCACGGAAGCCTGCCTTTTTGCAGAAAAATGTGAGCTTGGCGTGATGGAAGGTGGAGTGGAGGACAATTGTGAGGAGAGAGGAGAAGGAGAAGTAGAAGACGAGGCTGGACGGTGAGAGCCTGCAGTGTGGCTTTGTGTGTTCCGTTGCTCCCACTGGGCTCGGTGATGGCTGCTCATGTGCCTTCTTAAGGCGGTCGTCCCTAGGTGAGTATTGGGCTTACCGCGACTAACGCGTTGACTGCAAAGATTGCAGATGGCAACGCTATTGTCAGCAGCGGACACGTTAAAAAAAGCCCACACTGCGGAGCCATGTGCCGGTGTCCTGGGAGCGCCAGATGTGACCGTACATGGTCGATGACTCGCTCCTGATACATTTGCAGTCTGCTTTGTCCCTGCTGTGCAATGTAAGTCATTGCTGCTTCTCCTCCCTATCTGCTGGTCCATATCTCCCTCTGAACTCCCCTCCTCTTCCTCTCTTGTGGGCACCCACGTGACATCACTAGACACGTCATCATCAACGTCACCTTCCCCACCGCTATAAGTAGAGATCTCGGAGTAGGCAGCAACACCGGGGACCAACCTCCTCCTTGGGCTGATCTGGGTACTGGCGTCAGACTGCTGAGTAGCGCTTGTTGCTACCTCCTCTTCCTGATCCAATACCAAGAGTGGCTGCGCATCAGAAATGTCCTCTTGATATGGATCGGAAAATAATTCCAGTGACTCAAGCGGAAGGTATGTGGTGGTGGTGGTGGTGGTCGTGTTGTTGGTGGTAGTGTCTTTGGGGGTGCACATAGCAGAGAGTGAAGAAGAGGGTGCAGATCGAGAGGATGAGGAGGGTGCAGAAGAGTAAGGCTGAGCGAGCCACTCAACCAAGTCTGGTGCATCCTTTAAAGTAATTGAACGCACCTTCTGCAACTTCCCACTTTGGCTCAAGCCTGTTGCTCCTGCCCTACCCCTACCACCCCTGCGGAAGGGCCTGCCTCTTCCTCTGCATGTCATTTTTTAAATGACCCTGTGACAAAACTCTTAGTCCCTATACCGCTGAAGGACTGCTGCAGTATAGGTGAGCGGTCAGCAGTGGTGCACGTCAACCCTATCTATTGTGGACCGATAGCGGTCCTTACAGAACAGCAGACTGTACCGCACTCAAGCCTATGTACCGTAGCACCCTATACCAAGTTACCAGTCCTTATAAGAACTTTTGTGGAACAAGCAGGTTGTGTATTAGTGTTTAGCAGACTGTACGTCAGTCCCTATACCGCTGAAGGACTGCTGCAGTATAGGTGAGCGGTCAGCAGTGGTGCACGTCAACCCTATCTATTGTGGACCGATAGCGGTCCTTACAGAACAGCAGACTGTACCGCACTCAAGCCTATGTACCGTAGCACCCTATACCAAGTTACCAGTCCTTATAAGAACTTTTGTGGAACAAGCAGGTTGTGTGTTAGTGATTAGCAGACTGTACGTCAGTCCCTATACCGCTGAAGGACTGCTGCAGTATAGGTGAGCGGTCAGCAGTGGTGCACGTCAACCCTATCTATTGTGGACCGATAGCGGTCCTTACAGAACAGCAGACTGTACCGCACTCAAGCCTATGTACCGTAGCACCCTATACCAAGTTACCAGTCCTTATAAGAACTTTTGTGGAACAAGCAGGTTGTGTATTAGTGTTTAGCAGACTGTACGTCAGTCCCTATACCGCTGAAGGACTGCTGCAGTATAGGTGAGCGGTCAGCAGTGGTGCACGTCAACCCTATCTATTGTGGACCGATAGCGGTCCTTACAGAACAGCAGACTGTACCGCACTCAAGCCTATGTACCGTAGCACCCTATACCAAGTTACCAGTCCTTATAAGAACTTTTGTGGACCAAGCAGGTTGTGTATTAGTTTTTAGCAGACTGTACGTCAGTCCCTATACCGCTGAAGGACTGCTGCAGTATAGGTGAGCGGTCAGCAGTGGTGCACGTCAACCCTATCTATTGTGGACCGATAGCGGTCCTTACAGAACAGCAGACTGTACCGCACTCAAGCCTATGTACCGTAGCACCCTATACCAAGTTACCAGTCCTTATAAGAACTTTTGTGGAACAAGCAGGTTGTGTATTAGTGTTTAGCAGACTGTACGTCAGTCCCTATACCGCTGAAGGACTGCTGCAGTATAGGTGAGCGGTCAGCAGTGGTGCACGTCAACCCTATCTATTGTGGACCGATAGCGGTCCTTACAGAACAGCAGACTGTACCGCACTCAAGCCTATGTACCGTAGCACCCTATACCAAGTTACCAGTCCTTATAAGAACTTTTGTGGAACAAGCAGGTTGTGTGTTAGTGATTAGCAGACTGTACGTCAGTCCCTATACCGCTGAAGGACTGCTGCAGTATAGGTGAGCGGTCAGCAGTGGTGCACGTCAACCCTATCTATTGTGGACCGATAGCGGTCCTTACAGAACAGCAGACTGTACCGCACTCAAGCCTATGTACCGTAGCACCCTATACCAAGTTACCAGTCCTTATAAGAACTTTTGTGGAACAAGCAGGTTGTGTATTAGTGTTTAGCAGACTGTACGTCAGTCCCTATACCGCTGAAGGACTGCTGCAGTATAGGTGAGCGGTCAGCAGTGGTGCACGTCAACCCTATCTATTGTGGACCGATAGCGGTCCTTACAGAACAGCAGACTGTACCGCACTCAAGCCTATGTACCGTAGCACCCTATACCAAGTTACCAGTCCTTATAAGAACTTTTGTGGACCAAGCAGGTTGTGTATTAGTTTTTAGCAGACTGTACGTCAGTCCCTATACCGCTGAAGGACTGCTGCAGTATAGGGCAGCGGTCAGCAGTGGTGCACGTCAACCCTATCTATTGTGGACCGATAGCGGTCCTTACAGAACAGCAGACTGTACCGCACTCAAGCCTATGTACCGTAGCACCCTATACCAAGTTACCAGTCCTTATAAGAACTTTTGTGGAACAAGCAGGTTGTGTGTTAGTGATTAGCAGACTGTACGTCAGTCCCTATACCGCTGAAGGACTGCTGCAGTATAGGGCAGCGGTCAGCAGTGGTGCACGTCAACCCTATCTATTGTGGACCGATAGCGGTCCTTACAGAACAGCAGACTGTACCGCACTCAAGCCTATGTACCGTAGCACCCTATACCAAGTTACCAGTCCTTATAAGAACTTTTGTGGAACAAGTGAGTTGTGAATGTTTAGCAGACTGCAGCAGAAGGGCAGCAGTCAAGTATAATATCCTTTCTATATTTGGAAGAAAGAATATTATACATGTACAAGCCTATTACTGTACCACTGATACCAGTCCTGAAAAGAACCTTTGTGGAACTAATAATAACAGCAAGTCTTTAAAATTACCCTCACTGCCTGACAACACTGCTTCCTTCCTGTCCCTATACAAATTGGCAAAAAAAGAGAACGATTAGTGGTTACTGGAACAGCTCTTTTGTGGACCTTGATAGTAACAGCTAATGATGATGATGATGATGATGATGATGAAAGACTAATCTGGCTGTCCCTGTAGCATACACCGTCCTTTCCCTTTCTCTAAACTAACAAAAGACACTCAGGCTGCTGCAAGAATCAGCAGCACAGCAAACCTATCAACACCTAACACCTATACCAGTCCTGAAAAGAACTTTTGTGTACCAAATAGCTAGTGGTTTATCTCTCCCTACTCCACACAGGAACCTGTCCCTATCTTAACAGAAGAAAGAATGTAAAATGGCCACCGGATCGGGTGTATTTATAGGTTAGGGGGAATGTACAAGTGTCCATGTGCTGTCATGTCTCAATTGGCTGTCCTGTATCACATGATAAACGTGTCACCAAAGGTTAAAGTTCTTGTATACATTAAACACGTAAGTCCGCCGCGGCGAACGACGGAAAAAGGCGTTCGAACGTGCGGACCGCGAATGTCGGAAATTCGCCGCGAAACGACCGCCGGGCGAACCGTTCGGCCATCACTACTGATGAATATGAAATAATAGTAACACAGTATGAATATGGGTGGTATGATGATTTGTTTTGATGTTTGTGATGTATGTTTTAAAGTGACGGGACATTGCCACAAGGGCAATTTCAGGTAACAAGTCACTGAAACATTTAGAAGCAAGAAAAATATTTTGTCAGTAAAGTGTAAAAATGTATTAAAATTATAGAGACTAAAATTTTTATTTCTGACTTAAAATCGTGAACAATTTGATCTATATAATTTGGGTAAATATTGACTTAAAATTGTAAAGTCATTTTGCACTGTGGTAAATTTTATATGAAAAAACAAACGTAAAAATATTATATTTGCTTATTCTAAAAGAAAAGGTAATCTATAAACTGTGAGCTAAAAATCATTAATTGAAATACTTGCTGGGTGGCTAATAATGTGGTCATTGGAGCCACACCCAATACACTTAATAAAATTGATAAAAATAATTAAAGTAAAATGTTAAAAAGATTAATGATGTAAAGAGAGGCTTTTACTAATGATTAAAGTTTAAAAACAAGGGAGGTGATTGGGCTGGTCTATTACAAACAACCCAGGGTGCGAATGAGACATGTGATATGTTCTTTCAAAGGATGAGTGAGCATGTTGCTGCAGGTTGTCAGAATGCAAATGAGGAAGTGATTGATGGTATCCTTAGAAGTGCGTTGATGATAGGGTTTAACAAAAAAGTGAGTGACAGAATAAAGATGATAGGACCAGAATGGAGGACAATGGGGTCTTTTTCTATAATGGATTTGGCTAGAAACATAGAACGAGATATAGAGGATAAAGAGAAAGCCAGACCACAGAGAGTAATGTATGTAGGTCCTAATGGTAAATTTGTACCTGAAAATAGTGGTCATAAAAAAAAAATACAAAACATTTTAAGTCACGAAAACATTATCCCCCTAATGTGACGTGTTACAGATGTCGGAAAAAGGGCCATTGTGCCAGACATTGCAAGAATGATCAAGCTAAACCTCAAAATGAACCTGAACTAGAACAAAGGGAGTCCTCTAACCTGGGTAGATATTGACAAGAAGGCCACCCAGTGTCTAATAAAGCTTTTGAGAAAATTATGTATGCTGATGTTTCTCTCAAAGGTAATAACAGTCAAGATGCTTTTGTACCCCTTACTTTTTCTAATTTTCCACATGTTAATTTTGACTGTTTGGTGGATTCTGGGGCGGCCAAAACGGTTCTAAAAGCAGAAAATATACCTTCTAGTATACTGACAGGAAAAATAATTAATGGAATTGGACTGGGTGGAGTTCCATGCCCACTTCAAGAAACCAAACCTGTTAAACTGAAATTAGGAAACCAAACAGAGATCATTACTAGTCTCTTAGTGTCCTCATCTACTCCTGAGAATCTTCTAGGGTCGGATGTGTTGTCACAAATACAGGCCTGCATTCAGTATACACCTGATGGAATTAAAGTAACAACCCCCCTATCTGATGAGGTGTTAAATCAAGCTTCTGCTGCCATACTACTAGCTAAATGTGTAGATACAGCTGACATTCCTGACTTGAGTCAAGTACCTGAAACTCTATGGGCAATTGACAGGTATGATGCTGGATTGTTGAATGTGACACCTGTACATGTCAAACTAAAGGAAGGAGCTCACCTTCCACGTAAGCCCCAGTATCCCCTGAATCCACAACAAATATAAGGGATACAATTACAACTTGACCGATATCTGGAAAAGGATGTAGTTGCCAAATGTACTTCACCTGCAAATACTCCTCTATTTCCAGTTAAAAAAAAAAAAAAAAAAGGTGAACCAGGACAACCAACTGTATACCGGTTGGTACATGATTTGTTATTGATTTGGCTAATGCATATTTTTCTGTTCCTATTACCATAGAGTGTCAGCATTATTTTGCATTTACTATGGCTGGGCAGCAGTATACCTCTAAACCCAGGAGATTGGGTGGTGGTAAAGAAACATATACGAAAAGGGCTTGAACCCAGATACGAGGGCCCATTTCAGGTACAACTAGTGACACACACAGCAGTGAAACTCCAATCCTGGATACACGCTAGCCATTGCAAAAAGGTCACAGAACCTGCAGAATGAAGGTGGTATTACTCTCATGTTTTTTTTACAACACTAATCTCTGCTTTACATGTTGATCAAAATCATTATTTCTCCTTACTTAATGTAACTGCCTTTATGCTAAACAAGACCAACTGTTGGATTTGTGGGGCACAGCTAGAGCATGGTAAGCAAGGCTATCCGCTGACTACAACTCCATTTTACTGGGATAATGAGACTAGTGAGTTTAACATTAGTATTAGAGATGTATGTAAAGCCAATTTTTCTATTGAACAGTATAGATTAACACTCCAATATCCAGGTAAAGGGAAATACTACTATAGGAGAACAGACGAGAGTACATTTGTACCGGGGAGTAATACTACCATCACAATTAGAGGTAAACAAAAAAAACAATCGTAATTCCTGATAAAAATACTACTGTGTATCAACTAGGGCATAGCAAATGTCAATATAAATTGAAGAATTGTACTAACACACCATCTAACTGCCAGTGTGTGAAAATCAATCAAGAAGAAATAAATTACACTGTTAATTGGACTTGTATGAATGAGCCCATGGAGGCATGGATGGAAAATGGTAATGTCAAAGTAAACGTATATGATCGTCTTCAATGTCTGAATATAAGTGATAATCAGACTCAGAAAGATATTGTATTCCAGGCCCATTTAATGCTAAAATACTATGAGTGCACCATACTCCCCTTAAACTTATTCTTTATATGTGGAAATAATGCTTACCGATTTATCCCTAAATACTTTCAAGGCACCTGTTATTTAGGATATGTGCTTCCACAACAGGAAGCTCCCAAAGGCACTCTAGAAAACATAGAGAAGTACCTGTCAGCAATCATCTCCTTAAAGGGACTGATGGAGTCTGGAAATATGGATATGTACCAGACCATTTTGATATTAGTGAAGGTGATAGATTAGCAGCTATAATACTTCCCATGTATGGCCCAGCCAGAGCTATACAAATGATAAGGAGACTGGCACGAATAATGGAAAAAATAGTGAATGAAACGACCGAAACTGTTATCCTGCTAAATGAAGAACAAAAACAGCTTCGAATAGTGGCCCTACAAAATAGAATGGCCCTCGATTACTTGTTAGCTGAACAAGGAGGAGTATGTGCATTAATTAATGACACTTACTGTACGTATATACCTGACTATAGTATTAATATAACTGATTACATCAATAAGGTAAAAGAAGCTGTGGCAGCCTTAAGGAGAAGGCCTAAATCCATGCTTGATGGTATTTATGATGGTATGAAGGGCTGGTTTAACAATCTTTTTGGTAATTTCGGTAAATGGCTTTCTGATATTCTGTATTCTATTGGAACGGTCCTCCTCTATTTCATGGATTTCTTCCTGGCAATATATGTTTCTTATTATTGTCTTAAAATATGTATTACTAAACTCCTCAGATGTGCTACTAAACCAGCTTCTAATCCAAGGTTGGTGCCTTCCTCCTCATATCAGCACCTCCAGGATCCACATATGGGTAAGCCATACATGCCTTTAATAGTTACCAAAAGTGAATGTGATGTGGAATCACCACACGGGAACAGCGTAACGGAAACCGCTACACTGTCAATCGTCAGAGGCTCAAGTGTTCAACACAATTAGTGTGAAATATAATATTGCCTAAAGGTTAAATACCTCCCAATAATGTTTATTTACATGTTTGTGTATATTAATGGTAATCTTTGTTTCCATAGACTGTTTTTGAAGAAGTTTTCCAATATGCTCAGTATGGTGATGTATAACTGTCGACAAAGGGGAACTTATAACAAAAAAAAAACAGTTTTTTTTGAGCTGCTTATTTTTTAACCATGGTGAATAATAGTTTTTTTTTATAGTAATGGTATACCATACATAAAATCCACGTGGTAACATTTAGTTTGACGTCAAACAATTTTTTTTTTTGGGTATTAGAAAAAGTGCACTGGTAAAATATCTAAGAAAGAAAATGTTAAATATCTCTAATGTTTGTTTTATTTTTAGGAGGAAAATATAATGTGTTTTGTTACTAAAATGTTGATGCTTATTCCTCAGATTAGTTCTATGTCCTGAGTTGATTTATTTAAGGTCTTCAGAACAGGAGACCACAGCCTTCAAAGACAATTCAACAATGGAAGTATTGTTCTAAAGTGTTTTTTATTTTCATATGTAAACATTTATGGGTTTCACTCCCCCCACTAGCTAAATATTGGTGTAGCCATCTGAGTCTATACTGCCCAGTTTCTTGTTCCTATTTACAGTATGAAGTGTTAAATCTTTTTTGTTGTGTTATAATCTGACGTATATGAGTTTTGAAATTTAAAGAGTTTCAATGCCCTAGATCACAGGTGTCAAACAAGGCCCACGGGCTGAATCCGGCCCTCCAGGCCATTTCATGTGGCCCTCGCACCTCTCCTGCAGCTGCAGGAGAGCTCCAGCCCTCCTCTGGTCCTCCTTCAGACCCTGTACTTTCTGCTTTCAAGCAATGCATGCAGCTTCTTCCCAGCAGTAGCATAAGGAAAAGGGTTGCACTGTGATGTTAGGGAGAGTAGGGGACTCAACTTCTTATGGTGGGGTGGCTCTTGACATCTAATGTAAGGGGAGGGGATGTGTTGGACATCTAATCGTACAGATACAACCGGCCCTTTTGAGGACAATCATAATGCTGATGGGGCCCACAATGAAATTGAGTTTGACACCCCTGGCCTAGATAATTAAGCATCTCCTGTCTTAGACTACGTTTCCACTATAGTGACCCCCAAAGTCACGTAATTCAGAGACTCTGGAGTGTGACTTTGATTCATCTCCACAGTCTCTAGATCAGAGTCGCATCAAGGTAGCGCAAGAAACTTTTCAAAGTTTCTGCAACTTTAAGTCGCAATAGTGGGAACTGAGCCTTATATAGTTTTTGTATATTATTTTATGATGAAAAGTTTTTATTAAGATTGAATTGAATAATTGCTGCTCTAGTTTAAACAACTATGATGACAAAAAAAAAAAAAAAGTAATGAATGTATTATTACTACATGTATGTCAGTATTACTACATTGAGTGTTAACATTACTTGGGTATTATTAAGATTTTGAATCAGACCTGTCACAGATCTTCTGCTTTTCTATAGATCTGTCCCCTCTATTCCCAAAGATCAGTAGGTATGCTGGCATTACATAGTAGGTGAGGTTGAGAAGTCCATTAAGTCCAACCTATGTGTGTGATGTATTACTATTGGCATTTAGTTCCAATGCTTTAACTTATAAGGTCTGCGGTTGAGATTAGACGTCCTGTTAATTGAATTAGCTACTTGCCCAGCCAGTACTCCCTTTTCAAGCTGAAGCAGATTGCCTTAGGCTTTGAATAATAATGTCCCTAGCAAGTCTGCCTTTGTGTCTCCAAGTCTATTTTAAGCTAGTTTCCTGTTCGGTGACACCATGCAACTTCACTTATAGATTCCTGTGTGACTGTTTGCATGGCTACTCATTTCTAGCTGTCTTATGTGTCTTTGTGTATCTGTCCCCAATGTCTGTGTGTGTGTCCAGGCACAAACCTGGGTGAGTAAGAGGGCCGCAACCGGGGAACTGTTTGCAGCACAACCCATCTCTACCATTAAGAGCTCTGGAGAAGACAAGGCAGTTCCTTAGACTCTGCGCCTCGGCCCTTTCAAGGGCCCTCACCATTCTTGCATGTGCGGACATGCTGTGTTCTCCCCAGATAGTACCATTAGGTATCCTTTCTGCCTTAGAACCCTTGTATATCAACTGTATCTTGTGAAACTGACTTCCTGTGAACCCTGAACCCCAGTACTGCACTATACCCCTGTCATTCTTGTAAATCCTGTATTCTGTGCTCTCTTGTCTACGTTCCTGTAGGATCACTGATCTAAGATGTATATGATAGCAGCCCCCCTCTGAGAAGCCTATTGTTCATGATAAATGTTTCATTGAATTCAGGATAGTCTAGATTAAATGACAGTTGAATAATATTTTATACTGAATGATAATGGTTTACGTTTTTCTTTTTTTCTAGATCGTATTTGCCTCTAGAACATAGATTTACTTCAGCAGTAAAAAAAAAACTCAACGGCTTTATGGGCATTTTTGTTAATGATCAAATGTTGGACTAACAATCTGAGTGACGCCATCTTCATAAATTTCCTCCCTGATTTCGTGGCTTTATGACATCAGCCACAAACAGCATTGATGGAAAAGAGTGCTTTCAAAAGCTTTGTAAATGTCTGAAGAACTTTGATACTTATCATGTCAGCTGTCTAAAAAGAAAATCAAAAACGCAAAAAGATCTGCACACCTACCGGAAGTTTCTTGTCATGTGGACTGCGATAGTCCTGAAGAAAAGAAGATCATGTATGAACATTGTATGCGTTCTTAAGGTGTTGCAGTGGAGTCTTATAGACCAGCTGTCAAAGTTACAGCGGAGGAATCAACAAAAGACTTGGCGTTGTTCATACATTGTTAGATCAACGTGTAATTTTTTTATTTTAGTCATTTTTTGTATTTTTACATTTTTGTTTAGCCTTCAAAAAGCAAAATGAGGTTTTTCTGCAGAAGTAAATTGCGTACATAAATTAGGAGGAATATGAACTAGAAAAATATATATTTCAACTAAGATTAGGCAGTTAGAGAGATGTTGGAGCGATTGATAGGAATTGTAGTTGTATCAGCTTTTATTTAAAATGCCATTTGTGTTAGGTTTTATATGTTTTATGAGTCTTTGTTTTTTCCATCTTCCCCATTATCTTGACAATTAATATTCACATCTAGTTAGGCCCTACACAGCTTTAACTGTCACCAAAAGAATCTCTATACTGAATAGTCAAGAACCCAACTGTCCACAACCACTATGTGAATTGTTTGATTTAGTGCTGTTAACTTATGTTTTGTTAGTTATGTGGTCAATTTTTAATTTGACCAAAAGATGGGATTGAGCGGGTGGTTGTTTGTGGGGTTCTACAGTCCCACGAGGATGAGGTCTGCCAAGCAGGTAAAAATACAAAATTTGTTTCTGCACGGTAGGATTGAGCAGAATATTTTGTATCTGTCAGAGCTACGGGAAAGTGTGATTGCCTACATTGCACACTCGGAGACACTCTGCATTCTTTACTTTTTCTATAGAAGGATGAGGGCTCTGTATTCCTGTTTGAGATGTTGCCTCATTTCTTATCCAGGTCACAGTGGTGTCACCACAACATAAAAGTTTATATAAACTTAATATATTGCAGATTTCTAAATGTGATGGCTATAGTTTTGTTCCATTTTTTTTTTCATCTGGTTATCACAGAGAGAGAGCTAGGAACAGTGTAAGTGATCAGAGTGCAGTACAAGCAGAGAGCACAAGAAGTTACTAGCTCAATAAGATTTCTGGCAGGATGAACAGATTTATTTTTTTGCACTTATGAAAACAAGACGCACCAACAATATATTGAAAAGACCAAAAGGGAGCAAACAGAAGTTCTGTGTTAGGGTGTACATATTTTTTATTTTATGTAAAACATCTCTTTAATTAAATCTAAATCAAAATCTGACAGAAGTTTCAACTCTTCCCTTTTGTATCTAAAACAACAAAGAATACAACTGGAACCATGTAGCTTTCTAGTGCTCCTCTTCCCAGTAATTGTGTTGCAATGTATCATAGCTAAGAAATCCACTGATTGGCAAAGATGGAGAGCTGTGTAAATAGCGATAACAGTGATGCTGATGAATGAAATAAAAATCTCTGGCCATAACAGTTACCCATCCCTTCCTCTTTAGTTTGTTTTTATGTTTTACCTACAAAAACAATCATCAGTGTTAAGCTACTTGTGCATAGATGCTAGAACCTATTTATAAAGGTTAGTAAAGCCGGCCATACACAGATCAAATTTTGTCTGGTTCAGCAGGGACCAGTCGGATTTTGATCCATGTATGGGCAGGATGGTTGTACAGCTGCTTATCTGCCGTTCAATTTCTGTACAACAGCTCTGTCTGATTTTTATGCTAGATCAGCAACCCCAACAATAGCCGGGGGCGCTTATCAGTGTATTCTGACAGCAGGAAAGTCACTGCTTACTCAGAATTGAGCATCTATGCAAAAAAAGAAAAACAAGCAAAAGTTTTACAGTTAACATGTACATTTTCATAATGATTCTGTTATTTAATGCTATTTTTCAAAAAATGATCGTTATATCAACAGGTTGCTGATCACACTAATGTTTCGGGAGCTGTAGATTCAAACATAACTTCATGAGTTCCCCGAAATCTCAAACTTTTTGCCAAGGGTTCCTCCAAGGTAAAAAGTTTGAGAAACATTGTTCTAGATAGATAATGGAATGGCTCCTTTGAGTAACATGTAATCTAGGTGTTGCTCTTGGAATGACAAAAGGTGGAAACTTTGTACCTGGTGGCAGTATGGATACTGGTATCCAGATTGACCAAGGTTGGTGAGCGACACTCTGCCTGTGTAGGAGAGACTGCTGTGTGTGCTGAGAACCCCCATCTGCCTGAACAGACAAATTTTTCTTGGCAGCCATTGTCCATGGCTTCCCCCTTTGGCCTGTACCCTCATCACACCCTCTATTGTCCATGCCAGCTTATCATATACTGTACTGTACCCCCTACTACGAGATGAGGACAGTAAGCCCTCTCGTAGCAGACAGGACCTAGTAGGGACTGTCTGTTGCTGGCCCACACAGCTTACACCACCTACCCCCCCTTACACCCCCTCACACCCCCCTTACAACTCCTTGCATGAACTGTATGTATCATTCAGGGTAGCACACCACTCCACTGATGAAGATTATTCCCTCTGAGCTGCAAATTCACTAACTCGCAACAAAGGTTTCCATAGTAGAGGGGGACACACCCATAGTCCCATGAGATTTGGTGGTTGCTGGGCTTTGTTTGGCATTTGTTTGGCATAGATGGTAGGTAACAGGTAGAGGAAATGAGGAGGGTACTGTGCTTTGTACAGGGTTATAGACTGGGTGATTTGGAAGGTTAAAGTTGTGATTGAACTCCAACCAAGTGGACCAGATTTTCACCAATTTTGAGTGGGTGTGGAAAAATATAGAAGTAAGCTGTTTGTGAGTCATAGTACCCATAATGTGCTGTTTCACCTGCAAATGGCACAGCATGTTTTTCATAAAGTCAGCAGTACCCTGTAATCTACAGTTGTTTAGTAACATTCCAACAAAATTACTTAATTAGAACCTTCTGAGCAGAAAAATGTTGTTTTTCTTTTTACATTGTTTAGTTCAAGCAGGCATTTCAAGTTAGTAGGAAGTATTTGTTTTCTTTGATGTTGGGACCATCATTTGTAAAACATTTGCTATGTGAAAATACTTCTTAGCCCCTGAGCAGTAATATCTAGTAGGTCTGATTACACAAGAGCGCAGTTTAGTAACCTCCCCTAGCAGAATTGGTTCTTGTTGATAATGACCTTATTGTTTGGTATGGTTTGTTAAATGTCTGCATACATTTTTCCAGTATTGTTCAGATGATCAGAATTGTGCATTTCCCTCAAATATGATATTTCAGTTATTTATTTTTTTAATAGATGTTATTGTTTTCCCAGGAAGGATCATACAAGTCAATGTACAGGCATTTTCCACATCAATATACACTTTTAGTATTTTTTATATTTAAATGTATCTTATGATTAACATAGTAATTTCTTTAATTGTCAACCACAGGTAATTGTTACCTCCATTCTAAGTTCAGTCATCATTCTAGATCAGTTTTTCTCAACCGGGGCTCCCCAGTAGGGATGAGCCGAACACCCCCCGGTTCGGTTCACACCAGAACTTTCGAACGGACCCCAAATTCGTACAAACTTTAGAACCCCATTGAAGTCTATGGGACTCGAACGTTCGAAATTAAAAGTGCTAATTTTAACGGCTAATAGGCAAGATGCTGTCCTAAAAAGGGTTTGGGGGCCTGGCTCCTGCCCCAGGGGACATGGGTCAATGCCTAAAATGTTTTTAAAAATGGCCGTTTTGGCGGGGGCACTGATTTTAATGACGATTAAAGTGAAAAAAAAAGTGAAATATTCCTTTAAATATCGTGCCTGGGGGGTGTCTGTAGTATGCCTGTGAAGTGCAATGTGTTTCCCGTGTTTAGAACAGTCCCTGCACAAAATGACATTTAACGGAAATAACATCATTTAAAACTGCTTGCGGTTTTAATGTTATATCTGGGTCCTGCAATAGTGATGGACGAACTTCCGATGGGACATTTCGCTAACGCGGACCGCGAACGTGGCCGATAGTTCGCAAACCGGAACGTTCGCGGCGGGCCCCATTGACTTCAATGGGAGGCGAACTTTGCAAACCTACAGGTCAAATTTGCAGCCACAAAATAATTAATAGCTGTGCAAACATAGTCCCACCACATGGCCAATGACATAACACATGTATGAGGTGAATCGGGGATCGACAACTACAAACATTCTTTTTTTATATGGGAAATTATTGTGACAATTCAGGACTGTGGAGCGCATGAAGGCAATGGAGGAGAGGGAAGGTCAGGGACCAGGGTAGGCAAAGAAGAGGGTGCAGGAGATGATCACCAGCAGCGTGACATACAGCAATGTCGCGTACCTGGTAGGAGAGCCCAGAATGCAGGGAGCGGCTCCTCGTAAGCCTCCGGCTCGAGAGCCCCTGGAAGTGGAGACAGGGATTCAAGAGTTCGGAGGGCACAAGTGCCAAGCCGGGGTATGCAGAGATCCACGAAGGCCCAAGAGGGTAGATACCCGATGGCAGGCGGGGATGCGGTCACAACGTAGGCACAGGTGGATGACTGGAACAGCCGGCAGAGGTCCGTGAGAACAGCAGGCACAGGTGGTCAGGCTGGAACAGCGGGTAGCAGTCAGCGGGTACAGCAGGCACTGGTAATCAGGCAGGAACAGCGGGTAGCAGTCAGCGGGTAGCAGCAGGCACTGGCAATCAGGCAGGAACAGCGGGTGGCAGCAGACGAGGTCGGGAACAAGCCGGGTCGGTATCAGGCGGGCAGCAGAAGTACACAGGAGAAGGCAGAGACGTAGTCAGGCAGGCAGGAGGTCGGTGGCAGGCAGCAATCAAACGAAGTCAGGAACAGGCCGGGTACGGTAATCAGGAACAAGCAGAAACAGATAGCAGGAGTCACAGGAAACGCTGTAGACAGGACAGCAAGAAGGAACAGAAGCTGATTCCTTAAGTAGCCCTTTGGGCGCCAAGAAAGGTCGCACGGCGAGTCTGCGTGCCCCCGCGGGTAACCGTGCTCCCGTTCGTGACCCCGCGCACCCGCGTACGCCCGTTCGCATCGTCGCGCACCCGCGTGCGCTCGTTCGTGCCGACGCGCACCCGCGTGCGCCTGTTAGCATCTACATGCACTCGCGTGCGTTCGTTCGCGCTAACGCGCGTCTGAGGATACCGACGGGCTCTCCGTAAAGGAAACCTGCAGGCAGGTTTCCTATGTACGACCGGGACAACAGATCGACCGTGACAAGCAATGACACCTGCACCATGATAGAGTCATCTGACACCAGCACCGTGATAGAGAGTACTGACATCAGCAGCGTGACATACAGCAATGACACCTGCACCGTGAT
This sequence comes from Lithobates pipiens, assembly GCF_037356315.1. NCBI lineage: Eukaryota > Metazoa > Chordata > Amphibia > Anura > Ranidae > Lithobates > Lithobates pipiens. The sequence goes on along the minus strand of NW_027507785.1, from coordinate 264,748,230 downwards.
AGAGTGATCTGACAACAGCACCGTGATAGAGAGCACTGACATCAGCAGCGTGACATAAAGCACTAACACCAGCACCGTGATATACAGCACTGAAAGCAGCACCGTGATAGAGAGCACTGACATCAGCAGCGTGACATACAGCAATGACACCTGCACTGTGATAGAGTCATCTAACACCAGCACCGTGATAGAGAGCACTGACATCAGCAGCGTGACATAAAGCACTAACACCAGCACCGTGATATACAGCACTGACAGCAGCACTGTGATAGAGAGTACTGACATCAGCACCGTGATATACAGCACTGACACCTGCACCGTAAGCAGCCCCAGGAGGAAGTCAGCATAGCACAGGGATGGTGGGAGCCCCTCATAATGAGCATAGCACAGGGATGGTGGGAGCCCCTCATAATGAGCATAGCACAGGGATGGTGGGAGCCCCTCATAATATGCATAGCACAGGGATGGTGGGAGCCCCTCATAATATGCACAGCAGAGGTACAGCCCCAGGAGGAAGTCAGCACAGCACAGGGATGGTGGGAGCCCCTCATAATAAGCAGCCCCCGGAGGAAGTCAGCACAGCACAGGGATGGTGGGAGCCCCTCATAATAAGCATAGCACAGGGATGGTGGGAGCCCCTCATAATAAGCAGCCCCAGGAGGAAGTCAGCACAGCACAGGGATGGTGGGAGCCCCTCATAATAAGCAGCCCCAGGAGGAAGTCAGCACAGCACAGGGATGGTGGGAGCCCCTCATAATAAGCATAGCACAGGGATGGTGGGAGCCCCTCATAATAAGCAGCCCCAGGAGGAAGTCAGAACAGCACAGGGATGGTGGGAGCCCCTCATAATAAGCAGCCCCAGTAGAAATATGACACCGCTCAACCTCTTCAAACAGGAGGGTACGGGCATATAGTACGGTGTGCTTTTTTTGGACAAGGAAGTGAGCCAAATGAAGAAAGAAGGTCTGTGTGCTCCATTAAAAAAATTGTTTATAGACATATACATGGTCTACTGGTCACATGTGTTGAATTCCTCCGAGATCCATGCCTCATTCATTTTTAGAAATGTGAGGTAGTTAACACTGTCGTGAGCTAGGCGAGTACGCTTATAGGTCACGATCCCCCCTGCTGCGCTGAACGTCCTTTCGGACAGGACACTGGACCAGGGGCAAGCCAACAGTTCGATTGCAAATTGGGCAAGCTCTGGCCAGAGGTCAAGCCTGCCCACCCAGTAGTCCAGGGGTTCATCACTCCTCAGAGCATCCACATCGGCCGTTAACACGATGTAGTCGGACACCTGACGGTCTAGGCGTTCCCTGATGCTGGATCCGGATGACACCTGTCGATGGGTCGGCTGAAAGAATGACCTCATATCAGAAGTCACCAACACATCTTCAAACCGGCCTCTTCTTGCAGGCGCTGTTGGATTGGTACCCGCAACTCCTTTTCTGGGAGTGGGAATTGCTCCTCTGCCAGCGCACGCAAAAGCAGAATGCAGCATTTCTCGAAGCAAGGCCTGGAAGTGCTGCATTCTGACAGCACTCTGTGACGGCGGTAGCATTTCCGCTATTTTGTGTTTGTACCGGGGGTCTAAGTACGTTGCCACCCAGTACTGGTCCTTGACCCTTATGCTTTTTATACGGGGGTCCCTATTAAAACACTGGAGCATGAAAGACCCCATTTGCACTAAACTGGAAGCAGTGTGGTGGCCTGGCTCCTGCTCATCATCCAGGATAATGTCGTCCTCTTCATTCTCCTCTCCCCATCCACGCACAACAACAGGGGTCCCAGAAAGGTTTAAAGCATGCTCTTCTTGCTCCTCCTCATCCGCCCCGGCACCATTCTCCTCTGACTCCTCTTCAGACTCCTGTTGTTGACTTGTCTCAGATAGAGTACCCCCCCTGGGAATTCATCCAGCATTGCGACTTCCTCATCTTCCCGCTCCTGCTCCTCCACAGCTTGATCAATGACATGACGCAATGCACGCTCCATAAAGAAAGCATAATGTACCATGTCACTGATGGCGCCATGGCTGCGACTGACCAGTTTGGTGATCTCCTCAAATGGCCGCAGAAGTCTGCATGCGTCGCGCATGAGCAGCCACTGGCGCGGTGAAAAAACCCCCAGCTCCCCAGAACCTGTTCTGCCGCAGAGTTCATACAGGTAGACGTTAACTGCACGTTTCTGCTGGAGCAGCCTATCAAGCATATAGAAGGTTGAGTTCCATCGCGTCGGGCAATCGCAAATAAGACGTCTGACCGGCAGATTGTGTCGCCACTGAATGTCAGCAAGGCGAGCCATGGCCATGTAAGATCTTCTGAAATGGGCCGAGATTTTCCTTGCCTGCTGTCCTGGACCTCAGGGTATTTGACAACGAATCGCTGCACGACCAAGTTTAAGACGTGTGCCATGCATGGCACGTGCGTGATTTTGCCCTGTTTCAATGCACTAAGCAGATTGTCACCGTTGTCACACACCACTTTACCAACTGTCAAATTGAGCGGTGTTAGCCACTGATCTGCCTGTGAACGCAAAGCTGAAAGGAGTGCCAGTGTGGCTCTTGGCTTCCAGGCACAACAGATGCAGCACGGCATGGCAATGTCTCACCTGGCATGTCGAATAGGTTCTGGATAGCTTGGGTGGCGCAGCGGAAGAGACGCTAGCAGCAGAAAAGGAGGAGTCAGCCGAGGAGGAGAGGGAGGAGGATGGAGCAGGAGGAGGAGAAGAAGAGCCAGGCCTGCATGCAATCCGTGGCGGTAAAACCAAATCTACACGGGTGCCACGGGTTACATGCTTGACGGCCGTCAGAAGGTTCACCCAGTGGGCAGTAAAAGTGATATACCTTCCCTGCCCGTGTTTGCTAGACCACGTGTCCGTGGTCAGATGTATCTTGGCACCGACACTGTGTGCCAGAGATACATTCACTTGCCGCTGAACATGGCCATATAGCTCTGGGATGCCCTTCTGTGAGAAATACTTCCTTCCTGGGACCTTCCATTGTGGTGTTCCAATGGCCACAAATTTACAAAAGGCCTCCGAGTCCACCAGTTTATATGGCAGTAGTTGGCGGGCTATCAGTTCTGACAAGCCAGCCGTCAACTGTTGGGCAAGAGGGTTATCCGGCGTCATCATTTTTTTACGCTTGAACATTAGGCCCACAGAAGCCTGCCTTTTTGCAGAAAAACGTGAGCTTGGCGTGATGGAAGGTGGAGTGGAGGACAATTGTGAGGAGAGAGGAGAAGGAGAAGTAGAAGACGAGGCTGGACTGTGAGAGCCTGGAGTGTGGCTTTGTGTGTTCCGTTGCTCCCACTGGGCTCGGTGATGGCTGCTCATGTGCCTTCTTAAGGCGGTCGTCCCTAGGTGAGTGTTGGGCTTACCGCGACTAATGCGTTGACTGCAAAGATTGCAGATGGCAACGCTATTGTCCGCAGCGGACACGTTGAATGAATGAATGAATGAATGAAATACTTGTATAGCGCACAATGCAAACTGAATCGCCTCTAGGCGCTGTGGCGAGCTTTGATCATCTGCTAAAAGAGGAAGGTCTTGAGTTTTTTCCTAAAAGCCAGGTGATTTTCTTCCAGGTGGATGTTGATTGGTAGAGCATTCCATAGCTGAGGCCCTTGGACAGCGAATCTCCGATCACCCTTGGATTTATACCGGGCTTTGGGCACGAGGAGGAGGTTTTTGTTGGCTGATCGAAGACTGCGGTTTGGTGTGTAATGATTTATTTTCTCCATTAGGTATTGCGGAGCTTCTCTATGCACGCATTTGTTAGTGAGGCACAGGGTCTTGAACGTGATCCGATTTTTTACGGTTAGCCAATGTAAGCTCCTCAGTGAAGGAGAAATGGATTCCCAGGGTTTTTTTCCTGTTATCAGCCTTGCCGCCGTGTTTTGGATCAGTTGTAATCGCGCAAGTTGATATTGTGGTACTCCTATGTAAAGCGAGTTTGCGTAGTCCAGTCGTGAATTAATGATTGTTCCAACTACCACTGCTTTGTCATTCTTTGGGATAAAAGGGATGAGTCTGCGAAGCATGCGCAGCAGATGGTGAGATCGACTGACTACAGATCCTATTTGCGCATCCATTGACATTTGTGCGTCTAAAATAACCCCGAGACTCTTCGCTTTGGTCTTTGGGGAGATAGTCTGCCCAAAGACGGTTGGTGGAGAACAGGAGGTTTTGGTTGCGGACTTATGATTTGGGTGTAAGATAAGAAGCTCTGTCTTTGATTCGTTCAGCTGGAGGGAGTTGGTGGTCATCCAGTCCTCTACTGATTTGAGGCAGTTTTCAAGTTGTTGTTGGTGATCTTTTTTTCCATTGATCTGGAAATAAAGTTTCGCGTCGTCAGTGTAAGAGTGGAAGCAGAGATCTGAGCATCTGATGATTTGAAGGAGCCATGTGCCGACATCCTGAGAGCACCAGATGTGACCGTACATGGTTGATGCCTTGCTCCTGATACATTAGCAGTCTGCTTTGTCCCTCCTGTGCAATCTATGTTCCGCCTGCTTCTTCTCCCTATCTGCTGGTCCATATCTCCCTCTGAACTCCCCTCCTCTTCCTCTCTTGTGGGCACCCACGTGACATCACTAGACACATCATCATCTGCGTCACCTTCCCCACCGCTATAAGTAGAGATCTCGGAGTAGGCAGCAACACCGGGGACCAACCTCCTCCTTGGGCTGATCTGGGTACTGTCGTCAGACTGCTGAGTAGCGGTTGTTGCTACCTCCTCTTCCTGATCCAATACCAAGAGTGGCTGCGCATCAGAAATGTCTTGATATGGATCAGAAAATAATTCCTGTGACTCAAGCGGAAGGTATGTGGTGGTGGTGGTGTTGTTGGTGGTAGTGTCTTTGGGGGTGCACATAGCAGAGAGTGAAGAAGAGGGTGCAGATCGAGAGGATGAGGAGGGTGCAGAAGAGTAAGGCTGAGTGAGCCACTCTACCAAGTCTGGTGCGTCCTTTAAAGTAATTGAACGCACCTTCTGCAACTTCCCACTTTGGCTCAAGCCTGTTGCTCCGGCCCTCCCCCTACAACCCCTGCGGAAGGGCCTGCCTCTTCCTCTGCCTGTCATTTTTTAAATGACCCTGTGACAAAACTCTCAGTCCCTATACTGTTGAAGGACTGCTGCAGTATAGGGCAGCGGTCAGCAATAGTGCACCTCAACCCTATTTATTGTGGACCTATACCAGTCCTTATAGAATAGCAGACTGTACCTCACTCAACCCTATGTACTGTAGTACCCTATACCTTACCAGTCCTTATAAGAACCCTTGTGGAACAAGTAGGTTGTGAATGATTAGCAGACTGTACGTCAGTCCCTATACTGATAAAGGACTGCTGCAGTATAGGGCAGCGGTCAGCAGTAGTGCACCTCAACCCTATGTATTGTGGATCTATACCAGTCCTTATAGAATAGCAGACTGTACCTCACTCAACCCTATGTACTGTAGTACCCTATACCTTACCAGTCCTTATAAGGACCTTTGTGGAACAAGTAGGTTGTGAATGATTAGCAGACTGTACGTCAGTCCCTATACCGATGAAGGACTGCTGCAGTATAGGGCAGCGGTCAGCAGTAGTGCACCTCAACCCTATGTATTATGGACCTATACCAGTCCTTATAGAATAGCAGACTGTACCTCACTCAACCCTATGTACTGTAGCACCCTATACCTTACCAGTCCTTATAAGGGCCTTTGTGGAACAAGTAGGTTGTGACTGATTAGCAGACTGTACATCAGTCCCTATACTGATAAAGGACTGCTGCAGTATAGGGCAGGGGTCAGCAGTAGTGCACCTCAACCCTATGTATTGTGGACCTATACCAGTCCTTTTAGAATAGCAGACTGTACCTCACTCAACCCTATGCACTGTAGTACCCTATACCTTACCAGTCCTTATAAGGACCTTTGTAGAACAAGTAGGCTGTGACTGATTAGCAGACTGTACATCAGTCCCTATACTGATAAAGGACTGCTGCAGTATAGGGCAGCGGTCAGCAGTAGTGCACCTCAACCCTATGTATTGTGGACCTATACCAGTCCTTATAGAATAGCAGACTGTACCTCACTCAACCCTATGTACTGTAGCACCCTAGACAGACCAAGTTACCAGTCCTTATAAGGACCTTTGTGGAACAAGTAGGTTGTGTGTGACTGATTAGCAGACTGTACGTCAGTCCCTATACTGATGAAGGACTGCTGCAGTATAGGGCAGCGGTCAGCAGTAGTGCACCTCAACCCTATGTATTGTGGACCTATAACAGTCATTATAGAATAGCAGACTGTACCTCACTCAACCCTACGTACTGTAGCACAATAGACAGACCAAGTTACCAGTCCTTATAAGGACCTTTGTGGAACAAGTAGGTTGTGTGTGACTGATTAGCAGACTGTACGTCAGTCCCTATACTGATGAAGGACTGCTGCAGTATAGGGCAGCGGTCAGCAGTAGTGCACCTCAACCCTATGTATTGTGGACCTATACCAGTCCTTTTAGAATAGCAGACTGTACCTCACTCAACCCTATGTACTGTAGTACCCTATACCTTACCAGTCCTTATAAGGACCTTTGTGGAACAAGTAGGTTGTGAATGATTAGCAGACTGTACGTCAGTCCCTATACTGATAAAGGACTGCTGCAGTATAGGGCAGCGGTCAGCAGTAGTGCACCTCAACCCTATGTATTGTGGACCTATACCAGTCCTTATAGAATAGCAGACTGTACCTCACTCAACCCTATGTACTGTAGCACGCTACACCAGGTTACCAGTCCTTATAAGGACCTTTGTGGAACAAGTAGGTTGTGTGTGAGTGATTAGCAGACTGTACGTCAGTCCCTATACCGATGAAGGACTGCTGCAGTATAGGGCAGCGGTCAGCAGTAGTGCACCTCAACCCTATGTATTATGGACCTATACCAGTCCTTATAGAATAGCAGACTGTACCTCACTCAACCCTATGTACTGTAGCACCCTATACCTTACCAGTCCTTATAAGGGCCTTTGTGGAACAAGTAGGTTGTGACTGATTAGCAGACTGTACATCAGTCCCTATACTGATAAAGGACTGCTGCAGTATAGGGCAGGGGTCAGCAGTAGTGCACCTCAACCCTATGTATTGTGGACCTATACCAGTCCTTTTAGAATAGCAGACTGTACCTCACTCAACCCTATGCACTGTAGTACCCTATACCTTACCAGTCCTTATAAGGACCTTTGTAGAACAAGTAGGTTGTGACTGATTAGCAGACTGTACATCAGTCCCTATACTGATAAAGGACTGCTGCAGTATAGGGCAGCGGTCAGCAGTAGTGCACCTCAACCCTATGTATTGTGGACCTATACCAGTCCTTATAGAATAGCAGACTGTACCTCACTCAACCCTATGTACTGTAGCACCCTAGACAGACCAAGTTACCAGTCCTTATAAGGACCTTTGTGGAACAAGTAGGTTGTGTGTGACTGATTAGCAGACTGTACGTCAGTCCCTATACTGATGAAGGACTGCTGCAGTATAGGGCAGCGGTCAGCAGTAGTGCACCTCAACCCTATGTATTGTGGACCTATAACAGTCATTATAGAATAGCAGACTGTACCTCACTCAACCCTACGTACTGTAGCACAATAGACAGACCAAGTTACCAGTCCTTATAAGGACCTTTGTGGAACAAGTAGGTTGTGTGTGACTGATTAGCAGACTGTACGTCAGTCCCTATACTGATGAAGGACTGCTGCAGTATAGGGCAGCGGTCAGCAGTAGTGCACCTCAACCCTATGTATTGTGGACCTATACCAGTCCTTATAGAATAGCAGACTGTACCTCACTCAACCCTATGTACTGTAGCACCCTAGACCTTACCAGTCCTTATAAGGACCTTTGTGGAACAAGTAGGTTGTGACTGATTAGCAGACTGCAGCAGAAGGGCAGGAGTCAAGTATAATATTCTTTCTATATTTGGAAGAAAGAATATTATACGTGTACAAACCTATTACCATACCACTGATACCAGTCCTGAAAAGAACCTTTGTGGACCTAATATAGTAACAGCTACTGATTAAACTGACCCTCACTGCCTCACGCACTGCTTCCTGCCTATCCCTATATAAACTGACAAAACAGAGGCTGCTGGAACAATAACTGGTTACTGGAATAGCACTTTTGTGGACCTGATAGTAACAGCTACTGATTAAACTGACCCTCACTGCCTCACACACTACTTCCTGCCTGTCCCTATGTAAACTGACAAAACAGAGGCTGCTGGAACAATAACTGGTTACTGGAATAGCACTTTTGTTGACCTGATAGTAACAGCTAATGATTAAACTGACTCTCCCTGCAGCACACACCGTCCTGTCCCTTTCTCTAAACTGACAAAAGACATCAGGCTGCTGCAACAATCAGTAGCACAGCAAACCTATATACACCTAACACCTATACCAGTCCTGAAAAGAACTTTTGTGTACCAAATAGCTAGCGCTTTGGGTCACTGAAATCTCTCCCTGCTCCACACAGCAACCTCTCCCTATAGTGACAGAAGAAAGAATGTAAAATGGCCACCGGATTGGGTGTATTTATAAGTTAGGGGGAATGTCCAAGTGTCCATGTGCTGTAATGTCTCAATTGGCTGTCCTGTACCCCATGATGGATGTGTCATCATAGGTCAAAGTTCTTTTTCACAGAAAACACGGAAGTCCGCCGGGCGAACGGTGGCAATAGTCCACCGATCGAGCGAATCGCGAACAGACGAAATTTGCCGCGAAACGACCGCCAGGCGAACCGTTCGGCCATCACTATCCTGCAATATGGTTGAAAATCATTGAGAAAAATGGCATGGGTAGCCCTCCCTGCCCATTACCAGCCCCTTTGGGTCTTGTACGCATATTAAGGGGAACCCCGTACCCATATTAAAAAAAGGAAATGCGTGTGGCCCCCAGGCCCTATATACTCAGAACAGCAGTATACAGGCGGTGCAAACAAGACAGGGACTGTGTAGGTTTGTTGTGTTAAGTTGAATCTGTTTGTAATTTTCAACTGGTAAATTTTTAAAGTGTAGCTCCAGTCAAAAAAACTATTTTTATGCTTTTTGGAAAACATAGGGAAGGGTTATCACCCCTGTATAATTTGTTTTGTCGTCCATCTTTTTTCATCTCACTTGCTGTTGTCTCCTTCCATTTGCAAGTAGGAGATGTTTGTAAGTTGGATGTTTGAAAGTAGGGGCCTGCCCTATATGCTCTGCAGAAATGGCGGAACAAGGTGTTGGTTTTGCCACAACATTGTAAGCCCTCAAAGTGACTCTTGGTGGGCGCTGGAGCGCCCTGCTGTGAACGATTATATCAAGAATTGTAATTACATGCCATTGTTGAACAGTGGTAGAAAAATTGATCTTTGGTGGTTGTGGTGCTGGTGCCACAACACTATAAGTCCTCACAGTTACTCTGGGTGGGCACAGGAACGGTCCCTCCTGTGAAATATTATATCAAGAATTGTAATTAAACGCCCCTGTTAAACAAGGGCAGAAAAATTAGGGGCCTTAGGCACTGGTGCTGGTGCCACGACACTGCAACCTCTCCCATATACTCTAGTTTTAGTGCAGGAATTAGCCCTGCTGCAAAGCATTACAAAATTGTAATTAAATGCCCCTGTTAAACAGGGGCAGAAAAATTGGGCTGATGGCATCACCCAGAACCAGAAATGTTCTTCCAACATATCAACGGAGGAGGAAGAGGATAGACAATCAACATAACAGGACAGTCACTCAGCATCAGCATAGGCAGTCTTGAAGGGATATGATATTTCAAAATATGTGGGTGATCCAAGACTGATTCATCTTGATGAAGGTCAGTCGACCAACTGATTCGGTGGACAGGCGCACCCTGTGATCGGTAACAAAGCCACCAGCAGCACTGAAGGTGCGTTCCGAAAGAATGCTGGATGCAGGACAGGCCAGTAGCTCAATTGCATACTGTGCAAGCTCTGGCCAGTGATCCATCCTCAAGACCCAGTAAGCCAGAGGATTTTCGGTGGGAAAGGTGTCCAAGTCTGACCTTGCCCCTAGGTATTCCTGCACCATGTAAATCAGACGCTGGCGATGGTTGCTGGAACCGATCATATCTTGGGGCTGCGGACTAAAAAATTGTCTGAAAGCATCGGTCAGACAGCCACCTTCTCCACCGCTCCTTCTGACCGATGCCTCAGCAACACGTTGTCCAGGATCAGGAGTTTGTAATCTCCCAGTCTCTGGGAACGCGTTGCACAGACCTTTCTGCAAGGCCTCCTGGAGATGTCTCATCCTCTGCTCCCTCTGCAATGGCAAGATAAGGTCGACAACCTTACCCTTGTACCGTGGATCAAGGAGAGTGGCCAGCCAGTAATGGTCCCTCTCCTTGATCCGAAGAATACGAGGATCCTTCCGCAGGCTTTGCAGGATCAGGGAGGCCATGCAGCGTAGGTTAGCTGAGGCATTCGGTCCGGAGTCCTCTGGGTCACTAAGGACAACATGATCCGCACCTACCTCCTCCCAGCCACGTACAAGTCCACGGGTTTCTTGGGACTGTAAATCTTTCCTACAAGACTGTTGCTGCTGCTGATGCTGAGTGCCAGCCTCCACCTCCATGCTGACACAATCATCCTCCTCCTCCTCCTCATCCTCTTCCTGTGTGATGGGTGGCACAGCAGGAACACTGTCTGGATAAAGGGGGCCTTGAGAGGCAAGGAAGTCTTCCTCTTCCTGCCTCTGTTCTGCCTCAAGTGCCCTGTCCATTATTCCATGCAGCGTATGCTCCAAGAGGTGGACAAGAGGTACAGTGTCACTGATGCATGCACTGTCACTGCTCACCATCCTTGTGGCCTCCTCAAACGGTGACAGGACAGTGCATGCATCCCTGATCATGCCCCACTGGCGTGGTGAGAAAAAACCGAGCTCCCCTGACCCTGTCCTGGTGCCGTAGTCGCACAGGTACTCATTGATGGCCCTCTGCTGCGTGTGCAGCCGCTGCAGCATGGCCAACGTTGAGTTCCACCTGGTGGGCATGTCACATATAAGGCGGTTCTTGGGTAGGTTCAACACCCTTTTGGAGCTCAGCCAGCCGAGCACAGGCATTAAATGATCGGCGGAAATGCACACAGACTTTCCTGGCCTGCTTCAGGACATCCTGTAAGCCGGGGTACCTGCCCCAGTGTGGCTCCTGTCCCCCAAACAAACCAGCACAAGCATGGCATGGCATCATTTTGCCTGCGTACTTGCGTAGCCCCTGGAACACCTACGGAGCACCGCTGGTTCTGAGGACAGAGCACTGGAAGAGGCCATGGAGGAAGAAGAAGAGGAGGGGGTGGAGGAGAGAGGTGTGTCACAACCAATAGTAGCATTTTGGAGGCGTGGTGGCGGAACAACCTCCATCACTACTGCACCTTGTCCTGCATCCTTCCCAGCTGCCAGAAGAGTGACCCAATGGGCCGTGAAAGACAGGTAACATCCCTCTCCATGCCTGCTGGACCATGAGTCAGCGGTAATATGCACCTTACCGCTGACCGCCCTGTCCAGCGAGGCAAGGACATTGCCTTCCACATGCCGGTAGAGAGCCCGAATCGCCTTCCGTGAAAAAAAGTGGCATTTGGGGACCTGCCACAGAGGAACCGCACATTGTACAAACTCATGGAAGGGGGCCGAGTCTACCAACTGAAAAGGCAGCAGTTGAAGTGCTAGCAATTTAGCCAAGCTAGCATTCAACCGCTGGGCATGTGGATGGCTGGGAGTGAACTTCTTTCGACCGTTCCAGCAGCTGGGGCAGGGACATTTCGGACGTGCCATAATCGGACGTGGGTGTACTGCTAGCAGAGTGCCCGGAGGAACTTGGCTGTGACACACCTAATTCTACACCTTCATTCCTCTCAGAGCAGGTTTCAGAGAGGACTGAAGGTCTAGTGGGGTTGGAGATCCCAGCTGATGAGGAGCAAGGAGAGGTCCGCTTTGTTCTTTGGTGTGGGTCTTTGAGGTACGCTTGCCAACGAGCTGCATGGCAGGTCAACATATGTCTGGTCAAGCATGTGGTGCCCAAGCGGCTGATGTTTTGGCCACACGAGATACACTTGAGACATATGTTGCAAATAGCAGCGGTGCGATCTGATGCACTCGTCTCAAAAAAGGCCCACACCAAAGAACTTTTAAAATAACACGCAGAGGCAGCGCCCTGCACAGGCGGAGCTCTGCGGTGTGATTCAGTCATTGTGCTGCCCCTAAGCTGGCCCCCGGAGGGCATCCTGCCTCGTTGGACATGTGCCTCCTCCTCTCTCCTACCAGGCACCCACGTGGAGTCAGTGCCCTCATCATCCCCTCCCTCTTCATCGCTGGAGCAAACCTGGCAGTATGCTGCAGCTTGTGGAACATGACTGCCAGATTGCTGTCCTTCTTGAGCATCCCCTCTCTCTGCATTCACGCTACTGCCTTCCTCTAGCTGAGTATCATCATCAGAGCCTACAAAACACTGGGCATCCTCCTGGAGCATGTACCCAACACTCTGCTCAAAGAGTGGAGGACGTGGTGGGTCTAGGGAAGGAGTCACCGATGATGACATTGAGAGGAGGGAAGACGATGCGTTGGCAGCTGCTTTGCTAGTACCCTGAGACTGGGTGAGAGAGGATGAGGAGGATGAAGAGGGCTTGGTCATCCACTCTACCAAGTCATTGGCATGTTGCGGCTCAACATGTCCAGCTGCCGAAAAGAAGGACAAGCGTGTCCGATGGCCACGTGCTGATGATGACGATGCACCGCGTCCACGACCAGCACTGTTGTCTCTAGACACAGAGCCTGCTTGCCCTCTTTTATCGGCTCGCGCCTGTCTGCCTCTCCTTGCTGGCCTTCCAGACATGGTAATGGCCTGAAGGGAGTTGGGAAAAACAGCAATTGGGTAGTGTATATTGTGCTGGAGGCACACACAACTTCTACTAACTCCTGCAGATGGCAGATGGCTGAAATAGAGAAGAGCTATGTAGGTGGATATAGCGGTGTATACTGGGTTCAGAGCACGCAGACAGCACGCACAAGCTCCTACCGCTGACTGCAAGCTCTATTTAAAACTAGCAAGATAGTTTGCTATATAGGTGGATATAGCGGTGTATACTGGGTTCAGAGCATGCAGACAGCACGCACAAGCTCCTACCGCTGACTGCAAGCTCTATTTAAAACGAGCAAGATAGTTTGCTATATAGGTGGATATAGCGGTGTATACTGGGTTCAGAGCACGCAGACAGCGCGCACAAGCTCCTACCGCTGACTGCAAGCTCTATTTAAAACGAGCAAGATAGTTTGCTATATAGGTGGATATAACGGTGTATACTGGGTTCAGAGCAAGCAGACAGCACGCACAAGCTCCTACCGCTGACTGCAAGCTCTATTTAAAACGAGCAAGATAGTTTGCTATATAGGTGGATATAGCAGTGTATACTGGGTTCAGAGCACGCAGACAGCACGCACAAGCTCCTACCGCTGACTGCAAGCTCTATTTAAAACGAGCAAGATAGTTTGCTATATAGGTTGATATAGCGGTGTATACTGGGTTCAGAGCACGCAGACAGCACACACAAGCTCCTACCGCTGACTGCAAGCTCTATTTAAAACGAGCAAGATAGTTTGCTATATAGGTGGATATAGCGGTGTATACTGGGTTCAGAGCATGCAGACAGCACGCACAAGCTCCTACCGCTGACTGCAAGCTCTATTTAAAACGAGCAAGATAGTTTGCTATATAGGTGGATATAGCGGTGTATACTGGGTCCAGAGCACGCAGACAGCACGCACAAGCTCCTAACACTGACTGCAAGCTCTATTATAAAAGATAGATATATCGCTAGCTATATAGGTGAATATAGCGGTGTATACTGACTAAATTTGTGGCCATTGGAACACCACAATGGAAGGTCCCAGGAAGGAAGTATTTCTCACAGAAGGGCATCCCAGAGCTATATGGCCATGTTCAGCGGCAAGTGAATGTATCTCTGGCCCACAGTGTCGGTGCCAAGATACATTTGACCACGGACACGTGGTCTAGCAAACACGGGCAGGGAAGGTATATCACTTTTACTGCCCACTGGGTGAACCTTCTGACGGCCGTCAAGCATGTAACCCATGGCACCCGTGTAGATTTGGTTTTACCGCCACGGATTGCATGTAGGCCTGGCTCTTCTTCTCCTCCTTCTCCTCCTACTCCATCCTCCTCCCTCTCCTCCTCGGCTGACTCCTCCTTTTCCGCTGCTAGCGTCTCTTCCGCTGCGCCGCCCAAGCTCCCCAGAACCTATTCGACATGCCAGGTGAGACGTTGCCATGCCGTGCTGCGTCTGTTGTGCCTGGAAGCCAAGAGCCACACTGGCCCGGCACTCCTTTCAGCTTTGCGTTCACAGGCAGATCAGTGGCTAACACCGCTCAATTTGACAGTTAGTAAAGTGGTGTGTGACAACGGTGCCAATCTGCTTATTGAAACAGGGCAAAATCACGCACGTGCCATGCATGGCACACGTCTTAAACTTGGTCGTGCAGCGATTCGTTGTCAAATACCCTGGGGTCCAGGACATCTTGCGGCAGGCAAGGAAAATCTCGGCCCATTTCAGAAGATCTTACATGGCCATGGCACGCCTTGCTGACATTCAGCGGCGACACAATCTGCCGGTCAGACGTTTTATTTGCAATTGCCCGACGCGATGGAACTCAACCTTCTATATGCTTGATAGGCTGCTCCAGCAGAAACGTGCAGTTAATGTCTACCTGTATGAACTCTGCGGCAGAACAGGTTCTGGGGAGCTGGGTTTTTTTTCACCGCGCCAGTGGCTGCTCATGCATGACGCATGCAGATTTCTGCGGCCATTTGAGGAGATCACCAAACTGGTCAGTCGCAGCCATGGCGCCATCAGTGACATGGTACCTTATGCCTTCTTTATGGAGCGTGCATTGCGTCGTGTCATTGATCAAGCTGTGGAGGAGCAGGAGCGGGAAGATGAGGAAGTCGCAATGCTGGATGAATTCCCAGGGGGGGGCTACTCTATCTGAGACAAGTCAACAACAGGAGTCTGAAGAGGAGTCAGAGGAGGATGGTGCCGGGGCGGATGAGGAGGAGAAAGAAGAGCATGCTTTAAACCTTTCTGGGACCCCTGTTGTTGGGCGTGGATGGGGAGAGGAGAATGAAGAGGACGACATTATCCTGGATGATGAGCAGGAGCCAGGCCACCACACCGCTTCCAGTTTAGTGCAAATGGGGGCCTTCATGCTCCAGTGTTTTAATAGGGACCCCCGTATAAAAAGCATAAGGGTCAAGGACCAGTACTGGGTGGCAACGTACTTAGACCCCCGGTACAAACACAAAATAGCGGAAATGCTACCGCCGTCACAGAGGGCTGTCAGAATGCAGCACTTCCAGGCCTTGCTTCGAGAAATGCTGCATTCTGCTTTTGCGTGTGCTGGCAGAGGAGCAATTCCCACTCCCAGAAAAGGAGTTGCGGGTACCAATCCAACAGCGCCTGCAAGAAGAGGCAGAGAGAAGATGTGTTGGTGACTTTGGATATGAGGTCATTCTTTCAGCCGACCCATCGACAGGTGTCATCTGGATCCAGCATCAGGGAACGCCTAGACCGTCAGGTGTCCGACTACATCGGGTTAACGGCCGATGTGGATGCTCTGAGGAGTGATGAACCCCTGGACTACTGGGTGGGCAGGCTTGACCTCTGGCCAGAGCTTGCCCAATTTGCAATCGAACTGTTGGCTTGCCCCTCGTCCAGTGTCCTGTCCGAAAGGACGTTCAGCGCAGCAGGGGGGATCGTGTCCGTTAAACGTACTCGCCTAGCTCACGACAGTGTTAACTACCTCACATTTCTAAAAATGAATGAGGCATGGATCTCGGAGGAATTCAACACATGTGACCAGTAGACCATGTATATGTCTATAAACAATTTTTTTAATCGAGCACACAGACCTTCTTTCTTCATTTGGCTCACTTCCTTGTCCAAAAAAAGCACACCGTACTATATGCCCGTACCCTCCTGTATGAAGAGGTTGAGCGGTGTCATATTTCTACTGGGGCTGCTTATTATGAGGGGCTCCCACCATCCCTGTGCTGTGCTGACTTCCTCCTGGGGCTGCTTATTATGAGGGGCTCCCACCATCCCTGTGCTATGCTTATTATGAGGGGCTCCCACCATCCCTGTGCTGTGCTGACTTCCTCCTGGGGCTACTTATTACGAGGGGCTCCCACCATCCCTGTGCTATGCTTATTATGAGGGGCTCCCACCATCCCTGTGCTGTGCTGACTTCCTCCTGGGGCTGCTTATTATGAGGGGCTCCCACCATCCCTGTGCTGTGCTGACTTCCTCCTGGGGCTGTACCTCTGCTGTGCATATTATGAGGGGCTCCCACCATCCCTGTGCTATGCTCATTATGAGGGGCTCCCACCATCCCTGTGCTATGCTCATTATGAGGGGCTCCCACCATCCCTGTGCTATGCTCATTATGAGGGGCTCCCACCATCCCTGTGCTATGCTGACTTCCTCCTGGGGCTGCTTACGGTGCAGGTGTCAGTGCTGTATATTACGGTGCTGATGTCAGTACTCTCTATCACGGTGCTGCTGTCAGTGCTGTATATCACGGTGCTGGTGTTAGTGCTTTATGTCACGCTGCTGATGTCAGTGCTCTCTATCACGGTGCTGCTGTCAGTGCTGTATATCACGGTGCTGGTGTTAGTGCTTTACGTCACGCTGCTGATGTCAGTGCTCTCTATCACGGTGCTGTTGTCAGATCACTCTATCACGGTGCAGGTGTCATTGCTGTATGTAACACTGCTGATGTCAGTGCTCTCTATCACGGTGCTGTTGTCAGATCACTCTATCACGGTGCAGGTGTCATTGCTGTATGTAACACTGCTGATGTCAGTGCTCTCTATCACGGTGCTGGTGTCAGATGACTCTATCACGGTGCAGGTGTCATTGCTGTATGTCACGCTGCTGGTGATAATCTCCTGCACCCTCTTCTTTGCCTACCCTGGTCCCTGACCTTCCCTCTCCTCCATTGCCTTCATGCGCTCCACAGTCCTGAATTGTCACAACAATTTCCCATATAAAAAAAGAATGCTTGTAGTTGTCGATCTCAGATTCACCTCATACATGTGTTATGTCATTGGCCATGTGGTGGGACTATGTTTGCACAGCTATTAATTATTTTGTTGCTGCAAATTTGACCTGTAGGTTTGCAAAGTTCGCCTCCCATTGAAGTCAATGGGGCCCGCCGCGAACGTTCCGGTTGGCGAACTATCGGCCGCTCAAGAAACGTCCCGTCGGAAGTTCGTCCATCACTACCCACTAACTGCTTCAGATGCCAACACACTACACAAGGCCGCCGCGCTGGCGGCCTTATATAGTGTGGGGCGTGTACTACACAGCCTGAGCTATGATTGGCCACAGGCATCCTGCCTGTGGGGCCATATACTCTAGTTTTAATGCAGGAATTAGCCCTGCTGCAAAGCATTGCATCAAAAATTGTAATTAAACGCCCCTGTTAAACAGGGGCAGAAAAATTGGGCCTTAGGCACTGGAGCTGGTGCCACCACACTGCAACCTCTGCCATATACTCTAGTTTTATTGCAGGAATTAGCCCTGCTGCAAAGCATTGCATCAAAAATTGTACTTAAACCCCCCTGTTAAACAGGGGCAGAAAAATTGGGCCTTAGGCACTGGTGCTGGTGCCACCACACTGCAACTTCTGCCATATACTCTAGTTTTATTGCAGGAATTAGCTCTGCTGCAAAGCATTGCATCAAAAATTGTACTTAAACGCCCCTGTTAAACAGGGGCAGAAAAATTGGGCCTTAGGCACTGGTGCTGGTGCCACCACACTGCAACCTCTGCCATATACTCTAGTTTTAATGCAGGAATTAGCCCTGCTGCAAAGCATTGCATCAAAAATTGTAATTAAACGCCCCTGTTAAACAGGGGCAGAAAAATTGGGCCTTAGGCACTGGTGCTGGTGCCACCACACTGCAACCTCTGCCATATACTCTAGTTTTATTGCAGGAATTAGCCCTGCTGCAAAGCATTGCATCAAAAATTGTACTTAAACGCCCCTGTTAAACAGGGGCAGAAAAATTGGGCTGATGGCATCAACCAGAACCAGAAATGTTCTTCCAACATATCAGCGGAGGAGGAAGAGGATAGACAATCAACATAACAGGACAGTCACTCAGCATCAGCATAGGCAGTCTTGAAGGGATGTGGTATTTCAAAAAAATTTTTTTCGGTTACATCAGCTTCAGGTGCTTGGTAGCTGTGGGTGATCCAAGACTGATTCATCTTGATGAAGGTCAGTCGATCAACTGATTCGGTGGACAGGCGTACCCTGTGATCGGTAACAAAGCCACCAGCAGCACTGAAGGTGCGTTCCGAAAGAACGCTGGATGCAGGTCAGGCCAGTAGCTCAATTGCATACTGTGCAAGCTCTGGCCAGTGATCCATCCTCAAGACCCAGTAAGCCAGAGGATTTTCATTGGGAAAGGTGTTCCTGCACCATGTAAATCAGACGCTGGCGATGGGTGCTGGAACCGATCATACCTTGGGGCTGCGGACTAAAAAATTGTCTGAAAGCATCAGTCAGACGGCCACCTTCTCCACCGCTCCTTCTGACGAAGCCTCAGCAACACGTTGTCCAGGACCAGGAGTTTGTAACCTCCCAGTCTCTGGGAACGCGTTGCACAGACCTTTCTGCAAGGCCTCCCGGAGATGTCTCATCCTCTGCTCCCTCTGCGATGGCAAGATAAGGTCGGCAACCTTACCCTTGTACCGTGGATCAAGGAGCATGGCCAGCCAGTAATGGTCCCTCTCCTTGATCCGAAGAATACGAGGATCCTTCCGCAGGCTTTGCAGGATCAGGGAGGCCATGCAGCGTAGGTTAGCTGAAGCATTCGGTCCGGAGTCCTCTGGGTCACTAAGGACAACATGATCCGCAGCTACCTCCTCCCAGCCACGTACAAGTCCACGTGTTTCTTGGGACTGTAAATCATCCCTACAAGACTGCTGCTGCTGATGCTGATGCTGAGTGCCAGCCTCCACCTCCATGCTGACACAATCATCCTCCTCATCATCCTCTTCCTGTGTGATGGGTGGCACAGCAGGAACACTGTCTGGATAAAGGGGGCCTTGAGAGGCAAGGAAGTCCTCCTCTTCCTGCCTCTGTTCTGCCTCAAGTGCCCTGTCCATTATTCCACGCAGCGTATGCTCCAAGAGGTGGACAAGAGGTACAGTGTCACTGATGCATGCACTGTCACTGCTCACCATCCTTGTGGCCTCCTCAAACGGTGACAGGACAGTGCATGCATCCCTGATCATGCCCCACTGGCGTGGTGAGAAAAAACCGAGCTTCCCTGACCCTGTCCTGGTGCCGTAGTCGCACAATGTTGAGTTCCATCTGGTGGGCATGTCACATATAAGGCGGTTCTTGGGCAGGTTCAACTCCTTTTGGAGCTCAGCCAGCCGAGCACATGCATTAAATGATCGGCGGAAATGCACACAGACGTTCCTGGCCTGCTTCAGGACATCCTGTAAGCCGAGGTACCTGCCCAAGAACCGCTGCACCACCAGGTTAAGGACGTGAGCTACACAGGGCACATGGGTCAGTTGTCCCTGTCGGAGGGCGGAGAGGAGATTGGTGCCATTGTCGCAAACCACCATTCCTGGCTTAAGCTGGCGTGGCGTCAACCACCTCTCGGCCTGCCCCTGCAGAGCTGACAAAACATCTGCCCCAGTGTGGCTCCTGTCCCCCAAACAAACCAGCGCAAGCACGGCATGGCATCGTTTTGCCTGCGTACTTGCGTAGCCCCTGGAACGCCTACGGAGCACCGCTGGTTCTGAGTACAGAGCACTGGAAGAGGCCATGGAGGAAGAAGAAGAGGAGGGGGTGGAGGAGAGAGGTGTGTCACATCCAATAGTAGCATTTTGGAGGCGTGGTGGCGGAACAACCTCCAACACTACTGCACCTTGTCCTGCATCCTTCCCAGCTGCCAGAAGAGTGACCCAATGGGCCGTGAAAGACAGGTAACGTCCCTGTCCATGCCTGCTGGACCATGAGTCAGCGGTAATATGCACCTTACCGCTGACCGCCCTGTCCAGCGAGGCAAGGACATTGCCTTCCACATGCCGGTAGAGAGCCGGAATCGCCTTCCGTGAGAAAAAGTGGCGTTTGGGGACCTGCCACTGAGGAACCGCACATTGTACAAACTCACGGAAGGGGGCCGAGTCTACCAACTGAAAAGGCAGCAGTTGAAGTGCTAGCAATTTAGCCAAGCTAGCATTCAACCGCTGGGCATGTGGATGGCTGGGAGTGAACTTCTTCCGCCGGTCCAGCAGCTGGGGCAGGGACATTTGCCTGCTATAATCGGACGTGGGTGTACCGCTAGCAGAGTTCCCGGAAGCACTTGGCTGTGACACACCTAATTCTACACCTTCATTCCTCTCAGAGCAGGTTTCAGAGAGGACTGAAGGTCTAGTGGGGTTGGAGATGCCAGCTGATGAGGAGCAAGGAGAGGTCCGCTTTGTTCTTTGGTGTGGGTCTTTGAGGTACGCTTGCCAACGAGCTGCATGGCAGGTCAACATATGTCTGGTCAAGCATGTGGTGCCCAAGCGGCTGATGTTTTGGCCACGTGAGATACGCTTGAGACATATGTTGCAAATAGCAGCGGTGCGATCTGATGCACTCGTCTCAAAAAAGGCCCACACCAAAGAACTTTTAGAATAACGCGCAGAGGCAGCGCAATGCACAGGCGGAGCTCTGCGGTGTGATTCAGTCGGTGTGCTGCCCCTAAGCTGGCCCCCGGAGGGCATCCTGCCTCGTTGGACATGTGCCTCCTCCTCCTCCTCCTCCTCCCTCCTTCCAGGCACCCACGTGGAGTCAGTGCCCTCATCATCCCCTCCCTCTTCATCGCTGTAGCAAACCTGGCAGTATGCTGCAGCTTGTGGAACATGACTGCCAGATTGCTGTCCTTCTTGAGCATCCCCTCTCTCTGCGCTCACGCTACTGCCTTCCTCTAGCTGAGTGTCATCATCAGAGCCCACAAAACATTGGGCATCCTCCTGGAGCATGTACCCAACACTGTGCTCAAAGAGTTCAGGAGACTCCTCAGGAGGACGTGGTGGGTCTAGGGAAGGAGTCACTGATGATGACATTGAGAGGAGGGAAGACGATGCGTTGGCAGCTGCTTTGCTACTACCCTGAGACTGGGTGAGAGAGGATGAGGAGGATGAAGAGACTTGGTCATCCACTCTACCAAGTCGTTGGCATGTTGCGGTTCAACATGTCCAGCTGCCGAAAAGAAGGACAAGCATGTCCCATGGCCACGTGCTGATGACAATGCACCGCGTCCACGACCAGCACTGTTGTCTCTAGACACAGAGCCTGCTTGCCCTCTTTTATCGGCTCGCGCCTGTCTGCCTCTCCTTGCTGGCCTTCCAGACATGGTAATGGCCTGAAGGGAGTTGGGTAAAACAGCAGTTGGGTAGTTTATATTGTGCTGGAGGCACACAACACCCACTAACTCCTGCAGATGCCTTTATTATAGAACACCAGAGATAAAGGGGTATATACAGATGTATACTGTGCTGTGCTGGAGGCACACACAACTTCCAATAACTCCTGCAGATGGCAAGTGGGCTCAAATAGAGAACAGCTATGTAGGTGGATATAGCGGTATGTACTGGGTACAGAGCACGCAGACAGCACGCACTATCTCCTAACACTACTGACTGCAAGCTCTATTATTAAAGATAGATCACTAGCTATATAGGTGAGGTGAATATAGCGGTGTATACTGCGGTCAGGGCACGCAAACAATAACCACTACACAACAGCAAGATAGAAAATCGGCCGAAAACGATCGGTGTGTACTGTGTTGAAGGTACGCAGAACACCCACTGCTTCAGACGCCAACACACTACACGAGGCCGCCGCGATGGAGGCCTTATATATAGTGTGGGGCGTGCACTACACAGCCTGAGCTATGATTGGCCACAGGCATCCTGCCTGTGGCCAATCATGGCTCTCCTCGCTGCTGGCGCTGCGATTGGCCAAGCATGCTGGGTCACAGTGCATGCTTGGCCAATCATGAGCCAGCAATGCACTGCGCCATCGCAGTGCATTGTGGGCCGTGAGCGCCACGCGAATTTGACGCGAACGGACCAAAATGTTTGGATTTCGCCGAACGGACGAACAGCCAATGTTCGAGTCGAACGTACGTTCGACTCGAACACGAAGCTCATCCCTACCCGGGATGGAGGAGGGGATTTGAACTATTACCTCATTTAAAGTCCAAAATAATTTCTTTTTTTCTCCTTGTTTATTAATGTCAACATATTTATTATTCAAAATCTGAGGGTTAAAAACTGATTTATTCCTTAGCCCTGTGTGGCTACCCTCCAATGCTGCTCTCTCAATGGGATTTTGGGCATAGTACTTTTTAACATTTAATTTCCTAATAAGTTTCCGAATCCCTATATACGTTTCAAACTTATTTGAGCCTTTTTTTGGGGCATACTTAATCCCCTTATCAAGAATAATGAGTTCTTCCCTTGTAAGACTTGTTCCACTCAGATTGTAGATCCCCTCACCTAATTTCCCCGCCTTCTTTTTGTTGTATCCTTCTGCCTGCTCTCCTTCCTCTTTTTCTACACCTCTTCCTCCGTGAGTGGGTTGCACCCAACCCTTCTCTAAAAAAATAATAATTATCATACACGGTGTCCTGGTCATCTTCACAAGGTAGTTGATACCTATTATGAGTAGCCACTTCATAATTATCCTGTGGGGGTCTATACGGCCTCAGCCTTTGTTTTTTTGAAGAATAATACGAATATTAACCCTGCGGGGGACCTCTGTGAGGTGGTGGTCCCCTATAGGACTAATAGTCACCTTGCAGGGGGCCCCTATAGGGAGGCGGGCCACCCCGCTGAGGGGTCCTAGTTGGGTATCCTTGTTGATACTGCCCCCCTGATAATGCGCCCTGTAATAGGGAACTATAATTGGGGGTTGCCTCTCATATGGTGGTTGTTTCATTGATGACCTCTTATCCAGGGACCCATATTAGGAGTATATCCCTGCTGGAAAGGAGTGCTACCTCTATTATCATAATGGTAGGGTAACGAAGTCCCTCTTAGCCCACGCCACGCTAGCATGACGCTGGTAAAAGCCAGCGTGTATGTGTATGTGTCTTTGACACAAATTTGCTGTCACGTATTCCAGACAACATTGCAGTCCAGATGACGTCTGAATGACGAAACGCGTAGGGCGTGGCCAGATACGTACACCTTCAGCACAAACGGCGTGTCAGCCGAGTGGATGTTCCGAACGCTTTTAATACAATACGTGTTTTTTTCGTACTAAATGTGAGTATTTTTAAGGTTGTTTCAAATAAACTGAGTTTCAAACATACTACACCATGGGCAGTCCTCTTTTCTATCACATGTAAACGAGGTACAACATCCCCACGGAAGAACGAGGGATCTCCCCAGCAGCATAGCAGAGACAGCCCAAGAAGCGACACAGTGGCTTATACTGTGGAGGCTGATCCACCCCGGACGGGGCCATATCTCTGGTGAGAGCAAAATCCATAAACGTTCACTGCAAACGTTCACTGCGAACGAATATCGAAGTCACTTTCTTCACTTACCTTTTTCACCATCAAATATTCGTTTTATGTTTAAATATTAATTTTAAACTTTATTCAATTGGACTTTCACATTTGACTTGTCACCGCAAGATTTTTTTACTTTTTACTTTCTGGACTTAATTTTTAAATTTTTTATTTTTTATCTTTATTCAATTTTTTATCTTTATTTAATTTTCTATTTTTCCATTTTTATATTGTGACATTTTTGGCATGTTCTGAGATTTGACACAGTGTGTTCACACCCACCATCCCACCAGTATTCACGTCTATATAATTTTGATTGTTCCCCTTGTGTCCATTCATTTGGTTGTGCTACAATCACAGTCACAAGCACCTTTAGTAGTTTTCACTATTGAGTATTGATTGATTCATGATAGTTTTACTAATTATTTATCTAAATATTTATCTATTCATCTTTACCTAATTTGAGTGGACCGTACAGTTTTATTGCATTCACTAACTAGCACGCCGGAAAATTTATATTCACTTTGCATTCACTATTTAATAAGGATTAACCCCCAGCACTTTTATCATTTATTGATTTTACTATTGATTTTACTATTCAGTCCATCAAGGTTTCTCGCTGGTTTTAAAAAATATTAGCCAGCAAGCTGGAAAATTTGTACAATTTTATTTTATATTATATTATTTTATATTTTATATTTTTTAGTGAGTTTAATAAGGTATAGCGCCACATCTATTCTCCTTCTTTCACCTATTTTACTGTTCCATCCATCTGGATGGAAACACAATAGAGGCTGCTCTTACCTATATTACACTACATACTCTCTGTATAACAGATTCCATAGCGCACCCTATCTCTCTGTTTTAATTAACATTGCAGTTCAGCACTCTACTTCGTTTTCAAGCTTTGTCCCAACATGTGAGGTATTCACTAGATCTACATACACTTGTCACATCACCCCTGTTTTCTCCCGTTTGTTATTGCTTTTTTCACTCTTTTTTTTAGCCCCACCATCCATCATTTTTTCACCCTTTTTATGTCACTTTAGCTATGATCACTTAGTTCACATATTGATTTAATATACATTAATTTAATGTATATATTCATCCATATTTATTCACATACAGTCCCATGTACACTTTTTTCAGATCACCCTAGGTTGCTATCACGGGTCACCATGTTTTTTTTTACCCATGCACCAGCAATTTGTGTCCTGGGTCATCGGTAGGTTTTGTTGTATGTGCCCTGCTGCACACGGCTGTAATTACCTCAGTTCCCAAGGAAGACTTTGGACCTTGATTGCATGGTCACAGCATTTAACCGCATTGGACCCCTTGTGAGTATTTAGGACGATCTAATTCGCCTTTCCTTCATATTACTAATTAGAACTAGACTAATGATATAATTTCTTTACACTCTGTAGACATATTTGAGCATCTGCCCCTGAAGAGTGTCTCTACACGAAATGCGTCGGGAATAAGTGCTGCTGACCTGTGTCTGTAATAGACATATCGATCCTGATCTGCAGTAGACCACCAATTTTGACATTCATGTATTCACCAATTACGGTCCTATTTTACATATTTATACTCTCGCTGCTAGTGCTGTTTATATGATATATGTATATATATGAACTTATCCAATGCAATATAATAATTAATTGTTTCAGAATTACTGTCACAGTCCCAGCATCCTTTGGGACTGTGACATCATAATGGGTGGGACATCACCCAGCGATGTCCTTATATAAGTCGCCGCACGTCGCGTCCCTGTCATTGTGACCGGAGACAGCAACCAGTCAACACCTCAAGAAGAGAAGAAGAGAAGAACAGAAGGCGGCGAAGACAGCGACGAGAGCGGCGACAGAAGACCAGGTCACGGCTTGTAAAAGAGCTAGAAGAAGGCGCGGAGGCCCGGCAAGAAGAACCGAAGAGGGGGAAGAAGACCCCCGGGCGGTGATGAAGAAGAAAGCCGGACTCCTCCGCTAGTAAAAGAGCTAGCAGAAGATAGCGGAGGAGTCCGGCGAGAAGACCCCCCAAGACGGAAGACCCCCGGTTGTCAGGAAGAGGCCCTTGTCCTCATCAACATGGGGACAAGGTGCTTTGGGGTGGTGGGGCCATGCAGCCCCCCTTCCCCAAAGCACCCCCCCATGTTGAGGGCACGCGGCCTGGTACGGCTCAGGGGGGGGGGGCGCTCACTTGTCCCTACCCCCTTTCCTGACCGGCCGGGTAGCGTTCTCAGATAAGGGTCTAATATGGACCTAGGGGGGACCCCCATGCCGTTTTTTAGGCGTAGGGCTTCCCCTTTAACTCCATACCAGGCGACGGGGCCAGCGTGGCTTCCTTCACTAGTCCCGGCTACCTGGATCCGCGTTCAAAATGAGCAGACTTTTTTCAGAGCGGGAAAAGTCCGTTCATTTCAAAAGTACGGTGGACTAGCATACACACCGCCATATTGTCCTCCGGACTGCAAGTCCGGCGGACATATTTTGGTGCAAAACTACTTTCTTAGTCCGCCGGACTTTTGGGTAAAAAAAGTCTGCCGGATCCTACACACGGGGAGATTGTCTGGCGGACTCGAGTCCGTCGGACTTTTCCACCGGATTGTTTGATCGTGTGTATGCGGCATTGGGAGTGTACTCACTTTTGTTGCCAGCGGTTTAGACGTTAATGGCTGTGTGTTGAGTTATTTTGAGGGGACAGCAAATTTACACTGTTATACAAGCTGTACACTCACTACTTTACATTGTAGCAAAGTGTAATTTCTTCAGTGTTGTCACATGAAAAGAAATAATAAAATATTTACAAAAATGTGAGGGGTATATATATATATATATATATATATATATATATATATATATATATATATATATTTATTTATTTATTTATTTTTTCACTGTGGACTTGCTGAAAATAAGTTCAGAATATATATATATATATATATATTTTTTCTCACTGTGGACTTGCTGAAATTTAAAATTTTTGATATTTTGATCTTTACTTGCATTTTTTTATATTTCTTTCACTGTGCAATTGTGTAATATATATATTTTTTACTATTTATATTCTTTGTTTTGGAATTCAAGTTGTTCCAACATTGATTCGCGCATTGCCCACGCCAATTATATATATATTTTTTTCACCTGAGTGAGTGATATATCACATAGAGCTGCATTTGTTTATTTTTAATATTTTATACACAGATTATGGGAGTGTGAATATGCTTAGCAGCTGTGGATTGGTTCTCTTACGTTTAAAACATTCTTTAGACACTCTTCATTGGTAGCTCGCAAGACATCTATCTATATCACAATGTAATTTATTCAGTGTTGTCACATGAAAAGATATAATAAAAATATTTACAAAAATGTGAGGGGTGTACTCACTTTTGTGAGAGACTGTATGTGTGTGTATATGTATATATAATTTTTTTTATGTTTTTAAATGAAAGTTTCATAATATTTTAATGTTTAAAGGGGTCACATGTGGTCAAATAGCTTAGCCAGACCCTTTGGTAGGTTAAGTGGTCAGTCAGGTAGCATAAAAATTACTATTACTTATACGTATTGTGTATTTTTCACAGCACAAGACCTTTAAAAAGCCAGTTTAAGTATCATCAAAGAAAGACACTGATATTTGTATCATCATTTAGCATTTATTTCCACCAGCAAGGGCATTGCAAAAGCAAATCTTAATGTTTTGAGCCAGGCAATAGTTTTTATGGTAAGGCGCATATCATAGACATTTTGTAAAGAGATCTGTTCTGTTTAAAATGCAAGCAACACTGTCCAATTCAAAAAGCACATTCTTCTAATACCTACAGAAATAGTTCAAATTTCAAAATGTGGATTGTTTAACCCCGACGATTATGAAATTGTCCTGTAAAAATGGAAAAATAGAGTTAAACGGATATGCCTTTTTAATTTAATATGTGTACCTAGGTATAAAATTAAGCTCCATTCCAGGATCGAAATTCGGCCGGTTCAGCAGGGACTGGCCAAATTCCATGTATGGACATGCTGGTTGTACAGAGGTCGATCTACTGATCAACTTCTGTACAACCAGCCTGTTGGAAAATGACTGCACAATTGGCGCTGCTGGGTATAGCCATTCTATTCTGAATACAATACTTCAGCAGGAGTGATTCCCTTATCCACAACGTGTGTGTGTGGATGAGATAATCAAGGTTATTTTTTTTCATTCAACCAGCAATGAATCATCTATGGACTGCTTTAAACAAGAAAACATACAAGTTATAAAAAAGTCTGCCAATGTCTCTGGATTCATTTTCTAAAGAAGCATAGAATATTCACTTCACAAAGTGAATACTTAAAAAGGTGAAGGTGACTTGCATTTTAACTAGTTCTTTGGTTTATATTTTCTGGGAAGATGTGGCTTATAGACTGAGAACATTGCTGGCTCTGGCTTGATTGAGTGCAAAATAATTGTATTAAGATTATATCTTACAGTCATTTTATGTAGAACATGAAGTATACTGATTGTAATATCACTGTATTATGATCAGGTTTTCTAATGTTGGCAGGTATAGTTACATAGTTAGCAAGGTTGAATAAAGACACCAGTCCATCCCAAGTGAGTGTCTACAATTGTCCCTATCCTTGTACACTGCACACTGCACACTCACATTGGTCCCCTCCCTCAAGGAGCCCACAATCCAAGGTCCCCATCCATACACTAGGGCCAATTCCGGACAGAAGCCAATCAACCTACCTGCATGTCTTTGGAGTGTGGGAGGAAACCGGAATAAACCCACAAAGGCACAGGGAGAATATGCAAACTCCAGGCAGGTAGTGTCGTGGTTGGGATTTGAACCAGCGACGCTTGTTACTGCTAGGCGAGAGTGCTAAACACTACACCATTGTGCCGCCCTAGGTATAGGGTTCTACGACTGCATAGGGAATATATGTGCCATTTTCTATAGTTTGCTTCACATAAAGTGTTTAGGATAATCAACATGCATTACATACACATTTCAATATATAACTTTGGCATCAAATGAAACAATTAATTTACCTTTTGATGTCTGTGCTTTGCCTGCATTGGCACATAAATTAAATTATAAAATTAATAAAATGTTAATATTTTTGTCAAATGTACATAATAAAGCAAATTTATCATGCATAAAGCTGAATTGTGGTATTTCTTTCTCTCTTCACTGCAAGGGTTAATGTGGTTCTAAAGCCTTAATGTTTTTCCCCTCTAATGCATTCCCCCTCCAGACCCCACTTTTTCTTACCTGAACTCAATCCGATCCTGCGTTGTGCATGAGCGCAGCAGCTCCTGCCGCTGTCTCCTTCCTCATTGGACTGATTGATAGCAGGGGAAGCAGAAGGCGGACAGAGTCCCGCTGTCTGGGTCAATGGATGCAGAAGTGGGAGTAGGGCTTTCCATGGGGGCGCCCATTAAAAAGGAGGGGCCTGGAGTGGCAGCGGGGGACACCAGAAGAGGAGGATTGGGGCTGCTCTGTGCAAAAGCATTGCACAGAGCAGTTAAGTATAGGCATGTTTGTTATTTTAATAAAAAACAAAAACAAAGGTTTAATACAGACGGACTCTGGTGGCAATAAAGCGCCCTGAGGCAATTCAGTTTGCATAGGTAGCGCTATACAAGTCACTGCTTTTTAAAGTGTTACTAAACCCACAACAGAAAGGGGGTAATCCTCCGCATTGTGTAAAAAGGCTGTTTGATCCTGTCTTCTCTGATTCTCCCCTTCTCTTACTGTCCCCAATCTATTTGCTGATAGCACAGAGCCCTAGGAGGCACTCTGCACATGCTCAGTTTGGTGTGTATTGCTAGGGAGTTTATATTTTTGGGGGGGAGGGTGCATGTGATCAGTATAGGGCCAATCAGCACTGTCCAGACAGAGGGTCAGGAGTCGTGCAGCCTCATAGGACAGTCAGAGGAGAATGAAAACTCCCCCTACAAGCTTTAACTAGTGCTTGGCCAGACACTGATAGACGTCACAAGACTGCTATATACTGCTGATGAGAAAAGGTATTTAGCAATTTATATTTACTAAAAGTATTGCATTTCATGTTCTGTGTTGGGAGACCAGATATAGTGAATGCAGGGTCCTGGGTTTAATAACACTTGAAGCGTCAGAGAGATGAAGAAAGCATGTCATTGAGAAATAAAGTACTGTAAGTATTACAGCCTATTCCTATACCTCTAGACCAGTCGCGGCTGGTGGTAATTTTTTTTTATGGGGGGGGGGGGGGACAGTTCCAACCCGCCATCGGTCGGTCTACCCCATCTATGCAGTGCTTCACCGGCGACTTCCCTTGCTTTGTGGCAGCGGCAACAGCTTTCCCTTCCTCTGCTCTCCATGGGCATCAGCGGCTTCCTCCCGCCTCCTTGGTGCCCAATCGGGAGCCTTTTTGGCCAATCAAAAAATGGGTCTCAGAGCTGCTTCTGATTGGCTGGATTAAGGATCAGTTTTACAAGAGCGAATATTCATTCGCTGTTGTAACACCTGGGTGGGCTTATGGGGCAATGCTCTGTGCTCTGAGCCCACACCATTTTGAAGCATATTAGAGCCTATGGCTCTAATCAGGTGCTTAAAAAACACCCCACCGCTGCAATTCTGGTGCCCAGCATCCTGAAAGGGGTCGGAAGCATAAATAGGGGGAGGCCGTGGCGGCTGTGGATAGATTCATGCTATGCATGAATTTATCAATTATTCAGATAAGGGGTGGCGTGGATAGAGGCAGCCAGGCCCAGGCACGCCCCTAATGGATGGGCCGCCACTGCTCTAGACCTAGCAAACAGTTACCCTTTCAGTGCAGAAAAGCCCAACTGCAAAGGAATTCAGCTTTAACCTCCCTGGCGGTATGATTCAGTCTGGTTTTAGGTACTGAAAGCGGTACAATTATTTTGCATGGAAATTTGGCGTTTTATATTGTAGTCCTGTGATTCTTAGGAATAACTCTTAAATCTGTTCAAACCAGAGTCTAGCAGACATCCCGGGTATGATAAAGTTTATAATATAATAAAGAATAATAAAAATTATTCAATAATGTAATCAAATCCTAAAACACTGAAAAAGGTACACGTTTTGGTTGCTATGGGCAATCTCCGAATTCCAGGCAGAAAAAACAGTATTTATAATATAAAAGTGCATGCAGGGCACTGCACAGACCACTAGGGGGTGTGTAATTTTTAACACAGCACTGTAATCTGTAAGATTACAGTGCTGTGTGTGTTTTGTGCCTTTTTATTTTTTTGAATTTGCTGCCGTTCTCCGCTCCCGTGCGCCGTAACGTTGCAGGGAACGGAGCTCGGCGGCATTCGGCACTGTGAATCGAGCGGAGGGCAGCTCGATCACACAGCGCGGGGGACATCGCTGGATCCAGGGGACAAGGTAAGTAACTTTCCCTGTGTCCTCCCCTGCATCCAGCGAAGCGATCTCGAGTCTGGCTCGGGGTTACCGCTTCTGTTAGTGAAATCCCAACCCGAGCCAGACTCGGGATTACCGCTAGGGGGGTTAAGTAAATACTAAATAAGTTCAAGTGAATCCTCAGCCAAAACATGCAATGTGCTCCCTGGACAGAAAGTGAAGCATAATCTCCACGAGGGACACAAAGCACTACATTGATCATTTTGTAGAATAGAGAAAGGCTGGAACTCCCTTTTTATTGCTGTCTGTGTCCTTATTGGACTTACTGCCTGGATGAGAACCTTATTTTTAAAATGCCTTTACTATCAGTTTGATTTTGGGGGTGGATTTTTTTTCAACAGCGTGAACCTTCCATTTTTCAAAAGCTCTCTTTTAATAAATATTATATAGCTTAGCTACAAAATATTATTAATACATGAAAACACTGAAAT
The DNA here is from genome assembly GCF_037356315.1 of Lithobates pipiens. NCBI lineage: Eukaryota > Metazoa > Chordata > Amphibia > Anura > Ranidae > Lithobates > Lithobates pipiens. The sequence goes on along the minus strand of NW_027507785.1, from coordinate 264,716,732 downwards.
GGTGCCAATCCCTGAAATAAAAAAACTGCAGAATATTACCTGGCAATGGATTTCCATGTACTTTGGAACCTATTGTAAAAACAAACCATCATCACTGTCTAAATTGAAAATGCTTTAAGTACAATGTTTGTGTAAACTCTTTGTACTCACCCACTCACTGTACAAAACAAAGCTACAGCACTCAAAGTTAACACAAGCTTTCAAAAGATTAATTACCCAATGGCCTGCACTTAAGCCTCGTACACACGATCGGATTTTCCGCAGACAAAACCTTGGACTTTTGTCCGAAGGCGTGTGCCTGGATTTTGTCTTGCATACAAACGGCAAGGAATTGTCGGCCAACAAACATGAACGTGCTGACGTACTACATGGTCTTTCAGCTCTTTAGTGCCACCCTTTGGGCTTCTTCTGATAATGTCGTGTTAGTAGAAATGATTGATTGAGTGTTGATTCATGCTTTTCATCTTGCGCTTTTCATTTCACGCTTTTCATTTTGCGCTTTACAGTTTGTTCCTAAACGGCCGTTCGTCAACCAGCCATGTTGCGGAATCGGAGGAAATAACGTGTTATTTATTACTGCTCTTGGAGTTATTGCTTTGACCCAAGCCCAGTCCAGGAACAAGAGGAGGAGAAATGCTTGGACCAAGAATTGGTTGCTTTATTAATCGTGACCAATTATGTCATATGCCATTGCTGCGGGAGCTCCAGGAGAATAATCCGGATGATTTTCGGAATTATCTCCAGATGACAGACCCCTGCTTTCACCAACTCTTGGCATTGTTGACCCCCTATATTAACCGCTTGCTGACCAGCTGCCGTCATTATACTGTGGCAGGTCGGCATGATCCCGCGAGCCATCTTAGCTATACGTTGGCTCATTTAAGCGGGATAGCAGGCAGGTGTGCACATGAGCCCACTGCACTGTGGGGGTGCCAATGCTCATGGCCAATGGTCGCGATGACCACCGGCCACGAGCGATCACTGGCACGAGAGGCATAACAGGGAAGTTTGTGTGTAAACACACACATCCCTGTTCTGTTCTGTGAGGAGAGACAGATTGTGAGTTCCTAATAGCTAGGAATCACGATCTGTAATTTCCTCGAGGTCTGTGCCCTCCCCCCACAGATAGAAACACTCACAGGGAACACAATTTACCCCTTGATTGTCCCCTAGTTTTAACCCCTTCCCTGCCAGTGACATTTTTACAGTAATCAGCACACTGATCGCTGTATACATGCAAATGGTCCCAAAAATGTGTCAAAAGTGTCCGATGTGTCCGCCATAATGTTGCAGTCCCGTTAAAAAAAAAAATCGCAGATCGCTGCCATTACTAGTAAAATAGAATTATAGCATTTTTATTATTTTATCCCCTATTTTTTAGACGCTATAACTTTTGCGCAAACCAATCAATATACACTTATTGCGATTTTTATTACCAAAAATATGTTGATGAATACATATCGGCCTAAACTGAGAAAAAAATTGCTTTAAAAATAAAATAAAAAATTTAGATATTTATTATAACAAAAAGTACAAAATATTGGGGGTTATTTACGAAAGGCAAATCCACTTTGCACTAAAAGTGCAAACTACAAGTGCAAAGAGCACTTGGAAGTGCAGTCGCTGTAAATCTGAGTGGTACATCTGAAATGAGGGGAAACTCTGCTGATTTTATCATCCAATCATGTGCAAGATAAAATGCTGTTTTTTATTTTCCTTGCATGTCGCCCTCGGATCTACAGCGACCGAGCTTCAGTGCAATTTCAAGTGTACTTTGCACTTGCAGTTTGCACTTGTGTCAAAATTGTTCCTAATTTTTGTTTATAACGCAAAAAATAAAAACAGACCTGGAGACGCGCTCGAAATGAGCGGACTTTCCTCCGCGTGTGTGGGCGAGTCCGTTCATTTCAAAAGTAGGGCGGATAGTACGGCGGACTTAGTATGCCGTATTAGTCCGCTGAAAAAGTGCCGTGTGTGGGCAAGTAGCCCGTTCGGAAAGTCCGACGTACAGTCTGGTGGGAAGTCCGCCAGACTAAGTACGTCGGACAGACGGCTACGTGTGTACGCGGCATAATTGGCACCCACAGAGGAGTCAGCTGCACTGCATCAGCTGTTTAAACACACAAGACTGCGTTGTCACTGCTACCCAGCCAGCAGACTACGATTCTGGGTCTGGAAGACTCCAATCTACATCAAGCTCTTATCGGAGGAAGCGGGACTGTGAGTACTCTTTGTAATTGCAGAGGAGCCAGCTGCACTGCATCGGCTGTTCAAACACACAGCACAATGTATAAACATCAGTGTTAATCAGCCAATTACGGCCGTAGCATAAGGGGTTGCAGGAGTCACAATCGCAACCCCGCCCCTGGCTCCAGGGGGCCCCTGCAGCTTCCCTGCCATATTATCATATCCTCCACAAAATCCAGCTCCGATCTGCCCTAGGGCCCCACAGCCATGATCCAGTTCTGGGCTTCTACTTTACCTTCCACAGTCCATACCCCTCTGTTCCCATTGGCTGGGGAGAAGCTGTGAGCCATTTCCTGAATGGAGAGGAGCACGAGGTGAGAACAGCCCAGGATGGGGAAGTGTCTGTCCTGTGTGCTGGCAACATGGAAGGGTAACCAAGCTCAACTAGGCAAGAGGAGGAGAGTGCCGTCCTGTAGCCACGATGGGACCGATGTCACTGATGAGGTATGACACTGCTCAGTGTCTTCTAGTCACCAGCTGACATATACTAAGGCCTTGGACTTTCACGGTTACCCATATTCTGGGAAGGTCTACATTGCTTATACAGGAAAAAAATTAGGTTTGTGCAGCTGGGAAGAGCAACAGCTAAAGCAGCATTAAACCCAAAAATTAAAATGTAACCACTTCAATACTGGGCACTTTCATCCCCTTCCTGCCTAGGCCATTTTTTTGCTTTCAGAGTCTACAAGTTATGGTATATACATCTGAAAATTGATCAGACCTGATGTACTGGCAGACTATCTAATTTCTTGAGGCCCAAAAACACCAGGCCAGTACAAAAATCCCCCAAATTATCCTTTTTTGGAAAGTAGACAGTCCAACGTATTAAGAGGCATGGCGAGTTTTTTTAAGTTGTATGGTGAGAGTAATTAAAAAGAATTGGTAAGCTGCAATATATTAAAATGCTACTTTTGGGCTTAATATCAATTTTAATTAACCTTTTGCTTTACTGTGCATGGCAAAGAACAGGTTCAATGGAAAGGAATTTGCACTGTTATTGTACAATCACCCTCTAGCTGGCTTTTATTTTATCATATGTACCACTCAGCTATTACAAAGAGCTACGTGCTGCACATTATGTTTCTATGGTTTTGTCACAAAATCAAACATATCACTTTAAATTCAGTATATCAACTGAAATTCAGTGACCTGTAATGAGCAAAAATTGTAGTGGTAACATGCTCTCATATTTTCCCTCTGACAAATTCACTTTTAAAGCTCCTAAAATATAACATATGACTAGACATTTCAGTCTTCAGTGTTAGGCACCCTCTAGTGTCCTCTGAACAGGAGAGCCAAGCAATAGAAGATGCTGAAATACACGATACAGTTCCTCAGTAGGTTAAAGAAAACTTGTCATAACAAAAATATGTAGACATTCCTTGCTAACTTCTTCTGAAATCCCGAGGTGTTCTACCCCTAAAGAAAATATGTGAATATTTTATGCTAACCTCTTCTGAAATCGATAGGCATTCTTACCCTGAAGGAAACCTATTGTAACAAATTTCTGTAGGCATTTCTTGCTAATTTCTTCTGAAATCTCTAGGTGCTCAACCCTTTTCCCACAAATAAATAGTTTGGCTGGAGCTGGGCTTTAGACAATGCTTCCAGGAATAGATGCCTGAGACTGGTCAGCTTACACCTATACATCTGATCATCCTATTATGTCTATGACCAGCTCTGAACATGTCAGTATTGATGATACAAGAGATCTTTGGTGCAGCATCGCATTTTTGGCATTATCTTTCTGCTCTAACATAAAAACTAAGAACCCATTCACATCAATGTGTTGCAGCAATGCCTGATTCAATGCACACTTTACTGCAAAACACCATTCACCCATTGGTTGGTTGCAGTGCCATTCATTTTTAACCATGCATTATGGTAAAAAAAATTGGTACATGTTGAATTTTGTGTCTATTGTGGTACATTTAAATGAATTAGCTGTCCTAATGTAATGCACAATAATACATGACATAATATACAATAGTGCACTGCTATGTAATTGCAAAGGTGTAAATAAATCCTAAACCCATTGACCAAAATGTTAAAAAGATCTCCCAACCCTCAAAAACTGGAGACATTCTTAAATGTGTATGTTAGGGGTAAGGAGGTAAAATTCAAGGCCGAGGTCCAAATCTCAACAATATTTATCATAAAGTTTGATAAAATATGCCCATCAGAGTGCCCCTTATTGTATGTTAATAGATACTCTGATGGGCTAATTTTATGTTATGGGGCACACCGATGCCCATCAACGTGCCTCTTAACATAAAATGTGCCTATCCGCATGTCCCTTAACATAAAATATGCCCATCAGAGTGCTGCTTAACATGAAATGTGGCCATCTGAGTGCCCCTTAACATAAAATGCGCCCATCAGAGTTCCCCATAACATAAATCGTGCCCATCAGAATGCCCCTTATTTTATGTTAAGGGGAACATTTTATGTTAAGGGTCACACTGATGGGAAGACACTTTATGTAAAGGGGCAAACTGATGGGCAAACACTTTATGTTAAGGGAAACACTAATGGGCACATTATAATAATGTGCCCCTTTACAGAAAGTTTGTGCCCATCAGACTGCCCCTTTACATACAGTTTGTTCCCATCAGCATGCCCCCCGTAAATCACTTTGAATTCAAACTCTGTTTATCTTGAGGGCAGGCAGGGAGTGGAGCTGGCAGAGATAGTGAGCTTCAGGGGCAGGAGCAGTGCTGGGAACCTTGCTGAAGGTGGAGGGGTACACACGTGCTATCACACACCTTGCAGGCGGGCAGTGAGAGTCGGGAGCCACGAGAGTATGAGCAGCATGGGGCGGGGTGCACAAGCGACATTATTGGTTGCTGGGACGCCCACGGTCCCAACAACCAATGAATGCCGATCGGCGGGGATGTGTACATTAGGTTGGTGGGCTGACGGTCTGGACAGGAGCATCGCTCGGTCCGTGTTCGGACCGCGGTCCACCATTTATAGATGGCTGCTGTATGTAAACCCTAACAATGAACTTCTCTTATTTGCCCATTTGGTTTGTTAAATATATAATTAAACAATTTGCTTTATCTGTATAACTGATCTTGTCATAAATTTAGAGCTGTCCTGTGAATTCTTACTCAAGGAAAGTAATTAGGCCTTCCGGTTCCTGTGTTGGACTACAAAACAATTACTATTGTAGAGGTGAGGACAGTGGAAGGCATTCAGTTGATTTTTAAAAGACAACTGGAAAGGGTCCACTAAAATGCTGTGTTGTCACAGCATTGTTGTTACCTACAACTGGAAATTACAGGTATTTGCTCCCACTTCCGGCGATAGATTGCCACAGAATCTACGGTGATCTACGCCATGTCCGGCCCCTGCTCCACCCCCCCCACTGTCTTCTGGGAGACACACAGGTCACAGAAGACAGCAGGGACCAGTTAGGATGTGCATCGCGACTCACGAATGCGCTGTAGGGAACTAGGCTGTGAAATCACAAAGCTTCACTTCCTGATTCATTTACTCAAGATGTCAGCGCTTCCACCCGGGAGCTGAGGAACAGGTCGGCTTTGGGTGAGGACATCACGGGCACCCAGACAGGTAAGTGTCCTTATTTTAAAAGTCAGCAGCTGCAGTATTTGTAGATGTTGGCATTTAATTTTTTTTTTCGGGGGAACTCCGCTTTTAAGATAAAAAAACTTCTGTGTGCAGCAGGCCCCCTCAGCCCTCCTAAAACTTACCTAAGCTCAGCTCTATCCAGCGATGTTGCAGGAGAGACACGGCCATCGGGGACTTTCACTCCTGATTGGCTGAGAAACAGCAGCGGCGCCATTGGCTCCCACTGCTGTCAATCAAAGTCAGAGAGAGAGGAATGGGCCAAACAGCGGCTCCATGTCAAAATGGACACACAGAGCTGTGGCTTGGCTCAGGTGCCCCCATAGCAAGCCTCTTGCTGTGGGGCCACTCGACAGTAGGGAGGGGCCAGGAGCGCAGGTGGGGGACCTGAGAAAAGGTGGATCTGGGCTACTCTGTGCAAAATAATTTGTCAGAGCAGGTAAGTATAACATGTTTGTTATTTTTAAAAGAAATAAAAAAAAAATAGACTTTAGTATCACTTTAAGCTTTGACAAAAAAAACAACTGGAAACTGGTTTCTATACAGGGCTGCACCGGATTTTGTACTCCCCAGTTTAGTAAATAAACCCCATCGTTTTTTTATTTTTATTTTGCTTTATCGTAGACTTTAACAATGTTCCCCCAGGGTGGCAAAGCTGGCTTTTACTGTATACCAACTGTATTTACTTTGAAGCTGATCTGAATTCCATTTACAATAAAATTAGCACAATTCTTGCTTAAGCTTGAAATGCTTTTACAAGATTCTTTACATAACCCTTTAGTAATTTAATTTATCAATTTACAAGTGAACAAAATGTACCTGCTTGGTTACCATCTTGTTTCATTCCTGTAAGGGAAATATAAAAATGTAAATAAGAGAGGGAAGACCAGTAACTTCAAGTCCCAGGTTTAAAAATGTGAAAAGCCCCCTCTTTTCTATTAATATTAGAAGATGTCAGATGTAGTAAAAGCATTCTGCATAGAAAGTTCTGTAGGCACACAGCTAATTAACCACTTTCAGACCGGACCATTTTGCTGGTAAATGACCAGAGGTCTTTTTACAATTTGGCACTGCGCTGCTTTAACTGGTAATTGCGCGGTCATGCAATGTTGTACCCAAACAAAATTTGCGTCCTTTTCTTCCCACAAATAGAGCTTTCTTTTGATGGTATTTGATTGCCTCTGCGATTTTTATTTTTTGCGATATAAACGTAAAAAGACCGCAAATTTTGAAAAAAAATGATATTTTCTACTTTTTGTTATTATAAAAATCCAATAAACTCAATTTTAGTCATACATTTAGGCCAAAATGTATTCAGCCACATGTCTTTGGTAAAAAAAAAGTCAATAATTGTATATTTATTGGTTTGCGCAAAAGTTGTCACATCTACAAACTAAGGTACGTTTTCTGGAATTTACGCAGCTTTTAGTTTAAGACTGCCTATCTCATTTCTTGAGGTGCTAAAATGGCAGGGCAGTACAAAACCCCCCCAAATGACCCCATTTGGGAAAGTAGACCCCCTAAGGAAATTGATAAGTGGCATGTTGAGCCCATTGAATATTTTATTTTTTTGCCTCAAGCGATTGAATAATGACAAAAAAAAAAAATTTTTTTTTTTTTTACACAAAGTTGTCACTAAATGATATATTGCTCACACATGCTATGGGCATATGTGAAATGACACCCCAAAATAAATTCTGCTGCTTCTCCTGAGTACGGGGATACCACATATGTGGGACTTTTTGGGAGCCTAGCCGCGTACGGGGCCCCGAAAACAAAACACCGCCTTCAGGCTTTCTAAGGGCGTAAATTTTTGATTTCACTTCTCACTACCTATTACAGTTTTGAAGGCCATAAAATGCCAAGATGGCACAAAACCCCCACAAATGACCCCATTTTAGAAAGTAGACACCCCAAGCTATTTGCTGAGAGTCATTTTGAGTCCATGGAATATTTTATATTTTGCCACAAGTTGCGGGAAAATTACAAACTTTAATTTTTTTTTTTTTTTTTTCACAAAGTTGTCACTAAATGATATATTGCTCACACATGCTATGGGCATATGTGAAATGACACCCCAAAATAAATTCTGCTGCTTCTCCTGAGTACGGGGATACCACATATGTGGGACTTTTTGGGAGCCTAGCCGCGTACGGGGCCCCGAAAACCAAGCACTGCCTTCAGGCTTTCTAAGGGCGTTACAGTTTTGAAGGCCATAAAATGCCAAGATGGCACAAACCCCCCCCAAATGACCCCATTTTGGAAAGTAGACACCCCTAAATTTAGGGGTACACTAGTGAGACTAGGTAATAAATGGCGGGTGCCCTGAAACTATAAAAAAATAACTAACCAACCAGCGTCACCTGTAACAGTTATATGGTGATCACTGGTGAAAGGGTTAACTAGGGGGCAATCAGGGGGCTTTATGCGGTAGTATATGGGGGTCCCTGGCGCTATAAAAAGCTGCGGCGAACCTAAATACCTACCTGCCTAACTAGCGTCACCTGTGACACTAATACAGCGATCAGAAAAACGATCGCTTATTAGGCTGGGTTCACACTGGAGCGATGCGGGAACGCCACGAATCCGCGGCGGGTTCCCGCATCGCATGCCTCCCGGCGGCAGTTCACACTGCCCTATGCGAACTGCTGGGAGTGTCAGTGAAATGTTAATGACACCCCCAGATCAGTTCGCAGTGTGATCTGCAAACTCGGATCGCATGGTGTGAACACCCATGCGATCCGATTCTGCTGCGGGCCAAAAAAAGGGTCCCGTGCGAATTTGCGGCGGGTGCGGCGGGTGCAATGCGAATTCAGCCATACTATCTGTATGGCTGAACTCGAATCGCACAGAGATCAGATGTGATTTGCACTGCAGTGCGGTGCGAATCACATTCGTTCTCATAAACCGCTGCAATGTGAACCCAGCCTTAGTGACACTGGCGACGGGGGGTGATCACGGGGTTAAACCTTTATTGGGGGGGTTAGGGGGGTACATTAGATATAAAGGGGGCTAACCCTAACTGCCCTAACAGTTATTACAGTCACAAATGACACCAATGCAAAAAAAAATAAAAAATGACATTGGTGTCACTGTGACTGGGGGGCAGGGGTAATTGGGGGGGTGATCGGGGGGGTGTGAGTGTGCCTGGCATGTTCTACTGTGTAGTGTCGTGTTGGTGCAACTCACCGATCCTCTCTCCTCGGTGTCGGAACGAAAAATACCGACACGGAGGAGAGATTACATCACTTCCTCTCCTGTGTTTACATTACAGGAGAGGAAGTGATGTGACGAAGGATTTCTATTCGTCGGGAGCGATCGCGAGGGGGTGGCCATGAATGAATGGCCGCCCCCTCATCCCGGATCGCTCCCGAACGAATACCGACCGCCGCAGGCACCGGGCGGGGGCCCGATCGGGCCCCTGACCCGCGGGAAGGCAAGGACGTACATGTAAGCCCTTATGCCTGCCCGTGCCATTCTGTCGACGTACATCGTCGTGCGCCGGTCGGGAAGTGGTTAAAGTGAACTCTGAGATAAGCAAATGGAGAATGATAAATCTGGAGCAGCTCTGAAACCAATCAGCTTCCATTTTTTTTTTTTTTTTTTTTTAATCAAATAGGTCAAAGCTCAACTGAACAAGCTGACGTTTGAAACTGATTGGCTACCATGCACAGCTGCAACAGAGTTTGCATTCCAGATTTGAGTAAATTAACCCCATAGTCTAAATTCAAGAAGGTTGTGTATCTGTACTTGAAACTTGGTATCCAGTATGATAATTGTACCTCTACACAGGAATGTATGTAATAAAGACCAGTCACTGCAGCTCCCTTGCTCTCTGCACAGGGTGTCTGGTCTTGTCTCCGCCCCCTCCTGTAGTTATCGGCAGACAGCCTATAATGGGTGGTCCCTCCCACAGCTCTGCACTCTCCACAATTTATTTGCAGCACAATGAGGATGTCACTGCTACTTATACAAAGGTATTTTCTGGGTTTACAAAGATGTGTGCACATAAAGTCACTTTATTACCTTTATGGCTATTGATAAATGTTCTTTTGGTCTCAGTTTAGCTTTAAGGTTTATAAAGCCAAAATATTAAATTTTTAGGTAGAGTTTATGGTTTTAACACATTTTTGTCCCCACTGTGTAGATTGTTTCTCACCATTTGTTTCTACAGTGATTGAGTATAATCGGAAATAAAAACTGATGCTGTTGTAACTGGAATATAGGGGAAATCTTCCATTGAAAACCCCTGTTCCAATGATGGGATTTATTTCTGCTTTCAAGAGATTTTCCCTTAATTCCTTTTGTGTTTCCGTCCTCCCCAACAGAATATAGAAAGCAGTAAAGCTCTAAAAAGATGTTAAAATGCTAGAAAATGGTCAATAATATAGTTTGGCAGAACTGCGTATAATGGTTGTGCCACATCCAATAGAGATTGATACATATTGTCAATATGTATCTTTTGAGCTAGTCTTTTTCCATTCAATACTTTGCTGTTTTGTACGCATCTATGTTTGCTTGATTTTTCTCCCTTTTTTTTTTTTTTTTCTTTGACCTGGCACTTTTTTGCCAGCCCCAGTGTTTTCCTGTCATTGGCCCAGCTACCATCTATTTCCCTTGTTTTCTCTACAGGGGTTTTTCAGGGAAGTGTTCCATGGGGCTTTTTGCCTCGGCAATAACAGTTTGTAACTTCAGTTACAAATTACATGCTTTTGCTCCATCATCTTCCTCTTTTTCCCCCTCCTGGGAAGCCTTGAATACTGGCAAGACTTGCAATCCATCCAGCATTGTTTACTGTTCTTTTAAACTGTGAGATACATTCAACTGCTTTTACACCAAGCTATGTGAGTACTATTTGCATATCATCCTGTCTTCAACCCTCCATGCTTTATCATTTGCCTGTCCTAATATTTTGCTATCTGTTATTCAATAGAACCTTATCCTATGTTGCATTCACCCCCCTGAAGAAGGAGACTACTTTCAGCTCCGAAACGCGTAGGGGGATCGCATCTATAGCTGATTATGTATAGACATGCGTTTTGTTACTATTATTGCTATAAATTCTTATGATATGTATCCACTTTATATTTTTATGTGATTTTATATACATTCAATAAAGAAAATTAATTTTCTGATCCTTGTTTGTACGTGCCAACAAAGTCCACCATTAGGGGGTCCTTTCCATGTAAATGCTAGAAAATGAAACTCCACAAACAATTATATATTTCCTGAAAGCCAAGGCCTCGAAAAATAAAAGGGTGGCAGCTTATATTTTTTGTGTTGCAAGATATTTGAGCATCTGTTTAACAAATGCATGTTTTTAGGAAAAAATACTGTATTTTAACCACTTTCCGACTGCGCTATGCTGAATGACAGCTACAGCATGGCCGGCTAGTTCTAGGAGGCCGTCAATTAGAGCTTTCTTTTGGTGTTTGATCACTTCTGCGTTTTTTTTTGTGCAATAAATAAAAAAAGAACATCAAATAAAAAAAAATCTAAAATATTTTTAACTTTTTGCTATAAAACATATCCAATAAAAGATGTAAAGAATCAAACTTCATCAATTTAGGCCAATATATATTCTGCTACATATTTTTGGTAAAAAAAAATTCCCAATAAGTGCATATTGATTGGTTTGCGCAAATATTATAGCATCTACAAACTATGGCATAGATTTTTAGAATTATTATTAACTTTTTTTTTTTTACTAGTAATGGTGGCAATCAGTGACTTATAGTGGGACTGCAATATTGTGGCTCACAAATTGGACACTTAACTGACAATTTTGACAATTTTGGGGAACAATTACACTAATACAGTGATCAGTGCTAAAAATATGCACTGTCACTGTACTAATGACACTGGCTGTGAAGGGGTTAGCATGCTTTCTAATTGTTTGGGGGGGTACTTGTAATGTGGGAAGGCAGAGATCCGTGTTTCTGCTTATTCAAAACACTGTCACTGTCTTACTTTGTCACAGAAGGGCAATCTGCCTTGTTTACAGATTGCCGTTCTGCCTGTGCCTTGAGCGATCCATGGGTGCTGGCGGGTATTGCATGCGTGCCCCAGTCCCTAAAGAGCAGAATCATGTACCTGTATGTAAATCTGCGTACAAAAGCTGCTGCCTCGCCGTAAATGTACGTGGGGCGGTCAGCAAGCAATTAACAACAAAGGTGATATATTACAAAATGACAATTGAAAATTATTTGTACAGAAAGCTCTTTTATATAATGTTGGCTTTTTTTTACAATATGTACATGTATTTTACTATTTACAAGGTTCACACATTAGCTGTTGATCCCATTTCCCGTTTGTTCTACAAACTAATGATTGAAAATGAAAGGGTAAATCCTAACATTGTGATTCTCTTTGCCTCTTTTTGGTCTGTCAAATATGCTATTAAGAATGTTTTGTTATATCTTTTGAATAAATTTACCTTAGGAAGTGTTTTTTTTATATCTGTTATGCCGCATACACATGATCTGACTTTCCGGCAGACTTGGTCCGGCGGACCGGAATCCGTCGGACAATTCGATCGTGTGTGGGCTCCAGCTGACTCTTTTTTTCCCAAAAGTCAGACGGACCTCAAAAAAAAATGTTTCAAATCTATACGACGGACTAAAAATTGGGAAAACTGTTCTTCTGTGTGCTAGTCCTACGGACAAAGTACGAGGCAAGGGCAGCTATTGGCTACTGGCTATTGAAGTTCCTTGTTTAGTCCTGTTTATATCATCACGTTCAAAATGAACGGACTTCGAACTGACTTAGTCCGGTCGTGTGTGGCCAAGTCCGTTTTGTTCAGAAAGTCAGTCGGACCTCCGCAAAAAGTCCGTCAGGAAGACCGTCGGACCTAGTCCGTCGGAAAGTCGTCGTATACGGCATAAGATAAATATTCCAATGAAAGTGTTTTGTTATATCTGTTAGATACAGTAAGTGTAAAAAATACATGTTGATCCGAAGAGTAGTCCGGTGAGCTTCTAACCTCAAAGTAGTCTCATCAGACCTGCCCAGTTATTTTTGTGAACTACAGAGCACCCACCATGTTATGCAGATGTGGAGATGGGAAAGGGTTTGTAGTCCAACTCAGGAGTAGGTAGCCTATGGTGACAATGCTGCATCTCCTTTTGTTTCAGTATAGTGAATAAGTGATGTCACCCTAAGGCTGGATTCGCACCTATGTAGTTTTAGTGCTTTTTGTATTTTACAGATTTGCATTACAGTCCATTCAACATGGTTTCCTATGGAACACGTTCTGTAGAGCAAATCTGCAAAATGCAAAAAGCACAAAAAATGCATAGGTGTGAATCCAGCCTAAGACAGCAAGTATTTTACTTGTAGAACCACCAGGTCAAAGTGAAAAAACAACAAATGCCGCCACCACCTCTAAGGACTGGCAAGCTGCAAAATATTACTTTTTCGTTCTTGGGTTTAGATGCACTTTAATTTTAGGTACTTTTTATATTCTTAGGTTAATACTACAGTATACACAAATTTTCACTGTTCTGTTGTAAAGTTCCCATTTTTCTGTTGAGATTATGAAAATAAAACCATGACACAAATTCAGAAAAGTTATTTTTTTACAAAATGATTACTGGAAATTAATTGTGAGCTAAAGCTATCCATTTTTATAGCCTTAGGTTTTTACCTAATACACATATTTTAGAGTGTTTACAAAGTTCAAAATGTCATTACCTGCTGGTGGTTGTCCTATTCCCAATTTGTTTCCTGGTGGGACTGTGAAAAAAACCATAATGCAAATCTAGCAATTCTATTTTCTACAAAATTATAATTTAAGATTGACTTATAATGCTATACTTTGGAAATGTTGTGCAATTTCACTATATATACAGTGTTTACTGTTTTACAGTTTATAAAGTATAAAAGTCATTACCTGCTGGTGGAAGTCCCATTCCATGTTTGTTTCCTGCTGAGATTGAGAAAATAAAACAATTCAACTCATTTAGAAAGGTTATTTTCTATAAAATCATAGTTGTACATTGTAAAGTAAAGTGTATTTTTTTTATAACATTAGGTTATTTGAAATCTATATACATTATAAATTTTTACATTTATCTTTAGAGTATTCATTATTTACAAAGGTCTAAAAAACATAATGCAAATTTAGAAATTCTATTTTCTACAAAATGACAATCTGAAATTGACGAATAATTCTATATTTTGGATAATGGAATGCTATTAAATATATACAGTGTTTACTGTTTATAAAGAATAAAAAGTCATTACCGGCTGGTGGAAGTGCCATTCCCTGTTTGTTTCCTGTTGAGATTTTGAAAATAAAACAATTAAACTAATGAAAAAAGGTTATTTAATATGAAACTATAGTTGTACATTAATTGTAGATGAAGATGTAATTTATATAACAGTAGGTTGTTTTACATTTATTTACTTTTTTTATTTTTACATTTATCTTTAGAGCATTTGTTGTTTACAAAGGTCTAAAAAACATAATGCACATTTAAAAAACCTATTTTCAACAAATTGATAATGTGAAATGAAGTGACTGATAATACTATACTTTGGATAATGGGGCTGATTTACTAAAGGTAAATTGATTGCAGTTGCACTCTGCAAGAGCAGGTGCACCTGAGCTTAGTAAATGAGCAGAAGTTCTGCTGACTTCCACCATCCAATCATGTGCAAGCAAAAATGCCGTTTATTTTCCTTGCATGTGATTGGGTATTCTTTGTGAAACTTTACCTCATTTACTAAACTCTGGAGCAATTGCACCTGTAGAGTGCAACTGCACTTTGCAAAGTGCACAGCCTAGTTGCCTTTAGTAAATCAACCCCGATGCTATGTTATTTCACTAAAATATACAGTGGGGGTTATTTACTAAAAGGAAAATCCACTTTGCACTGCATGTGCACTTGAAAGTGCACTTGGAAGTAATGTCGCTGTAGATCCGAGGGGGACATGCAAGGAAAATAAAAAACAGCATTTTAACTTGCACATGATTGGATGATAAAATCAGCAGAGCTTCCACTCATTTCACATCTACCCCTTAAATTTAGAGCGACTGCACTTCCAAGTGCACTTTCAGTGCAAAGTGGATTTGCCTTTCGTAAATAACCCCCAGTGTTTTTTGTTTTACAGTTTATAAAGGATATAAAGTCATTACCTCCTGATGAAAGTCCCATTCCCTGTTTGTTTCCTGATTGTGAAAAAAAACAATTACATTTAGAAAAGTTATTTTCTATGAAATTATAGTTGTAAATTAATTGTAGATGAAAGTATATATTTTTTTTTTTATAACATTAGGTTGTTTTACATTTATAACTTGATTTATTTGTCCATTTATCTTTAGAGTATTTGTTGTTTTCAAAGGTGTAAAAACACAATGCAAATTTAGAAATTCTATTTTCTACAAAATGATAACCTGCAATTGATTGATAATGCTATACTTTGGCTAATGTTACGATATTTCACTGTATAAATTGTTTACAGTTTCACTGTTGATAAACTATAAAAAAATCATTACCTGCTGGTGGAAGTCCCATTCCCTGTTTGTTTCCTGTTAAGATTGTGAAAATAAAACAATTAAACTAACTTTGAAAGGTTATTTTCTATGAAATTATAGTTGTACATTAATTATAGATGAAGGTATAATTTTTATAACATTAGGTTGTGTAACATTTATTTACGTTATTTATTTCTACATTTATCTTTAGAGTATTTGTTGTTTACAAAGGTCCAAAAAACATAATGCAAATTTAGAAATTCTCTACAAGATGATAATGTGAAATTGACAGATAATGCTATACTTGCATAATGTTATTCTTTTTCACTATATGTGTTTTTACTGTTTATAAAGTATAAAAAGTCATTACCGGCTGGTGGAAGTCCCATTCCCTGTTTGTTTCCTGTTGAGATTGTAAAAATAAAATGTTATAATATTTTCTATGAAATCATAGTTGTAAATTAATTGTAGATGAAGGTAAACTTTTTTTTTTTTTTTTTTAGAACATTAGGTTATTTTACATTTATTTACTTTATTTTTACATTTATCTTTGGAGTATTTTCTATTTACAAAGGTCTAAAAGCATTAGCTGCTGGTGGATGTCCCATTTCCCTGTTTTTTCCTGTTGGGATTTTGAAAATAAAGCCTTGAAGCAAATTTAGTATAATAATAGTTGAAATGTATTGCAGATAAAGCTTTTCATTTTATAACATTAGGTTATTTTACTATGCACACACATTTTTAGGGTGTGCACTGTTTGCAAAGTTCACACATTTATTACCTGCTTGTATTTGTCCCATTCCCAGTTTATTTCCTGTTGAGGTTTAGAAAATAAAGTCATGAAGCAAATTTATAAAGGTTATTATTTATTGATAGTTGGAAATGTATTGCAGATAGAGCTTTTATTTGTAGGACATTAGGTCATATTACTAAATACACAGAGTTTTATATAGATGTCATACATGTATTACCTGTTTGTATTTGTCCAATATCCTGTTTATTTCCTGTTTGGATTGTGAAAAAACATAAAGCAAATTTAGAAAGTTTATTATCTACAGGATGATACACAATACTACAATGATTGTTAGATACAACTATCCTTTTTATGATTATTATGACAGTAACTGTCACTTTTATTTTTACAAATGTCGAGTTTCAGAACAATTGTTAGGTCTCATGTGCCGATACTATCAATTCACAGGATTCTTCAATGTACTTCAAAAAGCAATGTGATATATATATCTGCCACATACATTTTGTATATAACCCACTACAAGCACTTAGACCTTAAAATCATATTATACCTAAAAGCAAACATTCATTATATTGCAGCTTACTAATTCTTAGATATGATGATTGCATTTGTTTCCTTTTTTAGTCTTTCATCTATTTTCACCTGGTGATCTGGCCAGTTCATCTGTTCATTTTTGACAGAACAAGCTCTCCTCCAGATTATCAGTTTACAAATGATCAGTTGATGATACAGGGATGAGACAAACCATTTTAACATTAACAGGGGTGCTTACAATTATCAGCTTTTTTATTTATTTATGTAAAACCTTCATCCCTTAAACTAAATCTCTCCAAAACTGAGCTATTAATATTCCCCCCTGCACATGCCCCCCTCCATGACTTTTACATCAAAATCAACAATGCAACCATCAGGCCCTCCCCTCACGCCACGGTACTTGGTGTAATCTTAGACTCCGACTTGTCCTTTCAGCCCCAAGTCCTATTGTCGTCAAAAGTTTGTAGAATTCACCTCCGTAACATCTCTAAAATTCTCCCCTTTTTAACAAATGAAACCACCAAGCTCCTCATTCGCTCCCTTGTTATCTCTCTCGCTTTGACTATTGCAACTCCCTTCTCACTTGCCTACCTCTCCATAGGCTATTCCCTCTTCAGTCTATCATGAATACTGCTGCCAGACTTATCCACCTTACCAACCGCTCAGTGTCTGCCAACCCTCTCCTCCAATCCCTAATTTAATCACTCAGCAAATTAAATTCAAAATACTAACCACAAGATACAAAGCCATTCACAACTTTGCTCTGAGCTACATCACCAATCTAATCTCCAAATATCACCCATATTGTCCTCTCCACTCTTCTCAAGACCTCCTACTCTCAAGCTCTCTCGTCTCCTCCTCCCATGCTCGTCTCCAGGATTTCTCCAGAGCCTCTCCCATCCTCTGGAACTCACTACCTCCACTGGTCCGGCTATCTCCTACTCTTGCTACCTTCAGGCAATCCCTATCTCTTCAGGGAAGCCTATCATGTCTCCAACTAATCTCCTACCACTTCCATCAGCTCATTCCCCACAGTTATATCCTTTTGTACCACCTGCCCCACCCTATTAGAATGTAAACTCTTCTGAGCAGGGCCCTCTTAATCCTCTTGTATTTTATTGTATTGTAACTGTTTTGTCTTATATTGTAAAGCGCTATGTAAATTGTTGGCGCTATATAAATCCTGTACAATAATAATATCCCAAAAGAAAAAAAAATGTTTTCTGTAACTGATAATAAAATGTTAGCTGCAGTTTGGCTTCATTGTGTTAGTGTATTTAAATCTGCGAGTATATTTAACACTACCCACCCACCCAACCAAGGTTAACAATGCTGCTGTGTCTTCCATGCTCCTTCATCCAGAGTGGGGGCATTATGAAACAGAAAGTGTGTTACTGGCCAGATCACTAGGGAAAAACAGAAACATCTGCTCTTTGGTAAGCTGTAATACATAAAAAAAATGTTTTGTGTTTAATACCAATTTAAAACTAAACGCTAAACTTTATAAAAGTAGAAGTGACATCATCACCATGCTGCAAATACCCTGTACAAAGAGCAGACCTATGAGAGGGACCCAGCAGGTCCACCCACTACAGGCTCCCTGTAAAAAATTTCAGGGGGGGGGGGGGGGTCGATAAAAGACCAGACACCATGTGCAAGTAGAAAACGTGCATGAGCAGTTTTATGCAGGATTACAGCACAGATCTGGAAGCAATAGAAAAAGAAATTCAAAATTCCAGTAAGAATAGACATGCTGTGATAGACTCACCCAGGACAGAGGCTTTTGGAGGGGACTGCAGGCTAGCCTCTTGAATATTGACTATTGGCCCTGTCTTTCAAGGCAACACTAACCTTTGGGAGGTGAGTGCCTGGCGGGACCCTTGGAGTGGTCTTGTTTCTGATTTAAGCTCATGTCTCCCCAAAACACACAGACTCTGGGAATCTAGGCCCAGGATCCATGTTTAGAGCTTAGATGCCCCATTACTAACAATTACTTCTTCAGACTGAGAGACTCATAGCTCATAACATGTTAATATAATCAGCAAGCCACCTGGTGCTGGTGGTCTCCTGTGTGCTAATGTGTTAATTGTAAGCACGTCTCTCCCATTGTTAATTGGGACATGGTTTCTCTTCTAATGACTTGTCTAGTGGACAGAGTACACAAATGTGTTTATCTCCAATTGTATACCTCCCGGGGTGCAGTCCCAGTGTTGGGTTAATTAAATCACCTATTGCTTCTATATGCCTGAGCAGCTCTTGTAGATGAGATTAATCTTGTGACCACTTTAACTTGTTGTGGAACTATTGTGGAATGTTATGTTTTATGTTTATAAGAATGTGTATTGTACAGTATTTTGTATCCAGAGTTGTAAGTGTCGAATAGTCCGGCCACCTAGGCTGGTTATAATGACTAGTTAATTAACTCATGATAATTATATCACTATCAGCTATTAGTTGCTAGAGATGAATTAGCATAGTTTATGTTGAATATTTCTTAGTTATGTTAATTATATTCCTGTATAGAGTTTCCTTGGCATACAATAATGTCATCAGGCTCATCTGACCTTGTGTACTATAAATTCTGTGTGAGTTTTCAATAAATAGTTCCAGTTCTCACACAAGCTATTGCTGAATAGTCTTGTATGCTGCGGTTATAATATCTGGTTCCTATGTCCAGACTGGAGGAAGTGGTATACTGATGGAAGCACCAAAGCAGGGTGCTGGATGGTCCCAACACACGATTCTTGTATTTAAGCAATATTTATTTAGCCTGAAGTTAAGCTTTAAAAAAGTCATCATGTTTTATCTTGTGAACGAACAAGTTAAAGTTTATAAATATAAGTAGCTGAAACCTGCTTAAAGCTTTTTTGAAAGCAACAGTTGGCAACCCCAATAAAAGTTTTATTCAACTAGGATGTTTTATAACTATTATACATCTCCTGTTTATTTAGAACATTCTGCACTCCTGTGACCCATTTTCAGCAGGCAGCGGGCTAAAGCCTGCTGTTGGCTGACGTCATAGAGCCGGTCCAGGTTGGGGCAAGATCACTACAATAACGTCGGGATCCGCCCACAACCCTGGACCGCCACCTGGCGGGCCACTGAGAGCCTGAGCCAGCCACTTCCTCCCCCTCCACAGCCCAGCGCTCAGAGGAGAGAGCCGATGACTGACTGTCACTAGCTTTCTGCTAACTAGAGCTAGAGCTCTGAGAACCAAGCCATCATCATGGTTTGATCGCTTGGTCCTCAGTCTCAGAGCCAGCGGGGGACAGATGCAGCATCTGACCAATGCTGCATCCACCTAGATAAGTATGATTTTGAAAAAAAAAAACCTCCATACTTATTTTTTAATGGGTTATAGATGTTATAATTCAGACAGGCCAGCAAATGACAACTGCAATGCAACATTGAGCTAAAGAGAGTCTACAGCAGCAAAGTTGATCACAGATGTCAATAGGGAACTCTCCTGGTGCCTCTAGGCAGATCAATTGCACAGGTGTAGCTTGGAGCAAAGGAGATGGGGGATGGAGACTCTGAAGCTTCCTGCAGTCTGGGTCCATACAATTCTGCTAAGTATGCATCTGTGGCAGGGATGGGGCTGTGTTACGTAAGGGGGAAGCAAAAAAGTTAACTGGACTTGTAGTTACTCTATAAGGTGCTTTGATCTCCTTCTGACTTGCTTCTGTTATTCTTAAATTAGTTGTAAACCTATGAAATTAAACATGAGCAAAGCAAAGCCCTATAGTGTGTACTTTCCTGAATCCAAAACACGGTGTGCTTGAGATTTTATGAGTCATAAAAATAAAACTATATATTACCTGTTCCTTGTTTGCCATTCCAATTCATACCTGTGAAATCCAAATATACATTACATGCTTGCATCCTTTCGAATCCTGGTTAGAATTAGCCTGCCTATGTTACGCCCCTTGTTACCATAAATGTACAAACGTAATAATAATGTGATACCTACTGTACATAATTATATGTATAAAAACCTTAAATTGTGTCAAATAAAACAGAATAGTTATTTTGGAAAGATGCTGAATGTATCTTTTGTGTCTGTTTCCCTACTGCAGTAGTTATTAATTTGGAACCACTAATCAATCAATGAGGCTAGGAGCTACCTATCTTTAAAATGTCCAGAGCACAATTTTGAAAATAAAGCTTCTCCTAAATGAAACCTGTTATAAGAGAAATGTGTAGGCTGCTTTTCATTTTTGCTCAACTAGAACTTGTGTTTCAAGTGCTCTGAAAGTGTACAACTTGCCAGTGAAAATGCGCAGCAAGTTTACAAGACTTACAATTCAACACTGCCACAAATTTGTGGCAAGTTATCCTTGCTATCTGCGAATTTGTATGTACTGTGTGAGTATTGCAGCATGAAGAATTTAATAAAATGCAAAAAAAAAAAAAATAGCATAGATGATAACTGTACTCTTGAAAACAATGGTACAGATCTTCCCATGCAGTCTAGGAACAGTTAGATGGTAAATTCTTGGATATGCATGAAGGAGCGCCTGATACAAAGTTCATTTCAACTACATTAAACTACTACACTTCATTTCTGTTGTTCATGTTTGTTCTGTTCATTTGTGGGCAAGTCCGTTCCGTCGGAACTCCGTTGGGAAGACCGTCAGACCTTTTCTGCCCGAAAGTCCGGTCATGTGTATGCGGCATAAGTGGCATAGACATTTTCAAGTTGTAAAAAAACCCCAGGGCTAAATTACAGCTAAATGTGTGTTAACTCTGTATACAGCGTTAAGCTGCATCAAGCATTTTTAAGCTGTAGTAATTGGATTTGGTAGTGGAAAATAGAAAAGAACAGAGAAATGCTGCTTAGCGCTAACGCGGCTAAGCGCGCATTAATGGCAATGCAATACATGCATACATCACTGACTGTAGAAACTTCACACTCGACCTCATGCAACTTGGATTATGTGCCTCTCCACTCTTCCTCCAGACTCTGGGACTTTGATTTCCAAATGAAATGCAAAATGTTTCACAGTCAGTGATGATTTGGGGAGCCATGTCATCTGCTGGTGTCGGTCCAATGTGTTTGATCAAGTCCAAAGTCAGCGCAGCCTTCTACCAGGAAATTCTAGAACACTTCATGCTTCCCTCTGCTGAACAGTTTTATGGAGATGCTGATTTCATTTTCCAGCAGGACTTGGCACCTGATCACACTGCCAAAAGTACCAATACCTGGTTTAATGATCATAGTATCACTGTGCTTGATTGGCCAGCAAACTCGCCTGACCTAAACCCCATAGAGAATCTGTAGGGTATTGTCAAGAGAAAGATGAGAGACACCAGACCCAACAATGCAGACAAGCTGAAGGCCACTATCAAAGCAACCTGGGCTTCCAAAACACCTCAGCAGTGCCACAGGCTGATCGCCTCCATACCACCCTGCATTAATGCAGAAATTCATACAAAAGGTGCCCGATCAAGTATTGGTGTAGTGCATACTATACTGTACATGGACATACTTTTCAGGAAACCAACATTTTTGTATTAAAAATCCTTTTTTGTATTGGTCGTATGTATTATTCTGATTTTCTAAGATATTGAATTTTTGGTTTTCACTAGCTGTAAGCCATAATCATAAAAATGTAAAAAACCAAATGCTTAAATATATCACTCTGTGTGTAAGGCATCTATATAAAATATATGATTTTCACCTTTTGAATTGAATTATTGAAATACATGAAACTTTTGATAATATTTACATTTTTTGAAGTGCACCTGTATATTCTTAGATATTGTGAATGGTTTATGTTTCTAATAAAACCCATTGTGGCAGCTATTTTCTCTCAAGCCCTAATACTGGCTCTGGTTGACAGCAGTGGGAGTCAATGGCTCCTGCTGCTGTATCTGAGCCAATCAGGAGCCAGAGATCCAAGAGAGAGCCTCAGCTCTTGTGCACTTTGCTGGATTGAGATCATTAAGCTCGGGTACATATTTAGGGGGGCCGCATGCAGAATTTTTTTTTACCGTACTGCATAGATGGCATTACGGTAAAACCCTTCTAGTTTTGTAACAATTTTAAGGAATACATTGGTATTCTCTCATCACTATCAGCCTACTAATTGGACTATGAAAAAAGAGCAGCAAATTGATGACATCACTTTATCCTATCAGGATGTTATTTGTCAACCCCTTTCTTTAGAGTACATCTGATTGGCTTTCAGTGCCACCCCTTCCTCTCCAAGACTTTTAGGGAATTGCAAGCAGCTGAAACCAAATCAAATTCAGGTACTTACACTAGCTGCATTTTTATATTTGATACAACTTGGCGTTCTGCTTTAAATACAATCCATTACAACAGATTTCTAATTGGAGTTATATATAAACATAGAACTAAATATTACCAGCTCCAGAATTAACACCAAAACCCATTCCTGCAAAATACAAATATGCAACTTTTATTAAAAAAAAAGATCATCATATTACATTCCACACAGCTGCTTATATATTGTACAGATTTAGTATAAACATACAATGCTTTTTTATCATCTCTAACAAAGCAATACAACAATACACACCTTCAGCTATGCAACCTGAACAAATGGCACCTTTCCCTGAAATCATGGCACCATAAGAAACATTTTGTAAATAGAACAGGGTGGTTTGACAAACGTTCCCACTTTCCATCATATGTTGGACAATCAAGATGTGCCTTGACACATCCCAAAGTAATAGATTTAAGTGAGTTACTTGAGTGATATGTTCCTGGCAAAGGTCTGAAATTTCCCCCCGCTGTCTCAGTACTCATGCTGAATGGAGAACTCTGGCTCAGAAGGGAAAGTGTCAGACCTCTGCAGAGAGACCATTGCTTCTCTACATAGAGCAGGGATCCTTCTCTGCAGTATGCTGGTACAGGATATGTTTTTGTACCCAGGTTTTGGCTGATATCTAAATAAAACAAACTGTAGCCACCCTGCCTTAAGCAGGATTGTCCAAACATTAAGTTCTGGATGACTGTAGTCAGAAAATGCCAATTTGTTTTCTGTGGTTTGTTCAGTTTTCCTTAAGTCCAGCCTTGCTGTCAGTTCTTCCTTCTGTCAGTAGTTAGCACTGTCACCTCTGGTATTAGTGAGAGATCTCACAGTAGTTATCAATTATGAATATGCATATCTTTTTTCAGCCAACCACTAGGAATTTCCTTTGCCAGCAGTGCATTATGGGAAAGGGTAAACATTTTCGAGGCTGGCTGATCCAAGTATCTTCCCCCTAGTTTCGGGCCTGGGGAGGGTGCGTGTGATGGAGCTGCCACTGCTGTGAGTCTGCCTGCCTAAAGGGGACTTGATGTCTTTAAACCTGGAGCTGAGGCCTGGTGCTGCTGATCTTTACTGGAGGCAAGATGGAGCCCCATGGAGACTGGGTGACTCCCGTAGAAGATTAGGAACAGGGTGGAGTCCCATGGAGGTTGGTCAACTCTTCTGGAGATAAATGGTCGCTGATCATATTGTTCACATAAGGATGTTAAAACACAGGAGTGTCAGATTCGAGCTAATGGCCCTTTTTCTTGTGCTGTGACAAGTGACGGAGTTATGCTTTAATCTTGAGCATCTGCACCCCTAAACTTCTCTTCCATTGATAGTAATAAATCTTTTTGTGTTTTCACCTAAAAGTGACTGGCGGCCATCTGTCTTTATGTCCCACTATGCCCAAGAGATCTACCTCTGCGATGAAATGTCAGCCCACCCTGTCTCTGGGGGTTATCACCATGCCTCCTAGGGTCAGGGGGTGCCAAAGAACTGTAAAAGTTTGCACACCTTTTGTTCTGATGAACCTGGAATGTATTTAGCTGATTTAGACTGAAAGATCAACTGGGCTTTAATAGAAAATACAGAAAAACATGTTTCTTGAATTAAAGCAGAACTAAACTCTCCTAAATGCTGAGGATGCCACTATCTTAAGCTTACAATGGATGTTAAAATCTGATTGTACAATTTCCTTTAAGCTGGCCATACACTATACATATTTATTGTACTTTGTACATTCTCTTTTAGATTTACCAAATCTATGTAAAAATGAACTGAAACCTAAACAATATATTCAATCAGATTGTATGTTGTATGGTCATCCTTAGATCTACGGACTGTGGATCAATATAGTGTAAGGGCCTGTCTGATTGGATACAAATTGATTTTGCATAGTTTATGTAGGTCCTCACAATACAGTTTTGGCAAATGTAGAGTTGATTGTACAAAGATTGTACAGTCAGATTGCAGTCGCCATGGTGCTGCACACCAGCCATGACACCAGCCGCTTGAAAGATGGAATCAAAATCTGACATAGGACACTGGTAATTGTGATGATTATCACTAGAGGTGTGCATTGAATACCCTGAGCATGTGCTAGTAGGCAGAATGCATATGAAAACACTGCAGGAAAAAAAAATGTTATGTCTGATTAAGAATCGAATTACATTTGTTGAACTTTTTTTTATTCCAACTTTCTTTTGGCAAAGTAGGTTTAGTTCTTCCATTTGAAATATAACTGTAGCGGAAGACATTTTGGATCAAATGTCATACGCATGTAAATTTAGTTTTTGCCTCGGAACAGTATGGGTTCTAAGGGTTGATTGTGTAGGTTAGGCCTTAACCCCAGTCTGGCCAGGCTGTGTTTGAAGTTCTGCCTGTTCATGTGAACCGTGAGGTGCATATGACAGGCCAGAACCAGGTCTGGCTGGATGTTTAAATATCAGCCTTCTCGGAACCAATCAGTGGGAGTGCCGGGGCCCGTTGAGGAGTCTGGGAAGGGGTACTTAAGGGGTATGAGTCACGTGTTTGGGAGAGAGGAGTTCGTGAGACCAGTTGGGTCTGGTCTGGTTCCAGGACCAGGGTAACTCTGTGAGGGGTCCCGGTCACGGGGTGTTCAATACCCCGCAACATGTTTCTGTGGAAGGCCCCTGATAGACCCATCTGGTCTGGGGTAGGGATCCGTCTGTTCCCGAGGTCTCACACCCGGCAGGTCCGAGGCGCAGTAACTGAGGGAGGATTCAAGGTGTCCGGGTGTGCTCTTGGCTTGGAGAGGCACCACAACTCATGGAAGTGACCGGGGGAGGACTCTTCGGAGGAGGGCCAGCAAGTGGCATCCTGGGAAGTGCCTGTTACTGAGTTGGGAAGGACATTGATGAAGTCACGCTTTTCTAGTACCATTGAGGAGACAGGAAACGTTCCAGGTACTGAGGAAAAGGTTCCTGTTCACCTTTGGTTACAACTTGTCCACGTTCACGGGACTGTTTCAAGTTTTGAGTCACCGTGCTGACTGCCATGATCTCTGGCTAGAGATCTGTTCAGCCTTGAAGTACCCAGCTGCAAGTGGCTACTCTCTGGGTGGAATTAGAGACTTTGCTAGAACTGCAGTTCAGTGTGCCTGAGTTCTTCACCCGTGCCCTCTGTTCCCTAAGAGATTGTGTTGTTTGGAAGTTAATATCGCAAAATAAAACCCTTTAAAGAGGACTTCATCTGTGTCAGTGTTCAAGTCGTTGGGTATCAACCCTGGGAACCCCTAGACGTGGAAGAGCAGGCCGAGAGAAGGTAACTGGTAAGCCCAACAAGTCAAGGCTGCACAGCAAAGGTTGTGGCCGCTACATAACCAATTACTGTATACTTATATTTGTACTAGTTTATGGTTTTAAATGTAGAAAAAAAACAAAACACAATATTACCAGCTCCAGGGTTTCCACCCATATTCATTCCTGCAAAATACAAAAATGTATCTTTTTCAAAAAGGTTTTCTTATATCCCATGCAGCTGTCTATAGAATATACAAATCATTTAAATTAAAGAAAAAAGTTATTACCTGCTCCAGGGTTTGTACCCCAGTTTATTCCTGTAAAATTCAAATAAGCTACTTTAAAAAAAAGATTTTCCTATAACCTGAGCAAATTTATACTTCCTGTACTTCCAGTTTAATAGCGCTGTGCTGCCTCCCTCTTATTCTACTTGACAAGGTAGTCTTATTACTCATTGATTTTTTTTTATTTCAACTTTCTTTTGGCAAAGTGGGTTTAGTTCTTTTTTTAAATATAACTCATTACTGTATACTTATATTGGGAATAGCATTTGGTTTTAAATGTAGAAAAAATAAAAAAAAACACAATATTACCGGCTCCAGGGTTTCCACCCATATTCATTCCTGTAAAATACAAAAATATATCTTTTTCAAAAACTTTTTCTTATATCCCATGCAGCTGTCTATAGAATATACAAATCATTTAAATTAAAAGAAATAAAACAGTTATTACCTGCTCCAGGGTTTGTACCCCAGTTTATCCCTGTAAAATTCAAATAAACTGCTTTAAAAAAAAAAAAAAGATTTTCCTATAACCAGAGCGGATTTATACTTCCTGCCCTTCCAGTTTAATAGTGCTGTGCTGCCTCCCTCTTATTCCACTTGACAAGGTAGTCTTATTATCCCACTAACTTTATCCCCTGCTGTCACTCCTGGCTCTTCCCTCTATGAATGCCCCCATAGCAAGCTACTTGCTATGGGGGTACTTGTGCATGCTCACTCTCGATCCCTGCTCTGTGTCTCCATAAGACACATAGAGTGGGTCTCAACCTCGACCTGGGGAGGCACACCTGAGAAGACTGGGAGAGAGCAGTCTGGGATCGGTGCAGAACCAGAAGAGTGGACTGTGGAACAATGGGCAGGGCAGAGGTGACTGCAGCCATAAGGGCTGGCATGACCTGAAGAGGTGGTGCTGGGAGCAGTAGCCACATGTGGGACAACTAGCACCAAGGACTGATCACCATATGGATCCTAAGTTCCTACCCACAAAGGAAACTTGCAAGGCCTGGCTGAGCCAATGTCAGGCCTAAATTGTGCTAGTTGGTCCTGGAAGTACAAGCAAGTGATGTGCTTGAGGTGTTGAGGAGGAATAGTCTGCAAGCAAGTGTTGTGCTGGAGTGTAAATACAAGGAGTGTATATAGTTGGTCCTGTGTAAATATTCTGCAATTCAGTGGGCATCCCATATTCCCTTATCTCATCCAAGTTAATTCCCCTCAATAAAAAAACAAAAAAAACAAAACAAAATAACAAGTGCCTGGCTGGGCAGGGTGACAGGTGGACTACAACACTCAGCAGCCCTCACAAGGGTACCACTACATATACATATAATGCTATTTTACCATCGCTAACATGACAATCCAACAATTCGCACCTTCAGGTATACCACCTGAACAAATTGCACCTTTCCTTTAATTATAGGAGAATGTTAAGGATTATGCAAATGATACAAGGTGGTTTTACAAACTTTCACCATATATTGCAACATTAAGATCTGCCTTGACATATCCCATGGTCGTAGATTTTAGCGAATTAGTTACTTGGGTTCATGTTGAGGTATGTTCCTGGTAAAGGCCTGAAACTCCCTGCCCCCCGCTGACTCAGAGCTCATGCTGATTGGAGAACTCTGGCTCATAAGGGGGAGTGTCAGACCTCTGACTGATATCTTAATAAAATAAACTATAGTCACCAAGTCTTAAAGGGATGTTACGGCCGCAATTCTATTTTATTTTTAAAATCAGCAGCTACAAACACCGTAGCTGCTGACTTTTAATAAGGACAATTACCTGTCCAACGAGCCCGCGATGTCGCCCCCCCCCCCCCCCCCCCGAGGCCGATCCGTCCATCAGATCGGCTGCCAGCGCCTCCATCTTAACAAAGGGAAACAGGCCCCTTTCCTACTGCGCATGCGCGAGTCGCGCTGCGCTTTGCGAATGGCCCTGTTGTTTTCTGGGACACACACATGTCCCAGATGGCAACGGGGCCACTCGCCGAAGAGGAGGAAGCGCCGGGGAATAGGAAGAGGCAGATTAGGAAGACTGCTTAGCAACAGGGGTTTCAGGTAAAATATATATTTTTTTAAATGTTAAGAATATTAAAGCAATTTATTATTTTAGGGTGGCCCCCCGCTTTAAGCAGGATTGTTGAAACATTAAGTCCTGGATAACTGTAGTCAGCCAATGTAGTCTTGTAGTTTGTTCAATTCCCCCCCAAGCCCAGCTTGGCTGGCAGTTTTACCTTCTTAAACAAAAAAAGAGAAGTATTGAAATTTCTGATCCCAAAAACCCACAAATGCTGATGGGCACGTATAATAAGAATCAGTGACATACACCTATGATAAAAATAAACATATAAAGTATAAACACCCAGTGTATGAACAATGAGTCCGTATAAAGAACAAGAAGGGGTTAACGTGAGACCAAAAAAAAAAGTCCTCTGGGTAAAAACCACACTAATCCTGGAAATCCAAATATGGGAGCAGTTATGTTCAATCCACCACCAACACACGATAAGATTTACTGCTTACCAGATATGAATGACCCCCCACTACAGAGGGTCACACGGGGCTTTATAGGGATGGACGTCACTTCCAACCACAAGGTAAAAGGGGTTCCTCGATGTCTTCCTGGCTTCGCTCTTTTAGGAACTCTTGGGAAGAAAACTCACTCCCGGACACTCAACTCAGTAGTCCAAACAGACTCAGAGCCAGGGGCATCAAAACCATAGGGAAAAGATAAAGCTCAAAATAGTGTAAAACCCTTTTTATTTTAAGATAAAAATATAAAAATACACTTACAAGTGTGTAAAAGAAAAAAGCGCCTTAAGTCCGTGGCGCCGGCCGGACACACACGGACAAACTCGTTCTCCTGGAACCCGTCACAAAACCGAGGTGAATGTAGCGCACCGCTCAGCCCTATGCGTTTCGCAACAAAATTGCGTCATCCAGGGGCACGAGCGGCACGCTGTGTCACCTCCATTTATATGTCTCTAATCATCTGAGCCTCACTCTGGGCGCCTGGCTTTTCCCGCCAAAACCAAGCCTCGTCTTGGAATCAGCGTCTGATTCGTCAGGCAGTGATTCCAAAGGTCAATCCACAAGGTTGGGCCCACCCACACTTGCGCATCTGAGGGAGTCGTGTATTTGATACAGTGCCCTTGCGGCCTCCAATATGTGGGGAGGACCAAAAGGGCACTGAAGACGAGACTCAATGAGCATGTTGGTAATATTAGGAGAGGCTTTGACAAGCATCCGGTGTCACGCCATTTTGACCAAGTACACCATAGAGACCCCTCCAATACACTATATGTCGGTATCGATAAGTACAGACCTCACTGGAGGGGCGGTTCACTGGTCAGGGAGATTTCTAGACAAGAAATGGCCTGGATCCACAGGCTCAAAACTTATGTGCCTTTTGGTATGAATGTTGACACGGACGTGAACGCCTTCATAAATAATTCGTGAGGACGCTCACGTCCTTGCCTCATTCTCCTGTCCATTCTATGGATGTTCTTCAGGAAGTTAGGTGTCTCATACAGTACAATCGTGCTAGATATATTCGCGATACCTATAAAAATAATTTTACCATGTTCTTTAATGTTTTTGTTTGTAATATTGTTGAATTTATTTTTGCCATCTGTTTACCATTGTCAGTTACTACACGATTTGGTTTATTGTTTTGCCATATCTTTTGTGAGCTCTTCTCATTGGACCTGCGCTCTGGGCCGGCGGCTCTAAGACAATTTTGGGGCCATCTATGATGGGGTTCCTATAGCCACAATCTGACAAATATTTGACATATCCTGAGTTTGCAGTTAAGATGTAGGAGACACATGTTGTTGCGATAATTTATAAAGGAAACACACCATGCACTATTGAGTGACCTTATAGTGAATTATTGAACACTTTAGATCGCCCATCCAGTGTTATGATCTAGATACCAACACAGACCAGCTATGTGAGTTTGGTGTATGTGGTGGATGTAGTTATGTCATTAGTTCACTGGGGGCGCAGTTCTGGTTGTTGCCACTGCGAGTTATGGGTTGTGTATTTGATTCTGTTAAATGACCCTGCACATGCGCAGGGGGTATGCGGACGGATGTAAGGAAGCGTCGGGTCTCTTGTTACGCCGCGCCGTAGGCGGCGTGGAGCCATTAGGGCGGGACCATCATAGTCACATATTGGAAGTGACCTCATGTGACGCGAACGAGGCTTGGTTGGTGCAGGTACAGTTTCCGATCGGGTGACCGGAAGTTACCGAAAACGGAAGTGGGGCATACGTCCGAGAATTAACGACCGGAAGTGAGGCATGGGTGATCCCGATGGGACGCCCTGCACACGTACCGGTCGCTCTTTCTTCTTCTTTCGATCTGCACCACTGGACAGGGCTGGTGTCCTGTATTTACAAATAAAAGAGGGATATTTTGGGGAGTTTGTGTATTAAACATTAGTAGTTGGACTATTGGGCGACGCAGGACCGGAAGTCATGTCAGAACGATAGTGAGGCTTGGATATCCGGGATGGTTACAAACCGGAAGTGGGGCTAATGACACGGTCTTGGCGTTCCATACACACTCCTTTCCCCCCCCCCCTCCCCCTTCTGTCGTTCCTTTGGCCAGCATAAGGGTATGTATCTGTATAGTTGGGATACATGGCCCATATGACATATTGAG
This sequence comes from Lithobates pipiens, assembly GCF_037356315.1. NCBI lineage: Eukaryota > Metazoa > Chordata > Amphibia > Anura > Ranidae > Lithobates > Lithobates pipiens. The sequence goes on along the minus strand of NW_027507785.1, from coordinate 264,685,655 downwards.
ACACTGGCAGTGCCTAATTTAATTCAGCTGAGTATTAGAACGGACATGACAGGTTACATATGAGGGCGGGGTGTGGGTGGGCCCAACCTTGTGGATTGACCTTTGGAATCACTGCCTGACGAATCAGACGCTGATTCCAAGACGAGGCTTGGTTTTGGCGGGAAAAGCCAGGCGCCCAGAGTGAGGCTCAGATGATTAGAGACATATAAATGGAGGTGACACAGCGTGCCGCTCGTGCCCCTGGATGACGCAATTTTGTTGCGAAACGCGTAGGGCTGAGCGGTGCGCTACATTCACCTCGGTTTTGTGACGGGTTCCAGGAGAACGAGTTTGTCCGTGTGTGTCCGGCCGGCGCCACGGACTTAAGGCGCTTTTTTCTTTTACACACTTGTAAGTGTATTTTTATATTTTTATCTTAAAATAAAAAGGGTTTTACACTATTTTGAGCTTTATCTTTTCCCTATGGTTTTGATGCCCCTGGCTCTGAGTCTGTTTGGACTACTGAGTTGAGTGTCCGGGAGTGAGTTTTCTTCCCAAGAGTTCCTAAAAGAGCGAAGCCAGGAAGACATCGAGGAACCCCTTTTACCTTGTGGTTGGAAGTGACGTCCATCCCTATAAAGCCCCGTGTGACCCTCTGTAGTGGGGGGTCATTCATATCTGGTAAGCAGTAAATCTTATCGTGTGTTGGTGGTGGATTGAACATAACTGCTCCCATATTTGGATTTCCAGGATTAGTGTGGTTTTTACCCAGAGGACTTTTTTTTTGGTCTCACGTTAACCCCTTCTTGTTCTTTATACGGACTCATTGTTCATACACTGGGTGTTTATACTTTATATGTTTATTTTTATCATAGGTGTATGTCACTGATTCTTATTATACGTGCCCATCAGCATTTGTGGGTTTTTGGGATCAGAAATTTCAATACTTATATGTTTTGTATCACGTATATGTATTTACACATATAGGGTTGCCATACCCTATATAATATCTATTTCAATATTTACTTGCATATTTTGCACTAGCAGTTGGTTGTATTTACTAATATCTATTTCAATATTTATTTTTATATTATTGCACAAATAGTTGGTTGTATTTGCTTTGGTATCCATTTAGCGCGGCTTATGATTTTTCGTTTTCTTATTTGCATGCATGTGACATAGCGAAGCCGCAGCTGAATATCCTCACAGGAATTTCTTTATATATTTACACATTTACATATTCACATTCTTAACCTTAGCGCAGTTATTTTCTTTTTTCCTTTAAAAAAAGAGAAGTACCAGTGCGCACAGCCTAGTAGCTAAAGAAATTGCCAGGAAGCTGCCAACATAAAAAAGTGATCTCAGCACAATAAAGTAAATAGTTGTAAATGATATATGGCGCTACCTCACTCTCTAAAATAATAAATAATAAACGATAATAAATGATTAATTTAATATTTTTTCACTGGTTTAATTATTTATTATTTTAGAGAGTGAGGTAGCGCCACATATCATTTACAACCAGTTCTCCCCTCTATCAGTAGGGGGCACTGTCACCTCTAGTATTAGTGAAAGATCTCACAGTAGATATGGATTATGAATTTTTCATATCTTTTCCCAGCCCACCACTAGGCGTTTCCTTTGATAGTGGTGCATTATGGGAAAGGGTATAAATATTTGGGGTTGGCTGATGCAAGTCTCTTTGCCATCTCTTCACCCCCCACTCTCAGGCCTGGTGAGGGTGCATGTGATAGAGCTGCCGCTGCAGGCATTTTACAAATGTTTTTAAAGCATTTTAGAAGTGTATTACAAGCATTTCAGGCATTTTTTGTTTGGCCAACAGAAAGCACAAGGGCAGGGATATGCAATTAGCGGACCTCTAGCTGTTGCAAAACTACAGTCCCATCATGCCTCTGGCTCTGGGTGTTATGCTGGTGCTGTCAGAGTCTTGCTATGCCTCATGGGACTTGTAGTTCTGGAACAGCTGGAGGTCCGCTAATTGCATATCCCTACACTAGGGGGAGGAAAGAGAGAGGAAATTAGGGGTTGGAAAGCTGCTGTTTGAGCAGAAATCGAGCCACAAATTGCTTGTCAGACATTTATATTAAAGATTATGGGTTAAAAAACACTTGGAATCTGACAAAAAGAAGTTGGCGTACTTTTTTGAGAGACAGTCATTTTGCTTCAGGTGACAGAATGCTCAGATGTGAACAGGGGCCTTTGAAATGAAATGGATTTGGCTTGTTGAGCATTTTAGAGCTACAAGCAACTTATGCAGGTGTGAACGTGGCCTAAAGAAGATTATACAATCAGATTATCTATTGTATGCTCATCATTTGATCTACCAACAGCGGTGTAGTGTAAGGGTCTGCCTTGTTGGATACTAATTGATTGCATAGTAGACATGTGCATTCGATTTAGTCCGAATGCATTTTCGTCCGAATTTCAGCTATTTTCGTTTTCGTTTTGACTAACGATAACGAAAGCACAGAATCCAAAAAACGAAAGATCTGACATAAAAAAATGCTTTATTTTCGTTTTCATTGTTACAACAGTTCGATATAGAATAGGAGATTCGATGTGACTCTGACAATAACAATCTGTGTCTATAGAACCTGTGGTCGAATGTGCCTAACCTTACCTCTATTAGTCCAAGATTATATAGAGAAAATATTCGAGAAAAAAGATTTGACAGAGAGAAAAGATTCTGCAAGTTACTGTCCTAAAAAGTGTTTGGGGACTCGGGTCCTGCCCCAGGGGACATGGATCAATGCAAAAAAAAGTTTTAAAAACGGCTGTTTTTTCGGGAGCAGTGATTTTAATAATGATTAAAGTGAAACAATAAAAGTGTAATATTCCTTTAAATTTCGTAGCGGGGGGGGGGGGGGGGGTGTGTCACTCGCAGCTATTATGAATTGTCGGCTCCGTAATACAGAGAACTCTCATTGAAAGTCATTGATAAAAAAATAAATAAATAAAAAGCGTGGGGGTCCCCCAAATTCAATTACCAGGCCCTTCAGGTCTGGTATGGATATTAAGGGGAACCCTGCCTCAAATTTAAGAAAAAATTTGACGTGGGGTTCCCCCTAAATATCCATAACCAGACCCTTCAGGTCTAGTATGGATATTAAGGGAAACCCCGCGTCAAATTTAAAAAAAATTGACGTGGGGGTCCCCCTAAAAATCCATACCAGACCTTTTATCCGAGCACGCAACCTGGCAGGCCACAGGAAAAGAGGGGGGGACGAGAGAGCGCCCCCCCTCCCTCCTGAACCGTACCAGGCCACATGCCCTCAACATTGGGAGGATGCTTTGGGGGTCTGTGACCCCTCAAAGCACCTTGTCCCCATGTTGATGAGGACAAGGGCCTCATCCCCACAACCCTGGCCGGTGGTTGTGGGGGTCTGCGGGCGGGGGGCTTATCAGAATCTGGAAGCCCCCTTTAACAAGGAGACCCCCAGATCCTGCCCCCCCCCCTGTTTGAAATGGTAAGGGGGTACAAAAGTACCCCTACCATTTCACAAAGAAAGTGTAAAAAATAGTTAAATAAGACAAACACACTTTTGAAAAATTCCTTTATTAAAAATAAAAAAAATAAAAAAAAGATTCCAGCGGTGGTAATCCACTCTTACTCTCCAGCGATGGCTCATCTGAATTAGCGCAGCGAATCCATCCTTCTGTCTCCACGGAGGAGACACTGCAGGGATTCCGGCGGCCTGACGTTTCTTATATACGGAGGGCGGGGCCACCCGTCACCTGACCCCGCCCCCTCTGACGCAAGGGGAAACCCGGGGTTCCCTGTGACGTATGGGTGACCCCGCACCCCTCTGATGTAACACAGGCAGGTTTCCGTTACATCAGAGGGGGGCGGGGTCACCCATACGTCACAGGGAACCCCGGCTTTCCCCTTGCGTCAGAGGGGGCGGGGTCAGGTGACGGGTGGCCCCGCCCTCCGTATATAAGAAACGTCAGGCCGCCGGAATCCCTGCAGTGTCCGTCACTGGATAGCAAGAGTGGCTTACCACCGCTGGAATCTTTTTTATTTTTTTTTATTTTTAATAAAGGAATTTTTCAAAAGTGTGTTTGTCTTATTTAACAATTTTTTACACTTTCTTTGTGAAATGGTAGGGGTACTTTTGTACCCCCTTACCATTTCAAACAGGGGGGGCGGGATCTGGGGGTCCCCTTGTTAAAGGGGGCTTCCAGATTCTGATAAGCCCCCCGCCCGCAGACCCCCACAACCACCAGCCAGGGTTGTGGGGATGAGGCCCTTGTCCTCATCAACATGGGGACAAGGTGCTTTGAGGGGTCACAGACCCCCAAAGCATCCTCCCAATGTTGAGGGCATGTGGCCTGGTACGGTTCAGGAGGGAGGGGGGCCGCTCTCTAGCCCCCCCTCTTTTCCTGCGGCCTGCCAGGTTGCGTGCTTGGATAAAGGGTCTGGTATGGATTTTTAGGGGGACCCCCACGTCATTTTTTTTTAAAATTTGACGCGGGGTTCCCCTTAATATCCATACCATACCTGAAGGGTCTGGTTATGGATATTTAGGGGGAACCCCGCATCAAATGTTTTCTTAAATTTGAGGCAGGGTTCCCCTTAATATCCATACCAGACCTGAAGGGCCTGGTAATTGAATTTGGGGGACCCCCACGCTTTTTTTTTTTTTATCAATGACTTTCAATGAGTGTTCTCTGTATTACGGAGCCGACAATTCATAATAGCTGCGAGTGATTTTAAAGGACTTTTTTTCCTGCATAAATGACACTTTGTGCAGGGACAGTTCTAAGCACCAGACACATGCGCCCCTTCACAGGCATACTATAGACACCCCCCCCCCCCCCTATGAATTTTTTAAAGGAATATTACACATTTATTGTTTCACTTTAATCATTATTAAAATCACTGCTCCCGAAAAAACTGCCGTTTTTAAAACCTTTTTTTGCATTGATCCATGTCCCCTGGGGCAGGACCCGGGTCCCCAAACACTTTTTAGGACAGTAACTTGCAAATTAGTCTTTAAAATTAGCATTAGATTTTGAACGTTGGAGTCCCATAGACTTTAATAGGGTTCTAAAGTTCACACGAAGTATGCTATATACTAGCTCCGTCGAATCTTCTTTATACATTCGACAGACACCATAAGCCTTCAAAGACAGATTCGACCGTAATTCATGTGGATTTTCGGACGAATGCAATTTTTGAACGAAAAACGAAATAAATAAAAACGAATTTCGGGAGTAACTAAATAAATAAATTTTTCGGACGAAAACGAAATTCCGAAATGAAATATTTTACTCTGCACATGTCTATTGCATAGTTCATGTAGGTCCTCATAATACAGTTTTGGCAAATGTAGAGTTGATTGTACAAAAATTGTACAGTCAGATAGCAGTCGCCTTGGTGCTGCACACCAGCTATGACGCCAGCCTCATTAAAGATGGAATCAAAATCTGACATAGCACACTGGTATTTGTGATGATTATCACTAGAGGTGTGCATTGAATACCCTGAGCATGTGTTAGTAGGCAGAATGCATATGAAAACACTGCAGGATTTTTTTTTATGTCTGATTACGAATTTAATTGCATTTGTTGAACTTTTTTTATTTCAACTTTCTTTTGGAAAAGTGGGTTTAGTTCTTCTTTAAATATAACCCATTACTGTATACTTATATTTGGAATAGTTTATGGTTTTATATGTAGAAAAAATAAAAAACACAATATTACCGGCTCCAGGGTTTCCACCCATATTCATTCCTGTAAAATACAAAAATGTATCTTTTTCAAAGAGGTTTTCTTATATCCCATGCAGCTTTCTATAGAATATATAAATAATTTACATTAAAGAAAAAGAAAAAAGTTATTACCTGCTCCAGGGCCTGTACCCCAGTTCATTCCTGTAAAATTCAAATAAGCTGCTTTAAAAAAAGATTTTCCTATAACCAGAGCAAATTTATACTTCCTGTCCTTCCAATTTAATAGCGCTGTGCTGCCTCCCTCTTATTCCACTTGACAAGGTATTCTTATTATCCTACTAATATTATCAGATGTAAAGTCCCCCAAGGAATGCTGAGACTGGGTGCAGAGAGCTTGAACTCTCAGGCCGTTTTTCTATAGAAAGTGAAGGCACACCAAGGCTGTTAGGGGGTAGAGGGGTTGAGACAGATTCAACACTCTACACACAAAGGAGTAAAAATAAACTTTCACAAACCTCTACTAGCAAGTTCTTCTACAAATACACAATAAACTATTTCAGTAACAAAAAATGCACACATTTTGCAGAGCTATCAACAATAAGGACCCGGCTAGATTGCATGGACAGGCAGTTCAGCAGTCTGGAACCTTTTTACCATGTGTTCAATAAGTAAAAAGTTGACTTGTAATTTATTACCTGTTTGTGATGGTGCATCCAATTGCTTTCCTGGTAAAAGTATAAAAAAGTTATATGATCATGACATTCTAAATGTATTTTTGAGCTAATAATTAATAACAAGGTCACCAATTAACAAATACGCGTTAATAAGTGTGCGCTAAACAGTGGCATATCCAGGGTATGTCAGATATGGCAAATGCCATGGGCGCCATATGAAGGGGCGCTCCTGAGTGGCTGGGCAGAAAGGCACTTGTAGAGATCTCTTCTTAAAATGGCCCTGGTATCGCTCACTGTCAGCCAGGGTTGGGATCCTGGCCAGTGGAGACTGCTTTAGGTCGTTCACCACTGGCCCCTGGCTCACTGCCCAAACTGGTTTCTAACCAGGGCCCACCTGGCGTCTAACAACCAGTGACATCACGAGCAGGAGAGAGGCAGAGACCAGCAGTCAGTGCGGAGGAGATTTAACGTCCTCCTCTGCGCCCACTGCTTAGCTCCACCCACCTTCTCCCTGCATCTTCTCCGACATGCACAAGAATCATGTGAGGCGCTGACTGCAGTGCACAAAGGGAGAGAGGAGTTTAGGCAGTGGGGTCCCCCTAGATTATTTGCAAAATAGGCTGCCATGCAGGAGAGGGGAAAGGAGCCAGCAGGTGCTCTGTGCCCTCCCTCCTCTCCAGCTTCACAGTCCTGACACTGCAGCTCTTCTCTCCCAGTGGCTCTGTGTGTTTAGGAGCGCCCTGCAGCTTCCCCCCTCCTGTCCTGTCATTGACTATATAGAAGCAGCAGAAAGGAACCAGCAGCCTCATATTATAGGAACAGCTGCCACAGGACAAGAAAGAGTTAACAGCAGGAGATGATCCACCTCCTGCTGCTTACTGAGCCAATGGGAGCTGCTGTAATGCAATTGCATAATTTAATGGGGTTGTATACTGCTGGACTTTTTTTTTTTTTTTACCATGCAAGGTAAAGGTATAATCTGCTAGTGTGGATCACATACTAGCACATTCTGTTAAACTTACCTTAAAACAAAGCCCTCGCACACCCAGAAGTCAGCGCAGAAGGTGCTCTAATTTTTACTCATCTTGGTTCCGGGTTTGTGGGCTCTGTGACTGACCCGAGCCATGATAAAGTCATTCCCGTGCAAAGCCACCCTTTATGGCACAGGCACATGGCCAGTGGCCAGTCCTTCAGAGCGCATGCGCTAGTGATGTCACTGGCTCCATGTAATGTAAATATCTTATAAACTGCACATGTTTAGGAGATATTTACTGTACCTATAGGTAAGCCTTATTATAGACTTACCTATATGTAAAAGGCAGTAAAGGAAGTTTACTTCCACTTTTAGTGATGGTGGAGCCCTCCCTCTGAATACCATATACTGTATATGTGGTGTCCTGCAAACCAAATATACAACTTGATATCTTTCAAACAAATAACAATATCAAAATCTAAAATTGCAGCATATTAGTGACATTGACACCCCCTCAAAAAAATTTTGATAACAAGTTGCAATATATAAGTAATGGTAACACCCACTCAAGAAATAACATAACTCCACTTACAATAGAGGGTGTCACCATTACTAATATACTACAATTTTATATTTAGAAATTTTGCCTTGTCGTTTTGTTAGGTTTTTTTGTTAAGGTTATCTGAAAAATGGGTTTCAAATGTTTTGACAGGGGCGCAGTTTCAGTGCTTGCCATAGGCGCCATTTATACTAGATATGCCTCTGGCGCTAAACAGACAACTCTGGTATAAATAGACTCTAAAGCTGGCTATAGATGGATCAAAATTCCTGCTGAACCGGAAAACATTTTGATCGATCTATGGTCATTCCCACTCCAGAAAAGTTGATCTAACGATCAACTTCTCTTGAACGGGAATATAGCAAAATTTTCACTCGATCAGCTTATCAAATGGCTGCAGCTCTGATCAGTGTATTCTGACAGTGGAGGAGACGTGCTGTCAGAATACAACAGTGCTGCAGGGAGGATTTCTCCACCTTGTTTGTGCTGATAAGGGAATCTGTTCAGGTTTTTTTGACCAGCTGGCTGACTGATCACCAAAAAAAAAAATATCTATCTATGGCCAGCTTAAGATTTTTAACACTTTATATTAATGCACTTGATATATATTTATTTGATTTAAAATGTTCCGTTGGGTTTTAACAGTGAATATAGTAAACCATTCCAAGTAAATTAAATATAATCAATTACTGTATATTTGTTTACATTGGAATAATATGTGGTTTAACATGTATAAAAGCATAAAACAAAATATTACCAGCTCCAAAGTTTGCGCCCATTCCTGTAATATACAAATATTCATTTAAAAAAAGGTTCGGTAAATCTCTTAATAATATTTTACATAGCTGCTTATACAGTGTACAAATGTAAGAGATACCATACAAAAAGCTAATACCCCTTCAAAATATCTTATCCCAGGTCCTTGTACAATTCAAATATTGCAGATTTGAGAAAATGTTCTTCTGTAGTCAGTTCTGGATGTATACTTCCTGCCCCTCTAGTTTAAATGCCCTGTGTTATGCTAGGCACACACTCAGGGGTTGCCATACTAACTAAGCAATGTTAGTGCAGCAATCTCTTCTGCTGAGCTATTGTGTTCTGACAGTGGAACTTCTCCCACGGCAAACCACACTGATCAGTGCTTACAGTCATTGGCTGCAAGCACTGATTGGATGCTGGCTTTCCTTCATGCCCGTTCAATAAAAGCTGGTTGGACAGGCTGCTCTACACATGGGCTGACTGTCAGGCAGTTTCTCTTGAAGCTGTTGATATTGTCCAATATTTGGTCCATGTGTACCAGCTCTTGGTATTAAACTACCAAGATCAGATGTTATAGCCACACAAGACACACCACAGATGGAGGGCAGAGAGGCCGAAAAATACAAGTTTCTCAGTTTCTGACAGTACTCGCAAAATCAACAATTAGAAGAGTGGGGACTGAACAAACTGTGCCTCTAGGGCCATCAGGAATGGGGACTTGCAGAATTGCTTTGGCAGGCAGGGTGACAGTCTGGAACCATAGAAGAGTGGGGGAAATTGTCATCTTAATCTGATAGCAGTTCAGCTCAAAGTGTGCAGACCTAGGGTGGATGAACTACAAATACATTGTAAACTATTCCAGCAACAAAAATGTACAAATTGTGCCCCTAGGGCCATCACTGGATTGTAAGAGGCTGATACCAAGTCAAATTCAGGTACTTATACTAACTGTATTTTTACTTTCAAAGTAGAATTCCAGCCACCTAACTAGTATTAAAAATGCTCCCTCCCTTCTCCTAACACTTATGATCCCCTGTGTCTGCCAGTGGCGGCTGCAGGGGAGGGGAAAGAGCTCTCGACAGCGACTTGGAATTCTGGGAGCGAAGACATCACCCATAGGCTCCCATTTACCAGCTATTGTTGAGCATTCCCTCCTCTTTCCTGAAACCACTACTGGTTGACACAGAGGAGTCAGATCACATGAACGTATCAGAGCAAGCTGAAAATAGGTAAGTATACCAATCTCTTTTACACAAGTTAGTCAGAATAGGTGTTAAGAGGGTGGCCGGGACATTTTTAAGACTAATTAATGTCACGCCTACCCAAACGCAGGCGGCGAGACACTATAGCTGGCTACTGTGTGCTTCACCTATAGCAGCCATCTTTCCCTTAAGACAAACAGGCCTAACTATACTTGGTTGCCCCTAGGACTTATACACAATGCTATAGAGTCTGGCTACCATGAAAGGGCAGATGAGAACTTAGCAAAGCAAACAGGTACTTGCAGTTTAGAAGACAGATAGCATGGTTCAAAGGCAGTTCAGGTAAAAGGCAGGCTGAGTTCTGGGGATAGTCCAGTATCCAATCCAGTCATACACAGGAGATCCAACAGCAAGCAAGGCAGACTAACGGGAGGCTTGATCTAGAACAATGCAGGTAAGCCTGTCTCTATCACAAGCCAGGGATAGAGTGTTCAGTTTGCTTATATCAGGTGACTGATCAGATCAATCATCTTGCAGGTGAACACAGACAGGGGAAAGGCAACAGCCACCACCCGGGTGCTGGAATGAGGAACAGGGGAACTAAGTGATCATGACATTAGGCTTTGGTTGGAATTCTACTCTATTACATTTAATGAAAACAACTTGGAGTTCAGCTTTAAATCCATTACTGTAGATTTCTCATTTGAATTACATATAAAATAAAAAACTAAATATTACCAGCTCCAGAGTTAACACCAAAACCCATTCCTGCAAAATATAAATAAGAAATTTTCATTATTAGATTATCTTACAACATTCCATACAGCTGCTTATACTTTGTACAGATTAATAATACCCATATAATGCTGTTTAACATCTCTACTATGGCAGTCTGACAATACACACCTTTGATCATGCAACCCGAACAAATTACAGCTTTCCTTTAATACATGACACCATGGGAAGGATTGTATAAATAGAACAGGCTGGTTTTACAAACTTTCACACTTCTTATCATGTATTGGACAATCAAAATCTGCCTTGACATATCCCACGGTTAAAATAATAAAGTACCTGAGTCACTTGGGTGGCTATAAATGTTGGGGTATGTTCTTAGCACTCATCTAAGGAAGCTGCATCAATAAGCAGCAAAGCCTCTTCAACATTACAGAACAAGTCCAGTTGAATGTGACGTACTACCGTGTTTACCCGAAAATAAGCCAGTGTCTTATATTAATTTTGGCAACAAAAGACCCAGTAGGGCTTATTTTCGGGGTAGGTGTCATGTACCATCTTCTTTCTCTCCCCATCTTCCTCCCTGCCTGTCAGGAATCCCCAGTGGCCAGTGGAACTGAGTAAAAGTGGTTTTAAAATCCTAGAATGCACTATATTACAGTATTATATCATGTAAAGTGTGTATGTTTCTGTCATTTATTTGTGATAAATACCTTCTTATAGTGCCACACGGCACTTCTGTGACCCGCCTGATTGGTCTTCCCTGCTCCGAGCACTGCAGAGGGAGGTGGGCCCGAGAGCCCCCCCCCCGCTGACAGCTGGAAGGGTAGGAGAGGATCAGATGAGCGCTGTGTGGCACTGTACGTAAGGTATTTATCACATATAGATTACAGAGACATAGACCGTTTACATTATATACTACTGTAATACAGTGCATTTTAGGATTTTACAACCACTTTAAACTAGGGCTTATTTTCAGGGTAGGGCTTATATTGCAGCCCTCCCTGAAAATTAACAGAAGGACTTATTTTTGTTGTAGGTCTTATTTCAGGGAAACACAGTACTACTAGCTAATGTAATAATCAATGAAACTGGAAGGAACAAAAAAAATGATTACCTGCTCCAGACTTTGTTCCCCAATTCTTTCCTGTAAAGTAAAGATTATTATTATTATACAGGATTTATATAGTGCCAACAGTTTACGCAGCTCTTTACAATATCAAAGGGAGACAATACAGTTATACAATAAAATACAAGAGGATTAAGAGGGCCCTGCTCAGAAGGGCTTACAATCTAATAGGGTGGGGCAGGCGGTATAAAAGTTTGTTACTGTGGGGAATGAGCTGATGGAAGTGGTAAAAGATTAGTTAGAGAAGTGATAGGCTTTCCTGAAGAGATGAGTTTTCAGGGATCACCTGAAGGTAGCAAGAGTAGGGTCTAGTCGGAACGGTGGAGGTAGCAAGTTCCAGAGGATGGAAGAGGCTATAGAGAAATCCTGGAGACGAGCATGAGAGGAAGAGATGAGAGAGCTTGAGAGTAGACGGTCTTTAGAAGAGCGGAGAGGATGATTTAGGTGATATTTGGAGACAAGGTTGGTGATGTAGCTCGGGACAGAGTTGTGAATGGCTTTTTATGTTGTGGTTAGTATTTTGAATTTAATTCACTGGGTGATTGGGAGCCAGTGTAGGGATTGGAGGAGGGAGTTGGCAGACACCGAGCGGTTGGTAAGGTGGATAAGTCTGATGGCAGCATTCATGATAGACTGAAGAGGGGATAGCCTATAGAGAGGCAGGCCAGTGATAAGGGAGTTGCAATAGTCAAGGTGAGAGATAACGAGGGAGTGAATGAGGAGCTTGGTGGTTTCATTTGTTAGAAAGGGGTGAATTTTAGAGATGTTACAGAGGTGAATTCTACAAACTTTTGACAATGATTGGATTGGAGGCTGAAATGACAAGTCAGAGTCTGGGATTACACCTAGAACCCTGGCGGGGGGGAGGGGGAGGGGGGATGACTGATGGTTGCATTGTTGATTTTGATGGAAAAGTCATGGAGGGGGGCATGTGCATGGGGGAATATTAATAGCTCAGTTTTAGAGAGATTTAGTTTAAGAAAGTGGTGCAACATCCATGCTGATATGTCAGTTAGTAAGTTAGTAATACGAGAGGTGACTGAAGGAGTGAGGTGAGGAGTAGACAGATAGATTTGGGTGTCATCGGCGTATAAGTGGTATTGGAAGCTGTGGGCAGTTATCAAGTGACCAAGGGAGGAGGTGTAGATAGAGAAGAGAAGGGGTCCAAGAACAGAGCCTTGAGGGAACCCCACAGAAAGGGGCAATGGAGAGGAGGAGACAGAGTTGTAGGTGACACTGAAGGAGTGCTGTGATAAATAGGCAGAGAACCAGGATAGAGCAGAATCTCGGAGGCCAAGAGAATGTAGTTTATTGAGAAGGAGCAGGTTGTCAATAGTATCAAAGGCCGCAGAGAGGTCAAGTAGTAGGAGTATGGAGTACTTGCTGTTGGTTTTAGCAGTTAGTAAATCATAAGTGAGTTTTAGTAAGGCAGTTTCCGTGGAGTGTTGAGAGCGAAAGCCAGACTGTAAGGGGTCAAGAAGGTTATTTTCACTGAGGTAGGAGCTAAGATGGTTGTAGACTAAGCGTTCTAGAAGTTTAGAGGTGAATGAAAGATAGATACAGATATACAGCTTTGAAAAAAGGTCTGATAACCAGGGTCACAATGAACAGACTTTCTGTTCCACTAGGCTGACAGCTGTGTGCCGCTTAATTGTAAACTATTACCTGTTTGTGAGGGTGCATCCAATTGTGTTCCTGGTAAAAGTATAAAATCTGTATTATCATGACATTACAAATATATTTTTGATCTAATAATGAATAAAAAGGTGACCAAAGGTTCATTAACAAGCATAAGTCAACAAGTATATAGTAAATAACAGCAGATCACTCTGGTGTAAATTGCAGAGATTTCCCTTTACTTCCTGTCCCATTGCCAAACAGGATGTGAAAGGAAATCCCTGCAAATTAAGGGAATTTCTTGTGGACCTCCTGGTCACCAGAACTAGGATTTTCATTCACTTTCACTTTCAATATTGGCATTTAGGACAAAAAGAGAGAGTGAATTTCCTTAACGAGCACACAGACAGCAATATAAACAGACAGATGTTCTAATCTCACTCCAATCTGTATAAAGGATTGGAAGGCACTGATACCAAGTCAAATACAGCTACTTACGCTAACTAAATTATTACAGTTAATATATTTATTGATTACAACTTGAAGTTCAGCTTTAAATATAATCCATTACTGTAGATTTCTTATTGAATTAATATCTAAAATCTAAAACTAAATATTACCAGCTCCAGAATTAACACCAAAACCTATTCCTGAATAAAAAAAAATACAAATATGCAGCTTTTATAAGCAAAATATTATCTTATGACATTCCACAAAGCTGCTTATCCCCTTCCTGCCGAGCGTAGGCAGTTGTGCAGCTGTAGGCATCATCCCAGTACTGATTTTTAGAGAGGGCGATCGGCTTTCCAGCCATAACAACCGATGCGGCTAAAATCCGCTCGGCTGTTATGCCGGAGGAGCGGGAGGGGACGTCTCCCCCTCCCGCCGCTCTTACCGGGGCTCCCGTTCAATCTGTGCATTAAAAAAATAAAACATATAAAATTAGGCATGCTATCTGCCAATATAATTTAACCAAAAAGTGCATTCTATGCATCCAAAAATACAGAAAATATATCAAATCAAATCAATATTATTCAACCAAAAAATAAAATGAAAGCTCATGCATGTGTCCTGCTTCTTAATAATAATTAATTAACTGCCAAATGACAGTTTGAGAGTAGGCAGTTACATTTAAAAAAATACAATGTAAAATTGACAAGGGACACCAACATAGTTGTATCTTTGATCTTAAAAACTACAGGATAATAGTGTGGTAACTTGCCCAAATAATAAAAAAAAGCATAATAATATTATTCTTGATATTACTATAAAAAAAAGCCTTTGAAAAATAGTTTTCAATAACTCCATCAGTATCACCAGCAAAGCAGCTTCATTATTATCCCATTAAAGAATAAGAGAATGTGTGCTGCATTTCGAGATTTCATCATTTGCCACATCAGGAATGTTAATTCTTCATTACGAACGCTAGTTTACAAGACCGACAGCTTCTGGCTCGTCCTTGCTTCCGTGAATGCGTGTTTGTACTTTGGACATTTGTCCGACAGACTTGTGTATACACGCTTCTGACAACAGACATTTGCCCACGGAAAATTTTAAAACCTGCTATCCAACATTTGTCCGCAGAAAATTCGTCAACTGTCTGATGGAGCGTACAAACGGTTGGATTTTCCACCAGCAGCCTATCATCACACAATTCCCCATCGGAAAATCCAATCGTGTGCACGAGGCTTGAGTCTAGAAAGACATTAGAGATGTACCTCACACTGATCATATTTTTCTGTAACTTTCTTAAATTTACATATTTGTCAGAATGGTTCATACATTCCTTTTATAACATATGTGTTCAGTGAGCAAATATCAAATATTACCTGGTGAAATTTGTTGTTGTAAGGATGCATCCAATGGTATTCCTGGAAGAAGCAAGAAAAGGGTCATGGCATTTCAAAATGTAGCTATTTTTATTTATATTTTTCTCCAACAATTTATTCTAATTTTCATAAAGCCACATATTTATTTTGCATTAAAATTATAAGAACATGATTTATAGAAATGTGTGTGCTTTTTATTTGGAAGTCAGAACAAGTCCAGTTGAATGTGACTAACTACTACTAGATGATGGCTAATTATAACCTGCTCGCTCCAGATATTATACGGTTTATACCCCACATCATTACAGTACAAATATAAAGTTTTGAACAAAAGATATCCTATACCTAGGGCTGAATTTATACTTCCTATCCTTTCTTGTCCAACGGTCCTGTATTGCCTCCTTTATACCCTACTTGACCTAGTATCACAATAACAAGATAAGACATCAAAGCCTTATGCCCCATACACACGATCGGATTTTCCAACAACAAATGTTGGATGTGAGCTTGTTGGCTCAAAGTCCGACCATGTGTATGGTCCATCGACCATCTGTTGTCGGACTTTCTTGCATACACGCGGTCACACAAATGTTGGCCAACAATTCCGAACATGGGAACGTGGTGACGTAAAAAAGACATACGACGAGCCGAGAAAAAGGAAGTTCAATAGCCAGTGCAGCTTCTTCTGCTTGATTCCGAGTATGCGTGAACTTTTGTGCGTCGGACTTTTGTACAAATAATCGGAAATTCAGACAACAAAGTTTTGTTGGCGGAAAATTTGAGAACCTGCTAGCCAACATTTGTTGGTAGAAAGTCCGACAACACATGTTCGATGCATACGGTTGAGCTTTCAGTCAGCAAGCTTGCATCCAACATTTGTTGTTGGAAATTCCGATCGTGTGTGCGGGGCAAAAGAGTGGTGTTGGGTTAAGGCCCGTACACACAATCAGACTTTTTGACAACAAACGTACAAATTATCTGTTTTAAGGCAACATCCGACCGCGTGTACGCTCCATCAGACAAACTTTTTTGGTTTTCATCGGACAAATGTTGGCTGTGCAGGTGAAGGTAAAGAGCAGAAATACCACGTGATTTGGTGAAATTTGGCTGAAAAAGTCAGATTGCTGTATGCTTAACAAGTTCACGGCCAACACTCTTTGTACAGAAATCCATGGAAACGTTTTTTTAAAGTTTGATCGTGTGCATGAGGCTTTAGTGACCAGCATATCTCCCCAACCCTTTACCTGGTCAGACTCCAGATCTCTTGTTTTTTTCAAAGTGAGCTCAGTAAAGCCTCATACACACGATGCGCTCATTCACATGAATTTGTTCACTGCTTGGCCAAAATTTTAGTAAATGTTGAGTAATGTACATACAATTGCGTGGGTTGAATGACACACCTCTAAACTTGACAATTTTATGTATTTTTTTAAGGAGATTTGCACACAGGTCATGTTTGCATGTTTTGTTTTCAACATGTGACATGCACATTGTTAAAATGATGTAAAAAGACTCTCGCACCTCTAGCTCCTCCTAAAAGGGCATTTACCCTTCCCCCTTTAATGCATATGATTTCCTTGGTATTTTACTTTTACTTTTAAAGGGGAACTTCACACACTATTCTCCAATGCTTTTGTCTCCCCCCTCTAATCCCTTGGATTTCCATGGGCTAACTTTTGCTTTTAAAGGGGAACTCCACACTCCATTCTCCGATGCTCTTGTCTGCCCCCTCTAATCCCTTGGATTTCCATGGGCTAACTTTTGCTTTTAAATGGGAACTAAACACTCCACTCCATTCTCAAAAGGCTGTGAGCTGCCTTCACCAATCCAAACCACATCCTTTTTCAGAGCATACAAACAGGGCCAGCTAGGAAAGAGGCAAGAAGAGTGATCGCCCAACCTCCACCTGAACCATACAAGGCCACATGCACTCAACATTGCTGGCTGCCTTTGGGGCATGTTGGGCTCAGCCCAATACCAACCACAAAGCACCTTGTACCCACTAGTTTAAAGGGGCTTTCCACACTCTGTAAAGCCCCCTGTCTGCAGCCCTGCCTAGGGTTGTGTGGAAGATGCCCTTGTCACCCTGAATATGGGAAGAAGGTGGTTGACTTTTGGGGTGCCTCTCCTGCCTCAAGCATACACCCCCCTTTCATGGGCTGGCTTGCTGTATGTTTGTCTAGAGATTTGTTAGTGTGTGGGAGGGGCACAATATTTTTTTAGTTTGGGGTGGTATTTTTCACATGGGGGTTCTCATTTTAAGCCTTAGCAGACCCAAATGGCCTTGTATGTATTGGGGGCAGACTATCTTTTGTTTTGGGTTAAAATCTTGCAGCTGAAATGTAGATTTGTACGTTCTCTCTAAAGCTGTACATCTTTGAAGTAGCATTTTGGATCCATGCTACAGATGTACACCTTTACAGGCAGAGTAAGCCCCCCCCCCAAGTTACTAGCTTTGAAGATACTTCTCCTTGTTTCGTTTTTGGGGTTGTCCAAATTGGTGACGTTGATATATGTCCCTCAGAGTGGGACCTGGGTCCCCATACCTATTTTAAGGCCAATAACTAGAATATAAGATAGCCAAGTGGGGGCTAGCAAAATTAACAAGTCCTTTCCCATAGACTGCAATGGTATTTGTTGTATAACTTTTGCCCATGTTAGGCTCTTTGTTTGCCGCTCTGGACCGGGGGGGGGGGGGGGGAGTTTGTCCCATCTGTAATTTTGTAGAATTCTGAATGATGTGCTTAATTTTGGACAGGGGGGGTGGCTTATTTTGTGATAGCTGCATTTGGCTTGGTGTGGGCATGCTCAGGGACGTTGGTTTTGTTTGTGCTTTTTGTGTGTTAACAGCACTTTTTTCTGGGCATGCTCAGAGAGTGTGTTTTTTAGGTTAGGTCTTTGCTGCATTATTTTGCAAAATCTTCCTCAAGATGTTGTGATTATTAAATGTTTAAATCGTTAAGAGACTGTCCATTTGTGGGTGCAGTCCTTTTAACTCCTGTTCATTTCCTCTGCAATATGGTCAGACCTCAATTGTTGCACAATTAAGAATGCCTATCCGATTCCATTGATTACAGAGTTATATGACCTCCCCAAGGGAGCAATGGTTTTCACAAAGCTTGATTTGAGAGGGGCATACAATCTTGTGAGGATTAAGGAGGGCGGCAAGTGGAAAACTGCGTTTAATAACAAAACAGGCCATTATGAGTACCTCGTAATGCCTTTTGGCCTTTGTAACGCCCCGACAGTTTTCCAGGAATATATTAACGATGTGTTCCGAGATTTGTTGCAGTTATGTGTGGTGGTTTTTCTTGATGATATCCTCATATTTTCCAAGTCCCTTGAGAACCACCAGATGTCTGTCATGTGCTTCAGAAACTAAGAGAGAACAATCCCTATTGTAAACTGGAGAAGTGCGAGTTCCATTGTGAACAGGTTAAATTCTTGGGTTACGTCATTTCCACTGCTGGTTTTTCGATGGACCCAGAGAAACTTTTGGCAGCCCTACAGTGGCCCCAACCCATGGGTTTACGTTCTCTTCAGTGTTTCCTGGGCTTTGTCAACTATTATCGGAAGTTTATATGTAACTTCTCGTCTCTGGTCAAGCCCCTGACTGATATGACCAGAACGGACGGTAATCCACAGAGTTGGTCTCCAGAGTCCGTTAAGGCCTTTCAGAGTCTCAAGGCTGCCTCTGTTTCTGCTCCTGTGTTGGCACATCCTGATCCTACTTTACCTTTTAGCTTTGAGGTTGATGCTTCCAAGACTGGTGATGTCACCCTTCTGTCTCAACATCCTACTTCTGAAAGCACTATGCATCCTTGTGGCAACTTTTCTAAGAAATTGTCACCTGCGGAGTGCAATTATGAGATTGGTGACAAAGAGCTGTTGGCGAACATTTTAGCCCTGAAAGAATGGAGACATCTCCTCAAAGGTACCACTGTGCCGGTTCTCATTCTCACTGATCATAAGAATCTCACATTCTTGTCTGAGGCTAAACACCTCTCTCTCAGAAGGGTGCAATGGGCTCTTTTCTTGTCAAGTTTCAATTACATTGTCTCATTCTTATCCGGTACTAAGAATGTAAGGGCTGACCCTTTGTCACAACAATTTTCCCTCACTTCCAAGATGGAGTCGGTTCTGATTCCTGTGATTCCTCCTGATCGTATTCTGGCTATGGTTCGCACCAGTCTCACTTCTCCTTTGGGTGAAAAACTTCTTGCTGCTCAGGTCCATGCTCCTCCTGAGAAAACTCTGCTTTGTCCCAGAGAGTCTCTGTACTTTATTTATTGTTATTGTGCCAGACTTACCATTCTCCCAAGGCTGCTGGCCACCCTGGGAAGAATGAACTCTTTTGGGCCATTTCCCAACAATTTTGGTGGCCTAGTCTATGTGCTGATGTAACCGCCTTTGTGGCTGCCTGTTCTATGTGTGCTCAGAGTAAGACTCCATGACATCTTTCACTGGGCCTCCTACAAACCATACCCAAATGAAGAGAGGCCCTGGACCCACCTACCTGTCCATGGATTTCATTGTGCAGTTACCCCACTCCCAGAGCAACACAGTTATCCTTACGGTGGTTGACCGGTTCTCAAAAAATGTCTCATTGTATTCCACTTAAGAAGTTGCTTACTTCCAAGGAACTGGTTTCCATTTTTGCTGGGGAGATCTTTCGGGTTACAAGGGCTACCCAAAGTGATTGTCTCGGACAGGGGTAGTCAGTTTGTGTCCCGGTTCTGGGGAGCCGTTTGTGCACAGTTGGGAATTTGGTTTGCTTTTTCCTCTGCAGTCTAATGGGGGCCACAGAACGAGCCAACCAGTCCTTGGAGTAATTCCTACGTTGCTATATTTTTGACCATCATAACTACTGGTTCAGACATATTACTATGGGCAGAGTTTGCTCACAATAGTGCCTTGAATTCTGCTTCCCAATTGTCCCCGTTTATGGCGAACTATGGTTTCCAACCTTCCATGTTGCCTGACTCATTTGTTCCGCAGAGTATTTCTGCTTTAGAGCAGCTACTCCCTGGTCTTCATTACACTTGGGCACAAGTCCAGGAGGCTTTGCAACATGCTAATGATAGGTACAGACTCCATGCTGACTGCAGATGCCTGCCTGCACCTTCCTACCTTCCCAGGTTGGGGACAGGGGGTGGCTATCATCTCACAACCTCCGACTTCGTGTTCCCTCACGGAAGTTCGCACCTTGGTTTATTGGGCCTTTCCATATTCTTTGCAGGATTAACCCAGTGGCTTACACATTCAACCTTCCTTCTAATATGCATTTTCAAATGTATTTCATGTGTTCTTATTAAAACCTTTGGTCTGCAACCGCTTTTCCATGTCCTCACGCTGTACAGGTTGAGAACCATGAGGCGTACAAAGTACATTTCATTGTTGACTCCCGTAGGATTCGTGGGCACATACAGTACCTGGTGCATTGGAAGGGGTATGGTCCGGAGGAACGCTCTTGGGTCTCATTATTGGACGTAAATGTCCCTGTCCTCCTCCGTGATTTCCATAGATGATATCCTGCTCGTCAGTCCTGACTACTTAAGTTATTCAGTCCAGAGGATCTCTGACTTTGCCTTGGTCAACATCACAGAAACTATCTAATTAAGGGCATCTGAGGGAAACCAAGTGAGTGTTAGAACCCCTACTCGTCTTTTTATAGAGATTTTATAGAGATTATATATATATATATATATATATATATATATATATATATATATATCAAAACTTCGGGTGGGTTACTGCCTTTTCTTCATCCTGTTTTTTTGGAATTTTTTGGCTTATTTCACAATATGATACATTGCTAGACAGCCTGAGGAAGAGCAGGGATGCTTGCAACTGTATATGGTAGCTGCTGTTGCTGATTTACATGATTTGATAATATGATTTAAAGATACAGTAAAGTTTATTGCATTTGGAGAACGTGTCCCTTTGTCGTCCAGTTGCAGTTTACATATGTGGGTATTTATTACTGCTATTTGCACTTCAATGTGCACCAGTTCGCACGTTCGATTAATTACTTATCTGGCACACCAATTAATGTATGAACTGATGCAGAGCCTTCTGCTCAGTAAATCAACCCCTATATTACCAAAAGTATTGTGATGCCTGCCTTTACATGCACATGAACTTTAATGGCCTCCCAGCTTTAGTCTGTAGGCTTCAATGTTGTGTTGGCCCACCCTTTGCAGCTGTAACAGCTTCAACTCTTCTGGGAAGGCTGTTCACAAGGTTTAGGAGTGTGTCTATGTATGAATTTTTGACTCTTCTTCCAAAAGTGAATTTGTTAGGTCAGGCACTGATGTGGATAAGAAGGCCTGGCTAGCAGTTTCCGCTCTAATTCTTCCAAAAGGTGTTTTATCAGGGTTGAAGCCTTGTAAAAGACACAGCAGACATACATTACATTGTCCACCTTTCCCATTACCTGTTCATAACCCCAGTTTTATTTTCATCACTTATGATTCATTTTAATAGTGTATGTGTTCCACCAATGGAAAACTAACTATGGTTGGATGTAAGCATGCATTGCATTGTATTGCTGGCAGAAGCAAGAAAACTGTATGTTCATATCAAAATGTGTCTGGCAGTGATATGATTTTTTTATTATGTTTCCTTTACTTATTTATTCTATAAATATTAGAACACCTTTTGAAGAAGAAAATTGTAATGTGTAATGCATATTCAAATGTCAGTGCAGGGACAAGAATTTCTTCAATTAAAAAGTTTTCATATTTTTTAAATAGTAAACACAAACAAAAAAACTATTTACATATAATCCATTTCTGTAATGATTATAAAAGAAATTTGTGATTTAAGGCCCCTTTCAGACCCCCGGATCCGTTTTTACTCCTCCGCTTGCTCAGCGGGGATCGATCCGTTGATCAACGCTGAGCCGGCGGATGACAAGTCCGCCTCGGCACTGTGCAGGGATGGACCTGTCAGAGCTCCGCTCTCCCCTATTCGCTCTCCGCCTGTCCATTTTCATTTGATCCAATCCGCCAGACGGATGAAAAATAGGGTTTGCACCCATCTGGATTTTGCGGAGCGGATCGGATTGGGCCAGATCGGATGTCACCGCTGACATCCGATGCTCCATAGCGCCTGTTCAGATCCGCCTAAAAATCTGATCTGAATGGTCCGCACATGTGAAAGGGGCCTTAGATGTGAGACATAATGATAAAATAAAAATATCAAACAAGTAATTACCAGCTACTGAGTTAACATCCAAATTCACTTCTGTAAAAAACAAATATTTTTTTTTATTTTAAAGCTCTGAAAAATTGCCATTTTTTAAAACATGAAAAAAATATTTAAGTATAATCCATTACTGTAATGATTGCAATAGAAATAATATGTGGTTTTAGATGTGAGATATATTGAAAAATTTTAAAAAAGTCATTACCATCTACAAAGGTAACATCCACATTCACTTCTGTAAAAAACAAACACGTTTTATTATTTTAAACCTCTGAAAAATAAAAAATTTTTAAAACTGTAAACACAAAAACAAACTCTACTTAACTATAATCCATTACTGTAATGATTGTAATATAAATAATATGTAGTTTTAGATGTGAGTTATATTGAAAAATATAAAACAAGCCATTACCAGTTACTGAGTTAACATCCACATTCACTTCTGTAAAAAAAAATAATAATTTTTTTTATATTTTAAAGCTCTGAAAAATGACAATTTTTTAAAACGGTAAACACGAAAAAACTCTATTTAAATATAATCCATTACTGTAATGGTTGTAATAGAAATAATATGTGGTTTTAGATGTGAGATATATTGAAAAATATAAAACAAGTCAATACCATCTGCTAAATTAACATCCACATCCGCTTCTGTAAAAAAACAAATACATTTTTTTTTATTTTAAAGCTCTGAAAAATGACAATTTTTTAAAACTGTAAACACAAAAAAACTCTATTTAAATATAATCCATTACTGTAATGATTGTAATAGAAATAATATGTGGTTTTAAATGTGAGATATATTGAAAAATATAAAACAAGTCATTACCATCTGTAGAGTTAACATCCACATCCACTTCTGTAAAAAACAAAAAAAAACAGGTTTTATTATTTTAAACCTCTGAGAAATGACAATTTTTTTAAATAGTAAACACAAAAACAAACCCTATTTAAATATAACTGACTACTGTAATGACTGTAATAGAAAAATATGTGGTTTTAGATGTGAGATATAATGAAAAATATAGAATAAGACATTACCAGATACAACGGTAACATCCACATTCAATTCTGTAAAAAAACAAATATTAATTTTTGAAAAAAGGTTCTTTTATAACATTCCACATGTCTGCCTATACAATGCATAGATAATATAAATGCTAAAAAATGAAAACAAACTTATTACCGTCTCTAAAGATTAAATTCCAATTAGTTCTAGTAAAATACAGATGTGCAGTTTAGAAAAAGGGTTCAAGGGAATTTGTTATTTATTTTTTACACATAAATATTAAACAGATCAGAATGAGGTAACTAATCTTATCAATTTGTGTTATGTGTTAGGCCTCATGCACACTGGACATTTTTGCAGCTGCCTCTAGGGGCATCAGCAGTGGCGGCTGGTGTCTTTTTTTATGGGGGGGCGCCAAAAACCATCCTCCCCCCGAGTGGCACCTCCCCTCTGGAAAGGCACCCACACCCCAGAGCAGCACCCAGACCCCCTGCTGATTGCTGGTCGGTCTGATACTTACCCCATCAGAGGCAGCAAGGTGCAGCGGCTCCATGTCCTCTCCTCCATGGCACGGCGGCTTCCAGCTCCTCCCCTCCTCTTCCTAGGCATCCAATAGGATCGCCTGTCCTTTCAGTCAATCAGGTGACCAGTGTCAACCCGGCTTCTTGATTCGCCTTGAGGAGGATCAGTGTTACAACAGCGAATATTCATTTGCTGTTGTAACACACCTGGGTGGGATTGGAGCGCACTCTCTGCGACCCAAGACCACCCTATATTGAAGCCTATTAGAGCCTCTGGCTTTAATCGGTGCTTAAAAAAACAGCCTCTGTGCATTGGAATCCATGCGCTGGTGTCCTGAAAGGGGCCGGATGCATGGATGGGGGGCGGCAATGGACAGGGGGTGGCGCCCGTGTGCCCTTAATGGACAGGCTGCCCCTGGGCGTCAAGCATCTCTAAACATCCCTGCATGTTAGCATGCTTGTCCGCTTGATTTACTGAAACTGGAGAGTGCAAAATCTGGTGCAGCTCTGCATACATAATACATCTACACATAATCAGCTTCCAGGTCTCAAGGTAAAGGCAAAACTCTTTTTTTTTTTTTTTGTTTTGGATAGGATTACAATGTTTGTCAGTTTTGACTGCTATCTGTGCCCTGTTAATTTGTCTTGTTTACCATTAGTAAAAGAAAATCACAACTTTTGTCCCCAGAAAAGTAATAGAGGGGAAATCTTTCAATGGGGACACTAGCAGTGGCGGAACTACCGCCATAGCAACACATGCGGGCGCTATGGGGCCCGCAGTCAAGTGGGGCCCGGTGAGGACAGGCGCCACGGCTCCGCGGGAGATAGCCGGCGGCTCCGCGGGAGGTCCGCGGGTGGTCCGCGGCTCCGCGGGTGGTCCGCGGGCGGCTCCGCGGGTAGTCCGCGGGCGGCTCCGCGGGTAGTCCGCGGCTCCGCGGGTGGTCCGCGGGCGGCTCCGCGGGTAGTCCGCGGCTCCGCGGGTGGTCCACAGGCGGCTCAGTGAGTGAGAGCGGGCGGTCAGAGGATCCGTGGGAGGCGGATGAGAGTGGCCAGTTCGCTGGTGAGAGAGTGGGCTGGCCAATCAGGGAGCTGACAGGCGGGGAGCATAGAGATGACATCATCTCTGGCCGCCCTGCATCCCTGCAGTGCAGTTCCCCCCTCACTGGGCAGGCAGCCAGGAAGCAGAGAGCTGACATTATCTCTCTGCTGTCTGACTGATAATCTGCTGCCTGACTCAGTGACACAGCAGGAAAGTGGCAGAGCAAGTGACAATCCATAATGTGTGGCAGGCGACGTGGCAAGTGACAATCCGTAACGTGTGGCAGGTGACGTGGCAAGTGAAAATCCATGACGTGGCAAATGACAATCCATAATGTGTGGCAGGCGACGTGGCAAGTGACAATCCGGGACGTGGCAAGTGACAATCCATAACGTGTGGCAGGTGACATGGCAAGTGACAACCTGGATGTGGCAAGTGACAATCCATAACATGTGGCAGGTGACGTGGCAAGTGAAAATCCATGACGTGACAAGTGTCAATCCGTAATGTGCGGCAGGTGACGTGGCAAGTGACAACCCGGGACGTGCAAGTGACAATCCATAATGTATGGCAAGTGACAATCTAGGATGTGGCAAGTGACAATCTGTAATGACGTGGCAAGTGACAATCCGTAATGTGTGGCAGGTGACGTGGCAAGTGACAACCTGGATGTGGCAAGTGACAATCCGTAACATGTGGCAGGGGACGTAGCAAGTGAAAATCCGTGACGTGGCAAGTGACATTCCGTAATGTGTGGCAGGTGATGTGGCAAGTGACAATCCGTAATGTGTGGCAGGTGACGTGGCAAGTGACAACCCAGGACGTGGCAAGTGACAACCCAGGACGTGGCAAGTGACAATCTAGGACGTGGCAAGTGACAATCCGTAATGTGTGGCAGGTAACGTGGCAAGTGACAATCCGGGATGTGGCAAGTGGACAATCCACTACATGTGGCAGGTGACATTCTGCAACGTGTGACAAGTGACAATCTGCATCTGGTGGCAGGCGATGTGGCAAGTGGACAATCCGCAACATGTAGCAGGTGATGTGACAAGTGACAATCCTTAATGTGTGGCAAGTGACAATCCAGGACGTGGCAAGTGACAATCCATAATGTGTGGCAAGTGATGTGGCAAGTGACAATCCAGGACGTGGCAAGTGACAATCCATAATGTGTGGCAAGTGACGTGGCAAGTGACAATCCAGGACGTGGCAAGTGACAATCCATAATGTGTGGCAAGTGATGTGGCAAGTGACAATCCAGGACGTGGCAAGTGACAATCCATAATGTTTAGCAAGTGACGTGGCAAGTGACAATCCAGGACGTGGCAAGTGACAATCCATAATGTGTGGCATAATGTGTGACTTATCTATCTTGGCAAGTGACAATCTGGGATGTGGCAAGTGGACAATCTGCAACATGTGGTAGGTGACATTCCGCAACCTGTGACAAGTTACAATCTGCATCTGGTGGCAGGCGATGATGGCAAGTGACACGCTCAGGGATCCCACTGATTTTGCATTATGGTGAGTTGAACTATTTCATTTTATATAACAGAACAGAAATTGGTTAGAAGGCCTGGAGGTCAGCAATGTGTTCCCTTCAGGGGCTGCATACAGTATACTGCATACTTTGTTGTTCAAAATTAATATAAGCTGTTGCCTGGGTACTGTGCCACATGGGTGTGGTAGTCTGTTGTTCAATGGCATTAGTTCATTTTTTTTTTTTTTTGATGGGGGGGGGGGGGGGCCCATACAACATTTTGCTATGGGGCCCTGTGATTTCTAGTTACGCCCCTGGACACTAGTTCTGATGACCTAAGGGCCCCCAATGAATTTCTTTAATTTGCAGGGATTTCCTCTCACTTCCTGTTTGGCTATGGGGCAGGAAGTGAAGGGAAATCTCCGCAATTTCACAGGGGTTACAATCCTCTTAAATTGAAAAAAAAAAATTCTACTTTAATTGAGCAAGCTAAAGTTAAAAGCTGCTTGGCTACCATGCACAGCTGTACCAGATTTTTTTCTCTCCAGTTTTAGTAAGTCAACCCCATAGGATTTTAGCAGTGTTTAGTGGCAGGAAAAAAAATCATGGCCAAAGAGTCCAGGAGCAGCAAAAAAAAAAAAACACTTGATGCTGCTAAATGTGTCTAGACGCATCTAAACACGCATTTTTGTCTCTTGATGGTTAGTTCATTTCTATGACCAGAATAAATGATTATTCTGGCTAATGAAATTAATTAATGCTCAAGCTCTTGACACCTGTAAACGCGTCTAAAAGCTTGTAAAACATTTAGACACTTTTACAAGCGTCAGGCTTTTTTTTTCTGCCAAAGGCTTCTAGTAAAACATCCTGTGTGCATATGGCTTTAAAACCATGAATAAAATGGTATAAGTTGTAAATTGCGTAACTATTGGTTGCTATGATCTGTCCTTAAGGCTCAAATCACATGTTTCGCATCATTATAAACTGCATGACGCTTTTAATTCGATTTTCTGGAAAATTTGTAGTAGAAGAAGGGTATTAACAATTCAAAATGATTGCGCAGTAGTAATAATAAAAAACAGAACTTTTAAATATAATGCGTGAACGTGATTTACCGTGGTATAAACATGCAAACTATATGCAGTTTTTACTGCAGTAATGCAATCAGATCATTCCCATTTACTTTTTTTCATGGAAAAAAAAATGTAAGACAGTAATTTCCATTTAATAAAGCATCAGCTGTCACTGAAAGCTTACCTTCTATCAGACTAAGATCATCTGTATTTTCTATAAAAAAATGAAATAAAAAATAATTAAAAAATCTTAACCAGGTCAGTGTAGCTGTATAAGTGCATTTGTAATAACAGTTGAGTACTGTACATGATGCATTTTTGTCCACACCAACATTACATTTTTTTTTAAGACCCGCTTGCATCTAAAATAAATTGTGTAGTTCCCCAAAAGCTTGTCCTAAAAAATGAAAGGAAATCTATGGTGACATCATACACTTTTATTGTATAACATCAACATTGCAATAGAAATACAAATCACAGTTATAATAGAAAATCCAATACAAGCTTACTTTCATTATTTGTGTCGCCTGTCTACTGGCCATCAGTTTCCACAACTTCCTGTAAGCTTTGCAGCTTCTCCTCTGCTGTTTTAAGGACTACATATCCCATAGTACCTTGCTGCCTGCTAGATGTGATTCCTATACCAATTTCACTTCCTGAAACTCCTCCTCTTAGTACTTCTGTAGCACAGAAAGCAGACTCTGTGAAATATGTGACACAACAGTGCATGGTCTCAGGGCATAGTGACTACGTGTTACAGAATCTGAGGAAGTTAATATGTGGGGCTCATCACAAAGTAAGTTTACAAATTAAGTAATTATTTCAGATTAACAGGAGTAGGCTAAGAATAATTGAAATACAATAAAGGAATTATGGTAGTATATGTTGACCATTGATATGCTTTAACTGTCAGTGCTAATAAAAAAAAGGATCACATACAGTACTTAAAGCAGAGTTCCACCTAAAAGTGGAAGTTCTGTTTTAAGGACTCCTAACCCCCTGACATGCCACATTTGGTATGTCATTTTTTTTGGGGGGGGGGGGGGGAGTTGGTATCTAGTTTTGACAGATACCCAGATCCCACTTCCGCTTGGGCCACCTAGGGGACTCGAACGGAAGTTCTTCTCTCCCTCCTCCCTCACTGCAATCTTCTGAGACACATCACAGGTTCCAGAAGATTGCCCAGCCATTTAGAAGTTGCAACCCCACTTGCGCATGCGCAGTCTGCAGCCAGCTATGAAGCTGCACAGCCGGGTGCCCACACTTGTGATGCCAGCGCCGGACACTTTTGTGTAGCTGCTGACTTTTAATAAACACAAAACCGAAACCCATGCTTTAAGTAATTTTTAATACTAGCTTTGGTGTGAATTGTGAAGCCAGGATCAGGATGAAAGGCCCTTAACCGACCTTTGAAAGTATGTCAGCAATAATGAATAATACATTTGAAAGCCAGGTGTATTAGCCAATTAGTGAACCTTTGGAATATGTGCATTAAGATCCCTGATGATCAGATTTCCTGAACATGTGACAGTGCTTGGGCCCAACGATTGGATGCTAGACACGAACACCGCCACAAGCAGTGACAGCCTGTCAATAGATAGGCGTCACCCCCTAATCCATGCTCCTGGCCCCTAATCTACATACAGAGCGCCGGACGCATGGATTTCAATGTTTCTTTTTTTTTAACTGCACCCTGAGCCCACCCAGTTGTGTGACAATAGCAAATTAATATTCACTATTGTCTTCCTGATTCTCCTCCCAGCCAATCAGGAAGCAGGACGCAGGGGAAGCCGCCATGAAGCCGAGGAGAAGACACAGGGTAAAGCCACCAAGGAGGAAGTGTTGCCTCCGACCTAGATGGTGTAAGTGTAAGGCTGGTGGGCTGATGATCGAGAGACGGGGGGTGGGGGGTGTTCGACCGGGGAGGTAGTGGTATGTGATTGGTTTGTTGTCTCCCCCCAAAAAAATGAAGTATCAGCCACCACTGGTCACAAGGGAGGAGATTACATGCTCCTCCAAACCTCCAAACCTGGGAGTGCAAGTTTTGTTGATGGCTGCAGGGGAAGAAGGAAGACTGGTAATATGGGTATAAGGAGTTCAGGGGGGCTTTGCGGAGACACTCGCTTTGTCCAGCACAGGCAACATGACAGTGTCATTTAAATATAGCTAGATGGAAAAAGAATACTTAAAGTGGAGCTCCACCCAAAAGGGGAAGCTCTGCTTGTCTGCCTCCTCCCCCCTCTGCTGCCACATTTGCCACCTTTTGGGGAGGGGGGGAGTACCTGGTTTAACAGGTACCCGCTCCCACTTTTGGTGAACTGAGCTGTAAGTTCATCCCCCCCTCCTTCCTTCTATTGACATAGATAGATGCTAGCCCTTTACATGTGTATGCAGCTTTGATCTGTTACAGCGACAGGGTCACTTCAAATCAATCTTTAATCCTTGTTTTACCATACAGTGTTTGAATTTGTAAATGTGTTTATGTGCTATTTGTCTAGATGTCTGGTCTCTTTCTAGACTAAACTGCTTCAAGAGTAAGTGTAGTTCAGGTAAGAACATTATAAGATCCTTCACAGATTGTTACTTATGATACTGATTCTATAAACTTTGCAAACACTGCATAATACTTAGCCCTAAATAAATATAGGAAATACATTCTTAAAAATATATATTAAAAGTGAAAATAAAACACAAAGAATATAAAACATAAGAATATTACTTACATTAGCAAAAAGGTAAATACAAAAATACCCATGTTGCCTGATTTTACCTGATAAGGATGTCACCACCTCTCCCATCAACCTCACCCAATCAGAGAACACCTTGTAGTTATTGAAAAAAAAAATACAAGGTGCTCTGTGAATGGTGGCAGCACTGAGCCAGCAATCATTGTAGTAGTGTCAACTAGCGGTTTTCAGATGTGAGAGCTGCATACTTACAAACTGGACCAATGTAAGTATACAATAAAGATCATACATGGAGTTTTGCTTTAATGATTAGGAAACAATTAGTCATGCATATTCAATTTCGTAAGTAAAAATTATGCTGTATTTACCAGTGTATGTTAATTCACTTTCTGGTGAGGAAGACGTTTTTGCACCAGCCAGCAAGTTTAGATCAGGGCTTTGGTTTATACCAATTGTTTTGCGTACATCAGAAGTTTGACTTGTATCCAGGAGCTGTTTTGTACTGGCTGGTCTGTCCTCATCTGCTCTTGTGTCTTCTCTTGATGGCTGTCTAGTACCAAGTTGATGGTTTAGATAATTTGTCTTTTGTCCATCTATGGGTTGATTTGGGTAATGTAGATTTTTTACATCAGGCTGCCAATTTGTATCAGGACTTAGAGTATCGCCAATAGGTTGCTTAGTACCAGGCCTCTGGGATTTACTGGTATGCCTATGCTGATCAGTCAGCTTGTTTGCATCCTCTTCATCATTTGGTGAGTCTTCAGTTGGTCTATGATCTTTTCCAGTTGGCTGTTTAGTTCCAGGTTTTGTGTTTGAATCAGTTAATTTGCTTCCATGTGAGGGCTGATTTGGAATTCGATGTTGATTTTCACCAAGCGAAAGCTTTTCATCAGATTGCTTATAACCAGTTCTTTGGGGTTTTCCAGTTGGCCTTTGCCCATCATTGGGTTTCTTTAGATCTCCATCATTTGGCGAGTCCTCTTTTTGTCCTTGGTAATTTCTGCTTGGCTGCATAGTATCAGATTTTGTGTTTGGATCAACAGGTTTGCTTCTATCTGGATGCTGATTTGGATCGTGTGGCTGTTTTCCGCTAGGCAGCACCTTTTCAGGAGGTTTTTGATCATCGTCTACTGATTGCTTTGTACCAGGTATTTGGGGCTTTCTATTTGGCATTTGCCCAGCATTTGGTTTATTTGAATTGAGTGGCTGCTTCTCTTTGTTATCTGGCAAGCCTTCATTTGGCCTTTGGTATTTTCCAGCTTGCTGTCTGTTTTCAGGATTTTTGTTTGGATCAGTTGTTTTGTGTCCATCTGAGGATGGATCACCTTGCTGATTTTCACGAGGTGGCAACAATACATTAGGTTGCTTAGTATGAGGTGTATGGAGTTTTGGTTTAATTGAACCTAATGGCTGCTCTTCTTCATCACTTGGCAAGTCTATATCTTGTCTTTTGTTTTTTCTGGTTGGCTGCCAGAAAGTACCAGGTTTTTCTTTTGGATCAGTTGGTTTGTGACCATCTGCGGGTTTTATTGAATTATGTGTATTTTTTCCACCAGGCAGCAATGTTTCATCAGGTTTCTGATCATCTACAGGTTTCTTAGTATCAGGCCTTAGGGTTTTTCTAGTTGGCCTTCTTCCATCATTTGGTTTGTTTGGATCTAGTGGGTCCTCCTCTTCATCACTTAGTGAGTCTTCATCTGGTCTATGGTCTTTTCTGATTGACTGTCTAGTACCAGTATTTTCGCCTGAATCAGTTGGTTTGTGTCTATCTGAGGGCTGATTTGCAATATGTGGCTGTTTTCCATCAGGCAGCAACTTTTTATCAAGTCTTTGATCATCATTTGAAGATTGCTTATCACTAGGTTTTTGGGATTCGCCAACTGTTTTTTTTCTATCCTGTGGCTGCTCCTCTTCATCACTTGGCCAGTCTCTATCTAGTCTTTGGTTTTCTCCAGTTGGCAATTTAATATCAGGATAATTGATTTGTTTAGCGGATATGTGTTCATCTGAGGGCTGACTGGAATCACGTGGCTGTTTTGCACTAGACAGAAACTTTGCACCTTGTTTTTTATTTACACCTACAGGTTGCCTAATATCCAGACTTTTAGGGTTATCAGTTGGCCTTTGCCCATTAGTTGGATGATTTGGATCCAGTTGCTGCTCCTCCTCATCAGTTGGAGGGTCTTCCGGCCTTTGGTCCTTTCTGGTTGTATGCCTAGCATTAAGACTATCCTTTGGATCATTTGGTTTGCGTCCTACTGAGGGTTGATTTGGATCATGTGGCTGTTCTCCACTAGATGGCAACTTTTCATCATGTCCTGGATCATCACTTACAGTACTAGGTCTTTTTGGTTTGTCATTTGGACTTCGCCTCTTAAGTTGAGTAGTTTGGATCAAGTTTCTGATCAACTTTAAAATTTGTTTAATTTTTATCAGGTCTTTAATCTTATTGATAGGCTGTCTGGTTCCGGGTTTATATTTGGGATAACTTGGTGTGCGTCTATCTGAGGGCTGATTAGGATAATGTGGCTGGTCAGCAACATGCAAACATTTTTCATCATCACCTTCGTCGCTTGGTGATTCTTCAACTGGTCTTTGGTCTTTACCGGTTGGCTTTTTACTTCCAGGTTTTTGGGGTTTTCTTATTGCCTTTCGTTCATCATTTCTTTTGTTTGGATCCAGTGGGTCCTCATCTTCATCACTTGGAGATTCTTCAACTGGTATTTGGTCTCTACTAGTTGGCTTTTTAGATCCAGGCTTTTCTGGTTTTCTAATTGGCCTTTGTCCATCATTTGGATTGTTTGGATCCAGTGGCTCCTCCTCTTCATCACTTGGTGACTTTTCATCAGTTCTTTGAACTTTTCCGGTTGGCTTCTTAGTTCCTGGTTTTCCGGGTTTTCTTACTGGCTGTCTCCCATCATTTGGTTTGTTTTGATCCAGTGGCTCCTCCTCGTCATCAGTTGGTGATATTTGATCAGGTCTTTGATCTTTTCCGGTTGGCTTTTTAGTTCCAGGCTTTTCGGGTTTTCTAATTGGCCTTCGTCCATCATTTGGTTTGTTTGGATCCAGTGGCTCCTCCTCTTCATCACTTGGTGACTTTTCATCAGGTCTTTGATCTTTTCTGGTTGGCTTTTTAGTTCCTGGTTTTCCGGGTTTTCTTACTGGCTGTCTCCCATCATTTGGTTTGTTTGTATCCAGTGGCTCCTCTTCATCATCACTTGGTGATTTTTCATAAGGTCTTTGATCTTTTCCGGTTGGCTTTTTAGTTCCAGGCTTTTCAGGTTTTTTAATTGGCCTTTGTCCATCATTTGGTTTATTTGGATCCAGTGGGTCCTCCTGTTCATCACTTGGTGATTCTTCACCTGGCCTTTGGTCTTTACCAGTTGGTTTTTTAGTTCCAGGCTTTTCAGGTTTTCTTACTGGCTGTCTCCCATCATTTGCTTTGTTTGGATCCAGTGGCTCCTCCTCGTCATCACTTGGTGATTTTTCATCAGGTCTTTGATCTTTTCCTGTTGGCTTTTTTGTTCCAGGCTTTTCGGGTTTTCGAATTGGCTTTCGTCCATCCTTTGCTTTGTTTGGATCCAGTGGGTCCTCCTTTTCATCACTTGGTGAATCTTCACTTGGCTTTTGGTCTTTACCGGTTGGCTTTTTAGTTACAGGTTTTTCGGTTTTTCTTCCTGGCTTTTGCCCATCATTTGGTTTGTTTGGATCCAGTGGCTCCTCCTCTTCATCACTTGGTGACTTTTCATCAGGTCTTTGATGTTTTCCGGTTGGCGTTTTAGTTCCTGGTTTTCCGGGTTTTCTTACTGGATGTCTCCCATCATTTGGTTGGTTTGGATCCAGTGGCTCCTCCTCGTCATCACTTGGTGATTCTTTTTCATCAGGTCTTTGATCTTTTCCAGTTGGCTTTTTAGTTCCAGGCTTTTCAGGTTTTTTAATTGGCCTTTGTCCATCATTTGGTTTATTTGGATCCAGTGGGTCCTCCTGTTCATCACTTGCTGATTCTTCACCTGGCCTTTGGTCTTTACCAGTTGGTTTTTTAGTTCCAGGCTTTTCGGGTTTTCTTACTGGCTGTCTCCCATCATTTGGTTTGTTTGGATCCAGTGGCTCCTCCTCTTCATCACTTGGTGACTTTTCATCAGGTCTTTGATCTTTTCCGGTTGGCTTTTTAGTTCCTGGTTTTCCGGGTTTTCTTACTGGCTGTCTCCCATCATTTGGTTGGTTTGGATCTAGTGGCTCCTCCTCGTCATCACTTGGTGATTTTTTTTCATCAGGTCTTTGATCTTTTCCAGTTGGCTTTTTAGTTCCTGGTTTTCCAGGTTTTCTTACTGGCTGTCTCCCATCATTTGGTTTGTTTGGATCCAGTGGCTCCTCCTCGTCATCACTTGGTGATTTTTCATCAGGTCTTTGACCTTTTCCGGTTGGCTTTTTAGTTCCAGGATTTTCAGGTTTTTTAATTGGCCTTTGTCCATCATTTGGTTTATTTGGATCCAGTGGGTCCTCCTGTTCATCACTTGGTGATTCTTCACCTGGCCATAGGTCTTTACCAGTTGGTTTTTTAGTTCCAGGTTTTTCAGGTTTTCTTACTGGCTGTCTCCCATCATTTGGTTTGTTTGGATCCAGTGGCTCCTCCTCGTCATCACTTGGTGATTTTTCATCAGGTCTTTGATCTTTTCCTGTTGGCTTTTTTGTTCCAGGCTTTTCGGGTTTTCGAATTGGCTTTCGTCCATCCTTTGCTTTGTTTGGATCCAGTGGGTCCTCCTTTTCATCACTTGGTGAATCTTCACTTGGATTTTGGTCTTTACCGGTTGGCTTTTTAGTTACAGGTTTTTCGGTTTTTCTTCCTGGCTTTTGCCCATCATTTGGTTTGTTTGGATCCAGTGGCTCCTCCTCTTCATCACTTGGTGACTTTTCATCAGGTCTTTGATCTTTTCCGGTTGGCTTTTTAGTTCCTGGTTTTCCGGGTTTTCTTACTGGATGTCTCCCATCATTTGGTTGGTTTGGATCCAGTGGCTCCTCCTCGTCATCACTTGGTGATTCTTTTTCATCAGGTCTTTGATCTTTTCCAGTTGGCTTTTTAGTTCCAGGCTTTTCAGGTTTTTTAATTGGCCTTTGTCCATCATTTGGTTTATTTGGATCCAGTGGGTCCTCCTGTTCATCACTTGGTGATTCTTCACCTGGCCTTTGGTCTTTACCAGTTGGTTTTTTAGTTCCAGGCTTTTCAGGTTTTCTTACTGGCTGTCTCCCATCATTTGGTTTGTTTGGATCCAGTGGCTCCTCCTCTTCATCACTTGGTGAATTTTCATCAGGTCTTTGATCTTTTCCGGTTGGCTTTTTAGTTCCTGGTTTTCCGGGTTTTCTTACTGGCTGTCTCCCATCATTTGGTTTGTTTGGATCCAGTGGCTCCTCCTCGTCATCACTTGGTGATTTTTTATCAGGTCTTTGACCTTTTCCGGTTGGCTTTTTAGTTCCAGGATTTTCAGGTTTTTTAATTGGCCTTTGTCCATCATTTGGTTTATTTGGATCCAGTGGGTCCTCCTGTTCATCACTTGGTGATTCTTCACCTGGCCATTGGTCTTTACCAGTTGGTTTTTTAGTTCCAGGTTTTTCAGGTTTTCTTACTGGCTGTCTCCCATCATTTGGTTTGTTTGGATCCAGTGGCTCCTCCTCTTCATCACTTGGTGACTTTTCATCAGGTCTTTGATGTTTTCCGGTTGGCTTTTTAGTTCCTGGTTTTCCGGGTTTTCTTACTGGATGTCTCCCATCATTTGGTTGGTTTGGATCCAGTGGCTCCTCCTCGTCATCACTTGGTGATTCTTTTTCATCAGGTCTTTGATCTTTTCCAGTTGGCTTTTTAGTTCCAGGCTTTTCAGGTTTTTTAATTGGCCTTTGTCCATCATTTGGTTTATTTGGATCCAGTGGGTCCTCCTGTTCATCACTTGGTGATTCTTCACCTGACCTTTGGTCTTTACCAGTTGGTTTTTTAGTTCCAGGCTTTTCGGGTTTTCTTACTGGCTGTCTCCCATTATTTGGTTTGTTTGGATCCAGTGGCTCCTCCTCTTCATCACTTGGTGACTTTCCATCAGGTCTTTGATCTTTTCCGGTTGGATTTTTAGTTCCTGGTTTTCCGGGTTTTCTTACTGGCTGTCTCCCATCATTTGGTTTGTTTGGATCCAGTGGCTCCTCCTCGTCATCACTTGGTGATTTTTCATCAGGTCTTTGATCTTTTCCTGTTGGCTTTATTGTTCCAGGCTTTTCGGGTTTTCGAATTGGCTTTCGTCCATCCTTTGCTTTGTTTGGATCCAGTGGGTCCTCCTTTTCATCACTTGGTGAATCTTCACTTGGCTTTTGGTCTTTACCGGTTGGCTTTTTAGTTACAGGTTTTTCGGTTTTTCTTCCTGGCTTTTGCCCATCATTTGGTTTGTTTGGATCCAGTGGCTCCTCCTCTTCATCACTTGGTGACTTTTCATCAGGTCTTTGATCTTTTCCGGTTGGCTTTTTAGTTCCTGGTTTTCCGGGTTTTATTACTGGATGTCTCCCATCATTTGGTTTGTTTGGATCCAGTGGCTCCTCCTCTTCATCACTTGGTGACTTTTCATCAGGTCTTTGATCTTTTCCGGTTGGCTTTTTAGTTCCTGGTTTTCCGGGTTTTCTTACTGGATGTCTCCCATCATTTGGTTTGTTTGGATCCAGTGGCTCCTCCTCGTCATCACTTGGTGATTTTTCATCAGGTGTTTGACCTTTTCCGGTTGGCTTTTTAGTTCCAGGCTTTTCAGGTTTTTTAATTGGCCTTTGTCCATCATTTGGTTTATTTGGATCCAGTGGGTACTCCTGTTCATCACTTGGTGATTCTTCACCTGGCCTTTGGTCTTTACCAGTTGGTTTTTTAGTTCCAGGCTTTTCAGGTTTTCTTACTGGCTGTCTCCCATCATTTGGTTTGTTTGGATCCAGTGGCTCCTCCTCTTCATCAATTGGTGACTTTTCATCAGGTCTTTGATCTTTTCCGGTTGGCTTTTTAGTTCCTGGTTTTCCGGGTTTTATTACTGGATGTCTCCCATCATTTGGTTGGTTTGGATCCAGTGGCTCCTCCTCGTCATCACTTGGTGATTTTTCATCAGGTCTTTGACCTTTTCCGGTTGGCTTTTTAGTTCCAGGCTTTTCAGGTTTTTTAATTGGCCTTTGTCCATCATTTGGTTTATTTGGATCCAGTGGGTCCTCCTGTTCATCACTTGGTGATTCTTCACCTGGCCTTTGGTCTTTACCAGTTGGTTTTTTAGTTCCAGGCTTTTCAGGTTTTCTTACTGGCTGTCTCCCATCATTTGGTTTGTTTGGATCCAGTGGCTCCTCCTCTTCATCACTTGGTGACTTTTCATCAGGTCTTTGATCTTTTCCGGTTGGCTTTTTAGTTCCTGGTTTTCCGGGTTTTCTTACTGGATGTCTCCCATCATTTGGTTGGTTTGGATCCAGTGGCTCCTCCTCGTCATCACTTGGTGATTTTTCATCAGGTCTTTGACCTTTTCCGGTTGGCTTTTCAGTTCCAGGCTTTTCAGGTTTTTTAATTGGCCTTTGTCCATCATTTGGTTTATTTGGATCCAGTGGGTCCTCCTGTACATCACTTGGTGATTCTTCACCTGGCCTTTGGTCTTTACCAGTCGGTTTTTTAGTTCCAGGCTTTTCAGGTTTTCTTACTGGCTGTCTCCCATCATTTGGTTTGTTTGGATCCAGTGGCTCCTCCTCTTCATCACTTGGTGACTTTTCATCAGGTCTTTGATCTTTTCCGGTTGGCTTTTTAGTTCCTGGTTTTCTGGGTTTTCTTACTGT
The DNA here is from genome assembly GCF_037356315.1 of Lithobates pipiens. NCBI lineage: Eukaryota > Metazoa > Chordata > Amphibia > Anura > Ranidae > Lithobates > Lithobates pipiens. Next base: position 264,647,661 of record NW_027507785.1, on the reverse strand, counting down.
ATGTCTCCCATCATTTGGTTGGTTTGGATCCAGTGGCTCCTCCTCGTCATCACTTGGTGATTTTTCATCAGGTCTTTGACCTTTTCCGGTTGGCTTTTCAGTTCCAGGCTTTTCAGGTTTTTTAATTGGCCTTTGTCCATCATTTGGTTTATTTGGATCCAGTGGGTCCTCCTGTTCATCACTTGGTGATTCTTCACCTGGCCTTTGGTCTTTACCAGTTGGTTTTTTAGTTCCAGGCTTTTCAGGTTTTCTTACTGGCTGTCTCCCATTATTTGGTTTGTTTGGATCCAGTGGCTCCTCCTCTTCATCACTTGGTGACTTTTCATCAGGTCTTTGATCTTTTCCGGTTGGCTTTTTAGTTCCTGGTTTTCCGGGTTTTCTTACTGGATGTCTCCCATCATTTGGTTGGTTTGGATCCAGTGGCTCCTCCTCGTCATCACTTGGTGATTTTTCATCAGGTCTTTGACCTTTTCCGGTTGGCTTTTCAGTTCCAGGCTTTTCAGGTTTTTTAATTGGCCTTTGTCCATCATTTGGTTTATTTGGATCCAGTGGGTCCTCCTGTACATCACTTGGTGATTCTTCACCTGGCCTTTGGTCTTTACCAGTCGGTTTTTTAGTTCCAGGCTTTTCAGGTTTTCTTACTGGCTGTCTCCCATCATTTGGTTTGTTTGGATCCAGTGGCTCCTCCTCTTCATCACTTGGTGACTTTTCATCAGGTCTTTGATCTTTTCCGGTTGGCTTTTTAGTTCCTGGTTTTCTGGGTTTTCTTACTGTATGTCTCCCATCATTTGGTTGGTTTGGATCCAGTGGCTCCTCCTCATCATCACTTGGTGATTTTTCATCAGGTCTTTGACCGTTTCCGGTTGGCTTTTTAGTTCCAGGCTTTTCAGGTTTTTTAATTGGCCTTTGTCCATCATTTGGTTTATTTGGATCCAGTGGGTCCTCCTGTTCATCACTTGGTGATTCTTCACCTGGCCTTTGGTCTTTACCAGTTGGTTTTTTAGTTCCAGGCTTTTCAGGTTTTCTTACTGGCTGTCTCCCATCATTTGGTTTGTTTGGATCCAGTGGCTCCTCCTCTTCATCACTTGGTGACTTTTCATCAGGTCTTTGATGTTTTCCGGTTGGCTTTTTAGTTCCTGATTTTCCGGGTTTTCTTACTGGATGTCTCCCATCATTTGGTTGGTTTGGATCCAGTGGCTCCTCCTCGTCATCACTTGGTGATTCTTTTTCATCAGGTCTTTGATCTTTTCCAGTTGGCTTTTTAGTTCCAGGCTTTTCAGGTTTTTTAATTGGCCTTTGTCCATCATTTGGTTTATTTGGATCCAGTGGGTCCTCCTGTTCATCACTTGGTGATTCTTCACCTGACCTTTGGTCTTTACCAGTTGGTTTTTTAGTTCCAGGCTTTTCGGGTTTTCTTACTGGCTGTCTCCCATTATTTGGTTTGTTTGGATCCAGTGGCTCCTCCTCTTCATCACTTGGTGACTTTTCATCAGGTCTTTGATCTTTTCCGGTTGGCTTTTTAGTTCCTGGTTTTCCGGGTTTTCTTACTGGCTGTCTCCCATCATTTGGTTTGTTTGGATCCAGTGGCTCCTCCTCATCATCACTTGGTGATTTTTCATCAGGTCTTTGATCTTTTCCTGTTGGCTTTTTTGTTCCAGGCTTTTCGGGTTTTCGAATTGGCTTTCGTCCATCCTTTGCTTTGTTTGGATCCAGTGGGTCCTCCTTTTCATCACTTGGTGAATCTTCACTTGGCTTTAGGTCTTTACCGGTTGGCTTTTTAGTTACAGGTTTTTTGGTTTTTCTTCCTGGCTTTTGCCCATCATTTGGTTTGTTTGGATCCAGTGGCTCCTCCTCTTCATCACTTGGTGACTTTTCATCAGGTCTTTGACCTTTTCCGGTTGGCTTTTTAGTTCCTGGTTTTCCGGGTTTTATTACTGGATGTCTCCCATCATTTGGTTGGTTTGGATCCAGTGGCTCCTCCTCTTCATCACTTGGTGACTTTTCATCAGGTCTTTGATCTTTTCCGGTTGGCTTTTTAGTTCCTGGTTTTCCGGGTTTTATTACTGGATGTCTCCCATCATTTGGTTGGTTTGGATCCAGTGGCTCCTCCTCGTCATCACTTGGTGATTTTTCATCAGGTCTTTGACCTTTTCCGGTTGGCTTTTTAGTTCCAGGATTTTCAGGTTTTTTAATTGGCCTTTGTCCATCATTTGGTTTATTTGGATCCAGTGGGTCCTCCTGTTCATCACTTGGTGATTCTTCACCTGGCCTTTGGTCTTTACCAGTTGGTTTTTTAGTTCCAGGCTTTTCAGGTTTTCTTACTGACTGTCTCCCATCATTTGGTTTGTTTGGATCCAGTGGCTCCTCCTCTTCATCACTTGGTGACTTTTCATCAGGTCTTTGATCTTTTCCGGTTGGCTTTTTAGTTCCTGGTTTTCCGGGTTTTCTTACTGTATGTCTCCCATCATTTGGTTGGTTTGGATCCAGTGGCTCCTCCTCGTCATCACTTGGTGATTTTTCATCAGGTCTTTGATCTTTTCCGGTTGGCTTTTTAGTTCCTGGTTTTCCGGGTTTTATTACTGGATGTCTCCCATCATTTGGTTGGTTTGGATCCAGTGGCTCCTCCTCTTCATCACTTGGTGACTTTTCATCAGGTCTTTGATCTTTTCCGGTTGGCTTTTTAGTTCCTGGTTTTCCAGGTTTTCTTACTGGATGTCTCCCATCATTTGGTTTGTTTGGATCCAGTGGCTCCTCCTCGTCATCACTTGGTGATTTTTCATCAGGTGTTTGACCTTTTCCGGTTGGCTTTTTAGTTCCAGGCTTTTCAGGTTTTTTAATTGGCCTTTGTCCATCATTTGGTTTATTTGGATCCAGTGGGTACTCCTGTTCATCACTTGGTGATTCTTCACCTGGCCTTTGGTCTTTACCAGTTGGTTTTTTAGTTCCAGGCTTTTCAGGTTTTCTTACTGGCTGTCTCCCATCATTTGGTTTGTTTGGATCCAGTGGCTCCTCCTCTTCATCACTTGGTGACTTTTCATCAGGTCTTTGATCTTTTCCGGTTGGCTTTTTAGTTCCTGGTTTTCCGGGTTTTATTACTGGATGTCTCCCATCATTTGGTTGGTTTGGATCCAGTGGCTCCTCCTCGTCATCACTTGGTGATTTTTCATCAGGTCTTTGACCTTTTCCGGTTGGCTTTTTAGTTCCAGGCTTTTCAGGTTTTTTAATTGGCCTTTGTCCATCATTTGGTTTATTTGGATCCAGTGGGTCCTCCTGTTCATCACTTGGTGATTCTTCACCTGGCCTTTGGTCTTTACCAGTTGGATGTTTAGTTCCAGGCTTTTCAGGTTTTCTTACTGGCTGTCTCCCATCATTTGGTTTGTTTGGATCCAGTGGCTCCTCCTCTTCATCACTTGGTGACTTTTCATCAGGTCTTTGATCTTTTCCGGTTGGCTTTTTAGTTCCTGGTTTTCCGGGTTTTATTACTGGATGTCTCCCATCATTTGGTTGGTTTGGATCCAGTGGCTCCTCCTCGTCATCACTTGGTGATTTTTCATCAGGTCTTTGACCTTTTCCGGTTGGCTTTTTAGTTCCAGGATTTTCAGGTTTTTTAATTGGCCTTTGTCCATCATTTGGTTTTTTTGGATCCAGTGGGTCCTCCTGTTCATCACTTGGTGATTCTTCACCTGGCCTTTGGTCTTTACCAATTGGTTTTTTAGTTCCAGGCTTTTCAGGTTTTCTTACTGGCTGTCTCCCATCATTTGGTTTGTTTGGATCCAGTGGCTCCTCCTCTTCATCACTTGGTGACTTTTCATCAGGTCTTTGATCTTTTCCGGTTGGCTTTTTAGTTCCTGGTTTTCCGGGTTTTCTTACTGTATGTCTCCCATCATTTGGTTGGTTTGGATCCAGTGGCTCCTCCTCGTCATCACTTGGTGATTTTTCATCAGGTCTTTGATCTTTTCCTGTTGGCTTTTTTGTTCCAGGCTTTTCGGGTTTTCGAATTGGCTTTCGTCCATCCTTTGCTTTGTTCGGATCCAGTGGGTCCTTATTTTCATCACTTGGTGAATCTTCACTTGGCTTTTGGTCTTTACCGGTTGGCTTTTTAGTTACAGGTTTTTTGGTTTTTCTTCCTGGCTTTTGCCCATCATTTGGTTTGTTTGGATCCAGTGGCTCCTCCTCTTCATCACTTGGTGACTTTTCATCAGGTCTTTGATCTTTTCCGGTTGGCTTTTTAGTTCCTGGTTTTCCGGGTTTTATTACTGGATGTCTCCCATCATTTGGTTGGTTTGGATCCAGTGGCTCCTCCTCTTCATCACTTGGTGACTTTTCATCAGTTCTTTGATCTTTTCCGGTTGGCTTTTTAGTTCCTGGTTTTCCGGGTTTTCTTACTGGATGTCTCCCATCATTTGGTTTGTTTGGATCCAGTGGCTCCTCCTCGTCATCACTTGGTGATTTTTCATCAGGTGTTTGACCTTTTCCGGTTGGCTTTTTAGTTCCAGGCTTTTCAGGTTTTTTAATTGGCCTTTGTCCATCATTTGGTTTATTTGGATCCAGTGGGTACTCCTGTTCATCACTTGGTGATTCTTCACCTGGCCTTTGGTCTTTACCAGTTGGTTTTTTAGTTCCAGGCTTTTCAGGTTTTCTTACTGGCTGTCTCCCATCATTTGGTTTGTTTGGATCCAGTGGCTCCTCCTCTTCATCACTTGGTGACTTTTCATCAGGTCTTTGATCTTTTCCGGTTGGCTTTTTAGTTCCTGGTTTTCCGGGTTTTATTACTGGATGTCTCCCATCATTTGGTTGGTTTGGATCCAGTGGCTCCTCCTCGTCATCACTTGGTGATTTTTCATCAGGTCTTTGACCTTTTCCGGTTGGCTTTTTAGTTCCAGGCTTTTCAGGTTTTTTAATTGGCCTTTGTCCATCATTTGGTTTATTTGGATCCAGTGGGTCCTCCTGTTCATCACTTGGTGATTCTTCACCTGGCCTTTGGTCTTTACCAGTTGGATGTTTAGTTCCAGGCTTTTCAGGTTTTCTTACTGGCTGTCTCCCATCATTTGGTTTGTTTGGATCCAGTGGCTCCTCCTCTTCATCACTTGGTGACTTTTCATCAGGTCTTTGATCTTTTCCGGTTGGCTTTTTAGTTCCTGGTTTTCCGGGTTTTATTACTGGATGTCTCCCATCATTTGGTTGGTTTGGATCCAGTGGCTCCTCCTCGTCATCACTTGGTGATTTTTCATCAGGTCTTTGACCTTTTCCGGTTGGCTTTTTAGTTCCAGGATTTTCAGGTTTTTTAATTGGCCTTTGTCCATTATTTGGTTTTTTTGGATCCAGTGGGTCCTCCTGTTCATCACTTGGTGATTCTTCACCTGGCCTTTGGTCTTTACCAATTGGTTTTTTAGTTCCAGGCTTTTCAGGTTTTCTTACTGGCTGTCTCCCATCATTTGGTTTGTTTGGATCCAGTGGCTCCTCCTCTTCATCACTTGGTGACTTTTCATCAGGTCTTTGATCTTTTCCGGTTGGCTTTTTAGTTCCTGGTTTTCCGGGTTTTCTTACTGTATGTCTCCCATCATTTGGTTGGTTTGGATCCAGTGGCTCCTCCTCGTCATCACTTGGTGATTTTTCATCAGGTCTTTGATCTTTTCCTGTTGGCTTTTTTGTTCCAGGCTTTTCGGGTTTTCGAATTGGCTTTCGTCCATCCTTTGCTTTGTTTGGATCCAGTGGGTCCTTATTTTCATCACTTGGTGAATCTTCACTTGGCTTTTGGTCTTTACCGGTTGGCTTTTTAGTTACAGGTTTTTTGGTTTTTCTTCCTGGCTTTTGCCCATCATTTGGTTTGTTTGGATCCAGTGGCTCCTCCTCTTCATCACTTGGTGACTTTTCATCAGGTCTTTGATCTTTTCCGGTTGGCTTTTTAGTTCCTGGTTTTCCGGGTTTTATTACTGGATGTCTCCCATCATTTGGTTGGTTTGGATCCAGTGGCTCCTCCTCTTCATCACTTGGTGACTTTTCATCAGGTCTTTGATCTTTTCCGGTTGGCTTTTTAGTTCCTGGTTTTCCGGGTTTTCTTACTGGATGTCTCCCATCATTTGGTTTGTTTGGATCCAGTGGCTCCTCCTCGTCATCACTTGGTGATTTTTCATCAGGTGTTTGACCTTTTCCGGTTGGCTTTTTAGTTCCAGGCTTTTCAGGTTTTTTAATTGGCCTTTGTCCATCATTTGGTTTATTTGGATCCAGTGGGTACTCCTGTTCATCACTTGGTGATTCTTCACCTGGCCTTTGGTCTTTACCAGTTGGTTTTTTAGTTCCAGGCTTTTCAGGTTTTCTTACTGGCTGTCTCCCATCATTTGGTTTGTTTGGATCCAGTGGCTCCTCCTCTTCATCACTTGGTGACTTTTCATCAGGTCTTTGATCTTTTCCGGTTGGCTTTTTAGTTCCTGGTTTTCCGGGTTTTATTACTGGATGTCTCCCATCATTTGGTTGGTTTGGATCCAGTGGCTCCTCCTCGTCATCACTTGGTGATTTTTCATCAGGTCTTTGACCTTTTCCGGTTGGCTTTTTAGTTCCAGGCTTTTCAGGTTTTTTAATTGGCCTTTGTCCATCATTTGGTTTATTTGGATCCAGTGGGTCCTCCTGTTCATCACTTGGTGATTCTTCACCTGGCCTTTGGTCTTTACCAGTTGGTTTTTTAGTTCCAGGCTTTTCAGGTTTTCTTACTGGCTGTCTCCCATCATTTGGTTTGTTTGGATCCAGTGGCTCCTCCTCTTCATCACTTGGTGACTTTTCATCAGGTCTTTGATCTTTTCCGGTTGGCTTTTTAGTTCCTGGTTTTCCGGGTTTTATTACTGGATGTCTCCCATCATTTGGTTGGTTTGGATCCAGTGGCTCCTCCTCGTCATCACTTGGTGATTTTTCATCAGGTCTTTGACCTTTTCCGGTTGGCTTTTTAGTTCCAAGATTTTCTGGTTTTTCAATTGGCCTTTGTCCATCATTTGGTTTATTTGGATCCAGTGGGTCCTCCTGTTCATCACTTGGTGATTCTTCACCTGGCCTTTGGTCTTTACCAGTTGGTTTTTTAGTTCCAGGCTTTTCAGGTTTTCTTACTGGCTGTCTCCCATCATTTGGTTTGTTTGGATCCAGTGGCTCCTCCTCTTCATCACTTGGTGACTTTTCATCAGGTCTTTGATCTTTTCCGGTTGGCTTTTTAGTTCCTGGTTTTCCGGGTTTTCTTACTGGATGTCTCCCATCATTTGGTTGGTTTGGATCCAGTGGCTCCTCCTCGTCATCACTTGGTGATTTTTCATCAGGTCTTTGACCTTTTCCGGTTGGCTTTTCAGTTCCAGGCTTTTCAGGTTTTTTAATTGGCCTTTGTCCATCATTTGGTTTATTTGGATCCAGTGGGTCCTCCTGTTCATCACTTGGTGATTCTTCACCTGGCCTTTGGTCTTTACCAGTTGGTTTTTTAGTTCCAGGCTTTTCAGGTTTTCTTACTGGCTGTCTCCCATCATTTGGTTTGTTTGGATCAAGTGGCTCCTCCTCTTCATCACTTGGTGACTTTTCATCAGGTCTTTGATCTTTTCCGGTTGGCTTTTTAGTTCCTGGTTTTCCGGGTTTTCTTACTGTATGTCTCCCATCATTTGGTTGGTTTGGATCCAGTGGCTCCTCCTCATCATCACTTGGTGATTTTTCATCAGGTCTTTGACCTTTTCCGGTTGGCTTTTTAGTTCCAGGATTTTCAGGTTTTTTAATTGGCCTTTGTCCATCATTTGGTTTATTTGGATCCAGTGGGTCCTCCTGTTCATCACTTGGTGATTCTTCACCTGGCCTTTGGTCTTTACCAGTTGGTTTTTTAGTTCCAGGCTTTTCAGGTTTTCTTACTGGCTGTCTCCCATCATTTGGTTTGTTTGGATCCAGTGGCTCCTCCTCTTCATCACTTGGTGACTTTTCATCAGGTCTTTGATCTTTTCCGGTTGGCTTTTTAGTTCCTGGTTTTCCGGGTTTTCTTACTGGATGTCTCCCATCATTTGGTTGGTTTGGATCCAGTGGCTCCTCCTCGTCATCACTTGGTGATTTTTCATCAGGTCTTTGACCTTTTCCGGTTGGCTTTTCAGTTCCAGGCTTTTCAGGTTTTTTAATTGGCCTTTGTCCATCATTTGGTTTATTTGGATCCAGTGGGTCCTCCTGTTCATCACTTGGTGATTCTTCACCTGGCCTTTGGTCTTTACCAGTTGGTTTTTTAGTTCCAGGCTTTTCAGGTTTTCTTACTGGCTGTCTCCCATCATTTGGTTTGTTTGGATCCAGTGGCTCCTCCTCTTCATCACTTGGTGGCTTTTCATCAGGTCTTTGATCTTTACCGGTTGGCTTTTTAGTTCCTGGTTTTCCGGGTTTTCTTACTGGCTGTCTCCCATCATTTGGTTTGTTTAGATCCAGTGGCTCCTCCTTGTCATCCTTTGGTGATTTTTCATCAGGTCTTTGATCTTTTCCTGTTGGCTTTTTAGTTCCAGGCTTTTCAGTTTTTTTAATTGGCCTTTGTCCATCATTTGGTTTATTTGGATCCAGTGGGTCCTCCTGTTCATCACTTGGTGATTCTTCACCTGGCCTTTGGTCTTTACCAGTTGGTTTCTTAGTTCCAGGCTTTTCAGGTTTTCTTACTGGCTGTCTCCCATCATTTGGTTTGTTTGGATCCAGTGGCTCCTCCTCTTCATCACTTGGTGGCTTTTCATCAGGTCTTTGATCTTTTCCGGTTAGCTTTTTAGTTCCAGGCTTTTCAGGTTTTTTATTTGGCCTTTGTCGATCATTTGGTTTATTTGGATCCAGTGGGTCCTCCTGGTCATCACTTGGTGATTCTTCACCTGGCCTTTGGTCTTTACCAGTTGGTTTTTTAGTTCCAGGCTTTTCAGGTTTTTTTACTGGCTGTCTCCCATCATTTGGTTTGTTTGGATCCAGTGGCTCCTCCTCGTTATCACTTGGTGATTTTTCATCAGGTCTTTGATCTTTTCCTGTTGGCTTTTTTGTTACCGGCTTTTCAGGTTTTTTAATTGGCCTTTGTCCATCATTTGGTTTATTTGGATCCAGTGGCTCCCCCTCTTCATCACTTGGTGATTTTTCTTCAGGTCTATGATCTTTTCCGGTTGGCTTGTTAGATCCAGACTTTTCGGGTTTTCTAATTGGCTTTCGCCCATCATTTGGTTTGTTTGGATCCTGTGGGTCCTCCTTTTCATCACTTGGTGATTCTTCATCGGGTCTCTTGCCTTTTCCGGTTGGATGTCTAGTGCTATGTTTTTTGTCTGGGTGAGTTGGTTTGCGCCTATCTGCGGGTTGATTTGGATCACGTGGTTGTTTTGTACCAGGTTTTTCGGGTTTTCCAATTGGCCTTCGTCCATCATTTGGTTTATTTGGATCTAGAGTTTCCTCCTCTTCATCACTCTGTGATTTTTCATCAGGTCTTTGGTCTTTTCTGACTGGATTTGTAGTTCCAGGCTTTTCTGGTTTTCTAATTGGCTTTTGTCCATCATTTGGGTTGTTTGGATCCTGTAGGTCCTTCTTTTCATCAATTGGTGATTCTTCACTTGGCTTTTGGTCTTTACCAGTTGGCTTTTTAGTGTCAGGTCTTTCGGGATTCCTTCCTGGCTTTCGCCCATCATTTGGTTTATTTGGATCTAGTGGCTCCTCCTCTTCATCACTTGTTGATTTTTCTTCAGGTCTTTGATCTTTATCAGTTGGTTTTTTAGTTCCAGGCTTTTCAGGTTTTCTTACTGGCTGTGTCCCATCATTTGGTTTTTTTGGATCCAGTGGCTCCTCCTCTTCATCACTTGGTGACTTTTTATCAGGTCTTTGATCTTTTCCAGTTGGCTTTTTAGTCCCTGGTTTTCCGTGTTTTCTTACTGGCAGTCTCCCATCATTTTGTTTGTTTGGATCCAGTGGCTCCTCCTCGTCATCACTTGGTGATTTTTCATCAGGTCTTTGATCTTTTCCGGTTGGCTTTTTAGTTCCAGGCTGTTCAGGTTTTTTAATTGGCCTTTGTCCATCATTTGGTTTATTTGGATGCAGTGGGTCCTCCTCTTCATCACTTGGTGATTCTTCACCTGGCCTTTTGTCTTTTCCGGTTGGATGTCTAGTGACAGGTTTTTTGTCTGGATCTGTTGGTTTGCGTCCATCTGAGGGTTGGTTTGGATCATGTGGTAGTTTTGAACCAGGTTTTTCAGGTTTTCTTATTGGGTTTTGCCCATCATTTGGTTTTTTTGGTTCCAGTGGGTCCTCCTTTTCATCGCTTGGCAATTCTTCATCAGGTCTTTTGTCTTTTCCGGTTGGATGTCCAGTGTCAGGTTTTTCGTCTGGATCAGTAGGTTCTTGTCCATCTGAGGGTTGATTTGGAGCATGTGGTACTTTTGTACCAGGTTTTTTGTGTTTTCTAATTTTCATTCGCCCATCATTTGGTTTGTTTGGATCCAGTGGGTCCTCCTCTTCATCACTTGGTGTTTCTCCATAAGGTATTTTGTCTTTTCCAGTTGGATGTCTAGTACCAGGTTTTTTGTCAGGATCAGATGGTTTGCGTCCATCTAAGGGTTGATTTGGATCACGTGGTAGTTTTGTACCAGGTTTCTTGGGTTTTATAATTGGCCTTCGTCCATCACTTGGTTTGTTTGGATTCAGTGGGTCCTCCTCTTCATCACTTACTGATTCTCCATCAGGTATTTTGTCTTTTCTGTTTGGATGTCTAGTGCCAGGTTTTTCGTCTGGATCAGTAGATTCGAGTCCATCTAAGGGATGATTTGGATCACGTGGTAGTTTTGTACCAGGTTTCTTGGGTTTTCTAATCGGCCTTTGTCCATCACTTGGTTTGTTTGGATCCAGTGGGTCCTCCTCTTCATCACTTACTGATTCTCCATCAATTATTTTGTCTTTTCTGTTTGGATGTCTAGTGCCAGGTTTTTCATCTGGATCAGTAGGTTCATGTCCATCTAAGGGTTGATTTGGATCACGCGGTAGTTTTGTACCAGGTTTCTTGGGTTTTCTAATTGGCCTTCGTCCATCACTTGGTTTGTTTGGATCCAGTGGGTCCTCCTCTTCATCACTTACTGATTGTCCATCAGGTACTTTGTCTTTTCTGGTTGGATGTCTAGTGCCAGGTTTTTCGTCTGGATCAGTAGGTTCGTGTCCATCTAAGGGTTGATTTGGATCACGTGGTAGTTTTGTACTAGGTTTCTTGGGCTTTCTATTTGGCCTTCGTCCATCACTTGGTTTGTTTGGATCCAGTGGGTCCTCCTCTTCATCACTTAGTGATTCTCCATCAGGTATTTTGTCTTTTCTGGTTGGATGTCTAGTGCCAGATTTTTCATCTGGATCAGTAGGTTCGTGTCCATCTAAGGGTTGATTTGGATCACGCGGTAGTTTTGTATCAGGTTTCTTGGGTTTTCTAATTGGCCTTCGTCCATCACTTGGTTTGTTTGGATCCAGTGAGTCCTCCTCTTCATCACTTACTGATTCCCCATCAGGTATTTTGTGTTTTCTGGTTGGATGTCTAGTGCCAGGTTTTTCGTCTGGATCAGTAGGTTCGAGTCCATCTAAGGGTTGATTTGGATCACGTGGTAGATTTGTACTAGGTTTCTTGGGTTTTCTAATTGGCCTTCGTCCATCACTTGGTTTGTTTGGATCCAGTGGGTCCTCCTCTTCATCACTTACTGATTCTCCATCAGGTATTTTGTCTTTTTTGGTTGGATGTCTAGTGCCAGGTTTTTCGACTGGATCAGTAGGTTCGAGTCCATCTAAGGGTTGATTTGGATCACGTGGTAGTTTTGTACCAGGTTTCTTGGGTTTTCTAATTGGCCTTCGTCCATCACTTGGTTTGTTTGGATCCAGTGGGTCCTCCTCTTCATCACTTAGTGATTCTCCATCAGGTTTTTGGTCTTTTCTGGTTGGATGTCTAGTGCCAGGTTTTTCGTCTGGATCAGTAGGTTCGTGTCCATCTAAGGGTTGATTTGGATCACGTGGTAGTTTTCTACTAGGTTTCTTGGGCTTCCTAATTGGCCTTCGTCCATCACTTGGTTTGTTTGGATCCAGTGGGTCCTCCTCTTCATCACTTACTGATTCCCCATCGGGTATTTTGTCTTTTTTGGTTGGATGTCTAGTGCCAGGTTTTTCGACTGGATCAGTAGGTTCGAGTCCATCTAAGGGTTGATTTGGATCACGTGGTAGTTTTGTACCAGGTGTCTTGGGTTTTCTAATTGGCCTTCGTCCATCACTTGGTTTCTTTGGATCCAGTGGGTCCTCCTCTTCATCACTTAGTGATTCTCCATCAGGTATTTTGTCTTTTCTGGTTGGATGTCTAGTGCCAGATTTTTCATCTGGATCAGTAGGTTCGTGTCCATCTAAGGGTTGATTTGGATCATGCGGTAGTTTTGTACCAGGTTTCTTGGGTTTTCTAATTGGCCTTCGTCCATCACTTGGTTTGTTTGGATCCAGTGAGTCCTCCTCTTCATCACTTACTGATTCCCCATCGGGTATTTTGTGTTTTCTGGTTGGATGTCTAGTGCCAGGTTTTTCGTCTGGATCAGTAGGTTCGAGTCCATCTAAGGGTTGATTTGGATCACGTGGTAGTTTTGTACTAGGTTTCTTGGGTTTTCTAATTGACCTTCGTCCATCACTTGGTTTGTTTGGATCCAGTGGGTCCTCCTCTTCATCACTTACTGATTCCCCATCGGGTATTTTGTCTTTTTTGGTTGGATGTCTAGTGCCAGGTTTTTCGACTGGATCAGTAGGTTCGAGTCCATCTAAGGGTTGATTTGGATCACGTGGTAGTTTTGTACCAGGTTTCTTGGGTTTTCTAATTGGCCTTCGTCCATCACTTGGTTTGTTTGGATCCAGTGGGTCCTCCTCTTCATCACTTAGTGATTCTCCATCAGGTATTTTGTCTTTTCTGGTTGGATGTCTAGTGCCAGATTTTTCATCTGGATCAGTAGGTTCGTGTCCATCTAAGGGTTGATTTGGATCATGCGGTAGTTTTGTACCAGGTTTCTTGGGTTTTCTAATTGGCCTTCGTCCATCACTTGGTTTGTTTGGATCCAGTGAGTCCTCCTCTTCATCACTTACTGATTCCCCATCGGGTATTTTGTGTTTTCTGGTTGGATGTCTAGTGCCAGGTTTTTCGTCTGGATCAGTAGGTTCGATTCCATCTAAGGGTTGATTTGGATCACGTGGTAGTTTTGTACTAGGTTTCTTGGGTTTTCTAATTGACCTTCGTCCATCACTTGGTTTGTTTGGATCCAGTGGGTCCTCCTCTTCATCACTTAGTGATTCTCCATCAGGTATTTTGTCTTTTCTGGTTGGATGTCTAGTGCCAGATTTTTCATCTGGATCAGTAGGTTCGTGTCCATCTAAGGGTTGATTTGGATCACGCGGTAGTTTTGTATCAGGTTTCTTGGGTTTTCTAATTGGCCTCCGTCCATCACTTGGTTTGTTTGGATCCAGTGAGTCCTCCTCTTCATCACTTACTGATTCCCCATCAGGTATTTTGTGTTTTCTGGTTGGATGTCTAGTGCCAGGTTTTTCGTCTGGATCAGTAGGTTCGAGTCCATCTAAGGGTTGATTTGGATCACGTGGTAGATTTGTACTAGGTTTCTTGGGTTTTCTAATTGGCCTTCGTCCATCACTTGGTTTGTTTGGATCCAGTGGGTCCTCCTCTTCATCACTTACTGATTCTCCATCAGGTATTTTGTCTTTTTTGGTTGGATGTCTAGTGCCAGGTTTTTCGACTGGATCAGTAGGTTCGAGTCCATCTAAGGGTTGATTTGGATCACGTGGTAGTTTTGTACCAGGTTTCTTGGGTTTTCTAATTGGCCTTCGTCCATCACTTGGTTTGTTTGGATCCAGTGGGTCCTCCTCTTCATCACTTAGTGATTCTCCATCAGGTTTTTGGTCTTTTCTGGTTGGATGTCTAGTGCCAGGTTTTTCGTCTGGATCAGTAGGTTCGTGTCCATCTAAGGGTTGATTTGGATCACGTGGTAGTTTTCTACTAGGTTTCTTGGGCTTCCTAATTGGCCTTCGTCCATCACTTGGTTTGTTTGGATCCAGTGGGTCCTCCTCTTCATCACTTACTGATTCCCCATCGGGTATTTTGTCTTTTTTGGTTGGATGTCTAGTGCCAGGTTTTTCGACTGGATCAGTAGGTTCGAGTCCATCTAAGGGTTGATTTGGATCACGTGGTAGTTTTGTACCAGGTGTCTTGGGTTTTCTAATTGGCCTTCGTCCATCACTTGGTTTCTTTGGATCCAGTGGGTCCTCCTCTTCATCACTTAGTGATTCTCCATCAGGTATTTTGTCTTTTCTGGTTGGATGTCTAGTGCCAGATTTTTCATCTGGATCAGTAGGTTCGTGTCCATCTAAGGGTTGATTTGGATCATGCGGTAGTTTTGTACCAGGTTTCTTGGGTTTTCTAATTGGCCTTCGTCCATCACTTGGTTTGTTTGGATCCAGTGAGTCCTCCTCTTCATCACTTACTGATTCCCCATCGGGTATTTTGTGTTTTCTGGTTGGATGTCTAGTGCCAGGTTTTTCGTCTGGATCAGTAGGTTCGAGTCCATCTAAGGGTTGATTTGGATCACGTGGTAGTTTTGTACTAGGTTTCTTGGGTTTTCTAATTGACCTTCGTCCATCACTTGGTTTGTTTGGATCCAGTGGGTCCTCCTCTTCATCACTTACTGATTCCCCATCGGGTATTTTGTCTTTTTTGGTTGGATGTCTAGTGCCAGGTTTTTCGACTGGATCAGTAGGTTCGAGTCCATCTAAGGGTTGATTTGGATCACGTGGTAGTTTTGTACCAGGTTTCTTGGGTTTTCTAATTGGCCTTCGTCCATCACTTGGTTTCTTTGGATCCAGTGGGTCCTCCTCTTCATCACTTAGTGATTCTCCATCAGGTATTTTGTCTTTTCTGGTTGGATGTCTAGTGCCAGATTTTTCATCTGGATCAGTAGGTTCGTGTCCATCTAAGGGTTGATTTGGATCATGCGGTAGTTTTGTACCAGGTTTCTTGGGTTTTCTAATTGGCCTTCGTCCATCACTTGGTTTGTTTGGATCCAGTGAGTCCTCCTCTTCATCACTTACTGATTCCCCATCGGGTATTTTGTGTTTTCTGGTTGGATGTCTAGTGCCAGGTTCTTCGTCTGGATCAATAGGTTCGATTCCATC
Source organism: Lithobates pipiens (assembly GCF_037356315.1). Lineage (NCBI taxonomy): Eukaryota > Metazoa > Chordata > Amphibia > Anura > Ranidae > Lithobates > Lithobates pipiens. The sequence goes on along the minus strand of NW_027507785.1, from coordinate 264,632,487 downwards.
TAAGGGTTGATTTGGATCACGTGGTAGTTTTGTACTAGGTTTCTTGGGTTTTCTAATTGACCTTCGTCCATCACTTGGTTTGTTTGGATCCAGTGGGTCCTCCTCTTCATCACTTAGTGATTCTCCATCAGGTTTTTGGTTTTTTCTGGTTGGATGTCTAGTGCCAGGTTTTTCGTCTGGATCAGTAGGTTCGTGTCCATCTAAGGGTTGATTTGGATCACGTGGTAGTTTTGTACTAGGTTTCTTGTGCTTTCTAATTGGCCTTCGTCCATCACTTGGTTTGTTTGGATCCAGTGGGTCCTCCTCTTCATCACTTAGTGATTCTCCATCAGGTATTTTGTCTTTTCTGGTTGGATGTCTAGTGCCAGATTTTTCATCTGGATCAGTAGGTTCGTGTCCATCTAAGGGTTGATTTGGATCATGCGGTAGTTTTGTACCAGGTTTCTTGGGTTTTCTAATTGGCCTTCGTCCATCACTTGGTTTGTTTGGATCCAGTGGGTCCTCCTCTTCATCACTTACTGATTCCCCATCAGGTATTTTGTGTTTTCTGGTTGGATGTCTAGTGCCAGGTTTTTCGTCTGGATCAGTAGGTTCGAGTCCATCTAATGGTTGATTTGGATCACGTGGTAGATTTGTACCAGGTTTCTTGGGTTTTCTAATTGGCCTTCGTCCATCACTTGGTTTGTTTGGATCCAGTGGGTCCTCCTCTTCATCACTTACTGATTCTCCATCAGGTATTTTGTCTTTTTTGGTTGGATGTCTAGTGCCAGGTTTTTCGTTTGGATCAGTAGGTTCGAGTCCATCTAAGGGTTGATTTGGATCACGTGGTAGTTTTGTACCAGGTTTCTTGGGTTTTCTAATTGGCCTTCGTCCATCACTTGGTTTGTTTGGATCCAGTGGGTCCTCCTCTTCATCACTTAGTGATTCTCCATCAGGTTTTTGGTCTTTTCTGGTTGGATGTCTAGTGCCAGGTTTTTCGTCTGGATCAGTAGGTTCGTGTCCATCTAAGGGTTGATTTGGATCACGTGGTAGTTTTGTACCAGGCTTCTTGGGTTTTCTAATTGGCCTTCGTCCATTAATTGGTTTGTTTGGATCCAGTGGGTCCTCCTCTTCATCACTTAGTGATTCTCCATCAGGTATTTTGTCTTTTCTGGTTGGATGTCTAGTGTCAGATTTTTCATCTGGATTAGTAGGTTCGTGTCCATCTAAGGGTTGATTTGGATCACGCGGTAGTTTTGTACCAGGTGTCTTGGGTTTTCTAATTGGCCTTCGTCCATCACTTGGTTTGTTTGGATCCAGTGGGTCCTCCTCTTCATCACTTAGTGATTCCCCATCAGGTATTTTGTGTTTTCTGGTTGGATGTCTAGTGCCAGGTTTTTCGTCTGGATCAGTAGGTTCGAGTCCATCTAAGGGTTGATTTGGATCACGTGGTAGATTTGTACCAGGTTTCTTGGGTTTTCTAATTGGCCTTCGTCCATCACTTGGTTTGTTTGGATCCAGTGGGTCCTCCTCTTCATCACTTACTGATTCTCCATCAGGTATTTTGTCTTTTTTGGTTGGATGTCTAGTGCCAGGTTTTTCGTCTGGATCAGTAGGTTCGTGTTCATCTAAGGGTTGATTTGGATCACGTGGTAGTTTTGTACTAGGTTTCTTGGGTTTTCTAATTGGCCTTCGTCCATTAATTGGTTTGTTTGGATCCAGTGGGTCCTCCTCTTCATCACTTACTGATTCTCCATCAGGTATTTTGTCTTTTCTGGTTGGATGTCTAGTGCCATGTTTTTCGTCTGTATCAGGAGGTTCGAGTCCATCTAAGGGTTGATTTGGATCATGTGGTAGTTTTGTACCAGGTTTCTTGGGTTTTCTAATTGGCCTTCGTCCATCACTTGGTTTGGTTGGATCCAGTGGGTCCTCCTCTTCATCACTTACTGATTCTTCATCAGGTATTTTGTCATTTTTGGTTGGATGTCTAGTGCCAGGTTTTTCATCTGGATGAGTAGGTTTGCTTCCATCTAAGGGTTGATTTGGAGCATGTGGTACGTTTGCACCAGGTTTTTCAGGTTTTCTAATTGGTCTTCGTCCATCATTTGGTCTGTTTGAATCCTGTGGGTCATCCTTTTCATCAATTGGTGATTTTTCACCTGGTTTTTGGTCTGTATCGGTTGGCTTTTTAGGTTCAGGTTTTTCGGGTTTTCTTATTAGCTTTCGGCCATCATTTGGTTGGTTTGGCTCCAGTGGGTCTTCCTTTTCCTCACTTGGTGATTCTTCATCAGGTCTTTTGTCTTTTCTGGTTGCATGTCTAGTATCAGGCTTATTGTCTGGATCAGTTGGTTTGTGTCCATCTGGGGGTTGATTTGGATCACGTGGTAGTTTTGTACCAGGTGTCTTGGGCTTTCTAATTGGCCTTCGTCCATCTCTTGGTTTGTTTGGATCCAGTGGGTCCTCCTCTTCATCACTTACTGATTCTCCATCAGGTATTTTGTCTTTTCCTGTTGGATGTCTAGTGCCAGGTTTTTCGTCTGGATGAGTAGGTTCGCGTCCATCTAAGGGTTGGTTTGGAGCATGTGATACTTTTGCACCAGGTTTTTCAGGTTTTCTAATTGGTCTTCGTCCATCATTTGGTCTGTTTGTATCCTGTGGGTCCTTCTTTTCATCAATTGGTGATTCTTCACCTGGTTTTTGGTCTGTATCAGTTGGTCTTTTAGTTTCAGGTTTTTCAGGGTTTCCTATTGGCTTTAGTCCATCATTTGGTTTGTTTGGCTCCAGTGGGTCTTCCTTTTCTTCACTTGGTGATTCTTCATTAGGTCTTTTGTCTTTTCCGGTTGGATGTCTAGTGCCAGGTTTTTTGTCTGGATCAGTTGGTTCATGTCCATCTGAGGGCTGATTTGGATCATCTGGTAGATTTGTACCAGGTTTTTTGGGTTTTCTTATTGGCCTTCGTCCATCATCTGGTTTGTTTGGATTCAGTGGGTCCTCCTCTTCATAACTTGGTGATTCTCCATCAGGTATTTTGTCTTTTCTGGTTGGATGTCTAGTGCCAGGTTTTTCATCTGGATCAGTAGTTTTGCGTCCATCTAAGGGTTGATTTGGGTCACTTGGTAGATTTGTACCAGGTCTCTTGGGTTTTCTAATTGGCCTTCGCCCATCATTTGGTTTGTTTGGATCCAGTGGGTCCTCCTCTTCATCACTTACTGATTCTCCATCAGGTATTTTGTCTTTTCTGGTTGGATGTCTAGTGCCAGGTTTATCTTCTGGATCAGTATGTTTGCTTCCTTCTGAGGGTTGATTTGGAGTGTGTGGTACTTTTGTACCAGGTTTTTCAGGTTTTCTAATTGGCCTTCGTCCATCATTTGGTTTGTTTGGATCCAGTGGGTTTTCCTTTTCATCACTTGGCGATTCTTCATCAGGTCCTTTGTCTTTTCTGGTTGGATGTCTAGTGCCAGGATTTTTGTCTGTATCAGTTGGTTCGTTTCCATCTGAGGGTTGATTTGGATCACGTGGTAGTTTTGTACCAGGTTTTTCATGTATTCTAATTGGTCTTTGTCCATCAATTGGCTTGTTTGGATCCAGTCTGTCCTCTCCTTCATCACTTGGTGATTCATCATTAGGTTTTTTGTCTTTTCCTGTTGGATGTCTAGTGCCAGGTTTTTTGTCTGGGTCAGTTGGTTTGCGGCCATCTGAGGGTTGATTTGGATCATGTGGTAGCTTTGTACCAGGTTTTTCAGGTTTTCTTATTGGCCTTCGTCCATCATTTGGGTTATTTGGATCCAGTGGGTTCTCCTCGTCATCACTTGGTGATTCTCCATCAGGTATTTTGTCTTTTCCAGTTGGATGTTTAATGCCAGGGCTTTTGTCAGGATCAGTTGGTTTGAGTCCATCTGAGGGTTTATTTGGATCACTTGGTGGTTTTAAACCAGGTTTTTGGGGTTTTCTAATTGGTCTCCGTCCATCATTTGGTCTGTTTGAATCCAGTGCGTCCTCGATTGGTGATTCTTCACCTGTTTTTTCGTCTGTATCGGTTGGCATTTTAGTTTCAGGTTTTCCAATTTGCCTTCCTCCATCAATTGGCTTGTTTGGATCCAGTGGGTCCTCCTCTTCATCACTTGGTGATTCATCATCAGGTCTTTTGTCCTTTCCTGTTGGATATCTAGTGCCAGGCTTTTTGTCTGGGTCAGCTGGTTTGTGTCCATTTGTGGGTTGATTTGGATCGTGTGGTAGTTTTGTACCAGGTTTTTTGGGTTTTCTTATTGGCCTTCGCCCATCATTTGGTTTGTTTGAGTCCTGTGGGTCCTTTTCTTCTACACTTGATAAATCTTCTTCTGAACTTTTGTCTTTTCCAGTTGGCTTTTTAGTTCCAGGTGTTTGGGGTTTTCTAATTGTGATCCCCTCATCATTTGGTTTGCTTGGATCCAGTGGATCTTCTTTTTCAGCATTTGGAGAGTCTTCACCTTTTTCCTGTCCAGGTTGCTTTCTAGAACCAGGTTTTCTAGTTGGTCTTTGCCCATCATATGGTTTGTCTGTATCCAGTGGGTCCTCCTCTTCATCACTTGTTGATCCTTCATATGGTTTTTGATGCTTTTTGAATGGATTTCTATGTCCAGGTTTTTGGGGTTGTCTAATTGGCCTTCGCCTACCATTTGACTTTTTTGGATTTAGTGGGTCCTCCTCTTCATCACTATCTTGTCTTTGGCCCTTTCTGTTTGGTTTCTTAGATCCAGTTTTTTGGGGTTTTCCAATTGGTCTTTGCCCATTATATGGTTTACTTGGATCATCTGGATCATCTTTATTATTTGGTAAGTCTATATCTGGTCTGTAGTATTTTCCTTTTGGCTTTCTATTATTATGTGTTTTGTTTGGATCTGTTTTTTTGTGTCTTTTTGATTCTTGATTTGTGTCATGGGGCTTTTTTCTACCAGGTGTTTGTGGCTTATCAGTTGTCCTGCGCTTATTTTTTTGTTTTCTTGGATCCAGTGATGAGTCTTTATCTAGTCCTTGGTCCTTTCCAGTTGGTTTTCTAGTTCTTTTTTTTTTGTTTGGATTAGTTGTTTTGATTTTATCTGAGGTTTTTTTTGTTTTTGTTTTTCTGCCAGGCCTTTCTCCCTCTTTTGTTTTTGACGTATGAAGTGGTTGTTCCTCTTCATCACTTGGCCAGTCTTCTTCTGTTTAAATGAAACCGTTTGTGAATGTACAGTTTTTTGGTATTTGTTAGAAATTTTTAATTCATTTTTAATTAAATTACATTTATTTTTCAATTTTTAGAATAGATATGAAATAAGTTCAGCAGTCTCAAAAATTGTTAATGGTATTTTCATAAATACAGTTATATCTTGTAGTTTAAATATAGCACAAACCTAAAATGTTTGTTTTTTGAAAGTTAATGAAACCTTTATCACTTTTTTTTTTTGCCATATGTGTACTAATAGAGGGATCTACTCTTGCTGTCCATTGGACACAACATGAAATTTGAGAACATTTCTTCAAGACTGTTGTTATAAATAGGAATAAAAACTTGAAAAAGAGATCTCACCAATCATCTATCATGAACTGAAAATGCACAGTCCCTTTTAAATGCATCTGGTTCCATCCACTTTTGCAGACAATGTCGCTTCCTGCACACGCGTCTCTTTATTTAAATATTGTGTCTGATAGAGAGAGGAGTGCTCAGAAACATAGTCTCAGTACTTCTTCATGCATTATGCTCGGCATAAGAGGTTATTACAGGTACAGATTAGAGCTGCACAATTAATCGTCAAGAATCGATATCGCGATCTTGACTAAAGTGTTTCACAATTCTTTCTATGCAAAGAATTCTCTCTGCTCTTCTGAAGCCACAGCCTTCAAAAGAAAGGAAAAGAAAAACTGGGCAGTCTGCCAAGAATCAAAACATTCTTTATCAGTTGAACTTAAGTATAAGCATTGTAACAATTTGTCAATGGAATAGACTTTTTGTGTAAGTGAAAAAAAGTTTAACCACTTAAACACTAAACCTTTTTCTGACATTTGTTGGTTTCAAGTTAAAATCATTTTTTTGCTAGAAAATTACTTGGAACCCCCAAACATTATATATATATATATCTATATATATATATATATATATATTTTAGTAGACACCCTAGAGAATAAAATGGTGGTTGTTACTTTAACCAGTACCTGACCAGAGCACGCCGATGTACGTCGGCAGAATGGCATGGGCAGGCATATTGGTGTACAGGAACGTCCAATCTTTAATGCCACCCTGCCATCGCAAGCGCGCTGCCGGTGGCGCGCTCACGTGCTGGTCGGGACCCCCGTGAGTCCGGTCGCGGGTCCCACAGACTCGATCGCCACAGGCATACATGCGATCATCTCACGGGGCAGCTGAACGGAGAGATGCCGTTGTAAACAGCATCTCCCTGTTCTACCTAGCAACTAGTGACGCTGATCTCTGCTCCATGTGATTGGAGCAGAGATCAGTGTTCACTAAATGAAAGCCCAGCCCCCAACAGTTAGTAACACACCCCTAGGAACACTTAACCCCTACACTGCCACCCACTGCTGGTTAACCCCTTCACTGCCAGTGTCATTTACACAGGAATCACTGCATTTACATAGCAGTGATTGCCGTATAAATGATAATGGTCCCAAAAATGTGTCAAAAGTGTCCGCCATAATGTCGCAGTCAAAATGAGAATCGCTGATCGCCACCATTACTAGTAAAAAAAAAAAAATTATTAATAAAAATGCCATAAAACTATCCCCTATTTTGTAAAAGCTATAACTTTTGCGCAAACCAATCAATAATCACTTATTGCATTTTTTTTTTACCAGAAATATGTAGAAGAATACGTATCAGCCTAAACTGAGGGAAAAAACTTTTTTTATATATTTTTGGGGGATATTTATTTTAACAAAATGTAAAAAATAATGCGTTTTTTTCAAAATTGTCGCTCTATTTTTGTTTATAGCCCAAAAAATAAAAACCACAGAGGTGATCAAGTACCACCAAAAGAAAGCTCTATTTGTGGGAAAAAAAGGAAGTCAATTTTGTTTGGGAGCTACTTCGCATGACCGCGCAATTGTCAGTTAAAGCTGCGCAGTGCCGAATCGCAAAAAGTGGTCTGATCTTTGGACAGCAAAATGGTCTGGGGCTGTAGTGGTTAATGAATTAAAAATACAAAAAAAAACTAACTAGAAAAGTTAGCCCATTGTTTTTGTATAATGTGAAAGATTTTATGTCGCGAGAATCGTGATTTTTTTATTCTACACAAAAAAACCGTGATTCTCATTTTGGCCAGAATCGTGCAGCTCTAGCACAGATCAAGAACAGTACAGGATAGAGACAGTGAACAGTTCACGCGACTCCAAATTTCAAGCGTGATTAACAAACATCACAATGGATGAGTGAGCACATCCATCCTGTCTCCACCGGAGACACGACGGGAATCCCGGCAGCCTGACACATCTTAGCTGAAGAGAACAGGGCCACCCATCACCTGACCCCGCCCCCTCTGACGCAAGGGGAAAGCCGGGCTTCCCCAGTGACGTGTGGGTGACCCCGCCCCCTCTGATGTAACGGAAACCTGCGTTACATCAGAGGGGGCGGGGTCACCCGTACATGACTGGGGAAGCCCGACTTTTCCCTTGAGTCAGAGGGGGGCGGAGTCAGGTGACAGGTGGTCTCGTCCTCCTCAACTAAGATGTGTCAGGCTGCCAGGATTCTCACAGTGTCTCCGGTGGAGACAGGATTGATGCGCTGCGCTGGACCATCGGGAGAGAGCACCCATCGCTGGACCCCGGAGAAGAGATCAGCCATCGCTGGATAGCAAGAGTGGATTACCACCGCTTTAATTTAAAAAAAAATAAATAAATAAAGGACTTTTCCCAACGGTGGCCAAATGTGGCCTGGTATGGTTCGGGGGGGGGTTTCATCCCCCCTTTTCCTGTGGCCTGCCAGGTTGCGTGCTCAGATAAAGGGTCTGGCATGGATTTTTGGGGGGAACTCCACGCCATTTTTTTTTTAAATTTGGAGTGGAGACCTGAAGGGTCTAGTATGGATATTTGGGGGGAACCCCACGTCATTTTTTTAAAAAAAATTGACGCGGGGTTCCCCTTAATAACCATACCAGACCTGAAGGGCCTGGTAATTGAATTTGGGAGAACCCCACGCTTTTTATTTTTTTTTATCAATGACTTTCAATGACTGCTCTCTGTATTACGGGGAGCCAACAATTCATTATAGCCGCGAGTGCTTTTAAATTACTTTTTTTCCTGCAGAAATTACATTTTGTGCAGGGACATACCAGACCTGAAGGGCCTGGTAATTGAATTTGGGAGAACCCCACGCTTTTTATTTTTTTTTATCAATGACTTTCAATGACTGCTCTCTGTATTACGGGGAGCCAACAATTCATTATAGCCGCGAGTGCTTTTAAATTACTTTTTTTCCTGCAGAAATTACATTTTGTGCAGGGACAGTTCTAAGCACAGGGAATACTTGCACCCCTTTACAGGCATACTATACACACCACCCAGGTACGAAATTTAAAGGAATATTACACTTTTAATGTTTCACTTTAAGCATTATTAAAATCACTGCTCCTGAAAAAACGGCCGTTTTTAAAACTTTTTTTGATATTGATACATGTCCCCTGGGGCAGGACCCAGGTCCCCAAACACTTTTTAGGACAATAACTTGCATATTAGCCTTTAAAATTAGCTATTTTGATTTTGAACGTTCGAGTCCCATAGACTTTAATAGGGTTCTAAAGTTCACGCGAATTTTAGGTCTGTTCGCAGGTTCTGGTGCGAACCGAACCGGGGGTGTTCGGCTCATCCTTAATTATTGTTTTATCATGAGCATTTATTATAATAATGCTTAAAGTGAAACAATAAAAATTAAATATTAGTCTGCCTGTAAAGTGGCACATCTGTGCAATGTGTAGAATGGTGCCACAGCGATAATGACATTTCTGATAACAAAAAAAAGTCAGGCAATGTCCATCCATCTTCAATCATGCCGCCCAACAGATCCGAAAAATAGAAAAAAAAAACATGTTGAGGGCAACCAGCCTGATATGGTTCAGGGGGGGATGCGCTCGCTTGTCCCTCCCCTTTCCTGGTCTGCCATGCTGCTTGCTCACATAAGGGTCTGGTATGGATTTTGGGGGGGACCTCCATTCCAATTAAAAAAAAAAATTGGCTTGGAGTTCCCCTTAAAAGCAATGCCAGCCTAGTATGGATTTTGGGGGGACCCCACACTGTTTTTTAAAAAAAAAATTGAGCATGGAATTCCCCTTAAAATCTAAACCAGACCCAAAGGGCCTGGTATGAATTTTGGGAGGGACCCCATACCGTTTTTTCCTTAATTTCCCCTAATTCCCCTCAACCACTTCAATACAGGGCACGTTCGCCCCTTCCTGCCCAAACCAATTTTCATCTTTCAGTGCTCTCACACTTTGAATGACAATTACTTATTATTATAATTTTTTTCACACAATAAGGACCCGAACTTTTGAGGACTAAAATGGCTCTAAAAAAGTAATGGAAAGGGCTAGAGGGCGTGTGGATAGGGAAATAACTTAAAATAACATAAAAAATATATTTATATATGCTGGAGGCCCCCTTCTCAGAAGAAGAGGAACCTCAGAAACTCAACGGCATGATGACACACATATGGTGGAAATGCCCCAGAATACGCCCTTTCTGGAAAAAAAATATTAAATTTAATGGATAAGCTAGTGGGAAAATAAAATACTTTGAAATAAAAAAAATTAAAAATGATAATCTTGACCTAGGAGGACGAGGTCCATATGGAGTAGGAGGTTGAGGTGGTGGTGGATGTGGCGGTGTAGGTGGAAGCGGCGGTGGAGGAGGGCGAGGTAGCCAACACTGGTTCAAAAATACAACAATGGCTGGGTAAGGCCGGTGATGTGTCGAATTCTGTCCCCCGTCGGATAGTGTCCGCCCTGACTGCGTTTGCTCAGTATGTAGGACAAGGGGATTTTTCGAAAATCTCCAAAGATAAACTGCGCTGCGTGGTGAGTCCAGGTTCAAGCCACACCATCCGAGGTTCAAGCCGAGCGAAGCAAGGCCGTGCCCGAAGCGTGGTGAGCAAAGCGAGCCTGTGAGGGGCCCTGTTACTATGTGCTACCGTATGTCCACTTGGATGGTGGGGCTTGAACCTGCACTCACCGGGCAGGCACCGTTCATCTTCCGAGATTTTTGGAATCTACTTGTCCTCAGGCCGGACACTATCCGATGGCCAGACAGTTTTTATCAGAACACCGGTATACATGTCTATTCTGCACATGGTACGGACAAGTCCTGTGGGATCCATGTCTGGTTAATTTTAATGAACGTGAGCTTGTCCACATTGGCTCTGGACAAGCGGCTGCGCTTGTCTGTGATAACGCCCGTGCTAAATACACCTTCAAATAATACACTGGCTGCAGGGCAGGCCAGCACCTCCAAGGCGTAAAGGGCAAGCTCAGGCCATGTGCCCAATGTGGAGACTCAGAAGTTGAAGGGGGCAGACCCATCATTCAGTATGTGTAAGCATGTGCACACATACTGCTCCACCATGTTGGTGAAATTCTGCCTCCTGCTGAGACGTTCCATCTCAGCTGGTGGTGCTGGTTCTTGTGGCGTGCTGACAAAGCTTTTCCACATTTCGGCCATGCTAATCCTGCCTTCTGAGGTGCTGGCGGTGCTGGTGGTGCCCCGGCTGCGTTGGCGACCTCTTCCTCCTCCTCTGCATTTCAAAGGCGAGGGATTTTGAAATGCTGGCATTAAGGGCCAGGGATCGTGGGTGGCTAAGGGGGTACTTCCTCTTCCGCTCCAGTGTTTGGGAGATAGAGAGCTGAACGTTTCCATGGGACATTGTGGAGATAGTTGGTGACCCAGGTGGTAGTGTTGCTGGCAGATCCTCTGTTTGCAGGTTGGCAGGTGCCACTGTCACTACAGAGGTGGATGAAGAGGCCGAGACTGCAGCAGAAGAGGAAGCAGGAGGAGCCAGAGACCTTTCTTGGTTTTTGAGGTGTCTACTCCACTGCAGCTCGTGCATGGCACTTAGATGCCTGGTCATGCAGGTTGTGCTCAGGATGAGAACGTTTATGCCTCACTTCAGGCTCTAATTGCACAGCGTGCAAACCACTCGTGTCTTGTCATCAGCACATTGTCTGAAGAACTGCCACGCTAGGGAACTCCTTGGACCTGGCTTTGGTCTGCTCGGTCCCTTGCTGTGTTGGGCAGTAGCAGGTGTACTGTCTAGGGGATGGACGCTCAGCTTTTGCACCCTGCTCCGTCTTCTTCTGTGCTGGTGGCTCTGTGCGACCACCGCCTCTTCCTCCGAACTACACTGGTCACCTGCATGACGTTGATTCCATGTGGGTCCCAGGACCTCCTCGTCCTTCACATCATCTTCCACCCAGTCTTCACCCCTGCCCTCCTTGTCGGTCGTCACAATTGCGAAAGCAGCAGCAGTTGGCACTTGTGTTTCGTCATCATCCGAGATGTGCTGCGATGGTCCTCCCATGAACTCATCTTCAAACATAAGTGGTTGGGCATCAGTGCACTCAATCTCTTCCACTTCTGGGTCAGGGCTAGGTGGATGGCCCTGGGAAATCCTGCTAACAGAGTCATCAAAAAGCAGAAGAGACTGCTGCATGATTTGGGGCTCAGACTGCTTGGCTGATTTGCAAGGGGGTGATGTGAAAGACTGATGGACACCAGCTGCAGATGCCGCTCTGATCTTTCATCAGGAGACTGGGTGGGAGACAATGTCAAGGAACCAGAGGCACTGTCAGCAACCCAATCTACTATCGCCTGTACTTGTCCTGGCCTCAACATTCGTACAGCCGCATTAGGCCCGACCAAATACCACTGCAGGCTCTGTCATCTACTCGCACCTGAGGAAGCTGTTTCACTTGTGCATGTAGCTGGCACAAATTGACCACATCCTCTCCCTGCAACAGGAGCTCCACCAGCAGCACCACGACTGGAGCCACGTCCCTTCTTTGACGTTCTCCTCATATTTTCCAAATTTAGGATCTTGCCTTAAATGGGTGTTTTTGCAATAGCAGAATACACCCAGAGTATGTAAACGTGTATCTTAGAGCTGCAGAAATGGCGAAAATTCTATAAAAAAAAATAGTTTTTGCCCTAAAATAATTTTTTTGAAAAGCACAATAGAAGAAAAATATAGAAATAATTGTGTAACACACACCTCCACATATGCAGAAAACACTGCAAAGTTGTTTTTTTGCACTAAATGGGTGTTTTTGCAATAGCAGAATACACCCAGAGTATGTAAACGTGTATCTTAGAGCTGCAGAAATGGCGAAAATGCTATTAAAAAAAAATGTTTTTGCCCTAAAAAAATTTTTTTGAATAGCACAATAGAAGAAAAATACATAAATTGTGTAACACACACCTCCACATATGCAGAAAACACTGCAAAGTTGTTGTTTTTTGCACTAAATGGGTGTTTTTGCAATAGCAGAATACACCCAGAGTATGTACAGGGTGTATGTCACAGTTAGGCCGCGTACAAACGGGCGGACTGTTCGCCCAACTTTGTCCGCTGAACAGTGTTTCAGCGGACAGTCCGCTCGTGTGTGGGCTTCAGCGGACAGTTTCAGCGGACAGTCTGACGAACAAAGTTTTTCGGAATTTCCGTAAGACTGTCCGCTGAAACTTGGTTTGAGCGGACAGTCCGCTCGTGTGTAGGCTTGTTCGAGAAACTAAGTCTCGCGCATGCTCAGAAAGAATTTACACGGCGAAGGTTGCATTGCAGTGTATTGGACTTCGAATTTCTCGTCCCGTCGTACGCGCCGTTCACGTCATTGCGCAAGTTTTCAGCGGATTGTTTGTTCGTCGTGTGTGATCAAGTCCGTTCATGCTAATTTTGAACGGACTGTTTGTCAAACTGTTTGACGAACCTAGTTGGGCAGACAGTCCGCCCGTGTGTACGCGGCCTAACAGATGCAGTGCTGGTGCACTGAGCTTGCAGAGAAAAGTTATATTTTCCCTGGCACTGTGCTCATGATAGTGTAAAAAGACTGTGCACTGCAACCCAACCAGGTAAATCTGTGTAGATCGCTTAGGTATTAGAATAGATTTCTGAATCTGGACTCCTATGTTATTCTCTCCCTAACAGCAGCCAGGAACCTTTCCCTACACTGTCTAAAGCAGAGTGATGTGCTGTGCTGTGTGCCTCTAGCTTAAATAGAGGCTGGGTCACATGCTGCACTGGCCAATCACAGCCATACCATTAGTAGGCATGGCTGTGATAGCTTCTAAGGGCACACCAGTTAAACGAATGTTGATTGGCTGCTGCGGGGCGTTTTAAAATGCGCCATTATGTTGCCGAACACCGGCTACGAACCCGAACATACAGTCAATTGTTCGGGTTCGGGACCCAAAAAGCCAAAAGTTCAGTAAGAACCCCAACTTTATAGTTCGGGTTTGCTCAACACTATCTATGAGTAAAGAAAAAATGTTGCACTGTCAAAATAGTGATATATAATAAAATCTTTCCTCATTATATTAACAGAGGATTTAAACCGTTAAAGTCCTTCACATAATCAGACTTTATTATATATCACTATTTTGACAGCGCAACATTTTTTCTTTCTTTATTTGTTCTTATGGTGTATACATATTTATGAGTGTTGCTGTTGTGTGACATATTATCAATTACAATTGGATCACCAAGTGCAATTTTCCCATATACACTGTATATTGTATGAGGCATGGGCTGCGTATAGGTACTCGGGTACTCTGATGGGCTGCAGGAGTGGAGAAGTGGTTAAAATCCATACCCAGTCCCAAAAGGGTCCCCCACGCCGTTTTTCCCACACATTTTTTAAAATGTACATTCTTTTTTGTAGAATAATTTTATTTTATTTTTTAGCTCTCAGCGGGGAAGCCTTAACAACCGATTGACTGTGCGTTCAGCGGGCGAACATCCCACTAAGTGCCCAGAAAGTTTGGGTGTTAGGCGAGCACCAGAATAGGCAATGTTCTGGTCAAACTTATGCCCGGCCCAAACCGTTCGCCCATCCAAAATGGTGCCTGAACACGGTAACCCCCCTCACTGTTACTCTGGTTGGATGCAGGTATGGGCCCTGCTGTTAAAAATTACTGACAAAATATGTAATTACATGCACCAGTCAAACAGGTGCAGAAAAATTGGGCCTTGGATGTTGGCAGTGCCTAAACACTGTAACCCCTTCACAGTTACTCTTGTTGGATGCAGGAACGGGCCCTGCTGTTAAAAATTAGTAAAAAAATTTAAATTACATGCCCCAGTCAAACAGATGGAGAAAGATTGGGCCTTGAGTGTTGGTGGTGCCTGAACACTGTAACCCCTCACAGTTACTCTTGTTTGGTGCAGGAACGGGCCCTGCTGTAAAAAAAAAAAATGTAACTACATGCTCCAGCCAAACAGGTGCAGAAAAATTGGGCCTTGGGTGTTGGTGGTGTATGAATACTGTAACCCCTCACAGTTACTCTTGTTGGGCACAGGAACGGGCTCTGCTGTAAAAAAAAAAAATAGTAATCACAGGCCTCAGTCAAAAAGGTGCAGAAAAATTGGGCCATGGGTGTTGGTGGTGCCCTAAACCAAAGATATTGTTGGAAGCTAGCAGAATCAATATTCAGGAATAGGATACGCAGCACAGACAGTCTTCAAGGGATCCCAGATTTCTAGCAAATTCAATTAGTTACATCAGCATCAGGGGCTTGATAGCTGCTGATCCAGTACTGATTCATTTTGATAAATGTAAGCCTATCAACTGAGTCTGTGAAAAGGCATACTCTTGATCCATTACAAACCCTCCTGCAGCACTGAATGTCTGTTCAGAAAGCATGCTGGATGCAGGAGAGTCTAGTAGCTTGATTGCATATTGAGCAAGTTCTGGCCAGTGGTCCATCCTCAAGATCCAGTAACCCAGTGGATGCTCAGTTGAAAAGGTCTCCAAATCTGCACTTGCCCCTAGATATTCCTGCACCATATAATTCAGACTCTGCCGATGGTTGCTTAAACCTAACAGCCCTTGGTGCTGAGGACTAAAGAATTGTTTAAAGGCATTGGTCAGCCGGCCACCTTCTCCACCACTCTTCCTCTGACCGAACAAAGCCTCAGAAACACGTTGTCCAGGACCAGGAAATGGTAACCTCCCAGGGTCTGGAAAGGCATTACACAAAGTTTTCTTCCAGGCATCCTGAAGATGTTTCATGCTCTGCTCCCTCTGCAAAGGCAGGATGAGCTCTGCAAATTTACCCTCGTAACATGGATCAATAAGGGTTGCCAGCCAGTAATGATCCCTCCCCTTGATACCACAAATCCTCAGGTCCTTTTGCAGGCTTTGCAGAATCAGGAAACCCATGCAATGAAAGTTTGAAGAGGCATGAGAGTCTTCTAGGTCACTAAGGATGACATTTTCAGGAACTACCTCCTCCCAGCCACGTACAACTGCTTGGGTTTCTGGGGACTGAAAACCATTCCTTGAAGACTGCTACATGTTATCCCCTACATCGATGCTGACACAATCCTCCTCCTCTTCCTCCTGTGTGCTTGGCAGCCCTGCAGGAATGGAATCTGCATAAAGAGGGCCTTGAGAGGAAAGGAAGCCCTCCTCTTCCTTCCGCTGTTCTGCCTCAAGTTCCCTGTCCATGATTCCACGAAGTCTGTGCTCAAGCAGGAAGACTAGAGGGAAAGTGTCACTGATGCATGCATTGTCACTGCTCTCCATCCTTGTTGCCTCCACAAATGGTGACAAGAAAGTGCATGCATCCTTTATCAGTAGCTACTGGCGTGGCAAAAAGAAGCCAAGCTCCTCTGAGACTGTCCTGGTCCCATACTCACACAGGTACTCATCGATGGCCCTCTGCTGTATGTGCAGCTGCTGCAGCATTGCCAATGTTGGGTTCCACCTGGTGGGCATGTCACAAATGAGGCAGTTGGTGGGCAGGTTGAATTTCCCATGAATGTCAGCCAGCTGAGCACTGGCAGTGTATGACCGCCGGAAATGATCACAGACTTTTTTGGCCTGCCTCAGAAGATCTTGTAAGCCTGGGTACCTGATCAAGTTCTGATTGGCCGGGAGGAGAAGTGACTGCCGGGACTCAGGAGGAGATGCAGGGGGGGAGCCTCAAAGCTGTGACCTGGATAGGATAAGTGCAGGGCTGGTGGGGGGGTCTTCCGGGCGATGGGCGAGTGATGCGGCGATCGAGCTAAGGGGGAAAGCAGAGACCGATCGAGCACTGGGGGGTGGTTGGCTGGCTGGGGGGGCCGGGGGCCTCCCCCCAAGAAAACTGAGCATTAAGCACCAATCACCACTGGACTCCATAATGACTTAACACCAAGGAAGGCCAGAAGAAACTATACCTGAAAATGCTTTCACCTGATCCTCAGCAACTGCTTATAAACTAAGCCAGCACACCATGCACATGCCGCTGCTCTGGATTTGTGTATGGGGACTCAGCCAGCGCTCTCTCCAGACCCAAAAACCTCTTGTCTTTTCAATACTCTGAAGAAGGGAGATACTTCAAGATTCCCAAAATGCGTTGGGCTACAAGAGAAGCTTTCTCTCTAATCCTCCTTAGCTCTTGATTGAGCGTGATACTCAATGTGCATTATGTATTGTATTTTGCTATGGTGATGATTTGACCCCCTTCCTGCCTAGGCCAATTTTCAGCTTTCAGCGCTGTCAAGATTTGAATGACAATTGCGCGGTCATACAACACTGTACCCATGACATTTTGATAATTTTTTTCCCTACAATTTTTTAATTTTTTGCACTATAAACAAAAAAGACTGACAATTTTGAATAAAACACAATATTTTTTACTTTTTGCTATGGTAAATATCCCCAAAAAAATTAAAATAAAAACATATTTCTTCCTCAATTTAAGCTGATATGTATTCTTCTACAAATTTTTTGTAAAAAAAAATCACAATAAGCGTATATTGATTGGTTTGCACAAAAGTTATAACACCTACAAAATAGAAGATAGATTTATGGCATTTTTTTTTCTACTAGTAATGGCGACGATCAGCAATTTTTGTCAGGACTGCAATATTGCGGTGGACAGATCGGATAGTTTTGACACTATTTTGGGACCATTCACATTTATACAGCGAACGGTACTATAAAAATGCACTGATTACTTATAAATGTCACTGGCAGGGAAAGGGTTAACACTAAGGCGCAATCAAGGAGTTATATGTGGAACTTAGGGAGAGATTCAAATTTTGGGGTGAGGGGACTGACTGGGGGAGGTGACCGATCAGTTTTTCTCTGTACTGTGAACACACGATCGACCTCCTATCCCCTGACAGGACATGGATCTGCTCTGTGACCGGCAATTGTAGGTGCCTGGCGGACATCGAGGCCACCAGGCACGCACATCAGCTCCCGAGTGACGCGGCAAGCCGGCACACCCCCTAGCGGCACGAGAAGCCGAGTATGTCATATGACGGCCGCCCAGGATGAGAGAGCCACCTTGCGGTCGTCATTTGACTATACACGGGATGGGAAGAGGTTAAATAAAAATCCATATGTTTTACTACTATTGCCATATTAGAGTTTGCCCATAAAGTCCCACAGTACCGGGGGTGGGGGGTGGATACTTTTCTTTGTTCTTTCTACACAGTATATCGGGATGTTGGTAACGCATTTTTGAGATCTATTTTTCTCCTTGGTGGTCTCCCTTGTATAAGTATAAATTAAGCTTGGGTCCCCTTTGTAACCTGAGTTAAGTAACGTTTAAGCATAAATCTACTGTTTACAGACCATAGGCTGCTTATTTGCTAGGAAGTGGGAAGTATTTTGATTGTTATGGTTATATCTGTCAGTCTTGTATTGTATTCCTATAATTGTAGTAGTTTTGCATGTACAGCATTTTTCATTTAGTAAAAGCACATTAATACACTGTAGAAGTCTAAGCTTCCTTGCTTATAATGCAAAGTAACCTTAATAGACTAAAGCAAAACACAGACCCTATATCAGTGTTTTTCAACTCCAGTCCTCGAGGCATCCCAACAGGTCATGTTTTCAGGCACTCCATTATTTTGCACAGGTGATTTGATCAGTTTCACTGGCTTAGTAATTACCACAGTTGTTTCATCTGAGGGGAATCTTTAAAACATGACCTGTTGGTACCGTATATACTCGAGTATAGGTCGATCCGAATATAAGCCGAGGCCCCTAATTTACCACAAAAAAAATGGGAAAACTTATTGACTCGTGTATAAGCCGAGGGTGAGACATGCCTGTCCATCCCTGTGTGTCCATCCATCCCTGTGTGTCCGTCCATCCCTGTGTGTCCAGCCCTGTGTGTCCGTCCATCCCTGTGTGTCCGTCCATCCCTGTGTGTCTGTCCATCCCTGTGTGTCCGTCCATCCCTGTGTGTGCAGCCTTGTGTGTCCAGCCTACCTGTGTCCCGAGCCTGCGTCCCGAGCCTGCGTCCCGAGCCTGTGTGCTTCTGCCATGCCAGGATCGCCGCTCTTCTCGTCTGACAGACGGCGTCGGCGCCTCGGCGACCATTCCACTGTTCAAAAGCTGCGCTTCCGTCTGTGATAGGCGGAACACTCAATTTCCCAGCAGTCTGTGTTCCGCCTATCACGGACATCCTCTCATCCTCGTCCGTAGTATGAGGATGAGCGGATGTCCGTGATAGGCGGACCACTGACTGCTGGGAAATTGAGTGTTCCGCCTATCACAGACAGGGAGGCGCGGCTTTTGAATAGTTGAATGGCCACCGTCTGTCTGCTCGACACGCTGATCGGGTAGACAGACGGCGGTGACTCGAGTATAAGCCGAGGGGGGCACTTTCAGCCTCAAAAAAGAGGCTGAAAATCTCGGCTTATACTCGAGTATATACGGTACGTCTTGAGGACTGGAGTTGAGAAACATTGCCCTATATAATTTATAAATATATTAAAAAGTAAGGGTCCCAACACTGAACCTTGGGGTAAACCACAAATAACCTTAGACCATTCAGAATGTGAATCATTAACTACTACTTTCTTAATACAGTCTTTTAGCCAGTTTTCTATCCATTTACAAACTGATTTTTCAAGCCTGTAGACTTTACATTATACATTAGCTGTGTGTGTGGAAGCATGTCAAACTCTTCTGCAAAATCTTAAGCCTCGTACATATGATCGGATTGTTGGCCAACAAAACTGTGGACTTTTGTCCAAAGGGCGTTGGCCCAAACTTGTCTTGCATACACATGGCCACACAATTGTTGCCAACAATTACGAACGTAGTGACGTACTATGTTATTTTTCAGCTCTTTAGCGCCACCCTTTGGGCTCCTTCTGCTAATTTTGTGTTAGTAGAAGTTTGGTGAGTGTTGATTCATGCTTTTCATTTCACACTTTTTATTTCTCACTTTTCAGTTTGCGCTTTTCAGTTCGTTTCTGAATGGCCATTCGTCAACCAGCCATGTTGCGGAATCGGAGTAGATAACGTGGTATTTATTATTGGCTTTGGAGTTATTGCTTTGACATTTTTTGCTTGAATAATGATTTGATGTGGTATATTTTCTATATTTTTGGATGCATAGAATGCACTTTTTGGTTCTATTCTAAGTTCTATTGGCAGATAGCATGTCTAATTTTATTTGTTTTCTGTTTTTTAATGCACAATAAAAAAAAATGTGGAGAATAATACTTTGATATGTGTTTTACTTCAAATGACAGTTTGGGAGTAGGCCGTTACATTTAAAAAAATACAATGTAAAATTGACAAGGGACACCAACATCGTTTTATCTTTGATCTTAAAAACTATGAGATAATGGTGTTGTGGTAACTTGCCCAAAAAAAAAAGCATAATAATATTATTCTTGATATCACTAGAAAAAAAAAACCTTTGAATTTTTTTTTGCAATAACTGCATCAGTATCACCAGCAAAGCAGCTTCATTATTATCCCATTAAAGAAGAAGCGAATGTGCGCTGCATTTCGAGATTTCATAATTTGCCACGTAATTCTCCATTACGAACGCTAGTTTACTGCTTCCAGCTTGTCCTTGCTTTCGAGCATGCATGTTTGTACTTTCCAGCGGCTTTCATGTAAAAGCAATCCTAGCAGCTAATTAGCCTCTAGACTGCTTTTACAAGCAGTGGGAGGGAACGTACTCCCCCTCCCACCGTCTTCCATGGTTTTCTCTGGCTCTCCTGTTCCGACAGGGAACCTAAGAATGCAGCCCGTTGTTCCACCAGCTGACCATAGAGCTGATCAGAGACCAAGATGGCTTCAATCATCTCTATGGCTTAAGAAACTGGAAGCTACGAATATTTCATGACTTCGATTTTTTTTTTTAAACAGTGCCATTGGGAAATTGGTGGTCAGATGCTTTGAGGGCAGAGGAGAGATCTAGGGTCTAAAAGACCCCATTTTTTTTCAAAAAAGAGTACCTGTCACTACCTATTGCAATCATAGCGGATATTTACATTCCCTGAGATAACAATAAAAATGATTAAAAAAAATAAAAAATTAAAGGAACAGTTTAAAAATAAGATAAAAAGGGGGCGCATGCGCGCAGCTCGACATGACGGACACCTTCCACTAGAGCTCCGCATTTTCCGCAGCGGTTCCGGGACTGTATAAGCTACCGTCAGCGAATACAACATCCTCAACGCCGGTACGGCTCGCCGACACAGCCGAGCACCCCCCGGGATGGTCTTAACGGGTCACCGCGGTAAATCAAAACCAAAGCCTATCAAAGAGGCGCTTGCGCAGGCCTCCTCCAAGATGGCGGTGAAAGCACAGGCGGCCTTACAACGTCCCAGCTCACCCTCAGGCTTAGCCGACCCGCACAGCGATGACGAGGAGGAAGAGTGTGGACCCAGCTCAGAGGACTTCTCAGCGCTACCAACCCCAGGTATGTCGCAAACAGACTTCCTCTCCCACATAGAGAAAATGCTTAATAAGGCCCTCAAAGCAACTTCTGAACACATCACTAACAAACTAACACGTGAAATACGTGAACTGGGACAGCGCACAGCTGACCTCGAAACTAGGGCCGACGATATGGAGCTCACACTCAGGGAACATGCTCATGAGCAATCTGCCCTCCGTGAAGAGAACTCTATGCTACTCTCGCGGCTCCAAGACACGGAAAATCGCTCCAGGAGGTCTAATTTGCACCTCCGCGGCATCCCAGAATCAGTGATAGACCTGCAGTCTTTCACCACGGCCCTATTTCAAGAGCTCTCACCATCGATCCCGATTGAACGCCTAGAGTTTGACAGGATCCATAGGGCCCTAAAGCGCCGTCAGCCTGATGGCCCGCCGCGAGACATCATTGTAAAGCTCCACTTCTTTAGAACGAAAGAGCAACTTCTCTCAGCTGCCCGGAACAAAGAGGACACTCTCACCTTTCAGGGCCACACATACCAACTGTTCACTGATCTGGCTCCTCTTACAATTGCAAAGCGCCGAGCCATGAAGCCGCAACTACAAATCCTTATGCACCACCTGGTTAAGTACATGTGGCGGTTCCCGTTTGCTCTACAGTTTACCTACAATGTCCAGCAATACACTTGTACTTCTCCGGAAGCCTTACAACGCCTCCTTGAGTCTCTCCACCTGGCAACCCCTGTACAACAAGCGGAGACTACATTTCTACGCACTCCAGCCCGCCTAACTCCATATCCTCATGTGGCCACCCCCAAGCGAGACCCCAGAGACCTGCACTCACCGCGATCCATCCGGAAAGGTACTCCAGCAAGGGCTCCTACCGTAAGCCTTACTAGCCCTAGAGTATTTGTACCCCGCTTAACTGTTCCAGTCTCCTCACTAGTGGTTTCTCCACCTTGAATAGGTTCCTGGGCACCTTGAACCACCGGCCAGAATTGCTTGCCATGTTTAACAGACTGCTGTGTGCATAGAGAAAACTGTGTTTTTGTTTTTTGTTTTTTGTTTTTTCCCCTCCTCAGTTTCACGGCCTTATTTGACTGTCACGAGACTTTACCACTTGCTCTCCATTCAGAGCTTAGGGCCTTAAGTTATAACGTGCATGGGATGGTCTATGTACTGTATCCATTAAATCTTCCTTATGTTACCTCTAATGGTGATTTTGCTCCCCCCCCCCTTTTTTTCCCTTTCCCCTCCCTCTCCTCCCTCCCTTCCCTCCCCACCCCCCCCCCCCCTTTTCCCCCCTCCCTTTTTTTTTTTCTCTTTCCCTCTCCTCCCCTCTCCTCCACACAGAGTCTGACAATAATGTTATTAGGTTTAATGTCTCTATTCTCTTTAGAGTTTATTGTAGGTTTAATGTTTCTATTTTTAATAGAGTTGATTTATATCACAATGCTATTTCAAATGCTCTTATTGAAATTGTAACATTTTTTCCCGGTGTGCTGCGGGGAATAGTCACTGCTCCCCCCATCCTAGTGCGCCTTCTCTATGGCGGGTTTTCCGGTTGTAGAGACCACGCACCATAAGGTCGGCCAATTCGGATTTCCCCGTTTCGCAACAGCCTTTCTATGCTTCGCCTTTACGTAGTTGTTCCTTTGTTTTTCTGTTCTTCCCCCACTTTTCTTGCTCTTTCTCTTGTCCTTCCCCCTCTGCCTTCACCCCCCCTCTGGTCGGTTGGCCCAGGAGGATCCCGGGTTCGGATGTAATTTCTGCCCACGAATGGACATATGGCCCCCCTGAACATACTAACATTAAATGTAAAAGGTCTCAACTCCCCAAATAAGCCTGTTAAAGCGTTTCACACTTTTGTATCTTTAAAGGCAGGCGTGGTGGCACTCCAGGAGACGCACTTCTCCGCTCACAATACCCCCAAATTTTTCAATAGCAAATATCCTCTAGTATATAGGCCTCTGCAGCTACGAAACAGCAGGGTGTCCTCCTGGCTTTCCACCACTCTCTTCCATTCACTCTTGCCTCTGAAATGAAGGACCCGGAGGGCCCTTATATAATTTTAGTAGGCTCTCTCCAAGAGTCGGACGTCACTTTCGTCTCTTATTATCCTCCCAACTCGAATCCTATTCCTTTCTTCTCACACCTCTTTCAGGTAATTAAAACCCACTTGAAAGGCACTTTGATCATGTGCGGTGACTCGAACTTAGTCATTCACCCATCCCTTGACAAATCTCCCTACACTCCAGAACGCCAATCACTATCAGCTCAATTTCGGTCCTTGCTCCAACAATCTTCTCTATTAGATACTTGGAGAGAATGTAACCCTATAAAGAAAAATTACTCCTTTTATTCCAACCCCCATAAGTCTTTCTCGAGGATAGACCACATTTTCATCCCCGTAGCATCTTCCCCAATATTGGTTCACTCTTGTATACACCCGATTACTTGGTCCGACCATTGTGCAGTGATTACCACCATTTCTTCGCTCATACCACACTCCAAGGACAGATCTTGGCACATGAATGACAAACATTTGACTAACCAATCCTTTTGTCTTGACGTTGAAGTAGCACTGCAGGATTACCTCTTGCACAATGCCACTCCGGAGACCCCTCCCATTCTCTTATGGGAAGCCCATAAGCCTGTCATCCGGGGCAAATGTATTTCCACCGCTACCTTCCTTAAGAAAGATAGATTGGAACGTCTTCAACGCTTAGAAACTGATTACCAACATAATTTTCTGCAGTTTCAGACTGTCCCTTCGGAAACTAATAAGTCTAACATGGACAAAACACGACTGGAGTTGGACTTACTCCTTTCAGAAGCGGCAGACAAAACCCTGCGCAGAGCCAACCATACCATATATACAAAAGCTAATAAGCCAGACACCTTTCTTGCACTCCGCCTTAGACACCCTGAGCGAACCTACAAACCAATTAGACTTAAAGTGGACAAAGGGGTCCATACCAGCAACCCAGTTAGAATAGTGACTGAATTTAGCAGACGCCTGGCCAAGTTATATGAACCTGCCGCCCCCTTTACCCAGGAGATGGCCGAGACACTATTCCGCGACTTGCCGATCCCCTCGCTACCCGCTCCAATTCGCACCATCATCGATGCAGAGATTTCGCCTCTTGAGGTACTCCAGGCTATCAAGTTGCTTAAACCCCATAAGAAACCTGGCCCAGATGGGTTTATAGGTCTATATTACAAAAAATTTGCCGGCATCCTGGCCCCTCTTCTGGCGAACTCGTTCAACGCGCTGTTAAAAGGGGGTACTTTTGGTAGTGAAACACTCACGGCCTCCGTCTCTATGATACCGAAGCCCAATACCGACCACACTGTCTGGTCTAATTACAGACCCATATCGCTCTTAAATGTTGATATAAAACTTCTAGCGAAGATCCTATCTACACGTTTGAACCCACACATCGGAGGGCTGATTCATAGGGACCAAGTGGGTTTTATCCCTAAGCGCCAAGCGAGCGATAACGTACGTCGGGTTATTTTATTACAGCACCTAGCCAGATCTCGGGGCATACCCATGCACCTCCTATCCCTCGACATACGCAAAGCTTTCGACACTGTGTCCTGGCCCTACCTTACATATATATTACAAAGATGGGGATTTGGTCCGCACTTTCTCCGCTGGACAGACGCTCTATATACTCGCCCTCAAGCTTTTGTTCGTTTTTCCGGTTTTAGTTCCAACAGGTTTCCAATCCAACGTGGCATTAGGCAGGGGTGCCCTCTATCCCACCTAATTTTTGCACTCACCATTGAACCGTTAGCAGCCCTGATTAGATCAAAGCCAGATATCCAAGGATTAGAGATAGCTTCCACGACACATAAATTATGTCTCTTTGCAGATGACGTCCTCCTTTTTATCACCTCGCCCCATACTACCTTGCCAAATCTCTTTAAGGTTCTTGACGCGTTCACTCGGGTCTCAGGTCTTGAGGTAAATCAAGCTAAATCTAGAGCCCTCGATGTGTCCCTCCCTGTGGAGACTCTCCAATGTCTGCGTGAAAACTATCCATTTCAATGGTCCACATCCCATATACCCTACTTAGGAGTTAGATTGACTAGTAACCCAACCCAATTATACCAAGCAAATTACTTACCTATGCTACGTAATCTCTCATCACTTCTTAATACCTGGCAGCCCCTGTGTGTCTCCTGGTTGGGACGCATTGCGGCTGCAAAAATGTCCCTACTGCCCAAATTGCTATATTTGTATAGAGTACTCCCAGTCACGGTCCCACTATATTTCCATAGGGCTATCCAGAGTCAAACTCTTAAATATATTTGGGGTAACACGAGGCCTAGGATTTCTAAAACTGTTCTCTTCCGACATAAACTTAGAGGGGGCCTGGGGATACCAAATTTTAAAAATTATTATTACGCTGCTCAATTGTCGCAAATGGCCCTTTACCACGCTACATCTGAAATCCCACTGTGGGTTAGTCTGGAAGCGGTAGAGGCTCACCCCATATCTGTCTCAAATTTACTTTGGCTCCCCCCTCAGACATGTAAAATACTCACTAATCCCGTTACCTGTCATTCCCTAAAAATATGGCGCACGGTAGGCATTCCTTTTAAATTGCAATCACCTCACCTGCCCTTGCTCTCGTTTTTGGGTCATCCGAACTTTTATCCAGCCTACGCGGAGCCAAATGCCTTTTTGGCTTGGTCCCGAGTGTGTGACCTGTCTTCGGGTAACTCCTTCACTGCGTTCCCTGATCTGCAGACCCAGGCACAATTACCCCCTAAAGAGTGTTTTCACTATCTCCAGATAGTTCACTTCCTCCAGACATGCGTCAAGCCCAGTCCCAACCTCAGCTCTCTGTCCCCATTTGAATCCATATGCTCCTCTGACCCGCACTCCCCAGGTATTATCTCATGTCTTTATACCTGTCTCTCCTCTGCATCTGAAGACCCCCCGCGTTACGCTGCCCTGTGGCACACAGACTTGTCAATCAATCCCAACGCAGAGTCATGGACCGATATATGGGCCAATACAAAAAATTCCTCGCAGAACGTCATTGCCTCTGAAGCCAACTATAAGGTCCTGATGCAGTGGTACTTGGTCCCTTCTAGAATTGCTAAATTTGTACCTAACTACTCACCAGACTGTTTTAGGGGTTGCAAGGATCGGGGCAATCATGTCCATATATGGTGGACTTGTCCTGTAGTGAAAAGTTTTTGGTCCACAATTTTCCAAATACTATCCGTATTGATGCAATGCCCCATAGATCCTGACCCGGCAATGGCTTTGCTGAACTGGTTGCCCCAGGACTTTACTAAAGCCCAAAACCGACTTTTTCTCCAAATAACGACCGCTGCTAAACAAACTATTGCGAAAGCCTGGAGGACACCTTCTCTGAATATATCCGAAGCGAAGCATAGAGTCACGCAGGCTATGATCCATAGTAGGATAGAGGCAGTTATCCTGGATAAAATCCCACTATTTAATAAAATATGGCAACCTTGGGTAGACAACTTCCTACCAAAAGATTTCGACACCCGTCTCATGGCTCCTTAGCCCAGAATGGGTGCAAAAGATACTGCCCGGGGTTCGCGTGGGCTATCCGACCATTCCCATTCCTATTCCTTTTCACTTATTCTACCCCCTTCTTCGGTACTTCCTCTCTCCCTTATAAGTCCCTATTCTTTTTTTTTTTTTTCTTTTCTTCTAACTTTTCTTTCCTCTCCATCTTTTCTTCTACATGTAAAATTTGACATGCGGAACTTGATCATCTTCAGTTACCTCTTGTGATAGCTCACATTTCGAAGATGTTGATTATATGACTCTCCTCCCTTTGGGTTCATAAGTTTGCTTCTACCCGGTTCCCCTGTTGGGTACTTCATAACTGATATGCTCTGTGTATAAAAGGTTCTCGGACCTGTTTTGGATCTTTCTAATGTAACTATTCCGGCAAACTTAAAATGCAGTATATCTGGTTACTCTTTGATACTGCTATTATTGTAAAATGTTCTGCTTATTCTATTGTGTACTATTTGATTTCTTAATAAAAATTATTTGAAAGTAAAAAATAATATCAAAAAAGCAAAAAAAAAAAAAGAAGCACCCTGCCCCCCCCCCACCTCACGCAAAGACGAACGCAAGTGTCGGTCTGGCGTAAAATGTAAACAGCAATTGCACCATGCATGTGAGGTATCACCGCGAAGGTCAGATTGAGGGCAGTCATTTTAGCAGTAGACCTCCTCTGTAAATCTAAAGTGGTAACCTGTAAAGGCTTTTAAAGGCTTTTAAAAATATATGTAGTTTGTCCCCACTGCACGTTTGTGCGCAATTTTAAAGCATGTCGTGTTTGGTATCCATGTACTCGGCCTAAGATCATCTTTTTTATTTCATCAAACATTTTGGCAATATAGTGTGTTTTAGTGCATTCAAATTTAAAAAAGCGTGTTTTTTCCCTAAAAAATGCTTTGGAAAAATCGCTGCGCAAATACTGTGCGGAAAAAAAATTAAACACCCACCATTTTAATCTGTAGGGCCTTTGCTTTAAAAAATATATAATGTTTGGGGGTTTAAAGTAATTTTCTTGCAAAATAAAATTATTTTTTCATGTAAACAAAAAGTTTCAGAAAGGGCTTTGTCTTCAAGTGGTTAGAAGAGTTGGTGATGTGTAACATAAGCTTCTAAATGATGTGCATAAAATGCCATGACAGTTCAAACCCCCCAAATGACCCCATTTCGGAAAGTCGACACCCCAAGCTATTTGCTGAGAGGCATCTTGAGTTCATGAAATATTTTATATTGTGACACAAGATGCAGGAAAAGGCAAATTTGTTATTTTTTTTCACAAAGTTGTCAATAAATTATATATTGCTCAAACATGCCATGGTCATATGTGAAAAATTACACCCCAAAATACATTCTGCTGCTTCTCCTGAGTACGGAGATACCACATGTGTGGGACTTTGTGGGAGCCTAGCTGCGTACGGGGGCCCCAAAAACCCATACATTTCATTTCACTCAACAAATTTTTGTAAAAATCTTTTTTTTGTCATTATTTAATCACTTGGGACAAAAAAATTACTGGTACTGCCCTGCCATTTTAGAACCTCAAGAAATCTGATAGGCAGTCATAAACTAAAAGCTGTGTAAATTCCAGAAAATTCCAGCAAACCAATAAATATACGCTTATTGACATTTTTTTTACCAAAGACATGTGGCTGAATACATTTTGGCCTAAATATAAGACTAAAATTGAGTTTATTGGATTTTTCTTATAACAAAAATTAGAAAATATAATTTTTTTCCAAATTTTTGGTCTTTTTCTGTTTATATCGCAAATAACAAAAATGGCAGAGGCAATCAAATACCATCAAAAGAAAGCTCTATTTGTGGGGAAAAAAGGACGCAAATTTTGTTTGGATCAGGAAGGGGGTAAATCCTTCCAGGGCTGAAATGGTTAAAAAGGGCCTACATGATCAGACCTGACCATTTTACTATTAATATATTTTAAGAATTTTTGGGGGTTTATGCTACAATCTTTTGCCATCTGTTATTTGCTTTGAATTTTTGTGGCCTTGATTTCCTTTTTACATATTCTGTTATATTATTTGCAACATTTAAATTATGATAGTAGTGCTCCTTCATTTTTATATTTTTTAAAAGCTCTTTTCTTATTTATAGCTTTTTTAACTTTGGAAGGGAACCACATAGGTTTTATTCTAAGCCCCCGGTCCGATCGGATTATATTGTCGGAAAATCGGATCGTGTGTGGGCTGTATCGGACTTTTCCATCGGAATTTCCATTGGGAAAAATTTGAGAGCAGGACCTCAACTTTTCCAACAACAAAATTCGATCAGACTTTTTTTTGTAGAGAATTCCGATTGGACAAAGTACCACGCATGCTCAGATCAAATTACAAGACCAAAGCTATTGGCTGCTAACCACAACATAGTCCTGTCGTGCGCAACGAACGTCATCATGTTCCGAGCGATTGGATTTTCCAAAAACTTTGTTCGACTGTGTGTATGCAACACCAGTTTTGGACAAAATCCGCCGGAAAACATTCGACGGATTTTGTTGTTGGAATGTCCAACCGTGTATACGGGGGCTTAGCCTTTTAAGCATATTGCCTATGGGTATGAGTTCACATACAGTCTTTTTGAAGAATTCATCGATGCCAATATTCTCTCCCAGTCCAAATCTTGGAAAACAGCCCTCATCCCTGGAAAATTTGCTCTTCTAAAATCAAGTGTTTTTATCTTTCCAGTATGTGTTTGTTGCTTACATTAAATGAAATCAAGTTATGGTCACTGCTACCCAGATTTTCTTTTTATATGAACATTAGTAATCAGCTCAGTATGATTTGGGATTACCAGGTCCAGCAGAGCATCATTTCTAGCTGGGGTCTCTATGAATTTTACCATAAAATTGTCTTGTCAAAGATTTAAAATTATTGCCCTTTAACTGCTATAGCAGTGCCATTACTCCAGTCAATATCAGGGTAGTTAAAACCCCCCATTATTATCACTGTCTCAGCCCTTGCAACCCTTTCCATCTGTGCAAGGAGAATCTCCACCTCCTCATTAACACTGGGTGGTCTGTAACAAACTCCAATCATTAACTTTGACACTACGCACATTGATGCTGCTTTTTTATTGAAGCACTCGATTCCGCTGCAGCTTCGTGACACTCCACTTGCCATTGAGGATCTTGACAGGAGATCTCTACACCCTGCTCATGTGACTTATAAGACAGTTCATGGCCGTAGGGCAGTGGCGGCTGGTGACCTTTTAGAATGGGGGGTGCAATACCCCGCCCCTCCAGATTTGGCCCCTCACACTTATCACAAGCCACACCCCTTATAGAATTCACATCATATCCTGGGCTTCACATTATGCACGGGGCTCTGCACATCATATACCAGGCTGCACATTATACACAGGGCTCTGCACATCATATACCAGGCTGCACATTATACACAGGGCTCTACTAAAGAAACCTGCAACTCGCACATATCTGCATTCTGCAACCTGTAAATCACACATATCTGCATTCTGCAACCTGTAAATTGCACATATCTGCATTCTGTAAATCACACATAACTGCATTCTGAAACCTGTAAATCGCACATATCTGCATTCTGCAACCTGTAAATCGCACATATCTGCATTCTGTAAATCGCACATAACTGCATTCTGCAACCTGTAAATCACGCATATCTGCATTCCGCAACCTGTAAATCACACATATTTGCATTCTGCAACCTGTAAATCGCACATAACTGCATTCAGCAACCTGTAAATTGCACATATCTGCAACCTGTAAAGCACACATATCTGCATTCTGCAAACTGCAAATCGAACATATCTGCATTCTGCAACCTGTAAATTGCACATATCTGCATTCTGTAAATCGCACATAACTGCATTCTGCAACCTGTAAATTGCACATATCTGCAACCTATAAATCGCACATATCTGAAACCATCTAAATCGCACATATCTGAAACCTATAAATCGCACATATCTACATTCTGTAAATCGCACATATCTGCATTCTGCAACCTTTAAGTTGCACATATCTGCATTCTGCAACCTGTACATCACACATATCTGCATTCTGCAACCTGTACATCAGACACATCTGCATTCGAGCGGGGTGGGGGGGGTATGTACTGCCGCTGACCACCACAAAAGTTTAAACAAGTAGTTAAGCTGGGGGGTGGTTGGGTGCTGCCGACGACGATCGAAAATGTGCAAACAAGTTATTAAGCGGACGAGGGCTGCCACTGACCACCGTAAATGTGAAAACAAGTTGATAAGTGAGTGGGGGGTTGTTTGTGCTGACGCTGACCACCAAAAATGTGAAAACAAGTTGATAAGCCAGTGGGGGGGGGGTTTGGGGTGCTGCCGCTGCACATATGGACATTTTTACTTTTTCTTTTTAAATGGACATGTTTTTCTCCGAATAAGAAAAACCATGTGAAATACCTCCAAATATGTGATAGATGACAAGCGGGGGGGGGGTCCTGCCGCCGACCAGCGAAAGTGTGCAAAGCCAGATTTAAGGGTGATAAGTGATAACACTGCTGTTAAGAGGGGGGGGTTCTGCCACCAACCAATGAAAAGCACCTGCTCCTCTCCATTTTCTGGAGGGACGTCAACGTCAGAAGCACCGGCCATTATAACTGAAAGTGCAAGTCTATGCACTCGCCCAGCCAGGACACTGCGCCGGAAGCTGTGGCGCGATCGACCGCGCCACAGAGCCATTTTTTTGGGGCAAATGAAGCGCCGCGTCTGCAATTTCGTGATTGCATAGACGTGGCGCTTCCCATATTGCCCGGTGCCAGGACACAGTGCGCATAAGGACATTTACATTTTTTTATTTTTTTTAAAGGGACATGCTTAAATAATTTATTTATTTATTTTTTTACTTTTTTTTTTTTACTTTTTTTTTTTTTGGACTGCATGGACGGGCCACCACTGCCATAGGGGCTCTTCACCATGAGTTAATCCAATTCCAGGTTATTTCCTAAGTTTCCTAAGTTTCCCCTGGTTATTGCATGTTTTTTGTTATGTGTTTTAGACAATAAACACATTTCTATTACTTGGTTTTAATTGTTGAGTCCTGATACACATACCTCATTCAAAGTCCCAAACCTCCTTGTATTTACCACGTTTACCCTGGTTATTGGTTATCCTTGGTTACAGAGGCACAACCCCTCTTTTGATTGGCTCTGTGCTGAGGTTCTCTCCTGGTCACCACAATGCAGTGAGACATGCTTCCAGAAGGTAGCCAAGGTCCTGTGCACCTCTTCACTTTCCTCCCTGCCGGAGGAGTACCACAATTTTAGTGATGTCTTTGACAAAGGTCAAGCCAGTAGTTTGCCTCTGCACTGGCCGTACGATTGCACAATTGACCTTCAACCTGGTGTTATACCCCCTTCGTGGCTGGGTTTACCCTTTGTTTGTCTTGGAGTATAAGGCCATGGAGGAGTATGTTGCAGACGTACTTTCTCAAGGTTTCATCTGCAAATCCTCGTCTCCTGTTGGTGCTGGTTTCTTCTTTGTAAAGAAGAAGAGTGGTGTACTGATTATAGGGGTTTCAATCATTTCACGATTAAGAATGCCAATTACGTTGACTACGGAATTATTTGACCACCTCAAGGGAGCAACGGTTTTCACAAAGCTTGATTTGAGAGAGGCATACAATCTCGTGAGTATTAAGGGCAACGAGTGAAAAACTGCCTTTAATACCAGAACAGGCCATTATTAGTATCTCATAATTCCTTTTGGCCTTTGTAATAACCCGGCAGTTTGCCAGGAATTTATTAACAATGTCCTCTGAGATTTGTTGCAGTTATGTGTGGTGGTTTATCTCCATGATATCCTCATATTTTCCAAGTCCCTGGAGAGCCACCACACAGATGTCTGTTGTGTGCTTCAGAAACTAAGAGAGAACAATCTCTATTGTAAATTGGAGAAGTGAGAGTTCCATTGTGAACAGGTTCAATTAATTTCCACTGCTGGTTTTTTGATGGACCCAGAGAAACTTTCGGCAGTCCTACAGTGTGCCCAGCCCATGGGTTTATGTCCTCTGCAGAGTTTCCTGGGCTTTGCCAACTATTGTTGGAAGTTTATTTATAACTTCTCATCTCTAGTCAAGCCCCTGACTGATATGACTAGAAAGGACAGTAACCCACAGAGTTTGTCTCCGGAGTCCATTAATGCCTTTGAGAGTCTCAAGGCTGCCTTTGTTTCTGCTCCTGTGTTGGCACATCCTGATCCTACGTTACTTTTTATCCTTGAGGTTGATGCTTCTTAGACTGGTGTTGGCGCCCTTCTGTCTCAATGTCCTACCTCTGAGAGCGCTATGTATCCTTGTGGCTACTTTTACAAGAAATTGTCACCTGCCGAGTGCAATTACGAGATTGGTGAAAGAGCTGTTGGCGATAATTTTAGCCCTGAAAGAATGGAGACATCTCCTTGAAGGTACCACTGTGCCGGTTCTCATTCTTACTGACCATAAGAATCTCACATTCTTGTCTGAGGCTAAATGGCTCTCTCCCAGAAGGGTGCGATTGACTCTTTTCTTGTCAAGTTTCAATTACGTTGTCTCATTCTTACTAGGTACTAAGAATGTAAGGGCTGACGGCTTGTCACGACAATTTTCCTTCACTTCCAAGTTGGAGCCGGTTCCAGTTCCTGTGATTCCTCCTGATCTTATTCTGGCTACGGTTCGCACCAATCTCACTTCTCCTTTGGGTGACAAAAATTCTTGCTGCTCAGGTCCATGCTTCTCCTGATAAACCTTGTGAACGCTGCTTTGTCCCAGAGTCTCCGTACTGCCGTTCTTCAGACTTACCATTCTCCCAAGGCAGCTGGCCACCCTGGGAAGAATCAACTCGTTCGGGCCATATCCCAACAATTCTGGTGGCCTTGTCTATGTGTAGATGTAACTGCCTTCGTAGCTGTTCCGTGTGTGCTCAGAGTTAGACTTTGCAACATCTTCCAGTGGGCCTCCTACAACCCATACCCAATGGAGAGAGGCCCTGGACCCACCTGTCTATGAATTTCATTGTTCCCAGGGCAACACAGTTATCCTTATGGTGGTTGAGTGGTTCTCAAAGATGTGTCATTGTATTCCACTTAAGAAGTAGCCCACTTCTAAAGAACTGGCTTCCATTTTTTGCTCAGGAGATCAGTAAATGTTGCCCCCCCAATAATCTCCAAACTCCCCATTACTAGACATGGCAGTAAAAGTTTAACTCCCATCCCCCTTACATGGTCACATGTTCCTACGCCGCTCTCTCTCTCTCTCTCCTCAGCCCAAGATCGCTCCAAGCCCACCAGTACAGTCTTTCACTGTCAGCACTGGAACAAGAGAAAATTCCAGTACCTGGCACCATGCAGAGGGCTAGTGGGCCACATGACCCCCCCCCCCCCCCCGGGCCAGGTGTTGGACACTGGGGCCCTGAATAATCGCTGTCATTGAAAAATAAATTGTCTAAATTACCTTATTTTTGCCTAGAGATGGGCTTTAAAAACCAAAACACACTTTGTAACATGTTGAATATAGTTAATTATATTATGCACAGAAACATAACACCTTGACCAGAACAGTTTTAATACAGTAGTGGAACCATGCATCCAGCAAATGCATTTTTCAACTATTAATTTACAGACAAGCTCTTCCAGTCCAGCTCTCTACGGTTCCCGACCTCATATCCAAATTCCCCTTAAATAGATACTTTAGGTTACAGGCTGGCCACCATCTTCTCCAGCCACCATTTTCCCAGCTTAGCTGCTTCAGCCCCACTCATTGCCCTACTCTCTCTAACATACTGTATAGATTAATGAAGCTTTATTTTCAATAGAAACACCCACACACATATATTATTTTAATGTAAATGGAGCTAGTGTCAGTCATTAGCCAATCAGTTGTGCTGCAGTATAAGGAACATCCAAAAATAATTATGAAAACTTCTGCCTGTTCCCTTTTATCTATTTTTCAAACCCACAGTAGCTTGCTCACAATACTGTGCTTCACACATTTAAAGAAAGCATATAGATAAATAAGTAAAGTGCTACCAAAAAAAAGTGCCCTCAAAATGACAATCCACACATAGAAAATACAGTGTTAAAAAAATGTTCATTCACCATGTGCTTCTTGTGCACAAAAACATCCAAACCACAGTCCATAACATGTACAAAAATGTCCCACATCCTGGATAATATATAAGTATATATTCTCAGGGTTTTTTTCAGCCAGAATGTGCCAGATCTGTTCTACCACCTGTGGCAGTGGCCCTGTACAGTATGTACTGTTATTTCTTATCACTTGTAAATGCAGAAGCCCGGCTGGTGTGTAACAAGTGACAGATACCTCTCTTAGCAGCTCCCATATAACTCACCTTGCCCGATACACAAAGTGGGGAAATGGGAGGGACAGCTGCTGGTGCACAGTGTGTATATGGGCTTCAGGGAGGGTATCGCATGCTGGGCTGCAGTCTTGTGTCTGAATGGCAATGGCCACCTACTGCCTGCTGGTTCATCTTGCTGTCTCTGTAGGTGCTTGCCGCTGGGGAATAATTGGAACCCCAAAATAAGACAGGGCGACTTCTGGCAGTTAAGCAGGTGAGGACAGTGGAAGGGGGGATTGTGTGTGCAGAGATGAGGACTGTGGTAACTGAAGAAAATGGCTACAAACCTTAGCTGTTGAGAAGGGGGGGGGGGGGTGCAGAGATGAGCTGCACTCCTGAGCTATGCATTCTGAGCATATCGCACTCCTGAACCTTGCATTCAGAGCATATTGCACTCCTGAGCCCTGCATTCAGAGCATATCGCACTCCTGAACTCTGCATTTTGGACATAACACACTCCTGAACCCTGCATTTCCAGTGGCCAGAATAAATTAATGGTCAATCCTTAAGACCCCATTCACACCTGAGCGTTTTGTAGCTTGAAGCCTGAAGCTACAAAACGCTGGAGGGGAAAAAAATCTATTATTCTCAATGGACATGGTTCACACCTCCACTCCATGTCGCCTGAAGCTCAAACAAGTTCTGGACCCTGTTTTGTCGCTCAAATCTGGAAGATTTGGGCGTTTTTCTTCTTTTTACATTTACGAAATCGCGGTAAAAACTCTGTAAAATCGCGCAATTTTCTGCCTGAAAACACTACGTTCAGGTGTGAACAATTAACATGCAAAAACTTGACATGCCTAAACGCCCCCTAAAGGAATGTGCAATAAGTGGCTTTAGGTGTGTTTTTAAAGCAGCTTTTTCCTGCCAGTAGTAAAAGGCATTCAGAGGAGAAAGTCAAATGCCCTGTGTGCATAAGGCCTAATGCATGACAATTATATTACTTAACAGGAAAAAAAAAATTGTCAACCAAAATTAACCCTTTCATTAATGGGCCAAACATTTTTTACTAAAGGTGGTTTTAGTTTACGGGTCTTTCCAATACAAAGAACACTTCTCTACATACAAATTAATTAGGGGAAGAAACAATGTTCCAAATATATTATTGGTTACCTTCTGATGAGCCGGAAGTAGAAATGAATTGAGATTCTTCAGAAGATTCTTCAGATGATTCTTCAGAAGATTCTTCAGAAGATTCTTCAGATGATTCTTCAGAAGATTCTTCAGAAGATTCTTCAGATGATTCTTCAGATGATTCTTCAGACGATTCTTCAGACGATTCTTCAGATGATTCTTCAGACGATTCTTCAGATGATTCTTCATAGGATTCGGAACTATAGGATTCGGAACTATAGGATTCGGAACTATAGGATTCTGAACTTGAAAGTATGAAGAATTCAAATGATTTAGGCCAGGGACCAAATTTACTTGATTTCACTCCATTGTTTACGGAACCGTCATATGTTTTACGCCCATCTGTCTTGTGAACTAAATTACGTCCACCTTCATTATTCATTATTCCTACATGGATTGCAGCCAGGCATATAGATGAGTCCTAAAATACAGAAAATACAATGTTTTTTTTTTCTTTTTCAAATATAATTTCTGGATAATCAGTAAGTAGTAAGTAGTCACACTTACTTCTGTGTACACAACATCTCCTTTAACAGGCATTTTCTGGGTAATGCATCCTCTTGGACATGTTACTCTTAAAAGCAAAAGTAAATCAAAATCTTACTATTCTCATGATAATGATATTGAAATATGGTCAGATGTACATGTATACATACATGGTTAATGGTTCTTCGAGCACTTCTCCAGTTGTAGAACATGAAGCATCAACTATAATATAAAACCAAAACCCAATTATATCACATATCAAGTACACACACATAAAAGTTATAACCATATTGTATACTCTTTAACCATTGAGCAGTAAGGTGGCTGTTTTAAAAAAAAATTACCAGTTACAAAAATGTGATCCTGAATAAGTTGCAAAGTGAGCCTGAAATCTCTAATAAAGCCTTTCTCAATGTTTTTACCTAGGAGGAAACCTTGAAAAAAAAGTCAGGTCTTAGAGAATCCTGAAATATTTTTTTAATCTAAAGATTGTGGTACGTTATTGTGATGTAATCAGTGAGTTGAAGATGTAATAATACATTTAAAAACATATAAATTAAAATGTACCTTTTTAAGTTAGAGCCTGGAATAGCTCAGTAACATCGTTTAGGGGTATAATGTGTCATCATTCATGCAAAATTCACAAATAATAAGCATAATATTTTTAGCATGTGACATGTCAGTTTAGGTTACCTCAGGGTGAATGTAACATTCCCTAACATTCAAACCTAAGAGAAAATAGCATTAGGAACATTCAACAAGAAGAGTTAAAGAACATTTGATCAAAGAGAAAAAAGCCCAACTCTAAAGGCTAAGAACATTTGGCCAGGGCCCGGAAACGATATAAGAGAGGCCTCACAATGGAAAATTGCCAATTTAATGGGTGTTCAGCTAACCCTTCAGTTCTTGCGTGGAAGTTAAGTGGAAACCCTAAGCAAAAGAAACAAGAGAAAAAGCATGGGGTTACCCAAAATCCATACCATACCCTTATCCAAGCATGGAACCTGGCTGGTCAACCCTGGCCCAGTATTTGTGGGGGTCTGTAGACTGGGGGCTCATTGGACTCTGGGAGCCCGCTTTAACTGTAAGGGGGTCCCTAGATCCCAGCAAGGGGTACATATTACCCCTACTCAAAAAAAATGTATAGAATAATAAAAACACACACAGTTTTTGGTAAGTCCTTTAACCACTTCAGCCCCAGAAAGTTTACCCCCCTTAATGATCAGGCCATTTTTTCGATACAGCACTGCATTATTTTAACTCGTGTGACGTTGTATCCAAAAAAAATGTCCCTTTTCCCACAAAAAAAGAGCTTTCTTATGGTGGTATTTGATCACCTTTGCGGTTTTTATTTTTTGCAATAGAAACAAAAAAAGAATGACAGCTTTGAAAAAAAAAACTATATTTTTGACTTTATGCTATAAATCACACCCAAAAAATAATTGAAAAAACGAATCTAATGTATTCTGCTACATATTTTTGGTAAAAAAAAAAAAAACCATTAAGCATATATTGATTATTTTGCGCAAAAGTTATAGAGTCTTCAAACTATGGGATATATTTATTGAATTGTTATTTATTTATTTTTATTTTACTAGTAATGGTGGCAATCAGCAGTTTTTAGCAGGACTGCGACATTGCGGCGGACAAATCTGACAGTAAGTGACACTTTTTGGGGATCAGTGACACTAATACAGTGATCAGTGCTAAACAAATGCACTGTCACTGTTCTAATGGCACTGGTAGGAAAGGGGTTAACATCAGGGGCAATCAGAGGGCTAAATGTGCTCCTAGGGAGTGCTTTCTCACTGTGTGGGAGATGCTTTGACTGGGGGAAGACAGAGATCCGTGTTCCTGCTTAGCAGGAACACAAGATCTCCATCTTCTCCTCTCACAGAACAGTGGTCTGCCTTGTTAGACAGACCGCTATTCTGCCTCTCTTGAGAATGATTGGCGCGTCCCGGAGGATCGGTGTGTCCAATCACAGGGGGAACGGGTCACTGGCTGTGCATGCACCACAGACCCAGTGCATGAGATCACATACAGGTATGTAATTTCGTGCAGGAGGGCCGCTCTGCCACAGTATATCTGCGTGGGGCAGTCCATAACAGTTTAAATAAAATAGTTAAAATATTAAATAATCATGACGACATGATTGATCATAGATCAATCATGTCGTCAAGAGATACAGATTTCTGTCAGTTACAATAAACGATGTCTGCAGACCCACTAAAATAATCAAAAAAGAACACAGGCAGGTTACATGATCTTCTCCTGCCAACTGCTCGCTGCAAATGACAGCACCCAGTCACAATGTAAGCAAAGCAGTGGGGTATCTGGGAATCTGATGATCAAATATGGATCCCCTATATGTTCATTATAGTGATAGGGACTAGGAGCTGTCATTTGGTGGTAATGAAGTGACATGATTAGAAGAATCTGCATTTTTTTTCATCTGCAGATTGGTGGGCAGGGTTCATCATGATTGATGTGGATGCGATTGATGACAGATTTACAGGACATTTTCTTGTTTTAAACTGTGAGTGTTTACTTCACTTTTTTGTTGTATGAATGTATGAATGTTGTATGTTGTATGAATAAGTAGGTGTATTACGTACCCCTTACTCATTTATATATGGAGGAGCAGTATCTGGGGTTCCCTTTATTGATACTAAAGGGGCCCTCCACATTCCGTTAAGCCCCCTGACCCCACAACCACCAAGCTTGGGTTGTCAGGAAGAGGCCCTTGCTTAATGTTGACAGCATGTGGCCTGGTTCAGCACATGTGCATTTCCCTCTCTATCCTGGCCAGCCAAGCTGCATGCAAAGTCCAGGGTCCGGTATGAAATTTTGGGAGGAGCCCATGCCTTTTCCTTTTGTATGGGGTTTTCCCCCTAAAATCCATACCAGTCCTGAATGGCTGCAAGTGGTGGAAACTCCAGAAACCTTAGTTGAGAAATCCTGTTCTATTACAAGGAATAGAAAGCGTGATGGCCCAACTGCAATGGTGGTCGATGGTGATTGAGCTATTTTGCCAAAACAAAGAACAAAAAAAGTGGAAGGAAATTTCTCAAAAGTAAATAGAATCTATCTTGCTGCACTTTCCTGAAGTAAAAGCAGAATCTCCACTCCCATGTAGCTTATACATGCTTGTGCTACAGCATGATGACAATTTTTGCAGGGCATGTGGCTATCCGCATTGTTACTGATGATTTGCAAGTCAATCAGCCTCTGGTCACACCTAGTATTGCCCATTACTTTATGGATTGACAGCACCATTGCTAAAACCTCAACCCCAATGTGAGCTGCAGTGTCTTGAAGGGGGAGCATTGGCGGCACAAATGAGCGAAGACAGAAGTTTTATTGCTTACTTTATGAGGCTTCAGCATTACATAGTAACTGGCATGGAGACTGTTATAAAGGAGCCTTTAACTGTACTAGGTATAGGAACAAGCCAAAATAAAGCCATGGTAGGAAAACGGAAACAATCAGGCAAACTCCAGCATGGCTAAATGGAGCTAGTGGTAGAATTTCCTTTAGCCCAAGTCAGAAACTCAGATGAATGTCGAAACTTGGACCGAGCAGTCCAGGTGTAAGAAAATTGTTCTTTTCTTCCTGTTTCCTGTGCCAACAGCCCTTCTAAGTCTCTAATAGAGTCTAATTTGGTTACCCATTCCCGAGGGAGGGTACAGACGTTGGTTTCCAATAGCAAGGAATGACTTCTCTGGCTGCAGCGAGAAAGTGTTTAAAGTGGAGTTCCGCTTGGGCAAAAAAATTTAAAGTCAGCAGCTACAAATACTGACTTTTAATATATGGACACTTACCTGTCCAGGGAGCCCATGATGTCGGCAACCAAAGCCAATCTTCGTATCTACTCACAGGTGCTGCTGCCGCCGTTCCTGGTAAGGGAACCAGGAAGTGAAGACTTTCAGCTTCAGTCCTGGTTCCCTACTGCGCGTGCGTGAGTCATGCTGCACGTTCTGAATGATGCCTGCTGTCTTTTGGGACCTGTGTGTCCCCCAGAAAACAACGGGGGGAAGGAGGAGGGGCCGGACATGGCATTGTTTGCTGCAAAAAGTGCGGCGATCTATGCCCGGAAGTGGGAGTAAATACCTGGATTTGACAGGTATCTGCTCCCCCCTTCCCCTGAAAGGTGCCAAATGTGACACTGGAGGGTGGGAGGAATCCGATAAGCAGAAGTTCCATTTCTGGGTGGAAATCTGCTTCAAGCACATCTTCCTTCACTGTCTATAGAATCAGGAATCATGGGAAGGAAAGCCACTCTGGGTGATGCGCGGTTAGTTGCATCCATAAGTTTACCAAATAAGTCAAAGATATGTTTCCAAAACATCCTCACCGGGGGGGGACAATCCCAGATGTGGACCATGTTTCCCTTTGAATCATGACATTGCCAACAAATATCAGCTATTTCATGAAATTGGTGAATGGTAGAGGGACACCTATACCATCTAGTTACCAATTTATTTCCCCTTTCTTGGGTTTTCATGGCTGACATTTTATGAATCAGCATAAAACTTTTTTGCTATATTGAGGGAGTGAAAGTCTGTTCGAAAAATCATTCTTAAACTGAATTGTAGGACAGAGGAAGAGATGG
The DNA here is from genome assembly GCF_037356315.1 of Lithobates pipiens. Lineage (NCBI taxonomy): Eukaryota > Metazoa > Chordata > Amphibia > Anura > Ranidae > Lithobates > Lithobates pipiens. The sequence goes on along the minus strand of NW_027507785.1, from coordinate 264,591,483 downwards.
AGTGTTCTTTCCAGGTTTGATATCTGTTAGTGCGCTGGGTTAAATTACAGTGCCTATTGGACTGTATAGCCAAATTTAGATACACTGGGCTGTGTTTATAAAACAGTGAATGTAACTTTCACCATTCGCTGGTGGTCAATCAATCACTGTCATTTAAACATGCAGCGCAAAGGTTCATATGTTGTGAATGTATGGTGAATGTCACATTCACTGCTTTATTAATATACAATATTGCCTGATCCCATCCACTGACCCCCAGTACAATTGCTCCCCATCTCACTACTCCATGCCATGGTTTCCAGGCTCTCACCTGCTGGCCTGGGACACACATGGTGGGTGTCTCTGAGTAGAGGGGAAGGAGACCAGTGAACATGTGTATCCTGATCTTCCCTAGCCAGGGGCGTAACTATAGGGGGTGCAGCAGTCGTGACCACAACTGGGCCCTGTGCTGCAGGGGGCCCATGCAGCCCCCTCTACATATGGCCGGCAGCAGCATAGGCAGTGAGGGGTACCAGTGCACCATGCACACGGGTGGCTGGAGGTGGAGGGTGACTAGTAGAGCTCCAGCTCTATCGCACTGGCTGCTCTTTAGTTGTGCATTCCCTGCATGACCTGTGTCCTCAGCTGGCTCCTCAGAGTACCCCTCTCCTGCTCCATGCATTGCCGCTCAGTCTGATGTCTGTTCTCCCTAGCCAGAGTCCCGCCCCCCCCGAGTCCAGCCCACACTGCACTGCATACTTCTCCCGGGTAAACAAACTTTAAGCACACAGATGCAGTGCAACCCTATGAGAGCCACTGCAGGCTTGTCTGCCAGCCCCCCTCCTCCCCCGTCATACACAGATGATGAAAGGTCTTTCTGCAAGATATGCTGATCACCCATCCAGCACACTGGATGGAGCCCAGGCCAACATGGATGAGTGCACGGCCTGCAGCTTGGTCATGGTGAGTGAGAGGACCCCATCCCCCATACACCATTACATACCCCCTCCATCTCCCCCGGGGACAGGGGCCCCTTCTCACGTGGGGACAGGGACCCCCATCTCCCCTGGGGACAGGGACCCCTTCTCAACTGGCGGCAGTAACTTAATCTGCCCTGGAGAAAAGGACCTCATCTCTTCTGGGGACGGGGACTTCATCCTGCCTAGGGACAGTCCCCCATGGGGCACCTAAAAATTAAAAAAAAATAATAATAAAAAAAACTACTGATGCCAGTGGTGGAAATACAGGGCTCACAAAGGTCATACCTGTGACCATGCCCTGAGGTTCCACCGCGGGACTCGGAGGGAAGGGCCCTGGCTGGGGTTCAGGGGGGTCCTTCATGGTTTCTTGCATCGGGGCCCTGAAGGTTCTAGTTACGCCACTGTCCCTAGCTAGTAAAAACTGGGAAGTGACAAGGATTTTGTCACTTTTTCCTGGCTTCTGTGGGCAGGGAAGAAGCTCATAGAGCACAATGTGCATTCCTTTTAACTTCAGAGGAGTGCAGGTGAGACATCAGGGTCTTATAGATACCCTGCTCACATAAACATGTACATACTGTACATATGTAAACACACGTGTTGGGGACGCCTATGTACGAAAATATTGATTGCGCTACACGGGTTACATATCGCTGCACATGCCGTAGTGAGAGTAATAATTTTAAAGTGGTTGTAAAGGCAGAAGGTTTTTTTTACCTTAAAGCATTCTGTGCATTAAAAGGTAGCTCCACTTTGCCAGTGGAAAAAATAGCAAATAAAGAAAAAATAATATAGTGAATACAATTGCAACTCAAGTCATATTGTAATTGAATGTAATTAAAAATGACATTAACTTTTCTTAATCTGCTTTGCTGTAATTTTTTGAAATTGCAATGTAATATGACTACTTGGAGATTTTCTATACACAGGATGTGTACAGAATGCTACCAAGAAACATCATTTCCTGCTTGTGTGATTGGTTCACTGATTTTCCCAGAAGTCTGCATTGAGACACAAGTCAGATTTCAGGCATCCCCTGCAACAAACATGCTATGTTTAGCGTGATACTCCCAATAGAAAATCATGGCTAAAGGGATGCAGGCACAGCAGCTTTCATCATTAGAGCCTTGCAGGTGCAGCAGCTGGTTGATAATTGTGAAACCATTCCCATTGTATACACTTTTCCACATGGACAGAGAGGAGAAAACAGTGATTTTCTTCAGAATAACAAAAGGTAGCAATCTCCAACAAAGTTTGTTAAAATCCCTGCACTGTACATAGATCACCCAGAGGGGAATGTTTTTCTTTCTCAACAAAAGTGGAGTTACACTTTAAGATAAAAACCATGTTGCTCTGATGTCTGCAGATCTCCTGATATTCTGCGTTTAGTTTAAGCTTTGTACCATGTGACAGCCTGTATAGTCTGGATGTAGACTGAGTGCCTTCCGGCTACTTCCTGTAGCATCTCTAGCCTAGAGCAGTGTTTCTCAACTCCAGTCCTCAAGGCGCCCCCAACCGGTCATGTTTTCAGGATTTTCCTCATATGAAACAACTGTGGTAATTACTAAGGCAGTGAAAATTATCAAATCACCTGTGCAAATTAATGGTAAACCTGAAAGCATGACCTGTTGGGGCGCCTTGAGGACTGGAGTTGAGAAACACTGGCCTAGAGCACACCCTCTGTAGTCTTTCAGTCTGATGGTGGGTGGGATGGAATACGTCCTAATTAGCATTCAGTCTCACCCAGTCTCACCCAGTCACACCTACAGAAAGAGTCCAAACCTCCCGAGTCCCACCTCACAAATCACACTCTGCCAGAGCCTGAACCCTCCCTAAAACTACAGAGGCTCAAAGCATGATGGGACATGTAGTATCAGGACTGCTAAAGGAAGGATACAATTCAGCCAGGAGAAAGAGTGACATCACAGACACAAAAACCTGCCTTTTACTGCTAAAGTAGTAAGATACAGATAAAGTGACAGCGGGGTGGTAATTTGTTTACATCAGGGGTGCCCAACCAGTGGCCCGGGGGCCACATGTGGCCCACGGAGCCCTCTGATGTGGCCCGCGACCTCCGGCTCTGGGATAGAATAGAAAGAATACTGTTATTAAAGGTCAGTTTATTACTAAAATCACAGTGTATATATGGGCATATCTGTTCTGCAGTGGTTACTGGGCTGCTTTCAAACTGATCCGCAAGTGCAGAGCAGTTTACCTGCAGGTTGCCTGCACTGAGCCATATACTTCTATTATTACCTGCAAGTTTGGTGAGCTTTCTGAAAGTGGACCAAACCTGCAGAATATAATAGGAGTCTATTGCAAACTACAGGAAAGCCAAGGGTAAACTGTGTTGCACACGTGGTGCTGGTAAACTGCAGCGCATCAGTGTGAAGGCAGCCTTGGACGCCTTGGACCCCTTTCACATGGTCAGTCCCACAGTCCGACCAATTGGACCCTCCATTCACCTCTAAGTAGTGACAGACATAAACCGACTTGTGTTCTACCTCTAATACAATCCACCAAAAAGTATCATGGGCAGCGTCTGTGTCCGCTCTGCAAATGCAGAGTGGACACGGATTTGCCATCCACCCGCTCCGCTCATTGTGGCCCGGGATCGGTTACCAAGTCGCTTAAGTGGCCCTCGCTCTTCGAAAGGCACCCCTGGTTTACATGCACAACGTATCTGTTGTTTTGGGGAGAAAAAAACTGAAGTTCTGCTTTAAAGACATTATTCATGGTTAACTCAAAACTGATGACCTGTAAGGACTTTTAAAGTGTTGCTCATTTAAAATTTGGGGTACCAAGATTTGTCATTGTTAGTTGCATGCGCACAATCTTAAAGCTCGACATGTTGGGTATCTATTTACTCGGCACAATCAAATCTTTTATATATTACCAAACATGTGGTAATATATTGTGGGCGTGTGCACTAAAATTAATGTTAGTGTACATTTTAACGAAAATTCACTTTTGATATACTGTTGCTCTAATATTGTGTGACACAACAAACTGGAACTACAATGATTAAAAAAAATGCTTTTGCCAGTGGAAGGATAAGAAAGGATTGTTACACTGATAGGATAATAAATAATTACCTTCTGGTAGTTTCACAGGCTTCTTTTCAGCTACTTCCTTAGGTGAAGGCTTTACAACAAATTTGTTTTCTTCTGGTTTTCTTTCTAATATAAATGGTTTAACGCCTTTTTTGTTTGGAATTCCGGAATGAATTGCTGCCACGCATATTGAAATTTCCTGTTTTGTTTATTTCGTTTTTTTCAGAAGGAAAAAAAAAAATCACATTTGATTGCAGTTTCACTAAAGTTGGGCCATACATGCACAGTTCATTTTTTTTTATTCATCAAAAACAGATATTATGCAGGCCATACATGGTCGAATTTCGAACAAATTTTCTTTTCAAAATCAGAAAATTTGTTTTTTTTGTGATCCGGTGGTGCCACCATTGATTTTCGAAATTCGACCGACCAAGCCTTCAATTTCACCTCATGTTGCTACAGAAAAGAATTTTCGTGGCCGGGAATCTTCTTTTCTCTCCGTAAATTTTATTTTTTTATTACATTTCTCGCACGATTCTCCCATCATTGATTCGAAAATCATTCGTTTTTCAAAAAATTTCCAACATGTACGATTTCTCAAATTTGATTTCCAGACGAAAATCGTCTGTGGCTACAGCCCACTAATGGTGCGAAATTCATACGAAAATTCTTAGATACGATTTTCGAAAGAAAATTCTTTCGTAATTCGAACCGTGTATGGCCGGCATAACACACACACACTCACATCCTGGGACATTGTATTCTGACAACAGCACCCGCAGCTCTCAGAATCAGCAGCCACTAATCAATGGAAATTTTTCCAACATGTTTCCCCCAACAGATATTGATTAATATTGATTGATATTGATAACGAACAACATCTGTTGAGTGGGAGAGCCCACACACTGATCGAAATGCAGGGAGTTTCTGCTGGACCAGCTGAATATCGATCAATGCATGGCAAGCTTTAGCTTGTTCTTAGCATAAGGGCATTTTCATACTGGGACGGGTGGGGCATCGGCGGTAAAGCGCCACTATTTTAAGCTTTACCGTAGCCTTTCGGCTGTTAGCAGGGTGCTTTTAACCCCTGCTAACGGCCGAAAAATGGTTAAAAGTGTCGCTTCCCATTGATTTCAATGGGCAGGGGCACGTTAGGAACAGTGTATACAGCGCTCCTACAGCGCCTCAAAGATGCTGCTTGCAGGACTTTTTTGAGTGTCCTGCCAGTGCACCGCTCCAGTGAGAAAGCACTTGGACTTTCACACTGGAGTGAGAGGAGGAGCGCTTTACAGGTGCTTTTTGCAGGCGCTATTTTTAGCGCTATAGTGCCTCAGTATAAAAGGGGTCTTATTTATTTGTAACTTACATTGCTATATTCATCTGTGTTCTGCACTATTTCTTCTTCTATTTCACAGTGCAGTGGACATATCACCCTGTAGAAGAAGAAAACATATTAATGGGTTCTCATGCAGGAAAATATCACCCAATTCAGTTTGTGTAGGAGTGCTCCCTCTCCTAGTGAATGATGAAAAGCTTTCACATTAGTAATCATAAGTGTAATGGGTTTTGGGCAAGTATTCTGTTTCCATCTCTCCCTTATTGGAGATTTCATTATACCATAGGCCAGGGATATGCAATTAGCAGACCTCCAGCTGTTGCAAAACTACAAGACCCATGAGGCATAGCAAGACTCTGACAGCCACAAGCATGACACCAGAGACAGAGGCATGGTGGGACTTGTAGTTTTGCAACAGCTGGAGGTCCGCTAATTGCATATCCCTGCCATAGGCTACTGCAGTGATGGCGAACTTTGGCTCCCCAGATGTTTTGGAACTACATTTCCCATGATGCTCAACTACACTGCAGAGTCCATGAGCATCATGGTAAATGTAGTTCCAAAACATCTGGGGTGCCAGGGTTCACCATCACTGGGCTACTGATTACACTAATTAACCTTTTAGTGTCTACAAAGCCAGAATTAGCCAGAGTTGTTGGATTTGGTTTTAAAGCCTTTATGAGCCTTTCTACTGACAATGTTTAAAGTGTAACTTCACTTTTGTGAGGAAAATAAATATCAAATAAAGGAAAAAGTAATATAGCGTATACAATTGCGACTCAAGTCATATTGTAATTGAATGTTATTAAAAATTACCTTTCCTTTTTAATCTGCAGCTGGTGTAATTTTGTGAAAATGCAATGCAATATGGCTACCTGGAGGTGTTCTGTACAAAGAATGTCTACAGAATGGCCCCCAGAAACATAATTTCCTGCTTGTGTGATTGGCTCACCAATTTTCCCAGAAGTCTACACTAAGATACAAGTCAGATTTTTGGCATCCCCTGCAACAAAAATTTTATTTTTGGTGTGATATTCCCAATGGCAACACGTCTTAAGAGATGCAGGCCCAGCAGCTTTCCTCATTAGTATCCTGCGGGTGCCACAGCTGATTGATAATTATGAAACTGCTACCATTAGATTCACTTTCCCACAGGGGCACAGAGGAACAAACAGTGATTTCTTCAGAATAACAAAAAGTAGGAATCCGCAACAAAGTTTGTAAATATCGTCCAAATTTACATAGATCACCCAATGTTGTTTTCTCAACAAAAGTGGAGTTACGCTTTAACCACTTGACTTCCAGACCAGATTTCATAACCAGACAATTTTTTGCGATACAACACTGTGTTACTCTAACTGACAACTGCGCGATCATGCAGCAATGTACCCAAATTCAATTGTCCTTTTTTCCCAACAAATATAGCTTTCTTTTGGTGGCATTTTTTATTTTTGAGCTATGAACAAAAAAAGACTGATAATTTTGAAAAAAAAAAAAACAACATTTTCTATTTTTGGCAAATAAAACATATCCAATATATACAGTATATATAGGGTGGGCCAACTCAATATTGAACCCTACACACTAAGACTGGGATGCCATTAAAGTTCATGTGTGTGTAAAGGCAGGCGTCCCAGTACTTTTTGGTAATATAATGTATTTAAGTATACAGAAAAGGACTTTTTTTTTCTCTGACTTTCTTGATCTGCGGATTTCAGGTCCATAATTCAGAAACTATTAAAGCTAAAGGATCAGAATTACATCCAGCCATCCATGATGATCCGCCCCTTGAACATTTGCTTACACAGCAGGGACCGTCCTGTCAGATCTCCGCTCTCCTCTATGGAGGATTGGATGAACACCTCCATCTGCAGAATCGGACCATAGCGGAGACGGATGATATCAGGTGTCAGCGGATGTTTATCCGCAGACACCCGCTATCCCATAGGGATGCATGTATGTCCGTATTTCATCCGAAAACGGATGGATGAAATACGGACATACTGTCCGATTGTGTGAAAGGGGCCATAAGCTTTAAAAGAAAATCCATTCCAAGCTTTTTACTGGGGATTCCCAATCAGTTATGCGCAGACTAGCAGATGTAAACCCCATTCTCAATGTTACATACATCAATACCACATTATTCTAATAATATAGTGATGGAAATGAACCAAATATTAGCAAACTGCATTTCCTTCACTAATGATTGTTTTACATACTTTGAAACTTGTTCAGGAATCTCCTCTGCAGTTGTATCACACTGAACTTTAACTGGAGGAGAGAAATAGAAAATAGGTAAGTAGAGAAGTATACACATTAAAATAAATCATCCATTAATACTCATAATGCTCTAGATTAAATGTATTCATACATGGGGAGAACATATGAATTTCCTGCTCTGAACCCAACACAAGACAACATTGTTTACTATGAATTTCCTATGTACAGTATCTCACAAAAGTGAGTACACCCCTCACATTTTTGAAAATATTTTATTATATCATTTCATGTGACAACACTGAAGAAATGACACTTTGCTACAATGTAAAGTAGTGAGTGTACAGCTTGTATAACAGTGTAAATTTGCTGTCCCTTCAAAATATTTCAACACATAGCCATTAGTAATAGTATTCCTTAATGTCTAAACCGCTGGTAACAAAAGTGAGTACACCCCTAAGTGAAAATGTCCAAATTGGGCCCAATTAGGCATTTTCATCCCCGGTGTCATGTGACTTTTTAGTGTTACAACGTCTCAGGTATGAATGAGGAGCAGGTGTGTTAAATTTGGTGTTAGCGCTCTCACTCTTTCATACTGGCCACTGGAAGTTCAACATGGCACCACATAGCAAAGAGCTCTCTGAGGATCTGAAAAAAGGAGCTCTTCATACAGATGGCCTAGGATATAAGAAGATTGCCAAGACCCTGAAACTGAGCTGCAGCACAGTTGCTAAGACAATACAGCAGTTTAACAGGACAGGTTCCACTCAGAACAGGCCTTGCCATGGTCGACCAAAGAAGTTGAGTGCATGTGCTCAGTGTCATATCCAGAGGTTGTCTTTGGGAAATAGACGTATGAGTGCTGCCAGCATTGCTGCAGAGGTTGAAGGGGTGGGGGGGTCAGCCTTTCAGTGTTTAGACCATACGCCGCACGCTAAGTGAAAATGTCCAAATTGGTCTGCATGGCTGTTGTCACAGAAGGAAGCCTTTTCTAAAGATAAAACGCAAGAAAGCCTGTAAACAGTTTGCTGTAGACAAGCAGACTAAGGACATGGATTACTGGAACCACGTTCTGTGGTCTGATGAAACCAAGAGAAACCTATTTGGTTCAGATGGTGTCTAGCGTGTGTTGAGGTAACCAGGTGAGGAGTACAAAGACAAGTGTGTCTTGCCTTCAGCCAAGCATGGTGGTGGGAGTGTCATGGTCTTGGGCTGCATGAGTACTGCCCGCACTGGAGAGCTACAGTCCATTGAGGGAACCATGAATCCCAACATGTACTGTGACATACTGAAGCAGAGCACGATCCCCTCCCTTTGGAGACTGGGCCACAGGGAAGTATTCCAACATGATAATGACCCCAAACACACCTCCAAAACCACTACTGCCTTGCTGAAGAAGCTGTGGGTAAAGGTGATGCACTGGCCAAGCATGTCTCCAGACCTAAACCCTATTGAGCATCTCTGGGGCATCCTCAAATGGAAGTTGGAGGAGCGCAAGGTGTCTAAAATCCACCAGCTCTGTGATGTCATCATGGACGAGTGGAAGAGGACTCCAGTGGCAACCTGTGAAGCTCTGGTGAACTCCATGTCCAAGAGGGTTAAAGTAGTGCTGGAAAATAATGCTGGCCACACAAAATATTGAGCTAAACGCTAATAGAGTAGGAGCTAAGCGGACAGATTGGGGTAGGGCATTCCAAGTCTTGGAGGCGAGCATGAGAGGAGGGAGATAGAGAGCAGAAGGTCTTGAGAGGAATGCATAGAACGAGTAGGTTGGTATTTAGAGACTAGACTAGTGATGTAGCTGGGGGCTAAATTGTGGATAGCTTTGTATGCAGTTGTTAGTATTTTGAATTTGATTCTTTGGCCGAGCAGAAGCCAGTGGAGGGATTAGCAGAGAAGGGTAGCAGAGACAGAGCGATTGGTAAGATGGATGAGTCTGGCAGCAGCATTCATGATGGATTGAAGAGGTGATAGACTATGGTAAGCCAATGAGATCGGATCTATCTACCAGCATGTCTTTAGAGTGTGGGAGGAGCTCCAGGCAGATGGTATCTTGGTTGGAATTTGAACCAGCAACCCTTTTTTCAGCTAGGTGAAAGTGCTGCTAACCACTGCACCACTGTGCTGCCCATTTCAAGCCTCTCCCTCCCATGTGACAGCACTACTCCTTGGGGAATAACCATTCTGGCACCAGCGGTGTTACATGGCGGCAAGAGAAAGTCCTTTGTTCTGTGTAAGCTCTAGATTCATTCCAGCACATTACAGAAACACTTTATCAAGGGATTTTAAGCACTCGCCTTTCCCCGGAAGTACTGTTAAAAAGATTTCTCTAAAAACATTCCTTTCGATGTGGTGGTTATTATTCAGGGGGTAGTCATCCAAGTGAACCTCATATTTTTATGCATGGTCAGCTTTAACATATCACTGGTACCTATTCCTTCAGCTGAAGAATACTATTATATTTATTTCCCATGCATGCAAATGGTCATGTCCATTTAGTTTAAGGCTGGGTTCACACCTAAGCCCTTGTACACGCGGTCAGACATTTCGACAACCAAATCCGTCGGATTTTGTCCGAAACTGTTGCATACACACAGCCGGACAAAGTTGTCAGCAAATCTGATCGTACTTAACATGATGACGTTATTTCGTTACGACGGGACTACGTTCAGGCTAGTAGCCAATAGCTTTGGTCTAGGAATTTGATCTGAGCATGTGTAGCACTTTCTCCGATCGGAATTCTCTACACATGATTGGACACAGTCCAATCGGATCATGTTGTCAGAAAATTTTATAGACAAGTTGGAAAACTTGGTCCGTCGGATACTCCGATGGAAACAGTCCGATGGAGCCCACACACTGTCGGATTATCCGACAACACGGTCTTATTGGACATTGTCCATCGGAATATCCGACCGTGTGTACAAGGGCTAATACTGATGCGGCTCACAGCAGGAGTCCGGTGCGTCCCCGTTCACCTTTTCAGGTCTGAATTTTTGGCTGAATTCGGACCTGAAATGGACAAAAAGATGCACAGGGCTCCTGTGCAAATTCACACTGAAACCACAGTGGAGATATGTGAACAGGCTCCACAGAGAGCCGGTCACCCCCATTCCAATCCGCAATGGCGTGAACCCAGCCTTAAAGAACATAAAAACATGGATACCCAGGAAAGAAAAATATTTACCTTCAAGTAGTTCTGTGGGCTGATTTTCGGGTGGTTCTTCAGTAGATGGCCATACGACGAATTTCTCTTGACTTGGTTTTTGTTCTAATATAAATGATTTATCTCTTTTGTCAAGTATATCATTTTTAAGTGCTGCCGTGCATACTGGAATTTCCTAATTTGTACAAATCAGTGAAAAAAAATTAGAATTGTATTTTTTAATTGATGTTTTATATATATCAGTATGATTTATCTGCAACTTACACTGCTAAATTCATCTGTGCCTGGCAATTCCTCATTTTCCAATTTGCATTGTTCTGGACATTTCACCCTGTAGAAGAAACAACATTGTATAATAACACTGAAGTGTATGAGAACAGACGTGTCTAACATTTCTGATGTCAACAAAAATTTACAACACTTGGTCCTGTACTAGTGATCAGGAACCGGGAGGCCCATTTCCCGATCACCTGATCGCTGTGATAGCCCTGATTTCCTATCACAGTGATCAGTCAATGTACAACCCACCCCAGTGTTTTTTTTTCTTCTAATTTTAACCACTTCAGGTCTGCCCCATAGCAGTTTTACTGTTACAGTACGGCATCTGTGCGCCGGATCTGGCTCTTCCGGGTAGGGGGCACGCAAGACGCAGACTTGATGTCCACCGGCAGCCGCTGACGATCGAGCAGAGAGGCAAAAAGGCAGTCTGCCTATGTAAACAGATCGCTGTTCTGACAGGAGGGCAGGCATGGATCCTGTGTCTCTGCAAAGCAAGGACTAGGATCCATGTTTTCCCCTAGTAAAAGCACCTCCTGCACTTTAGAAAATCACAGACTAAGCACACAGTTAACCTTTTGAATGCCCCTGATGTTAGCTCCTTCGCAGACAGTGTCAGTACAGTGGCAGTACATATTTCTTAGCACTGATCACTGTATTAGTGTCACTGGTCCCTAAAAAAAATGTCAGTTAGTGTCCAAATGGCTGCCACAATATAGTAGTCCCACTATAAGTCACTGATCGTCGCCATTACTAGTAAAAAAATGATAATAATAAAAAAACTCATACTCAAATTCAGCCGCTAAAGGCCCATACACACGATCAGACTTTTTGACAACAAACATGCAAATTAGCTGTTTTGGAGCAACATCCGACCGTGTGTACGCTCCATCGGACAAACTTTTTCAGTTTTCATCAGACTTTTGTTGGCTGTGCGAACGAATAAACTTTCTGGCAACAAAAGTCCGATGGAGCAAACTCTGATCGTGTGTACAGAAAACCATAGAACTTTTGTACAAAGTACAAACAGGCATGCTCAGAACCAATGCAAAAGATCAGACAACAATACAGAAGTTGACCAAAGGTGGCGGTAAAGAGCAGAAAAACCACACGATTTGTTGAAAGTTGGCTGAAAAAGTCCTGCCATGTGTATGCAATACAAGTTCAGGGCCGACGCCCTTTGTACAAAAATCCAAGGGAAAGTTTGTACAAAGTCCTATCGTGTGTATGAGGCTTTATTGTGATTTTTGTTACCAAAAATATTTAGAATACATATTGGCCTACATTTATGAAGATATTATTTTTTTTCATTTTTTTTATTGGATATGTTTATAGAAGAAAGTAAAAAATATTGCTTTGGTTTTTTTTTCAAAATTGTAGGGCTTTTTTTTAATAGCATAAGAAAATAAAAACCACAAATGTGATCAAATAGCACCAAAAGAAAACTCACTTTGTGGGGGAAAAAAGGACATACATTTTATTTGCGTAATTGTCAGTTAACGTAACGCTGTGCCATATCGCAAAAAAATGTCCTGGTAATGAAGGAGGGTAAATCTTCCAGAGGTCATGTGGTTAAATGTGTAAAAGTGTAAACAAACAAAAGTGTAAAGTGTTTAAAAAAAAAGAAAGAAAAATAAATATTACGGGGTTTGATCTAAAGCCTCATACACACGATACTCCCTTATACTCCTGTATTGTAAATGTATGAGTGTTACATATATTTATTTTACTATTAGCTAATAACAGAGTGATAGATATATCTTTATATATCAACATGGGACAGTCGTACTTACTTTGCAACTAGTTCAGGAATCTCCGCTGCTGTTGAGTCACACTGAGCTTCAACTGGAGGAGAGAAAAGGTAAATCAGTTGAATACGGAACATAAAGGTAAAATGCCATTTATCTGTGCAATATGAACTACATAGACTGAAGATGAATATTGCATGAATTGTAACGTGCTATTCACTTTAACCACTTAAGGACTGAGCCCCTTTTTTACACTTGCTGTTTACAAGTTAAAATCATTTTTTTTGGCTAGAAAATTACTTAGAACTCCCAAGCATTATATCTTTTTTTCTAACACCCTAGAGCAGTGATGGCGAACCTTGGCACCCCAGATGTTTTGGAACTACATTTCCCATGATGCTCCTGCACTATGCAGTGTAGTTAAGCATCATGGGAAATGTAGTTCCAAAACATCTGGGGTGCCAAGGTTCGCCATCACTGCCCTAGAGAATAAAATGGCGGTTGTTGCAATACTTTCTGTCACACCGTATTTGTGCAGCGTTCTTACAAACTAACCCATTTTTTTTATATTATAAAAGATAATGTTACACAGAGTAAATTGATACTCAACATGTCATGCTTCAAAATTGCGCCCACTCGTGGAATGGTGACAAACTTTTACCCTTAAAAATCTCCATAGGCGATGTTGAAAAATTTCCACAGGTTGCCAGTTTTTGAGTTGAAGAGGAGGTCTAGGGCTAGAATTATTGCTCTCGCTCTAACAATCACGGCGATACCTCACATGTGTGGTTTGAACACCGTTTTCATATGAGGGCGCTACTCAGGTATGCGCTCACTTCTGCGTGCAAGCTCCTTGGGACAGGGCGCTTAAAAAATATATATTTTTTATTATTTATTTTATTTTTTATTTTTATTTTGATACTGTAAAAAAATTGGTTCTTGTTTATTCCTATTACAAGGAATGTAAACATCCTTAGTAATACAAAAAAAGCATGACAGGTCCTCTTAAACATGAGATCTGGGGTCAAAAAGACTTCAGATCTTATATTTACACTAAAATGCAAAAAAAAATAAAAAAATGTCATTTGAAAAAAAAAAAAAAAAAATTTGCCTTAACCTTTGTAGTGGTATTTCCGAGGGTTTGGAGTTCAGGGTGAATTTTCCATACATATATATATTCGCTACTAATAATACACAGTATATTACCAAAAGTACTGGGACACAATCTTTTACATGCGCATGAACCTTAATGGCATCCCAGTCTTTGTCCGTAGGGTTTAGTATTGAGTTGGCCCACCATTTGCAACTATAACAGCTTCAACTCTTCTGGGAAGGCTGTCCACATGGATTAGGAATGCGTCTATGGGAATGTTTGACCATTCTTCCAGAAGCGCATTTGTGAGGTCAGTCACTGATGTGTACGACAAGGCCTGGCTCACAGTCTCCACTCTAATTCATCCCAAATGTGTTCTATCTTGTTAAGGTCAGGACTCTATGCAGGCCAGTCAAGTTCCTCCACCTCAAACTCGCTCAACCATGTCTTTATGGACATTGTTTGTGCAGAGTCCTGACCTCAACCCCTGACCTCAACACAGAATATAAGTCAGGTCTTGGGTTTAGCCATTTTGAGATTGGAATGAGGGACACCTACTAGCACCTACTAGCAAAAGTATGTGCTTTTTTTTTACCACTACTATTCCTTTATATTGGCTTTTAAAATATACAAATGCACAAATGCAGCAATTTAGAAATTGGATGAAATTTTTAGCACTGGGAAACACTTTTTGAAACATAAAAAGATTAAAAAAAAGTGCATTTTATATACAACTATATAGATCAGACCAAAATGAGGGACAGATGAGGAGGAATGAGGGACAGAGGGACATTGCTCCAAATCAGGGACAGTTGGGAGGTATGGTTTAGCTTTCTATACACAGCCCAGGAGTATGTCACATTTTCTATAGAACACTGAACTGCGCATTTAATGGTTCAACTTTTTCTCTTGCTTTCTTGTAAAAGGTCTGTACTCTCATTCAATTGAATATATCTCCCAGATTTATTAAGCCTCAAATGTTGAGATTGGCCATGTACCGTATATTTAATTTGAAAGCAATAATATCCTGGTAGGTTAATACATAATCACCTTCTGGTAGTTCTGTTGACTTATGTTCTGCAATTTCTTCAATAGGTTTCCTTACAGAAAATTTCTTTCGACCTGGTTTTCTTTCTACTATAACTCCTTTGCGAGGAATACCGGATTGAATTGCCGCCATGCATACTGGTGTTTCCTGTTTTTTTTTTTTAAATACAAAAATATAATTTTATTAAATAACTGATGTTTTTCTCATTTACATGTTTACATTTTACAATGATTCAGCTTACACTGTCATATCCATCTGTGCTTTGCACTTTGTCTTTATCCATTTTGCAGTGATCTGGACATATCACTCTGTAGTAGAAAAAAATATATATTAGGGGTCTCATCCAGGAACATATTTCCTTATGGCAGATTTTCCTAACCTTTTTAGCACTGAGAAACCCATGAAATAATTTTCAGGTCCCAAGGAACTCCTTGCACAAAGTATATCTACAGTTTTCAGTTCACAATAATGAGAAGTTTTATGTACTCAGTGAGAGGAAGAATACTCGTCACATTGGTGAAAAAAATGCACTATGCATTAGGGATATGTGGGACAAGGGTATCTTACATTTGTAATAAGTGGGATGAATGCTAAAAGATCCTTGATTTAATGCCATTGGCATTGACAAGTGATGCTGGCCCTGCAACTATTGGAAAGTTAATTTTGCACTGCCCAACGAACCTCCAAAAAACTTTGGAGGAACCCTAGGGTTCCACAGAACCCTGATTGAGATTGTTCATGTAGGTGTACACCATGACCTACTGCCAGATTTTTTTTTTTTCTTTTAAACACGCACATTAGTTACCATGGGTAACCTTAATGTAATTGGTTTTAGTTACTAACATTGCATTCTTTTTCTATATTTTACATTTCTGAGAGAGTTATACTATTGGTAAGTACCACTGTAAGCTACTGATTGTCTTAGTATAGGTGTAGAGCCAGAATTAACTATTTATAATAGTTTATTGAAATCCCTTCCACTGCCTTTATATAGTGCATTGCAATGACAATGTTGAGATTACATTTTGGTTACTTTTATCTAACGTAAATAAATTTGAACCCAAAGTTTCTGAATTAACCAAAATGATTCAGCTCTCTGCCAAAGCTGGTCTGCCTGCAGTGCCATCCAATGGATATAAAAAGTAAGTGAAGGTTATTCATCATTAGAAAGTTTCTTAGGAGAGTTATACCTGGTCTTCAGGCAGTTATGAAACCACTGATATGTTAGTTGCCATCAGAAGCGTTGCTAGGTCTACAAAAAATCTGGGGCTAGAGCCCAAATAAGGAAAGTAAAGAAAGGCATATGCTTGGGCGGACATACACATGTATATAATACACGTATGTGTGTGTGTGTGTGTGTTTATATGTATATATATATATATATACAGTATATATATAATCATTACATCAGGGTCCCCATAGCCCCCCTCATTACATCAGGGTCTCAAAAGAGCCTCCTTTTACACCAGGATCCCCACAGAGCCCCCCCTTTACATCAGGACAGTGAGAGGTGATGTCATCTCTCTGCTCTCTAGCTCACCGTCGGCAGGCTCTCCCATTCTGCCTGCCAGCTCTGTAATGCGGCTCTCCAACTCTCCCGTTCTGCCCGCCAGCTCTGTCATGCGGCCCTCCAGCTCTCCCGTTCTGCCCACCTGCTCTGTCCTATGGCCCGTGCGCTCTCTAGCTCTGTCATGCGGCTGGGCTGTAAAAAGGCTGCGGCCCAGTGGTTGGGGACCCCTGCAGAGACTCGGGGCTATGGGCCCCAGATTCAAAGCTTTAGCCCCCAAAACCACCCTCTAGCTATGCCAATGATTGCCATCATGAGGCTTTTTGGTAACAAGAACATGAAAATCGCAAAGTTTCTTTATGTACCCTAACAGAAAAACACGCTCTAACCATGATACCTTAGCAACTAAGGAAATCTCTAAAATGAGCCCTTAACATCCAAACATGCAATCCCTATCCTACCCTTTTAACAGTCACACTGCTCATGTAAAAGCATATATAAATTATTAAATAGAGCAATATGAATAAAAACGTATAACCCCCAAAAAATGGGTGTGTAAATTAAACAAGAGTATACAAACAAGAATCGTTTTATCGCTTGGTCGGCGGGGGCCGGGGGGGACACCTACCCGCCCCCTTTTCCTCTCCCTTCCCCTATATCCTTACTCTCTCTTTCCCTTTACCCCCCTCCCCTCAATCCTTTACCCCCTCACATTCTCCCAGTCAGATATTGAACATTCTATTCTATAGGACTGCAACAAAGCAGTCGTTTGCTGTCCCACTCGGTCATGAGTGCCGGGAACTATGTTACCCCACACATCCTAGCGGGACCGGAGGATACCGGTCCTCCAGGCTAGGTACTCAGGCCCAGCACTACCTGGCACGACTTGAGTAAGCCTCTTTAAATGATGGGTCCCCATTAGTTATGTGTTTGCTAACAAGTTGTGCCTCTGTATAGCACTGTTCTATTAGTCACGACCAATGTATCAGTGTAATAGCGCTATCTGTATTGCGAGTAGATAGGGTCGTGACAGCACTTTGTGTTTATGATGTTTCTCTGGCTTGCACAGTTGTATGTCTTGCATTTTTTTCAATAAAATCTTTTATGGAAAAAAAAAAAAGAATCGTTTTATCACAGTTGTAATAACAGTATAAAATTAAAGCACTTGTAATACCCAGAGGACACCTATCTGATGAGATCTTGGATTTAATAAATTTAACGCAAATTGTTAGATTTATTACATTTATAGAACCCGAGTTCCCCCCCAGATTGGCACGTTTGCAGAAGGTCTTTTGAAGTTTACAGGTGCAATCAATTTATAGTCTTATTACAACTATGATAATAATATTCTTTTTTGTGTATGCTTACTGGTTTCTATACTAATTTAAACGGGTATTCACAATTTAGAGTGCTCCTTTTTGAGTTATATGAGATTTCCAATTATTTTAGTTGGTTAGCGTTCATATGCTTTTTCATCTTGTCGTATTAATAATATGATATACTGCATGTTTTACATTTTTATATGAACAGGAACCGTCTATCCATTTTTTCTTCCATCCGTCAACGGACAACAATGCATTCCTATGGGCAAACAGACGCCCATCCGTTACCATCTGTTAACCTCCGCTTCTATTATTATTCATTTTTGTTTTTAACGAACATGGCTATGTTCAGATCCATCAAAGCGGATATTAACTGACATTAACGGATAATGTCCGTCAACGTCCGATCAATTAAAAAAATTCAGTTTTGAAGAAATTTTATTTTTTTGTTTATAAGTATGGGAGGAACAATGCTTTCTGGTAATTTCCTTAAAGGCACAGAAACAAAATGGATACAAAAACTAATGAAAAACGGATGTAAATGTGTACATTAATGGAGGAAAACTGATATTAACGGAACGGAAGAAGAAACGGATAAGAACTGATACGTTTTTAACGTGGCTAAACTGATGGTGCACGTGTGAAAGAGGTCTAAGAAATCACTTCACTCACTTAAGACATTTGTTTACATACAAGGAAATAAAAACTCTGTAGCCCCCTCCTCAATGTTACATACATTCATGCTATATGCTTCTATTAATATTGTGATGGAAATGTTTTGTATACCAACAAACTGCACATTTTTCACAGAGGGCTGTCTTACGTACTTTACAACTCCTTCAGGAATTTCCTTTGCTGTCGTATCACACTGAGCTTCAACTGGAGGAGAGAAATAGTAAATCAGTTAAGTGTAGAAGTGTATACATAAAGGTAAATATGCTATGTATAAACATACAGACTAAAAAAAAAAAAAGAATGCATATGTAAAGGGATTGTTTGAATTTCTGATGCAGGTTTAGATTTTAAAAAAATGTAAATAAATGTTTTAATAAAATAGGTTAATTATTTGAACCAAAAACTTGTACGCATAAGGGTTTTAGGCCATTGTCCTGTACAATGCCTCTTGCTGTGAACACAATTATAAACTTCATCACTTTGACTGCTACCAGCCAACACTTTGCATAGCTGGTATCTCCAAATTCCAGCTGTCACTGACTGTAAATTTAGACATGAATCCAAGTTGAAAAAAGTACCCATTAAGGGTTTAAACCACTGCCTGGTACAATGCCCCGTACTGTGGACACAATTATAAAATTCATCCTTTTGACAGCTACCAGCCAACACTTTTCATATGTGGTGGCTCTAAATCCCAGTTGTCACTGAGCCTTAAATTTAGAAATAAATCCGAGTTGTAAAAAAAGGTTGTACCCATAAAGGGTTTAGACCATTGCATAGTACAATTCCCCATGCTGTAGACAAAATTATAAACTTCATCCCCTTGACAGCTACCAGCCAACACTTTGTGTAAGTGGTGGCTCCAAATCCCAGCTGTCACAGAACTTAAATTTACAAATTAGTTCTGGATAGTTTTGAATCATGTGGTCGCTAGTGGCTGTGCCACTTGGCCACTATAGGTGGCAGTGTGCCTCTGTGTAATATGGTAATACTTTTTAATCATAGTATTCAAAAAAGAGTTAACTATAGATGAAAAAATGTTGCACTATATCTTTGTACATCTTGTGGCAGCACGCAGGTAAAGTCACCTGGTTGTATCCAGGATGGGAAATATGTGTGCCCTAGATTCAGGCTTTATGCAGACTTTTACAATTAGAGGGGAAGAGTTAATGAGCCCAGCTGAAGTAAGTGGGCTCATTAAGACCTCTACAAAAAACCCCAGCATGCTTAGGGAGATGCTCCATCCTGGAACCAGCTTTGTGTTGTATAGACTGGGGTGTATGACAGCTGTTCTGTGTGGTGAGTTAACGCCTGTGTGGCAAACCTCTACAACAGAGACAGGGACTGGTGCAGCACAAGGCTGCACTCAGTTGTTAGATAGGGAATCTAAGTGTGTAATTAGAGGTCAAGCTGACCAGGATTTATTTTCATGTTTTATTTTTGTTTGGCTGTTATATGTTTCACTGCATGTAGCATAAATAAACCGCATCTTTTGTTTTTTTTGCACCTACAATGCTGTCTGCTGTGCCTGATTTTGTGTTGTGAACCCATCCAGGGGGTCACACACACCCGCTGCCGAGCTAACCCCTCACAGTTGGTGGAGAATTTTGGCAGTTTTTTTTATTTTTTTGTTAAGGCCTGCATGGAGGAGATACTGAGACAGCTGGCTCTAGCAAATGCAAACCAGCAGCAAGCAAATGCAAATCAGCAGCAAACAAATGCAGGTTTACAAAAGAGCCTTGCAGCCCAGCAGCAGACAAATGCAATTTTGCAGCAGAGTTTGGAAGCTCAGCAACAAGCCCAGCAGCAATCTGAAGCCCGCTTCATAGACCTGTTGCAGAAGCAAGAGCAGAGTTTTCAACGGCAAATAGAGACATTAATACAGCAACGTCCGCAGACCAATGAAGCAAGTGGTTACAATAATACCGCATCCTTTGGTGTGAGCCGTTTACTGACAAAAATGACTGGAGAGGATGATCCGGAGGTGTTTTTGACCACATTTGAAAGGACTGCTGAAAGGGAAAAGTGGCCTAAGGAGCAATGGGCTGGACTGGTGGCCCCTCTGTTAACTGGGGAATCGCAGAAAGCTTATTATGACCTAGAGCCTGACCAAGCAAAAGACTATGTGGTGCTAAAAACAGAAATATTGGCACGGCTGGGTGTCACCCTGGCCGTCCGGGCTCAGCGTGTGCATAATTGGACTTTTCAGGTTGGAAAACCCCCCAGGTCTCAAATGTATGATCTCATTCACCTGAGCAGAAAGTGGCTGCAGCCAGAGACTTTGACTGCACCAAACATTGTGGAACGTGTGGTTATGGATCGTTTCCTGAGAGCTCTTCCTACTGCCATCCAAAAATGGGTAAGCCATGGAGACCCAGAAAATGCAGATAAACTTGTGGATCTGGTTGAGAGGTACTTGGCTACAGAGAACCTGACCACCTCTTCCAGGGACTCACGGACTTTCTACCCTAAGACCAGATCATCCCCAGTGGCGGGTAAGATGACTCCAAGGGGTGAGGGTGGAGAGAGTGAGAGGGTGGGAGTTCTACCTAAGGTCTGGCGGGAGCAGCCCAGGAAGCCCATGCTGCAAGAGGCAGCGAAAAAGATTATTTGCTACCGCTGCCGGCAAGAGGGACATATTGCAGCCAATTGCCCTGTTGTGGATGAGCCTATGCAATGTGACTTTATAAGGGAGAGACGTCAGTCGCTGTTTGCGACAGTTGCATGCACTGCCATTCGGGGACCTGAGAAACATTTATGTAAAATGTGTATTAATGGTAGAAATGTTGATGTGTTGCTGGATTCAGGTAGCCTGGTAACATTGATAAAAGCTGAATTAGTTACTACAGAGGTCTCTGGGAAGAACAGGGTGGCTGTTATTTGTGTGCATGGGGACACCCGAGAGTATCCTGTAACTTCAGTGTTTTTTGAGACCCCCAAAGGTAACCTCTCTCATCAGATGGGGTTAGTGTCTCACTTACCACATGATGCTATTGTGGGAAGGGATTTTCCAAAATTCTGGGAACTCTGGGATTGTCCTGAGCCCCCCACTGGTGCCCCTATAAACCAGGAAGATGACCAGAATTCCTCTGGGAGTGGTGAGGACTCTCCTGAATTTCCCTTGTCGGTATTGGCGGGGGAAACTCGAGAAACTGGGGAGGAGCCAACATCCTCAGATGAAAACATGCCGTCTGTGGAGTTTTGAGGTTCACAGGGAAAATTTTGCCACAGAACAGTTAAAAGACCCCACCCTAATAAAGGCACGGGAAAATGTGGTGAAAATAGATGGCGAGTTAGTGAACCCAGATAAGACTTGCACTTATCCTTACTTCACTATGGAAAGGGACCTGCTGTATCGAGTGGCTCAAAGGGCAGAAGAAACCATTGAGCAACTTGTAGTGCCCAAACCTTACAGGAAGTTGGTGTTAGAATTGGCTCATGGGCACATTCTGGGAGGTCATCTGGGGACAGAGAAAACCAGAGAGAGGATATTGCAGAGATTCTATTGGCCTGGGGTCATGAAGGAAATAGAAAATTATTGTTCCTCCTGCCCTGTGTGTCAGAAGTCGGCACCTATGCCACATTTCCGTAACCCGCTGGTACCTCTTCCTATCATTGAGGTCCCCTTTGAAAGGATCGCAATGGATTTGGTAGGTCCGATAATGAAGTCCGCCAGGGGGCATCAGTACATTTTGGTTATATTGGACTATGCCACCCGTTATCCGGAAGCAATTCCTCTCCGAAATACCTCGGCCAAAACCATAGCTAAAGAGCTATCTCTTGTTTTTAGCCGCGTGGGTATTTGTAAGGAACTGCTTACGGACCAAGGTACACCCTTTATGTCCCGGGTTATGAAAGAATTATGCAAGTTGTACAAAGTGACGCAATTGCGTACATCTGTGTATCACCCCCAAACAGATGGGTTGGTTGAAAGATTCAACAAAACCCTAAAACAAATGTTAAAGAAGGTGGTGGATAGAGATGGAAAGAATTGGGACTGTCTAATACCCTATCTGATGTTTGCCATTAGGGAGGTACCCCAATCCTCTACGGGTTTCTCACCCTTCGAGTTGCTCTATGGGAGACACCCAAGAGGGCTGCTGGATATCGCCAAGAAAACTTGGGAAAATGAGAGTTCTCCTCACAGGAGTGTGATTGAGCATGTCGCCCTGATGCAAGATAGAATTGCACAGGTAATGCCAATTGTAAAGGAACATTTAACCCAAGCGCAGTTAGCACAGCAGAGAGTGTACAACCGTGGGGCCAAGACCCGTACTTTTTCCCCGGGGGATAGGGTCTTGGTGCTAGTCCCTACGGTTGAAAGCAAATTTCTGGCCAAATGGCAAGGTCCATATGAAGTAATTGAAAAAATTTGTGAGGTGAACTACAGGGTTAGACAGCCAGGAAGGCGAAAGCCGGAGCAGATCTATCACGTCAATCTGCTGAAAGCCTGGAGGGATAGGGAATCCCTAGTCGCAGAGACTTTGTCACAAGTACAGCCTGATTGCTTAGTTCCTGAGGTTGGAATAGCAGACACCTTATCAAAACCCCAATAACAGGAGGTTAAAGAGTTTGTACTTCGCAACAAAGAGATTTTCTCTGAGCTTCCGGGACAAACATCTGGCGTAGAGCATGACATTATCACCCCGCCAGGAGAAAGGGTAAAACTAAAACCTTATAGAATACCAGAGGCCCGACGGGAGGCAATACGTGGGGAGGTTCAAAGGATGCTGGAATTGGGTGTGATAGAGGAGTCCCAGAGTGACTGGTCCAGTCCTATCGTACTAGTGCCCAAACCTGATGGGAGCTGGCGGTTTTGTAACGATTTTCGACAATTAAATAAAGTTACAAAATTTGACACCTACCCCATGCCGCGTATGGATGAGTTGATTGACCGGCTGGGAACAGCCCGATATATGACAACTCTTGATCTCACCAAAGGGTATTGGCAAATTCCCCTGGCCGAGTCGGCCAAGGAGAAAACTGCATTTGTAACCCCAGATGGGGCATTCCAATATAAGAGAATGCCGTTTGGGTTACAGAATGCACCGGCAACATTCCAGCGGAAAATGGATAAGATTCTGAGGCCCCATCAGAAATATGCTGCAGCTTACCTGGATGATGTGATTATCCATAGCACAGACTGGGTCTCACATTTGCCAAAAGTACAAGCAGTCCTAGACTCTATCCGGGAATCTGGGTTTACGGCCAATCCAAAGAAGTGTACCATTGGACAGGAGGAGGCCAAATATCTTGGGTACACTATTGGGAGAGGGGTGATAAAACCCCAAGTCAATAAAGTCGAGGCCATACAGAGTTGGCCACGTCCCAACAGCAAGAAACAGGCCTTTCTGGGAATCGCTGGCTATTATCGACGATTCATTCCCCATTTTGCTTCTCAGGCTGTGCCCCTCACCAACCTGACAAAAGGGAAAGAGTCTGTTATGGTTAAATGGTCCCCAGAGGCTGAAGAAGCATTTCAGTCCTTAAAAACAGCCTTATGTAGCCAGCCAGTGTTGTACTCACCAGACTTCTCTAAGGACTTTGTTGTACAAACTGATGCATCAGACGTTGGGTTAGGAGCAGTGTTATCCCAGGTCTGGAACGGGGAAGAGCACCCAGTCATTTACCTCAGCAGGAAGTTGAAGTCCCATGAGGTAAATTACGCCATGATTGAGAAGGAATGTTTAGCAGTGAAGTGGGCTCTAGATTCCCTTCGGTACTATCTGCTAGGTAGGCACTTTGACCTGGTGATTGATCACGCTCCTTTAAAGTGGATGGCTCAGAACAAGGAGACCAATAGAAGGGTAAATAGGTGGTTCCTGGCCCTACAAGAATTTAACTTTACAGTTAAGCATCGCCCTGGTGTTAAAATGGGGAATGTGGATGCTTTGTCTCGGATACATGCGTGTCTGAATGCTTGTGTTACAACCCCAAGGTTGAAACAAGAGGGGGGGTATGTGGCAGCATGCAGGTAAAGTCACCTGGTTGTATCCAGGATGGGAAATATGTGTGCCCTAGATTCAGGCTTTATGCAGACTTTTACAATTAGAGGGGAAGAGTTAATGAGCCCAGCTGAAGTAAGTGGGCTCATTAAGACCTCTACAAAATACCCCAGCATGCTTAGGGAGATGCTCCATCCTGGAACCAGTTTTGTGTTGTATAGACTGGGGAGTGTGACACCTGTTCTGTGTGGTGAGTTAACGCCTGTGTGGCAAACCTCTACAACAGAGACAGGGACTGGTGCAGCACAAGGCTGCACTCAGTTGTTAGATAGGGAATCTAAGTGTGTAATTAGAGGTCAAGCTGACCAGGATTTATTTTCATGTTTTATTTTTGTTTGGCTGTTATATGTTTCACTGCATGTAGCATAAATAAACCGCATCTTTTGTTTTTTTTGCACCTACAACGCTGTCTGCTGTGCCTGATTTTGTGTTGTGAACCCATCCAGGGGGTCACACACACCCACTGCCGAGCTAACCCCTCACAATCTGAAGAACACCGCCATATTTATTATTTCATGATGGTGTGTTTTTTTTTTGTTTTTTAGAATTCTTTTTATTTGTTTCAAAAAAGAAAAAAAAAGTATTACAGAACAGAGCCTCTGAGCCATACCCTGGCTCGGAAAGGTACAAGGGATAGAAACAGACATATGACACCTTCAACAACCAGACTAAGCTAAATAAAAACAAAAAAACCCAGTAGCTTGCTGCTAGTATGTGCCAGTATAAATGTGCTGGCCGCAACCCACAAAACCATGAGAGCTATGACAGGTACCACTTATGAATGTGTCAATAGCAGTTGAGCAGTCAGAACCAAATAGTCAGCCAGTTTGCACAAAGAGACCTTGGAGGAGAAAACACAGCTACAGGGTCCTCTTGTTAGAAAGTGGTGGTTTCGGACTCCAGCCAGATGTTCCAGACCTTTTGAAATTTTAGGGGGCATCCTCTACTACAATATGTTTCCTCGTATAAAGGCACAGCTAGGTTAACTAATGATTTCCATGCATTTAGGTTAAGGACAAAAGTGGGAGCTCTCCAGTTGAGTACAACAAGTTTCCTGGTGTAAAAGAGGAGTAACCTCAATAATGTGCGAATTGCCCTGGAGGGGGCCAAAGAATCTACTAAACAGATCTCTAACTTTTGAGGTATATTTACATTGGTCAATCGGGTAATGAAGGTTATAATTAATGACCAGTAAGTTTGTATAATGGGGCAGGACCAAATCATTTGTAGAAAACCTGCAGAGTCAGCCCCACAACACCAACACTGCGGCATACAGTCCAGGTAGATTTTATGTAATCTGTAGGGAGTATAGTAATACTTATGTAGTATTTTACACTACACCAGACGGTCCCTGGAAGAGACCAATTGGCCAAAAGGGGAGTCCCAGATATCCTCCTAGTCCTCCCCATCCAACTCCGGCAGCTCCACCATCCAGAAGGCACAGAGCCATGATGCACAGTCAGTTGAAGGGCCTTGTAGTTCGTGGACAATGGTTTAGTTAATGACTCTTCTCTGAGAAGCGATTCCATATCCGACTGATAGAGTCAGGGGGAAACCCCCAAACTGTGCTCTGTAGGCATTGCGGAGTGTATTTAGTTTTAAAGTAAGGAAAATCATTGCTACTAATGTAGAGTAATAAATAATTACCTTCTGGTAGATTCTTCGGCTTTTTTTCACCTATAACTTTAATAGGTCTCCTTATAGCAAATTTGGTTTGACCTGTTTTTTTCTCTAATGTAAATGATCCAACTCCTTTGGGAAGAACACCAGATTGCCTTGCAGCCAAGCACACTGGAGTTTCCTGTTTTTTTAGAAGTAAGTATGAACTAGAATTAGAATTTCACTTTTTAAATGATGCTTTACTTATTAAATTATGCGTAACTGTTTAATATGATTCATCAACAACTTACATTGTTATATCCATCCGTGTTCTTCTGCACTTTGTCTTCACGCATTTTACAGCGCTCGGGACATATCACCCTGTAGAAGAAGAAAACATTACTGCGAACTCATGTAGGAACATATTACTCTATAGAGTTTATACAGGAGTGCTCCATCTCCTACTGCCAGAAAGGAACATCTAGCTATTCCTCGAAATGCTACTTAGAAGGGCACTAGCTCTTGAAAGTAGGCATTAGTGGATTTATATGAGCAAGCTTGATAGTGGAATTACATGTTCTCCAAAGGATTGTCAAGTGGCTGCTAATTTATCCATGTGGTGTAAGTAGCGTAATAAAAAATTCACTTTAAAGATAGGAAAACACAGCACTCAAAAACATTAAGACCCCCTCACTATGTGACATGGATTTTTGATCAACAAAGCTTTTTGATTACTGTGTCAGTGTAGACAAAAGTCATTTCCATTTACAGAGGGCTATCTTACATACCTTACAACTCCATCGGGAATCTCCGTTGCTGTTGTAGTGCAGGTGGCCTCAACTGGGGTAGAAAAAAAGATACATAGTTAGTCAAGTTGAGCAAAAAAAAAACACAAGTCCCTTGAGTTCGCTGAATAGAACAATAAAGAAATAAATAAAACACCTGAATATACGAAACTCTAAACCCACAGTAGTTCCAGAGGAAGGCAAAAAAAACTTTTCTTATTTTTTTACAGCATAGTCCAATTTGCTCCTGGGAAACAGGGGGAAATGATTCCTGATCCCCTAAGGTAATCAAATATTTCCTGGATCAACATAAATCACTATCACTATAAATATTAATAACTAGTTATATACTTTATGTCTAGAAATATATACAGCTTTTTTTTTTTTTTAAGAATCAGAAAAGCTGGATAGAAGAAGCCTTTCTGTGTACAGAGGTTAAGCCTCTTTTCTTCCAGACCCCAGGAGTACCCTCTTGTCCTTTGCAATGACCTTAGAGTAAACAGATTTTCACTAAGTTTACGATTTGAAATATTTATGTATATTTACAGTACAGAGTAATCATATCCCCCTTAAATACCTTTTATCAAGAAAGAATACGTTTACTTCAGTTAACCTTTCTTTATATGTTTTCCTCTAAGATTCTTATTGGTTTAGTTGCCTTTCTCTGCATTCTCTTCTGGTTTTACAATGTATTTTTTGTGAACTGGTGCCCAAAATGGTGCTGAAAATTCCAGATAAGGTTTTACTAATGCTTTGTACATGGACAAGGCTATATCTCTATCCCTGGAGTCTATGGGGTTGATTTACTAAAGGTAAAAGGCTATTCACTTTTAGGAATTTTCCCTTTGTGAATGTGGTAAAAATTCACCTTGCACAGAATACCCAAGGATGTGCAAGGAAAAAAACTGTATTTTGATGGAAGTCGGCAGAGCTTCCCCACATTCACTAAACTAAGGGAAAATTCCCTTGTAATGCATACAACCTATTTACATTTAGTAAATTAACCCCTATACCTCAATTAATAAAAAAAAGTGTTTTGCTTGCTGTACGAAACTGCTGTTATTAACTATATGATCTACCAGAACATCCAGATCCTTTTTCGATCATGGATTCTGCAGTTTAATTTTATCCATATATATATAGCGTAGAAGCGCATAAAACATTTACATTTAAATAGTTGCCCAATGAAACAGTTCATTGAGGTCTGCTTGTATATACAGGCATCTTGTGGGAATATCTTATTCCTCTACATAGCTTTCACACTCTCTGTCATTTATAAATAGTTTAAAACCAAGAGTCCCAACACTTGGGTTAAACCACTAATAACCTTAGACCATTCAGAGAATGAATCATTAATCACTACTCCATGGTCCTTTATTCAGTTACAGATTTCATTTTCTAAGCCTATAGACCTTAACTTACACATTAGTCATCGGTAGGAAACTTTGTCAAACTCTTGAGCAGAGTCCAAGTATATTAGATGCATAGTCATTCTTTTGTTTAAAATTTTGCTTGCATCTTCGTAAAAAGAAAGTAGATTCATTTGACAATGTTGGTCTTTTATGAATCCATGCTGGCTATTGTTTATAATATAGTTTTCTAGCAAAAACATCTATGTAGTCTTTTATCAACGTAAATCAGTTAAATACAGAAGTGTGTACATAAGGATAAAATTTCCTTTAAAGTCATATTGTCTTAACCACTTCAATACCAGACACTTTCACCCCTTCCTACCCAGGCCAATTTTCAGATTTCAGCGCTTTCACACTTTGAATGCCAATTACTCTGTCGTGCAACACTGTACCCAAATTAAATAGGGAGGTAGATCTATCATATGGTGTTATTTAACTGCTCCCCTCAATGTAGATAGCGGCTGGACAGGTGCTCTCTAGTTCCAGGAAGATGTACCCGTATGTCCTCCCAGTAATGCGCCTGGTGCATGCCCCCTGTGGCACACAGCAGTATGATCTGTTACCGATCATGCTACCCAGCCACTCAGAGCGGCCCTGGTACCAAGTGATCGCTGTGACCAATCACATCGATCACAGTTACTATAGTAAGCGACACGGTCATTCATGATGCTTTGCTTACTACCATGTTGATCTCTGTGATTGGTCACAGTGATCACATTGTACGAGGGTCAATCACAGGGCTAATTACTATGTTAACACAGCACTGTTTTGGTGACAGTATGTAACAAAAAATATTAATTATCGTTGCCCATTTAGTGCCCCTAATCACTGATACCCACTCACTGTGCCCCCTAATCACTGACAAACCAGTCATATTTTCCCTGATCACTGCCACACCAGTCACATTGCACCTAATTGCCACAACACCAGTCATATTGTCCCTGATCAGCGCCACAACAGTTATTGTGTCCCTGATCACAACCATAATATTTACTGTGATTACCACCACACCAGTTTCTGTGTCCCTGTTTACCACCACACCAGTTACTGTGTTCCAGATCCCTGCCACACGATACATATTGTCCCTGATCACCACCACACCAGTTACAGCGTCCCTTATCACCACCAATCCAGTTACAATGTCCCTAATTACTGCCACACCAGTTACAGTGTAACTGATCACCGCCACACCAGAGCAGTGTTGCCTCTGCCTGCCGCCTGTACTAACCCTGGCCTGTTTATTGGCCACATTTCCGCCTGCTGCCTGGACCCATCCTTTGCCTGTTTGTTGACCATGTCTCTGCTTGCAGCCTGAAATGACCCATCTGCACATCCCACTGACTACATTACTGCAAGACACCAGGCTAGTGGACATCGTATTCCTAGGGTCAGCTATGTACCAGTAGGCTAGGCATGTTTGACTTAGCAATATTCCCTGACCACTTGTACATAATCCAAACAGTAAAAAAAGTCTCACACATGTATTGCTATACTTGGGAGGAGTAGCAGAATGTGTTTGAGGTGTCATTTTAAGTATGCCTATGCTGTAAGTGAAAAATATAATTTTAAATTGACAACTGATCATTTTCATTTTCTTTCTGTATGTTCCAAAAACATGTGGCAATAAAATTAAGTTTTCAAAAGACTCACCATGCCTCTTAAAAAATACCTTGGGGTGTTTACTCTCCAACATGTAATTTGGGGGTGTTTCTACCATCTTGGTGCTCCAGGGCCTCCAAAAATGTGATAGGTAGTCAGGAAATTGAATGCAAAATGTATGTCCCTAGAATGTCTGAATGTGCTGTTTGGATTTTGGGCCCCTCTATATGAATAGGCTGTAAAAAAGTCTTATGCCGCGTACACGCGGGCGGACTGTATGGCGTACTTAGTCCGTCGAAACACATTTCAGCGGACAGTCCGCTCGTGTGTGGGCTTCAGGGGACTTTTTCAGCGTGCATGTCTGGCGTACTAAGTATTTCGGATTTTTCGAAATTCTGTCCGTCGTACTTTGGTTTCAGCGGACAATCCGCTCGTCAGTAGGCTAGTTCGACGGACTAAGAATGGCGCATGCTCAGAAAGGATTTACACGGCGGAAGGGTGCTTTGCTGTGTATTGGACTTCCTATTTCTAGTCCCGTCGTACGTGCTGTACACGTCATCGCGCAAGCTTTCGACGGACTGTTTGTGCATCCGTGTGTGGTCAAGTCCGTTCAGTCGAAAGTACGACAGACTGTCCATCGGATTGTATGACGGACTAAGTACGCCATACAGTCCGCTCGTGTGTACGCGGCATTACACATATGGTATCATCATACTCGGGAGGAGTAGCAGAATGTGTTTTGGGGTGTAATTCTAAGTATGCTCATGATGTATAAGGTAATACATAAAACCCCGCCTGTTAGTGGGCCCTGAGGACAGGGTTGATGACCACTGCTTTAGAGCAAGCAGGAGGTGCTCAACTAGAGGAACTTCATATAACAGTGCTCCTGCTCAGATGACATTTGACTATAGGCTGGGTGGGAGGTAGATAAGTAGTACTAACGGGCAAAACATTTTTTTAAATTTTGAATAGAGTAATGGAGGGTTATAGACACTGTCAGCTTTTTTTGCAAGTACTGTATATACCAAGTTATGGTTGCACAATCCAACACACTGGATAGTTAACAAAAGAGTGAGAGAGAGAGGGGGGGTAGGCAATAAATCCGGTTATAGCCGAAAATCAATATAAGCAGTAGCAGTGCCACCCAGACTACCAATAGGCAGTGGTTAGATCTTATTTAACAATACCAGCGCTATAACCCAATCAGTGATAAACAGCATAAACAATGTAAAGAAGGATGGAGGGAGACTATTAAACTTAGTTAAAGTGTCAGGTTATAAGTATTTTACCGGCTAACGTTTGGGCCCTTTAGATGAATGTTGGTGCACTAGAGGTAGTCTTTATATTCTGCAAGCAGTCAGAAATGCAGCATGAACAATGTACGGCAGAACACTCATGACCCAGGGGCTGCATGGTAATGCCAGGGGGTGCATGTGCTCTCTACCAATTTTAGTGTTTGATACAGGCATAGATCAGCAATGATCTCAAACCTCATAACAAGTGTCCTCACAAATTTTGAGTGCAGAGAAAAAGGGGTATATCTGTCTGGGAATGTTAGACCACCGAATGCACTGGGTAAAACTCTGGTGCCTATTAAACTGCATAGCCGTAGATAGGCACACTGAACAACTTCTACAACTCAAAAGTAGGGGAAGGAGTATGTAACTGGAGGATGTTACTGCATTGTCTGTCAGAAAATGTATTAATGTGTCGTAGTTACATAGTTTGTCAGGGTGAAAAAGTCCATCTAGTTAACCAATAAAAATAAATAAAACATCAGTTGACATTTAGGATATCATTAAGACTTATTGTTGCTGGGATAGTTAAAAATATGCTCATTAGGCTGAACAAAGCTTTTTATTATCCCATAAAATGAGAGAATGTGTATGTGTTATACTTTTTAAGAATAGGAAACCACTGATACCCCCCATATGGTAATAAATAATCACCTTCTGGTAGCTTATTTGGCTTCTCTTCGGGTATTTCTTCAATAGGCTTCCTTACAACAAATTTCTTTTGACCTGATTTTCTTTGTAATATAAATGATTGAGCTCCATTGCGAAGAATACCATGATGAGATGCTGCCAAGCATACTGGAGTTTCCTGTTTATTTTTTTTAAGGGACAAAATAAAATTAGAAATGCATTTTGTACATGATGTTTTGCTGATTGATTATATATGTTTAATTTTCAGCATGATTGATCTGCGACTTACCCTTCCATATCCATCTGTGCTCTGCACAATGCCTTCTTCCATTTTGCACTGTTTTGGACATATTACCCTGTAAGAGAAGAAAACATATTGATAGGGTCTCATCTAGGTTCATAGTACTTGATGGAGTTCATAAAGGGGTGTTCCATCTTCTGCTCCCAGAAAACTACCTCTTCATCAGGAGTAGGCTTTCAGGAAGAGGCACTGCCTCGAAATGCATTAGCCAGGATATTAGAGGTCAAGCTTCAAATAAAGCACTAATGGATGCATTAGATGTTCCTTTGGAAATTATGTGTAAAGTATGTCTTTATAACACATTTGTGAGTACAATATCTTTATTTTAACCAGCAAAAGATTTTTTGAGGATCTTACACTGTATGCAGCGCTCCCAAACTGCCCAAAAGATGCTACTTGCAGCACTTTTTCTAACGTCCAGCAAGTGCACTGCCCCAGAGTGAAAGCACTTGGGCTTTCACATTCCGGCAGCATGGGAGGCAGTTTTCAGGTGCTTTAGCGGCGATATTTCTGGCTCCAAAAATTCCTGAAATCTGCCTCCGTGTGAAAGGGTCCTAAGAGAGAAACACAGAGGTTTTCACTGCTGTGGAGTATTAATGGCCTGGCTGTCATATTTATCCACTGGCTTCATTACTTTGAGCAAAAGATGTGGAAGTACAGGTACAAACTTCTAATTATTCTCTGAATTTTCTCCCTGATCCTTAGACCTGTGCCAGGTTAACAACTTACTAAATATTGCAGTTAGAGGATCAAAATAATAGTTAGGTAGCCAGAATTTTCAAAAGAAGGTCATCAATGGCAGCTTCTATAGATTTCTTATGACAGGTTTTAATTTAACACCTTCCTGTCCAACCTATAGCAGGTTGACAGCCGGGAGGGGGCTTTACCGACCTGACTGGATGTCATTTGATGTCTTTCACATTGTGCAGCTTGTGCTTGCCCTCAAGGGGCGCACAGCTGGACGATCGGTGATGAGCTATGTCCCTCGCGTCATTGATTAGGGTAAAGAGCCAATGACGTAGGCTCTTTACCATATGATTAGCTATGTCCAATCACAGTGGATCACATGTAAACAAATGCCAGTTATCGGCATTTATTTTCCTATGCGCTGTCAGTGTCCGAGGAAAAGAAAGCAGATAACCAGCTTTCCAGTTACAGGGGACATTTACACTGATAAGCAGCGTAGCCTCATCAGTTCCCATTAGTGCAGCATATCAGTGTCCATCAGTGCAACCTATCAGTGTCCATTGGTGCAACATATCAGTGACCATCAGTGCCACATATAGTGCCCGTCAGTGCCGCCTTATCAGTGCAGCTTCATCAGTGCAGCATATTAGTGCCCCTCAGTCCTGCCTCATCAGTGCCCATCGGTGCTACCTCATCAGTGCCCATCAATTCAGCCTCATCAGTGCCCATCATGGCAGTCTATCAGTGCCCATCAGTGCAGCCTCATCAGCACATAGTGAAGAAGAAAAATTACGTATTTTCAAAATAGTATAGCAGAAACAAAGAAAAATGTTTTTTTAAATTTTTTATTTTTTTTATTTGTTTAGCAACAAATAAAAAACCCAGTGGTGATTAACCACTTGGCAATCGCTGCAAGCCGGTATACGTCGGCACAATGGCAGCAGCGGGCAAATGGGCGTACCTATACACCCTCTTTAATTGGCGGGATTAGTGGGGTCAGCGTAACCGTGCCTGCGGGACCGTTGGACCCGATGTCCACTGGTCTCCCTGCAATCATGTTACGGAGCCGCAGAATGGGGAAGTGCAAACAAGGCATTTCCTCGTTCTGCCTAGTGACAGAACAGAGATCACTGCTCTCTGTCATCGGGAGCATTGTAGCCCACCCTCTACAGTTAGAATCAATCCCTAGGACACACTTAACCCCTTCATCGCCCCCTAGCTTTTAACCTCTTTCCTGCCAGTGTCATTTACACAGTAATCAGTGCATTTTTTATAGCACTGATCGCTGTATAAATGACAGCGGTCCCAAAAATGTGACAAATCAAGTGTCCGATGTGTGCACCAGTCACGATAAAAATTGCTGCCGTTACTAATAAAAATAATTAATAATAAAAATGCCATAAAACGTTCCCCTATTTTGTAGACGCTAGAATTTTTGCGCAAACCAATCAATATACGCTTATTGCAATTTTTTTTTTTTTTTTTACCAAAAATATGTAGAAGAATACATATCGGCCTAAACTGAGGAAAAATATTATTTTTTTATAATTTTATGGGGGATATTTATTATAGCAAAAAGTAAAAAATATTGTGTTTTTTTCCCAAAATTGTTGCTCTTTTTTTGCTTATAGCGCAAAAAATAGAAATCGCAGAGGTGATCAAATACCACCAAAAGAAAGCTCTATTTGCGCAGAAAAAAAGGATGTTAATTTTGTTTGGGTGCAGCATCATATGGCCGCAAAATTGTCAGTTAAAGCAACGCAGGTCTAGCAGCAATCTAACCGACATACCACATTCAGATATTTTTCACTTTGATAGCGCGAAGGAACCCCATTTTTCTAAAGCAACGCAGTGTCAAATCGCAAAAAGTGCTCTGATCATGGAAGGGGGTAAAATCTTCCGGGGCTGAAGCAGTTAAATACCAGCAAAAGAAAGGTCTATCTGTAAGTGCTTAAGAAACTCCTTCCAAGCTCTTTACTGGAATTACAAGTTATTTATGTACAGACTGAGAGATATAAACCCTCTACCCTCCTTCTCAATGTTACATACTGTACCTTCATGCTACATCCTTCTATTAATATAGCAACGGAAATGTTTTGAATATCAACAAACTGCATTTCATTTACAGATGGCTGTCTTACTTACTTCACAATTCCTTCAGGAATCTCCATTACTGTTGTAGTGCAGTCCACTTCAACTGGAGGAGCAAAATAGTAAATCAGTTAAGTACAGAAGGGTATACAAAGGGTAAATCTGCTTATGCCTATACATAGATATACTGACATAGAATAAAGTCACACACATATGGGGAGGACATATGATTTTTTTTACTCTGAACCCAGGGCCTGGTTCTGAAAGGCCACACTTAATCGTGGTTACTGATCAATTATCTATGTTCCCCACAGCACTCTGAAACCCACCTCTATAGATCATAACAGTCTCAGATAGGCACAAATTATTGCCTCTTAAATGGGAAGAAGAGAAAGGCTTTAAAGGCAACCTTAGGTTAGGTAAACTAAAGAATTACACCTTTTTTCTTTTCAAAGCCCAACTCAATGCATTTGTTTTTAGAAATAAAGCTGATATATTTAAAGTAATCTTTTTTTGCTACAAGGTGTTCTCAGTCTTACAGGTTCAATGACTCTCAGCATCGGGGAATGGCACCCAGACATACTGTAAATGGGCACATCACCACAGCTTCCTGCATTCGCTGGGTAATGGTACAGAGGGCAGCGCTAACATCACTATACAAGCATAGTTCCCAACTGTCCCTGATTTTGAGGGACCGTCCCTGATTTGGAACAACTGTTGTGGAAATTTTATGAAGAAGTATTTTAATATGTTTGTCATAGTGTCTCCCTGTGTTAGTTCTCCCGCAGCCCGCTCTAAAGAGCTGACTGGGGCAGACTGGCACTGGTTGAGATCCGTTTGGTAGTGAAAAGCTCCTTGGGGATGTAGAGAAGTGTTTGCAGAGTGGGGATATGTCCGCCAGCAAAGGGTCCCTGTGTGATGCACAGAATGATCGTCTGGGGGGGATGTGTTTGCTCTGCAGAGACATTATTGTTTTAGTGGATGTGCGCTTGTGTCACCCCTGTATGCCTGATCAACATATTTGAGGTGCCATGGCATACCCCTGCAGATAATCTCCCATCCACACTGGAAGGATTCACGAAAAACTGTAAAAGCAGGAGCTTTTGGGTTGTTATGGTCAGGGACAGAGTTCATGTCTGTTAGCCATGCGGCTTCCTTTGTTTAGTTGAAGAGCATGGCTTCTAAGTAAAACATACACACTGTCCCTGCCCAGACACGCACCATAGGACTCCTCTAGTCGTTATTTATTTGTTGCTGTATAAACTCATCCTGTTGGAAGGATATCCTGTGAGGTCATATCCTGTGAGGTCATTTCCCATGGAAGAAGCGATTGGCTGTTGGGGCCAGGTCTTCCTGTTGGTCATTGCTTTTGTTGTCTTTGAATAAAAGAGCCAGCGCGGTGCTCAGTGAAATGCAGTCGTGCTGACATGAGGATGTAAGATGGTGGCTATGTCTGTTTACTGGGGAAATGCGGGAAACATGGGTTATTTAAAGATGTATTATACTGAAAAGCTGAAAGGGCGGGTAGTAGCGCAGATGAAATTGATTACGTTTGGCATATAGCGAATTCTCCACGTCACAATGTCTCTCTGTCCCTCTTTCCTCCTCAGTTGTCCCTCATTTTTGTCTGATCTATATAGTTGTATATAAAATGCGCTTTTTATCTTTCAAAAAGTGTTTCCCAGTGCTAAACATTTCATCCAATTTCTAAATTGCTGCATTTGTAAATTTCAAAAGCCATTATAAAGGGATAGTGGTGGTAAAAAAAAAGCACTTGTGGGTTTAACTAATAATTTTTTTTGTATAATTCTCCATTAAGAGAGTGTAGCAGGGGGTGTGTCCCTCGTTCCCATCTCAAAACGTTGGGAGGTATGTAGAAGTTATGCTCTTTGGAGAGGGGTCTGTACAAACTGATGTGGGGGTCTATACTTAGTGGAGAGGGGAGTCTGTACTGAGGGACGGGGGTCTATACTTAGTGAGGAGGGGAGTCTGTATTGAGGGACGGGGGGTCTATACATAGTGGAGAGGGGGGTCTGTACTGATTGATGGGGGTCTATACTTAGTGAAGAGGGGGGTCTGTACTGAGGAATGGGGCGGTCTATACTTAG
This sequence comes from Lithobates pipiens, assembly GCF_037356315.1. Taxonomy (NCBI): domain Eukaryota; kingdom Metazoa; phylum Chordata; class Amphibia; order Anura; family Ranidae; genus Lithobates; species Lithobates pipiens. Next base: position 264,554,574 of record NW_027507785.1, on the reverse strand, counting down.
TGGAGAGGGGAGTCTGTACTGAGGGACGGGGGTCTATACCTGGTGGAGAGGGGGGTCTGTACTGAAGGACTGGGGGGTCTCTACTTAGTGGAGAGGGGGGTCTGTATTGAGGGAGGGGGGTCTATACTTAATGAAGAGGGGGTCTGTACTGACTGACGGGGGTCTATACTTAGTGGAGAGAGGGGTCTGAACTGAGGGAGGGGGGTCTATACTTAGTGGAGAGGGAGGTCTGTACTGAGGGGGGCTATACTAGGTGGAGGGGGGTGACACCATGTTTTACTGCACCAGGTGACACCAACCCTAGTGACACCAACTCTAGTGACGCCACTGTGCATGGTATAGTAGTACGATACGATCCAGTTGCTGTGCATTTTGTAAAGTAGTGCATACATTAAAAAATTTACTTGGGGGGAAATAAAACCCAGACTTCACAAAAAAAAACACATGCCCTCCCCAAAGCTTTGGGTGGTTTGGGATTTCCAGACTTTAACATATATTATAAGGCAGCTCAATTATCTCAATTAACAAAATATCACTCTTCTACAGAGATTCCTTTATGGGTCCTCATTGAAGCTGTAGACTGTGATCCTCTTCCTATAAACAATATATTATGGTTACAACCTGTGGATCGTAAGTCTATAAATAACCCCATTTCTAAGCACTCTCTATCTATATGGGATAGGTATAGAAATTCACATTGTCTGCAATCTCCACAAAATACGCTATTAACTTTTCACAAGAATCCGACTTTTTACCCAGCCTGGAAATATCCCAAAACCTTTAAAGCTTGGTCTAAGGCTGGTATCACTTGTCTATATAATTTAACTTCAACTACATCAATAAAATCTTTTACAGATCTATGTGAATTATATAAGCTTCCACAATCAGAAATATTCAGATATCGCCAAATCAAAAATTTTTATACTCCTCTTCTCAATTTAAATGTAAACTTACATAATATTTCTCAATTTGAAAGATTTGGTCTCAAGGAACCACATGCTAAAGGTTGTATTACATTATTGTATACACAATTGATATCTAATTCTAATACTGTTATACCTAAATATGTGGCCAAGTGGGAAAAAGATTTGGATTGTACGATCGATTCTAGGTCTTGGTCCAACATATGGTCTTTCACAAAATCTTCCTCTATAAATATATTGGCATCTGAATCATCATATAAAGTTCTCACTCGCTGGTATTTGGTTCCTGCGAGAATCGCCAAATTCTCAACAGACAACACTGGCCTCTGCTTTCGTGGCTGTCCAGAAAAAGGTACCTATATACATACCTGGTGGCATTGCCCAATTGTACAATCATTTTGGAAAAAGATCTTTCTGATAATTACAACATTTTTTGATCGTCCAATTTTTCCAGACCCAATTATAGCTCTCCTTAATTTAAAACCAGCCTTTCTGAATCAGAAACAATTCAAATTAGTTCTTACACTCCTGATAGCTGCAAAGCAGACTATAGCCAATCTGTGGAAAACAGATGTGGTGAATATTGCAGAAACCAAACGTAGAATGAATCAATCTTTCATCCATGTTAAAATGGATTTCCCCCGGTCCCCCACGAAGTATTAACTGTGTATTTTTGTTAAACTGGAAAACTGAGTGATCTATGTCTTTTACAGTTTGTCTCTGTATTACCTGCAATCCGTAAATAAAGAATAAATAAATAAATAAAAAAATGGACGCTATAGATAAAAACCAGATGACAAAGTTTGATATAATATGGAAACCTTGGATTAAATATTATACGTCAGATAATATTGATAACCGAGTTTTATTGTTATGGTGATTACGATTTTTTTTATAGAATTTCAACATTAGCTGATATATAAAACCTCCTCCGGAGAATTATTTCCTCCCCTTCCCCTCCTATATGCCTTTTATGTTCTTCCCTTACTATATAATACTTACTATAAACATACTTTAAAAGTTATGGTCAAAACTTTAAAATCATATATTTTCTTTTAGACATATTTATATTTTCTTGGGATTAAAATGTTTAAAACTCAGCTATAAGAATGTTTTCAAATTCTAAAATATATAAGGCCATTTATTGTCATTCCCACAAGAATATCTTGAAATTCTTCTTTGCTTTGTATCATCCGTACTTCAATATGTCTACGTTTTATTGCTGGTATCAAATAATTTGTTTTATATTCTGTACATGTAATTTATTTTAACATGAAATAAAAACTTTTGAACGAGAAATCAGACTGCACCCAGATTGCAAGAAGAAAAATAACAGGAATGTGCTGTGTGAACTGGCCCTTAAAGAATAGGAGATCACTGATACTCCTGTAGGGATATAAATAAATAATCACCTTCTGGTAGCTTCTCTTCAGCAATTTCTTCAGGAGGAGGTTTCCGTACAACAAATTTGTCTTGACCTGTTTTTTTCTCTAATATAAACTTTTGAACTCCTTTCGGAAGAATGCCAAAATTAAATGCTGCCAAGCACACTGGGGTTTCCTGTTAATATAAAATAAGAACAGAACAGAAATTAAAATGAAATATTACAAAAATGATTTTTAAACATTTAAAGGCTATGTTCACCTTTTCTGGCAGTATTTTCATTTTTCACAATAAATAGAAGCCTTTTTCTAATGTCTTTTCTGCCAAGGCCATCCCAATCCCAATATGCTTATTTCTCACTTACTGAGTCCATGGAAGCTTTGAATCGTCACCCTTTGGTTCAAAATTTTTAAAAAAATCTATTCTGAGTCCACCACTTCCTGTAGCATTATGTGACCTTCCCGGAAACGTCATTTCCCATCATGTACTGTCTTACTGCATCACAGAATAGGGTGTGTTTTACCTCTGTGGATTACACCTCTCTACTATACCACCTCTCTTTTATTTCCACCCATTTTCCTAATTCTTCCTTTAGGGTGACCATACACAGTAAAATTTGATTGCACATCTCATTTAGATTTTCCATCAGCTTTGTAGTGCAAAGGGCCTGTCAGATTTAATACAAATTGAAGGGATTGTTCAGGTGGGTTTTGCTATTGCATAGTTTTGGTAAACTTAACAGAAATTGTACAGAGATTGTACAATCAGATTGCATAGTGTATGGTCAGCTTTATACAAGTACATGAAAGTTCTTGTAACCCAGCTCTATTTTAGGGAGGGAGTGTGTGTAAACACACCAATTTCACTTTCAAGCCCCATTCACACAGCGTAGTGGGAGCACACATTTTTCTGTGTGTTTTCCTTTATAGGGCAGCCCTGCGTGTGAATATGCAGCAAAGTAGCTTATCGGCTAGTTGCACTTTGCATGTTTTTTACCATGCATTTGTTGTGCCTTTTTGCACTCTGCAAAATGTGAGTGTTCCTCCTGCATTTGGGGTGCTGGACCAAAAACACAAATAGTTAACTGGTTAGTTTTTGGTGTATAAGACCCCTTTCACACTGAGGCAGTTTTCAGGTGTTTTAGCACTAAAATAGCGACTGAAAACTGTCTCTCAAAGTGTGAATACCCGAGTGCTTTCACATTGGGGTGGAGCGTTTGCGAGATGGGAAAAAAAGTCCTGTAAAAAAAATCCTACACCGCCCCTAACCATTGGAATGAATGAGCAGTGCTTCGGAAGCGCCTGTAAAGCTCTTCAGAAGCGCCATAACACAGGCGGTTTTAACCATTTCTTCGGCTGCTAGCGGGGGTTAAAAGTGTCCAGATAGCTGCCGAAAAGCACCACTAAAACGACGGTAAAGCGCCACTAAACCTAGCAGTGCTTTACCGCTAACGGACCCGCCCCCCCCCCCCCCCCCCCCCCGTGTGAAAGTCACCTAAAGGTGGCCATACACTATGCAATCTGATCACACAATCTCTGTAAATCTTCTTTAGATTTACCAAAATGACAGTATATAATAGGAGGACACACTTATCTATAAGCACTACATAGTTGATGGAGCATCTAAAGGATTGCACAATCAGATTGTATAGTATATGGTGAACTTTACAGACTTCCAGGAACACATTTCTCCTGTTTTCAGGCTCTGCTACACATAGCGTGTTATGTGATCACTCAGCTCCTGCACAATCTGCCAAATGAACGATCTATATAAGATGAAGATAACATACAAAAAGATCAATCTGCAGATGTAAGATGTAATCAGGGTAATACAGATGTAATCAAGGAGAACATTGTTCATTGACAATGTATGCACGATTGGAAAAGCATCAAAACTATAGAGGTGGGTGGGAAAAAGTTCCTGGAGGGGGCAGGTGGAGGTTGTGTGTTATTGAGGTCAGCTGCTGAACTGCTTACTGAGTCTTAACAGTTTTCCCACCCCAAATATCAGGACAAACCAGGAAGTAATGGAAGAGTTTCCTATAGGAGACACTGGAGGCTGAAATAATTCCTGTCCTAGGATCTATAGAAGGCTTTTCGAAGCATATGTAAACCCTCACCTTGTAAAAGGCAAAACATTTGTGCATAGATATAAGAAAAACATTATAAACACTCCCCCCCTTTTTTTTTTATAAGTGATCACATTCCCTCTGTTCTCAGCTGCACAAGAGCTGAGGAAGGTAAAACAGCAGCATGCTGGTCTTCCCAGCGTATGATCATTGGAGCAGAGCACAATCAATTCCCAGCACAGCTAGTGCTGAGTTCTCCTGCTTAGTGTGGTCAGTTTTTAATAGGAAAGCAGAGGGAATGACAGGAACACCAGGAATTGCACATGCAAGAAGCAATACAAAGGGAACAGGATATTATTATTATTTTTTACAGCAGGCGCATTTCAGGAATATGAAGTGTAAATGTTGGGTTTACATACTCTGTAATGGTATATTGGTACATAGGGAAGCTGTCATTTAGGAAAAAAAAGTGAACGTAGCCTTGAAATTACTTCTCAGTTTGATTCATCTGCAACTTACACTGCCATATCCATCTGTGTTCCTCACTTGTTTTTTTTTCATGTTGCAGTGCTCTGGACATACCACCCTGTATAAGAAGAAAATATATTAGTGGGTTCTTATACAGGAACACGTTACACTGTAGAGTTCATGTAGGAGTGCTCCATCTCCTGCTAATTGAATGTAACAGCTAACTCTCTCTAAAATGCTACTTAGAAGGCTGATGGCTCATATTTGATTTAAAAGCAGGGATTCAGTGAACTTGATTTTGCTATAAAGTTCATGTTTTTGTGCTAAAGTTTTGTTGAAAATGGCCATGAATTTATCCACCAGGTGAAAGTAGCATAAATAGAAAATGTTTCTCTTTAAAGCTAATGTAGCACCTTCATCCTAGAAATAGGGTTACAGGTAAATTTAGTTGTCCTGGTGGTAGCCAGCTTGACTAATTTGTAGAGTTGAGTGGTCAAATGACTGTTCTAATTCTATTCAGGTGTAGCTTTTCCCTTTTGTCAGTAGGTGGCACTGTTGCCCATTAGTTTGATGAGCTACAGTACATTTAAATTATAGATAAACATACTTTTCTCAGCCAATCAGATTCGTTGCTATGAATGCTGGGAGAAGCTATTTATTGCAGAAGAAGGCAGGTGATCTTAGTCTTTCCCGCCCAGGGCTTTGGCTTGGGTGAATTTGTGTGTACAGTTTCTGGCTGCTAGGCCTGAAGATTGAGGCGTATCCAGGTTGCTGCTATCTGAGGCCTAGCCGGGTGTTCAAGGTTCTGCTGAGAAAAGCCTGCTAAGTATCCGGAAACCATTCTGAGAGGGATGGAGTTCTAGAAAAGCACCAGAGGTGTCTCTTCGTGGGCCGGGGATCCATGAGGTAGCTAGGACAGCTTCAAGAGAGAACTCATCCAAGAGAATTCAGTATGCTGTAGTGAGTAAAGTTCAGTTACTATAGAAGACAGACTATCCTACAAAGTACAGATGTGCTGGTTCAGCTTAACCGGTCCCTGACCAGCTCACACCACAGATATACTGCGGCAGAATGGCTCCCCTGGGCAAAACCCCATACGGGTACGTTCTTCCGCTTTTCGGCCACCAGAGGGCGCATGCACCTGCAGCACAGCGGGTGACCTGATGTGCATGGCCGGCAGGCACGAACGTTACTGCTTGATCGCGTGCACGAGTGCCAGCACTGGGACTTGTGTATGTAAACACACAAATTCCTGTGCTGTCAGGGAAGAAGAAACATATTGTTTGTTCCTACTAAGTAGGAAAAACGATATGTCTCCTCTCCAAGTCACTCCCATCCCCACAGGGTTAGAACACCTTGATTGCCCCCTAGTGTTAACCCTTTCCCTGGCAGTGACATTTACACAGTAATCAGTGCATATTTATAGCACTGATCACTGTATAATTGTCAATGGTCCTAAAAAGTGTCCGATATGTCCGTCGCAATGTCGCAGTACCGCTAGAAATTGCAGATCACTGCCATTACAAGTAAAAAAATAAAAATAATAATAAAAATGCCATAAATCTTTCCCATAGTTTATAGATGCTATAACTTTTGCGCAAACCAATCAATATACTCTTATTGCGATTTTTTCTTTTTTAACAAAAATATGTAGAAGAATATATATTGGCCTAAACTGATGAAGAAATTTTCTTTTTTAAAACAAATTGGGGGGATATTTATTAAAGCAAAAAGTAAAAAATATTGTTTTTTTTTTTCAAAATTGTCGCTCTTTTTTTGTTTACAGCGTAAAAAATAAAAACAGCAGAGGTGATCAAATACCACCAAAAGAAAGCTCTATTTGTGGGAAAAATAAGGACATAAATTTAATTTGGGTACATTGTCGAACGACTGCATGATTGTCAGTTAAAGCGATGCAGTTCCAAATTGTAAAAAGTGCTCTGATAAGGAAGGGGGTAAAATCTTCTGGGGCTGAAGCACTTAAAGGCTCCTTTCCTGTACTGCTCTCTACCTTATCTCACCTATTTTTGTCTAAGAAGTCTGCCAATCAGCATATTTGCTGATCGTTACTAAGGGTGCCCTGTGCCCTTTCCCCTCTCTCCCACATTTTTCCTGTTTGAGAAAAAAATCTTCTCTCTCGTTTTTTATGCATAAAAGTGACTGGCACCCAACTTTCTTTCTTGTTCATTACCTACCATGCCCAATACCCTGCACCCTGAGGAATTATGTCAGCCCACCCTACCGCTGGTAGGCACCATCAGACCCCCGGAAAATCAGTGTAGGCACTACACTAGGAATATATGGCACTCCTAGCTTTACTACCTAATAACTCTGTGGGTTTATTGATTAACAAAGCTATGCAATCACATGTCAGTATGGGCACAATGACTAATGGCTTTATGCTTAAAAAAAATTATGTGATCATACACATATTTGATCAGATGGCCTTGTTTATTAACAAAATGTTTTTTTTTTTATATATTCTTTATTTTTATTTTTCAAAGACAGAATTTTTCAAAAGTTATTCACACGTTATTTTACAGATCTTGAGGGTGGAGTCGTATTACCTATTACAAAGCTACCGACTCCTTAGCCCTCTCTTCTTACAAAATACATTTAAAAGAATACATCTCCTCCCTCCCTCCCCCCTCACGGGCAAAAAAAAAAAAAAAAAAAAACAAAAAGTCGGACGGAGTTGTGCCCCCCATTCTCCGCCCGTGTCCTTCGTTCTCCTCCTCTACTCCCCACTCCTATTTACTCAGACAAGACAGGTCCCACTCTCTATAAATGTCAGCCATTGTTGCCATTTCCCTTGGATTGCACTCTCTGGCTCCAGGGTTTTATTGATCGAATCTTCAATCAGTCTACTCTGCTCCACCCTTTTCACCCACTCTAAGATTGTCGGCCCCTGGGGGTCTCCCCAATGAATTGGGATTACGGCCTTGGCTGCATTCAAGAGGTAGGGGATAAGAGTAGCTTTATACTGTCTTACTCCCATGTCTGTGTCGTGGAACAGGCAAGACCATGGGCATTTCCTGATCCTCATTCCAGTTATCAGGTAGATATTTTCAATTATCTTATCCCAAAAGGGTCTTATTTTTGGGCAATCCCACCAAATGTGTTTAAACGTGCCTTGTTCATTACATTCCCTCCAACACATCAAGTCCTCTCCTTTTCTTAATTTCTGCATTCTTATGGGAGTCATATACCACCTCGCTATTAACTTATATGCCATTTCATATGTTCGTGAGTCTTTCGCTAGTGTGTATGTCATTTTTAATATTTTATTCCTTTGTTCGTCATTTCTCAGAGTCCCCAGTTCCCTTTCCCATTTCCCTAAATATATGGGTAATTCCCCTTCTCCCTCACCTCTTAATACTTTGTATACTTTGGATATCCTTTTCACTGTACTTTGTGGGTCCTTAAATAATTTTTCTAGTGGCCTTAAATCATTCATTCCTCGTAGGGGTTGTGGGAGCCCCAAAATGTTTAATTACCATGTCTTCATTGACCTACTGATCACAGGACTTTGTTGACCAAGCCATATAATCACAATTAAAGTGAATCTAATCTATATTTGATAGCCTTTAACAGTCTTTGTACAGTGCTTTCCACCTACAATGTTTAGTTTATTCTTCAAGTTGAATAAAGTAGAGATTATGATTTTACCTAAAAAATGTCAAAAACCTATCTGCAAAAATCTATCTGCAAATTAATCTGCAGTGCCATCCAATGATAACAAAATGTGTGTGAGGCTTATTTCCATTAAAAGTGGTTTACAAGACCATGCTTCTAGGGCAGAATTCAACAATGTACTTGGCTGAAGAGGAATTTTTTTCCTGCTCCATTTACTGCTGTATTGTACAAGGATACTAGGGTTCTCCCTCTCTAAATTTAACTAAGCCATGCTTGTTATATGTAACTATAAAAGGTTAATTTCCTAAACAGTAAGAAAAGATAAAATGGTTGCACACTGCCATCTAGTGGTGATAAAAAATGTAAAACGTGTAAGGCTGCTGCTACCACCAAATGTGTTCCCACATCCGCAACAGAATAAATAATAAATATGTGGTAGCGCTGCTCAAATGAGTTCAATAATATACTAAATGTGACCATAACAATAAATAACTTAAGTAAAACCACATTTTATAGCATGATGGTTAACATGCTAGTGCAAGCAATAAACCAGTGTACATAATTTGTGCAAAAAATGTAAAAAGAAAGTCCACTTGTAGTCGTGTTTAAATAGTGATTCTTCTTATAGACTGTGCAAAACAAACAAAAGTTTTTTGATTTGTTTTCATAAATACAACACAATCCTTTCTCATTGTTCAAGTCTCTGTAATAAAGGCTGCAAAGACTGCTTCTTCTGCCCTCCCCATGTATTACCTATCTATCTAGGTTTTTTACTTTGAGTGACCACCATGAAATCTTTATACAGATCAGGACTTTGTTTTCCTGATCTGTAGACATGATCCGGGTCATCAACTTAAAAACTTAAAATCAGAGGAACAAAGTTACAGTAAGCCAGTGGCAGCCCGTCCATATGGGGAGCACGGGTGCTGTCCCCCCAGGCAGTCACAAAAAAAGAAGCCTTTTAAATAAATAAATAAATAAAAAAGGTCCTTTAAGTGCACTGTGTTCGGGCACGGGACACAGTGTACTATGGGAAGCGTGATGCCTGTGCAATCACGTGATTGCAGACGAGATGCTTCATTTGCAGGGTTTTGACTTGCCTTGTGTCGCAACTTATTGCGCCGGAATACTTCGGCACTGTAGTATTACTACAGGTGCTTTGTTTTTGTTTGACACTGCCCTAGGACATTGGCGGTGCTTTCCCTCCGAGTTGCAACATCATTTCCGGTTTCCCTGTTGCAGTGATAAACCGGAAGTGACGTCGGCAGCTCCATGGAACGCACGGCCCGAGCATTGCTTTTTATTTAATAATTGGTAAGACAGCACACAGCCCTCCCTCCTCTCTACAATGATACCTCATTTGCAGCCTGGAGCAAAGGCAGCTATTTCCGGCAGGCTAGCCTTGCAAGATGTCCCTGACCTGCTGGATATGAAGAAGAAGGTGGGCAGGGTGATGGACAGTCCAGACTCAGGATTCCTCCCAAGTCCTTGTCCCAGCAACTGACGCCTAGCAACAGCAGACAAGTCCTCTAATCAGGAGTTGTTCTGGCAGACAGTGCGGGGGGTGACTAAAGTCCTGTCTATGTACTACAGGTCATTTGGCTGTCACATAAGTGCCTGTATAGATATAACCTCATGGACTCTAGGGGGCACAAGGTGTACAAGGGCACACTGTGTTCCATCAATGTGATGTTCATTGATTAGAGTATGTGATCACTGGAGATCAGTAATGGGATGAAGTGAACAGTGATAATCAGTATGCTGTGATTCTGGGCTGTATACTCTGCTGTGATTCTAGACTGTATACTCTTCCATGATTCTGGGCTGTATACTCTGCTGTGATTCTAGACTGTATACTCTTCCATGATTCTGGGCTGTATACTCTGCTGTGATTCTGGGCTGTGTACTCTGCTGTGATTCTGGGCTGTATACTCTGCTGTGATTCTGGGCTGTATTCTTTGCTGTTATTCTAGGGCTGTATACTCTGCTATGATTCTGGAGCTGTATAATCTGTCCTGTGGTACTGGGGCTGTATACTCTGTCCTGTGATTCTGGGGCTGTATACTCTGTCCTGTGGTACTGGGGCTGTATACTCTTTCCTGTGGTACTGGGGCTGTACACTCTGTCCTGTCATTCTGGGGCTGTATACTCTGTCCTGTCATTCTGGGGCTGTATATTCTGTCCTGTCATTCTGGGGCTGTATACTCTTGACACTATGGGTGGAAGCAAGTGGAATACAGGGGACAGAGTGGGTGGATACAATAAGGTATGGTGCTTATACGTGGGAGGGGTCAAAAAGGAGGGGCGGGTCTGGCGCCCCCATCCTAAAACTTCACCAGCCGCCACTGCAGCCAGGCATCCAGGATTTGCAGAAGAAGGTGACCAATGACAGCCACTATACTTTTCTCATAATAAATCCTTTCCAAGCTCTTTACTGGGGATTCTGAGTCATTTATAAATATATACCCTCTAACCTTCTCCTCAATGTTATATGCTTTCATGCTAGATGGCTCTATTAATATACTGACAAAAATGTTTTGGAGATCAACAAACTGCATTTATTTCACAGAGGGCTGTCTTAAATACCTTATGACTCCTTCAGGAAGGTCTTTTATTGTTGTATCACACTTAACTTCAACTGGAGAAGAGAAGAAGAGAAATAGAAAATCAGTTAAAGTATAACTAAAGGCAGAAGTTTTGGATAGAGTAGAGAGGGATTAGCACGTCTGTTTCTTTTGCTGTCTGAGCCCAGTTAAAGAGATTCACTCTCTCTATTTGTTATGTTTACTATTATCATTGAAAGTGAAAGCAAAAGAAAACCCCAAATTTTGGGTTGTCCCCAGAAAAGTAATAGAGGGGAATCCCAATGGGGACACTATTTCTGGAGAACTGGGGGTCCCCAAGGAATTGCCTTAAAGGAGAAGTCAGCCAAAGCTCGTTTGGCTGGACTTCTCCTATGAATCAGAGGAGTGCAGTTCATTTTGCACTCCTGTGAAAATGGCTCACAGGCTCTCTGCTGGCATCACAAATATCACTCCAGGCACCGTATCATTGTGACAATAAAGTCTGGATCCACCTGGTGTCTGGACTGACACCCGTCTCAGCAAACCGCTGAGAGCCTGGGACAGGCTGCTAAGCCCCCTCCACAGCCCAGCACTCCAATGAGCATGGAGAGAGATGAGCAGAGAGCTGTGACTGACAGTCTACAGCTCTCTGCTCACGGTGCTCTGATAACCGTGCGATTGCCGATGTTTGATTGCTTGTTTTTCAGTGCAGAGGTGCCGGGGGACAGATGCAACATTGGACCGATGCTGCACCCTCCTAGGTAAGTATGAAACTGAAATAAAAATGAATTAAAAAGTAAATAAATAAAGAAAAAAGAAACCCATACATCTCTATTAATATGCAGAGATTTCCTCTCACTTCCTGTTTGGCTGTGAGACAGGAAGTGAAGGTAAATCTCCACAATGGGACACAGATGGCGGAAAAAAATCTGACTGAGGTTATAACCATCCCCTTGGTCTGAGCGAAATGGAAAAAAAAAAATTGTGCCCATAGTTTTACTTTAAGTATAGTGCATATATAAATTGAACTATGCCATTTATAATTGCATTGACCTAGAATAAAGTTATACATATCTGGGGATAACATACATATTTCTTGCTTTGAACCAAATCCCAGTATGGAAAGGTCACAGTGAACAACATAGTGGCTTATTGACAAGTATTGATGCCCCGAGTTCTCTTGCACAGCACTATCTGTCCCCACAGAATTTCCTATGCAATAGATTGACTTTCTGAAAGTCAGTAATTGCATAGTATTTTACATAGCTAATTTAAAACGTGTAATTAAAATGAACTAATTATTTCAACTTACAAATTTCCCCCCTTATATATTCATTCACAACAGAGTTGAAAACAAAATAAAAAAAAATTGCATTTCATGTTCTTTCTTTCAGTAAGCTGTTGAGAGATTTGGACTTATCAGGTTCACTTTGTCCAGCAGCTCAGATAAGCCCCACTGCTCCAAGGGCTCCATAGCTGAGATAGCGAGATGTCAGTACCCTCATCGCTTGAAATTTAGCAGTGTGCAGGCCAGTGATAGAGGAACATCTCTCTGCATCTGGTTATAGAGGATACAATTCCATGGGGACAGAAATCAGCTTCTTTAGCAATCCTGTCGCTAGCGATTTGTCTCTAGTGGCCTGTCTCACAGTTAAAAAATTGTCCCAGAAATTGTGAGAGTGGCCATGTGAATTTAGTTTGAAAGCATATGAAAGTATTGATACTCCTTTAGTGTTATAAAAAAAAAAAAATCACCTTCTGGTAGGTCAGGCTTCTTTTCAGCTATCATTACGATAGGTTTCCTCATTATGAATTTTCTGTCAGCTGTGCTTTTTTCCATTATAAACTGGCGACCTCCGTTGTTAAGAAGACCGGAATGAATTGCAGCCAAGCATGCTGGAGATTGCTGGTTTTGAAAATAAGTACAATATAATATCAGAATTGCCTTTTTTGACTGATGTTTTGCTAAATGCTTCCTTTTCACTATAATTCACCCACAACTTACACCAGTATAGCCATCTGTGCCCAGCAATTTTTCATCCATGTTGCAGTGCTCTGGACATGTCACCCTGTAACAGAGGAAAACAAAATACTAGTGAGAGAGACAACAGACAAAGACAATACTAAAATTGGGAAAGTCTACTGCTTCTGCTTTTTTGATATACAGTTCAATAACCCTCTCTTCAATAACCCCCTTTACCAAGAAATGATCAGTAAAAAAATGACAAAAACCACTAAAAAGATTGGCGCCCAATTTATTCACCTAACTATATACCCTAATGATCCAGCTCCAATAGTGGATGCTCTCAGTAGTTCCAGAAGAGTAAGAAGGCATTGGTATTTGAAGATGTAAGCCTGCTAAGCTGCTTGGGGGTTATCCTATACTGACCCTTCAAGGACTAATGCTACAAATGTCCTAAATATGTTTTTCTTTATTTTGCCCAGACCTACACCTGCTAACCTAACTTTTGTCACATTATTTGAAATGACCATTTAACTTTAACAAATACTTTGCCCCTGATCTTTGTGAACAAATTCACTTTAATATTTGGCCTCTATGCAAGATATACTCACTGACTCTATGCTACTCCGTTTCCGCTGAAGGTAAAAAGAAATACCCAATAGTCCTGGATATAGGAGGTCATGTGACTCACTAACCTTCCTCTCATGTGACGGCGCTCATAATTGGCAACTGTATATATATTCTTTCTTTAGTTACTTGTTTCCATGATTGTTTAGCTGTTCTATAGGATTATTTAGATGAGGATCGTTCACATTCAGCTATCCACCCCTTTAGAAGGGAAAGAGTCTTAAGCCCTGTACACGCTATCAGTTTTTCTGCTGAGTTTTTCCTTCAGGTTTACCAAAACCATGTAGTGCAAGGGCTTTCCTGATGGCATACAAATTTAAACTCCTAAGGTTTGACCTCATATTATATGGTTTTGGTATATCTGAAGGAAAAACTCAGCAGAAAAACTGCTAGTGTGTATGGGGCTTTAAACCGACCATACATGGATCTAAATTTGGCCAGTTCAGCATGGACCAGCCAAATTTTGATCCATGTATGGGCTAGCTGATTGTACACAAATCGATCTATTGTGTACTTGTGTACAACCAGCCTGTTGGGTTGTTCCCAAATGATAGGTGCAATGGTGGTCATTGCAACTTTTTATGCTACATGGTATTTGGGGAAAGAAACTGATTCATGAATAAAAAAAAAATGCTAAAGTTAGGCTGATTTTTTTTGTATACTATGAAAGATGAGGTTATACCGAGTAAATAGATACCTAAAACGTCATGCTTTAAAATTGCGCACACTTGTAGAATGGCGCCAAACTTCAGTACTTAAAAATCTCCAAAGGCAACACTAGAAAATGTTTTACAGGTTACATGCTTAGCGTTACAGAGGAGGTCAAGTGCTACAATTATTGCTCTCACTCTAATTTTTGCAGTGTATGTAACCTGTGTGTATCTGGCTCTGATACTAGCCAGTGCCTCACCAACCACTGACCTCACCACACGTCCCAGCCAGCAACACAGGTCACTGTATTCTGACGGCAGGGAAGGCTCACAGCCGTCAGAATACAATAGCACAGCGGGAAGGATTCCCCCATCCACATCAAAAGTGTGGATGGGGGAATCAGTTAATTTTTTTTATTCAACCCATTGGTTGAACAAAAAAAATGTATTATATATGGAACCCTTTAAAGCAGGGGTCTTCAAACTATGGCCTTCCAGTTGTTTAGGAATTACAATTCCCATTGTGCCTAGTCATGTCTGTGAATGTCAGAGTTTTATAATTCCGCACGAGATGTGTAGTCCTGCAACAGCTGGGGGCCATAGTTTGAGGATCCCTGCTTTAGAGAGTATATCATCAAAAATGTAGTACCTATTAAAAGGGATGTCTGACATTTGACTTGTTTAGACATTTGAGAAAAGTCCGAAGCCATAGAAAGAATTGTGAAATGGAGGCTCACATCCTCTCCATGTGAAACTGTTGGTGCTTAGCTATTATGCTGATCCACTGGCTTTGTTACTCTGATTAACTGATGTGGACCACTTGCAGAATTAAAGATTTCTGACTTCTCTCCCTCATCTGTAGACATGTTTTTTCATCAAATCAGAAATGGTTAAAGTCAAAGGATCAGAATAACAGCCAGGCATCCAGCATTTGCAGTAGAAGGTCAGCAGTGACAGCTTCCATATATTTTTCATGATATGTTCACCTTAAAGCCCCATACACACTATCAGATTGTCTGCTGATTTTTTCCATCAGATTTACCAAAACCATATAATATGAGGTCAAACCTTAGGAGTTTCAATGTGTATGCAATCAGGCAGGCCCTTGTACTACATGGTTTTGGTAAACCTGAAGGAAAAAATCAGCAGACAATCTGATAGTGTGTATGGGGCTTAAGAAATCCTTCCTAGGAACTTTATTTACCTTTTATTATTAATTGCACTTTATTGATTCCTTTATTTGAGTTCTATATTCTGTGATGCTCAGATCAACAGCTGACTTTCTTTTGTTCACTTTGTATCTTGATCATATACTGTGAAAAACCTTTTTAGATGTATTTTTACAATATCTTGTTTCTCGTTGTACCATAATTTATACCAAATAAAAAAGTTTGTAAACAAAAAAGAAATCCTTCCTAGGTTATTTAATGGGCATTGTGAGTCATTTACTGTATGTGTAAACTGTGAGATATAAACCGTCCAGCTTCCTCATCAATGTACTTTACAGGTTGCCAAAGAAGGGTCCTGGAGGGGAGGTATATATATCACCATTGTTTAATGGAGATCACAAAAAAGCTGTTTGCAGTACTCCGGGATAAACGCCCAGGCAGGATAAGGGGTTCTGAAGTGATCCTCTAAAGAGTGAAAACTGGTTTGCTGTTTTATCAGGATTGTTAAGTCCTCATATGGTCTCAGATTTCAAGGGCTCAGAGAGATTTTGGGTGAGAAAGAGCCTTCAACCCTGGCTACAGATACTTTAGAACTAAAAATCCATAAAATCCAAAAGGCTGAAAAGGGCAGGAAAGGTGTTACATAAGGTGTTACTTGGAGCAGGACAAACTTTGAGAAAGAGCTATGTGCCGTTTAGCTAATAAAATGCTCCTGAGCTGTGGTGACCTTTTCTCTGGATCAGTAGAGCAGACGAGCACTTCAAAGGAGAAGTACAGCCAAAGCTCATTTGACTGCCTTTCTCCTGTAGATTACAGGAGTGCAGTCCATTCTGCACTACTGTAACACCTTTTTAGCAGATAGCTGGCTGAAGCCCGCTGTTGGCTGACATCAGAGAGGCGGTCCAGGTTTAGGCAAGATCACGACCATACGGTTGGGATCTGCCCACAATCCTGGACCGCCACCCAGCGCATCCTCTCCACAGGCCGCTGAGAGACTGAGCGGGCCTCTCCTGCCCCTCCATAGCCCAGTGCTCCAATGAACGCGGAGGGGGGGGCAGACCTAAGACCGGTGACTGACAGTCACCAGCTCTCTGCTCAGGGAGCACTGAGATCTGAGCGATCAGGGGTGTTTGATCGATCACTCGCTTCTCAGTGTTAGAGCCTGAGGGGGGCAGATGCAGCATTGGACCAATTCTCCATCCACCTAAGTATGATTCTGCAAAAACCCTGAATCCCATACTTCTCTTTAAAATTATGTAGGACAGGTTTATGCTGGCGGTGAGCTAAAACTTTGTTTTTGTACCAGAAATTTATGGACTGCTTTTAATTGTTTCATGCTGAAGAAAAGCTGTTTTCATGTGCCTTTTGGGAAATAAAAACTGTTTGCTTTTACAAACACAGCTGGCTAGTGATGTGGACTCCCCAAATATCACAGTATATACATTCATACTATATGCTTCTATCAAAATAGTGAAAAAAATATATTAAAAGTGTATTTCGTGTACAAAGGGCTGTCTTACGTACCTCACAATTCCATCAGGAATCTGATTTACTGGTGTAGTGCAGTCAGCTTCAACTGGGGAGAGAAATAATAAATCAATTATGTACAAAAGTGTATACATAGGGTAAATATGCTATACATAATCATAATGACCTACAATAAAATCACACATGTGGGGAGAACATATGACTGTTTGCACTGAACCAAAGGCCTAGAGCTGAAAGACCACACTCAGAACGGTTATAGAACAAGTCTCTAGGTCCACAGCACTCTGGTTCCCACCTCTAAAGACTTTAATTAACTGCCTGCTGGTACAGGGAAATGCCTGGGAGGACATACACTTACATGGGCGGAATGAAAACAAGTTCTCAATTCCTGTCTCATATATTTTTTCTCTTGAAAGCTCTGCACCCCCAGTGTTGTAGTTTTTGCTTACTTTTTATTATAAAAGTCTTAAAGTTCCATCTTTTTTCAGCAGGGCTGGACTGGGACAGAAATTTGGCCCTGGACTTCATCCACACCGGCCCACTTACATTTTGAGTGTCCCATCAGCACTCCCTTACATCAGAGTGTCCCATCACCAGCCCCCTTATATCAGAGTGTCCCATCACCAGCCCCCTTATATCAGAGTGTCCCATCACCAGCCCCCTTACATCAGAGTGCCCCACTGAGCCATCGGCCCACCGGGAAACTCCCGGTAGTCCCGATGCCTGTTTTTCAGTGAAAGAATGCTTTCTACCCTCCAATTCCAGAGCTTGGTGATAGCAGAGATGAGTACCAGCCACACCTCTCGTCACAAATGTCTTACATAAAACACAAACGATGGGGCATGTCTGATAAGAAAATATTACAGCATGCACCAGGTCAAACTCTGCTGCCTATAGGACAACACAATCGCATTTATGCACATTGCGCAACTGCTGTAACTGGAAATTAGAGGTAAGACTATGGAAAAGAGGCTGTTAATACAAAAGTCTTTCTGTGGCATCAGTTGGGATTAGCTGTCATCATGACCTATTACGGCTGAGGTAGTTGCAACATACAGTACTCTTATTAAACTGAAGAAACCTCTCATATTTACTATTCCATAGGGAGCTGTCAGACAGACGACTCTGCCAGTAGCGATCCTGCCGCTGGTGATTTGTCTAAAATCGCCAGCAGCAGGATTGCTGAGAGGCTGTCCGTTTGTCCATATGGAATTGCTCTCTCTGTAGCTGATGTGGCCAGATATCACTCTTGTCATTAATGATTCAGCTTTAGCAGCATTTAAAGGCTATGAAGAAAATGATTCCATGGAGGAAAACAGCGGAGAATGGCCATGTGAATTTAGTTGAAAGAATAGGCAAGCGTTGATACTCCTGTAGTATTATAAAATATCACCTTCTGATACTTCTGTCTTCTTTTCAGGTATTTCTTCAATAGCAGTCCTCATAACAAATTTTTTTTCAGCTATGTTTTTTTCTATTATAAATGATCGAACTCCATTGTTAAGAAGACCAGAATGAATTGCTGCCAAGCATGCTGGAGTGTCCTGGTTTTTAAAAATAGGTACAGCATAATATTAAAATTGTCTCTTGACAGATATATTACTATGCAGTCTACTTCCCTTATACTATAATTTATCTGCAACTTACACCAGTATATCCATCTGTGCCCAGCGATTTCCCATTTTCTATGTTGCAATTTTCTGGACATGTCACCCTGTAGAAGAAGAAAACAAAATACTTGTGAAGGCAAGTATTTGGCTATAGATGGAGAGAGATTCAGGACACTGTGCTGCATTGCTCTCTGTGCTCCCAATGGACTTCAGCTGAATAGGTTAACACTACCCTGCCTCCACCCACTAGGGTGGGCTGACAAGTAGAAGGATCTCAAGAGGCATGATGGTTGGCAGCATTGAATCACTGGAGATAAAGTTCAGGAAAGAAAGTTTACTATGACAGTCTATGGACCTGTAGACTACAATTCCCAATGCGAAAATGGTATAATGGGAGAGAGAGTTGTATTTTCTCAAGCTGAATACTGAAGAACTTTCTCTTTGCTGCGAGGACACTGAGGTATGCACATCATTGTTCCTGTGTGCACATTAACCTGCCCCATGCTTAGCTGCTAGAAGAGACTTGGAATATATGGACTGGCCATCTAATTGGCAGCATTATGTACTGCATGCAGACTTTACTGGGTCTATATTCATGTGCACCGCCACAAAGACTGGGCCCCAATGCTAGCTAGCTGAAAACCTAGGGCTAAAGACTTTTGCTTCAACAACAACTATACCTATTGTCCAAAGTAAGAGGCACCATATTTTTGATAAAATAATTAATTGTTTAAAAATAAAATTTCTATAAATTGATTGACAGTTTGATCTATAATGTGTTGCTAATAGTAACTAGTGATGGCCGAACGGTTCGCCCGGCGGTCGTTTCGCGGCGAATTTCCGACTTTCGCCGTCCGCGGGTTCGAACGCCTTTTTCCGTCGTTCGCCCCGGCGGACTTACGTGTTTAATGTATACAAGAACTTTAACCTTTCGTGACACGTTTATCATGTGTTACAGGACAACCAATTGAGACATGACAGCTCATGGACACTTGGACATTCCCCCTAACCTATAAATACACCCGATCCGGTGGCCATTTTACATTCTTTCTTCTGTCACTGTAGGGAAAGGATCCTGTGTGGAGTAGGGACAGAGAAAACGCTAGCTATTTGGTACACAAAAGTTCTTTTCAGGACTGGTATAGGTGTTAGGTCAGCAGCCTGAGTTTCTTTTGTCAGTTTAGATAAAGGGACAGAGCGCTGTATGCTGCTATTTTAGGGACAGCTCAGCCAGATTAGTCTTTCTTCATCATCATCATCATCATCATCATTAGCTGTTACTATCAGGTCCACAAAAGAGCTGTTCCAGCTAATCGTTCCAGCCTACTCTTTTTTGCCAATTTGTATAGGGACAGGCAGGAAGCAGTGTGTCAGGCAGTGAGGATAATTTTAAAGACTTGCTGTTACTATTAGTTCCACAAAGGTTCTTTTCAGGACTGGTATCAGTGGTACGGTAATAGGCTTGTACACGTATAATATTCTTTCTTCCAAATATAGAAAGAATATTATACTTGACTGCTGCCCTTCTGCTGCAGTCTGCTAATCATTCACAACTCACTTGTTCCACAAAGCTCTTTATCAGGACTGGTAACTTGGTCTGTCTAGGGTGCTACGGTACATAGGCTTGGGTGCGGTACAGTCTGCTGTTCTGTAAGGACCGCTATCGGTCCACAATACATAGGGTTGCCGTGCACTACTGCTGACCGCTGCCCTATACTGCAGCAGTCCTTCAGCGGTATAGGGACTGACGCACAGTCTGCTAAACACTAATACACAACCTGCTTGGTCCACAAAAGTTCTTATAAGGACTGGTAACTTGGTATAGGGTGCTACGGTACATAGGCCTGAGTGCAGTACAGTCTGCTGTTCTGTAAGGACCGCTATCGGTCCACAATACATAGGGTTGCCGTGCACTACTGCTGACCGCTGCCCTATACTGCAGCAGTCCTTCATTGGTATAGGGACTGACGTACAGTCTGCTAATCACTAACACACAACCTGCTTGGTCCACAAAAGTTCTTATAAGGACTGGTAACTTGGTATAGGGTGCTACGGTACATAGGCCTGAGTGCAGTACAGTCTGCTGTTCTGTAAGGACCGCTATCGGTCCACAATACATAGGGTTGCCGTGCACTACTGCTGACCGCTGCCCTATACTGCAGCAGTCCTTCATTGGTATAGGGACTGACGTACAGTCTGCTAATCACTAACACACAACCTGCTTGGTCCACAAAAGTTCTTATAAGGACTGGTAACTTGGTATAGGGTGCTACGGTACATAGGCCTGAGTGCGTTACAGTCTGCTGTTCTGTAAGGACCGCTATCGGTCCACAATACATAGGGTTGCCGTGCACTACTGCTGACCGCTGCCCTATACTGCAGCAGTCCTTCAGCGGTATAGGGACTGACGCACAGTCTGCTAAACACTAACACACAACCTGCTTGGTCCACAAAAGTTTTTATAAGGACTGGTAACTTGGTATAGGGTGCTACGGTACATAGGCCTGAGTGCAGTACAGTCTGCTGTTCTGTAAGGACCGCTATCGGTCCACAATACATAGGGTTGCCGTGCACTACTGCTGACCGCTGCCCTATACTGCAGCAGTCCTTCATTGGTATAGGGACTGACGTACAGTCTGCTAATCACTAACACACAACCTGCTTGGTCCACAAAAGTTCTTATAAGGACTGGTAACTTGGTATAGGGTGCTACGGTACATAGGCCTGAGTGCGTTACAGTCTGCTGTTCTGTAAGGACCGCTATCGGTCCACAATACATAGGGTTGCCGTGCACTACTGCTGACCGCTGCCCTATACTGCAGCAGTCCTTCATTGGTATAGGGACTGACGTACAGTCTGCTAATCACTAACACACAACCTGCTTGTTCCACAAAAGTTCTTATAAGGACTGGTAACTTGGTATAGGGTGCTACGGTACATAGGCTTGAGTGCGGTACAGTCTGCTGTTCTGTAAGGACCGCTATCGGTCCACAATAGATAGGGTTGACGTGCACCACTGCTGACCGCTGCCCTATACTGCAGCAGTCCTTCAGCGGTATAGGGACTGACGTACAGTCTGCTAAACACTAATACACAACCTGCTTGGTCCACAAAAGTTCTTATAAGGACTGGTAACTTGGTATAGGGTGCTACGGTACATAGGCTTGAGTGCGGTACAGTCTGCTGTTCTGTAAGGACCGCTATCGGTCCACAATAGATAGGGTTGACGTGCACCACTGCTGACCGCTGCCCTATACTGCAGCAGTCCTTCAGCGGTATAGGGACTGACGTACAGTCTGCTAAACACTAATACACAACCTGCTTGGTCCACAAAAGTTCTTATAAGGACTGGTAACTTGGTATAGGGTGCTACGGTACATAGGCTTGAGTGCGGTACAGTCTGCTGTTCTGTAAGGACCGCTATCGGTCCACAATAGATAGGGTTGACGTGCACCACTGCTGACCGCTGCCCTATACTGCAGCAGTCCTTCAGCGGTATAGGGACTGACGTACAGTCTGCTAAACACTAATACACAACCTGCTTGGTCCACAAAAGTTCTTATAAGGACTGGTAACTTGGTATAGGGTGCTACGGTACATAGGCTTGAGTGCGGTACAGTCTGCTGTTCTGTAAGGACCGCTATCGGTCCACAATAGATAGGGTTGACGTGCACCACTGCTGACCGCTCACCTATACTGCAGCAGTCCTTCAGCGGTATAGGGACTGACGTACAGTCTGCTAATCACTAACACACAACCTGCTTGTTCCACAAAAGTTCTTATAAGGACTGGTAACTTGGTATAGGGTGCTACGGTACATAGGCTTGAGTGCGGTACAGTCTGCTGTTCTGTAAGGACCGCTATCGGTCCACAATAGATAGGGTTGACGTGCACCACTGCTGACCGCTGCCCTATACTGCAGCAGTCCTTCAGCGGTATAGGGACTGACGTACAGTCTGCTAAACACTAATACACAACCTGCTTGGTCCACAAAAGTTCTTATAAGGACTGGTAACTTGGTATAGGGTGCTACGGTACATAGGCTTGAGTGCGGTACAGTCTGCTGTTCTGTAAGGACCGCTATCGGTCCACAATAGATAGGGTTGACGTGCACCACTGCTGACCGCTGCCCTATACTGCAGCAGTCCTTCAGCGGTATAGGGACTGACGTACAGTCTGCTAAACACTAATACACAACCTGCTTGGTCCACAAAAGTTCTTATAAGGACTGGTAACTTGGTATAGGGTGCTACGGTACATAGGCTTGAGTGCGGTACAGTCTGCTGTTCTGTAAGGACCGCTATCGGTCCACAATAGATAGGGTTGACGTGCACCACTGCTGACCGCTCACCTATACTGCAGCAGTCCTTCAGCGGTATAGGGACTAAGAGTTTTGTCACAGGGTCATTTAAAAAATGACATGCAGAGGAAGAGGCAGGCCCTTCCGCAGGGGTGGTAGGGGTAGGGCAGGAGCAACAGGCTTGAGCCAAAGTGGGAAGTTGCAGAAGGTGCGTTCAATTACTTTAAAGGATGCACCAGACTTGGTTGAGTGGCTCGCTCAGCCTTACTCTTCTGCACCCTCCTCATCCTCTCGATCTGCACCCTCTTCTTCACTCTCTGCTATGTGCACCCCCAAAGACACTACCACCAACAACACGACCACCACCACCACCACCACATACCTTCCGCTTGAGTCACTGGAATTATTTTCCGATCCATATCAAGAGGACATTTCTGATGCGCAGCCACTCTTGGTATTGGATCAGGAAGAGGAGGTAGCAACAAGCGCTACTCAGCAGTCTGACGCCAGTACCCAGATCAGCCCAAGGAGGAGGTTGGTCCCCGGTGTTGCTGCCTACTCTACTTATAGCGGTGGGGAAGGTGACGTTGATGATGACGTGTCTAGTGATGTCACGTGGGTGCCCACAAGAGAGGAAGAGGAGGGGAGTTCAGAGGGAGATATGGACCAGCAGATAGGGAGGAGAAGCAGCAATGACTTACATTGCACAGCAGGGACAAAGCAGACTGCAAATGTATCAGGAGCGAGTCATCGACCATGTACGGTCACATCTGGCGCTCCCAGGACACCGGCACATGGCTCCGCAGTGTGGGCTTTTTTTAACGTGTCCGCTGCTGACAATAGCGTTGCCATCTGCAATCTTTGCAGTCAACGCGTTAGTCGCGGTAAGCCCAATACTCACCTAGGGACGACCGCCTTAAGAAGGCACATGAGCAGCCATCACCGAGCCCAGTGGGAGCAACGGAACACACAAAGCCACACTGCAGGCTCTCACCGTCCAGCCTCGTCTTCTACTTCTCCTTCTCCTCTCTCCTCACAATTGTCCTCCACTCCACCTTCCATCACGCCAAGCTCACATTTTTCTGCAAAAAGGCAGGCTTCCGTGGGCCTAATGTTTGAGCGTAAAAAAATGATGACGCCGGATAACCCTCTTGCCCAACGGTTGGCGGCTGGCTTGTCAGAACTCATAGCCCGCCAACTACTGCCATATAAACTGGTGGACTCGGAGGCCTTTCGCAAATTTGTGGCCATTGGAACACCACAATGGAAGGTCCCAGGAAGGAAGTATTTCTCAGAGAAGGGCATCCCAGAGCTATATGGCCATGTTCAGCGGCAAGTGAATGTATCTCTGGCACACAGTGTCGGTGCCAAGATACATCTGACCACAGACACGTGGTCTAGCAAACACGGGCAGGGAAGGTATATCAGTTTTACTGCCCACTGGGTGAACCTTCTGACGGCCGTCAAGCATGTAACCCGTGGCACCCGTGTAGATTTGGTTTTACCGCCACGGATTGCATGCAGGCCTGACTCTTCTTCTCCTCCTCCTACTCCATCCTCCTCCCTCTCCTCCTCAGCTGCCTCCTCCTTTTCCGCTGCTAGCGTCTCTTCCACTGCACCGCCCAAGCTCCCCAGAACCTATTCCACATGCCAGGTGAGACGTTGCCATGCCGTGCTGCGTCTGTTGTGCCTGGAAGCAAAGAGCCACACTGGCCCGGCACTCCTTTCAGCTTTGCGTTCACAGGCAGATGAGTGGCTAACACCGCTCAATTTGACAGTTGGTAAAGTGGTGTGTGACAACGGTGCCAATCTGCTTAGCGCATTGAAACAGGGCAAAATCACGCACGTGCCGTGCATGGCACACGTCTTAAACTTGGTCGTGCAGCGATTCCTTGTCAAATACCCTGGGGTCCAGGACATCTTGCGGCAGGCAAGGAAAATCTCGGCCCATTTCAGAAGATCTTACACGGCCATGGCTCGCCTTGCTGACATTCAGCGGCGACACCATCTGCCGGTCAGACGTCTTATTTGCGATTGCCCGACGCGATGGAACTCAACCTTCTATATGCTTGATAGGCTGCTCCAGCAGAAACGTGCAGTTAACGTCTACCTGTATGAACTCTGCGAAAGAAACGGTTCTGGGGAGCTGGGTTTTTTTTCACCGCGCCAGTGGCTGCTCATGCGCGACACATGCAGACTTCTGCGGCCATTTGAGGAGATCACCAAACTGGTCAGTCGCAGCCATGGCGCCATCAGTGACATGGTACCTTATGCCTTCTTTCTGGAGCGTGCATTGCGTCGTGTCATTGATCAGGCTGTGGAGGAGCAGGAGCGGGAAGATGAGGAAGTCGCAATGCTGGATGAATTCCCAGGGGGGGCTACTCTATCTGAGACAAGTCAACAACAGGAGTCTGATGAGGAGTCAGAGGAGGATGGTGCCGGGGCGGATGAGCAGGAGCAAGAAGAGCATGCTTTAAACCTTTCTGGGATCCCTGTTGTGCGAGGATGGGGAGAGGAGAATGAAGAGGACGACATTATCCTGGATGATGAGCAGGAGCCAGGCCACCACACCGCTTCCACTTTAGTGCAAATGGGGGCCTTCATGCTCCAGTGTTTTAATAGGGACCCCCGTATAAAAAGCATGAGGGTCAAGGACCAGTACTGGGTGGCAACGTACTTAGACCCCCGGTACAAACACAAAATGGCGGAAATGTTACCGCCGTCGCAGAGGGCTGTCAGAATGCAGCACTTCCAGGCCTTGCTTCGAGAAATGCTGCATTCTGCTTTTGCGTGCGCTGGCAGAGGAGCAATTCCCACTCCCAGAGAAGGATTTGCGGGTACCAATCCAACAGCGCCTGCAAGAAGAGGCCGGTTTGAAGATGTGTTGGTGACTTCGGATATGAGGTCATTCTTTCAGCCGACCCATCGACAGGTGTCATCCGGATCCAGCATCAGGGAACGCCTAGACCGTCAGGTGTCCGACTACATTGGGTTAACGGCCGATGTGGACGCTCTGAGGAGTGATGAACCCCTAGACTACTGGGTGGGCAGGCTTGACCTCTGGCCAGAGCTTGCCCAATTTGCAATCGAACTGTTGGCTTGCCCCTCATCCAGTGTCCTGTCCGAAAGGACGTTCAGCGCAGCAGGGGGGATTGTGACCGATAAGCGTACTCGCCTAGCTCACCACAGTGTTAACTACCTCACATTTCTAAAAATGAATGAGGCATGGATCTCGGAGGAATTCAACACATGTGATCAGTAGACCATGTATATGTCTATAAACAATTTTTGGAATCAAGCACACAGACCTTCTTAATTCATTTGGCTCACTTCCCTGACCCAAAAAAGCACACCGTACTATATGCCCCTACCCTCCTCTTTGAAGAGGTTGAGCGGTGTCATATTTCTACTGGGGCTGCTTATTATGAGGGGTTCCCACCATCCCTGTGCTGTGCTGACTTCCTCCTGGGTGTTCTTATTATGAGGGGCTCCCACCATCCCTGTGCTGTGCTGACTTCCTCCTGGGGGTTCTTATTATGAGGGGATCACACCATCCCTGTGCTGTGCTGACTTCCTCCTGGGGCTGCTTACGGTGCTGCTGTCAGCGCTGTATGTCACGGAGCTGCTGTCAGCGCTGTATGTCACGGAGCTGCTGTCAGCGCTGTATGTCACGGAGCTGCTGTCAGCGCTGTATGTCACGGAGCTGCTGTCAGCGCTGTATGTCACGGAGCTGCTGTCAGCGCTGTATGTCACGGAGCTGCTGTCAGCGCTGTATGTCACGGAGCTGCTGTCAGCGCTGTATGTCACGGAGCTGCTGTCAGCGCTGTATGTCACGGAGCTGCTGTCAGCGCTGTATGTCACGGTGCTGCTGTCAGCGCTGTATGTCACGGAGCTGCTGTCAGCGCTGTATGTCACGGAGCTGCTGTCAGCGCTGTATGTCACGGAGCTGCTGTCAGCGCTGTATGTCACGGAGCTGCTGTCAGCGCTGTATGTCACGGAGCTGCTGTCAGCGCTGTATGTCACGGTGCTGCTGTCAGCGCTGTATGTCACGGAGCTGCTGTCAGCGCTGTATGTCACGGAGCTGCTGTCAGCGCTGTATGTCACGGAGCTGCTGTCAGCGCTGTATGTCACGGAGCTGCTGTCAGCGCTGTATGTCACGGAGCTGCTGTCAGCGCTGTATGTCACGGTGCTGATGTCAGTGCTCTGTATTACGGTGCTGCTGTCAGTGCTCTGTATCTCCTGCACCCTCTTGTTTGCCTACCCTGGTCCCTGACCTTCCCTCTCCTCCATTGCCTTCATTAGCTCCATAGTCCTGAATTGTCAGAACAATTTCCCAAATAAAAAAAAAATGCTTGTAGTTATCGATCCCAAATTCACCTCATACATGTATTATGCTATTGTCCAGGTGGTGGGACTACGTGCTACCCCCTAATAATTACCCCGTGGCCGCAAATTCGACCTAAAGGTTTGCGAAATTCGCCTCCCATTGAAGTCAATGGAGCCCGCGGCGAACGGTCGTTTTCGCGAACGTTTGTGTCCGTTCGCGTTTCGCGTTCGCGAAACGTCCCGTCGGAAGTTCGTCCATCACTAATAGTAACCTCTTTTAGCCTGGTTCTATTGGGCTAATTCCTTGCCTGTTTACCTCTTTGGAGTGTCTTAAATGTCATTCATATAGAGTGCACTCTAAAGTGGATATAGCCTTCTGTTTACAGAGGATTTATTATTGTTTATCATTGTTGTTACTGTTTTCTAATGCCTTTACTTTACTTTACTTTTATTGTGGATTACTAGATTTACTCTAATTTTGCTAGTTGAATGTTGCTATAGCCTAGTGAACAAATTGTCTAGTGAACTATGATTGACCTAATCCATTACTTACTAATTTATGTGCATATTGCTATTTACTGCAACCTGTGGCAATATATTGGATTGATTTACCTCAAACCAATCTGATGTTTGCTTTTTGATACTGAACCTTAGTTGTGTATAGGGTATCTATATTTGTGTTCTCAGTAGCAGTGCAGTATCCATTTGCTTAACCCTATGAGTCAACACAGACGAACAGATAACTCAATTAACAAAGCGACTCTTGTGGGGGTAGTGCTACACTGGGGTCTCATGCAGAAACATATCAAGTTCATGTAGGAGTGCTCCATTGCCTACTGCCAGAATTGTGGCTGCTCATACAGCACTATATTACCAGCTGAACTAGACAGACATAGACATAGACAATACAAAATTTGGACTTGGAAATTAGGATTCACCATGCTATCTGTATGTGTGCAAGATTTACTAATGCTAATTTTTGCATATTCTGTTCTACAACTCTCTCTCCCAAGAAGTTATCACCAAAAAAAATATTAAAAATATTAAAGTGATTGGTGCCCAATTTTTTCACCCCACTATACCCCAATGATCCTGCCCTGTTAGTGGATGTTCTCAAGCATTCTGAGAAAGTAACACAACTTGGGCATTCATGGATGTAATCATGCTAAGCTCCTTGGGGGGTCATTTTGCACACTAACCCTATAAGGAGCAATGCTACAAATGTACTTAATATGTTTATCTTTATTTTGTCCAGCCCTACATTTTACCTGCTAATCTAACTTTTACCACTTTATTTCAAGTTAATATTTAACCCTAAAATGTACTGTGCTCCCTGTAGCTTGTGTGCATTATAACTTTAATGTTTGGCCTCTCTCCAGCATGTATACTCACTAATCTTTCACCTTGTGCTACTCCATTTGCTCCTGAGAGTGAAAATAAATACCCAGTACTCCTGGATATAGGAGGTCATATGGCTTAATTCCCTTTCTCATTTGATAGCGCTGATGATTGGCAACTGAATATATAGTACTTTATTTTTTGGATTACTTGTCTCCATGTTTGTGGAGCTGTTCTATGATATTATTTAGATGAGGATCTTTCACATTTAGATACCTACCCCTCAGAAGGGAAGAAGCCTTAGACCCCTTTCACACGGGGGTGTTTTTCAGGCGTTTTTCAGGCGTTTTCAGGCGCTTTAGCGTTAAAAAAAACGCATGTAAAGCGCTTGAAAGAAGCCTCATCTGCAATCCCAATGTGAAAGCCCGAGTGCTTTAAGAGCCCTTTCACAATGCCAGCGCCCGAAAAAAACGCTTGTAAAGCGCCGTTTAAACTAGCAGCGCTTTACCAGCGTTTTTTGAGCACTAGTGGGGAGCTTTTAACCCCTGCTAGTGGCCAAATAAAGGATTAAAGTGCCCTCAAAGCGCTGCTGCCAAAAGCGCTTTGCAGGCACTTCCCACTGATTTCAATGGGAAGGGGCGCTTTAGGAGCGGTGTATTCACCACTCCAAAAGCGCTGCAAAGAAGCTGCTTGCAGGACTTTTTTTGACGTCCTGCCAGCGCAGCGCCTCAGTGTGAAAGCACTCGGGCTTTCACATTGGGATTGCAGGTGAGGCTTCTTTCAGGCGCTTTACAGTCGCTTTTTTAAAGCTAAAGTGCCTGAAAAATGCCTGAAAAATGGCCGAGTGTGAAAGGGGTCTTAAGCAGGCCATAGACAGAGAGACAGTTCGAATCTCGGCTGTTTCAGCAGGGGCCAGCCAAGATTCAAACCATGTATGGGCAGGCTGATTGTACTCAAGTTGTTTGATCGATCAACTTGGGTACAACCAGCCTGTTAGAGTTTTCATTATTGCCACTAACAGTAACAACCTCCACCCGGAAGAACACAATATCTCCATGGGAGGGATTTCCCCATCAACACTGACTGTGTTCATAGGGCAATTGAGCGATTTTCTTGGGTTTCAGGAAGAAAATTACACCATCTATGGCAGGCTTTAGAGTCTATATCACCTAAAATGTAGCTCCTATTGCAAGGGATGCTTGACGTTTGACTTGTTACTCTTGGTGTAAACATCGGAGAAGAGTTTAGAATCGATCAAACAAGTGTGTCATGGAGGCTGCCACCCTCTCTATCTGAAAATATTAGGTGCTTGGCTACATGCTGACCCACTGGCTTCATTATTTTGATTAACTGATGTGGAGCAATTGCACATTTTTGATTTTTACTTCTGAGCTATAGACAGGAACAGGCTTAGCGACTCAGGCACTGTTAAATATCAAAGGATCAGGATGACAGCCAGGCATCCAACATTTTCAGAAGATGGTTAGCAATGGTTCATGTGCCTTTACATGCACATGAACTTTATTGGCACCCTGGTCTTAGTCCATAGGGTTCAATATTGCGTTGGCCCACCCTTTACAGCTATAACAGCTTCCATTCTTCTGGGGAGGCTGGCCAACTCAAAAATTAACCCTGCGGACTAAGACTGGGATGCCATTAAAGTTCATGTGTGTGTGTGTAAAGGTATAATTACTCAGTACTTCTGGATATAAGAGGTCTTGTGGCTCATTTCCTTACTCTCATTTGACAGCACTGGTGATTGGCAATGGATATACTGTAATATTTTGGTTACTTGTCTCCATTTTTGTGGGGCTATTCAGTGAGATTATTTAGATGAGAATTTTTTCACATTCTGCTATCCTTCAGAAGGGAAGGAGCCTAAAGCCTAGAACACATGGGCCCCGAATGTAGAGTGGCATCAGCTGGTTCAATAAAAACCGGCCAAAATTCAGGCCGGTGTGTACTGCAGACGATCTGACAGATCAGAACGGGCATGACCAAAGAAGGTCTGCTGACCGGCTCCCACTCAGCGGGGGGGGGGGTCCCCCTGTCAGAACACAATAGCAAAGCAGGGGAGGTTGCTGTACTAACATCAGGTTGTTAGCACAGCAGATCCTTCTGCGCTGTCAGTTTTTTTTTCATTCGGCCCTGCTAGGTTGAGCAAGAAAAACCTAGTAACGTGTATAAGGCTTTAGACACTATATCAGCAAAAATACAGCTATTATTGTCTGACTTGTCCATCTCAGTGTAGACATCGGAGAAAAGTTTGGAATCAAACAAGTTTGTCATGGAGGCTGCCACTACCACCCTCTCTTTCTGTGAATGTTTGTTGCTTGACTTCCGGTTCACTGATGTGGAATACTTGCAAAGACAAAGATTTCCAACTTTTCATCCAGGATCTTCAGAAGAAGGTAAGAAATGCCTGGCAGCCTCCATAGATTTTTTTTTTTTGATATAGGGTATATAAGGTTTTATATAGAGTTTTTTTATATGAGGTAATATGATATTTTTACCTTA
The DNA here is from genome assembly GCF_037356315.1 of Lithobates pipiens. Lineage (NCBI taxonomy): Eukaryota > Metazoa > Chordata > Amphibia > Anura > Ranidae > Lithobates > Lithobates pipiens. The sequence goes on along the minus strand of NW_027507785.1, from coordinate 264,523,544 downwards.
AAAAATGTCTCCCCAAACCAATGGGGATTTGAAGCCATTTACTGTATGTGCAAATTAGGAGATATAAACCCTCCGACCTCCTTATAAATGTAACATACTTTCATACTACATGCTTCAATCAATATAGTGATAGAAATGTATAAATCTATGCATAAGAATAATAATAATAATAATAATAAATGTATTTCCTTCACAGAGGGCTGTCTTACGTACTTCACAATTCCTTCAGGAATCTGATTTACTGTTGTAGTGCAGTCAGCTTCAACTGGAGGAGAGAACAAATAAATTGGTTAAGAACAGAGGTGTATACATAAGGATAAATATGCTATACATAGTCATAATGACCAAGAATAACATCCCAAATGTATGGAGAGTGCATATGACTATGAAATGATTATAGGTGAAGTCTCTGGCTGGGTTCACACCATTGCGAATTGGATCTGGGTTCCCCAGATCCAATTTGCAATAGCAGGAGATTTTGACCAGCTCTCTGTGGAGCCAGTTTACATATCTCCGCTGTGGCTCCGATGTATTTTGCACAAAAACGCTGTGCACCTTTTGGTCCTTTTCAGGTCCGAAATCAGCCCAAAATTTGGGCTGAAATCAAACCTGATACGGTGAACCAGCACGCACCGGATACGGATGTAGCCATGGTGTGAACCCAGCATCCATGTCCCCCACAGCACTTTGGTGCCCACCTGTGAGGACTTTAATTACCTTCTTACTGGTTCAAAACTGCCTAAAACAACAGGTTAAATTGAAATTCTAATCGTATCCCTTTTTTTCTCTAAAGTGCAGTTCCCCCAATTGTTATTTTAGTGAGTACCAACCATACCCTTCATCACAAGTGTCCTCATACAGAACACAAAAGAGGGGGTATATCTGAGAAGGTAAAGCCCCATACACACTATCAGATTTTCTTCAGATTTTTGTCTTCAGATTTACCAAAACAAGGGCCTGCCTGATTGCATACAAATTGAAACTCCTAAGGTTTGACCTCATATTATATGGTTTTGGTAAATTTGAAGGAAAAAAATCAGCAGAAAATCTGATGTGTATGGGGCTAGGAAAAACTCTGTTGCCTAAAGGACTGCCCAACTTCATTTAGACACATGGTGCAACTCCCGTAACTGGAAATTAGAGGTAAGACTATGTAAAAGGAGTCTGTCAGACAATCCGATCGTGTGTGGGCTAGTCCGACCGTTTTTCACAAAAAAATCAGCCGGACCTAGAAATAGAACATGTTTCAAATCTATCCGACGGACTCAATTCCGACTGACTAAAATCAGGAAAACCATTCGTCTGTATGCTAGTCCGACGGACCAAATATGACGCAAGGGAAGCTATTAGCTACTGGCTATTGAACTTCCTTGTTTAGTCCCGTATACATCATCACGTTCAAAATGACCCCCACTTTCCTTTTCTGAGGCACCCGGGATTGGCGTGTGGGCAGACACAGTGGGGTGGGCGGAAGGAAGAAGTGAAAATTGAGCCCTCTCTCCTTTCTGTTAGTGCTGCTTTTGGGCAGTGTGAAAGAGTGTGTAACAGACACTCTCAGCTTGGACAACTGCAGTCAGCAACCCTGCTGGAAAGCCATAGTCCAGTCTGAATAACGTGTCTGGGTTTCAGGCAGTTTGAAACCCGAACACATGATTCCAAACCTGAACTGTCCGGGTGAATCCCGGACAGGTGGAAACCCAAATTGATATCCCTGTAAGGTTATAGAATATCACCTTCTGATTGTTCTGTCGTCTTTTCAGCTATTTCTTCAATAGCTTTCTTCATTAAAAAAGTCCCTTCAGCTATGTTTTTTTCTATCATAAAAGAGCCTTTTTGAAGAATGCCAGACTGAGTTGCTGCCACGCAAACTGGAGTTACCTGGTTTGTAAAAATAATGAAACATATTAGTATTACATTTTATGACTGATGTTTTGGTAATTTTAGGTGTTTTTGCTTTTATGATTGCAACTTACACCAGTAAATCCATTTGTGCCCACGTCTGCTTGTGCTGTGCACTGCTCCAAACAGTTCACTCTGTAGAGGAAGAAAAATATTACTGGGTCTCATGCAGGAACATATCACCCAATGGGTTTTATGTAGGTCAGGGGCAGGCAACTCTAAAGAGGTGGAGTCAAAGATCACCAAGCACAGGGGCAGCTCCTCACACCTGATCTAAACCTCTAATTGCCGTACTACCATGTCACAGTCACATGCATTGCACAGCTATCATGGGTTTAAATCCGGTGGGGAGGAAGCAACACAATGCTGCCTGCTTTAACCCCTTGCTTGCTGTGCTGCACAAGGTTGCAGGGCACTTGCAGAGTGGCCTCATTCACTTGATTGGGTCATGCTTGCCAGGTGCTACACCCACCAACCATGACAGGTCGTATAACTTCTGCTGCAGCTGGGACATGTGTACACCTCGGGCCACTGCAGCTAAAGGAGGTATGGTTGGGGTAGGAGTGATAAAAATATTTCTTCACTATGGGGTTTTACCACCCCCCAAACTGCAAATGTAAATGAACCCTTACTGTTCTGAGCCCCCTATAAGGTAACTTTTGCACTGATGTGCTGTGGTTTACCTGCACCACTTTTTTTATCTTTTTTTATCACTATCTGTATGGCTGAAATCGCATTGCACAGACTGCAGTGCGAATCACATGCGATATCGCTGAATGCACCTATGTGAACTAAAGGTAGGAGCTTGCAGAGCTCTTAGCTTGAGGCTGAACCATAGGAAGAAAAAATATTTTGGGATATTTGCTATGTACCAGTAAATCACTTCTAATGATGTGCTTACCATGTCTTATGACTTGCTGCATTAGTTAAAACTGTTAGCTACATTTAGCCCTGACAAAATCAATACGGTGCTGAATTTCTGCCACTGAGACTTCCGGATCCCATACAGTGCAGCATACAGAGAAGGCTACGTGGGTTGATCGTAAATAATAAATAAGTGGACCCCTACTCTACCTGTGTTTAATAGGTAAACTCTAATCAACAGTGCAAGAACAACGCAACAACAATAATCAACAATGCAATAACAGTGCAAACAATAAACTGCAGAAAAGGGCCCAGTTCACACTGATGCAACAATCATTACAACTTTGGAATACTTGTCGCATCAAAAATCGTACCCCAGTTGGACCCCATTCTGTGGTATGGAAATATTCTAATCAGTGAGACTTGAGTCGCTTCAACGTATAGAAAGTTTCCTACACTACTTTTGTTATGACTTGCATTGACTTCTGTTAAAGATACTACTAGTCGTGCCAAAGTCACGCTGGGGTCCAACTTCAAAGTCGCGTGACTTTGAAGTCACAGGCAATGTGAACTCGGGCTAATACACAAAGTATAAAGTATATAGTTGCTGTAACCCCAAATGTGTTCCCACTGTGAATAGATACTATATTAAAAGTGGTGTTGTGCAGCCGCTCATAACTACTAAAATAAATACATGCGTATATCCATTGGTGTCATAAAAAATCATACACACAAACATACAATAAAACAATGTCTGTATCAATATCCGTTGTCTGTGCTAGATGTGCAATGAGCAGTAGCGGCTGTTTCTTTTGGCTCCATTTTTTTGGGGGGGCAAACAACCCCCCCACCAGGTCCGCACTTACCCCATCCAGGTTACAGCTTCCCCAGCTTCTCCTCTCGACCCGCTTCCTGTCCTAATTGGCTGGCAGTAGAAGCCAGAAGACAATAGCGAATATTGATTTGTTAATATCACAAGTGGGTGGGCTTAGGGCGCAGTTTTCTTTTACCTGAGTCCAAGCATTTTTAAGCCAATTAGAGCCTCAGGCTCTAATCATGTGCTTAAAAATAAAAAAAACTTGTAGAAATCTATCCGTCCGGCACCCCACAAGGAGATTAGGGGGGGCATCACCCCTGTACCCCTTATGGATTGGCTGCTACTGGCAATGGGTAATAATAGTCCAAATAATTGTGATAAATGGGTACTTCAGTGATATGGTCAAAGTCCCACACCTCAAGGTTTAAAATCTGTGCTAATAATCCACACTCAATGTGTCACCTCAGTGCTCACAGAATTCTCACCTTAGTATATAGCTTTATACGCCAAATGGTAAATCAAGGCTGGTGTCCAGGTCTCTATCACACTCCAGAGGCTCTAGATGTTATCACAGATGTAGCTAATAAAATGAGGTACTGGTCCATTAAGGCGCCAGTTGCCTCATGTGCTTGCCAGCATGTCAGGATAAAACATATGAAGTTCCTCCCATTGTCTAATATTTTAAAATGCCATGTTTTACCTAAATAAAATAATGCTTACATTAAACAAACTTTAAAAATGCCAGTCAGGACATACAGGACATATGGACATAATAACCTCTCACATCACTTCCTGCCTCAGAGACGCCCTGCGTGTTACGTCCACCAAGTGACTTCTTCAGGAGACCCGGATTGGCAGTCTGTAAAGGCTGTTGTGCATTTCAAGCATCCCAGTGTCCTTGTGCCTTGGTTTGTCTTGTGTACCTTTACCAGCTTTCCGAAAGCTACATCTTTGATGACATCTAGAGCATCTGGAATGTAAAAGAGACCTGGACACCAGCCCTGACTTACCATTTGCCGTATATAGCTATATACTAATGTGAGAGTTCTGTGAGCACTGAGGTGACACATGGAGTTTGGATTATTAGCACACTTTTTACACTTTGACCATATCACTGAAATACCCATTTATTACTATTGTTTGGACTACTATTACTCATTGCACAGACTGTTTTATTGTATGTTTGTGTCTGTGATTTTTTATACGACACCAATGGGTATATTAATGTATTTATTTTGGTACTTTTAATATAGTATCTATGTAGGTTGCTCACATTCCACCTCATTCATAAAATGTCTTGTTTTCTTTTCACAGAATACAAGGCATTCTGTGGTTGGATGTGGAGATCATGATGTTCATCTGCTCATCCAATTGCAGAATGCTTTGTATTCTGTGGAAAGATTTCAATGCATTTTATGAATGTTGAAAGTTTTTGTACACTAAAGGGTCGGGCCCCTTTTTTATGCAGTGTATTTCCTTAAGATGTGTATTACTGAAATGCATCTTAATACATGCATCAGTATACTACAATGTAATTTATTCAAGGTCATTGTTGCTTTCTAGTCATAGTGCCTTGGGGTGCCATCATTTTGGAATGACACTCAAATCCACTCTAAGGCAACGCAGCTCCATGCACATGTGTTGTAGTACACTACAATGCACAGTAATGCACTGCTGTGTGTTATGGTGCATTGCATCTGAACAAATGCTGCATGCCTGTTTTTTTGTTTTATTCGTTGGCAGCTCATTCAAAATGAATGGGGTTCCTCGAAGAAAAGCACTTTAACACGTGACACAACATGGGCGAATGCAATACACCAGAATGGCAACGTGTAAATGGGCCCTAAAGCTTAACCCCTTGGAGCCTAAGGGTAAAACAAATCTAAATGCCTAAGCACAATTTTGCAACTTTGACATGTGTTAGTAAAACTTTACATATCATCAACTACTTTATGCATCCAGGTGGATTATACTGCGTTTTTTTCAGGACAAAGTAGGGTTTCATTTGTTGGTAAATGGTAATGGATAGTAAAAAAAAAAAAAAAAAAAGAAATTAAATTTAGCTGTATATTTCTTACTACTACCATAATCTACCACCAAAGAACAACACAAATTAAATTCTCCTGCTCCTGACTATTGCAGCGATACCAAATGTGTGTATGTTAGTTGTTGTTTGTATACATAGTACAGCCCAGAATCAATAGTGCGCATTTTCCTTTTTTGTAAACGACAGTTATAAAATTGACAGCAGAGAGGGATAGAAATTAAAAAACTTATTTTTATCTACATGCTTATTTTAATATAATGCAAGAAATGTTTTGAAAATCAACATCTGCATGTTCTTTACAGAAAGCTGTCTTACGTACTTCACAATTCCTTCAGGAATCTCATTTACTGTTGTAATACAGTCAGCTTCAACTGGAGGAGAGAAATAGAAAATAAGTTATGTAGATAAGTCTATACATAAAGGCAGATATGTCATTTAAAACTGGAATTCTGGGTTCTCCTGCATCTCCAGCATTGTCTAATCCCACAGAATTGTTTATGCAAATACCAACTTTCTGAAAGTGAGCGTTTGCTTAGAATTATAAATAGATTGCACATCTCCACCTGACAACACAAAGCTTTAAAGGAGAAGTCCAGTCTGAGCTCATTTGGCTGTACTTCTCCTATGGGTCCCAGGAGTGCAATTTGTTCTGCACTCCTGTGGCCCGGTTTCAGTGGAGAGCAGTCTTGGGTCCGCTCTCTGCTGATGTCACCAAGATCAGTCCAGGCACCGTGTCATCCCGACTCTGGAAGTCTGGATCCACCAGGTGCCTGAACTGATCCACGCTCCAGTGAGCGTGCAGGAGCAGAGCAGGAGAGCTGCTGACTGATAAGCAGCAGCTCTCCACTCTGGGAGGGGAGAGAATCGAGCCATCGGCGGTGTTCGATCGCTCGGTTCTCAGTGAAGAGAACAGATGCAGAATCCACCTAGATAAGTATGATTATGGGATAAAAAAAATAAAATTACATTCTTCTCTTTTAAGCATTTCTTAATGTCATAGAAACACTGTGAAGTTTTAAACTTTTAAGAAAAAAGACATCCTGATTTTACTAGTAAATACATGTGCAAGTGTGGGGGGGGGGGGGGGGGGGATTTACTAAAACTGGAGAGAGCAAAATCTGGTGCTGCTGTGCATGGCAGCCGTTCAGCTTCAAACTTCCGTTTGTTCAATTAAGCTTTAAAGTAGTTGTAAACCCTTACAACACACTTTGACCTACAGGTACGCCTAGATTAAGGCTTACCTATAGGTCCAAGAAATATCTCCTAAACCTACACGGTTTAGGAGATATTTGCCGAAAGACAGGCACCGCTGTCTACGGCGCATGCGCCGTAGACAGCGGCGCGCAAGCGCACCACGGTCAACGACGATATGCTGCGAGTGGCGGCTCCCGTGCGCATGCGCGGGAGTGACGTCATCGCGGCTTCGCCGAATGACAGCGGCGGAGCAGCGAGACCCACCGAGAAGATGGATGCGCCGGACTACAGGGGACTGCGGTGACTTCGCTGGCTCCTGTGTCAGGTAAGTGACACATAATGGACTACTATGCGATGTATAGTAGTCCATTATGCTTTACCTTTGCAGGGAATGAAAGAGGAAGTAAACCCATCAGGGTTTACTTCCTCTTTAACAAAAAAAAACGAATTGGTTTCTATACAGACCTGCACCAGATTTTGCACTTTCCATTTCTAGTAAATCAATCCTGCAATGTCTTAGAAGTTACTATGTCTGCTTTGGATCACTAAGGTCATTGGTTTGAAACTGTAATAAAAGTTAGTGATTGCAACTAGTTTTAGAGTGGTGGTAATAATAGAGTTTTTTTTATGTTTTTGATTTTTTCAAGAAACATAGATTTAAAACAATGGAGAACATGTAGCTCAACCAACATGGCAGTTTAAAGGTAAAACATACCGAAATAGAGTCATTTATATAAGTACAAGGCACTTATTTAAGTAAACAAGATCAGTATTATGATTGCATTACAAAGAGGCAAAGAAAGGCATGGAATGGATGCTTGGGCGTCCTGGAACCTATTCCTCTGATCAGGTGGGAAATTGCTCAATGCCTAGATTGAGTAGGGCTAATGCTGAGTTCATAGGGGTGATAATGCTTGTCACCTCCAAGTGTCGGTTTTCCACCAGAAACTGCAAATTCTATCACATGCCCAAATATATGCATAAGGGTTCCAGAGTCAGCACAGCCCCGCCAGCATAGTGGAGAGCTTGTTTCATACATTTTTGCCAGTCTATAGAGGGTGAAGTACCAGCAATGAAAGAGTTTCAGTGCCAGTTCCCAGTAGTTTACACAGTGTGTAATAGTGTAGGTACATTTTATAGCTTGGGCCTACTGGGCATCAGAGAAGGAAGATTTCAGATCTGCTTCCCATTTGAGCATTGAGTTTGTTTTATGAAAGGTCCTCTTATCATGTAGTAAATCATTAAGTAGAGATGTGCCTTCTTTTAATTAAGGGGGTTAGCGTAATTTTTTTTATGTTTTGAAGGGGTGGCTGACCTCTTTCCACTGCAGCTTTAGAGCAGTCTCTGCCACAGTTTATATAAATTCTTTATTTATATTGAGAAAGAATACAATGCAAGTTTATAGCAACTATTTGGGCATTCAGTGCAATACTGCTTTAAAGTGATATTAAAGGTACAATTCATTTTTCAAAATTCAAAAGAAAAAACAAAAACTAATAATAAATAACTAATAAATTATATTTATTGGAATTTCCTTTCAAATTTGGCTGTTAGTGAATGTAAAGAATATGAATTTATCCAAAGTTGCGATTTATCCGAAATAATGAATGCCACAGCTAAACAAATGGAAAGGAACAAATAAATAATAATAATAAAACATTTGTATTATTATTATTGTTATTCATTATTATTAATACGTTCCATTCATTTAGATATGGCAATTACATTCATATTTGTTACGTTTACTAACAGTCAAATTTGAAAGGAAATTCCAATACCTATAATTTAATAGTTAGTAATAGTTAAATTATTATTATTTAGTTATTATTTCAGATTTTTGAATTTTCAGGTTTTCGGAATTTCGAATTTATGAATTTACGAATTTTCGAAATATTCTAATTTACGAATTTTCGAAATATTCTAATTTACGAATTTTCAAAAAAATTCATTATACGGCTTTTTGTAAATTCAGATTTTTCCAAATGAACAATTTTGTCAAAATTTATTAAAAAACAAACTCCGAACGAAATGAATTCCACATGTCTACTGTTTACGGCTGCTAGGCTAACTCTGATGTGACTAGGTTGTAGTGAAACTGTATTGAAGTTAGACCGGTAAGAGGTCTTTGTTTCTGGTAAGAGGCACTGGACTTGAGTGTTAAATACACTAGTGGAGCAATTTCACAATATTGTACATAATTCTATCACTCAAATTTATTTTTTTGACTTACAAGTTTCAGAAATTGCTGGGACTATTAATTCTTCGCTTACAGTGTTTGGTGTTGTTTCATTGATTTTAATATTAATTATTGAATTATTTATTATATTTGTTTATTTATGAAGTATGTGAAAGCATTTTGCACTTTATTTGACCGCGCAACACATTTTCCGTTTTAATTTGTCATTTATATTCTTATGTGCAGGGCTTTTTTTCAGCAGGAACCAGGGGGAACTCAGTTCCATCACCTCTGGCTCAGGTCTTCTGTTCCCTGCTCACCACTACCACTTAGTAACACTGAAGTCCAGCTTCTGCGTTTACAAGTGATAGTTTATCTCCCAGTAGCTCTCACAGGTCAAGTTTCTTGCGCAGATCCCAGTGAGTGCCGGACAGGGACAAGGGAGATACAGAACAAGTACCCAGGGTTCAGTGCAGTCATGGGCAGGAGAGGGTGCCTGGTAGGCTGCACCCTCTGTGGTCTCCATTTTTTCCCTGGTGACCAGTTGTTGATGTTCCTACTGCATGATCTCCCTTGCAAGTGACTATAGTATAGTATAGTATGCTGGGAGGTACTACAGCCGAATAGGTGTTTCAGCTTAATATTGCAACAAAAGTAAGACATATGACAGATGGTGGAGCTTTTAAGGAGGGGGGAGAAGATGAGGGCAGTGGAGGGAGGGGGTTGTATGCAGAGGGAAGAGCTACTATTTGATGCCATTTGGCAGGTATGTGTGTGTGGCAGGGATGGTTGAGTTCCTGCACCTATTCTCTGAGAAGAAAAGCCCTGCTTATGTGGACTATAGTGAGTGCAGCTGTATTCAACTGATTGAGGCCATTTTTTTAGGAAGATTTAGATACACTGAGCCCAGGTTTAGGTTTTCTTGAATCTTCGTTATTTAAAAAAATAAAATCATAAGGTTGTGTTCATTTTCTCAGAAGACCTAGGGCATTAGTGTTCCGTGAACATGCTTAGCATTACCTAGAACCCCTACATAGAAACATGTGATTCCAGTTTTTTGTTTTTGTTTTTTATTGTAAAGTTTTTTGTTTGTTGAAGTGGAAATTTAGGATTAAACTGTAATGGTGCTGATGTCAGTAGATCAGGACCACAAATTAAGACCCTCAGTTGATTTTTAGAAGCCCCCCCAATTACTAGTACTACAGCTGTTCTGGTAAACTGAAAGACCTTTTTGTAGTCTGGGAACAATAGCAAACTGATATTTTGGATTTCAACTTCAAAAACATGACCTAATTCTGGTCTGAATTGCTTGTGAAAATATGTCACTGAGTAAAAACACATTTTTGTCCTACGGATACTAAACGTCAGACAGTGTAAATCTCATAATTTATTTCTTTTTCACAATATTACCTGTCAATATAAAATCCTTATGTGGTGGTGTGACGACAAAGGAAGCATACCAGGGACCATGTCCAAGAGAACTGATTTGGTTCCTTGTTGTCCCATGGTATTCATGTAGCCCTGATGTCTTCTTAAAACATGCTGCTCCCCCACGTTCTGTAATAATTCCTGAATGTAATGCAGCTCCACAGATTGAAGATTTCTAATAAAAACATTTATTTTTTATAAACATTATGACCATTTTTTTTTTACTGTGACAAATGGAATATATGATATGTGTAATCTTACATCAGTATAGATGTCTGATCCATGAACCTTTTCCTTTGAACAGTTTGATGGACACACAACTCTGTAAGAACATATACTTATTACTTCTACAAAATAACGATATACATGGCCTAATGTGTCATAGAATCAGTACCAAGTACTGGAGTTATTTCTCCACAGCAACCAGTAAGAATTTTACTTTTCATAAAAAAAACAAAAAAACATGAAAGAAAAAAAAGAAAAAAAAAAAAAAGAAAATCTGATTGTGCTAAATTCTGGGGAAGCCAATATTGTAACAACATTTAAACACATCATTATGCTGTTATGCTTACATTGTTTGGGATGCAATCATATGGCTGCCAGGTGTGGAACACGAAACAGTCACTGGAAGATAAAAGTGATAGTTTGTAATGCGTGGTTTAAATTTTGTTTGTTTGTTTTAATTTAAAAAAAAACACACACACACATATATATAAATATCTCAAGCTTTGGACATCTCACAGAGCACTGTTCAATCCATCATCTGAAAATGGAAAGAGCTTGGCACAACTGCAAACCTACCAAGACATGGACATCCACCTAAACTGACAAGCTGGGAAAAGAGAGCATTCATCAGAGAAGGAGCCAAGTAGCCCATGGTAACTCTGGAGGAGCTGCAGAGATCCACAGCTTAGGTGGGAGAATTTGTCCACAGCAGCTGGTCAGAGTTCATGGGAAGATGGATGGAGCCAAATACAGGGCAATCTTGGTAGAAAACCTGTTAGAGTCTGCAAAAGACTTGAGACTGGGGCAGAGGTTCACCTTCCAGCAGGACCATGACCCTAAACATACAGCTAGAGCTACAATGGAATGGTTTATATCAAAGCATATTCAGAGCTTGAGCTATTTTGCAAAGAAGAATGAGTAAAAATGTCACTTTCTAGATGTGCAAAGCTGGTAGAGACATCCCCAAAAAGACTTGCAGCTGTAATCGCAGGGAAATGTGGTTCTGGAAAGTATTGACTCAGGGGGGCTGAATACAAATTTACGATACACTTTTCACATATTTATTTGTAAAAAAATTGGAAAACCCTTTTTTATTCCACTTCACAATTGTGTACCACTTTGTGTTGGTCTATCACATTAAAACCCAATAAAATACATTTACAATTTTGGTTGTAACATGACAAAATTTGGAAAATTTCAAGGGGTATACATACTTTTTCAAAGCACTGTATATAAATATCTAATAACATTTTTGCTATTTTGATACCTACAGTGGGCTATCACAATCCCCTGAAGAAGTCACGTGTTCTGACGTAACGCGTAGGGAGTGGCCGTAGGACATACCGGAAGTGAAGTGGCGGAAGACGCCACACCACCATTTTTTTACTTCTTGTGCTGTTGTTTTCTTTCCTAATGTGAGAGTCCGATTTGCTTTTATATTATTAAAACGATTATTTTACTCTAAATACTACACCATTGGAGCTTCCCTTCTCTCTCCTTCCCCCCTCTTTTATTTGAGCTGTTTATTACAGAAAATACCCTCCAGGTCATCGCAATAAGTATATATGCTACTAATGGCCCTCTAGTGGCCTAATATGGAAATCATCATCTTTGATCTGGCACAGTAAAGGATCCCTTTGGTGGCTGGATACGAGGAGTGGAGTGGGATACCCCTTTTGTGATGTGCTTGGTTTTCTTCTTTTTGAGGTGAGAGTTCTGAGAGCCCTTATTCCTGGGATTTTATATCACCGTTTTCATCAACTTATTTTTATTATTGGTGCTTATGATTATATGGACTTTTAATTTATATATATTTATTTACACGTTTTTTGCACTTAGCAGTTTCAAGGACTATTTTTTTGGCATATTTGCGCAGGACTTTTCCAAGTTTATTACAGTGGGCTACCTTTATGTTTTTGGGCTGGTTGAGCTGAGACAGGTTTTGTATTCTCAGTTCTTATTATGCATTTACCGATGGCTGCCACTCCGTTCATTTTGTTTGTTCAATTCCTTTCTTTTTTTTTTTTTACTTTTTTGATCAATACAATTTCGTGTTAGGCGTTATCTTGAGGGCCCTTTATTTTGCAGTATTTCAAATATTTGTACTTATCTCTTGCTGGATCTGCACACCACCCTCGTCCTGTAAACTTTTCTATGCTGTCTGCCAGTTTCAGTGCTGCCCCCCGTGATCGCTCTACTTTCCCTTTCACTTTCATTGATACCCAGATTGAAATTACTTGTTGCAAGTTTGTATACATTCTGATTCGAGTTTGAATCCATGCGATGAGTCACTGTGTAAAAATGTCTGCGCCAGGGACTTACATTACATTATAAATGATAATTGAAAATACACACAGAGCTTGAGTTGTAACCAATAGGAACCAAACAGATTTTACCATTTATTTCTGGGGAAAACAATAAAAAAGAATTGAAATGATTGCTTGGGACACAACTGCAATTTTGTGCTATTTTCACTTTCTTTAGTATTAATGCATCAACCCTATAGCTTCATATTATTATTATTATTCAGAATTTATATAGCGCCAACTTACAATACAAATCAATACAGGAGGGATAAGAGGGACACTACAAGTTATGAATTTAAAGTGTATCTATAGACCAAACTTTGTTTCTTATGTTTCTTTTGCCCACCCGCGGAGAGGCTGTATATTTGCGTACCCATCAGCACCTAGGAGTTAAGTACAGAACTGCTAGGTTGATAATGAATTCATTCGACCTGAAGAACCTTTCACCTAGCTCTTATCTAATTACTTTTTAATTTAACAGGAATCTGTAGCAATTAAACATTCTAAACAATTCTATTCAGACTTTGCACTAATTGTATGGTGATTATATTCCCTTATTCCAGACTTACTTGAATCTTTATCCTTACATTCGGAATGGTCGTGGTGATCTGGAAAAAAATAAATAAAATACATGGTGGTTGGTCTTTTACAAGACAGCATTTGACTAGTTACAAGGTAACCTATGAATGCTGCTCTCTCCAAGTATTCATTTAACTGTATTTACCATATAATCAGTTTTCATTGTGATTTATATTAAAAGCCAATATTTCCTTTAAAACATACATGTGATTTTAAAATAAGAATCCTCATATCCAAAAAGCAAAACTGTAAATTGATAAGCAATGGGGCTTCTACTTTAAACTATCAATTTATGGCAATGAATTATCCATTTGGAAATAATATACTGTAAATGATCTACATATTATTTTTGATAATAAACTGCATGTTTACATTCACTTACTATTGACTAACTTACTACCTCTGCCTGAAGTCTTTTCTGAACATCAACAAATTTTTCTGTAATTAATATTTTCTATGGTTAATTTTGAACTTTGCTAGTTTAAAGTGGTAGTAAACTGCAGTTGGTTGAAAAGAAAAAAATCCCTGCAAAGCAATGTCATAATGTACTAATATGCATCGCATACTAGTGCGTTATGAGAAAATTCCCTTAGAACGAAGCCCCCCAGGACCACGTTGTCACCGCTGACAGGGCTGACATCTTCCCCCCATCTTCCTTCTGGGTTTGCAGCCTCCGGCTACATGAGTGGCCAGGGGCGTAATGACATCACTCCAGCGCATGTGCATAGGAGCTGCTGTTTACGGCACGGGCACTGAAGACTCAGCACTGCAAGCTCGACCTTCAGAGCACATGTGCTGGTGATGTCACCGGCTGCATGCACTCTGAATATCTCCTAAACGGTGCAAGTAAGTACCTTATTAAAAGCTTTCCTGTAGGTACAAGTGATGTAACATAGTTTACTACCACTTTAAGGTTATGTCGCCTTGTTCTTTATTTTAGCTTCATTTAGAAAAAACCGCCCTTCTACAGCTAAGATTAAGAACACAGAAACATGACCTTAAACTAGCAAGAGAAAAGTTAAAGTGATGGTAAAGGTATTTTTTTTTTAAATAACACACGTTATACTTACCTGCTCTGTGTAATGGTTTTGCACAGAGCAGCCCCAAACCTCTTCTTCTCGGTTCCCCGCTGGTGCTCCTGGCCCCTCCTCTTCTCTGAGTGACCCCCATAAGATTCACAGAATGCCCCCCCCCCGTTCCCTCCTTACTGGCTGTGAAGCAGAGACCCGGGAGAGCAGCTGCTCTCATGCACACCGCTGGATCGCGATCAGGCTCAGGTAAGTACTAGGGGGCTGTGGGGGGAGTTACACACTCAAGGTTCTTTACCTTCATGCATAGAGTATGCAAAGGTAAAAACCTTCAGCCTTTAGAACCACTTTAAAAATTTATGTTAGAAATAGAAGTTGCTGTTTCAACTTTAAGATTACTTTAACCACTTCAATACAGGGCACTTAAACACCTTCCTCCCCAGACCAATTTTGAGCTTTCAGCGCTGTCGCACTTTGAATGACAATTGCGCGGTCATGCTACACTGTACCCAAATCAAATTTTTATCATTTTTTTCCCACAAATAGAGCTTTCTTTTGGTGGTATTTGATCACCTCTACGGTTTTTATTTTTTGCGCTACAAATAAAAAAATACCGAAAATTTTGAAAAAAAAAAGGTTTTTTGTTTCAGTTTCAAAACTTTGTAAATAAGTATGTTTTCTCCTTCATTGATGGGCACTGATAAGGCGGCACTGATGGGCACCAATGATGTGGCACCAATGAAGTGGCACTGATGAGGTGGCATTGATGGACACTGATATGTGGCACTGATAGGCGGCACTGATAGGCGGCACTGATGGGCGACACGGATGGGCGACACGGATGGACACTGATAGGTGGCACAAATTGGCACTGATAGCTGGCATGGATTGGCATGGATGGGCGGCACAGATGGGCATGGATAGGCGGCACAGATGGGCATGGATAGGTGGCACAGATGGGCATGGGTGGGCACTGATAGGCGGCACAGGTGGGCACTGATAGGCGGCACAGATGGGCACTGATAGGCGGCACAGGTGGGCACTCATAGGCGGCATTGGTGTTATACTGTACTAATGGATGCCAATCAGTGCCAAACAATAATGCATGCCAATCAGTGATGCCCATTGTGGGCCCTGATTGGCATCCATTATGGGCACTGATTGGCATCCATTGTGCTGACTGGCATCCCTGGTGGTCTAGGGAGGATTACCTTTTCCCTGGTGGTCTGGTGGCATCCCTGGTGGTCCAGTGTGGGCATCCTGGGGGGGGGCTGTGCTGATAATCGATCAGCACAGACCCCCCCTGTCAGAGGAGCAGCCGATCGGCTCTCCTCGCGTCTGACAGACGCGAGTGAGGAAAAGCCGATCACCGGCTCTTCCCATTTACACTGTGATCAGCCGTAATTGGACACGGCTGATCACGTGGTAAAGAGTCTCCGTCGGAGACTCTTTACCGAGATCGTAGTTGCCGGGTGTCAGACTGACACCCTGCAACAACGATCACCGCGATGTGCGCCCCCGGGGGCGCGCAGCGGCTCATAATCCTGATCACGTCATATGACGTCCGATCAGGATTATGAAACAACTTTGCCACCGTCAATTGCCTACAGGGCGGGCGGCAAGTGGTTAAGTAATCTTAAAGTGGTTCTAAAGCCTAAAACTTTTTACCGCAATGCATTCCCTGCAATTCAGATATAAAATCCCCCCCCACGCTCATTATACATAGCTGAGTCCCTACTCAATCCAGTGCTCTGCCCATCTGTAGCTGCTTTTCAATATCTTTCTACGGTACTATATGATACCTCCAACAATATGCTAACATGGTCCCCTTGTAATATCTGCATGGTCCACATGGTCCCCCTACTATATATTACCTACACCTATGTATGAACATGGTACCTCTGTAATATTTCCATGGCCCAAATTATAGTCAGTCGGGTACAAAATAAAATACCTTAACATGGCCCTTAAGATGCTGGCACATTTATGTTATCATAATGTGACCCCACAGATGTTGCACCCCTGGCAAAAAACACCTTGTACTTATGGACAAATACAGCTTGCTTATGATACCAACTTGAGATGCTTCTAAGATCCTTCAAAATTCACTATGGACACATTGGACTTGCAGTTGACCTTCTTTGGAAAACCATTTGACTTGCTTGAACCACTTGTTAATCAGGGCTATTTTTAAATATTTTGCACACTTGTTGCATTTTTTCTAGAAAATTACCATAAACCCCCAAAAAATGTATTTTCTGAAAACAAAAGCCCTTTAGAATAAAATGGCGGCAGCTGCAATATTCATGCAACAGTTTATTAAAGGCATATTATTATGAAAAGGTGCTCTAAAATGAACTTTGATACACACAAATGTGATTAAATACCAATATAATAAGAGAGGTGGGGTTGCGCTATGGAAAAAATTAGGTTACACCCAATAATAAACAAAGGGGCGGCCGCTACCTAATATTACCAGCCTAATAGGTTGGAATAAAGGTGATAAAGCAATGATGGTAGCTATGGCGCTCTACCTGAAACAAGGTGATGTATAAATAATACAAAAAAGGTTGATAAATAAAAAAGGTTATTGAAAAAAAAAATCACAATTATTGAACCAATCTAAAAGAAGGGGCTGTTTTGATAAAATAGATACCAAACGTATCAAGCAGTAAAATAGCATGTGCCCATGAAATGGTAAAAAACTACAGTACCCAAAATTATCCATAGGTGTGTCTTTAAACGTTTTTACAGGTTATCAGTTTAAAGTTAGCTAAAGATTTTGTCCCTGGAATTATCGCTTTGACATTTGTGGCGCAATTGTTGTTTACATACATGTGTGTTCCCCAAATTTGCAGTTATGTGTATGTGTGGGTTGACAAGGTTGCTGTTACATTTTTTTAAGCATTTTGATTTATTTCCTTACAATTTAATTTTTAAACGAAATAACAATTGTGTGCTGTGCACCCGTACCTGCACAGATACCACATGCAGTTGCTGCATCCTAAGTGAATTTAATAGGACTGCCCACACGGGATGGATGGAACACCTGTGCATCCCCTTGTGGGTAAACACAGTGATCACACAGGGCATGGATGCATGTGCCCCATGTGAACCAGCCTGTTTTTCTCAATCGATTAGTGCTGCCGGCTATAGTTGGCAACACTAATTATTATGTTATGCAGGCCGGGAAGGCTTTCCGCCAGCAGAATACATTAGCAATGTGGGAGGGATTCCCCCATCAACATTTATTGTGTTGATGCGGGAATCAAGCAACGCGTGGTAGACGGAAAGAGAATTGCAATATCTAAGGCAGGGGTAGGCAACCTTGGGCCCTCCAGCTGTTGCAGAACTACAAGTCCCTTAATGCCTCTGGGAGTAAATGTAACTGCCAGCCTTGCAATGCCTCATGGGAAATGTAGTTCCACAACAGCTGGGGGGTCCCAGGTTGCCTACCCCTCATCTAAGGCCTGCTTTACTGGAATAAACTTTCATAGACTGCTACTATAATGACCACATCATAAAACACAAAGTTTCAGAGATTTAGGATTTGTTTAGACTTGTTGAGCGTGTTAAAAAAGTGTGGTTGAGCCACATTTTTAGCACTCCCTAACTGTCCTTCCCAGAGCTGCAAAGGCATCAGCCGCAATACTTCACTTTGCACCCACAGCAAATATGATCTGACATGACTTGCTCCGGGGGCTGCAAGCGCACCAAACACTAACCATATAAGAAAATAGGGAACACAGCAAATTCCCTGCAACTGCGTGTAGTGTATGTGATTGTGTGGCAATTATAGGGTTAAAACAGGCAGGTAGGAGACATCACGTGGCTTCCTTACCACCTGTCAAACTTTGTCAAAATCTGTGTTCGGATCACTTTTCAGAGGAGCTGTGGTTTAGACACAGATCAAGCTAAAGGCCCGTACACTCGATCAGACTTTCCGACGGGAAATGTTGGATGTGAGGTTGTTGACAATCCAATCGTGTGTATGAGGCAATACAGGGTGCCATAACATAAGTCAGATGGAAAAGTCCTGTGAGGCTCCAAAAAAATATGTTATATTATGTGATCATTATGATGCTTGAATACATTTCTTGTAGATGCACTCTAACTGCTACAATTTCCTTAATACAGTCAGGGCCGTCTTTAAGGCAAGGCAAAAGGGGCAGCTGCCCTGGGCCCTGTCATTGTTGTGGGACCCAAAGCAGCTGCCTCATACTTGTCTCAGTGTAAATTCCCTTGTCCCTTGATGTTTTAGTTCTGTGCTGTGTCCCTATATCTCAGTATGAAGTGCTGGTACTAATGCTGCCCAGCTCTGCCCTACTGTTGTGTACATATGACTCACTTGCAGACCCTTTGTTTACATCTAAATAACTGGCATTCATATGTAAATAGCGGCTGCATTTCTAAGTAAATAGCTGCGGTAGGCGGCATTGATATGTAAAGGCAGCATTCATATGTATATCATGCTCCCCTGCAGTGAGGAGAGGATGTGCTGTAACCTCTAGCAACTAATCAGTGAGCCTTAATGTGTGCTGTAACCTCTAGCAACCAGTCAGTAAGCAGTATTGATATGCTGTAACTGCTGGCAACCAATCACAATTGCTGTCTGATCTGATACAGTAAACAGATTTTAAGTCTAGCTGATATTTATTGTATGTCTCAAAATAGGTTGAGAGTGAAATTGCATGGGGGGGGGCCAAGAAAATGTTTGCCCAGGGTCCAATCAATATTAAAGACAGCCCTGATTACAGTGTACATGTAATGAAAACTGAAAAGCCAACAAGGAAGGCTATCCCATCATAATGGACTCTGACAAACCTGGGAACTGAGAAGCAGAGATCTCCCCAAAAGTGTCCACAAATCTAATAAAAAGTTATGAGTGATTCAATTTATCAGCATCTGCCAAATACTGAACCACAAGATTTGGGTGGAATGTCCTCTTGATACGCTTATTAGTTTGGGCTTGAATTATGCAGTTGACATATTTTATGCATTTCCCCCCAAACATTTCGACAGTTATTTTGAAAAATAATTATTTTGACATCAAAATGTTAATTCATTTTGGTAAGACATTGCTTTATTAAAATTCAGAACTTGTAAAACAAAAAATTCTGTTCTTGTTTTAGCCTAGGTTCACACTGATGCGTGTTTGAAAGCTGGACTCGCACGATTTCAAACCCACATGTCAGTCTGACTTCGGGAGCGATTTCAAAGACATCTGTGCTGCGTCTATTGAAATCGCCCCTGAAGTCACCAAAAACCAAAAGTAGTGCAGGATTCGGACAATGCTGTTGCCGGCAATAGCCAGCGATTTGACATGTCAAATCGCATGTCAAACTGGAACGATGTGAACGTGGGATGAAGTGTACCTATACCCAGGAACAAAAAGGTAACATATTGCAGCTTTGTGAAAAGAGATAGTTCGCAACTCCTTGCTTGCTCTTTATCTTCAGAATTTATTGATTTAATACTGTGTCTTTTATGGAGAACCAATAAATTCTGATTTCTATTTTAAAGAGCAAGCAAGGAGTTGAGGACTATCTCTTTTCAAGATCGCCATTGCAGCTGTGCGACAGCCTTTCCGCACCCAGGTAGCTCTGAAAATGTTCTCATCTTATTGGGCACATCTGCTTTATTTTTTCAACATATTGCAGCTTACCATCCCTTAGATGCGGTAGCTGCATTTGTTTTTTTAGGCATTTTTCCATACTTTTAATTTGGTGATCCTGCTGCTAACACACTTCCTGTCCTAGGGTGACACACTTACTGAACTGTATCTACGGCACAGAGAAGCAGCGCTGTTATTCTTGGCTGCTCTCTGGATTTGGGCTACAGAACACCTCCCCCTCTGCTCTTCTGCGTAGCAAAGTGGGAGGTGTTCTGTTGTTCATGGTAGACAGCTGGGCAAAGCTGATGAGATTATTTGGGATTTCAGTTCGGTACACAGAGAGTTACAATGACTCTAGATTTCTGACATGATCAACGGGAATGTTTTTGTTCTTGCAAAGAAAAAAAAACAAATTCAGCTACCAAGGACTAGTAAACTGCAATATCTGACATTTGTGTTCTTGGGTTTAGATATACTTTAAAATAATATGCTTTAGCTATATTGAATTTTAGAAATACTTCCATAAATACTTCACTATTAATTACATAAATACTTTACTATTAATTAAAAGTTTTAACATATACCTGATTTGGCAAGTGACAGCAGAGCCAGTAGGATTAAAAGCATCTTCGCTCTAAAAAGAAAAAAACACAGAGAAGCTTTAGGAGATTTCATAAAGACAGCAATAGAAAATTGAACTGTGTTTCTTCATTTGATTAGGGCGCTATTGAAGTCTGAGACAGGAAAACAAAAAAGTTCAATATTAAATGTAATTTTAATTTGAACAGTATTAGTAACAAATACCTTAGTGAGCAATCCTGCAGGTACTGGACCCCTGCCATCGTAGGCGTAAAATCTGCTCAAAGTTGAGTAGAAGTTTTACATCAAATCTCAAAAGGAAATATCAGATAAGATCTCACATAACATAATTCCATGTTATGTGGTTAAGGTGCTTTGATCCACGCTGCCTTTTATATGTTAAAAGCAGAAATGGAAAGGGGAGGGGGCCAGAAAGGGGTGGAGTATTGTCACAGCGTGCCCAATAGAGGGAAATGACGGATGGATTACATTTGGTTATGGTTTATCAAATACTGGTGCCTTGATGGAAAATATTAAACCGTCATTTAAAACTATCTTCAGTCTTTGCTTTAGGCTCCATTCAGACTTGTGCAAGTGCATCTGCGTGGGCATGTTGCAGGTAGGGCAACCCATTCATTTCAGTGGGCTGCCCTAACTGAAAGGAAGTTGCATTGAATCACAAATTATGCCACGGTTACAGACACATGGGGGTGTCATGGCACCCCCACGCATCTGTTAAAGTGCAGTGCACCACCCTGTGGATCGGGAACACGTTGTACACGTTTTCCGACCAAACAGATGTGACGAAAACCTTACATGATTTTTCTAACTATGCAGAATCTATTTATCTATCTACTAATCTACCACTAAAAACTTAGCTATTTTGGAGAAAATAATTTCACTGTCAGTGAAATGTTGCCAAAGCAGATATTCTTAATTTTGCTTATTGAAATTAGCCTAAAAACATCAAATTTTATTTAAGGAGGTGTGTTTTTTACATTCAGTGTTCTTTTATATTTTTATTTTCCAGACATCACACTAATGAGTTAACCCCCCGCACTCCTCCAAATTAATTAGGCTCGTCAGACTTCAAAAGAAGTTCAGATGCCAAACTCATACCCTACTGAAATCATCTGGAGCCATATCTGTCAAACTAAAAATGTCCATTTTTGTCTGCTGACCCTGCTCTGTCCTACCCTTTTGGTCAAAGGTTAGAGAATTTTCCCAAAAATCTACAGATTTTCCACTTCCTCATGCCTTTTTCCTCCTACACCTGTCTTCTACTTGTATACCCATGAATACATACCAAAGATCTATTCTACGGTATCTGATAAATGCAGCCGAATCCGGTATTCCTGCCCATTGAAAAAGCTTTACTTCCCCTTCCATTTGTCTGTGGATTGAGTAAATCCACATGGCTCTGCTGAGATGCCTTTATTTTCACAACTTATGGTCAGACACTATTGTTCAGCGATTCAGAGAAATAACTGGACCCATTGTCCTCTTGATGGCCTGCATGCAGGGCCAGCAATACTATAAGGCAGCTTAAGCAGCTGCCTTAGGGAGCCAGGATAGGGGGGAGGTAAAATCTGAATCCCCAACCACTTGGATTTTTACAGTGCTGCAGACGTGTTTTTTTTTCACACTGTACAGTATGTGTACTTTAGTAAAGTGGACTGTTGGCTTTCATGTTGAAGTGATAAATGCGGCAGTGAAGCTGCCTATCACTTCCATGATGTGCCGCCCCCACGTGACCTCCCTCCATGTTCGGGCCCAGTACAGTCATGGTCGGTTGTCCCTGGGAAGGGGAGCGGTGGGAGTCCAGCAGACCTCCATCCACTCAGCCTCCCTCTGTCTACTCAGCCTCCCTCCTGTACATACACCAGGAAGTTTGGTGTATGACATCACTTCCTGGACCAGAGCTGTCATTCTCTGGGATCAGTGATGGGGAAAGCAGCTGATGGAACACGGTCTGTGTTCCATCAGCTGCAGTTTATCAGAAAGGAGACGTCCAGGGTCTAATAGACCTTTGGTGTCTCCATAAAGAGAACCTGTCACACCCACACCTACAAAAAATGTAGGACATCTACATATGTAAACGGCCATTGTCCTACACATGTTATATATTGGCATGCATGCCAGAGTTAGAGCAATAATTTTAGTTCCAGTGCTTCTGCATAACTCTAAACTGCTGACCTGTAGGGGCTTTTAAATCATTGTAAGCGCACACACAATTTTGAATGCACAATGTCAAAATGCACCTTCACCTAAGTAGACAAAAATCCTTTCCCCCAGCCCTGCCTGTCTGTGTGCCCCTCCTTCACATCCTTAAGCCAGCCATACATGAATCAAAATTCATCCAGTTCAGCAAAGACTGTCAGAATTTTAATCCATGTATGGGGCAGGCTAGCTGTACAGAAGTCGATTTATCAATCAACTTCTGTAAAACCAACCTGTTGGAAAATTTCTGCATGATTAGCACCGCCAGCTACAGCCTGCAGTGCTGATCAGTATATTCTGATGGCAGGGAGGTCTCCCTACTGTCAAAATATAATACCTCAGCTACAGTGAGCTCTATGGTTTTCAGAGAATGGTCAGAAAAAAAAAATATCCAGTGAGCGGCAGTTCCTTTTTTCCTTTACCTCTTTTTTTCTGGGAGCAGTGGGGAGGGTTCCTTGTCAGAGTAGCCAGAAGATTGCTTCAGGGGGTCTGACTTCACCCTCATACAACCATTTGTTGAGGCAGTGAGGGAAGCTACCCATGGAAGGAGTCACCCAAGCCTGCAAAAAAGCAGCAACATTTTTCAAAGCACCAGAAAAAGGAAGTTCCCACCCTTCTATTTATACAAGAAATTAGGAAGCTGTTGTGGAGAGAGTGGTAAAATGTACCCATGCAGAATCATCTAGCAAAATGATATCCTTTTAGAGAAGATAAAGTCAAGCCCCTTGATATACCCCCACTAGTGGATGCTTCATTCACATGCTTTGCCAGGCATGTTACCCGACCAATGGAGCACACAGTATAATTCCTGGAAATCTTAGACTGCAGAATTGATTTTGACCTTACAGGATCATGATAATTTCACTGCTTACCAAAAGATGGGTTCATTGGCATGAAGATTTTGGAAACTCCAGTCAAGAGAGGCATCCAACTAAATTATATTTCAGAACTGTTGGAGAAACACAAAGTTCCTCACAAAAGTTCCTCAGGATCAAAAGTTTGGGGGGGGGGGGGGGCGGGGGCGGGTTATTTCCCAATACTTCTGGTAAAAAAATGACCAGACATCTGAGGTTTAACGCTTCAAGGTAGATTCAGTCAGCACAATAATTCCAGAAGAATGGATGTTATCTATAAATTTAAAAAATAAATGTTCCAATTTACGGGACACATCAATAGTACCTTATGTTTACAGTGGAAGACATCCATTATCAGTTTGTATGTTTATCCTTTGAACTGTCAACTTCCCTGGGTACATTTTCAATAGTTATTGCCGTTGTCTCAAAGATCGGACAAAAGCGTGTAAGGATACTACTTGATGACATCTTGTTGCAAATGGTGCAACAAAGTCATAACTGCTAGTTCACAGAGTAAAAGTACTGAAGGTGCTGATGCTGAAGAAGTTTGGGTGGATCGTCATCCACTGCAAGCTGGTGTACTTGGGGGCATGCTCCAAAACAATACAGACCTCCATCTTCTGGCCAAAGAGAAGGTCCTGTCGATCTTAGAGAGTAGCCACAGTCCTGCCAACCTATCACTTTTCGGCAGCCTTGTGCCTCAGAGTTATGGGGTTGCTAGTTATTGCAATTCCGATGGTAA
Source organism: Lithobates pipiens (assembly GCF_037356315.1). Lineage (NCBI taxonomy): Eukaryota > Metazoa > Chordata > Amphibia > Anura > Ranidae > Lithobates > Lithobates pipiens. Next base: position 264,498,972 of record NW_027507785.1, on the reverse strand, counting down.
AATGGGCAAAGTGGTGACTTGGAAATTTCCAATGTGCTTTTCTTTGTTAATGGACATTAGGATCTCTTCACAAAACAATAGTGATCACACAACAAATTAAATGAAGTCTGTGGTGGATCAACAGAGGAAACCAGGAAATGCTATTCCATCAGACCCTTCAGTTTAACAATTTTCTCAACTGATGTCAGTATGACCAGTTGGGGAGCTCATATGGGCTCAGTCTCTTCTAGCACAGGGATGCTTAAGCTTCAATGTCACAGAAATGGTCCCCAATGTTCTGGAATTGTCAGTGGCACATTGTACCCCAAAAGCATTTGTTCCACAATTAGAGAAACAACAGAGCATGGAAAACAGGACAGCTGTAGCCTATGTCAGCAGTTCACAAAGTGTTTATTGAGTAGAAGTTCCCCATTGGTCAACGCCAATTGTGTGGAGTGCTATATATTTTTGCAATAGTTACAGGACCCACATTTGTATATTACTAATCTTTTAAAAGGATCTCCCAGTTTGGATTCCACAATAATGGCTTTTAAAGCAGAGCTCCACCCAAAAGTGGAAGTTCCACTTGATATCCCCTTCTCTTTACGAAATGGCACTTTTTTTTGAAGGGGAGTGGGCCCCTGGTCGTGACAGGTACATGCTTCTGTGTCCACTCAGATCGCCTAGGAGATTCGTGGGAAAGTTTTCTCCTCCCTCCCCGCAGTCTTCATCACAGGTCCATGAAGACTGAAGGACCATTCACAAAGCACCAGGTGCCCACAGTTGGCTTAGGTGAGCAAATTGCTGGATCCTGGAACAGGTGAGTGCTTATTAAAAGTCAGCAGCTACAGTTTTGTAGCTACTGACTTTTAATAAACACAAATATGACTGGAGTTCCTGTTTAACTAATGTTTTTTAAATTAGTGGGGCCCTTTAAAAAATTATTTCTTAGGTCTCCCACATATATATGGCCACCTTTGGATCTTCCTTCAGCAAATACCAATACACAGTATCTCACAAAAGTGAGTACAACCCTTAAATTTTTTAAAATATTTTATTATATCTTTTCATGTGACAACACTGAAGAAATCTCACTTTGCTACAATGTAAAGTAGTGAGTGTACAGCTTGTATAACAATGTAAATTTGCTGTCCCCTCAAAATAACTCAACACACAGCCATTAATGTCTAAACCGCTGGCAACAAAGGTGAGTACACTCCTAAGTGAAAATGTCCAAATTGGGCCCAAAGTGTAAATATTTTGTGTGGCCACCATTATTTTTCAGCACTGCCTTAACCCTCTTGGGCATGGAGTTCACCAGTGCTTCACAGGTTGCCACTGGAGTCCTCTTCCACTCCTCCATGACGACATCACGTAGCTGGTGGATTTTACAGACATTGCGCTCTTCCACCTTCCATTTGAGGTGTTCCAGGTGTCTACAGTCGGTCAGGACATCCAGCCTGAGAGAGGGGAATTTCAGGTTGAGATCCAGGCATACCTGCAACACCGGGGTGAAGTGCTTCAGTGCGAGGTGACCAGTCAGGTCACTATAAGTCCCAGCCTGTCCCAGGGTCACTAGAAGTCCCAAGACAGCCGTTTGGGCCTTGACCACAGGATTTGGTGGGGGGGGGGGGGGGGCACTTGCATATTTGCAGGAAACAAGGACACTGCACACAGTTAGAGTTGCTTCACTTTGCTCATCCAGCTCTATGAAGACTGTATACAGAAATTGTTGCTCTTAGTTACCTTGTTGACACCTGTAGTGCCACAGGACGCCAGGCCGTCCAGATATAGAGACACTGTATACAGACACCATTGTCCTTTCACCTTGCTGAGGAAGATCCTGCATTCTTTACTTGATAATCCAGGCCAGTTGTACTGTTTGGCCCTGCTATTCAGGGGTTTAGGTGCACCAACAAGAATGGCTAGCTGAAGACCCAAGGCCTCATCCTTCTTCAAAGGGACTGAAGTTACTGGTGCCATACGGGCACGCACACATGTCCAGGGCTCTGTATATGTAGTAGGTGTGCATGTGTATATGTAGTATATGTAGTTTGCCTTGGAAGCTAACTCCTTAAGTGTTGATTTAAGTACAGTGTTAGTAGTTGGCCCTGTGGTGTCGGGGCAGAAGAGAGAGGCCTGACATCTGCTCTCCTCCTGCCTGGACCCATAGAGCCAATCTGAGTAGAGGTAATCAATCTGTTACAGATTGCCATAATGTGATTTTTTGTCATTGAAGTGTTTGCCTCTGCTTTTGAGGTTATTCTCAGGTTTTGAATCCACTGAGAGCAGCCTGAATATAGTATTGAGCTATATTGCGCTTAATCTCAGTTATTGCTCTCCAGTTGATTACTTGACTATAAATACTATTATTGTCTGTTACTTTTCTACAGAAATATTGCAGTAAAGACAATTTCTGTGTTTTATTATAAAGCGTATGTTTCTCATTGGTCATTGCACTTACACTATTTCCGAGTGTGTCAAGAGGGGCTGGGGCTGTTCTTAGGGTTGAGAGTAGGGAACCAAAAATACTTAAAGGGGTTGTAAACCCTTGTTTTTTTAGTTTTTTTTAAAATAACAAACATATCATACTTACCTCCACTGTGCAGTTCATTTTGCAGAGAGTGGCACCGTTCATCATCTTCTGGGGTCCCCCAATGGCACTCGGGGCTCCTCCCCGCATTGGTAAACCCCCTTGGACAGTGATTCTCAACCAGGGTTCTGTGGAACCCTAGGGTTCCTCCAGAGGTTGCTATGGGTTCCTTCAGCATTGGGCAATTTCTGCCTCTTAGATAACTTCCCACTAACACCATTGATCTTTTTAGCTATCTGTAAGGAGGTAATTCTTCCAACTGACCACAAGTGTAAGGACAATTCTTCCCACTGACCATCACACCAATGTATCATGAGTTGTAGATTTCAAATTTTTAGCAGGGGTTCCCTGAGACCGGAGAACTATTTCAAGGGTTCCTCTGTGTTGAAAAGGCTGAGAAAGGCTGCCCTAGGAGAAGTGCTCACCCTCAGGGTTACCTTGCGGGCACACTCCCGAGTCCAGCATTTGTGTCCATACATACAGAATGCCAGACCTGACACTTGCGTCATTGGTTTTGATTGACAGCAGCGGGAGCCAATGGCTGCACTGCTATCAATCTATCCAATCAAGAGCCGAGAACCCTGGCCAGAGAGGTAGAGTGCGTCTTCGGTGGGGAAATGAACGGGCTCAGGTGAGTAAAACGAGGGGGGCTGCTCAGTGAAAGAAGTTTTTTCACTTTAATGCATAGGATGCATTAAGGTGAAGAAACACGAGTGTTTACAATCCCTTTAAGCGGCTCCTCCAGGGGTAGCACTACACTTGGTATATTGAGTTATAATTTTAACCGTGTCTTGTTTTTTAGGATTCAAGCTTTCACATAATAAAGATTCATGTGATTTGGATTTTGCTTTGTTGTGGGCCTCCTTCAATGTGCTCCCAGCATAGCCTCTTATTAGTAGCCTATCGCGTAGCACATTACATTTTCTATGAAGCTCTCTACTATCTTAATAGTTGTGTTGAAAGTCTAACCACCAAAATTGGCTGTAATGTATGTTCTTGAATAGAGGACTGGGGACTACTGGAGTGTAATACCCTCATGCCCACTGTAGATTTTCCAAATAAAGTATTGGTACCTTGATGAGTACCATCATCATTTTTGTATATCTCTACATCTATGAAATAATTTGTTGTTAGGGTCAAGTTAAAAATATTCCAATTCAAATGTTCCAGTCACCCAAAGCGCAATTAATTTCACTGCATACAATGAAAATTTTGCTTATCTCTAGAGTTGCCATTGCTGTAGAAGAGCTGTGTAAACTCATCCTGCTCCTAGAAAACTCCAGCAAAAGCTTTTGAACTTCTGTCTGACTGTCAGAGTTTGCAAAAGGAAATATTACCACCAGGGATAATGTTCCATATTTGCTAACAAGCCCTGGAAGGGAATAGGCAGGAAGCTGCATGATGAAATTCTTGACTATTGTCACATATGAATGCTTTTTACACCCTAATACAAACATAAGAACCCCCTACTCCCTATTAGTGGTAAAAGTCATGACCCTATGCCACTTGGTTACACTTTTCAGCTATTTATTGATTATTACATAACATATAACTAAATTAAGGAGGACAAGAGCTAGCCCAGTGGATGTTTCCTTCATACCTGTTTACGCTTTTATTAGACCATAACATGCTGATCACAAGGTAATGAAATGACTGACCTTAAGAAGTGACATTTAACTGTCTGCCAAAATCTGTCTGCATTAACTGAGTCAATAGGTACATATTTAATACACACAAGTGAATCACAGCTTTGAGAAAAGGTTTGTGAACCCCAAGACCCTAAACACAATGCCATTTGTTAACTTTAGCTTGTTTGTTGACACATTTTTTTTTTTTAATTTACAGTTTTTTTAAGGCCTTAATGTATATCTAAAGCCAAACGTTTTTTCATTTTGTATAGTGTAGGGGAGGGTTAAAACCGCAGATTTTTTTCTTATTTTTGCCATCTGTGTGTCATTTGGGTGATTACCCTTTACTTCCTGTCATGTTGACTGAGCAGTAAGTGAAAGGATAACTTTCAAATATGAATGATATTCACTCTATAGACCAGGACAGAAACAAGTGCCCCAATTGTAAGACTTCCCCTCTACTCCTGTTTTGGTGGTAGCTCCAGATTTTGGATTTTCCCCATATTCCTTGACATTTGTAACATTGATCATCAGCAAAATTAGAATGATTATCTCTAAAGGGGACACAGACAGCAATTAAAACCTGACAGGGGTTCCCTCTTCAAACAAAAGTTTGGTCTGGAATAGGACTTTAGGGAAGCCTGTACTCTGTACTGTGAGAAATATGACAGCTGGCATTGCTGACCTTCTTCTGAAAATGGTAGTTGCCTGGCTGTGTTTTGAGTAACTGACACTGTAAAACCTTTATAACTCCTAATTTATATAAATAATACAGATCAGTAACTCAAAAAAACTAATTTAAGGCTAGATTAGCATGATAGTCTAGCACTAGACAACAACTATCTGTAAATTAACATTCTCAGCCCAGGCATAGTTCCCAATACAAATGTCACAACACTTAGCCCCTGTACACACGGTCGGAGATTTCCACAACCAAATCCGTCGGATTTTGCCCGTCGGATTTTGTCTGTCGGATCTTGCCCGAAACTGTTGCATACACACGGTCGGACAAAGTTGTTGAAAAATCCAATCTTTCAGAACGTGATGACGTAATTTCGTTACGATGGGACTACATTCAGGCTAGTAGCCAATAGCTTTGATGTAGGAATTTGATCTGAGCATGCGTGGCACTTGGTCCGATCAAAATTCTCTACACATGATCGGAGTATGTCCGATCGGCCCAGTTGGTCGGGAAATATTTCCAACATGTTGGAAAATTGGGTCTGACGGATATTACGACGGAATCAGTCCGATGCATACCACTCACAGTCCGATTATCCGACGACATGGTCCGATAGGACACATTCCGACGGATTCTCCGACCGTGTGTACAAGGGCTTAGAATTGCTCCCTGCTATGGAAAAGTAATGGTGCAATCTTCATTCCAGTTTCTATTAAACAGGGGAGATGAAATCTGAAGGAAAGCACGAGGTGAGAAGGCCATAAATAATAATGGTTGGATGATGCTAAGGATGGAATCCGAAGGCTGGAAGTAAATGGTTGGTGAAAGAAGGCAGATTTTATTGTAACTTGCAAAGTCAAATGCTTGAAAACTGTAGAGCTAGGTGGAACTTTTCTTTTAAACATGAGGTTGCCTTACACGTGTGCCTACTATATATACAGTATCTTCCAGGCTTGAGAAATTGTTATACATAATGATTATACAATTTCTAGATAGTAAGCTCTAACAAGCAGGGGACTCTGATCCCTCCTATATTGATTTGTATTGTAAGTGTACTGTCTGGCCTCATGTTGTAAAGTGCTGCGCAAACTGTTGGCACTATATAAATCCTGTATAGTAATAATAATATAATGGAATGACCCCAAGATTAAACAGATCAAGTTAACATCAGAGCATATCGCTTATAGAAGCATATTGAACAGTAGAGGGAGCAATCCAAAACATTCTTGAATAACGTATCCTTTAACTTAATTATGAATATCATACCATGATGTGTGACTGGCAACATTCCAACTGCTGTGACTGTCCCCACTTAGATTAAGTTAAGTATTGTATTCTTCTGGCATCTTAAAATTAAGTCTCTGCAAATATTAAAAGCAACTGATGCAAACCTGACAGTATTTTAAATAATAGCTTGCCATGTTTGTACTTGATTAATGCATTTCATCAGTTTTTTGCGTTAAACCATAGAAAGCCTATTTGGCAGTTGGCAAAACAAAACTATGTCACCTGGGATGTAAAGTCTATTGCCAAGCACTGCATATATCTTCTTACATGGAAACAAGTTGTGAATTCCACAGTCATCATTTTTAACCACTTCCCATCCAGGCAAATTCTGACATTTCTCTCCTACATGTAAAATTCATATTTTTTTTGCTAGAAAATTACATAGAACCCCCAAACATTATATACGTTTTTTTAGCAAAGATCCCAGAGAATACAATGCGGTTGTTTCAACTTTTTATCTCACATGGTATTTGCGCAGCAATTTTTCAAACACATTTTGTTTGGGAAAAAAAACAGTTTCCTGCTTTAAAAAAAAAAAAAAAAAAATTAAAGTTAGCCCATTTTTTTTGCTTAATGTGAAAGATGAAGTTAGGCAACATAAATAGATACCTAACATGTCACGCTTCAAAATTGCAAACGCTCATGGAATGGCGCCAAACTTCAGTATGTAAAAATCCCCATAGGCAACGATTTCAATTTTTTTTACTGGTTACATGTTTTGAGTTACAGAGGAGGTTTAGGGCTAGAATTATTGCTCTCACTCTAACGTTTGCGTAAATACCTCACATGTGTGGTTTGAACATCATTTTCATATGTGGGCAGAACTTACGTATATGTTCGCTTCTGCATGTGAGCACACGGGGACAAGTGCGCTTACATTTTTTTTTTATTGTTAATTTTATTTTTATTTTTTTAGTTTGACACTGTAAAAAAAAAAAATTTTTTGATCACTTTTATTCCTATTACAAAGAATGTAAACATCCCTTGTAATAGGAATATGGCATGACAGGTCGTCTTTACAGTGAGATAAGGGGTCAATAAGACCCCACATCTCACCTCTAGGCTGGGAAGCCTGAAAACAAAAATAAAAAAATGTAAGATTTCGGCTTTTCAGCCGGGGCGCCGCCATTCGTCTGAATGCAGAGGCCAGGCGTGATATCATAACATCGCACCCAACCTCCGAACGATCGTAGAGACTCCGGCAACCATCTGGTCTGCAGGAAATCTCTATGATCACCATCCAGCGCCGTTGGATCCTGTGTCCGACTCACTGATGGAAGCGGTGAGTCAATAGAAGCACCGGAGAGCATTGGGGGCAGTTCGCCGCCAGTAAGAATGATCAAGCGGTAGAACAGCTGCTATGATCATTTTTATGGTGCACATAATCACTGGCACTAAAAGATGATATCTAAATGATATCTGTAGCTGCAAGCATCATTCAGATATACCCCCACAAAGTTAAGGACATACCTTGGGCGGGAAATTAAGCTACTTGGGAGTATTGGTTGATCATTAACAGTTCAAGGAAACATTCCACTGAAATACAAACATATCTGAATTTACAAGATGCACACTATTCCACTTAATGTTAAAGTGGTTCTAAAGGCAGGAGATTTTTTATCTTAATGCAAAGGTAAAAAAAAAACTTCTGTATGCAGCACCCCCCTAGCCCCCTCTTATACTCACCTGGGCCTGATCTCAATCCAGCGATCTGCTCTCTCCCTCCTTATTGGCTCAGAGACAGCAGCGGAAGTCATTGGCTCCTGCTGCTGTTGATCACAGACAGTTAGTAGGGAAAGGGGGAACACATCTGTAGACACACAGATTAGGGCTTGGGGGCAGGCCCCAAAGCAAGCAACTTGCTATGGAGGCCATCGGTGGGGAGGAGGAGCCAGAACCACTGGCGGGGGACCCGGGAAGAGGAGGATCAGGGCTCCTCTGTGCAAATTCATTGCAGAGAGCAGCTAGGTTTTCAGGAACCATGAAACAGACTGAGACAGAAGTACAATCAAATCACACTTGTTTATTAATAAAAATAAAAAGGTAAATAGAAAAAAGTGTAGTCAAGCATAGCCAGAGTCCAGTAGCCAGATCGGGTAGTCAGCCAGTCCAAAGTTTATAAACCAGATCGGGTAATCAGCCAGTCCAGAAGTCAGGGATCCAAGGAGAGCAACTGCAAGCAGGATAAGAAGCCAGGAGGGATGTCAGCAAGCCAGTCTTGAAACAAACAGCAGGAGATGGTTCCTTGTGATGTGACCAACGTGAAGGCAAAGGAAAGAGTGAGCTGGAAGGCTTTAAATAGGCAGGTCAGATGAGCATCATCGGGAACAGCTGGTAACTGTGGAAAGAGAAGAGAGCTGGCAATTAGCCGACAGCTGAAAACAGCTAAAAAAACAAGCATTCACAATCACTTTAACCACTTGACGCAAAATTACATACCTGTACATCAGTACTTTGATGCTAAATACCGTGGTTATGGCAGCAGCGAGTTGCCATAACCCCGGTATTTTCGGGAACGCCGTGCATTTCTCTTTATGATAAAAGTGGTCTCCGTGGCAGATTTGCCACAAGGTCACTTTAATCGGTGGCGGGAGTGATGCCCATCCCCCTCCCGCTGCACTTCCGTCGACTCTGCTGGTAGCGGTGGAGACGATTGCGTCCTCTCCCGTCATGGCATGGGAGGGCGGAAGCGACGTCACATGTCACCATAGCTCTTAAAGGAGATTTTTGTTTCAAGTGACTTTATTTTTTATTGCATATTAGTGTAAATATGAGATTGGAGGTCTTTTGGACCCCACATCTCATATTTAAGAGGTCCTGTCATGCTTTTATTTTCTATTGCAAGGGATGTTTACATTCCTTGTAATAGGAATAAAAGTGATCCACATTTATTTAAATTTTTTTTTAAAACAGTGTAAAAATAAAAGATGTAAAGTAAAATAAATAAGAAAAACTTTTTTTTTAAGTGCCTTGTCTAAGATGTGAGGTATCACCGTGAGCGTTAGACTGAGAGCAATAATTCTAGCCCTATACCTCCACTGTAACTCAAAACTGATAACCTGTATAATTTTTTTAAACATCGCCTATGGAGATTTTTAAGGGTAAAAGTTTGTTGCCATTCCACGAGCGGGCGCAATTTTGAAGCACGACACGTTGGGTATTAATTTACTTGGAGTAACATTATCTTTCACAATATCAAAAAAATGGGCTAACTTTACTGTTGTCTTATTTTTTCCTTTAAAAAAATTGTATTTTTTAAAAAAAAAGTGTGTTTGTAAGACTGCTGCGCAAATACAGTGTGACAGGAAAGTATTGAAACGACCGCCATTTTATTCTCTAGGTTGTTAGGAAAAAAATATAGAAATGTTAGGGTCTAAGTCATTTTCTAGCAAAAAAAAAAAGATTTTAACTTGTAAACAACAAGTGTAAAAAAGAGGCTTGGTCCTTGGTGGTTAACATTAACAATTTTAAATTTAAAACCAAGAGATTTTCTGTGCTTACAATACAGAAAACAACACTAAATTGGAATTATATGCAATTTAATTATATGCTTTGAATTATATGCAAATGTTACAAACGCTTTATGTAACAAGATGCATAATTCCCCAAATGATCAGACAAAGAGTAGTTTTAACCTGAACTTTTACTAAACAGAGTAAGTTTAAGAAATTGTTCATATGTGTGTGCACTGTGTGAGGCGCCGGACTAATGGGTGTCTATTAAGTCCATCAATTTTTGAAAAACATGTGATTTGATGTGATTTTTAATTGGCTTGCTTCATGTTGTACTTAACCACTTCAATACAGGGCACTTAAACACCTTCCTGCCCAGACCAATTTTGAGCTTTCAGTGCTGTTGCAGTTTGAATGACAATTGCGCGGTCATGCTACACTGTACCCGAATGAAATTTTTATCATTTTTTACCCACAAATAGAGCTTTCTTTTGGTGGTATTTGATCACCTCTACGGTTTTTATTTTTTGCGCTACAAATAAAAAAATACCGAAAATTTTGAAAAAAAAAAAAGTTTTTTTTTGTTTCAGTTTCAAAACTTTGTAAATAAGTACGTTTTCTCCTTCACTGATGGGCACTGATGGGGCTACACTGATGGGCACTGATAAGGTGGCACTGATGGGCACCAATGTGGCACCAATGAAGTGGCACTGATAGGCGGCACTGATGGGCGACACGGATGGGCGACACGGATGGGCGACACGGATGGGCGACACGGATGGGCAACACGGACGGACACTGATAGGTGGCACAAATTGGCACTGATAGCTGGCACGGATGGGCGGCACGGATGGGCGGCACGGATGGGCATGGATAGGCGGCACAGGTGGGCATGGATAGGCGGCACAGGTGGGCATAGATAGGCGGCACAGGTGGGCATGGATAGGCGGCACAGGTGGGCACTCATAGGCGGCACAGGTGGGCACTCATAGGCGGCACAGGTGGGCACTCAGGCGGCACAGGTGGGCACTCAGGCGGCACAGGTGGGCACTCATAGGCGGCATCGGTGTTATAGTAATGGATGCCAATCAGTGCCAAACAATAAGGCATGCCAATCAGTGATGCCCATTGTGGGCACTGATTGGCATCCATTATGGGCACTGATTGGCACCCATTGTGCTGACTGGCATCCCTGGTGGTCTAGGGAGGATTATGGATTTTATTACCTTTTCCCTGGTGGTCTAGTGGTGTCCCTGGTGGTCCAGTGTGGGCATCCTCGGGGGGGCTGTGCTGATAATCGATCAGCACAGACCCCCCCTGTCAGAGGAGCAGCCGATCGGCTCTCCTCTACTCGCGTCTGACAGACGCGAGTGAGGGAAAGCCGATCACCGGCTTTTCCCATTTACACTGTGATCAGCCGTGATTGGACACGGCTGATCACATGGTAAAGAGTCTCCGTCGGAGACTCTTTACCGAGATCGTAGTTGCCGGGTGTCAGACTGACACCCCGCAACAACGATCGCCGCGATGCGCGCCCCCGGGGGCGCGCAGCGGCTCATAATCCTAATCACATCATATGACGTCCGGTTAGGATTATGAAACCACTTTGCCGCCGTCAATTTGTAATAGGGCGGGCGGCAAGTGGTTAAGGAATCCTTCCACTTTGGATTTTAGGGAATCAATATTCGTCATCACGTCCCTTCCGATTTTTGGCTTCCTGTCCCATGGAACGCAAGACGTCCTCTGGTGAGTGTAGACCTGAGTGAGTGAGTGGGCCAACCATGCACACCACAGGAAAATCCATGGTGCTTCAACCTTCCCTGTGTACCCCAGGCATCCGTACAGCCACCGACCCACCCCTTAGGAAACAGGCAGAAAAGTTCCAAAATGGCCTGAAAATAATCCTATAAAAACCTTCTAATCTATCCAATATTATTAAAGAAAATATATATTTACAATCAAACATATACAGTAAATCCTTGGATGAGCGAGCATAATTCATTCTGGAAACATGCTTGTAATCCAAAGCACTCATATATCAAAGCATAAGAAATAATATAAATTTGTTCCACAATGATTGTCCTTCAGTTTATAGTCCATATAAAAAGATTATAGCAATGTGATAAGTTGTGCAACCATAAAATGTTCATCCACAAATGGCAGCTTCCACAAGGGGATATGAAGCAAACTCCAGCAGGAGGAGAGAAGAGAGACGCCTCTAAGCCCTTGTATACACGGTCGGAGATTCCGACGGAATGTGTCCGATCGGACCGTTTTGTCGGATAATCCGACTGTGTGTGGTCTCCATCGCACTGTTTCCATCGGAGTATCCGACAGACCAAGTTTTCCAACTTGTCGGTAAAATTTTCCGACAACATGATCCGATCGGACCTTGTCCGATCATGTGTAGAGAATTCCGATCGGACAAAGTGCCACGCATGCTCAAATCAAATTCCTACACCAAAGCTATTGGCTACTAGCCTGAACGTAGTCCCGTCATAACGAAATAATCACGTTCTGAACGATTGGATTTTCCGACAACTTTGTCCGACCGTGTGTATACAACAGTTTTGGACAAAATCCGTCGGACAAAATCCGTCGGACAAAATCCGACGGATTTTGTTGTCGGAATGTCCGACCGTGTGTACAAGGGCTTAGTGTAGCAGTATGGCTAGTTTTAACCACTTCAATACTCTGCGCTTTCGCCCCTTCCTGCTTAGAACAATTTTCAGCTTTCCGTGCTGTCGCACTTTGAATGACAATTGCGCGGTCATGCAACACTGTACCCAAACTACATTTTTATAATTTTCTTCCCACAAATAGAGCTTTCTTTTGGTGGTATTTTATCACCTCTGGAGTTTTTATTCTTTGCTAAACAAACTAAATAAGACCAACATTTTTGAAAAAAAAAAAGTTTATCTTAGTTTTTGTCTTAAATTTTGTTTACTCCTTCACTGACAGGCACTGATGTGGTGGCACTGATGGGCATTGATGCGGCAGCACTGATGGGCACTGATAAGTTGGCACTGATAAGATGGCACTGATGGGCACTGATGAGGAGGCACTGATATGTAAAATTGATGGGCATTGATTTGCAGCACTGATGGGCAGCGATAGGTGGCACTGATATGCAGCACTGATGGGCACTGACAGGCATCATTGACAGGCGGCACTGATGGGCACTGACTGGTGACACTGATGGGCACTACTTACTGGCGGCACTTATGGGCACTGATTGGCACTGACAGGTGGCACTTATGGACACTAATAGATGGCACTGATGGGCAGCACAGATGATGAGGTACTGACAGGTGTTACTGTTGGACACTGATTGGCACTGTGATGGGCATTGATTGGCACTGTGGTGGGCTCTGATTGGCATTGTTGTGGGCACTGATTGGCACTTTGATTGGCACTGATAGGCATTTTTGATGAGGCAAAGACTGCCAGCTTATGGGCACTGATTGGCAGCTGATGGGCACATCTGAGGGAGGCTGTGCTGATAATCAACGTGCTGATTATCAGCGCAGAACCCCTCTGACAGGGAGAGCCGCCAATCAACTCTTCCTGTCAACGCGAAATGAGGAATGCCATTTACCGGCACATCCTGGTTTACGTGATCACCTGTGATTGGTCACAGCTGATCACGTGGTAAAAAACCTCTGTCAGAGGGTCCTTACTATGATTGGAGATGCAGTGTGTCAGACTGACATGGAGGTACAACGTTTAGCAACTCACATGGTTGATGATTAAAACAATCACATCTAAGTATGCAGGCATCCGGGGTAAAGCTGTCCACATAGACCATCCTCCTCACTGCCAGCTTTCACTGCTGTTAGTCTGCATTCTTGACCGGGAAGACTACCTTGCAGTAGAGCGATCTGAAAGTGAAGCTTGAAGCACTTGTGGAGCGCAGCGTGGAATGGATGATGTTGATGGTGTGGAGGATTAAAAACACGCCGGAGCTTTTTTCCATCTTTGTAATCCGGACTGTGGTGAGATTAGACCGTGCCCTGCTGATGACATTCAATGTGATATGATATTATCCATATTGTACGTATGTTTTTAATGAGCATGTATTTGGTTGCCTATTAAAACATCAATGAATTGTGCTGGGAGGAGAGAGTCTTATTTGGGGGTTTTGGCTTGGAATATCCGGAGTGATTCATAACTAGAGTTATCTCTGAAGTGCCTGTATATAACCCTGTTAGGGGGTAAGTGCATTACCATTGGGAGTGACACTGAGCACGAAGCTTCACATTGGATATAGCGGTATGGTGAATTTCTTTGAAAAGGACTTCTCCTCGTTTGAGAACTGAGTGGAGCACTCTATTCACACTTTAAGACTCAGCACATTGTTTGATATCTATAAACTTTCTAGTCTTCATTTTCTGATTTCCTCATGAAGTATCTTTATATAATTGTCTAGCTCTGTCAATATAGTAACTCTACTCTTCAGTATTTTTAGAATAAGTGATACTATATGTTGTTTTGGTACACTAGTTCTGGTGACCCTGGTGACAACTATGGATTCCCTCACTTTGGAGTTTATTTTAGTCCTATTTTAATTATAGGGATTTTACAGGCGCTAATCAGATTCATTACGTATATACATTTTTTCCACTTGTTAAAAATCTTTTCATTTATTGCAGTCAGCTTTTAAAAAATGGTTGGCTTCAACGATACAGTAGATGATAGATGTAATGCACAAGGAGACAGGTTTCCATTTCCCCCTCACTTCCATTTGTTTGGATTGAGCAGTGTAAGTTAGTTGCAGTCATGTGCTTTATGCACAGATTCCATAATTCATAATCCATAGTCCCTAATCCATTTTAAGAGTGGGCAAGAGAGAGTGGCTACATTCCTACATACAGCGGGACCATGGAGAAAGAACATAGTTACCCTCTAACAGGAAGTTTAAAACCAGAGTATAGTTTCACTTTAAGGCACAGAATTGAAACACTTGTGAAACAAACTGTAAAATATACTTTAGGTGGATATTATGCTGAGATCCAACCACGGCCGGACTGGGATACCGGAACATTTCCTGGTAGGCTGCCTGCCCTGGGGCCACTTTTATGTATACTGTGGCTGCAGAGCAGTGCACTCTTCCCTTCCCTTCCCTCCTCCTCCTCCAAGTTGTCACGCACAGCGGGAGACCGCTGTGTCATGGAGCTGTGAAATGTTCGGCCGCGCTATGACAAAAGTCCTGCCCCCCTCTTAGACCAGCCCGTGTGATAGACGCAGTGTTCTGTCTTTCACACGAGCTGGTCAAGGAGGAGGGCGGGACTTTTGTCATTGCGTGGTCGAACATTTCACAGCTCCGTGACACAGTGGGAGATGCCTGCTAACTGCTGTGTGTAATCCAGGTGCTAAGACTGCAACAATGATAAGGCTGTAATGATGACACAGTAAGGCTGGAATGAGGGCATGGTGAAGCTGCAATGAGGGCACCTTAAGGTGGCAATGATGGGCACAGTAAGGTGGCAATGATGGGCACAGTAAGGCTGCAATGAGGGCATGGTGAGGCTGCAATGAGGGCACAGTTAGGCAGTCATTATGGGCACAGTAAGGCGTCAATGATGGGCACAGTGAGGCTGCAATGATGGGCATGTGAGGCTGCAATGATGGGCACAGTAAGGCTGCAACCATAGTGAGGCTGCAATGAGGGCACAGTAAGGCAGCAATGATGGACACAGTAAGGCTGCAATGAGGGCACAGGAAGGCAGCAATGATGGGCACAGGAAGGCGGCAATGATGGGTACGGTGAGGCTGCAATGATGGGCACAGTAAGACTGCAATGAGGGCACAGTAAGGCGACAATCATGGGCACAGTAAGGCTGCAATGAGGGCATGGTAAGGCTGCAATGATGGGCACAGTAAGGCTGCAATGAGGGCACAGTGTGGCAGCAATGATGGGCACAGTGCGGCGGCAATGATGGGCATGATGAGGCAGCAATGATGGACATGGTGAAGTGGCAATGATGGACATGGTTAAGCAGCAATGATGGGAATGTGAGGTTGCAATGATATGAACAGTGAGGCGGCAATGATGGGCAAAGTAAGGCGGCAATGATGGACCTCTGACATCTTGACATCTCCTGTACCATGTCCACAGCCTCTGACCATCTCCTGTACCATGTCCACAGCCTCTGACCATCTCCTGTAATATGCCCGCAGCCTCTGACCATCTCCTGTACTATACCCACAGCCTCTGACCATCTCCTGTACTATGCCACAGCCTCCGACCATCTCTTGTCTTATATCATGTCTGCAGTCTCTGAGGGAGTCTGGCAAGGAGTCAAGAGTGGAAACGCCACCGGGATGGGGGCCAAGCTGGAGCCGACTGACTGATCCCTGCACGGTGCCCCTGAGAGGAGGTCAGTGACAGTGCCGCCAGGCCAGTCTGAGGGGGAGTCACTGATGTAAGGGGGAAGTGAATACAATAATGTAAGGGACACTGATATAAAGGTTTCCCCCCTATATCCGTAACCTCCCCTTTTACCTTAGTGTATTTTCTGCGGAAGGTGATCTCTGGTCACTAGAGTCCCTCTCACATTCAGAGTCCCAGGTGTCCCCCTTGATTATTGCTTCACTTTTACTACTTTTAACTGAAATTTGCTGTTTTATATATACAGTATCTCACAAAAGCGTGTACACACCTCACATTTTTGTAAATATTTTATTATATATTTTCATGTGACAACACTGAAGAAATTACACTTTGCTACATTGTAAAGTAGTGAGTGTACTGCTTGTATAACAGTATAAATTGCTCTGCCCTCAAAATAACTCAACACACAGCCATTAATGTCTAAACCGCTGGCAACAAAAGTCAGTACACCCGTAAGTAAAAATGTACAAATTGGGCCCACAATTATTTTCCAGCACTGCCTTAACCCTCTTGGGCATGGAGTTCACCAGAGCTTTACAGGTTGCAACTGGAGTCCTCTTCCACTCCTCCATTACGACATCACGGTGCTGGTGGATTTTAGATACCTTGCGCTCGTCCACCTTCGGTTTGAGGATGCAAGACATGCTTGGCCAATCCATCACCTTTACCCTCAGCTTCTTTAGCAAGTCAGTGGTCATCTTGGAGGGATGTGTTTGGGGACATTATCATGTTGGAATATTCCCCTGTCGTCCAGTCTCCGAATGGAGGGAATCATGCTCTGCTTCAGTATGTCACAGCACATGTTGGCATCCATGGTTCCCTTAATGAACTGTAGCTCCCCAGTGCCCACAGCACTCATGCAGCCCCAGAACATGACACTCCCACCACCATGCTTGACTCTAGGCAAGACACACTTGTCTTTGTATTCTTCACCTGGTTGCCACCACACATGCTTGACACCATCTGAACCAAATAAGTTTATTTTGATCTCATCAGATCACAGGCCATGGTTCCAGTAATCCATGTCCTTAGTTTGTTTGTTTTCAGCAAAGTGTTTGCGACCTTTCTTGTGCATCATCTTTAGAAGAGGCTTCCTTCTGGGACGACAGCCATGCAGACCAAGTTGATGCAGTGTGTGGTATATGGTCTGAGCACTGATGGGCTGACCCCCCACCCCCTTAAACCTCTGCAGCAATGCTGGCAGCACTCTGACAATATCTGGATATGACGCTGAGCACGTGCACTCAACTTCTTTGGTCGACCATGGTGAGGCATGTTTTGAGTGGAACCTGTCCTGGTAAATCGCTGTATGGTCTTGGCCATCGTGCTACAGCTCAGTTTCAAGGTCTTGGCAATCTTATGATAGCCTAGGCCATCTTTATGTAGAGCAACAATTCTTTTTTTCAGATCCTCAGAGAGTTCTTTGCCATGAGGTGCCATGTTGAACTTCCAGTGACCAGTATGAGAGAGGGAAATTTGATTGGAATCTGTGAAGTCCAAATGTGTAAGTAATATTTCTATGTTTGAATATTATTGTATATTAACTTGTTTTGTGTATGACTATTAGCTTGCTTAACCACTGCCTAAACAAGGTCATCCCAAGGACTACCATATGACTGATTGCATCATTGGGGTCTATATTGAAAACTAGCCACTCTCAGATACTGAACTTAGGCACGAGCATCCCTCCAAGCTACTGATGGCTTTGTAACTTCATTCATTCTCTTTTCTCTTGGATCCAACACAAGATTCTTACATAACTAAGACTGCGCTATGTATATAAGGTTAGATTTGAAGCTGCTTCTAAATTGCCACTTTGTTGAAAACTGATCCACGTTCAGGCTACTTTTCAGAGCCATTTGGCAGGCAGTGAGGAGGTAAAGTGACGCAGTGTTTTAACCCCATAATTGCTGCACAAACATGTTGCATTGCTATGGGGTATAAGCAGCACTTCCTCATCACCATCTCCTCACAGTATGTTGTAACTCAGCTTGTATACTTCACAATGAATCTGTATCATTTCTTTCCGTGATGGTGATGCCAGGAGATGACGGAGGTAATCCATATTGAGATGCCGTTTACATCAGGATGACATTTATATGCCGTTGACCATTTATAACTTAATGGTCCATATCATCTGGTGAGCAGCCCTCCTTAATGGTGGTGCACGGTGGTGGAATCTGCCCCCTCTGCTCTGTTCATCAGGGGATCTATAAGTTGATCCAAACAGAGTCTGCTCCGTGTGAAAGAGGCCAAAGCCAAAGGATTACAAAAACAGAAAAGATAGAATGTATTGTATTTTGAACAGATGTACATTTTAAACAGTCAATCGTGTATATAGTTTTACCTATATAGCCTTTTCCAATAACTCTGAATTGATGCCTTTCTCTGCTTGCTTTCTAATACTTCTCACTTACCATCAAGAACCATTACCTACAAGTTTTGTTTACAGTATGGATTGTGCGACTTTATTTAAACTCAAAAAGCACTTTGGAATGAAAGTTAAATGGTTGTTGGCTGCAACAACTACTAACAGCCGACAAAAACAAACATTCCTAATTCTACCTTAAATATTCATATTCATGCTGCCAAAGAGGGCCATATTTCACATGACTCTTTCACTACCAGCTTTGCTAGTACAGCCTGTAGGCTTTGAGTTACAAACAGTCCAGTTATTAGTTTAATTCAGAAAATAATGTTAAACCTCAAACTGTTTAATTTTTATATATACAGATGAGCTTAAATGCGATGTAAGAAAATACGTTTCAGGGATAATATCCAAAATTGCTGCGGTCCAGTGTGTGGTGATTGATTTTCTCCTATGACTGATGTGTCATAATACAAATCAGTCAAAAACAAAAATTAAAGTTTCTGTCTGTGCTTCTATTGCTATGTTGCCATCAGTATGTTTTTATTTCATCTTGTTGCGTATTCAGTGGTTACGTCAATCACAGGGCAAAACCACACAGCGCGGCTTGGGTTGGACAAATTATGTTGAATTAATGATACATAGCTTACTTTTTGTGTGGCAAAATAATGTTTTTCAAATGAACACGTAGAGATGCCCTTTATTGGTCAAAATTCTCTGGATCCTCAGGTCACTGAAATGAGGAGCAATGGTGCTGGCATAAAAAACATTCTTTAGAACACATCAGCCAAGACTGGCTGTTGGCAGAATATCTGAGGTCCAGGGAGAGGACCTCATCATGAATTGTTGGGTGTCTAGATTAGACTATTGGTTGGAGCTGTTGCTTGCTGTGCAGCCAGTGTACTCTTAGCCCTTGTACACACGATCGGAGAATCCGTCGGAATGTGTCCTATCGGACCGTGTTGTCGGATAATCCGACTGTGTGTGGAAATATTTTCCGACCAACTAGTTCGATCGGACATACTCCGATCATGTGTAGAGAATTTTGTTCGGACCAAGTGCCACGCATGCTCAGATCAAATTCCTACATCAAAGCTATTGGCTACTAGCCTGAATGTAGTCCCATCTTAACGAAATTACATCATCACGTTCTGAAACCGTGTGTGCAACAGTTTCGGACAAGACCTGACGGACAAAATCCGACGGATTTGGTTGTCGAAATCTCCGACTGTGTGTACAGGGGCTTAGAAAGAGTATTCAGTGCAGTGGGTGTTTATTTTATACAAAGAAACACATTTGTCTGTCCCTTAAAACATTTAGCTAGCTCACTTTATAAAAATGAACTCCTGTAGCTGATGCTAACCAGTACATTTTCTTTCCTGCCAACATTACTATTTTCTGCCATTGCTGCTAAAACATTCCTGCCAACATCACCATTTCCTGTCGCCACTGCTGCCATCATTACCAGCCCATGCCACAATTACCAGCTATTTCTACCACTGCTGACAAAGCTGTCTCCTGCCACTGCTGCTGGCCTGCCACTGTTACTATGTGCTACCACCATTACCTGCTGCTTCCACCACTGCTGGTTTGCCATTGTTACCATCTCCCGCAACCATTACTTCCCCCTTCCACCACTGCCAGCCTTCCACTATTACCATCTCTTGCCACCGCTGCTGGCCTGCCACCATTACCATCTCAAGCTGCTTCTACTGTCCTATTCCAGTGCACTGGAATTGCAAAAGTGCCACACATAATTTTCCTGCAGCTGGGCCTCAGCCGCAAAATGTGATCTGTGTCTTCTAGTTTGTGACCTATTCCACTGCTCTGGCATTTAATAATATCTATGGCTATTGTCGCTCCAAAATATTGTGCACTACCTGTAATCGCTTGATTAAAACCGACCTGGTTTCTCTCCATTAAATTGTGACCTAGTAAAAGTTCTTAAATAATGTGCATGGAGTCAGTACTATATTATTCTGGATTATTTTCTGTGAAATAATTACACTCTAATCTGTTGTCTTAATTCAAAGCTGTCCAGTGACTCCCTGTGAAAAAGTACCTAGTAAAAAAGCTTAAATACTCTGTAATGAGTCAGCACACTATTTTTATATTATTTATCATATGATATATTTTGGTTTATTTAATAAAATAATACACTCTAATATTGATTTTTGGATTATAAACTTGCTGTTGCCTTATTTGTTCAAAATGTAAACAAGTACAATTGCTTGAAATAGTATTTAAATGGTTAAAAACCTTCACATATACCCAATAAAGTCATTAGCATCAAGTAATACACAAATCCTCCTGTAACTGTAAGCTGTATCTGTTTATCTGCTGTTTTCTGTTAAAAACACACAGAGCAAATGTAGCTACAGCAGCAGAGGTGGGGATATGAAGTCTCACAGTCCAAGGAAGACCTGCAGAACTGAGGATTTCAGTCACAGGCTGTGTACTAGAGCTCTCTATCCTGTCAGAAGTCACCTATACAGACAGCAGAGGAATGGGACAGCAGAGAGAAATCACACTGAGTGCTTTGGATAGAGGCAAGTACACAGTATTGAAGGTCATGCATGGCCGGCCACATGCATCCATTCCACAGCCATGCACCTGCACCTTCTGGTGGCCAAAAAACGGTAGGAGGTTCCCGTATGTGTTTTCACCCAGGAGAGCCATTGTGCCACAGAATATCCGCAAGACATGGCCGGGAATCGGTTAAAGTGATTGTAAACCTTTGAAATGCAAAATTCACTTACTGTTAATCCTGGCTGCTCTCTCTCTCTCTCTCTTTTCCTCAGCATGCTGCATGTGTCACTTCTTGCAGGTTTCTGCAACACTAGACAATTCATGGTAATGGAATCTTGGGTTGTAGTGCTTAAGGGTTTTTGTCCACTCTGTTTTGACATATTGTTAAAACTCTACAAAAATACAGTGTGGTACTGCAAAAAAGAAGAATGACTGATTATGTCAGCTTTGATGAAATGTGTAGGGAAGAGCCAGATGCTGAGACTTCACAGTGCATCACACGTGCACAGATCCAGTTCCCGGTTATGTTTACATACATCGCTTGTATTCTGTATTAGATAAGAGTATTTTAAATCTTTTTAACTGATTTGCACTATTGGGAGTGCTTGGCTTACAGTATAACTTCCTTTTTTATCCATTTGATGCTTAAAGGAGATTCCTAACAAGAAGTGATGGACTCCTATTACATTATTAGGTCTCTGGCATTCATAACCATTATGCACAATGTGACCACTCTTTAACAGGGGGTCCTTGTATGACACGGTAGTGGAGCGGAATTTGTGAGATGAGAAAAGACAGTACCTGTCTTTTGTTCTCACATTATAGTATAGATTTATTTATTTTTATTAATACATGAATGGTTTCTATGTGACTGACACATTTGATTGCATTCATTAAGGGAGCTTTACTAAAACTGGTGCATACAGAATCTGGTGCAGCTGTACATAGTAACTAATCTTTTTCTAACTTCAGCTTGTTCAGTTGAGTTTTGACAATATAACCTAGAAGCTGATTGGTTACTATGAACAGTTGCACTAGATTCTGTGTGCACCAGCTTTAGTTAATCTCCCTCATTGTTTCTCAGGCCGGGTTCACACCGCTGCGATGCGGGAACGCCGCGAATCCGCGGCGTTTTCCCGCATCGCATTACTCCCGCCGGCAGTTCACACTGCCCTATGCGGACGGCTGGGAGTGTCAATGATATGTTAATGACACCCCCAGATCCGTCCGCATATCGCAGTGCGATCTGCCGACTCGCACAGGAATCGGATCGCATGGTGTGAACCCCCATGCGATCCGATTCTGTTGCGGACCAAAAAAAGGGTCCCGTGCGAGTTTGCTGCGGGAGCGATGCGAATTCAGCCATACTATCTGTATGGCTGTACTCGCATCGCTACGGAGATCGGATGTGATTTGCGGTGCGAATCACATCCGGATCTCCCCCCGCAGCAGTGTGAACCCAGCCTAAAACTTAAATTTGTGTGTACACAGTTGTTTACTAGCTGTTTTTTCACTGCACTTTTAGACCAGGTGCCACTGTTTAGCAATTGGTACAATGTTCGGGGCTTTAGCTTTATTTTTTTTGAGGAGTAAACCTTCCTATAGCTTTTAGTTCTATTATGGATACTACTGCCACCACTCAATTCTGTCTTAATACTGCTAAATAAAAAAGGTGTCATGGCCAAAACTATCAAAAAAAAATTTTTTTTTCAAGTTGAAATTAATCAAATTGGAGTGATGCTGCTGTATATAAGCCAAGCCAATAATGTTAAAGTAAAAAAATCTTTGAGAGGCAAGTGCCAATCCAGGGTTCTGAGTGGATCCCGACCATATGATTGGGATCTTTTCAGAGCCTGGACCGTCTCTGTGATGTCAGCCCACTGTCAGCTGAAAACGGGTCACAGGAGTGCAGAACGAACTGCACTTCTGTGATCCATAGGAGAAGTATAACCAAACAACTTTGGCTTTACTTCCCCTTTAACCCCTTAAGGACCGGAATTATTTGCCCCTTAATGACCAGGTCATTTTTTGCTATACGGCACTGGGTCGCTTTAACTGACAATTGTGCGGTTGTGCGACGTTTGTTGCACCCAAACAAAATTGACTTCCTTTTTTTCCCCACAAATAGAGTTTTTTGTGGTATTTGATCACCTGTGCATTTTTTTTTGCGCTATAAATATAAAAAAGACTGACAATTTTGAACAAAAAACGGAAAATTCCTATCAAAATGCTTACCGTAATTTTCCTTTCCTGATGGACTCCATGGCAGCAACGTGTGGGTTAAGTCCCGCCTCCACTACCCTATAGGACACTACTCCCATAAATCTTTGCTCCCTGCCCATGGCCGTGTTCGATAACTAGCCTACTCCAGCCATTTTGGGAGGGAACTCCTGCTGCCATGGAGTCCATCAGGAAAGGAAAATTACGGTAAGCATTTTGATAGGAATTTTCCGTTTTCCTGACAGACTCCATGGCAGCAACGTGTGGGAAATAACTCGCCAAACACACTCGGGTGGGCAAAAAATGCTGAACAAAAAATTTATTTAACACTGTACACCGACAGCACCTTTAAGCCAAAATCAACAGAAGATAGACTGGCAGGTTCAACACAATAATGAGCCATAAATGTATGAATGGATGACCAAGAGGCAGCCCTGCAGATAACCTCAGGAGCCACATGACGTGAAGCTGCCCAAGAAGTAGAGAGACTTCTCGTGGAATGCGCCGTAACCGCCTCAGGAGGAGCCAAGCCCTTCTCATTATAAGCCCACTGGATTGCCTGAACCACCCACGTGGAGATGGATCTGACCGAAGCCCTAAGGCCTTTGCTTTTACCATGAAAAAGAACAAAAAGATAATCTGATTGCCGGAAAGAAGCTGTCGCCTCCAGGTATCGTTTCAAGATAACTCCCATGTCGAGAGGATGAAGATCCTGATTCTCAGCCGAATGAAAGGTAGGAAGGGTAATGTCCTGATTTTCGTGAAAGACTGAGGTAACCTTTGGGTTCAAACCCAGCATTGGCACTAGGACCACTCTGTCAGGGAAGAATGTGAGGAAAGGTTCCTTTGACCCTAAAGACTGAATCTCAGAGACTCTTTTTGCTGAGGATATGGCCACCAAAAAAGATGTCATTAGGGACAATTCTTTGACTGAAAGTGTTCTGTCCAGATGAGAGAAGAAGTCGAGAACTAGCGGTAAATCCCACTTGGGGAACCTAGGTTTCCTCTGTGGTCTAAGTCTAATCGCTCCTTTAAAAAATTGCTGAACCAATGGATGTTTAGCCCAGGATACTCCAGAAAAGGCCGAGATTGCCGAGACTTGCACACGAAGAGCGCTGACAGATAGGGGAATGTCCAGTCCGGACTGTAAGAAACCGAGAACATCCTGAACCGTCAAATTACCACTGGAGCAAGACCTGGAAGACAAGTGACTTGTGAATCTAGACCAAATCCTCTCATATACCTGGTTGGTACTTTTCCTCCTTGCACTCATGAGAGTAGGAATGGCCTCCTTTGGGCAACCCAGAGCCTCTAACCTTCCCCTCTCAAAAACCAGACCCTCAGACATAGGTGGGCTGGACAGGGATGGAGCTTCGAGCCCTGGGATAGAAGATCGGGTCTGAGAGGTAAGGGAATCGGATCTCTGACACTGAGGAGCATTAGAAGCGGAAACCATGGCCTGTTGGGCCAATAAGGTATTACAGCTATCACCTCTACTGCTTCTGTTTTGAGTCTCCGCAGGAACTGCAGAATAATAGGAGTTGGAGGAAAGGCGTAAGCTTTGTTGAACCACCATCGATCCGTCAGCGCATCCACTCCGTAGGCCTGAGGATCCCGAAACCTGGAATAATACCTCACCAGTTTCTTGTTGCAAGGGGAAGCAAATAGGTCGACCTCTGGGGAGAACCACAACGTTAGAATCCACCTGAACACTTCTTCGTGAAGGGACCATTCGTTGTTGTCCAGATTGACCCGAGACAGAAAATCCGCTTGGACGTTCTGCGTTCCTGGAACATAAGTTGCTGTAATGTTGACCAGGTTCTTCTGAGCCCAAGACATGATTGGCTCTACCTCCTGAAGAAGGGACAGACTCTGAGTACCTCCTTGTCTCCTTATATATGCCACTGCTGTAGTGTTGTCTAGTCTGAGTAGGACCGAGGTTCCTAAGACCAGATGCCGAAAGGCTAGGAGCGCCTGGAAGGCTGCCCTCAATTCTAGAATATTCGATACCATCCTCCTGGAAGGAAAGTCCCAGGTGCCCTGTGCTACTTCCGTCAAACAGTGGGCGCCCCAGCCCCTGTTGCTGGCATCCGAAGTTATTGTCACCCATGAGATGGGGAGAATGGAATGGCAATTGAATAGGTTCTCCTTCCGAAGCCACCAGAGCAGAGAGATTCTCATTGAAGATGTGATCCGGATAGGTTGCATCTTGTTGCCCAGCCATTGGTGAAGAAACCCCTTTTGGAACGGTCTCATCTTCCATTGGGCCCACTTCACCATTGGAATCGTGGCCACCATGGTGCCAATAATCCTCAGGCACTGAAGAGCCGGAAGATAGGAGGCTGAGAGGGCCGGACGAATTCTGTCTCGAATTACCACTACTTTCTCTTCGGGTAAAGAGATGGTACCCCTCACTGTGTTGAAGAGTGCGCCTAGGAACACAAGAGACTGGGAGGGAATTAACTGACTCTTTTCTAGATTCAGGATCCAACCGAACTCTTGAAGAGTGGAGATAACCTGACCCTTGTGCAGTAACAGACGGTCTCTGTCCTGGGCTAGCAGCAGAAGATCGTCCAAATAGTGGTAAAGACGAATTCCCTTGGTTCTCAATAGAGCCACTACGGCCAACAACACCTTTGAGAACACTCGGGGGGACGTTGAAAGTCCGAACGGGAGACACACGAACTGGAGATGTAGTTTTCCTACTGAAAATCGCAGAAACTGCTGAAAATCTTCTGCCACAGGGACATGAAAGTAAGCGTCCTTTAGGTCTATTGAAATCATCCAGTCTCCTGACTGGACTGACTGTTGTATTGTAGACAAGGTTTCCATCTTGAACCTTTCCTTCTTGATAAAACGATTCAGATGTGTAAGGTCTATAACTGGTCTCCAAGAACCGTTTTTCTTCTGGACCATAAAAAGAGGGGAATAAATTCCTCTCCCTCGTTGATCGTCTGGCACGGGTACGGCAGCGCCTTGAGCCAATAAAGATTTCACGTAGGCCAACAAGATCTGCCTTTTTTCTTCTGTGGCTGGAAATGAAGTGGGAACATACTTTAGTCTTGGGGACCTGCAGAAGGTCCAAGAATGGCCTGAAGAGACCGTTCTGACGGTCCAGAGGTCCCGGATTGAGGCCGCCCAGACATGCCGAAAATGTAGAAGACGAGCCCCCACCTGGCCTATCTGAGCGGGCCCAATCTCAAAAAGATTTGGTTGGTTCCCTCTCTCCTGACGCACTGCTCTTGGCGGATTTCTTAAAGGATGACTGCCTTGATTTCCATGATCTGGAATATTCCCGACCCGGTTTATAGCTACGGGCCTCCCTGGCCTGCTCTTGATACTGCTTTTTAGGAAAAAATCTCCTCTGGCTTTTTAAGCGTCTATCCTGGGGAAGAAACCCTGACTTACCACCAGTGGCCCTGGTTATGGCATTATCCAATTTATTCCCAAAAAGAGAAGAACCCTCGAAGGGGATACGGCACCACACCTGTTTAGATGCTGGATCAGCCAGCCAGGGACGAAGCCAAAGGGCCCGTTTGGCGGTTACAGCTGAAAGCATGACCCGGGACACTAGGCGGATGATGTCAATCGAAGCCTCCCCCAGAAAAGCCGAAGCAAGCCGCAACTCCTGGATAGGAGAGTTTTTAGCGACTTCATCCGAAATGTTTCTGAGAGTATCATCCACACCGTCCGTCCAGACTTCCATGGCTTTGGACATAGCCGCTAAAGCCAATGCTGGCTTGCATGCCATACCAGCAGTGAGGTAGACTCTCTTTAAATCGGAATCAATCCGCCTATCTAAGGCATCCTTGAATGAAACTGTATCCTCCAATGGAAGGGTCACATGTTTTACTAATCTCATCACCGCTGCATCCACGAGTGGAGCGGATTCCAGATACTTGACCTCATCCTCCTTAAAGGGATATAACCTTAGGACTTTTGAGAGCATACTATTCTTTTTCTCAACTTTACTCCATTCATCCGTGATGACCTCACCAAGTTCAGACAGGAATGGAAAGTTAAGACGCTCCCTTTTAAGTTGCTTGAAATACTTCCTTTGTTTGGAGGGATTAGCCACCTCATCTTCCCAGTTCAAAGCCTCTCTGATGGCCTTCACCAAGGGAGAAAGTAAGGCAAAGTCAAACCCCACACAGGGGCTATCTTCCTCAGATTCACTGTCTGAAGCAGCAGCTGAATGGTGGCTTGTTAAAGAGGACTCCCAAAGCTCTTGAGCATGCAAATCCCTGACTGGTGACTGAGGTGATTCTGACTGAGGCACAGGGGTCTGATTGGCCCCGATCCCCTTGAGGGATTCTTTCACCACTTTTTCCACAAGGGATCTTAGTTGCTGGTCCGTACCCCCTCTCTCACTAGAGGCTTTGGAAAAGCAGAGGTCACACAGGGATTTCCCAATAGGAACTTGCGATCTGCATCCCCAGCAAGTATTAATAACAGAGTGGCTGGAATGAGCCCTGGAGGAGCGAGATCGATCCTCGCTACGGCGCCCAGATCTTGAGGGTGAGCCGTGATGTTTAGACTTAGAATATGAGTGCCGGTGGTAAGACTTAAGCCCCATACACACCACCAGCCTCTCCGCCGAGTCCTTCCTTCAGGTTTACCAAAACCCTCCAGTAGAAAGGCCTGCATGATTACATACACATTGAAACTCCTAAGGTTTGACCTCATATTATATGGTTTTGGTAAATCTGAAGGAAAAACTCAGCAGAAAAACCGACAGCGCGCATGGGGCCTTAGAAGAATCGCTTCCTCTGTGCGTTGAGCTGCGTTGCTGTGCTGATCTAGATGGGCTAAGACAGAGATAGAAGAGACATACAGATAAGGAAAGATAACACACTGACTAATACCGGACCACCCCCCCCCCCTTACTTCCTCCCCAGACAGTACCTATTAAGAGAGGGCTGGCCACATACAGGCGGAGGTGAGTCCATATCTCTAGGGGTTTCCATAAATGCTGCAAAGACATATAAGTAAGGCTGAGGGCATCAAACACACACACGCCCACCCCCTTCTTCCCAGAAGGCCACCTACCTCCACAGCAGAAAACCTGGACAAGGGGAAGTCACGAAACAACCTGCAAGCATTCCCAAAGCCTGCAGGCTATTTTCTAAGTTTAAATAAGGCGCCTTAATGACGTCATCACCGCGTCCTGTGTACCGCTACTGCGCATGCGAGAATAGCGTCATCCCGCCGCCACCGCGCACGCGCGAACCAAGCCTCGATCCTGTGCCGTACGCGCGCATGCGCAGAACGAACGTACCGACGAAGACCCGGAAGTGAGCACCGGTGGAACGCAGGCTAATCCGACCGTCACGCCTATACCCACATACACAGACACAGAAAACGAACGGAAAATGAAGGAGAAACGACAAGAAAATAAACACAAACTGCTGCCATGGAAAAGAGGAACACTCTTACCGCTCCCACACGATCGTCTCCGGGCCGAAGGTAAGCACAATACATACCGGACTTCTCAGGGCAAAATAGGTCACCTGCTATTTAGCTGGGCTATCCGACCAAGTGCGCAGCCTGCCTGCCAGTGGCTAGGCTTTTGGCTTCCTCCAGCGCTTATATCCAATGCCCACTCCATACCCCGCTAGTAGCTAGGGCTTAGCGGAGTCATGCGACAATTCCATCCAGTCGCAATTCGGCCAAACCAACGATGGAACCGTGTGGGAGCAATCTTCAGGTAGAAAGACCATACGTCTGGTCCTACGGAGGAGGACAAAAAAAGAACACGGCCATGGGCAGGGAGCAAATATTTATGGGAGTAGTGTCCTATAGGGTAGTGGAGGCGGGACTTAACCCACACGTTGCTGCCATGGAGTCTGTCAGGAAAGCAATATTTTTTACTTTTTGCTATAATAAATTAAAAAAAAAGTAAAAAAAAAATGTCTTCATCAGTTTAGGCTGATATGTATTTTTCTACATATTTTTGGTAAAAAATTGCAGTAAGCATATGTTCATTGGTTTGAGCAAAAGTTATGTAGTCTACAAAATAGGGGATAGATTTATGGCATTTTTATTATGATTTTCTTTTTTACTAGTAATAGCGGTGATCTGCGATTTTTAGTGGGATTGAGACATTGTGGCAGTCAAATTGGACACTTTTGACACTTTTTTTGGACCACTGATTACTGTATAAATGTCACTGGCAGGGTAGGGGTTAACACTAGGGGCAATCAAGGGGTTAAGTGTTTCCTAGGGAGGTGTTTCTAACTGTGAGTAAAGTGTAGTGACTGGAGGAGGAGACAGATCGCTGTTCCTGATCACTAGGAACAGCAGATGTCTCTCCTCCCCTGACAGAACAGGGATTTGTCTATTTACATCAACAGATTCCCATTCTGTCTCTTTCAGGAGCAATCGGGGGTGGCCTGCAGACATTGCGGACATTGCGGCCACCGGCCATGCGCATTGGCTCTGGCCTCTTGCCACATGCGTGCTCCCTAGTGGTCTTAAAGCGGCTGGAGTACAATTATGGTGATTTGCCTAGGAGAGCCAACCTGCTATTTGTATATATAATACAGGGTCTGCTAAAAATAGGTATGCATTACTTCTACATTATACATTGTTATACATTATTATACACTATATTAGGACCCATCCTCATTTTACTTTGTTAGTAAGGATTTACTGTACCTTGATGAAACATTCTAACAGCATTGGATTGGGCGATATCGCATCATTGACTGACCACCACTTTCACCTGACCGGATAACTATGGACTTTTTTGGGGGAGATGGGGGAGTAGTAAAGGATAAGGGTTTTAAGTAGAAAATGCATGAAAATGAAAAATGATTTAATAGAATTATAAAAATAAAATGTTATGATCTGATTGTCAATGTACAGTGGTGTGAAAAAGTGTTTGCCCCCTTCCTCATTTCCTGTTCCTTTGCATGTTTGTCACACTTAAGTGTTTCGGAACATCAAACCAATTTAAACAATAGTCAAGGACAACACAAGTAAACACAAAATGCAATTTGTAAATGAAGGTGTTTATTATTAAAGGTGAAAAAAAATCCAAACCATCATGGCCCTGTGTGAAAAAGTGATTGCCCCCTAAACCTAATAACTGGTTAGGCCACCCTTAGCAGCAACAGCTGCAACCAAGCGTTTGCGATAACGTGCAATGAGGCTTTTACAGCGTCCTGGAGGAATTTTGGCCCACTCATCTTTGCAGAATTGTCCTAATTCAGTTACATTAGAGGGTTTTCGAGCATGAATGGCCTTTTTAAAGTCATACCACAACATCTCAATAGGATTCAGGTCAGGACTTTGGCTAGGCCACTCCAAAGTCTTCATTTTGTTTTTCTTCAGCCATTCGGTGGTGGACTTGCTGGTGTGTTTAGGATCATTGTCCTGCTGCAGAACCCAAGTTCGTTTCAGCTTGAGTACACGAACAGATGGTCGGACATTCCCCTTCAGGATCTCTTGATAGATAGCAGAATTCATAGTTCCTTTTATCACGGCAAGTCTTCCAGGTCCTGAAGCAGCAAAACAGCCCCAGACCATCACACTACCACCACCATATTTTACTGTTGGTATAATGTTCTTTTTATGAAATGCAGTGTTCCTTCTACGCCAGATATACTTGGACACACACCTTCCAAAGAGTTCCACTTTTGTCTCATCGGTCCACAGAATGTTGTCCCAAAAGTCTTGGGGATCATCAAGATGTGTTGTGGAGAAATTGAGACAAGCTTTGATGTTCTTTTTGCTCAGCAGTGGTTTTCTCCTTGGAACTCTGCCATGCAGGCCATTTTTGCCCAGTCTTTTCCTGATGGTGGAGGCATGAACGCTGACCTTAACTGAGGCAAGTGAGGCCTGCAGTTCCTTGGACGTTGTTGTGGGGTCTTTTGTGACCTCTTGGATGAGTCGTCGCTGCGCTCTTGGGGTAATTTTGGGCGGCCGGCCACTCCTGGGAAGGTTCACCACTGTTCCATGTCTTCGCCATTTGTGGATAATGGCTCTCACTGTGGTTCGCTGGATTCCCAAAGCTTTGGAAATGGCTTTATAACCCTTTCCAGACTGATAGATCTCAATTACTTTCTTTCTCAATTGTTCCTGAACTTCTTTGGGTCTCGGCATGATGTGTAGCTTTTAAGGATCTTCTGGTGGACCGTACTGTGTCAAGCAGCTCCTATTTAAGTGATGCCTTGATTGTGAACAGGTGTGGCAATAATCAGGCCTGGGTGTGGCTAGACAAATTGAACTCAGGTGTGGACAACCACAGTTATAGTATGTTTTAACAAGGGGGGCAATCACTTTTTCACACAGGGCCATGATGGTTTGGATTTTTTTTCACCTTTAATAATAAACACCTTCATTTACAAATTGCATTTTGTGTTTACTTGTGTTGTCCTTGACTATTGTTTAAATTGGTTTGATGTTCCGAAACACTTAAGTGTGACAAACATGCAAAGGAACAGGAAATGAGGAAGGGGGCAAACACTTTTTCACACCACTGTACACCTACTATAAAATGCCATGATCCGATCATTAATTTATACCTACTTTTGGCTTGCCCTGTAGAATGTACAGTACTTTAAACTAACAGCAATAATCTGATGTTGCCACTAGATGGCAATCAGAATCCATAACTGTACAAAGATATGACGGACGCTTATTTTTTTTTGCACTCATTGTTCAACATCGCCAATAGTTCCCCTCTGTGATCTAAAATTAAAATGTATCCATTATTTTTTTGTTTTCTTCTTCTTTCTAGTTAGTTTTTTTTTCAGCTGTAGTTTTCATTCCTTAAAATACATTTAGAAGGTTCTAAGCTGTCAATCCAGTGACATTTAATAACAACAAATACAATTTTATTTTTATAACATTTATTATTAATAAAAAATGAAAAAAATGCTTAAATGCTTCCAGCAATACCAGCTCATACATGTTTTTAGCTTTAAGGGATAGTTGGATGTAGAACAGCGTTTCTCAAACTTTTATGTCTTGTGGCTCACCAAAAAGATCTAAAAGTTTTCATGGCACACCTGTGGTGAAGAACTTATTTATTTTTACATATATATTAAATTTTACATTTAATGTGAAGGATGTGCCTGCTTTCGAGAGCAAATCAGATTGAAGCGATTGTAATCTTCTTTGTACTTTTGCTTGCTTCCTTGCTTTTCATTTAACAGTTTCTCTTTCAGAGTTCCAGACTTGATTAAGTATTTCTCCTTCGCTAAACAATGAACAAACTTTATTTACAAGCATCAAAGTGGGAATGGAACGGTCTCTATTATTGTAGTGTAATATAATTAGAGCGATCAAGTTCTCCCAAGATCTCACACAAGTCTCACGTTACAAACGGAACCAATGAATGACAGACTGACAGAGATTGCATTTATATATATGTTACTTTTTTAACTTTTGTAACATTGATTTACCATTTTTCGATATGTTCAAGGTTTTAAAATGCTAGCAATTTTAAATGTTTCAAAACTCACAGAGCACACAGTTTGAGAATCACTGGTGTAGAAAAATGTGGCGCTAGTTTCAAAATAATATATATGCTAACCACTTAAGGACCGAGCTCTTTACCAAGGCCGAGATGCCGAGAGCGGTTAGCCCTTGCAACTACTTGCACCCCGTCCCCCGGAGGTGGTACAGGGAGCGGGTGGCAGGCAGAAGCACTGGCCACCAACAGGTGTAGGTTCCTGAAGAAGCTGAGGAGCTGAGCAGTGAGTTACTAGGGATCAGGAACTGGCTGATGATCCTGTGCGTGATAGTAAACAGTCCAGGAAATAACAGGGGATCAGGTAACAGAATAGCAAGTTCGTGAAGCAGATCAAAGCTCAGATCCATAAAATCAGGCAAGAAAGTTAGTAAGGCAGACCAAGGGTCAAATCCGGGTAAACAATCAAGAGAGTCCATAAGGCAGATCAGGAGTGGTCCGTTAAGCAAGCCGATGTTCGAATCGAGGATGAGAGCAGCGTAGTCAGGGACGGTTCGGGTCAAAACAGGTAATCAGGCAAACAGCAGGAAACAGGTACAAACCGGAAGTTGACAACAAACCAGCAACCCATTTGGATGCCAGAGATGTCTAAAATAGCCACGCCATAGCGTGTGAGCCACGGGCGCACACTCGTGCGCCATCGTGCACAGCAATGCCCCATCGTGCACTTCCGTGCACTATTGCGCACACTAGTGGGCCACTGCACGCACACGTGTACCATTGGGCACTCAGATCTCATATTTACACTAAAATGCAATAAAAAAAATTAATTTGAAAAAAAAAAAAAATTCTCCTTTAAGAGCTAAGGGCAGAAGAAACATTTGACATTGCTTCAGCCCTCCCATGCTATGGAGCCGAGCAGGGACCGTCTTCCCCTCAATTGGCAGCCAACCAAGCATGGCTGCCGTGGCGGAAATGACCGGAGCACGGCGGGGGGGCCCTCTCCCGCCCTGATAAAAGTGATCTTGTGGAGAATCCACCACAGAGACCTCTTTTATCTGAAACTGGACTGCTCACTGAAGAAGATGATACTGGAGTTATGGCAGCTAGCTGCTGCAAAAACAACAATATT
The DNA here is from genome assembly GCF_037356315.1 of Lithobates pipiens. Lineage (NCBI taxonomy): Eukaryota > Metazoa > Chordata > Amphibia > Anura > Ranidae > Lithobates > Lithobates pipiens. Next base: position 264,465,290 of record NW_027507785.1, on the reverse strand, counting down.
CCTCTTCAAATTGCCGACGTATATCGTTGTGAGACAGTCATTCATTATGCATAGATGGATAGTTGCAGTGTTCTCTGGATTTCTGGAGAGGCTTAGCACATCACTTATGGATTTTTACATGCTATTTTGAGGTATTGATTAAAAAGGTGAGAGAAAGAGAGAGAGGTGGGAAGAAAGAGAATAATTAGAATAGATTTGAATACATTCTTTAGCTAGTTGTAGCTCAGGGCTCAATAACTGGCATAGGCTGGAGACTGGTTAGGCATCTGAAGGCCACTTGATAGTTGAGGTCATCATGACAGTGTCCCAGGCTGGTTGGACACCATTGAAGTAGCTCCCATCTCTGCTGATCTTGTCTTCAGGTCTCTAACAGTGGAACATTCATCTGGAGGTAGCTATATTAATAACCATATAAACCTGGGTATATGTGCACAATTCCACCAGGACTCTTGTTGGGCCCTTTGATGATAAAACCTGTTTGTACATTACATGCATGTAATTTCTTCTTATACTGTATGAAGGTATTATTGCCATACTGGTGTGCATCTACATACTTATGGTTAATGTTTTATGCTGAGTGTGGCAGTTTCTCTGCTCTCAATTACTTTGATTAGATTACTAATTAATTTTCCAGGAAGGGAATCCCCTCCACATTGGCCCTGTCCTGGGTGGAGGCACTGCCAACTTTATTATTAAACCCACTCTTCCACTTAATTCAAGCAGTGCTATCACTAACTACAACACCTTTCCCCTCTGTTATAGAGAGGAGAAAAATGGGGGGGGGGATGTCCTGCAATCCTAATACACTCACCTAGGGAGAGAGTGCTGGTTTTAAACAGAGTCTCTCAGTACAATAAGTGCACACTGTCACCCTAGTACAGGAACTGCCCTGTAGTTGCAATAAAGATCAGCTGCATGTGACATCGTCTGAGTTTGTTTTCTTGTATTGGTCTTGCAGCATGGACAGTTCCCTTGGGCCTGGCACCAGTGGCATCACTAGGGTTGGTGTCACCCCTCCACCAACTATAGTCGCCTCTCAGTACAGACCCCTCCCCCCCATCAGTACAAACCGCCCCTCAGGACAAACCACCCCCCTCCATTAGTACAACCCCACCTCAGGACAAACCACCCCCTCCATCAGTACAGACCCATCCCTTGGGATAAACCACCCCCCTCCTCCATCAGTACAGACCCCCCTCAGGATAAACAGCCCCCCTCCTCCATCAGTACAGACCCCCCTCAAGGTAAACCACCCCTCTCTCCATCAATGCAGACTGCCCCTCAGGAAAAATCCCTTTATCCATCAGTGCAGACCCCCCTTTACTCAGGCACCTGGGCGGTGGGCAGAGGAGCATTCTGCGTGCAGCCACCCAGAGAGTTGCTTGCTTAGACTGTCACTCTCCAGGTGACGGGCTTGTGTATAGTGAAAGGAGGCAACCACAGCAGGAGTGAGAATGAGGAGTCTCACTCAGGGCTAGCGTGGCGCCGGCACATTCCGGTTGAACAGCCCTGTCTCCAGGACCCTCCGCCGCCTTCCGGATGATGTAGATCAGGAAATCTGGCTGCAGGAAAAATGTTCTTTATTAACAAACTTTTCAAAACACTGCATTTCTACCTACCACATACCTAAGGTCCATGTGCTGCCCCAACCAGCATAGAATTTATATAGACTGTTTTCTTAACCATTCTTTATGGATGTTTATATTTAGTTCACATGTTGCCATCTAGTGACCTTTTGTGGTAATGCACGTGTTTTCTTATGTTCTTTTTCCCTTATGTTATAACACTCTTCCTTTGTATGTAATGCTCCACCCTTCTTTCTTATGCAGGCCATACACGGTCGAATTTTGAACGAATTTTCTTTTCAAAATCAGAAAATTAGTTTTTTTTTGTGATCCGATGATGCCACCATTGATTTTTGAATTTCGGCCGACCAAGCCTTCAATTTCACCTCATGTTGCTACAGAAAAGAATTTTCTTTGCTGGGAATCTTCTTTTCTCTCCGTAAATTTTCTTTTATCTCCGTACATTTTCTTTTCTTATTACGTTTCTCGCACGATTCTCCCATCATTGATTAGAAAATCGTTCGTTTTAAAAAAAATTTCCAACATGTCCGATTCCTCAAATTTTATTTCCGCACGAAAATCGGCCGTTGCTGCAGCCCACTAATGGTGCGAAATTCATACGAAAATTCTTAGATACGATTTTCGAAAAAGAAAATTCTTTCGAAATTCGAACCGTGTATGGCCGGCATAAGATTGTACTTCCTGTGTCATGGATGCAGCTAACAAGCCACATGTAGCAGGGCACATGTATTGTGCATAAAAAGCTACAGACAATATCTTTTGACCGCATATATACCACAACCTATTCATCTGCTTGTATCCTGTCATCTGTTGTAACCTGATGTTCAGAATAAAAGAACGTTTGTGGAGGGAATATGTGTTTGGTGAGTTCAAGCTACCTGATGAGGACTGTACTCAGTGATTATTACTTATACAGGCCAGGCATAGAGGTCACACAAGGGATAAATCGCCTCATAACAACAATCAGAGTGAGAATGGTCCATAAGGACCGGGGCTGCCCACCAGGGAGACAGATTTTAGCCAGCATGGATGGGGTCACTAGTAGGTTGTCACAATATGTGAACATATTCCTCCAACCTCTCCTTTATGGCTTATATTAGGGATTACTTTATTCCTCTATGGCTATTAGGGATGAGCCAAACAACCCCCAGTTCGGTTCGCATTCAGAACATGCAAAATCAAAAGTGCGAATTTTAAAGGCTAATATGCAAGGTATTGTCCTAAAAAGGCCCCAGGGGACATGTATCAATGCAAACAAAGTTTTAAACCGGCCCTTTTTTGCGGGAGCAGTGATTTTTATTAAAATAAAGTGAAAAAATAGTGTCTATAGTATACCTGTAAAGTGGGGGGGGGGGGGGGTTCCTGTGTTTAGAACAGTCCCTGCGCAAAATGACATTTCTAAAGGAATAAAAGTAATTTAAAACTGGGTCCATTCTTCCAATACTGGATAACCCATCAACATTGCACTAGGAGCCCGGGAGGGCGTCGGTTTGCCGAGACAACCCATCAGCATTGCCGTTTTGCTTACCGGGTCGGTAGCTGATGGTGAAGTTGTAAGGTTGTAGGGCTAAGCTCCACCGCAGCCACCTGCCATTATCTCCGGAGACCCGGTTAAGCCAGACCAATGGGTTGTGGTCGGTGACCAGTGAAAATTCCTGTCCGTATAAGTAAGGGTTCTGCTTTTTAAGGGCCCAGACCAGGGCCAAACACTCCTTCTCCACTGCCGCATAGCTCACTTCCTGGGGTAATAGTTTTCTACTCAGGTATGCGACAGGGTGTTCTCCTCCATCCTCCCCAACTTGGCTCAGCACTGCCCCCAGTCCAAACATGGAAGCATCGGTGTGGACAAGAAAACATTTGTTAGGTACTGGGGCAGCCAAGACAGGGGCATTTACAAGTGCTTGCTTGAGGGCTAGAAACGCGGATTCACAAGCTGGAGACCAGAGGACTTGCCTAGGTAAATTCTTTATCGTCAGGTCAGTCAGGGGTTTGGCGATAGCACTATAATTAGGGGCAAAACGTCGGTAGTACCCTGCAGTTCCCAAGAAGGCCAATACCTGGGTCTTAGTACGGGGCGTGGGCCAGTTAGCTACTGCCTCTACCTTGGCTGGCTCGGGTCTCTGGTTCCCACACCCCACTCGGTGTCCCAGGTACTGCACCTCTGCCATCCCTAGATGGCACTTGTCTGGTTTCAAGGTCAGGCCTGCGGCCCGAATTTTGTCCAGAACCACTCCTACGTGAACCAGGTGCTCCTCCCAAGACCCACTGTAGATCGCAATGTCATCCAGATATGCACATGCAAAATCCTGGAAGCCATCGAGGAGCCTATCCACCATACGTTGGATGGTCGCCGGGGCATTTTTCATTCCAAATGGCATGACCTTAGACTGGTACAGGCCCAATGGGGTAACAAATGCCGACTTGGGGATAGCATCCTCGGCCAGGGGGATCTGCCAATAACCTTTACACAGGTCTATTGTAGTTAAATAACGTCCCCTGGCTATACGATCTAGTAGTTCGTCTACCCTGGGCATCGAGTAGGCATCGGTGGTGGTCTTCTCGTTGAGTCGCCTGTAGTCCACGCAGAACCGGGTAGTCCCGTCTTTCTTAGGCACCAGGACTACAGGCGAGGCCCAAGGGCTGTCAGAAGGCTCAATGACTCCTAACTGAATCATCTCCTGTATCTCCTTCCGCATTTACTCTCGGACTGCTTCAGGGATATGGTAGGGGGGCTGGCGGAGGGGTGCTTGTCCAGGGGTCTCTACCTTATGTACAGCCAGGGTCGTATAGCCCGGTTTTTGGGAGAACGTCGCCTGTTTCTCCCACAGAAGCCGCTTAGCCTGTTCCTTCTTTGTGGGGCTTAACCGGTCTCCTAGCTGTACAAGGCTAATGAGGTCAGTCTGGGGCTCTCTCTCTAGTAAGTCAGGGAGGGGTAAACTTTCTGAGTCGTCCGCAGCAGGGGCACATACTGCAGCAACATCCTCCTGCCGTTCCTGATACTCCTTCAGCATGTTCACATGAAAGGTTCGCTGGATTCTTTCATCTGCACAGCTGGCAATGACATAGGTAGTATCACATACCTGGGCTACTACTTTATACAGGCCCCGCCAAGATGCCTGCATCTTGTCGGTCTTCACAGGCTTGAGCACTAAGACCTTCTGCCCAACCTGGAAGACCCGCTGTCGGGCCCCCCGGTCATACCATCTCTTCTGTCTTCCCTGGGCCGCCTGGAGATTCTCTCTTACCATCAGAGACAGTTGCTCCATGCGGTCCCTGAGTTCCAGAACATAGGGTACTATGGGGGTCCCTTCTTGCTCTGTCTCTCCCTCCCAGTGTCCTCTGATGAGATCGAGGGGTCCGCGGACCCTTCTCCCATAAAGCAACTCGAAGGGCGAGAACCCAGTAGATTCCTGGGGTACCTCTCTGTACGCAAATAACAGGTGAGGCAGGAATCTCTCCCAGTCTCTGCAAGAGTCCGAAAAGGTCCTCAGCATTTTCTTGAGGGTCCCGTTAAAGCGTTCGCAGAGACCATTAGTCTGGGGGTGGTAGGGGGAGCTCAGTAAGGGCTTAATATTGCACACCTTCCACAACTGCCGGGTGAGTACCGCTGTAAACTGGGTTCCCTGGTCAGAGAGAATCTCCTTAGGGAACCCCACTCTGGTAAAAATCTTAACCAGGGCATCAGCTACTGTCTCTGCTTCAATGTTGGACATAGCTACTGCCTCTGGGTAACGGGTGGCGTAGTCCACCACGGTGAGAATATACTTCTTTCCGGATGGACTAGGCCGGGCCAGGGGACCCACAATGTCAACGGCTATGCGATAAAAGGGCTCCCCAATAATAGGCATGGACATGAGTTTAGCCTTAGGGTGGTCCCCCCTCTTCCCTATCCGTTGACATGTGTCACATGTTTTGCAGTATTGTCGCACATCCTGGCTAAAATTGGGCCAGAAGAAATTCTGTGTGATCCTATGGGCCGTGCGACGGAACCCTAGATGTCCTGCTAGCGGCACATCATGTCCGATTCGCAGAATCTCCAGCTGGTATTTCTTAGGTACCACCAGCTGTTGTTTCTGCGAAGGGGCCTTACTTCTCTGAGATGGCTTAGGGATCCTATACAGTCTATCTCCATCCCATTCAAACAGCTCCCCATCTATTCCCCTTTCCTGAGTATCTGCCTTAGCCCTATACTTGTGTAAGGTCGGGTCCTCCCGAGTTTCCCTCCCGAATGCTTCTGGGGTATCCCAGCCTAGGCGCGCCTGATCTAAGGTACGTGTCGGGGAGGATAGTCTCACCTGGGTCTCTGCAGCAAGCGGGCCGGTTCCAGCAGTACGTGTCTGTGCACGGGTAGTCACAGGGTTGACTTCATCGGGGCCCATCGGGGTGTAAGCAGAAAGGAGGGGGGCCAAATCATTCCCCAGTAGTACATCCGCAGGCAAGTCCTTCATCACCCCCACATTCACGTGTCCCGAACCAACCCCCCAATCCAGGTGAACACGGGCCACGGGTAGCCGGAAGATGGTACCTCCCGCTACTCTTACGGCTACAGTGTCTCCGGTGTGTTGGCTCTCTGGGATGAGGTTCTTCTGTAGTAGGGTCATGGTAGCGCCGCTATCACGTAAGCCATTGGCTACCGTTCCATTAACCCGGATCGTCTGCCTGTGTTGTTGCCTGTTGTCCCGGTTAGCTGCTTGTATTGGATCAGCCTCGTGCAGGACGCCCCAATGTTCTTCCTCCTCAACGCAGTGGGCCGCAGGCATGGGTGTGCGGGGGCTCCCCCTTGCTGGTTGTCTCCATGACTGGGACTGGATGGCTGGATTTAATGGACAGTTTGGCTTTTTGTGCCCTAGCTGTTTACATCCGAAACACCTGATGGGTTGTGCATAGTCCTGGGAGTTGAACCTGGGCTGCTGAGGATAAGTGGCCACTGGGGTTGGTGCTGAAGCTGTGTTAGAGGCTGATAAACTGGGCCGAGATGGTAGATAGCGCTCGCTTCCGCCTGACCTTCGAGAGTCCAGATATTCATCGGCCAAAGTAGCCGCTTGCTGTACAGTCCGTGGTTGCTTATCTCGTACCCAATCCCGTAGTACCGGAGGGGTATGGTTAAAGAACTGTTCTAAGAGTACTAGTTGGGTGATGTCCTCTATGGTATAAGCGTGGCTTCCCTGGATCCAGCCCTTAAGGTCTCGCTGCAGACGATGTGCCCACTCCACGTATGTTATGTGGGTTTGTTTCCGGGATTCTCGAAACGTAATCCGGCTGGCTTCGGGTGTAATGGCAAATCGGGCTAGCAGAGCTTCTTTTACCCGGTCATAGTCTTTAGCGTCCTCATCCTCCAGGGCCTGATACGCATCCGCCGCTCTGCCAGTTAAATTACTTGCCAGTAAGGCGACCCAATCTTGGGGCAGTACTTCATGTAACTGGCATAGTCTCTCAAAGTCCTGCAGGAATGCTTCAATTTCCTCCTCTCCCTCCTTAAATAGTTTGAACGCCCGAAAGGGCAACTTACGGACAGGCGCTACATCTTTAGGTGTTGTCTCCGATTGCCGTATTTCTGCCATTCTCTGCTCATGTTGCCGCTCTAGTTCTCTCTCCTGTCGCTCATCCTGCAGCTGGATGTCTCTAATGGCATTCTGTATGGCGGTCTCTGATGGGTTAGCACCATATAATGCCACCCGCTGTCGAACTCGTTGCTGAAACAAGTCTTCAACTGACCGGGGTCCTGCATTACCATCCCTCTGATCCATCTCGGTTAGTTCCCTGATCAAGGTGGCCTTGTTCTTTGTCCCACTGGTCCCTCCACGGCTCTCAAGTAAGTCTTTCAGTGTGGCTTTCCTGCAGGCTGCATAGCTGGTCATTTACTGTGGTGGTTTGAAGTGTCCCAGTAACTGGAGGGAAGATCCCACTGCTGCCACCAATGTAACGGAACCCCTAATATACTGGGGGTTAACGCCGTTTACGATGCTCCCTCTCCTAGACACACATCCACTCGCTACCAATATCCACAGCTAAATTACCCTTTCCTATAGGAGCCGACTCCTCTGGCAAAAAGACGAGACGCACTCTGTCTCTTCTGTAGTAGGAATGACTTTATTATTGAGAAACATTGTCACTTTATACACAATTCAAGGCACATGCTTTAACATGCACAAGGGACCCGCTCCACCCACACATCCCAAGACTCAACACCTCATCCTGACGTCTGCTAGGCTTCAAACGATCCCACCCAATACACATCTTTTCACAAAGGGTTGGCAGCCAGTCTGTCTGGCACTTTACAATACACACAAGGACAGACTTAAATAAACAATAGAAATGCAAAACAACTTAATTCCTCACAGCAATGATACTTAACCCCCATATACAGTATACATCCAATCTATATACAATGTATATACAGCCTTGAATATGGCTATCACAGACCATATTGGGGGTTTCTTTTATTCACCCTGTGTCCAAATTGACCCCACTGTCTCAAACACTTTTCTCATTTTCTGCCTTTTTGCTTGTGTGTGAACATCTGATGGTCCAGATAGTTCTGAACCATTGGTCAGCTGCCAAATTCAGTTGGCCAGTGATGCGCACAATTTTAATGAAGTGCTGGCTTCACCCCTAAGCAGAGTAGGGGAGCACAACAATTCCCTGTCCTCCTTTTTCTTTTATAGCTCATGAACGCGCTATCAGACAGGAGGAATACTTTGAGACTTATGGCCCAAAATCAGACACACAACAAACCCACCCTTCCTCACCTTCCCCCCAAATACACACACAGCAAACCCAAAATCCTGAACCTACTCTGCCCAAATCCACACACTTGACACAGCAAATCCACACCCCAACTTCTCAATTCCAAACATAACACAAGTATAGATCTGGAAAGGTCCTACCTTTCGAAGAGGATCAACTTCTTCCTTCCTTGTGCAGAGAAGATTCTTCTAGATCTTCTAAAGGGAACAACTCAACTTCTCCTCCATGCTCTGATGAAGGGGTCTGATCAACATATTTCTTATTTTCTGCCTTTTTGCTTGTGTGTGAACATCTGATGGTCCAGATAGTTTTGAGCCATTGGTCAGCCGCCAAATTCAGTTGGCCAGTGATGCGCACAATTTTAATGAAGTGCTGGCTTCACCCCTAAGCAGAGTAGGAGACACAACACTTCCCTGTCCTCCTTTTTCTTTTATAGCTCATGAATGCACTATCAGACAGGAGGAATACTTTGAGGCTTATGGCCCAAAATCAGACACACAGCAAACCCACCCTTCCTCACCTTCCCCCGAAATACACACATAGGAAACCCAAAATCCTGCACCTACTCTCCCCAAATCCACACACATTGACAAAGCAAATCCACACCCCAACTTCTTAATTCCAAACATAACACAAGTATAGATCTGGAAAGGTCCTACCTTTCGAAGAGGATCAACTTCTTCCTTGCTTGTGCAGAGAAGAGTCTTCTAGATCTTCTGAGGGAACATCTCAACTTCTCCTCCATGCTCTGATGAAGGGGGTCTGTGCAACACTTTTCTAATTTTCTGCCTTTTTGCTTGTGTGTGCACATCTGATGGTCCAGATAGTTCAGAGCTTAATGTCTGAGCCAGTGGTCAGTCGCCAAATTCAGTTGGCCAGTGATGCGCACAATTTTAATGAAGTGCTCGTTTCACCCTAAAGCAGAGTAGGGGTACATAACATTTCTCTGTCTTCGTTTTTCTTTTATAGCACATGAATGCGCTATCAGACAGGAGGAAAACTTTGAGGCTCATCACCCAAAATCAAACACACAGCAAACCCACCCTTCCTCACCGTCCCCCCAAATACACACACAGCAAACCCAAAATCCTGCACCTACTCTCCCCAAATCCACACACTTGACACAGCAAATCCACACCCCAACTTCTCAATTCCAAACATAACACAAGTATAGATCTGGAAAGGTCCTACCTTTCGAAGAGGATCAACTTCTTCCTTGCTTGTGCAGAGAAGATTCTTCTAGATCTTCTGAGGGAACATCTCAACTTCTCCTCCATTCTCTGATGAAGGGGTCTGTGCAACACTTTTCTCATTTTCTGTCTTTTTGCTTGTGTGTGCACATCTAATGGTCCAGTTAGTTCAGAGCTTAATGTCTGAGCCATTGGTCAGCCGCCAAATTCAGTTGGAAAGTGATGCGCACAATTTTAATGAAGTGCTGGCTTCACCCTAAAGCAGAGTAGGGGTACATAACATTTCCCAGTCCACCTTTTTCTTTTATAGCTCATGAATGCGCTATCAGACAGGAGGAATACTTTGAGGCTCATGGCCCAAAATCAGACACACAGCAAACCCACCCTTCCTCACCTTCCCCCCAAATACACACACAGCAAACCCAAAATCCTACACATACTCTCCCCAAATCCACACACTTGACACAGCAAATCCACACCCCAACTTCTCAATTCCAAACATAACACAAGTATAGACCTGGAAAGGTCCTACCTTTCGAAGAGGATCAACTTCTTCCTTGCTTGTGCAGAGAAGATTCTTCTAAATCTTCTGAGGGAGCATCTCAACTTCTCCTCCATGCTCTGATGAAGGGGTCTGTGCAACACTTTTCTCATTTTCTGCCTTTTTTCTTCTGTGTGCACATCTGATGGTTCAGATAGTTCAGAGCTTAATGTTTGAGCCATTGGTCAGCCGCCAAATTCAGTTGGCCAGTGATGCGCACAATTTTAATGAAGTGCTGGCTTCACCATAAAGAAGAGTAGGGGTACATAACATTTCTCTGTCCTCCTTTTTCTTTTATAGCTCATGAATGCGCTATCAGACAGGAGGAATACTTTGAGGCTCATGGCCCAAAATCAGACACACAGCAAACCCACCCTTCCTCACCTTCCCCCCAAATACACACACACAGCAAACCCAAATCCTGCACCTACTCTCCCCAAATACACACACTTGACACAGCAAATCCACACCCCAACTTCTCAATTCCAAACATAACACAAATATAGATCGGGAAAGGTCGTACCTTTCGAAGAGGATCAACTTCTTCTTTGCTTGTGCAGAGAAGATTCTTCTAGATCTTCTGAGGGAACATCTCAACTTCTCCTCCATGCTCTGATGAAGGGGTCTGTGCAACACTTTTCTCATTTTCTGCCTTTTTGCTTGTGTGTGCACATTTGATGGTCCAGATAGTTCAGAGCTTAATGTCTGAGCCATTGGTCAGCCACCAAATTCAGTTGGCCAGTGATGTGCACAATTTTAATGAAGTGCTGGCTTCACCCTAAAGCAGAGTAGGGGTACATAACATTTCTCTGTCCTCCTTGTTCTTTAATAGCTCATGAATACGCTATCAGACAGGAGGAATACTTTGAGGCTTATGGCCCAAAATCAGACACACAGCAAACCCACCCTTCCTCACCTTCCCCCCAAATACACACACTCAGCAAACCCAAAATTCGGCAAGTATAGATCTGGAAAGGTCCTACCTTTAGAAGAGGATCAACTTCTTCCTTGCTTGTGCAGAGAAGATTCTTCTAAATCTTCTGAGGGAGCATCTCAACTTCTCCTCCATGCTCTGATGAAGGGGTCTGTGCAACACTTTTCTCATTTTCTGCCTTTTTTCTTCTGTGTGCACATCTGATGGTTCAGATAGTTCAGAGCTTAATGTTTGAGCCATTGGTCAGCCGCCAAATTCAGTTGGCCAGTGAAGCGCACAATTTTAATGAAGTGCTGGCTTCACCCTAAAGCAGAGTAGGGGTACATAACATTTCTCTGTCCTCCTTGTTCTTTAATAGCTCATGAATACGCTATCAGACAGGAGGAATACTTTGAGGCTTATGGCCCAAAATCAGACACACAGCAAACCCATCCTTCCTCACCTTCCCCCCAAATACACACACAGCAAACCCAAAATCCTGCACCTACTCTCCCCAAATCCAAACACTTGACACAGCAAATCCACACCCCAACTTCACAATTCCAAACATAACACAAGTATAGATCTTGAAAGGTCCTACCTTTCGAAGAGGATCAACTTCCTCCTTGCTTGTGCAGAGAAGATTCTTCTAGATCTTCTGAGGGAACATCTCAACTTCTCCTCCATGCTCTGATGAAGGGGTCTGTGCAACACTTTTCTCATATTCTGCCTTTTTGCTTGTGTGTGAACATCTGATGGTCCAGATAGTTCAGAGCTTAATGTCTGAGCCATTGGTCAGCCGCTAAATTCAGTTGGCCAGTGATGCGCACAATTTTAATGAAGTGCTGGCTTCACCCTAAAGAAGAGTAGGGGTACATAACATTTCTCTGTCCTCCTTTTTTTTTTATAGCTCATGAATGCGCTATCAGACAGGAGGAATACTTTGAGGCTCATGGCCCAAAATCAGACACACAGCAAACCCACCCTTCCTCACCTTCCCCCCAAATACACACACACAGCAAACCCAAAATCCTGCACCTACTCTCCCCAAATTCACACACTTGACACAGCAAACCCACACCCCAGCTTCTCAATTCCAAACATAACACAAGTATAGATCTGGAAAGGTCCTACCTTTCGAAGAGGATCAACTTCTTTCTTGCTTGTGCAGAGAAGATTATTCTAGACCTTCTGAGGGAACATCTCAACTTCTCCTTCATGCTCTGATGAAGGGGTCTGTGCAACACGTTTCTCATTTTCTGCCTTTTTTCTTGTGTGTGCACATCTGATGGTCCAGATAGTTCAGAGGTTAATGTCTGAGCCATTGGTCAGTCGCCAAATTCAGTTGGCCAGTGATGCGCACAATTTTAATGAAGTGCTGGTTTCACCCTAAAGAAGAGTAGGGGTACATAACATTTCTCTGTCCTCCTTTTTCTTTTATAGCACATGAATGCTGTTATACCTGAAGGGTTCCACATGTACTGCCACTTTAAGGCTGGCTCCACCCAGGAGTGATGCCAAGGGTCAAGGGGTATAGTAGCCATCTTGGACACATGTAAGAGCCTAATAAGATGTACTGTCCTGAGATGCATGTTGCAGTGTACAGTGAGTACTGGAAATAAACTTCCATTGTTCCAGACCAGAGTCTTGTGTCTCTCACAACACAGAGGATATAACAGTGGCGACGAGGATGGGATTTACAAAGTGTCTATCAGTCTGAGAGAGAGACAAAGACATTGTGGATTGTTACCTGGATAAAAGCAATCACAGATCCCAGCAGGAAAATGTCATTGATCGGGACATTAAGTGAATTTGATGGAGAACAGACATCCTGGAGTTCCTGGGTGGAGAGACTGGAACAGTATTTCAGTGCAAATGCCATCCCAGGTGAAAGGCAAGTAGCAGTATTTCTGACAGTGGTCGGTGCTCAGACATATGACACTCTCAGGGATCTCCTTTCCCCTGTAAAACCAGCAACTAAGACATTGGCAGAGCTCCTGACGCTGTTAGAGGGTCACTTCCAGCCTAAACCACTAGAGATTGCAGAAAGATTTCATTTTTATCAGAGGCAGCAGCAGCCAGGTGAAGAAATTAAAGCTTATGTGCTCGCCCTTCGCAGACTAGCCTCTACCTGTTCTTTTGGGGAGTACCTACCTACTGCACTGAGAGATAAGTTTGTCATGGGACTGAATTGTGACTCTAGCCAAAAGAGACTGTTAACAGAGAAAGACCTTACCCTTGCAAAGGCAATTGAGATAGCTTCAATGATGGAAATGGCTGTGAAAGATACAGAAGAATTGAACCCCCAGGGCAGAAGAGAAGAGGTGAAACAAGAAGTTTTCAGAACAGCAGTCAAGCCCACAGTTGCAAACTAGAAATACAGACCTCCACCAAGCCGGGGGTCAGCTTGCTACCGTTGTGGGAATACAGACCATGATCACAAAGTCTGTAGGTTTAAGGATCAGACCTGTCATAACTGTAATAAAACAGGACATCTGAAACGAGTTTGCCAGAGCAAGAAGGTGCGAGATAAACAACCTCTGAACCCCAAGACAAAGACCTATATGGTGGGAAGATATACATCATCATCTGAGTCAGAGGATGAGGAAGTGCTCCACAGTTTAGACATACATCATATGCATTCAGCACCCTCTGCAATGACTGTAGAGGTAACCATTGAGGGAAAGAAACTAAAGATGGATGTAGACACAGGAGCAGCAGTTTCAGTTATCACTCAGAAACAATGGAGACAACTTCAGACCCGAACAACTGTCCGCCCAACGCCAATCAAACTGCAGACATACTCAAAGCAGATACTCCACCCACTGGGTTATGCAAAAGTGCAGGTATTGTACAAGGGTCAGACAAAGAGACTGCCATTATATATACTAGAAAATGGGGGACCTCCTCTCTTTGGGAGAGACTGGATTGCTCACTTTGGTATGCCAGACATCACCATAAATCCCTGTAACACTGTGACAATTCCATTAGGAGATAATGAGGGATGGGTGGTGTCCCTGAAGCAGCGGTTCCCAAAGATCTTTGATGACCAGTTGGGGAAAATAAAGCATGACTGTGTGAGACTCAAGCTGAAACCCAACGCCCAGCCTAAGTTCTTCAAAGCTCGCACAGTACCTTTCGCACTCCGAGCAGGAGTGGAAGCAGAACTAAGTCGGCTGGAGGAACAAGGTGTCATCTCAAAGGTAGAGCACAGCGAGTGGGCATCACCTGTTGTACCAGTGAAGAAAGCGAATGGGGACTTGCGCATTTGTGGTGATTTCCGCATGGCACTGAACTCCCAACTGGAAATAGACCAGTATCCTCTACCCAGAGTAGATGACATTTTTGCCTCTCTTGCAGGGGGTCAAAAGTTCACCAAGCTTGATCTCAAACAAGCATATTTACAGTTTGAGGTCCATCCTTCTTCCTGCAAGTTTCTGACCATCAACACCCACAAGGGACTGTATGAGTACAATCGGATGGTGTTTGGTGTAGCCTCTGCCCCAGCCATTTGGCAACGGAAGATGGATGAGATTTTGGCGGACATTCCTTTCACTCAGTGCCTGTTAGATGACATGCTCATCACGGGACGGACGGACCAGGAATACAAGCAAAACGTGGAGCTTGTGTTGGAAAGACTCCAAGAGCAGGGTCTGAAAGTGAACTTAGCAAAATGCCAATTCATGGTGCCGAAATTGGAGTTTTGTGGCCACCTTGTGGATGCAGACAGTATACACACCACAGAAGCCAAGGTTGATGCCTTAGTCAAAGCTCCTGCCCCAACCAATGTCCAGCAGCTGCGATCATACCTTGGCTTGCTGAACTATTACCACAAATTTCTGCCAGATCTGGCACACACCTTGTTTCCGTTGAACAAGCTTTTGGAGAAACACTCCAGATGGGACTGGTCGGCTGCATGCCAACGCGCTTTTGAAGTCTCTAAGCGGAAGCTGTTGGTGTCACACATGCTTGTTCACTATGACCTCCAGAAGCCTCTGACCTTGGCTTGTGATGCCTCACCCTATGGTCTGGGGGCTGTACTGTCTCACATCTTACCTGATGGGTCAGAAAAACCAGTGGCATTTGCCTCCAGGTCTTTGACAAAAGCAGAAAGCAATTACTCTCACATTGACAAGGAGGCTCTTGCGCTGATATGGGCAATTAAGAAGTTTCATCTTTACCTGTATGGTAGGGAATTCACCATACTGACAGACCATAAACCACTCCTTCAGATCTTTAGCCCTGACAAAGGCATCTCTCAGACTACTGCGGCCTGCCTCCAACGCTATGCCCTGTTCTTGGGAGCGTGCAGTTATAAAATCCAGTATCGCGGTCATGATGCCAATGCTAATGCGGACGCAATGTCCCGACTGACAGGGAGGTCAATGGACTCCTCTCCACCGGTCAAGAGTTGTCGTTACACCAGCCTGTCCTTCTTGTCTTCTGGGGAGATAGCAGCCCATACAGCCAAGGATACCTTTCTGAAAACAATACTCTCCTGGGTACGGTCCGGTTGGCCTGCAACCGTCACACAGGATTATGAACCTTATTTCCGTAGGCGTATGGAATTAACTGTGGCTGGTAACTGTGTTTTATGGGGAGACCGAGTGATCATTCCACAGACCCTCCGGAGACACATTCTGGACTTGCTACATACTGGTCATCCCGGGGGCACATGTATGAAACAAAAGGCCCGAGGCTATGTGTGGTGGCCAAACTTAGACTCGGATATCACAACATATGTGGATGTGCACAAACTGCAAGAGACCCTCCTCGAGGGTGCGTCCAGCCCTGGACTTGGCCCACAGTTCCTTGGTTTCGCCTACACTTGGACTTTGCAGGTCCGATCAGAGGACACACCTTCTTGATCATAGTGGACGCCCATTCAAAGTGGCCTGAGGTCATTCCTGTTACTCAGCCAACAACTAAGGCAACAGTTTCCATACTGTTACATCTCGCTGCTAAATTTGGATACCCCAGAGAAATCGTCACAGACAATGGTGCCCAATTCACCAGTCAGGAGTTTCAGCGTTTCTTGACTGCCCACAACATCAAGCACAAGTTGACCGCAACTTACCACCCAGCTACAAATGGTCAAGCAGAGCGGTTTGTGCAGACTTTTAAACGCTATTTCAAAGCTACAGTGGCTACAAGTAAACAGCAGTCCCTGTCACCCCAGCAGCTGGACTCCTTCCTTTCTGCTTACAGAAACACACCACATGCAACCACTGGGAAAACTCCAGCAGAACTCCTTCTGGGTCGGCAGCCATGGACTGTTTTGGACATGCTCCGCCCACAAACAGTCCAGGAACATGTACTGCAGTCCCAAGACAAGATGGTCAAACACCATGAGATCCCCCGATTCACAGCCCAACAAAAGGTATGGGCCCGATCTTATGGGGCTTCCAACACCCGTTGGCTTCCTGCTGTCATTGCAGAGACTTTGGGACCCAAGATGTATAGGGTCTGCCTGGAAGATGGTTCCATTTGCAGAAGGCATGCGGACCAACTGCGTCCTCATTTTCAACTGCATGAATCCCTGACGCCGGCTGAACCACCAGTGTTGCAAGGAACTGCTCCCAGCGGATCAGGATGCATTGGAACTGATGATTGGGGGGACTCTGAACTTTTGAACTCAGCTCCAACAGAGCCCTCCAGCCCTGGTCTGGAGGTTGGTTCACCCACTGAGCTGGGGGATCCCTTCTTGGCACCGCCAGTGCCCATTCCAGTCGACCCTGTTTCCTCCGATCCCGAGTCGATGGGTGCCCGCCCTCAACGACACTGTCGCCCTCCTGACCGGTTTCAGCTTCAAGACCGGTTACGAGACTTTCGACGGGGCCGCCGAAAGTGATCCAATGACATTGTATCCCCGCAACTGTCCCTGGAATCTTGCTCTCACATCGCGATGCAGGAAAAGTCCTGTGCATCTCCTGTGTTTGGAGGACTGTTATTGGACAGTTATTAGTTAATGTTTTGTGCCTTTTCTCGTTTTGTTTTTGTTTTGTTTTTTTAGGGATGGATGGAAGGTGTTATACCTGAAGGGTTCCACATGTACTGCCACTTTAAGGCTGGCTCCACCCAGGAGTGATGCCAAGGGTCAAGGGGTATAGTAGCCATCTTGGACACATGTAAGAGCCTAATAAGATGTACTGTCCTGAGATGCATGTTGCAGTGTACAGTGAGTACTGGAAATAAACTTCCATTGTTCCAGACCAGAGTCTTGTGTCTCTCACAACACAGAGGATATAACAAATGCGCTATCAGACAGGAGGAATATTTTGAGGCTTATGGCCCAAAATCAGACACACAGCAAACCCACCCTTCCTCACCTTCCCCCCAAATACACACACAGCAAACCCAAAATCCTGCACATACTCTCCCCAAATCCACACACTTGACACAGCAAATCCACACCCCAACTTCTCAATTCCAAACATAACACAAGTATAGATCTGGAAAGATCCTACCTTTCGAAGAGGATCAACTTCTTCCTTGCTTGTGCAGAGAAGATTCTTCTAAATCTTCTGAGGGAACATCTCAACTTCTCCTCCATTCTCTGATGAAGGGGTCTGTGCAACACTTTTCTCATTTTCTGCCTTTTTTCTTGTGTGTGCACATCTGATGGTCCAGATAGTTCAGAGCTTAATGTCTGAGCCATTGGTCAGCCACCAAATTCAGTTGGCAAGTGATGCGCACAATTTTAATGAAGTGCTGGCTTCACCCTAAAGAAGAGTAGGGGTACATAACATTTCTCTGTCCTCCTTTTTCTTTTATAGCTCATGAATGCGCTATCAGACAGGAGGAATACTTTGAGGCTCATGGCCCAAAATCAGACACACAGCAAACCCACCCTTCCTCACCTTCCCCCCAAATACACACACACAGCAAACCCAAATCCTGCACCTACTCTCCCCAAATCCACACACTTGACACAGCAAATCCACACCCCAACTTCTCAATTCCAAACATAACACAAGTATAGATCTGGAAAGGTCCTACCTTTCGAAGAGGATCAACTTCTTCCTTGCTTGTGCAGAGAAGATTCTTCTAGATCTTCTGAGGGAACATCTCAACTTCTCCTCCATGCTCTGATGAAGGGGTCTGTGCAACACTTTTCTAATTTTCTGCCTTTTTGCTTGTGTGTGCACATCTAATGGTCCAGATAGTTCAGAGCTTAATGTCTGAGCCATTGGTCAGCTGCCAAATTCAGTTGGCCAGTGATGCGCACAATTTTAATGAAGTGCTGGCTTCACCCTAAAGCAGAGTAGGGGTACATAACATTTCTCTCTCCTCCTTTTTCTTTTATAGCTCATGAATGCGCTATCAGACAGGAGGAATACTTTGAGGCTTATGGCCCAAAATCAGACACACAGTAAACCCACCCTTCCTCACCTTCCCCCCAAATACACACACTCAGCAAAGCCAAAATTCGGCACCTACTCTCCCCAAATCCACACACTTGACACAGCAAATCCACACCCCAACTTCCCAATTCCAAACACAACACAAGTATAGATCTGGAAAGGTCCTACCTTTCCAAGAGGATCAACTTCTTCCTTGCTTGTGCAGAGAAGATTCTTCTAGATCTTCTGAGAGAACATCTCAAATTCTCCTCCATGCGCTGATGAAGGGGTCTGTGCAACACTTTTCTTATTTTCTGCCTTTTTGCTTGTGTGTGAACATCTGATGGTCCAGATAGTTCTGAACCATTGGTCAGCTGCCAAATTCAGTTGGCCAGTGATGCGCACAATTTTAATGAAGTGCTGGCTTCACCCCTAAGCAGAGTAAGGGAACACAACACTTCCCTGTCCTCCTTTTTCTTTTATAGCTAATGAATGTGCTATCAGACAGGAAGAATACTTTGAGGTTAATGGCCCAAAATCAGACACACAGCAAACCCACCCTTCCTCACCTTCCCCCCCAAATACACACACAGCAAACCCAAAATCCTGCACCTACTCTGCCCAAATCCACACACTTGACACAGCAAATCCACACCCCAACTTTTCAATTCCAAACATAACACAAGTATAGATCTGGAAAGGTCCTTCCTTTCGAAGAGGATCAACTTCTTCCTTGCTTGTGCAGAGAAGATTCTTCTAGATCTTCTAAAGGGAACAACTCAACTTCTCCATGCTCTGATGAAGGGGTCTGTGCAACATTTTTCTTATTTTCTGCCTTTTTGCTTGTGTG
Organism: Lithobates pipiens; assembly: GCF_037356315.1. Lineage (NCBI taxonomy): Eukaryota > Metazoa > Chordata > Amphibia > Anura > Ranidae > Lithobates > Lithobates pipiens. Next base: position 264,446,120 of record NW_027507785.1, on the reverse strand, counting down.
TGAACATCTGATGGTCCAGATAGTTCTGAACCATTGGTCAGCTGCCAAATTCAGTTGGCCACTGATGTGCACAATTTTAATGAAGTGCTGGCTTCACCCCTAAGCAGAGTAGGGGACACAACACTTCCCTGTCCTCCTTTTTCTTTTATAGCTCATGAATGCACTATCAGACAGGAGGAATACTTTGAGGCTTATGGCCCAAAATCAGACACACAGCAAACCCACCCTTCCTCACCTTCCCCCCAAATACACACACAGGAAACCCAAAATCCTGCACCTACTCTCCCCAAATCCACACACATTGACAAAGCAAATCCACACCCCAACTTCTTAATTCCAAACATAACACAAGTATAGATCTGGAAAGGTCCTACCTTTCGAAGAGGATCAACTTCTTCCTTGCTTGTGCAGAGATGATTCTTCTAGATCTTCTGAGGGAACAGCTCAACTTCTCCTCCATGCTCTGATGAAGGGGTCTGTGCAACACTTTTCTCATTTTCTGCCTTTTTGCTTGTGTGTGCACATCTAATGGTCCAGATAGTTTAGAGCTTAATGTCTGAGCCATTGGTCAGCCGCCAAATTCAGTTGGCCAGTGATGCGCACAATTTTAATGAAGTGCTGGCTTCACCCTAAAGCAGAGTAGGGGTACATAACATTTCTCTGTCCTCCTTTTTCTTTTTTTTCTTTTTTTTTTTAACAAATAGTTTTTATTGAAAGACTGATAAGATACAAATATCAAAACATCATATTGATAACACATATACAGTTGTATAGCATACAGGAGAATAGTTTCAAACAAAAATACCAATAAACATAGTGTCTTATCAAGCAAATCCAGGATAAGTAGCCACATCTATTCATGGATATAGTAATATCTCCTTTTAATTACAGCCAAAAGTTTTTATATAACTGAGCAACGATGTAACACAACAGAAAGAAAAAAAAGAGCATAAAGTTAAGGCCGAAAATTATACAATTTCTCTAGTGCCGATCCAAGGTGCCCATTGAAAATACAGGGCAGAAGACTTCCCCTCTGATGTGGAAAGAATTTGTTCATATTTAAAAGTTTCATCAATTTTTTTCCTTAGTTCACTAATACAGGGGGATCCGGGGTTTTCCGTTTTTGGGCTATCGGAAGTCTGGCTGTTGTCAAAATTTGGACTACGATAAATCTAAGGGATGGCGGAAATTGGTCTATGTGTATGTTCAGGATTGCTAGTTCAGGAGTTGCTTCCTTAAGAATGCCAGTAGTTCTAGAAATAAGGGCAAAAACTCCTCTCCAAAAATTTCTAGTGCAAGAGCATTCCCACACCATATGTAACAACGTGCCCACTTTTCCACACCCTCGCCAGCAAGTGTCTGAGTTCTCTTTTGCAAATTTCGCTGTGATATATGGAGTGAAGTACCACCTAAGAAGTAGTTTCTGTGTTGTTTCCCAATGTGTTATGGATCTGATGTAGCGACCAGTACTTTTAATAGCTGCTTTCCATTGCTCATCTGAGAATGAGGCGTCAAGATCTCTCTCCCATCTTTGGAGAGGATGTATTTTCGTAAAGTAACTTTTAGATTGTAAGAGATCATAGAAAAGGGAAATACCTCCTTTGACTCTCGCCACATCAGTCCAAAACGACCATGCCTTGTGAGGAATTAGTACCACGTTCCCCCCATGTTGTTTTAGAAAAGAAGCTATTCGTAAATAGGTAAAATAGGCTGTGGGGGGAATGTCATATTTAATCGCTAGAGTTTCAAAGGGGATCAGCTTACTGTTGTTGAATAAATCTGAGACCAGTGTCAGGCCCGTTTGTTCCCAGAGTGATAAATCAATATCTGTTATGCAAGTACATAGTGAAGAAATAGGAGTTGATATCTCCGTCAGATTTTGGTGGTTGGATACATTAAGAATAAATTGAGTCCAGGTATCTGTCACTAACTCGATTATGGGGTGTTGTGTCTTAACCCTCGCGTTGGGAAATGAAGACGCCAGCAACGTAGAGTATAATGAGTTGGGGAGCAGCCATGCTCTCTCCATTGTGGCCCATTGTTTATCCGCCACTGGTAGAATCCAATACTTGATTTGATCAAGTATACATGCCTTGTAATAATCTCTTAACACAGGGAACCCCATACCCCCCATCTCTTTTCTTCTAGATAAAATAGTGTTAGAGCTTCTAGGTTTCCTTCCTTGCCACACAAAGGAAGATAGTTGCGCTTGGGCTGATATGAAAAAGGACAAGGGAATTCGGATTGGTAGCGCCCTGAAAAGATATAGAAGTTTCGGAAGTACTAGCATTTTGTACGCTGCTAGTCTTCCCATCCAAGATAGACAAAATTTCGTAAGTCTGTTCAACTCATGATGAAGGGAGGAGAGTAAGGGTAGAAAGTTAATTTTAAACAGGATGGAGCTAGGCGATATTATCTTAATACCTAAATATGGAATTGGTTGGTTCGTCCATGGGTAAGGGAATCTTGTGGCTAGGTCTTTACGGGTTTGCCTCTTAACATTTATTGCAAGTAGGTTTGATTTAGATGCATTTACCTTATAATATGACATTTTATTAAACTGTTCCAAAGTGTCATGAACTGCTGGTAAAGAGAGGGATGGCTGTGAGAGGGACAAAATGACATCATCGGCAAATAACGTGATCGAGTAAGAGGATTTCAAAACTGGAATACCTATGATGTCTGGATGCGTGCGAATTGTTTCAGCTAGGGGCTCCATTATAAGGGCAAAAATTAATGGAGATAGCGGGCACCCTTGCCTCGTCCCATTTGTAATATTAAAGCTTTCCGAAAACATCCCTTCCGTGAATACCATCGCCGAAGGATTGGTGTACAGGGCCGAAATACCAGAATGTATGTTCCCCTCCACACCAAATTTGGTGAGTACTCGACTTAGGTAGCCCCAGTGGACCCTATCGAAGGCCTTCTCTGCATCTAAAGTAAGAAGCAGAGAAGGATCCCTCGAGGTTTCTGCCGCATGGATCAAATTGATAATTTTCCTGGTAGCATCAGGAGCTTGACGGCCCTTAATAAATCCCACTTGGTCGTTTTTGATGAGGGAGGGTAAAATTGTGGATAGTCTATTTGCCAGGATTTTTGCAAAAAATTTTAGATCCACATTTAATAGGGATATCGGTCTAAAGTTTTGAGTGGACTCTGTTGGTTTCCCTGGTTTAGGTATTGTTGTTATTGTGGCTGCCAACATTTCTTGAGGGAACGAGGTGGATAGAGTAGCTTTCTCAAACGTTTTTAGTAAGTATCTACCTATGATGGGGTAAAATGATCGATAATATTCCGACGAAAAACCGTCTGGGCCTGGGGACTTATTAAGCGGTAGCGCTAAGATTGTTTTGTGAAGTTCACTCAGTGTAATGGGTTCATTTAAGTCACTCAGTTGGTCTCTGTTTAGTCTCGGGAGTGTTAACTTGTCAAGGAAGCGTGCAATGTCGTCTGTGGTCGGTTGGGGAATGGAGTTGTCCTCTTTTAAATTGTAGAGGGCACTGTAATAGTCCCGAAAAGCGTTAGCGATATCTTTTGGATTGGAAAGTTTGGCCCCAGTACTCGGATGATAAATGAAAGGTATCTTTTGTTTAATGTTTTTTTCCCTAGTTTGTCTAGCTAATAGCTTTCCTGCCCGATTACCTTGCTGATAAAAGCGGGCTTTCCATTTCTTAAGCACGTGCTCATGTTGTGATATCAACAATAATCTGAGTTCGTGTCTAAGGCTGTCTAGCTGAGAGCCTACCTTATATTGGGGCGCCTGTTTATTTTGGGATTCTAATTTTTCAATCTGTGAGAGTAGACTATCAATTTTAAGATTTCTCTGTTTGACGACCGTACATTTCAACTTGATTAAGACCCCTCTCATAAACGCCTTGTGTGCGTTCCATAACGTGAAGGGGTCCGACACAGACTGGGCATTATGTTTAAAATATTCTTGTAGCTCCAAGATAATCTGCTGCTTGAATTTGGGATGTGAGAAAAGAGAGGTATCATTTCTCCATCTATTTGCTCCAGTCTCTGTCAGACGACCCCCCACCACCACGGTAACTGGGGAGTGGTCAGACCACGAAATATTATGAATCGAGGACATAGTAACTTTTTGAAGTAAAAGTTTGTCAACCAAAATTAAATCAATTCTAGAGTACGAATTGTGCACGCTAGAATAGTAAGAAAAGTCCCTCTCTGAGGAATGTTGGCATCTCCATACATCGTACAGATTATAATTTGCCATAAAGTGCGCAAGGGTAATCCTGCCTCCGGATTTGCGAGGTCTAGAGGACACATCTAGAACCTGATTCGGTATCGTGTTGAAATCGCCACAGAGTATGAGATGACCCCTGCGCACCGATACCACTTTCTTGCCTAGCCTGTGTAAAAAAGACAGTTGTTTGAAATTAGGTACATATACATTAACAATGGTGTAAACCACGTTATCTATTTCCCCTATTAGAATAATATATCTGCCCGCAGGGTCTAATTCGATCTGCAAGCATTTGAATTGCAACTTATCTCGAAGCAGTATAGCTACTCCCCTCTGCTTCTTCTGAGCATTGGCTAAAAATACAGTTGGAAAATGTCTGTTCTGAAGTTGCGGGTGTTTTGAGTCTAGAAAATGTGTTTCTTGAAGACAAAGAACGTCACTTTGTAGTTTCATGGCTTCTTTCCACAGTAAGCTTCTTTTGTGAGGGCTATTTAGACCTCTAACATTAAATGTTGAAATCTTAAACCCCATCTTGATATCGTAAAGGGTGATGAATGAGCAGGTTCCTGGACCGGCACTAGTCTCAGTGTAAGGAAGTCCAAACCGACTAACTGTTGCGGTGGACCCAAAAAATAAAAAAATAGGAAAGAAAAAATAAATCAAAAACAATAAAGATAAAGTGTAGGCACTTAGACTGTAGAAAAAAGTGAGGCAGTTATTTCCAAGTGGTGTCACAACGAAAAATTCAAAACGTCCGCTTGTAAAGTCCTGAAGGAACAGGATATAGCCGACCACAAGGTAGCAGGGAACCTAGCTTGGTCTAAGTAAAGTCTTGTAGATAAAAAATAAATAAAAAACAAAAAAAAAGGAAAATAGCAACGAATGAGTAGGGAAAAAACCCTTTAAACAACGGAGGGCAAAAGAGAACCACATAGTTAGCCACCGAGCACCGGAGCTCTAAGATTTAGTATGAATGAAAAGAAATACCTGGGAGGTCAGTCCTGTAAACGTCTCAGCCAGGCAGGGGATTCGGCACGGGGGGATGGAGACCCAGATGGTGAATCCTCCTCCTTGTCCAAGATTTGCCATTCTCTGAGGAGTCGAATGCCGTCTTCGACTGATTTGATAGCTGTGGTGGATCCATCTTTGGAGATTAGGAGCCTAGCTGGATATGCCCACTTGTACGGAATTCGATGGTTTCGCAAGGGCTTCGTTATCGTCGCCAGGGATCGACGTCTTTGCATCGTAAATGCCGACAGATCTGGAAAATAAGATAAAGCTTGTGCGGACAGAGGTATGGTGTCCGGGTTGCGGATACAGAGAAGGAATTTTTCTTTCGTTTGAAAAAAATGGATTCTAGCGATCATGTCCCTTGGTAAGTGAGCTGGGATGTGTCTAGGCTTCGGAAGCCTGTGAATTCTATCAATGTCGAGGTCTGTTAGCGATGCGTCCGGCAATGCTTCTTGCAAGATTGTTTGGAAAAAAGGGAGCAGGTCAGTAGGTTTCACTGATTCTGGAATACCTCTTATTTTGATGTTGTTGCGTCTCGATCGGTCTTCGAGGTCGGCCATTTTCTCTTTCAAAGTAAGCAATTCGTCCTCCTTCTCATTATGTGCATCTATAACCTCATTAATAGTGCCAGCGAACTCACTCATTTTACGTTCTATGTGGGTAACTCTATTATCCACAGCTCTGACTTCCTCTTTGAAATGGTTAGTGAGGGATAGAATGTCTGCATGCAGGGTGCTCCGTAGTGATACCAGCATATCTTTCAGAGTGGTGTCTATAACCTGCTGATTCTTGGTAGGGAATTCAAGTATGGAGTCCTGTAAATCTCTCGTGTCATTCAAGGACGCATTGCACGCACCCTCGTCTTCCTCCCTCTGCATGTGAGGCTGTTTAGCTTTGATAGGGCTGGAGGTGGATGAAGCTGAAGGAGAGGTAAGCTTATCTCCCTGCGGCGAATCAGTCTGTTCTTTGGCATGGTAAGCTACATGTATTCTGCTACTCACATGGCCGCCTTCCCCCTCATCGCTCTGCTTACCGGCGCCATCTTGGGATTGTGAAGTGCGAGGCTGCCGATAGAAGTCCGTCATTGGGCTTAGACGTTTAGCCTCTCTTCTCCGGCGGGACATGTTCCGCGTGTCTGCCCGACCTCCGCTCTGTGGAAACCGCTGAGTTTGACCCCCCAGGTCTGTCGGAAAAAGCTCCGGTGTGCAGGCGGTGGACGGAGCTCTCTTACTCTGCGGCCATACTCCTCAGCTGCCGGCCACGCCCCCGTCCTCCTTTTTCTTTAATAGCTCATGAATGCGCTATCAGACAGGAGGAATACTTTGAGGCTCATGGCCCAAAATCAGACACACAGCAAACCCACCCTTCCTCACCTTCCCCTCAAATACACACACACAGCAAACCTAAAATCCTGCACCTACTCTCCCCAAATCCACACACTTGACACAGCAAATCCACACCCCAACTTCTCAATTCCAAACATAACACAAGTATAGATCTGGAAAGGTCCTACCTTTCGAAGAGGATCAACTTCTTCTTTGCTTCTGCAGAGAAGATTCTTCTAGATCTTCTGAGGGAACATCTCAACTTCTCCTCCATGCTCTGATGAAGGGGTCTGTGCAACACTTTTCTCATTTTTTGCCTTTTTGCTTGTGTGTGAACATCTGATGGTCCAGATAGTTCAGAGCTTAATGTCTGAGCCATTGGTCAGCCGCCAAATTCAGTTGGCCAGTGATGCGCACAATTTTAATGAAGTGCTGGCTTCACCCTAAAGCAGAGTAGGGGTACATAACATTTCTCTGTCCTCCTTTTTCTTTAATAGCTCATGAATGCGCTATCAGACAGGAGGAATACTTTGAGGCTTATGCCCCAAAATCAGACACACAGCAAACCCACCCTTCCTCACCTTCCACCCAAATACACATACACAGCAAACCCAAAATCCTGCACCTACTCTCCCCAAATCCACACACTTGACACAGCAAATCCACACCCCAACTTCTCAATTCCAAACATAACACAAGTATAGATCTGGAAAGGTCTTACCTTTCGAAGAGGATCAACTTCTTCCTTGCTTGTGCAGAGAAGATTCTTCTAGATCTTCTGAGGGAACATCTCAACTTCTTCCTTCATGCTCTGATGAAGGGGTCTGTGCAACACTTCTCTAATTTTCTGCCTTTTTTCTTGTGTGTGCACATCTGATGGTTCAGATAGTTCAGAGCTTAATGTCTGAGCCATTGGTCAGTCGCCAAATTCAGTTGGCCAGCGATGCGCACAATTTTAATGAAGTGCTGGTTTCACCCTAAAGAGTAGGGGTACATAACATTTCTCTGTCCTCCTTTTTCTTTTATAGCACATGAATGCGCTATCAGACAGGAGGAATATTTTGAGGCTTATGGCCCAAAATCAGACACACAGCAAACCCACCCTTCCTCACCTTCCCCCCAAATACAAACACAGCAAACCCAAAATCCTGCACTTAGTCTCCCCAAATCCACACACTTGACACAGCAAATCCACACCCCAACTTCTCAATTCCAAACATAACACAAGTATAGATCTGGAAAGGTCTTACCTTTCGAAGAGGATCAACTTCTTCCTTGCTTGTGCAGAGAAGATTCTTCTAGATCTTCTGAGGGAACATCTCAACTTCTTCCTTCATGCTCTGATGAAGGGGTCTGTGCAACACTTCTCTCATTTTCTGCCTTTTTTCTTGTGTGTGCACATCTGATGGTCCAGATAGTTCAGAGCTTAATGTCTTAGCCATTGGTCAGTGGCCAAATTCAGTTGGCCAGTGATGTGCACAATTTTAATGAAGTGCTGGTTTCACCCTAAAGAAGAGTAGGGGTACATAACATTTCTCAGTCCTCCTTTTTCTTTTATAGCTCATGAATGCGCTATCAGACAGGAGGAATACTTTGAGGCTCATGGCCCAAAATCAGACACACAGCAAACCCACCCTTCCTCACCTTCCCCCCAAATACACACACACAGCAAACCTAAAATCCTGCACCTACTCTCCCCAAATCCACACACTTGACACAGCAAATCCACACCCCAACTTCTCAATTCCAAACATAACACAAGTATAGATCTGGAAAGGTCCTACCTTTCGAAGAGGATCAACTTCTTCCTTGCTTGTGCAGAGAAGATTCTTCTAGATCTTCTGAGGGAACATCTCAACTTCTCCTCCATGCTCTGATGAAGGGGTCTGTGCAACACTTTTCTCATTTTTTGCCTTTTTGCTTGTGTGTGAACATCTGATGGTCCAGATAGTTCAGAGCTTAATGTCTGAGCCATTGGTCAGCCGCCAAATTCAGTTGGCCAGTGATGCGCACAATTTTAATGAAGTGCTGGCTTCACCCTAAAGCAGAGTAGGGGTACATAACATTTCTCTGTCCTCCTTTTTCTTTAATAGCTCATGAATGCGCTATCAGACAGGAGGAATACTTTGAGGCTTATGGCCCAAAATCAGACACACAGCAAACCCACCCTTCCTCACCTTCCACCCAAATACACACACAGCAAACCCAAAATCCTGCACCTACTCTCCCCAAATCCACACACTTGACACAGCAAATCCACACCCCAACTTCTCAATTCCAAACATAACACAAGTATAGATCTGGAAAGGTCCTACCTTTCGAAGAGGATCAACTTCTTCCTTGCTTGTGCAGAGAAGATTCTTCTAGATCTTCTGAGGGAACATCTCAACTTCTCCTCCATGCTCTGATGAAGGGGTCTGTGCAACACTTTTCTCATTTTCTGCCTTTTTGCTTGTGTGTGAACATCTGATGGTCCAGATAGTTCTGAACCATTGGTCAGCCGCCAAATTCAGTTGGCCAGTGATGCGCACAATTTTAATGAAGTGCTGGCTTCACCCTAAAGCAGAGTAGGGGTACATAACATTTCTCTGTCCTCCTTTTTCTTTAATAGCTCATGAATGCGCTATCAGACAGGAGGAATACTTTGAGGATCATGGGCCAAAATCAGACACACAGCAAACCCACCCTTCCTCACCTTCCCCCCAAATACACATACACAGCAAACCCAAAATCCTGCACCTACTCTCCCCAAATCCACACACTTGACACAGCAAATCCACACCCCAACTTCTCAATTCCAAACATAACACAAGTATAGATCTGGAAAGGTCTTACCTTTCGAAGAGGATCAACTTCTTCCTTGCTTGTGCAGAGAAGATTCTTCTAGATCTTCTGAGGGAACATCTCAACTTCTCCTCCATGCTCTGATGAAGGGGTCTGTGCAACACTTTTCTCATTTTTTGCCTTTTTGCTTGTGTGTGAACATCTGATGGTCCAGATAGTTCAGAGCTTAATGTCTGAGCCATTGGTCAGCCGCCAAATTCAGTTGGCCAGTGATGCGCACAATTTTAATGAAGTGCTGGCTTCACCCTACAGCAGAGTAGGGGTACATAACATTTCTCTGTCCTCCTTTTTCTTTAATAGCTCATGAATGCGCTATCAGACAGGAGGAATACTTTGAGGCTTATGGCCCAAAAATCAGACACACAGCAAACCCACCCTTCCTCACCTTCCACCCAAATACACACACAGCAAACCCAAAATCCTGCACCTACTCTCCCCAAATCCACACACTTGACACAGCAAATCCACACCCCAACTTCTCAATTCCAAACATAACACAAGTATAGATCTGGAAAGGTCCTACCTTTCGAAGAGGATCAACTTCTTCCTTGCTTGTGCAGAGAAGATTCTTCTAGATCTTCTGAGGGAACATCTCAACTTCTCCTCCATGCTCTGATGAAGGGGTCTGTGCAACACTTTTCTCATTTTCTGCCTTTTTGCTTGTGTGTGAACATCTGATGGTCCAGATAGTTCAGAGCTTAATGTCTGAGCCATTGGTCAGCCGCCAAATTCAGTTGGCCAGTGATGCGCACAATTTTAATGAAGTGCTGGCTTCACCCTAAAGAAGAGTAGGGGTACATAACATTTCTCTGTCCTCCTTTTTCTTTTATAGCACATGAATACGCTATCAGACAGGAGGAATATTTTGAGGCTTATGGCCCAAATCAGACACACAGCAAACCCACCCTTCCTCACCTTCCCCCCAAATACATATACAGCAACCCAAAATCCTGCACATACTCTCCCCAAATCCACACACTTGACACAGCAAATCCACACCCCAACTTCTCAATTCTAAACATAACACAAGTATAGATCTGGAAAGGTCCTACCTTTCGAAGAGGATCAACTTCTTCCTTGCTTATGCAGAGAAGATTCTTCTAGATCTTCTGAGGGAACATCTCAACTTCTCCTCCATTCTCTGATGAAGGCGTCTGTGCAACACTTTTCTCATTTTCTGCCTATTTGCTTGTGTGTGCACATCTGATGGTCCAGATAGTTCAGAGCTTAATGTCTGAGCCATTGGCCAGCCGCCAAATTCAGTTGGCCAGTGATGCGCACAATTTTAATGAAGTGCTGGCTTCACCCTAAAGCAGAGTAGGGGTACATAACATTTCTCTGCCCTCCTTTTTCTTTAATAGCTCATGAATGCGCTATCAGACAGGAGGAATACTTTGAGGCTCATGGCGCAAAATCAGACACACAGCAAACCCATCCTTCCTCACCTTCCCCCCAAATACACACACACAGCAAACCCAAAATCCTGCACCTACTCTCCCCAAATCCACACACTTGACACAGCAAATCCACACCCCAACTTCTCAATTTGTCATGGAAGGGATGCCTAACACAGGCATCCAGCACAAAGTGAACAGATCAATGGGCTGCACTAACGGAATCAGGCTCAAAGGTAAGTGAAAATATAAATATTTATTAAGGAAAAAGACACACGTGCAAACCAACCACAGCAAACCATAAACAAGCAAGAACACAAATAACACACCGCAAACCCCAAAACCCTAAACTAACTAACTAACTATATATATATATATATATACACATGGAAAGGGAACACATACATAACAAGGCAGGGATGAGAGACGAGGGGAACAGGAGGCCAGGTGGAGGAAGCGGAAGCAAGGGGAGCCAAGGCAGGAAACAGGGGAAGTCTCAGGTATAGGGAACAGAGTCCAGGACAGGAAGCAAATCAGGAACAGGTATCAGGAACAGGTATCAGGAACAGGTATCAGGAACAGGTCTCAAGCAATGGCTCAGGTCAGGCAGGGACAAGGCTAGCAGGAAGGATTCTGAAGCAATGAGCCTCAGTGAAGGGCGGGCTTATATACTTCCAAGCCATACCACTTCAGGTGCAGCTGGATTATTAGAATGTCTGTTTGCTGGGAGACACCCGCTGGTGACCACCAGAACTGCAACCTTTGATGGCAAAATAAACAGTGACACCAGCAGGCGATCCCCGCAACAACACCGTTCCTGACAGTTCCCCCCCCTAAGGAGTGGCCTCCGGACACTCCATTCTGCCCTTGACCTGACAGTACATGTAAATGGGGAAAAGTCCAGAAAAGTCTCCCCTGTAACTGCGGACTTCCTTGCGCTCTCCGGCCAGAGTCTCTTAACCAACTGGGAGGCATGCCACCCAAGTCCGACAATGGAACATGTATCCCACCACCAGGGTCTGGAAGTTTAGATCTGGAAATAAAAACAGGCTGGGCAACGTGCTTCGGGTCATCGGGCTGGGCAGCAGGCTCCAGGTCATCAGGCTGGGCAGCAAGCATCGGGTCATCAGGCTGGGCAGCAAGCATCGGATCATCAGGCTGGGCAGCAAGCATCGGATCATCAGGCTGGGCAGCAAGCATCGGATCATCAGGCTGGGCAGCAAGCATCGGATCATCAGGCTGGGCAGCAAGCATCGGATCATCAGGCTGGGCAGCAAGCATCGGATCATCAGGCTGGGCAGCAAGCATCGGATCATCAGGCTGGGCAGCAAGCATCGGATCATCAGGCTGGGCAGTAAACACCGGGTCATCAGGCTGGGCAGTAGACTTGGCAGCAAGCACCGGGTCATCAGGCTGGGCAGTAGGCTTGGCAGAAAGCACCGGGTCATCAGGCTGGGCAGCAAACACTGGGTCATCAGCCTGGGCAGTAGGCTTGGCAGCGAGCTCCGGGTCATCAGGCTGGGCAGCGAGCTCCGGGTCATCAGGCTGGGCAGCGAGCTCCGGGTCATCAGACTGGAAGGCCGGGACATCAGACTGCAAGGCATCGGACTGGAAGGCCGGGACATCAGACTGCAAGGCATCGGACTGGAAGGCCGGGACATCAGACTGCAAGGCATCGGACTGGAAGGCCGGGACATCAGACTGCAAGGCATCGGACTGGAAGGCCGGGACATCAGACTGCAAGGCATCGGACTGGAAGGCCGGGACATCAGACTGCAAGGCATCGGACTGGAAGGCCGGGACATCAGACTGCAAGGCATTGGACTGGAAGGCCGGGACATCAGACTGCAAGGCATCAGACTGGAAGGCCGGGACATCAGACTGCAAGGCATCAGACTGGAAGGCCGGGACATCAGACTGCAAGGCATCAGACTGCAAGGCCGGGACATCAGACTGCAAGGCCGGGACATCAGACTGCAAGGCCGGGACATCAGACTGCAAGGCCGGGACATCAGACTGCAAGGCACCAGACTGGAAGGCCGGGACATCAGACTGCAAGGTATCAGACTGGAAGGCCGGGACATCAGACTGCAAGGCATCAGACTGGAAGGCCGGGACATCAGACTGCAAGGCATCAGACTGCAAGGCCGGGACATCAGACTGCAAGGCCGGGACATCAGACTGCAAGGCACCAGACTGGAAGGCCGGGACATCAGACTGCAAGGTATCAGACTGGAAGGTGTCAGGCTGGAAGGCTGGGGCATCAGACTGGAAGGCGTCAGGCTGGAAGGCCGGGGCATCAGACTGGAAGGCGTCAGGCTGGAAGGCCGGGGCATCAGACTGGAAGGCGTCAGGCTGGAAGGCCGGGGCATCAGACTGGAAGGCGTCAGGCTGGAAGGCCGGGGCATCAGACTGGAAGGCATCAGGCTGGAAGGCCGGGGCATCAGACTGCAAGGCCGGGACATCAGACTGCAAGGCCGGGACATCAGACTGCAAGGCACCAGACTGGAAGGCCGGGACATCAGACTGCAAGGTATCAGACTGGAAGGTGTCAGGCTGGAAGGCCAGGGCATCAGACTGGAAGGCGTCAGGCTGGAAGGCCGGGGCATCAGACTGAAAGGCGTCAGGCTGGAAGGCCGGGGCATCAGACTGGAAGGCGTCAGGCTGGAAGGCCGGGGCATCAGACTGGAAGGCGTCAGGCTGGAAGGCCGGGGCATCAGACTGGAAGGCGTCAGGCTGGAAGGCCGGGGCATCAGACTGGAAGGTGTCAGGCTGAAAGGCCGGGGCATCAGACTGGAAGGCCTCAGGCTGGAAGGCCGGGACAGCAGGCTCGGAGGCGTCAGGCTGGAAGGCCGGGACAGCAGGCTCGGAGGCGTCAGGCTGGAAGGCCGGGACAGCAGGCTCGAAGGCGTCAGGCTGGAAGGCCGGGACAGCAGGCTCGAAGGCGTCAGGCTGGAAGGCCGGGACAGCAGGCTCGAAGGCGTCAGGCTGGAAGGCCGGGACAGCAGGCTCGAAGGCGTCAGGCTGGAAGACCGGGACAGCAGGCTCGAAGGCGTCAGGCTGGAAGGCCGGGACAGCAGGCTCGAAGGCGTCAGGCTGGAAGGCCGGGACATCAGGCTGGACAACAGGCAAAGACACTGGCACAACAGGCTGAACAGCAGGCATTGGAACATCAGGCGTGGAGGCAGAAGTGGGTGATGACAGAATGGTATGGGTTGGGAAAAACTTCCGTTTCTTTTTGGTTTTAGCAACTGAAGATTTGTATGTGGGTACAGGGCTGTAGGTAGTGGATGCAGCTGGTAAGAGTGAAGAGTGGAAGGATGGTAAAACAGAGGGAGCAGATCTTGAGGGGAGATTCAATGGAACTGATGAAGGCAGCTGAGAAGTAGCAGAGGGGTTAAAGGCTGGGTAGGTACAGCAGGAGGAAACAGGGTACTGGTACTTCATTGGTAGCAGGGTGTATTGGTCAGAAATTGTGGTTGTTGGGGGTAATAGAGAGGAAGATATCCCAGCAGGCTGGTATCTGGACACAGAAATGGGTGGTTGGGAGCTGACAGAAGCTGAGTACAACAAGCTTGACCAGGCCTGTAATAATGGTTGCACAAAATCTGGTTTGCACATGGTTTGTCTGACCAGAGACTGCACTGAATCAATACATGCTGCAAGCACCTGTTGAGGACAAGCTGAGTATTGTTCAAAGAAAAAGGCTGAGTCATCTTCCAACAGCCACACCAAAGACTCTACCTGAGCTGCACTAAAAGGGGGTGTATAGTCATCACCTCCACTAGGGACATCAGACAGGGCCAACTCTGTACAGATCCGAATCAATGGCTGCACATCCTCAAACAGAAAACTGCCCTGATCAACAAAAACATGGGCTATACGGATACATTCCAGCAGTTGCTCTCTAGTGTATTCACCTAATGTCTGATGACAAAAATCTCTGTCCTCTGTTGCCAGAAGCGAAAGATACAGGATATCTTCCAGATGCATTTTTCTTGGCAACAGCAAGTGTCCAGATCCTATTCCCAAGTGCAGCCGATCTGTTAGTATGGCTTCAGAATTCTGTCATGGAAGGGATGCCTAACACAGGCATCCAGCACAAAGTGAACAGATCAATGGGCTGCACTAACGGAATCAGGCTCAAAGGTAAGTGAAAATATAAATATTTATTAAGGAAAAAGACACACGTGCAAACCAACCACAGCAAACCATAAACAAGCAAGAACACAACACACCGCAAACCCCAAAACCCTGAACTAACTAACTAACTATATATATATATATACACATGGAAAGGGAACACATACATAACAAGGCAGGGATGAGAGACGAGGGGAACAGGAGGCCAGGTGGAGGAAGCGGAAGCAAGGGGAGCCAAGGCAGGAAACAGGGGAAGTCTCAGGTATAGGGAACAGAGTCCAGGACAGGAAGCAAATCAGGAACAGGTATCAGGAACAGGTATCAGGAACAGGTATCAGGAACAGGTATCAGGAACAGGTATCAGGAACAGGTATCAGGAACAGGTATCAGGAACAGGTATCAGGAACAGGTATCAGGAACAGGTATCAGGAACAGGTATCAGGAACAGGTCTCAAGCAATGGCTCAGGTCAGGCAGGGACAAGGCTAGCAGGAAGGATTCTGAAGCAATGAGCCTCAGTGAAGGGCGGGCTTATATACTTCCAAGCCATACCACTTCAGGTGCAGCTGGATTATTAGAATGTCTTTTTGCTGGGAGACACCCGCTGGTGACCACCAGAACTGCAACCTTTGATGGCAAAATAAACAGTGACACCAGCAGGCGATCCCAGCAACAACACCGTTCCTGACACAATTCCAAACATAACACAAGTATAGATCTGGAAAGGTCCTACCTTTCGAAGAGGATCAACTTCTTCCTTGCTTGTGCAGAGAAGATTCTTCTAGATCTTCTGAGGGAACATCTCAACTTCTCCTCCATTCTCTGATGAAGGGGTCTGTGCAACACTTTTCTCATTTTCTGCCTTTTTGCTTGTGTGTGCACATCTAATGGTCCAGTTAGTTCAGAGCTTAATGTCTGAGCCATTGGTCAGCCGCCAAATTCCGTTGGAAAGTGATGCGCACAATTTTAATGAAGTGCTGGCTTCACCCTAAAGCAGAGTAGGGGTACATCACATTTCCCAGTCCTCCTTTTTCTTTTATAGCTCATGAATGCGCTATCAGACAGGAGGAATACTTTGAGGCTCATGGCCCAAAATCAGACACACAGCAAACCCACCCTTCCTCACCTTCCCCCCAAATACACACACAGCAAACCCAAAATCCTGCACCTACTCTCCCCAAATCCACACACTTGACACAGCAAATCCACACCCCAACTTCTCAGTTCCAAACATAACACAAGTATAGATCTGGAAAGGTCCTACCTTTTGAAGAGGATCAACTTCTTCTTTGCTTGTGCAGAGAAGATTCTTCTAGATCTTCTGAGGGAACATCTCAACTTCTCCTCCATGCTCTGATGAAGGGGTCTGTGCAACACTTTTCTCATTTTCTGCCTTTTGTTTTTGTGTGCACATCTGATGGTCCAGATAGTTCAGAGCTTAATGTCTGAGCCATTGGTCAGCCGCCAAATTCAGTTGGCCAGTGATGCGCACAATTTTAATGAAGTGCTGGTTTCACCCTAAAGAAGAGTAGGGGTACATAACATTTCTCTGTCCTCCTTTTTCTTTTATAGCACATGAATACGCTATCAGACAGGAGGAATATTTGAGGCTTATGGCCCAAAATCAGACACACAGCAAACCCACCCTTCCTCACCTTCCCCCCAAATACACACACACAGCAAACCCAAAATCCTGCACCTACTCTCCCCAAATCCACACACTTGACACAGCAAATCCACACCCCAACTTCTCAATTCCAAACATAACACAAGTATAGACCTGGAAAGGTCCTACCTTTCGAAGAGGATCAACTTCTTCCTTGCTTGTGCAGAGAAGATTCTTCTAGATCTTCTGAGGGAACATCTCAACTTCTCCTCCATTCTCTGATGAAGGGGTCTGTGCAACACTTTTCTCATTTTCTGCCTTTTTTCTTGTGTGTGCACATCTGATGGTCCAGATAGTTCAGAGCTTAATGTCTGAGCCATTGGTCAGCCGCCAAAATCAGTTGGCCAGTGATTCGCACAATATTAATGAAGTGCTGGCTTCACCCTAAAGAAGAGTAGGGGTACATAACATTTCTCTGTCCTCCTTTTTCTTTTATAGCACATGAATGCGCTATCAGACAGGAGGAATATTTGGAGGCTTATAGCCCAAAATCAGACACACAGCAAACCCACCCTTCCTCACCTTCCCCCCAAATACACACAGCAAACCCAAAATCCTGCACATACTCTCCCCAAATCCACACACTTGACACAGCAAATCCACACCCCAACTTCTCAATTCCAAACATAACACAAGTATAGACCTGGAAAGGTCCTACCTTTCGAAGAGGATCAACTTCTTCCTTACTTGTGCAGAGAAGATTCTTCTAGATCTTCTTAGGGAACATCTCAACTTCTCCTCAATTCTCTGATGAAGGGGTCTGTGCAACACTTTTCTCATTTTCTGCCTTTTTTCTTGTGTGTGCACATCTAATGGTCCAGATAGTTCAGAGCTTAATGTCTGAGCCATTGGTCAGCCGCCAAATTCAGTTGGCCAGTAATCCGCACAATTTTAATGAAGTGCTGGCTTCACCCTAAAGCAGAGTAGGGGTACATAACATTTCTCTGTCCTCCTTTTTCTTTTATAGCTCATGAATGCGCTATCAGACAGGAGGAAAACTTTGAGGCTCATGGCCAAAATCAGACACACAGCAAACCCACCCTTCCTCACCTTCCCCCCAAATACACATACACAGCAAACCCAAAATCTTGCACCTACTCTCCCCAAATCCACACACTTGACACAACAAATCCACACCCCAACTTCTCAATTCCAAACATAACACAAGTATAGATCTGGAAAGGTCCTACCTTTCGAAGAGGATCAACTTCTTCCTTGCTTGTGCAGAGAAGATTCTTCTAGATCTTCTGAGGGAACATCTCAACTTCTCCTTCATGCTCTGATGAAGGGGTCTGTGCAACACTTTTCTAATTTTCTGCCTTTTTTCTTGTGTGTGCACATCTGATGGTCCAGATAGTTTAGAGCTTAATGTCTGAGCCATTGGTCAGCCGCCAAAATCAGTTGGCCAGTGATGCGCACAATTTTAATGAAGTGCTGGCTTCACCCTAAAGAAGAGTAGGGGTACATAACATTTCTCTGTCCTCCTTTTTCTTTTATAGCTCATGAATGCGCTATCAGACAGGAGGAATACTTTGAGGCTCATGGCGCAAAATCAGACACACAGCAAACCCATCCTTCCTCACCTTCCCCCCAAATACACACACACAGCAAACCCAAAATCCTGCACCTACTCTCCCCAAATCCACACACTTGACACAGCAAATCCACACCCCAACTTCTCAATTCCAAACATAACACAAGTATAGATCTGGAAAGGTCGTACCTTTCGAAGAGGATCAACTTCTTCTTTGCTTGTGCAGAGAAGATTCTTCTAGATCTTCTGAGGGAACATCTCAACTTCTCCTCCATTCTCTGATGAAGGGGTCTGTGCAACACTTTTCTCATTTTCTGCCTTTTTGCTTGTGTGTGCACATCTGATGGTCCAGATAGTTCAGAGCTTATTGTCTGAGCCATTGGTAAGCCGCCAAATTCAGTTGGCCAGTGATGCGCACAATTTTAATGAAGTGCTGGCTTCACCCTAAAGAAGAGTAGGGGTACATAACATTTCTCTGTCCTCCTTTTTCTTTTATAGCTCATGAATGCGCTATCAGACAGGAGGAATACTTTGAGGCTCATGGCGCAAAATCAGACACACAGCAAACCCATCCTTCCTCACCTTCCCCCCAAATACACACACACAGCAAACCCAAAATCCTGCACCTACTCTCCCCAAATCCACACACTTGACACAGCAAATCCACACCCCAACTTCTCAATTCCAAACATAACACAAGTATAGATCTGGAAAGGTCGTACCTTTCGAAGAGGATCAACTTCTTCTTTGCTTGTGCAGAGAAGATTCTTCTAGATCTTCTGAGGGAACATCTCAACTTCTCCTCCATTCTCTGATGAAGGGGTCTGTGCAACACTTTTCTCATTTTCTGCCTTTTTGCTTGTGTGTGCACATCTGATGGTCCAGATAGTTCAGAGCTTAATGTCTGAGCCATTGGTCAGCCGCCAAATTCAGTTGGCCAGTGATGCGCACAATTTTAATGAAGTACTGGCTTCACCCTAAAGAAGAGTAGGGGTACATAACATTTCTCTGCCCTCCTTTTTCTTTAATAGCTCATCAATGCGCTATCAGACAGGAGGAATACTTTGAGGCTTATGGCCCAAAATCAGACACACAGCAAACCTATCCTTCCTCACCTTCCCCCCAAATACACACAGCAAACCCAAAATCCTGCACCTACTCTCCCCAAATCCACACACTTGACAAAACAAATCCACACCCCAACTTCTCAATTCCAAACATAACACAAGTATAGATCTGGAAAGGTCCTACCTTTCGAAGAGGATCATCTTCTTCCTTGCTTGTGCAGAGAAGATTCTTCTAGATCTTCTGAGGGAACATCTCAACTTCTCCTCCATGCTCTGATGAAGGGGTCTGTGCAACACTTTTCTCATTTTCTGCCTTTTTGCTTGTGTGTGCACATCTAATGGTCCAGTTAGTTCAGAGCTTAATGTCTGAGCCATTGGTCAGCCGCCAAATTCAGTTGGCCAGTGATGTGCACAATTTTAATGAAGTGCTGGCTTCACCCTAAAGCAGAGTAGGGGTACATAACATTTCCCAGTCCTCCTTTTTCTTTTATAGCTCATGAATGCGCTATCAGACAGTAGGAATATTTTGAGGCTTAAGGCCCAAAATCAGACACACAGCAAACCCACCCTTCCTCACCTTCCCCCCAAATACACACAGCAAACCCCAAATCCTGCACATACTCTCCCCAAATCCACACACTTGACACAGCAAATCCACACCCCAACTTCTCAATTCCAAACATAACACAAGTATAGATCTGGAAAGGTCGTACCTTTCGAAGAGGATCAACTTCTTCTTTGCTTGTGCAGAGAAGATTCTTCTAGATCTTCTGAGGGAACATCTCAACTTCTCCTCCATGCTCTGATGAAGGGGTCTGTGCAACACTTTTCTCATTTTCTGCCTTTTTTCTTGTGTGTGCACATCTGATGGTCCAGATAGCTCAGAGCTTAATGTCTGAGCCATTGGTCAGCCGCCAAATTCAGTTGGCCAGTGATGCGCACAATTTTAATGAAGTGCTGGCTTCACCCTAAAGAAGAGTAGGGGTACATAACATTTCTCTGTCCTCCTTTTTCTTTTATAGCACATGAATACGCTATCAGACAGGAGGAATATTTTGAGGCTTATGGCCCAAAATCAGACACACAGCAAACCCACCCTTCCTCACCTTCCCCCCAAATACACACACAGCAAACCCAAAATCCTGCACATACTCTCCCCAAATCCACACACTTGACACAGCAAATCCACACCCCAACTTCTCAATTCCAAACATAACACAAGTATAGATCTGGAAAGGTCCTAACTTTCGAAAAGGATCAACTTCTTCCTTGCTTGTGCAGAGAAGATTCTTCTAGATCTTCTGAGGGAACATCTCAACTTCTCCTCCATGCTCTGATGAAGGGGTCTGTGCAACACTTTTCTCATTTTCTGCCTTTTTGCTTGTGTGTGCACATCTAATGGTCCAGTTAGTTCAGAGCTTAATGTCTGAGCCATTGGTCAGCCGCCAAATTCAGTTGGCCAGTGATGCGCACAATTTTAATGAAGTGCTGGCTTCACCCTAAAGCAGAGTAGGGGTACATAACATTTCCCAGTCCTCCTTTTTCTTTTATAGATCATGAATGCGCTATCAGACAGTAGGAATATTTTGAGGCTTAAGGCCCAAAATCAGACACACAGCAAACCCACCCTTCCTCACCTTCCCCCCAAATACACACAGCAAACCCAAAATCCTGCACATACTCTCCCCAAATCCACACACTTGACACAGCAAATCCACACCCCAACTTCTCAATTCCAAACATAACACAAGTATAGATCTGGAAAGGTCGTACCTTTTGAAGAGGATCAACTTCTTCTTTGCTTGTGCAGAGAAGATTCTTCTAGATCTTCTGAGGGAACATCTCAACTTCTCCTCCATTCTCTGATGAAGGGGTCTGTGCAACACTTTTCTAATTTTCTGCCTTTTTTCTTGTGTGTGCACATCTGATGGTCCAGATAGTTCAGAGCTTAATGTCTGAGCCATTGGTCAGCCGCCAAATTCAGTTGGCCAGTGATGCGCACAATTTTAATGAAGTGCTGGCTTCACTCTAAAGAAGAGTAGGGGTACATAACATTTCTCTGCCCTCCTTTTTCTTTAATAGCTCATGAATGCGCTATCAGACAGGAGGAATACTTTGAGGCTTATGGCCCAAAATCAGACACACAGCAAACCTATCCTTCCTTACCTTCCCCCCAAATACACACAGCAAACCCAAAATCCTGCACCTACTCTCCCCAAATCCACACACTTGACACAGCAAATCCACACCCCAACTTCTCAATTCCAAACATAACACAAGTATAGATCTGGAAAGGTCCTACCTTTCGAAGAGGATCATCTTCTTCCTTGCTTGTGCAGAGAAGATTCTTCTAGATCTTCTGAGGGAACATCTCAACTTCTCCTCCATGCTCTGATGAAGGGGTCTGTGCAACACTTTTCTCATTTTCTGCCTTTTTTCTTGTGTGTGCACATCTGATGGTCCAGATAGCTCAGAGCTTAATGTCTGAGCCATTGGTCAGCCGCCAAATTCAGTTGGCCAGTGATGCGCACAATTTTAATGAAGTGCTGGCTTCACCCTAAAGAAGAGTAGGGGTACATAACATTTCTCTATCCTCCTTTTTCTTTTATAGCACATGAATACGCTATCAGACAGGAGGAATATTTTGAGGCTTATGGCCCAAAATCAGACACACAGCAAACCCACCCTTCCTCACCTTTCCCCCAAATACACACACAGCAAACCCAAAATCCTGCACATACTCTCCCCAAATCCACACACTTGACACAGCAAATCCACACCCCAACTTCTCAATTCCAAACATAACACAAGTATAGATCTGGAAAGGTCCTAACTTTCGAAGAGGATCAACTTCTTCCTTGCTTGTGCAGAGAAGATTCTTCTAGATCTTCTTAGGGAACATCTCAACTTCTCCTCCATTCTCTGATGAAGGGGTCTGTGCAACACTTTTCTCATTTTCTGCCTTTTTTCTTGTGTGTGCACATCTAATGGTCCAGATAGTTCAGATCTTAATGTCTGAGCCATTGGTCAGCCGCCAAATTCAGTTGGCCAGTGATGCGCACAATTTTAATGAAGTGCTGGCTTCACCCTAAAGAATAGTAGGGGTACATAACATTTCTCTGTCCTCCTTTTTCTTTTATAGCTCATGAATGCGCTATCAGACAGGAGGAATACTTTGAGGCTCATGGCCAAAATCAGACACACAGCAAACCCACCCTTCCTCACCTTCCCCCCAAATACACATACACAGCAAACCCAAAATCTTGCACCTACTCTCCCCAAATCCACACACTTGACACAACAAATCCACACCCCAACTTCTCAATTCCAAACATAACACAAGTATAGATCTGGAAAGGTCCTACCTTTCGAAGAGGATCAACTTCTTCCTTGCTTGTGCAGAGAAGATTCTTCTAGATCTTCTGAGGGAACATCTCAACTTCTCCTTCATGCTCTGATGAAGGGGTCTGTGCAACACTTTTCTAATTTTCTGCCTTTTTTCTTGTGTGTGCACATCTGATGGTCCAGATAGTTTAGAGCTTAATGTCTGAGCCATTGGTCAGCCGCCAAAATCAGTTGGCCAGTGATGCGCACAATTTTAATGAAGTGCTGGCTTCACCCTAAAGAAGAGTAGGGGTACATAACATTTCTCTGTCCTCCTTTTTCTTTTATAGCTCATGAATGCGCTATCAGACAGGAGGAATACTTTGAGGCTCATGGCGCAAAATCAGACACACAGCAAACCCATCCTTCCTCACCTTCCCCCCAAATACACACACACAGCAAACCCAAAATCCTGCACCTACTCTCCCCAAATCCACACACTTGACACAGCAAATCCACACCCCAACTTCTCAATTCCAAACATAACACAAGTATAGATCTGGAAAGGTCGTACCTTTCGAAGAGGATCAACTTCTTCTTTGCTTGTGCAGAGAAGATTCTTCTAGATCTTCTGAGGGAACATCTCAACTTCTCCTCCATTCTCTGATGAAGGGGTCTGTGCAACACTTTTCTCATTTTCTGCCTTTTTGCTTGTGTGTGCACATCTGATGGTCCAGATAGTTCAGAGCTTATTGTCTGAGCCATTGGTCAGCCGCCAAATTCAGTTGGCCAGTGATGCGCACAATTTTAATGAAGTGCTGGCTTCACCCTAAAGAAGAGTAGGGGTACATAACATTTCTCTGTCCTCCTTTTTCTTTTATAGCTCATGAATGCGCTATCAGACAGGAGGAATACTTTGAGGCTCATGGCGCAAAATCAGACACACAGCAAACCCATCCTTCCTCACCTTCCCCCCAAATACACACACACAGCAAACCCAAAATCCTGCACCTACTCTCCCCAAATCCACACACTTGACACAGCAAATCCACACCCCAACTTCTCAATTCCAAACATAACACAAGTATAGATCTGGAAAGGTCGTACCTTTCGAAGAGGATCAACTTCTTCTTTGCTTGTGCAGAGAAGATTCTTCTAGATCTTCTGAGGGAACATCTCAACTTCTCCTCCATTCTCTGATGAAGGGGTCTGTGCAACACTTTTCTAATTTTCTGCCTTTTTTCTTGTGTGTGCACATCTGATGGTCCAGATAGTTCAGAGCTTAATGTCTGAGCCATTGGTCAGCCGCCAAATTCAGTTGGCCAGTGATGCGCACAATTTTAATGAAGTGCTGGCTTCACTCTAAAGAAGAGTAGGGGTACATAACATTTCTCTGCCCTCCTTTTTCTTTAATAGCTCATGAATGCGCTATCAGACAGGAGGAATACTTTGAGGCTCATGGCGCAAAATCAGACACACAGCAAACCCATCCTTCCTCACCTTCCCCCCAAATACACACACACAGCAAACCCAAAATCCTGCACCTACTCTCCCCAAATCCACACACTTGACACAGCAAATCCACACCCCAACTTCTCAATTTGTCATGGAAGGGATGCCTAACACAGGCATCCAGCACAAAGTGAACAGATCAATGGGCTGCACTAACGGAATCAGGCTCAAAGGTAAGTGAAAATATAAATATTTATTAAGGAAAAAGACACACGTGCAAACCAACCACAGCAAACCATAAACAAGCAAGAACACAAATAACACACCGCAAACCCCAAAACCCTAAACTAACTAACTAACTATATATATATATATATATACACATGGAAAGGGAACACATACATAACAAGGCAGGGATGAGAGACGAGGGGAACAGGAGGCCAGGTGGAGGAAGCGGAAGCAAGGGGAGCCAAGGCAGGAAACAGGGGAAGTCTCAGGTATAGGGAACAGAGTCCAGGACAGGAAGCAAATCAGGAACAGGTATCAGGAACAGGTATCAGGAACAGGTATCAGGAACAGGTCTCAAGCAATGGCTCAGGTCAGGCAGGGACAAGGCTAGCAGGAAGGATTCTGAAGCAATGAGCCTCAGTGAAGGGCGGGCTTATATACTTCCAAGCCATACCACTTCAGGTGCAGCTGGATTATTAGAATGTCTGTTTGCTGGGAGACACCCGCTGGTGACCACCAGAACTGCAACCTTTGATGGCAAAATAAACAGTGACACCAGCAGGCGATCCCCGCAACAACACCGTTCCTGACAGTTCCCCCCCCTAAGGAGTGGCCTCCGGACACTCCATTCTGCCCTTGACCTGACAGTACATGTAAATGGGGAAAAGTCCAGAAAAGTCTCCCCTGTAACTGCGGACTTCCTTGCGCTCTCCGGCCAGAGTCTCTTAACCAACTGGGAGGCATGCCACCCAAGTCCGACAATGGAACATGTATCCCACCACCAGGGTCTGGAAGTTTAGATCTGGAAATAAAAACAGGCTGGGCAACGTGCTTCGGGTCATCGGGCTGGGCAGCAGGCTCCAGGTCATCAGGCTGGGCAGCAAGCATCGGGTCATCAGGCTGGGCAGCAAGCATCGGATCATCAGGCTGGGCAGCAAGCATCGGATCATCAGGCTGGGCAGCAAGCATCGGATCATCAGGCTGGGCAGCAAGCATCGGATCATCAGGCTGGGCAGCAAGCATCGGATCATCAGGCTGGGCAGCAAGCATCGGATCATCAGGCTGGGCAGCAAGCATCGGATCATCAGGCTGGGCAGCAAGCATCGGATCATCAGGCTGGGCAGTAAACACCGGGTCATCAGGCTGGGCAGTAGACTTGGCAGCAAGCACCGGGTCATCAGGCTGGGCAGTAGGCTTGGCAGAAAGCACCGGGTCATCAGGCTGGGCAGCAAACACTGGGTCATCAGCCTGGGCAGTAGGCTTGGCAGCGAGCTCCGGGTCATCAGGCTGGGCAGCGAGCTCCGGGTCATCAGGCTGGGCAGCGAGCTCCGGGTCATCAGACTGGAAGGCCGGGACATCAGACTGCAAGGCATCGGACTGGAAGGCCGGGACATCAGACTGCAAGGCATCGGACTGGAAGGCCGGGACATCAGACTGCAAGGCATCGGACTGGAAGGCCGGGACATCAGACTGCAAGGCATCGGACTGGAAGGCCGGGACATCAGACTGCAAGGCATCGGACTGGAAGGCCGGGACATCAGACTGC
The DNA here is from genome assembly GCF_037356315.1 of Lithobates pipiens. NCBI lineage: Eukaryota > Metazoa > Chordata > Amphibia > Anura > Ranidae > Lithobates > Lithobates pipiens. The sequence continues at coordinate 264,420,383 of NW_027507785.1, read as the reverse complement.
AAGGCATCGGACTGGAAGGCCGGGACATCAGACTGCAAGGCATTGGACTGGAAGGCCGGGACATCAGACTGCAAGGCATCAGACTGGAAGGCCGGGACATCAGACTGCAAGGCATCAGACTGGAAGGCCGGGACATCAGACTGCAAGGCATCAGACTGCAAGGCCGGGACATCAGACTGCAAGGCCGGGACATCAGACTGCAAGGCCGGGACATCAGACTGCAAGGCCGGGACATCAGACTGCAAGGCACCAGACTGGAAGGCCGGGACATCAGACTGCAAGGTATCAGACTGGAAGGCCGGGACATCAGACTGCAAGGCATCAGACTGGAAGGCCGGGACATCAGACTGCAAGGCATCAGACTGCAAGGCCGGGACATCAGACTGCAAGGCCGGGACATCAGACTGCAAGGCACCAGACTGGAAGGCCGGGACATCAGACTGCAAGGTATCAGACTGGAAGGTGTCAGGCTGGAAGGCTGGGGCATCAGACTGGAAGGCGTCAGGCTGGAAGGCCGGGGCATCAGACTGGAAGGCGTCAGGCTGGAAGGCCGGGGCATCAGACTGGAAGGCGTCAGGCTGGAAGGCCGGGGCATCAGACTGGAAGGCGTCAGGCTGGAAGGCCGGGGCATCAGACTGGAAGGCATCAGGCTGGAAGGCCGGGGCATCAGACTGCAAGGCCGGGACATCAGACTGCAAGGCCGGGACATCAGACTGCAAGGCACCAGACTGGAAGGCCGGGACATCAGACTGCAAGGTATCAGACTGGAAGGTGTCAGGCTGGAAGGCCAGGGCATCAGACTGGAAGGCGTCAGGCTGGAAGGCCGGGGCATCAGACTGAAAGGCGTCAGGCTGGAAGGCCGGGGCATCAGACTGGAAGGCGTCAGGCTGGAAGGCCGGGGCATCAGACTGGAAGGCGTCAGGCTGGAAGGCCGGGGCATCAGACTGGAAGGCGTCAGGCTGGAAGGCCGGGGCATCAGACTGGAAGGTGTCAGGCTGAAAGGCCGGGGCATCAGACTGGAAGGCCTCAGGCTGGAAGGCCGGGACAGCAGGCTCGGAGGCGTCAGGCTGGAAGGCCGGGACAGCAGGCTCGGAGGCGTCAGGCTGGAAGGCCGGGACAGCAGGCTCGAAGGCGTCAGGCTGGAAGGCCGGGACAGCAGGCTCGAAGGCGTCAGGCTGGAAGGCCGGGACAGCAGGCTCGAAGGCGTCAGGCTGGAAGGCCGGGACAGCAGGCTCGAAGGCGTCAGGCTGGAAGACCGGGACAGCAGGCTCGAAGGCGTCAGGCTGGAAGGCCGGGACAGCAGGCTCGAAGGCGTCAGGCTGGAAGGCCGGGACATCAGGCTGGACAACAGGCAAAGACACTGGCACAACAGGCTGAACAGCAGGCATTGGAACATCAGGCGTGGAGGCAGAAGTGGGTGATGACAGAATGGTATGGGTTGGGAAAAACTTCCGTTTCTTTTTGGTTTTAGCAACTGAAGATTTGTATGTGGGTACAGGGCTGTAGGTAGTGGATGCAGCTGGTAAGAGTGAAGAGTGGAAGGATGGTAAAACAGAGGGAGCAGATCTTGAGGGGAGATTCAATGGAACTGATGAAGGCAGCTGAGAAGTAGCAGAGGGGTTAAAGGCTGGGTAGGTACAGCAGGAGGAAACAGGGTACTGGTACTTCATTGGTAGCAGGGTGTATTGGTCAGAAATTGTGGTTGTTGGGGGTAATAGAGAGGAAGATATCCCAGCAGGCTGGTATCTGGACACAGAAATGGGTGGTTGGGAGCTGACAGAAGCTGAGTACAACAAGCTTGACCAGGCCTGTAATAATGGTTGCACAAAATCTGGTTTGCACATGGTTTGTCTGACCAGAGACTGCACTGAATCAATACATGCTGCAAGCACCTGTTGAGGACAAGCTGAGTATTGTTCAAAGAAAAAGGCTGAGTCATCTTCCAACAGCCACACCAAAGACTCTACCTGAGCTGCACTAAAAGGGGGTGTATAGTCATCACCTCCACTAGGGACATCAGACAGGGCCAACTCTGTACAGATCCGAATCAATGGCTGCACATCCTCAAACAGAAAACTGCCCTGATCAACAAAAACATGGGCTATACGGATACATTCCAGCAGTTGCTCTCTAGTGTATTCACCTAATGTCTGATGACAAAAATCTCTGTCCTCTGTTGCCAGAAGCGAAAGATACAGGATATCTTCCAGATGCATTTTTCTTGGCAACAGCAAGTGTCCAGATCCTATTCCCAAGTGCAGCCGATCTGTTAGTATGGCTTCAGAATTCTGTCATGGAAGGGATGCCTAACACAGGCATCCAGCACAAAGTGAACAGATCAATGGGCTGCACTAACGGAATCAGGCTCAAAGGTAAGTGAAAATATAAATATTTATTAAGGAAAAAGACACACGTGCAAACCAACCACAGCAAACCATAAACAAGCAAGAACACAACACACCGCAAACCCCAAAACCCTGAACTAACTAACTAACTATATATATATATATACACATGGAAAGGGAACACATACATAACAAGGCAGGGATGAGAGACGAGGGGAACAGGAGGCCAGGTGGAGGAAGCGGAAGCAAGGGGAGCCAAGGCAGGAAACAGGGGAAGTCTCAGGTATAGGGAACAGAGTCCAGGACAGGAAGCAAATCAGGAACAGGTATCAGGAACAGGTATCAGGAACAGGTATCAGGAACAGGTATCAGGAACAGGTATCAGGAACAGGTATCAGGAACAGGTATCAGGAACAGGTATCAGGAACAGGTATCAGGAACAGGTATCAGGAACAGGTATCAGGAACAGGTCTCAAGCAATGGCTCAGGTCAGGCAGGGACAAGGCTAGCAGGAAGGATTCTGAAGCAATGAGCCTCAGTGAAGGGCGGGCTTATATACTTCCAAGCCATACCACTTCAGGTGCAGCTGGATTATTAGAATGTCTTTTTGCTGGGAGACACCCGCTGGTGACCACCAGAACTGCAACCTTTGATGGCAAAATAAACAGTGACACCAGCAGGCGATCCCAGCAACAACACCGTTCCTGACACAATTCCAAACATAACACAAGTATAGATCTGGAAAGGTCCTACCTTTCGAAGAGGATCAACTTCTTCCTTGCTTGTGCAGAGAAGATTCTTCTAGATCTTCTGAGGGAACATCTCAACTTCTCCTCCATTCTCTGATGAAGGGGTCTGTGCAACACTTTTCTCATTTTCTGCCTTTTTGCTTGTGTGTGCACATCTAATGGTCCAGTTAGTTCAGAGCTTAATGTCTGAGCCATTGGTCAGCCGCCAAATTCCGTTGGAAAGTGATGCGCACAATTTTAATGAAGTGCTGGCTTCACCCTAAAGCAGAGTAGGGGTACATCACATTTCCCAGTCCTCCTTTTTCTTTTATAGCTCATGAATGCGCTATCAGACAGGAGGAATACTTTGAGGCTCATGGCCCAAAATCAGACACACAGCAAACCCACCCTTCCTCACCTTCCCCCCAAATACACACACAGCAAACCCAAAATCCTGCACCTACTCTCCCCAAATCCACACACTTGACACAGCAAATCCACACCCCAACTTCTCAGTTCCAAACATAACACAAGTATAGATCTGGAAAGGTCCTACCTTTTGAAGAGGATCAACTTCTTCTTTGCTTGTGCAGAGAAGATTCTTCTAGATCTTCTGAGGGAACATCTCAACTTCTCCTCCATGCTCTGATGAAGGGGTCTGTGCAACACTTTTCTCATTTTCTGCCTTTTGTTTTTGTGTGCACATCTGATGGTCCAGATAGTTCAGAGCTTAATGTCTGAGCCATTGGTCAGCCGCCAAATTCAGTTGGCCAGTGATGCGCACAATTTTAATGAAGTGCTGGTTTCACCCTAAAGAAGAGTAGGGGTACATAACATTTCTCTGTCCTCCTTTTTCTTTTATAGCACATGAATACGCTATCAGACAGGAGGAATATTTGAGGCTTATGGCCCAAAATCAGACACACAGCAAACCCACCCTTCCTCACCTTCCCCCCAAATACACACACACAGCAAACCCAAAATCCTGCACCTACTCTCCCCAAATCCACACACTTGACACAGCAAATCCACACCCCAACTTCTCAATTCCAAACATAACACAAGTATAGACCTGGAAAGGTCCTACCTTTCGAAGAGGATCAACTTCTTCCTTGCTTGTGCAGAGAAGATTCTTCTAGATCTTCTGAGGGAACATCTCAACTTCTCCTCCATTCTCTGATGAAGGGGTCTGTGCAACACTTTTCTCATTTTCTGCCTTTTTTCTTGTGTGTGCACATCTGATGGTCCAGATAGTTCAGAGCTTAATGTCTGAGCCATTGGTCAGCCGCCAAAATCAGTTGGCCAGTGATTCGCACAATATTAATGAAGTGCTGGCTTCACCCTAAAGAAGAGTAGGGGTACATAACATTTCTCTGTCCTCCTTTTTCTTTTATAGCACATGAATGCGCTATCAGACAGGAGGAATATTTGGAGGCTTATAGCCCAAAATCAGACACACAGCAAACCCACCCTTCCTCACCTTCCCCCCAAATACACACAGCAAACCCAAAATCCTGCACATACTCTCCCCAAATCCACACACTTGACACAGCAAATCCACACCCCAACTTCTCAATTCCAAACATAACACAAGTATAGACCTGGAAAGGTCCTACCTTTCGAAGAGGATCAACTTCTTCCTTACTTGTGCAGAGAAGATTCTTCTAGATCTTCTTAGGGAACATCTCAACTTCTCCTCAATTCTCTGATGAAGGGGTCTGTGCAACACTTTTCTCATTTTCTGCCTTTTTTCTTGTGTGTGCACATCTAATGGTCCAGATAGTTCAGAGCTTAATGTCTGAGCCATTGGTCAGCCGCCAAATTCAGTTGGCCAGTAATCCGCACAATTTTAATGAAGTGCTGGCTTCACCCTAAAGCAGAGTAGGGGTACATAACATTTCTCTGTCCTCCTTTTTCTTTTATAGCTCATGAATGCGCTATCAGACAGGAGGAAAACTTTGAGGCTCATGGCCAAAATCAGACACACAGCAAACCCACCCTTCCTCACCTTCCCCCCAAATACACATACACAGCAAACCCAAAATCTTGCACCTACTCTCCCCAAATCCACACACTTGACACAACAAATCCACACCCCAACTTCTCAATTCCAAACATAACACAAGTATAGATCTGGAAAGGTCCTACCTTTCGAAGAGGATCAACTTCTTCCTTGCTTGTGCAGAGAAGATTCTTCTAGATCTTCTGAGGGAACATCTCAACTTCTCCTTCATGCTCTGATGAAGGGGTCTGTGCAACACTTTTCTAATTTTCTGCCTTTTTTCTTGTGTGTGCACATCTGATGGTCCAGATAGTTTAGAGCTTAATGTCTGAGCCATTGGTCAGCCGCCAAAATCAGTTGGCCAGTGATGCGCACAATTTTAATGAAGTGCTGGCTTCACCCTAAAGAAGAGTAGGGGTACATAACATTTCTCTGTCCTCCTTTTTCTTTTATAGCTCATGAATGCGCTATCAGACAGGAGGAATACTTTGAGGCTCATGGCGCAAAATCAGACACACAGCAAACCCATCCTTCCTCACCTTCCCCCCAAATACACACACACAGCAAACCCAAAATCCTGCACCTACTCTCCCCAAATCCACACACTTGACACAGCAAATCCACACCCCAACTTCTCAATTCCAAACATAACACAAGTATAGATCTGGAAAGGTCGTACCTTTCGAAGAGGATCAACTTCTTCTTTGCTTGTGCAGAGAAGATTCTTCTAGATCTTCTGAGGGAACATCTCAACTTCTCCTCCATTCTCTGATGAAGGGGTCTGTGCAACACTTTTCTCATTTTCTGCCTTTTTGCTTGTGTGTGCACATCTGATGGTCCAGATAGTTCAGAGCTTATTGTCTGAGCCATTGGTAAGCCGCCAAATTCAGTTGGCCAGTGATGCGCACAATTTTAATGAAGTGCTGGCTTCACCCTAAAGAAGAGTAGGGGTACATAACATTTCTCTGTCCTCCTTTTTCTTTTATAGCTCATGAATGCGCTATCAGACAGGAGGAATACTTTGAGGCTCATGGCGCAAAATCAGACACACAGCAAACCCATCCTTCCTCACCTTCCCCCCAAATACACACACACAGCAAACCCAAAATCCTGCACCTACTCTCCCCAAATCCACACACTTGACACAGCAAATCCACACCCCAACTTCTCAATTCCAAACATAACACAAGTATAGATCTGGAAAGGTCGTACCTTTCGAAGAGGATCAACTTCTTCTTTGCTTGTGCAGAGAAGATTCTTCTAGATCTTCTGAGGGAACATCTCAACTTCTCCTCCATTCTCTGATGAAGGGGTCTGTGCAACACTTTTCTCATTTTCTGCCTTTTTGCTTGTGTGTGCACATCTGATGGTCCAGATAGTTCAGAGCTTAATGTCTGAGCCATTGGTCAGCCGCCAAATTCAGTTGGCCAGTGATGCGCACAATTTTAATGAAGTACTGGCTTCACCCTAAAGAAGAGTAGGGGTACATAACATTTCTCTGCCCTCCTTTTTCTTTAATAGCTCATCAATGCGCTATCAGACAGGAGGAATACTTTGAGGCTTATGGCCCAAAATCAGACACACAGCAAACCTATCCTTCCTCACCTTCCCCCCAAATACACACAGCAAACCCAAAATCCTGCACCTACTCTCCCCAAATCCACACACTTGACAAAACAAATCCACACCCCAACTTCTCAATTCCAAACATAACACAAGTATAGATCTGGAAAGGTCCTACCTTTCGAAGAGGATCATCTTCTTCCTTGCTTGTGCAGAGAAGATTCTTCTAGATCTTCTGAGGGAACATCTCAACTTCTCCTCCATGCTCTGATGAAGGGGTCTGTGCAACACTTTTCTCATTTTCTGCCTTTTTGCTTGTGTGTGCACATCTAATGGTCCAGTTAGTTCAGAGCTTAATGTCTGAGCCATTGGTCAGCCGCCAAATTCAGTTGGCCAGTGATGTGCACAATTTTAATGAAGTGCTGGCTTCACCCTAAAGCAGAGTAGGGGTACATAACATTTCCCAGTCCTCCTTTTTCTTTTATAGCTCATGAATGCGCTATCAGACAGTAGGAATATTTTGAGGCTTAAGGCCCAAAATCAGACACACAGCAAACCCACCCTTCCTCACCTTCCCCCCAAATACACACAGCAAACCCCAAATCCTGCACATACTCTCCCCAAATCCACACACTTGACACAGCAAATCCACACCCCAACTTCTCAATTCCAAACATAACACAAGTATAGATCTGGAAAGGTCGTACCTTTCGAAGAGGATCAACTTCTTCTTTGCTTGTGCAGAGAAGATTCTTCTAGATCTTCTGAGGGAACATCTCAACTTCTCCTCCATGCTCTGATGAAGGGGTCTGTGCAACACTTTTCTCATTTTCTGCCTTTTTTCTTGTGTGTGCACATCTGATGGTCCAGATAGCTCAGAGCTTAATGTCTGAGCCATTGGTCAGCCGCCAAATTCAGTTGGCCAGTGATGCGCACAATTTTAATGAAGTGCTGGCTTCACCCTAAAGAAGAGTAGGGGTACATAACATTTCTCTGTCCTCCTTTTTCTTTTATAGCACATGAATACGCTATCAGACAGGAGGAATATTTTGAGGCTTATGGCCCAAAATCAGACACACAGCAAACCCACCCTTCCTCACCTTCCCCCCAAATACACACACAGCAAACCCAAAATCCTGCACATACTCTCCCCAAATCCACACACTTGACACAGCAAATCCACACCCCAACTTCTCAATTCCAAACATAACACAAGTATAGATCTGGAAAGGTCCTAACTTTCGAAAAGGATCAACTTCTTCCTTGCTTGTGCAGAGAAGATTCTTCTAGATCTTCTGAGGGAACATCTCAACTTCTCCTCCATGCTCTGATGAAGGGGTCTGTGCAACACTTTTCTCATTTTCTGCCTTTTTGCTTGTGTGTGCACATCTAATGGTCCAGTTAGTTCAGAGCTTAATGTCTGAGCCATTGGTCAGCCGCCAAATTCAGTTGGCCAGTGATGCGCACAATTTTAATGAAGTGCTGGCTTCACCCTAAAGCAGAGTAGGGGTACATAACATTTCCCAGTCCTCCTTTTTCTTTTATAGATCATGAATGCGCTATCAGACAGTAGGAATATTTTGAGGCTTAAGGCCCAAAATCAGACACACAGCAAACCCACCCTTCCTCACCTTCCCCCCAAATACACACAGCAAACCCAAAATCCTGCACATACTCTCCCCAAATCCACACACTTGACACAGCAAATCCACACCCCAACTTCTCAATTCCAAACATAACACAAGTATAGATCTGGAAAGGTCGTACCTTTTGAAGAGGATCAACTTCTTCTTTGCTTGTGCAGAGAAGATTCTTCTAGATCTTCTGAGGGAACATCTCAACTTCTCCTCCATTCTCTGATGAAGGGGTCTGTGCAACACTTTTCTAATTTTCTGCCTTTTTTCTTGTGTGTGCACATCTGATGGTCCAGATAGTTCAGAGCTTAATGTCTGAGCCATTGGTCAGCCGCCAAATTCAGTTGGCCAGTGATGCGCACAATTTTAATGAAGTGCTGGCTTCACTCTAAAGAAGAGTAGGGGTACATAACATTTCTCTGCCCTCCTTTTTCTTTAATAGCTCATGAATGCGCTATCAGACAGGAGGAATACTTTGAGGCTTATGGCCCAAAATCAGACACACAGCAAACCTATCCTTCCTTACCTTCCCCCCAAATACACACAGCAAACCCAAAATCCTGCACCTACTCTCCCCAAATCCACACACTTGACACAGCAAATCCACACCCCAACTTCTCAATTCCAAACATAACACAAGTATAGATCTGGAAAGGTCCTACCTTTCGAAGAGGATCATCTTCTTCCTTGCTTGTGCAGAGAAGATTCTTCTAGATCTTCTGAGGGAACATCTCAACTTCTCCTCCATGCTCTGATGAAGGGGTCTGTGCAACACTTTTCTCATTTTCTGCCTTTTTTCTTGTGTGTGCACATCTGATGGTCCAGATAGCTCAGAGCTTAATGTCTGAGCCATTGGTCAGCCGCCAAATTCAGTTGGCCAGTGATGCGCACAATTTTAATGAAGTGCTGGCTTCACCCTAAAGAAGAGTAGGGGTACATAACATTTCTCTATCCTCCTTTTTCTTTTATAGCACATGAATACGCTATCAGACAGGAGGAATATTTTGAGGCTTATGGCCCAAAATCAGACACACAGCAAACCCACCCTTCCTCACCTTTCCCCCAAATACACACACAGCAAACCCAAAATCCTGCACATACTCTCCCCAAATCCACACACTTGACACAGCAAATCCACACCCCAACTTCTCAATTCCAAACATAACACAAGTATAGATCTGGAAAGGTCCTAACTTTCGAAGAGGATCAACTTCTTCCTTGCTTGTGCAGAGAAGATTCTTCTAGATCTTCTTAGGGAACATCTCAACTTCTCCTCCATTCTCTGATGAAGGGGTCTGTGCAACACTTTTCTCATTTTCTGCCTTTTTTCTTGTGTGTGCACATCTAATGGTCCAGATAGTTCAGATCTTAATGTCTGAGCCATTGGTCAGCCGCCAAATTCAGTTGGCCAGTGATGCGCACAATTTTAATGAAGTGCTGGCTTCACCCTAAAGAATAGTAGGGGTACATAACATTTCTCTGTCCTCCTTTTTCTTTTATAGCTCATGAATGCGCTATCAGACAGGAGGAATACTTTGAGGCTCATGGCCAAAATCAGACACACAGCAAACCCACCCTTCCTCACCTTCCCCCCAAATACACATACACAGCAAACCCAAAATCTTGCACCTACTCTCCCCAAATCCACACACTTGACACAACAAATCCACACCCCAACTTCTCAATTCCAAACATAACACAAGTATAGATCTGGAAAGGTCCTACCTTTCGAAGAGGATCAACTTCTTCCTTGCTTGTGCAGAGAAGATTCTTCTAGATCTTCTGAGGGAACATCTCAACTTCTCCTTCATGCTCTGATGAAGGGGTCTGTGCAACACTTTTCTAATTTTCTGCCTTTTTTCTTGTGTGTGCACATCTGATGGTCCAGATAGTTTAGAGCTTAATGTCTGAGCCATTGGTCAGCCGCCAAAATCAGTTGGCCAGTGATGCGCACAATTTTAATGAAGTGCTGGCTTCACCCTAAAGAAGAGTAGGGGTACATAACATTTCTCTGTCCTCCTTTTTCTTTTATAGCTCATGAATGCGCTATCAGACAGGAGGAATACTTTGAGGCTCATGGCGCAAAATCAGACACACAGCAAACCCATCCTTCCTCACCTTCCCCCCAAATACACACACACAGCAAACCCAAAATCCTGCACCTACTCTCCCCAAATCCACACACTTGACACAGCAAATCCACACCCCAACTTCTCAATTCCAAACATAACACAAGTATAGATCTGGAAAGGTCGTACCTTTCGAAGAGGATCAACTTCTTCTTTGCTTGTGCAGAGAAGATTCTTCTAGATCTTCTGAGGGAACATCTCAACTTCTCCTCCATTCTCTGATGAAGGGGTCTGTGCAACACTTTTCTCATTTTCTGCCTTTTTGCTTGTGTGTGCACATCTGATGGTCCAGATAGTTCAGAGCTTATTGTCTGAGCCATTGGTCAGCCGCCAAATTCAGTTGGCCAGTGATGCGCACAATTTTAATGAAGTGCTGGCTTCACCCTAAAGAAGAGTAGGGGTACATAACATTTCTCTGTCCTCCTTTTTCTTTTATAGCTCATGAATGCGCTATCAGACAGGAGGAATACTTTGAGGCTCATGGCGCAAAATCAGACACACAGCAAACCCATCCTTCCTCACCTTCCCCCCAAATACACACACACAGCAAACCCAAAATCCTGCACCTACTCTCCCCAAATCCACACACTTGACACAGCAAATCCACACCCCAACTTCTCAATTCCAAACATAACACAAGTATAGATCTGGAAAGGTCGTACCTTTCGAAGAGGATCAACTTCTTCTTTGCTTGTGCAGAGAAGATTCTTCTAGATCTTCTGAGGGAACATCTCAACTTCTCCTCCATTCTCTGATGAAGGGGTCTGTGCAACACTTTTCTAATTTTCTGCCTTTTTTCTTGTGTGTGCACATCTGATGGTCCAGATAGTTCAGAGCTTAATGTCTGAGCCATTGGTCAGCCGCCAAATTCAGTTGGCCAGTGATGCGCACAATTTTAATGAAGTGCTGGCTTCACTCTAAAGAAGAGTAGGGGTACATAACATTTCTCTGCCCTCCTTTTTCTTTAATAGCTCATGAATGCGCTATCAGACAGGAGGAATACTTTGAGGCTCATGGCGCAAAATCAGACACACAGCAAACCCATCCTTCCTCACCTTCCCCCCAAATACACACACACAGCAAACCCAAAATCCTGCACCTACTCTCCCCAAATCCACACACTTGACACAGCAAATCCACACCCCAACTTCTCAATTTGTCATGGAAGGGATGCCTAACACAGGCATCCAGCACAAAGTGAACAGATCAATGGGCTGCACTAACGGAATCAGGCTCAAAGGTAAGTGAAAATATAAATATTTATTAAGGAAAAAGACACACGTGCAAACCAACCACAGCAAACCATAAACAAGCAAGAACACAAATAACACACCGCAAACCCCAAAACCCTAAACTAACTAACTAACTATATATATATATATATATACACATGGAAAGGGAACACATACATAACAAGGCAGGGATGAGAGACGAGGGGAACAGGAGGCCAGGTGGAGGAAGCGGAAGCAAGGGGAGCCAAGGCAGGAAACAGGGGAAGTCTCAGGTATAGGGAACAGAGTCCAGGACAGGAAGCAAATCAGGAACAGGTATCAGGAACAGGTATCAGGAACAGGTATCAGGAACAGGTCTCAAGCAATGGCTCAGGTCAGGCAGGGACAAGGCTAGCAGGAAGGATTCTGAAGCAATGAGCCTCAGTGAAGGGCGGGCTTATATACTTCCAAGCCATACCACTTCAGGTGCAGCTGGATTATTAGAATGTCTGTTTGCTGGGAGACACCCGCTGGTGACCACCAGAACTGCAACCTTTGATGGCAAAATAAACAGTGACACCAGCAGGCGATCCCCGCAACAACACCGTTCCTGACAGTTCCCCCCCCTAAGGAGTGGCCTCCGGACACTCCATTCTGCCCTTGACCTGACAGTACATGTAAATGGGGAAAAGTCCAGAAAAGTCTCCCCTGTAACTGCGGACTTCCTTGCGCTCTCCGGCCAGAGTCTCTTAACCAACTGGGAGGCATGCCACCCAAGTCCGACAATGGAACATGTATCCCACCACCAGGGTCTGGAAGTTTAGATCTGGAAATAAAAACAGGCTGGGCAACGTGCTTCGGGTCATCGGGCTGGGCAGCAGGCTCCAGGTCATCAGGCTGGGCAGCAAGCATCGGGTCATCAGGCTGGGCAGCAAGCATCGGATCATCAGGCTGGGCAGCAAGCATCGGATCATCAGGCTGGGCAGCAAGCATCGGATCATCAGGCTGGGCAGCAAGCATCGGATCATCAGGCTGGGCAGCAAGCATCGGATCATCAGGCTGGGCAGCAAGCATCGGATCATCAGGCTGGGCAGCAAGCATCGGATCATCAGGCTGGGCAGCAAGCATCGGATCATCAGGCTGGGCAGTAAACACCGGGTCATCAGGCTGGGCAGTAGACTTGGCAGCAAGCACCGGGTCATCAGGCTGGGCAGTAGGCTTGGCAGAAAGCACCGGGTCATCAGGCTGGGCAGCAAACACTGGGTCATCAGCCTGGGCAGTAGGCTTGGCAGCGAGCTCCGGGTCATCAGGCTGGGCAGCGAGCTCCGGGTCATCAGGCTGGGCAGCGAGCTCCGGGTCATCAGACTGGAAGGCCGGGACATCAGACTGCAAGGCATCGGACTGGAAGGCCGGGACATCAGACTGCAAGGCATCGGACTGGAAGGCCGGGACATCAGACTGCAAGGCATCGGACTGGAAGGCCGGGACATCAGACTGCAAGGCATCGGACTGGAAGGCCGGGACATCAGACTGCAAGGCATCGGACTGGAAGGCCGGGACATCAGACTGCAAGGCATCGGACTGGAAGGCCGGGACATCAGACTGCAAGGCATTGGACTGGAAGGCCGGGACATCAGACTGCAAGGCATCAGACTGGAAGGCCGGGACATCAGACTGCAAGGCATCAGACTGGAAGGCCGGGACATCAGACTGCAAGGCATCAGACTGCAAGGCCGGGACATCAGACTGCAAGGCCGGGACATCAGACTGCAAGGCCGGGACATCAGACTGCAAGGCCGGGACATCAGACTGCAAGGCACCAGACTGGAAGGCCGGGACATCAGACTGCAAGGTATCAGACTGGAAGGCCGGGACATCAGACTGCAAGGCATCAGACTGGAAGGCCGGGACATCAGACTGCAAGGCATCAGACTGCAAGGCCGGGACATCAGACTGCAAGGCCGGGACATCAGACTGCAAGGCACCAGACTGGAAGGCCGGGACATCAGACTGCAAGGTATCAGACTGGAAGGTGTCAGGCTGGAAGGCTGGGGCATCAGACTGGAAGGCGTCAGGCTGGAAGGCCGGGGCATCAGACTGGAAGGCGTCAGGCTGGAAGGCCGGGGCATCAGACTGGAAGGCGTCAGGCTGGAAGGCCGGGGCATCAGACTGGAAGGCGTCAGGCTGGAAGGCCGGGGCATCAGACTGGAAGGCATCAGGCTGGAAGGCCGGGGCATCAGACTGCAAGGCCGGGACATCAGACTGCAAGGCCGGGACATCAGACTGCAAGGCACCAGACTGGAAGGCCGGGACATCAGACTGCAAGGTATCAGACTGGAAGGTGTCAGGCTGGAAGGCCAGGGCATCAGACTGGAAGGCGTCAGGCTGGAAGGCCGGGGCATCAGACTGAAAGGCGTCAGGCTGGAAGGCCGGGGCATCAGACTGGAAGGCGTCAGGCTGGAAGGCCGGGGCATCAGACTGGAAGGCGTCAGGCTGGAAGGCCGGGGCATCAGACTGGAAGGCGTCAGGCTGGAAGGCCGGGGCATCAGACTGGAAGGTGTCAGGCTGAAAGGCCGGGGCATCAGACTGGAAGGCCTCAGGCTGGAAGGCCGGGACAGCAGGCTCGGAGGCGTCAGGCTGGAAGGCCGGGACAGCAGGCTCGGAGGCGTCAGGCTGGAAGGCCGGGACAGCAGGCTCGAAGGCGTCAGGCTGGAAGGCCGGGACAGCAGGCTCGAAGGCGTCAGGCTGGAAGGCCGGGACAGCAGGCTCGAAGGCGTCAGGCTGGAAGGCCGGGACAGCAGGCTCGAAGGCGTCAGGCTGGAAGACCGGGACAGCAGGCTCGAAGGCGTCAGGCTGGAAGGCCGGGACAGCAGGCTCGAAGGCGTCAGGCTGGAAGGCCGGGACATCAGGCTGGACAACAGGCAAAGACACTGGCACAACAGGCTGAACAGCAGGCATTGGAACATCAGGCGTGGAGGCAGAAGTGGGTGATGACAGAATGGTATGGGTTGGGAAAAACTTCCGTTTCTTTTTGGTTTTAGCAACTGAAGATTTGTATGTGGGTACAGGGCTGTAGGTAGTGGATGCAGCTGGTAAGAGTGAAGAGTGGAAGGATGGTAAAACAGAGGGAGCAGATCTTGAGGGGAGATTCAATGGAACTGATGAAGGCAGCTGAGAAGTAGCAGAGGGGTTAAAGGCTGGGTAGGTACAGCAGGAGGAAACAGGGTACTGGTACTTCATTGGTAGCAGGGTGTATTGGTCAGAAATTGTGGTTGTTGGGGGTAATAGAGAGGAAGATATCCCAGCAGGCTGGTATCTGGACACAGAAATGGGTGGTTGGGAGCTGACAGAAGCTGAGTACAACAAGCTTGACCAGGCCTGTAATAATGGTTGCACAAAATCTGGTTTGCACATGGTTTGTCTGACCAGAGACTGCACTGAATCAATACATGCTGCAAGCACCTGTTGAGGACAATGCTGAGTATTGTTCAAAGAAAAAGGCTGAGTCATCTTCCAACAGCCACACCAAAGACTCTACCTGAGCTGCACTAAAAGGGGGTGTATAGTCATCACCTCCACTAGGGACATCAGACAGGGCCAACTCTGTACAGATCCGAATCAATGGCTGCACATCCTCAAACAGAAAACTGCCCTGATCAACAAAAACATGGGCTATACGGATACATTCCAGCAGTTGCTCTCTAGTGTATTCACCTAATGTCTGATGACAAAAATCTCTGTCCTCTGTTGCCAGAAGCGAAAGATACAGGATATCTTCCAGATGCATTTTTCTTGGCAACAGCAAGTGTCCAGATCCTATTCCCAAGTGCAGCCGATCTGTTAGTATGGCTTCAGAATTCTGTCATGGAAGGGATGCCTAACACAGGCATCCAGCACAAAGTGAACAGATCAATGGGCTGCACTAACGGAATCAGGCTCAAAGGTAAGTGAAAATATAAATATTTATTAAGGAAAAAGACACACGTGCAAACCAACCACAGCAAACCATAAACAAGCAAGAACACAACACACCGCAAACCCCAAAACCCTGAACTAACTAACTAACTATATATATATATATATACACATGGAAAGGGAACACATACATAACAAGGCAGGGATGAGAGACGAGGGGAACAGGAGGCCAGGTGGAGGAAGCGGAAGCAAGGGGAGCCAAGGCAGGAAACAGGGGAAGTCTCAGGTATAGGGAACAGAGTCCAGGACAGGAAGCAAATCAGGAACAGGTATCAGGAACAGGTATCAGGAACAGGTATCAGGAACAGGTATCAGGAACAGGTATCAGGAACAGGTATCAGGAACAGGTATCAGGAACAGGTCTCAAGCAATGGCTCAGGTCAGGCAGGGACAAGGCTAGCAGGAAGGATTCTGAAGCAATGAGCCTCAGTGAAGGGCGGGCTTATATACTTCCAAGCCATACCACTTCAGGTGCAGCTGGATTATTAGAATGTCTTTTTGCTGGGAGACACCCGCTGGTGACCACCAGAACTGCAACCTTTGATGGCAAAATAAACAGTGACACCAGCAGGCGATCCCAGCAACAACACCGTTCCTGACACAATTCCAAACATAACACAAGTATAGATCTGGAAAGGTCCTACCTTTCGAAGAGGATCAACTTCTTCCTTGCTTGTGCAGAGAAGATTCTTCTAGATCTTCTGAGGGAACATCTCAACTTCTCCTCCATGCTCTGATGAAGGGGTCTGTGCAACACTTTTCTCATTTTCTGCCTTTTTGCTTGTGTGTGCACATCTGATGGTCCAGATAGTTCAGAGCTTATTGTCTGAGCCATTGGTCAGCCGCCAAATTCAGTTGGCCAGTGATGCGCACAATTTTAATGAAGTGCTGGCTTCACCCTAAAGAAGAGTAGGGGTACATAACATTTCTCTGTCCTCCTTTTTCTTTTATAGCTCATGAATGCGCTATCAGACAGGAGGAATACTTTGAGGCTCATGGCGCAAAATCAGACACACAGCAAACCCATCCTTCCTCACCTTCCCCCCAAATACACACACACAGCAAACCCAAAATCCTGCACCTACTCTCCCCAAATCCACACACTTGACACAGCAAATCCACACCCCAACTTCTCAATTCCAAACATAACACAAGTATAGATCTGGAAAGGTCGTACCTTTCGAAGAGGATCAACTTCTTCTTTGCTTGTGCAGAGAAGATTCTTCTAGATCTTCTGAGGGAACATCTCAACTTCTCCTCCATTCTCTGATGAAGGGGTCTGTGCAACACTTTTCTAATTTTCTGCCTTTTTTCTTGTGTGTGCACATCTGATGGTCCAGATAGTTCAGAGCTTAATGTCTGAGCCATTGGTCAGCCGCCAAATTCAGTTGGCCAGTGATGCGCACAATTTTAATGAAGTGCTGGCTTCACTCTAAAGAAGAGTAGGGGTACATAACATTTCTCTGCCCTCCTTTTTCTTTAATAGCTCATGAATGCGCTATCAGACAGGAGGAATACTTTGAGGCTCATGGCGCAAAATCAGACACACAGCAAACCCATCCTTCCTCACCTTCCCCCCAAATACACACACACAGCAAACCCAAAATCCTGCACCTACTCTCCCCAAATCCACACACTTGACACAGCAAATCCACACCCCAACTTCTCAATTTGTCATGGAAGGGATGCCTAACACAGGCATCCAGCACAAAGTGAACAGATCAATGGGCTGCACTAACGGAATCAGGCTCAAAGGTAAGTGAAAATATAAATATTTATTAAGGAAAAAGACACACGTGCAAACCAACCACAGCAAACCATAAACAAGCAAGAACACAAATAACACACCGCAAACCCCAAAACCCTAAACTAACTAACTAACTATATATATATATATATATACACATGGAAAGGGAACACATACATAACAAGGCAGGGATGAGAGACGAGGGGAACAGGAGGCCAGGTGGAGGAAGCGGAAGCAAGGGGAGCCAAGGCAGGAAACAGGGGAAGTCTCAGGTATAGGGAACAGAGTCCAGGACAGGAAGCAAATCAGGAACAGGTATCAGGAACAGGTATCAGGAACAGGTATCAGGAACAGGTCTCAAGCAATGGCTCAGGTCAGGCAGGGACAAGGCTAGCAGGAAGGATTCTGAAGCAATGAGCCTCAGTGAAGGGCGGGCTTATATACTTCCAAGCCATACCACTTCAGGTGCAGCTGGATTATTAGAATGTCTGTTTGCTGGGAGACACCCGCTGGTGACCACCAGAACTGCAACCTTTGATGGCAAAATAAACAGTGACACCAGCAGGCGATCCCCGCAACAACACCGTTCCTGACAGTTCCCCCCCCTAAGGAGTGGCCTCCGGACACTCCATTCTGCCCTTGACCTGACAGTACATGTAAATGGGGAAAAGTCCAGAAAAGTCTCCCCTGTAACTGCGGACTTCCTTGCGCTCTCCGGCCAGAGTCTCTTAACCAACTGGGAGGCATGCCACCCAAGTCCGACAATGGAACATGTATCCCACCACCAGGGTCTGGAAGTTTAGATCTGGAAATAAAAACAGGCTGGGCAACGTGCTTCGGGTCATCGGGCTGGGCAGCAGGCTCCAGGTCATCAGGCTGGGCAGCAAGCATCGGGTCATCAGGCTGGGCAGCAAGCATCGGATCATCAGGCTGGGCAGCAAGCATCGGATCATCAGGCTGGGCAGCAAGCATCGGATCATCAGGCTGGGCAGCAAGCATCGGATCATCAGGCTGGGCAGCAAGCATCGGATCATCAGGCTGGGCAGCAAGCATCGGATCATCAGGCTGGGCAGCAAGCATCGGATCATCAGGCTGGGCAGCAAGCATCGGATCATCAGGCTGGGCAGTAAACACCGGGTCATCAGGCTGGGCAGTAGACTTGGCAGCAAGCACCGGGTCATCAGGCTGGGCAGTAGGCTTGGCAGAAAGCACCGGGTCATCAGGCTGGGCAGCAAACACTGGGTCATCAGCCTGGGCAGTAGGCTTGGCAGCGAGCTCCGGGTCATCAGGCTGGGCAGCGAGCTCCGGGTCATCAGGCTGGGCAGCGAGCTCCGGGTCATCAGACTGGAAGGCCGGGACATCAGACTGCAAGGCATCGGACTGGAAGGCCGGGACATCAGACTGCAAGGCATCGGACTGGAAGGCCGGGACATCAGACTGCAAGGCATCGGACTGGAAGGCCGGGACATCAGACTGCAAGGCATCGGACTGGAAGGCCGGGACATCAGACTGCAAGGCATCGGACTGGAAGGCCGGGACATCAGACTGCAAGGCATCGGACTGGAAGGCCGGGACATCAGACTGCAAGGCATTGGACTGGAAGGCCGGGACATCAGACTGCAAGGCATCAGACTGGAAGGCCGGGACATCAGACTGCAAGGCATCAGACTGGAAGGCCGGGACATCAGACTGCAAGGCATCAGACTGCAAGGCCGGGACATCAGACTGCAAGGCCGGGACATCAGACTGCAAGGCCGGGACATCAGACTGCAAGGCACCAGACTGGAAGGCCGGGACATCAGACTGCAAGGTATCAGACTGGAAGGCCGGGACATCAGACTGCAAGGCATCAGACTGGAAGGCCGGGACATCAGACTGCAAGGCATCAGACTGCAAGGCCGGGACATCAGACTGCAAGGCCGGGACATCAGACTGCAAGGCACCAGACTGGAAGGCCGGGACATCAGACTGCAAGGTATCAGACTGGAAGGTGTCAGGCTGGAAGGCTGGGGCATCAGACTGGAAGGCGTCAGGCTGGAAGGCCGGGGCATCAGACTGGAAGGCGTCAGGCTGGAAGGCCGGGGCATCAGACTGGAAGGCGTCAGGCTGGAAGGCCGGGGCATCAGACTGGAAGGCGTCAGGCTGGAAGGCCGGGGCATCAGACTGGAAGGCATCAGGCTGGAAGGCCGGGGCATCAGACTGCAAGGCCGGGACATCAGACTGCAAGGCCGGGACATCAGACTGCAAGGCACCAGACTGGAAGGCCGGGACATCAGACTGCAAGGTATCAGACTGGAAGGTGTCAGGCTGGAAGGCCAGGGCATCAGACTGGAAGGCGTCAGGCTGGAAGGCCGGGGCATCAGACTGAAAGGCGTCAGGCTGGAAGGCCGGGGCATCAGACTGGAAGGCGTCAGGCTGGAAGGCCGGGGCATCAGACTGGAAGGCGTCAGGCTGGAAGGCCGGGGCATCAGACTGGAAGGCGTCAGGCTGGAAGGCCGGGGCATCAGACTGGAAGGTGTCAGGCTGAAAGGCCGGGGCATCAGACTGGAAGGCCTCAGGCTGGAAGGCCGGGACAGCAGGCTCGGAGGCGTCAGGCTGGAAGGCCGGGACAGCAGGCTCGGAGGCGTCAGGCTGGAAGGCCGGGACAGCAGGCTCGAAGGCGTCAGGCTGGAAGGCCGGGACAGCAGGCTCGAAGGCGTCAGGCTGGAAGGCCGGGACAGCAGGCTCGAAGGCGTCAGGCTGGAAGGCCGGGACAGCAGGCTCGAAGGCGTCAGGCTGGAAGACCGGGACAGCAGGCTCGAAGGCGTCAGGCTGGAAGGCCGGGACAGCAGGCTCGAAGGCGTCAGGCTGGAAGGCCGGGACATCAGGCTGGACAACAGGCAAAGACACTGGCACAACAGGCTGAACAGCAGGCATTGGAACATCAGGCGTGGAGGCAGAAGTGGGTGATGACAGAATGGTATGGGTTGGGAAAAACTTCCGTTTCTTTTTGGTTTTAGCAACTGAAGATTTGTATGTGGGTACAGGGCTGTAGGTAGTGGATGCAGCTGGTAAGAGTGAAGAGTGGAAGGATGGTAAAACAGAGGGAGCAGATCTTGAGGGGAGATTCAATGGAACTGATGAAGGCAGCTGAGAAGTAGCAGAGGGGTTAAAGGCTGGGTAGGTACAGCAGGAGGAAACAGGGTACTGGTACTTCATTGGTAGCAGGGTGTATTGGTCAGAAATTGTGGTTGTTGGGGGTAATAGAGAGGAAGATATCCCAGCAGGCTGGTATCTGGACACAGAAATGGGTGGTTGGGAGCTGACAGAAGCTGAGTACAACAAGCTTGACCAGGCCTGTAATAATGGTTGCACAAAATCTGGTTTGCACATGGTTTGTCTGACCAGAGACTGCACTGAATCAATACATGCTGCAAGCACCTGTTGAGGACAATGCTGAGTATTGTTCAAAGAAAAAGGCTGAGTCATCTTCCAACAGCCACACCAAAGACTCTACCTGAGCTGCACTAAAAGGGGGTGTATAGTCATCACCTCCACTAGGGACATCAGACAGGGCCAACTCTGTACAGATCCGAATCAATGGCTGCACATCCTCAAACAGAAAACTGCCCTGATCAACAAAAACATGGGCTATACGGATACATTCCAGCAGTTGCTCTCTAGTGTATTCACCTAATGTCTGATGACAAAAATCTCTGTCCTCTGTTGCCAGAAGCGAAAGATACAGGATATCTTCCAGATGCATTTTTCTTGGCAACAGCAAGTGTCCAGATCCTATTCCCAAGTGCAGCCGATCTGTTAGTATGGCTTCAGAATTCTGTCATGGAAGGGATGCCTAACACAGGCATCCAGCACAAAGTGAACAGATCAATGGGCTGCACTAACGGAATCAGGCTCAAAGGTAAGTGAAAATATAAATATTTATTAAGGAAAAAGACACACGTGCAAACCAACCACAGCAAACCATAAACAAGCAAGAACACAACACACCGCAAACCCCAAAACCCTGAACTAACTAACTAACTATATATATATATATACACATGGAAAGGGAACACATACATAACAAGGCAGGGATGAGAGACGAGGGGAACAGGAGGCCAGGTGGAGGAAGCGGAAGCAAGGGGAGCCAAGGCAGGAAACAGGGGAAGTCTCAGGTATAGGGAACAGAGTCCAGGACAGGAAGCAAATCAGGAACAGGTATCAGGAACAGGTATCAGGAACAGGTATCAGGAACAGGTATCAGGAACAGGTATCAGGAACAGGTATCAGGAACAGGTATCAGGAACAGGTCTCAAGCAATGGCTCAGGTCAGGCAGGGACAAGGCTAGCAGGAAGGATTCTGAAGCAATGAGCCTCAGTGAAGGGCGGGCTTATATACTTCCAAGCCATACCACTTCAGGTGCAGCTGGATTATTAGAATGTCTTTTTGCTGGGAGACACCCGCTGGTGACCACCAGAACTGCAACCTTTGATGGCAAAATAAACAGTGACACCAGCAGGCGATCCCAGCAACAACACCGTTCCTGACACAATTCCAAACATAACACAAGTATAGATCTGGAAAGGTCCTACCTTTCGAAGAGGATCAACTTCTTCCTTGCTTGTGCAGAGAAGATTCTTCTAGATCTTCTGAGGGAACATCTCAACTTCTCCTCCATTCTCTGATGAAGGGGTCTGTGCAACACTTTTCTCATTTTCTGCCTTTTTGCTTGTGTGTGCACATCTAATGGTCCAGTTAGTTCAGAGCTTAATGTCTGAGCCATTGGTCAGCCGCCAAATTCCGTTGGAAAGTGATGCGCACAATTTTAATGAAGTGCTGGCTTCACCCTAAAGCAGAGTAGGGGTACATCACATTTCCCAGTCCTCCTTTTTCTTTTATAGCTCATGAATGCGCTATCAGACAGGAGGAATACTTTGAGGCTCATGGCCCAAAATCAGACACACAGCAAACCCACCCTTCCTCACCTTCCCCCCAAATACACACACAGCAAACCCAAAATCCTGCACCTACTCTCCCCAAATCCACACACTTGACACAGCAAATCCACACCCCAACTTCTCAGTTCCAAACATAACACAAGTATAGATCTGGAAAGGTCCTACCTTTTGAAGAGGATCAACTTCTTCTTTGCTTGTGCAGAGAAGATTCTTCTAGATCTTCTGAGGGAACATCTCAACTTCTCCTCCATGCTCTGATGAAGGGGTCTGTGCAACACTTTTCTCATTTTCTGCCTTTTGTTTTTGTGTGCACATCTGATGGTCCAGATAGTTCAGAGCTTAATGTCTGAGCCATTGGTCAGCCGCCAAATTCAGTTGGCCAGTGATGCGCACAATTTTAATGAAGTGCTGGTTTCACCCTAAAGAAGAGTAGGGGTACATAACATTTCTCTGTCCTCCTTTTTCTTTTATAGCACATGAATACGCTATCAGACAGGAGGAATATTTGAGGCTTATGGCCCAAAATCAGACACACAGCAAACCCACCCTTCCTCACCTTCCCCCCAAATACACACACACAGCAAACCCAAAATCCTGCACCTACTCTCCCCAAATCCACACACTTGACACAGCAAATCCACACCCCAACTTCTCAATTCCAAACATAACACAAGTATAGACCTGGAAAGGTCCTACCTTTCGAAGAGGATCAACTTCTTCCTTGCTTGTGCAGAGAAGATTCTTCTAGATCTTCTGAGGGAACATCTCAACTTCTCCTCCATTCTCTGATGAAGGGGTCTGTGCAACACTTTTCTCATTTTCTGCCTTTTTTCTTGTGTGTGCACATCTGATGGTCCAGATAGTTCAGAGCTTAATGTCTGAGCCATTGGTCAGCCGCCAAAATCAGTTGGCCAGTGATTCGCACAATATTAATGAAGTGCTGGCTTCACCCTAAAGAAGAGTAGGGGTACATAACATTTCTCTGTCCTCCTTTTTCTTTTATAGCACATGAATGCGCTATCAGACAGGAGGAATATTTGGAGGCTTATAGCCCAAAATCAGACACACAGCAAACCCACCCTTCCTCACCTTCCCCCCAAATACACACAGCAAACCCAAAATCCTGCACATACTCTCCCCAAATCCACACACTTGACACAGCAAATCCACACCCCAACTTCTCAATTCCAAACATAACACAAGTATAGACCTGGAAAGGTCCTACCTTTCGAAGAGGATCAACTTCTTCCTTACTTGTGCAGAGAAGATTCTTCTAGATCTTCTTAGGGAACATCTCAACTTCTCCTCAATTCTCTGATGAAGGGGTCTGTGCAACACTTTTCTCATTTTCTGCCTTTTTTCTTGTGTGTGCACATCTAATGGTCCAGATAGTTCAGAGCTTAATGTCTGAGCCATTGGTCAGCCGCCAAATTCAGTTGGCCAGTAATCCGCACAATTTTAATGAAGTGCTGGCTTCACCCTAAAGCAGAGTAGGGGTACATAACATTTCTCTGTCCTCCTTTTTCTTTTATAGCTCATGAATGCGCTATCAGACAGGAGGAAAACTTTGAGGCTCATTGCCAAAATCAGACACACAGCAAACCCACCCTTCCTCACCTTCCCCCCAAATACACATACACAGCAAACCCAAAATCTTGCACCTACTCTCCCCAAATCCACACACTTGACACAACAAATCCACACCCCAACTTCTCAATTCCAAACATAACACAAGTATAGATCTGGAAAGGTCCTACCTTTCGAAGAGGATCAACTTCTTCCTTGCTTGTGCAGAGAAGATTCTTCTAGATCTTCTGAGGGAACATCTCAACTTCTCCTTCATGCTCTGATGAAGGGGTCTGTGCAACACTTTTCTAATTTTCTGCCTTTTTTCTTGTGTGTGCACATCTGATGGTCCAGATAGTTTAGAGCTTAATGTCTGAGCCATTGGTCAGCCGCCAAAATCAGTTGGCCAGTGATGCGCACAATTTTAATGAAGTGCTGGCTTCACCCTAAAGAAGAGTAGGGGTACATAACATTTCTCTGTCCTCCTTTTTCTTTTATAGCTCATGAATGCGCTATCAGACAGGAGGAATACTTTGAGGCTCATGGCGCAAAATCAGACACACAGCAAACCCATCCTTCCTCACCTTCCCCCCAAATACACACACACAGCAAACCCAAAATCCTGCACCTACTCTCCCCAAATCCACACACTTGACACAGCAAATCCACACCCCAACTTCTCAATTCCAAACATAACACAAGTATAGATCTGGAAAGGTCGTACCTTTCGAAGAGGATCAACTTCTTCTTTGCTTGTGCAGAGAAGATTCTTCTAGATCTTCTGAGGGAACATCTCAACTTCTCCTCCATTCTCTGATGAAGGGGTCTGTGCAACACTTTTCTCATTTTCTGCCTTTTTGCTTGTGTGTGCACATCTGATGGTCCAGATAGTTCAGAGCTTATTGTCTGAGCCATTGGTAAGCCGCCAAATTCAGTTGGCCAGTGATGCGCACAATTTTAATGAAGTGCTGGCTTCACCCTAAAGAAGAGTAGGGGTACATAACATTTCTCTGTCCTCCTTTTTCTTTTATAGCTCATGAATGCGCTATCAGACAGGAGGAATACTTTGAGGCTCATGGCGCAAAATCAGACACACAGCAAACCCATCCTTCCTCACCTTCCCCCCAAATACACACACACAGCAAACCCAAAATCCTGCACCTACTCTCCCCAAATCCACACACTTGACACAGCAAATCCACACCCCAACTTCTCAATTCCAAACATAACACAAGTATAGATCTGGAAAGGTCGTACCTTTCGAAGAGGATCAACTTCTTCTTTGCTTGTGCAGAGAAGATTCTTCTAGATCTTCTGAGGGAACATCTCAACTTCTCCTCCATTCTCTGATGAAGGGGTCTGTGCAACACTTTTCTCATTTTCTGCCTTTTTGCTTGTGTGTGCACATCTGATGGTCCAGATAGTTCAGAGCTTAATGTCTGAGCCATTGGTCAGCCGCCAAATTCAGTTGGCCAGTGATGCGCACAATTTTAATGAAGTACTGGCTTCACCCTAAAGAAGAGTAGGGGTACATAACATTTCTCTGCCCTCCTTTTTCTTTAATAGCTCATCAATGCGCTATCAGACAGGAGGAATACTTTGAGGCTTATGGCCCAAAATCAGACACACAGCAAACCTATCCTTCCTCACCTTCCCCCCAAATACACACAGCAAACCCAAAATCCTGCACCTACTCTCCCCAAATCCACACACTTGACAAAACAAATCCACACCCCAACTTCTCAATTCCAAACATAACACAAGTATAGATCTGGAAAGGTCCTACCTTTCGAAGAGGATCATCTTCTTCCTTGCTTGTGCAGAGAAGATTCTTCTAGATCTTCTGAGGGAACATCTCAACTTCTCCTCCATGCTCTGATGAAGGGGTCTGTGCAACACTTTTCTCATTTTCTGCCTTTTTGCTTGTGTGTGCACATCTAATGGTCCAGTTAGTTCAGAGCTTAATGTCTGAGCCATTGGTCAGCCGCCAAATTCAGTTGGCCAGTGATGTGCACAATTTTAATGAAGTGCTGGCTTCACCCTAAAGCAGAGTAGGGGTACATAACATTTCCCAGTCCTCCTTTTTCTTTTATAGCTCATGAATGCGCTATCAGACAGTAGGAATATTTTGAGGCTTAAGGCCCAAAATCAGACACACAGCAAACCCACCCTTCCTCACCTTCCCCCCAAATACACACAGCAAACCCCAAATCCTGCACATACTCTCCCCAAATCCACACACTTGACACAGCAAATCCACACCCCAACTTCTCAATTCCAAACATAACACAAGTATAGATCTGGAAAGGTCGTACCTTTCGAAGAGGATCAACTTCTTCTTTGCTTGTGCAGAGAAGATTCTTCTAGATCTTCTGAGGGAACATCTCAACTTCTCCTCCATGCTCTGATGAAGGGGTCTGTGCAACACTTTTCTCATTTTCTGCCTTTTTTCTTGTGTGTGCACATCTGATGGTCCAGATAGCTCAGAGCTTAATGTCTGAGCCATTGGTCAGCCGCCAAATTCAGTTGGCCAGTGATGCGCACAATTTTAATGAAGTGCTGGCTTCACCCTAAAGAAGAGTAGGGGTACATAACATTTCTCTGTCCTCCTTTTTCTTTTATAGCACATGAATACGCTATCAGACAGGAGGAATATTTTGAGGCTTATGGCCCAAAATCAGACACACAGCAAACCCACCCTTCCTCACCTTCCCCCCAAATACACACACAGCAAACCCAAAATCCTGCACATACTCTCCCCAAATCCACACACTTGACACAGCAAATCCACACCCCAACTTCTCAATTCCAAACATAACACAAGTATAGATCTGGAAAGGTCCTAACTTTCGAAAAGGATCAACTTCTTCCTTGCTTGTGCAGAGAAGATTCTTCTAGATCTTCTGAGGGAACATCTCAACTTCTCCTCCATGCTCTGATGAAGGGGTCTGTGCAACACTTTTCTCATTTTCTGCCTTTTTGCTTGTGTGTGCACATCTAATGGTCCAGTTAGTTCAGAGCTTAATGTCTGAGCCATTGGTCAGCCGCCAAATTCAGTTGGCCAGTGATGCGCACAATTTTAATGAAGTGCTGGCTTCACCCTAAAGCAGAGTAGGGGTACATAACATTTCCCAGTCCTCCTTTTTCTTTTATAGATCATGAATGCGCTATCAGACAGTAGGAATATTTTGAGGCTTAAGGCCCAAAATCAGACACACAGCAAACCCACCCTTCCTCACCTTCCCCCCAAATACACACAGCAAACCCAAAATCCTGCACATACTCTCCCCAAATCCACACACTTGACACAGCAAATCCACACCCCAACTTCTCAATTCCAAACATAACACAAGTATAGATCTGGAAAGGTCGTACCTTTTGAAGAGGATCAACTTCTTCTTTGCTTGTGCAGAGAAGATTCTTCTAGATCTTCTGAGGGAACATCTCAACTTCTCCTCCATTCTCTGATGAAGGGGTCTGTGCAACACTTTTCTAATTTTCTGCCTTTTTTCTTGTGTGTGCACATCTGATGGTCCAGATAGTTCAGAGCTTAATGTCTGAGCCATTGGTCAGCCGCCAAATTCAGTTGGCCAGTGATGCGCACAATTTTAATGAAGTGCTGGCTTCACCCTAAAGCAGAGTAGGGGTACATAACATTTCCCAGTCCTCCTTTTTCTTTTATAGCTCATGAATGCGCTATCAGACAGTAGGAATATTTTGAGGCTTAAGGCCCAAAATCAGACACACAGCAAACCCACCCTTCCTCACCTTCCCCCCAAATACACACAGCAAACCCCAAATCCTGCACATACTCTCCCCAAATCCACACACTTGACACAGCAAATCCACACCCCAACTTCTCAATTCCAAACATAACACAAGTATAGATCTGGAAAGGTCGTACCTTTCGAAGAGGATCAACTTCTTCTTTGCTTGTGCAGAGAAGATTCTTCTAGATCTTCTGAGGGAACATCTCAACTTCTCCTCCATGCTCTGATGAAGGGGTCTGTGCAACACTTTTCTCATTTTCTGCCTTTTTTCTTGTGTGTGCACATCTGATGGTCCAGATAGCTCAGAGCTTAATGTCTGAGCCATTGGTCAGCCGCCAAATTCAGTTGGCCAGTGATGCGCACAATTTTAATGAAGTGCTGGCTTCACCCTAAAGAAGAGTAGGGGTACATAACATTTCTCTGTCCTCCTTTTTCTTTTATAGCACATGAATACGCTATCAGACAGGAGGAATATTTTGAGGCTTATGGCCCAAAATCAGACACACAGCAAACCCACCCTTCCTCACCTTCCCCCCAAATACACACACAGCAAACCCAAAATCCTGCACATACTCTCCCCAAATCCACACACTTGACACAGCAAATCCACACCCCAACTTCTCAATTCCAAACATAACACAAGTATAGATCTGGAAAGGTCCTAACTTTCGAAAAGGATCAACTTCTTCCTTGCTTGTGCAGAGAAGATTCTTCTAGATCTTCTGAGGGAACATCTCAACTTCTCCTCCATGCTCTGATGAAGGGGTCTGTGCAACACTTTTCTCATTTTCTGCCTTTTTGCTTGTGTGTGCACATCTAATGGTCCAGTTAGTTCAGAGCTTAATGTCTGAGCCATTGGTCAGCCGCCAAATTCAGTTGGCCAGTGATGCGCACAATTTTAATGAAGTGCTGGCTTCACCCTAAAGCAGAGTAGGGGTACATAACATTTCCCAGTCCTCCTTTTTCTTTTATAGATCATGAATGCGCTATCAGACAGTAGGAATATTTTGAGGCTTAAGGCCCAAAATCAGACACACAGCAAACCCACCCTTCCTCACCTTCCCCCCAAATACACACAGCAAACCCAAAATCCTGCACATACTCTCCCCAAATCCACACACTTGACACAGCAAATCCACACCCCAACTTCTCAATTCCAAACATAACACAAGTATAGATCTGGAAAGGTCGTACCTTTTGAAGAGGATCAACTTCTTCTTTGCTTGTGCAGAGAAGATTCTTCTAGATCTTCTGAGGGAACATCTCAACTTCTCCTCCATTCTCTGATGAAGGGGTCTGTGCAACACTTTTCTAATTTTCTGCCTTTTTTCTTGTGTGTGCACATCTGATGGTCCAGATAGTTCAGAGCTTAATGTCTGAGCCATTGGTCAGCCGCCAAATTCAGTTGGCCAGTGATGCGCACAATTTTAATGAAGTGCTGGCTTCACTCTAAAGAAGAGTAGGGGTACATAACATTTCTCTGCCCTCCTTTTTCTTTAATAGCTCATGAATGCGCTATCAGACAGGAGGAATACTTTGAGGCTTATGGCCCAAAATCAGACACACAGCAAACCTATCCTTCCTTACCTTCCCCCCAAATACACACAGCAAACCCAAAATCCTGCACCTACTCTCCCCAAATCCACACACTTGACACAGCAAATCCACACCCCAACTTCTCAATTCCAAACATAACACAAGTATAGATCTGGAAAGGTCCTACCTTTCGAAGAGGATCATCTTCTTCCTTGCTTGTGCAGAGAAGATTCTTCTAGATCTTCTGAGGGAACATCTCAACTTCTCCTCCATGCTCTGATGAAGGGGTCTGTGCAACACTTTTCTCATTTTCTGCCTTTTTTCTTGTGTGTGCACATCTGATGGTCCAGATAGCTCAGAGCTTAATGTCTGAGCCATTGGTCAGCCGCCAAATTCAGTTGGCCAGTGATGCGCACAATTTTAATGAAGTGCTGGCTTCACCCTAAAGAAGAGTAGGGGTACATAACATTTCTCTATCCTCCTTTTTCTTTTATAGCACATGAATACGCTATCAGACAGGAGGAATATTTTGAGGCTTATGGCCCAAAATCAGACACACAGCAAACCCACCCTTCCTCACCTTTCCCCCAAATACACACACAGCAAACCCAAAATCCTGCACATACTCTCCCCAAATCCACACACTTGACACAGCAAATCCACACCCCAACTTCTCAATTCCAAACATAACACAAGTATAGATCTGGAAAGGTCCTAACTTTCGAAGAGGATCAACTTCTTCCTTGCTTGTGCAGAGAAGATTCTTCTAGATCTTCTTAGGGAACATCTCAACTTCTCCTCCATTCTCTGATGAAGGGGTCTGTGCAACACTTTTCTCATTTTCTGCCTTTTTTCTTGTGTGTGCACATCTAATGGTCCAGATAGTTCAGATCTTAATGTCTGAGCCATTGGTCAGCCGCCAAATTCAGTTGGCCAGTGATGCGCACAATTTTAATGAAGTGCTGGCTTCACCCTAAAGAATAGTAGGGGTACATAACATTTCTCTGTCCTCCTTTTTCTTTTATAGCTCATGAATGCGCTATCAGACAGGAGGAATACTTTGAGGCTCATGGCCAAAATCAGACACACAGCAAACCCACCCTTCCTCACCTTCCCCCCAAATACACATACACAGCAAACCCAAAATCTTGCACCTACTCTCCCCAAATGCACACACTTGACACAACAAATCCACACCCCAACTTCTCAATTCCAAACATAACACAAGTATAGATCTGGAAAGGTCCTACCTTTCGAAGAGGATCAACTTCTTCCTTGCTTGTGCAGAGAAGATTCTTCTAGATCTTCTGAGGGAACATCTCAACTTCTCCTTCATGCTCTGATGAAGGGGTCTGTGCAACACTTTTCTAATTTTCTGCCTTTTTTCTTGTGTGTGCACATCTGATGGTCCAGATAGTTTAGAGCTTAATGTCTGAGCCATTGGTCAGCCGCCAAAATCAGTTGGCCAGTGATGCGCACAATTTTAATGAAGTGCTGGCTTCACCCTAAAGAAGAGTAGGGGTACATAACATTTCTCTGTCCTCCTTTTTCTTTTATAGCTCATGAATGCGCTATCAGACAGGAGGAATACTTTGAGGCTCATGGCGCAAAATCAGACACACAGCAAACCCATCCTTCCTCACCTTCCCCCCAAATACACACACACAGCAAACCCAAAATCCTGCACCTACTCTCCCCAAATCCACACACTTGACACAGCAAATCCACACCCCAACTTCTCAATTCCAAACATAACACAAGTATAGATCTGGAAAGGTCGTACCTTTCGAAGAGGATCAACTTCTTCTTTGCTTGTGCAGAGAAGATTCTTCTAGATCTTCTGAGGGAACATCTCAACTTCTCCTCCATTCTCTGATGAAGGGGTCTGTGCAACACTTTTCTCATTTTCTGCCTTTTTGCTTGTGTGTGCACATCTGATGGTCCAGATAGTTCAGAGCTTATTGTCTGAGCCATTGGTCAGCCGCCAAATTCAGTTGGCCAGTGATGCGCACAATTTTAATGAAGTGCTGGCTTCACCCTAAAGAAGAGTAGGGGTACATAACATTTCTCTGTCCTCCTTTTTCTTTTATAGCTCATGAATGCGCTATCAGACAGGAGGAATACTTTGAGGCTCATGGCGCAAAATCAGACACACAGCAAACCCATCCTTCCTCACCTTCCCCCCAAATACACACACACAGCAAACCCAAAATCCTGCACCTACTCTCCCCAAATCCACACACTTGACACAGCAAATCCACACCCCAACTTCTCAATTCCAAACATAACACAAGTATAGATCTGGAAAGGTCGTACCTTTCGAAGAGGATCAACTTCTTCTTTGCTTGTGCAGAGAAGATTCTTCTAGATCTTCTGAGGGAACATCTCAACTTCTCCTCCATTCTCTGATGAAGGGGTCTGTGCAACACTTTTCTAATTTTCTGCCTTTTTTCTTGTGTGTGCACATCTGATGGTCCAGATAGTTCAGAGCTTAATGTCTGAGCCATTGGTCAGCCGCCAAATTCAGTTGGCCACTGATGCGCACAATTTTAATGAAGTGCTGGCTTCACTCTAAAGAAGAGTAGGGGTACATAACATTTCTCTGCCCTCCTTTTTCTTTAATAGCTCATGAATGCGCTATCAGACAGGAGGAATACTTTGAGGCTTATGGCCCAAAATCAGACACACAGCAAACCTATCCTTCCTTACCTTCCCCCCAAATACACACAGCAAACCCAAAATCCTGCACCTACTCTCCCCAAATCCACACACTTGACACAGCAAATCCACACCCCAACTTCTCAATTCCAAACATAACACAAGTATAGATCTGGAAAGGTCCTACCTTTCGAAGAGGATCATCTTCTTCCTTGCTTGTGCAGAGAAGATTCTTCTAGATCTTCTGAGGGAACATCTCAACTTCTCCTCCATGCTCTGATGAAGGGGTCTGTGCAACACTTTTCTCATTTTCTGCCTTTTTTCTTGTGTGTGCACATCTGATGGTCCAGATAGCTCAGAGCTTAATGTCTGAGCCATTGGTCAGCCGCCAAATTCAGTTGGCCAGTGATGCGCACAATTTTAATGAAGTGCTGGCTTCACCCTAAAGAAGAGTAGGGGTACATAACATTTCTCTATCCTCCTTTTTCTTTTATAGCACATGAATACGCTATCAGACAGGAGGAATATTTTGAGGCTTATGGCCCAAAATCAGACACACAGCAAACCCACCCTTCCTCACCTTTCCCCCAAATACACACACAGCAAACCCAAAATCCTGCACATACTCTCCCCAAATCCACACACTTGACATAGCAAATCCACACCCCAACTTCTCAATTCCAAACATAACACAAGTATAGATCTGGAAAGGTCCTAACTTTCGAAGAGGATCAACTTCTTCCTTGCTTGTGCAGAGAAGATTCTTCTAGATCTTCTTAGGGAGCATCTCAACTTCTCCTCCATTCTCTGATGAAGGGGTCTGTGCAACACTTTTCTCATTTTCTGCCTTTTTTCTTGTGTGTGCACATCTAATGGTCCAGATAGTTCAGATCTTAATGTCTGAGCCATTGGTCAGCCGCCAAATTCAGTTGGCCAGTGATGCGCACAATTTTAATGAAGTGCTGGCTTCACCCTAAAGAATAGTAGGGGTACATAACATTTCTCTGTCCTCCTTTTTCTTTTATAGCTCATGAATGCGCTATCAGACAGGAGGAATACTTTGAGGCTCATGGCCAAAATCAGACACACAGCAAACCCACCCTTCCTCACCTTCCCCCCAAATACACATACACAGCAAACCCAAAATCTTGCACCTACTCTCCCCAAATCCACACACTTGACACAACAAATCCACACCCCAACTTCTCAATTCCAAACATAACACAAGTATAGATCTGGAAAGGTCCTACCTTTCGAAGAGGATCAACTTCTTCCTTGCTTGTGCAGAGAAGATTCTTCTAGATCTTCTGAGGGAACATCTCAACTTCTCCTTCATGCTCTGATGAAGGGGTCTGTGCAACACTTTTCTAATTTTCTGCCTTTTTTCTTGTGTGTGCACATCTGATGGTCCAGATAGTTTAGAGCTTAATGTCTGAGCCATTGGTCAGCCGCCAAAATCAGTTGGCCAGTGATGCGCACAATTTTAATGAAGTGCTGGCTTCACCCTAAAGAAGAGTAGGGGTACATAACATTTCTCTGTCCTCCTTTTTCTTTTATAGCTCATGAATGCGCTATCAGACAGGAGGAATACTTTGAGGCTCATGGCGCAAAATCAGACACACAGCAAACCCATCCTTCCTCACCTTCCCCCCAAATACACACACACAGCAAACCCAAAATCCTGCACCTACTCTCCCCAAATCCACACACTTGACACAGCAAATCCACACCCCAACTTCTCAATTCCAAACATAACACAAGTATAGATCTGGAAAGGTCGTACCTTTCGAAGAGGATCAACTTCTTCTTTGCTTGTGCAGAGAAGATTCTTCTAGATCTTCTGAGGGAACATCTCAACTTCTCCTCCATTCTCTGATGAAGGGGTCTGTGCAACACTTTTCTCATTTTCTGCCTTTTTGCTTGTGTGTGCACATCTGATGGTCCAGATAGTTCAGAGCTTATTGTCTGAGCCATTGGTCAGCCGCCAAATTCAGTTGGCCAGTGATGCGCACAATTTTAATGAAGTGCTGGCTTCACCCTAAAGAAGAGTAGGGGTACATAACATTTCTCTGTCCTCCTTTTTCTTTTATAGCTCATGAATGCGCTATCAGACAGGAGGAATACTTTGAGGCTCATGGCGCAAAATCAGACACACAGCAAACCCATCCTTCCTCACCTTCCCCCCAAATACACACACACAGCAAACCCAAAATCCTGCACCTACTCTCCCCAAATCCACACACTTGACACAGCAAATCCACACCCCAACTTCTCAATTCCAAACATAACACAAGTATAGATCTGGAAAGGTCGTACCTTTCGAAGAGGATCAACTTCTTCTTTGCTTGTGCAGAGAAGATTCTTCTAGATCTTCTGAGGGAACATCTCAACTTCTCCTCCATTCTCTGATGAAGGGGTCTGTGCAACACTTTTCTAATTTTCTGCCTTTTTTCTTGTGTGTGCACATCTGATGGTCCAGATAGTTCAGAGCTTAATGTCTGAGCCATTGGTCAGCCGCCAAATTCAGTTGGCCAGTGATGCGCACAATTTTAATGAAGTGCTGGCTTCACTCTAAAGAAGAGTAGGGGTACATAACATTTCTCTGCCCTCCTTTTTCTTTAATAGCTCATGAATGCGCTATCAGACAGGAGGAATACTTTGAGGCTTATGGCCCAAAATCAGACACACAGCAAACCTATCCTTCCTTACCTTCCCCCCAAATACACACAGCAAACCCAAAATCCTGCACCTACTCTCCCCAAATCCACACACTTGACACAGCAAATCCACACCCCAACTTCTCAATTCCAAACATAACACAAGTATAGATCTGGAAAGGTCCTACCTTTCGAAGAGGATCATCTTCTTCCTTGCTTGTGCAGAGAAGATTCTTCTAGATCTTCTGAGGGAACATCTCAACTTCTCCTCCATGCTCTGATGAAGGGGTCTGTGCAACACTTTTCTCATTTTCTGCCTTTTTTCTTGTGTGTGCACATCTGATGGTCCAGATAGCTCAGAGCTTAATGTCTGAGCCATTGGTCAGCCGCCAAATTCAGTTGGCCAGTGATGCGCACAATTTTAATGAAGTGCTGGCTTCACCCTAAAGAAGAGTAGGGGTACATAACATTTCTCTATCCTCCTTTTTCTTTTATAGCACATGAATACGCTATCAGACAGGAGGAATATTTTGAGGCTTATGGCCCAAAATCAGACACACAGCAAACCCACCCTTCCTCACCTTTCCCCCAAATACACACACAGCAAACCCAAAATCCTGCACATACTCTCCCCAAATCCACACACTTGACACAGCAAATCCACACCCCAACTTCTCAATTCCAAACATAACACAAGTATAGATCTGGAAAGGTCCTAACTTTCGAAGAGGATCAACTTCTTCCTTGCTTGTGCAGAGAAGATTCTTCTAGATCTTCTTAGGGAACATCTCAACTTCTCCTCCATTCTCTGATGAAGGGGTCTGTGCAACACTTTTCTCATTTTCTGCCTTTTTTCTTGTGTGTGCACATCTAATGGTCCAGATAGTTCAGATCTTAATGTCTGAGCCATTGGTCAGCCGCCAAATTCAGTTGGCCAGTGATGCGCACAATTTTAATGAAGTGCTGGCTTCACCCTAAAGAATAGTAGGGGTACATAACATTTCTCTGTCCTCCTTTTTCTTTTATAGCTCATGAATGCGCTATCAGACAGGAGGAATACTTTGAGGCTCATGGCCAAAATCAGACACACAGCAAACCCACCCTTCCTCACCTTCCCCCCAAATACACATACACAGCAAACCCAAAATCTTGCACCTACTCTCCCCAAATCCACACACTTGACACAACAAATCCACACCCCAACTTCTCAATTCCAAACATAACACAAGTATAGATCTGGAAAGGTCCTACCTTTCGAAGAGGATCAACTTCTTCCTTGCTTGTGCAGAGAAGATTCTTCTAGATCTTCTGAGGGAACATCTCAACTTCTCCTTCATGCTCTGATGAAGGGGTCTGTGCAACACTTTTCTAATTTTCTGCCTTTTTTCTTGTGTGTGCACATCTGATGGTCCAGATAGTTTAGAGCTTAATGTCTGAGCCATTGGTCAGCCGCCAAAATCAGTTGGCCAGTGATGCGCACAATTTTAATGAAGTGCTGGCTTCACCCTAAAGAAGAGTAGGGGTACATAACATTTCTCTGTCCTCCTTTTTCTTTTATAGCTCATGAATGCGCTATCAGACAGGAGGAATACTTTGAGGCTCATGGCGCAAAATCAGACACACAGCAAACCCATCCTTCCTCACCTTCCCCCCAAATACACACACACAGCAAACCCAAAATCCTGCACCTACTCTCCCCAAATCCACACACTTGACACAGCAAATCCACACCCCAACTTCTCAATTCCAAACATAACACAAGTATAGATCTGGAAAGGTCGTACCTTTCGAAGAGGATCAACTTCTTCTTTGCTTGTGCAGAGAAGATTCTTCTAGATCTTCTGAGGGAACATCTCAACTTCTCCTCCATTCTCTGATGAAGGGGTCTGTGCAACACTTTTCTCATTTTCTGCCTTTTTGCTTGTGTGTGCACATCTGATGGTCCAGATAGTTCAGAGCTTATTGTCTGAGCCATTGGTCAGCCGCCAAATTCAGTTGGCCAGTGATGCGCACAATTTTAATGAAGTGCTGGCTTCACCCTAAAGAAGAGTAGGGGTACATAACATTTCTCTGTCCTCCTTTTTCTTTTATAGCTCATGAATGCGCTATCAGACAGGAGGAATACTTTGAGGCTCATGGCGCAAAATCAGACACACAGCAAACCCATCCTTCCTCACCTTCCCCCCAAATACACACACACAGCAAACCCAAAATCCTGCACCTACTCTCCCCAAATCCACACACTTGACACAGCAAATCCACACCCCAACTTCTCAATTCCAAACATAACACAAGTATAGATCTGGAAAGGTCGTACCTTTCGAAGAGGATCAACTTCTTCTTTGCTTGTGCAGAGAAGATTCTTCTAGATCTTCTGAGGGAACATCTCAACTTCTCCTCCATTCTCTGATGAAGGGGTCTGTGCAACACTTTTCTCATTTTCTGCCTTTTTGCTTGTGTGTGCACATCTGATGGTCCAGATAGTTCAGAGCTTAATGTCTGAGCCATTGGTCAGCCGCCAAATTCCGTTGGCCAGTGATGCGCACAATTTTAATGAAGTACTGGCTTCACCCTAAAGAAGAGTAGGGGTACATAACATTTCTCTGCCCTCCTTTTTCTTTAATAGCTCATCAATGCGCTATCAGACAGGAGGAATACTTTGAGGCTTATGGCCCAAAATCAGACACACAGCAAACCTATCCTTCCTCACCTTCCCCCCAAATACACACAGCAAACCCAAAATCCTGCACCTACTCTCCCCAAATCCACACACTTGACAAAACAAATCCACACCCCAACTTCTCAATTCCAAACATAACACAAGTATAGATCTGGAAAGGTCCTACCTTTCGAAGAGGATCATCTTCTTCCTTGCTTGTGCAGAGAAGATTCTTCTAGATCTTCTGAGGGAACATCTCAACTTCTCCTCCATGCTCTGATGAAGGGGTCTGTGCAACACTTTTCTCATTTTCTGCCTTTTTTCTTGTGTGTGCACATCTGATGGTCCAGATAGCTCAGAGCTTAATGTCTGAGCCATTGGTCAGCCGCCAAATTCAGTTGGCCAGTGATGCGCACAATTTTAATGAAGTGCTGGCTTCACCCTAAAGAAGAGTAGGGGTACATAACATTTCTCTATCCTCCTTTTTCTTTTATAGCACATGAATACGCTATCAGACAGGAGGAATATTTTGAGGCTTATGGCCCAAAATCAGACACACAGCAAACCCACCCTTCCTCACCTTTCCCCCAAATACACACACAGCAAACCCAAAATCCTGCACATACTCTCCCCAAATCCACACACTTGACACAGCAAATCCACACCCCAACTTCTCAATTCCAAACATAACACAAGTATAGATCTGGAAAGGTCCTAACTTTCGAAGAGGATCAACTTCTTCCTTGCTTGTGCAGAGAAGATTCTTCTAGATCTTCTTAGGGAACATCTCAACTTCTCCTCCATTCTCTGATGAAGGGGTCTGTGCAACACTTTTCTCATTTTCTGCCTTTTTTCTTGTGTGTGCACATCTAATGGTCCAGATAGTTCAGATCTTAATGTCTGAGCCATTGGTCAGCCGCCAAATTCAGTTGGCCAGTGATGCGCACAATTTTAATGAAGTGCTGGCTTCACCCTAAAGAATAGTAGGGGTACATAACATTTCTCTGTCCTCCTTTTTCTTTTATAGCTCATGAATGCGCTATCAGACAGGAGGAATACTTTGAGGCTCATGGCCAAAATCAGACACACAGCAAACCCACCCTTCCTCACCTTCCCCCCAAATACACATACACAGCAAACCCAAAATCTTGCACCTACTCTCCCCAAATCCACACACTTGACACAACAAATCCACACCCCAACTTCTCAATTCCAAACATAACACAAGTATAGATCTGGAAAGGTCCTACCTTTCGAAGAGGATCAACTTCTTCCTTGCTTGTGCAGAGAAGATTCTTCTAGATCTTCTGAGGGAACATCTCAACTTCTCCTTCATGCTCTGATGAAGGGGTCTGTGCAACACTTTTCTAATTTTCTGCCTTTTTTCTTGTGTGTGCACATCTGATGGTCCAGATAGTTTAGAGCTTAATGTCTGAGCCATTGGTCAGCCGCCAAAATCAGTTGGCCAGTGATGCGCACAATTTTAATGAAGTGCTGGCTTCACCCTAAAGAAGAGTAGGGGTACATAACATTTCTCTGTCCTCCTTTTTCTTTTATAGCTCATGAATGCGCTATCAGACAGGAGGAATACTTTGAGGCTCATGGCGCAAAATCAGACACACAGCAAACCCATCCTTCCTCACCTTCCCCCCAAATACACACACACAGCAAACCCAAAATCCTGCACCTACTCTCCCCAAATCCACACACTTGACACAGCAAATCCACACCCCAACTTCTCAATTCCAAACATAACACAAGTATAGATCTGGAAAGGTCGTACCTTTCGAAGAGGATCAACTTCTTCTTTGCTTGTGCAGAGAAGATTCTTCTAGATCTTCTGAGGGAACATCTCAACTTCTCCTCCATTCTCTGATGAAGGGGTCTGTGCAACACTTTTCTCATTTTCTGCCTTTTTGCTTGTGTGTGCACATCTGATGGTCCAGATAGTTCAGAGCTTATTGTCTGAGCCATTGGTCAGCCGCCAAATTCAGTTGGCCAGTGATGCGCACAATTTTAATGAAGTGCTGGCTTCACCCTAAAGAAGAGTAGGGGTACATAACATTTCTCTGTCCTTCTTTTTCTTTTATAGCTCATGAATGCGCTATCAGACAGGAGGAATACTTTGAGGCTCATGGCGCAAAATCAGACACACAGCAAACCCATCCTTCCTCACCTTCCCCCCAAATACACACACACAGCAAACCCAAAATCCTGCACCTACTCTCCCCAAATCCACACACTTGACACAGCAAATCCACACCCCAACTTCTCAATTCCAAACATAACACAAGTATAGATCTGGAAAGGTCGTACCTTTCGAAGAGGATCAACTTCTTCTTTGCTTGTGCAGAGAAGATTCTTCTAGATCTTCTGAGGGAACATCTCAACTTCTCCTCCATTCTCTGATGAAGGGGTCTGTGCAACACTTTTCTCATTTTCTGCCTTTTTGCTTGTGTGTGCACATCTGATGGTCCAGATAGTTCAGAGCTTAATGTCTGAGCCATTGGTCAGCCGCCAAATTCAGTTGGCCAGTGATGCGCACAATTTTAATGAAGTACTGGCTTCACCCTAAAGAAGAGTAGGGGTACATAACATTTCTCTGCCCTCCTTTTTCTTTAATAGCTCATCAATGCGCTATCAGACAGGAGGAATACTTTGAGGCTTATGGCCCAAAATCAGACACACAGCAAACCTATCCTTCCTCACCTTCCCCCCAAATACACACAGCAAACCCAAAATCCTGCACCTACTCTCCCCAAATCCACACACTTGACAAAACAAATCCACACCCCAACTTTTCAATTCCAAACATAACACAAGTATAGATCTGGAAAGGTCCTACCTTTCGAAGAGGATCATCTTCTTCCTTGCTTGTGCAGAGAAGATTCTTCTAGATCTTCTGAGGGAACATCTCAACTTCTCCTCCATGCTCTGATGAAGGGGTCTGTGCAACACTTTTCTCATTTTCTGCCTTTTTGCTTGTGTGTGCACATCTAATGGTCCAGTTAGTTCAGAGCTTAATGTCTGAGCCATTGGTCAGCCGCCAAATTCAGTTGGCCAGTGATGTGCACAATTTTAATGAAGTGCTGGCTTCACCCTAAAGCAGAGTAGGGGTACATAACATTTCCCAGTCCTCCTTTTTCTTTTATAGCTCATGAATGCGCTATCAGACAGTAGGAATATTTTGAGGCTTAAGGCCCAAAATCAGACACACAGCAAACCTATCCTTCCTTACCTTCCCCCCAAATACACACTGCAAACCCAAAATCCTGCACCTACTCTCCCCAAATCCACACACTTGACACAACAAATCCACACCCCAACTTCTCAATTCCAAACATAACACAAGTATAGATCTCGAAAGGTCCTACCTTTCGAAGATGATCATCTTCTTCCTTGCTTGTGCAGAGAAGATTCTTCTAGATCTTCTGAGGGAACATCTCAACTTCTCCTCCATGCTCTGATGAAGGGGTCTGTGCAACACTTTTCTCATTTTCTGCCTTTTTGCTTGTGTGTGCACATCTGATGGTCCAGATAGTTCAGAGCTTAATGTCTGAGCCATTGGTCAGCCGCCAAATTCAGTTGGCCAGTGATGCGCACAATTTTAATGAAGTGCTGGCTTCACTCTAAAGAAGAGTAGGGGTACATAACATTTCTCTGCCCTCCTTTTTCTTTAATAGCTCATGAATGCGATATCAGACAGGAGGAATACTTTGAGGCTTATGGCCCAAAATCAGACACACAGAAAACCTATCCTTCCTTACCTTCCCCCCAAATACACACAGCAAACCCAAAATCCTGCACCTACTCTCCCCAAATCCACACACTTGACACAGCAAATCCACACCCCAACTTCTCAATTCCAAACATAACACAAGTATAGATCTGGAAAGGTCCTACCTTTCGAAGAGGATCATCTTCTTCCTTGCTTGTGCAGAGAAGATTCTTCTAGATCTTCTGAGGGAACATCTCAACTTCTCCTCCATGCTCTGATGAAGGGGTCTGTGCAACACTTTTCTCATTTTCTGCCTTTTTTCTTGTGTGTGCACATCTGATGGTCCAGATAGCTCAGAGCTTAATGTCTGAGCCATTGGTCAGCCGCCAAATTCAGTTGGCCAGTGATGCGCACAATTTTAATGAAGTGCTGGCTTCACCCTAAAGAAGAGTAGGGGTACATAACATTTCTCTGTCCTCCTTTTTCTTTTATAGCACATGAATACGCTATCAGACAGGAGGAATATTTTGAGGCTTATGGCCCAAAATCAGACACACAGCAAACCCACCCTTCCTCACCTTTCCCCCAAATACACACACAGCAAACCCAAAATCCTGCACATACTCTCCCCAAATCCACACACTTGACACAGCAAATCCACACCCCAACTTCTCAATTCCAAACATAACACAAGTATAGATCTGGAAAGGTCCTAACTTTCGAAGAGGATCAACTTCTTCCTTGCTTGTGCAGAGAAGATTCTTCTAGATCTTCTTAGGGAACATCTCAACTTCTCCTCCATGCTCTGATGAAGGGGTCTGTGCAACACTTTTCTCATTTTCTGCCTTTTTTCTTGTGTGTGCACATCTAATGGTCCAGATAGTTCAGATCTT
Organism: Lithobates pipiens; assembly: GCF_037356315.1. Lineage (NCBI taxonomy): Eukaryota > Metazoa > Chordata > Amphibia > Anura > Ranidae > Lithobates > Lithobates pipiens. Next base: position 264,378,651 of record NW_027507785.1, on the reverse strand, counting down.
AATGTCTGAGCCATTGGTCAGCCGCCAAATTCAGTTAGCCAGTGATGCGCACAATTTTAATGAAGTGCTGGCTTCACCCTAAAGAAGAGTAGGGGTACATAACATTTCTCTGTCCTCCTTTTTCTTTTATAGCTCATGAATGCGCTATCAGACAGGAGGAATACTTTGAGGCTCATGGCCCAAAATCAGACACACAGCAAACCCACACTTCCTCACCTTCCCCCCAAATACACACACACAGCAAACCCAAAATCCTGCACCTACTCTCCCCAAATCCACACACTTGACACAGCAAATCCACACCCCAACTTCTCAATTCCAAACATAACACAAGTATAGATCTGGAAAGGTCGTACCTTTCGAAGAGGATCAACTTCTTCTTTGCTTGTGCAGAGAAGATTCTTCTAGATCTTCTGAGGGAACATCTCAACTTCTCCTCCATTCTCTGATGAAGGGGTCTGTGCAACACTTTTCTCATTTTCTGCCTTTTTTCTTGTGTGTGCACATCTAATGGTCCAGATAGTTCAGATCTTAATGTCTGAGCCATTGGTCAGCCGCCAAATTCAGTTGGCCAGTGATGCGCACAATTTTAATGAAGTGCTGGCTTCACCCTAAAGAAGAGTAGGGGTACATAGCATTTCTCTGCCCTCCTTTTTCTTTTATAGCACATGAATACGCTATCAGACAGGAGGAATATTTTGAGGCTTATGGCCCAAAATCAGACACACAGCAAACCCACCCTTCCTCACCTTTCCCCCAAATACACACACAGCAAACCCAAAATCCTGCACATACTCTCCCCAAATCCACACACTTGACACAGCAAATCCACACCCCAACTTCTCAATTCCAAACATAACACAAGTATAGATCTGGAAAGGTCCTAACTTTCGAAGAGGATCAACTTCTTCCTTGCTTGTGCAGAGAAGATTCTTCTAGATCTTCTGAGGGAACATCTCAACTTCTCCTCCATGCTCTGATGAAGGGGTCTGTGCAACACTTTTCTCATTTTCTGCCTTTTTGCTTGTGTGTGCACATCTAATGGTCCAGTTAGTTCAGAGCTTAATGTCTGAGCCATTGGTCAGCCGCCAAATTCAGTTGGCCAGTGATGTGCACAATTTTAATGAAGTGCTGGCTTCACCCTAAAGAAGAGTAGGGGTACATAACATTTCTCTGCCCTCCTTTTTCTTTTATAGCACATGAATGCGCTATCAGACAGGAGGAATATTTTGAGGCTTATGGCCCAAAATCAGACACACAGCAAACCCACCCTTCCTCACCTTCCCCCCATATACACACACAGCAAACCCAAAATCCTGCACATACTCTCCCCAAATCCACACACTTGACACAGCAAATCCAAACCCCAACTTCTCAATTCCAAACATAACACAAGTATAGACCTGGAAAGGTCCTACCTTTCGAAGAGGATCAACTTCTTCCTTGCTTGTGCAGAGAAGATTCTTCTAGATCTTCTTAGGGAACATCTCAACTTCTCCTCCATTCTCTGATGAAGGGGTCTGTGCAACACTTTTCTCATTTTCTGCCTTTTTTCTTGTGTGTGCACATCTAATGGTCCAGATAGTTCAGATCTTAATGTCTGAGCCATTGGTCAGCCGCCAAATTCAGTTAGCCAGTGATGCGCACAATTTTAATGAAGTGCTGGCTTCACCCTAAAGAAGAGTAGGGGTACATAACATTTCTCTGTCCTCCTTTTTCTTTTATAGCTCATGAATGCGCTATCAGACAGGAGGAATACTTTGAGGCTCATGGCCCAAAATCAGACACACAGCAAACCCACACTTCCTCACCTTCCCCCCAAATACACACACACAGCAAACCCAAAATCCTGCACCTACTCTCCCCAAATCCACACACTTGACACAGCAAATCCACACCCCAACTTCTCAATTCCAAACATAACACAAGTATAGATCTGGAAAGGTCGTACCTTTCGAAGAGGATCAACTTCTTCTTTGCTTGTGCAGAGAAGATTCTTCTAGATCTTCTGAGGGAACATCTCAACTTCTCCTCCATTCTCTGATGAAGGGGTCTGTGCAACACTTTTCTCATTTTCTGCCTTTTTTCTTGTGTGTGCACATCTAATGGTCCAGATAGTTCAGATCTTAATGTCTGAGCCATTGGTCAGCCGCCAAATTCAGTTGGCCAGTGATGCGCACAATTTTAATGAAGTGCTGGCTTCACCCTAAAGAAGAGTAGGGGTACATAACATTTCTCTGCCCTCCTTTTTCTTTTATAGCTCATGAATGAGCAATCAGACAGGAGGAATACTTTGAAGCTTATGGCCCAAAATCAGACACACAGCAAACCTATCCTTCCTCACCTTCCCCCCAAATACACACAGCAAACCCAAAATCCTGCACCTACTCTCCCCAAATCCACACACTTGACACAACAAATCCACACCCCAACTTCTCAATTCCAAACATAACACAAGTATAGATCTGGAAAGGTCCTAACTTTCGAAGAGGATCAACTTCTTCCTTGCTTGTGCAGAGAAGATTCTTCTAGATCTTCTGAGGGAACATCTCAACTTCTCCTCCATGCTCTGATGAAGGGGTCTGTGCAACACTTTTCTCATTTTCTGCCTTTTTGCTTGTGTGTGCACATCTAATGGTCCAGTTAGTTCAGAGCTTAATGTCTGAGCCATTGGTCAGCCGCCAAATTCAGTTGGCCAGTGATGCGCACAATTTTAATGAAGTGCTGGCTTCACCCTAAAGCAGAGTAGGGGTACATAACATTTCCCAGTCCTCCTTTTTCTTTTATAGCTCATGAATGCGCTATCAGACAGTAGGAATATTTTGAGGCTTAAGACCCAAAATCAGACACACAGCAAACCCACCCTTCCTCACCTTCCCCCCAAATACACACAGCAAACCCAAAATCCTGCACATACTCTCCCCAAATCCACACACTTGACACAGCAAATCCACACCCCAACTTCTCAATTCCAAACATAACACAAGTATTGATCTGGAAAGGTCCTACCTTTCGAAGAGGATCAACTTCTTCCTTGCTTGTGCAGAGAAGATTCTTCTAGATCTTCTGAGGGAACATCTCAACTTCTCCTCCATGCTCTGATGAAGGGGTCTGTGCAACACTTTTCTCATTTTCTGCCTTTTTGCTTGTGTGTGCACATCTAATGGTCCAGTTAGTTCAGAGCTTAATGTCTGAGCCATTGGTCAGCCGCCAAATTCAGTTGGCCAGTGATGCGCACAATTTTAATGAAGTGCTGGCTTCACCCTAAAGCAGAGTAGGGGTACATAACATTTCCCAGTCCTCCTTTTTCTTTTATAGCTCATGAATGCGCTATCAGACAGTAGGAATATTTTGAGGCTTAAGACCCAAAATCAGACACACAGCAAACCCACCCTTCCTCACCTTCCCCCCAAATACACACAGCAAACCCAAAATCCTGCACATACTCTCCCCAAATCCACACACTTGACACAGCAAATCCACACCCCAACTTCTCAATTCCAAACATAACACAAGTATTGATCTGGAAAGGTCCTACCTTTCGAAGAGGATCAACTTCTTCCTTGCTTGTGCAGAGAAGATTCTTCTAGATCTTCTGAGGGAACATCTCAACTTCTCCTTCATGCTCTGATGAAGGGGTCTGTGCAACACTTTTCTCATTTTCTGCCTTTTTTCTTGTGTGTGCACATCTGATGGTCCAGATAGTTTAGAGCTTAATGTCTGAGCCATTGGTCAGCCGCCAAAATCAGTTGGCCAGTGATGCGCACAATTTTAATGAAGTGCTGGCTTCACCCTAAAGAAGAGTAGGGGTACATAACATTTCTCTGCCCTCCTTTTTCTTTTATAGCACATGAATGCGCTATCAGACAGGAGGAATATTTTGAGGCTTATGGCCCAAAATCAGACACACAGCAAACCCACCCTTCCTCACCTTCCCCCCAAATACACACACAGCAAACCCAAAATCCTGCACATACTCTCCCCAAATCCACACACTTGACACAGCAAATCCAAACCCCAACTTCTCAATTCCAAACATAACACAAGTATAGACCTGGAAAGGTCCTACCTTTTCGAAGAGGATCAACTTCTTCCTTGCTTGTGCAGAGAAGATTCTTCTAGATCTTCTGAGGGAACATCTCAACTTCTCCTCCATGCTCTGATGAAGGGGTCTGTGCAACACTTTTCTCATTTTCTGCCTTTTTTCTTGTGTGTGCACATCTAATGGTCCAGATAGTTCAGATCTTAATGTCTGAGCCATTGGTCAGCCGCCAAATTCAGTTGGCCAGTGATGCGCACAATTTTAATGAAGTGCTGGCTTCACCCTAAAGAAGAGTAGGGGTACATAACATTTCTCTGTCCTCCTTTTTCTTTTATAGCACATGAATACGCTATCAGACAGGAGGAATACTTTGAGGCTTATGGCCCAAAATCAGACACACAGCAAACCTATCCTTCCTTACCTTCCCCCCAAATACACACTGCAAACCCAAAATCCTGCACCTACTCTCCCCAAATCCACACACTTGACACAACAAATCCACACCCCAACTTCTCAATTCCAAACATAACACAAGTATAGATCTGGAAAGGTCCTACCTTTCGAAGATGATCATCTTCTTCCTTGCTTGTGCAGAGAAGATTCTTCTAGATCTTCTGAGGGAACATCTCAACTTCTCCTCCATGCTCTGATGAAGGGGTCTGTGCAACACTTTTCTCATTTTCTGCCTTTTTGCTTGTGTGTGTACATCTAATGGTCCAGTTAGTTCAGAGCTTAATGTCTGAGCCATTGGTCAGCCGCCAAATTCAGTTGGCCAGTGATGCGCACAATTTTAATGAAGTGCTGGCTTCACCCTAAAGAAGAGTAGGGGTACATAACATTTCACTGTCCTCCTTTTTCTTTTATAGCACATGAATACGCTATCAGACAGGAGGAATATTTTGAGGCTTATGGCCCAAAATCAGACACACAGCAAACCCACCCTTCTCACCTTCCCCCCAAATACACACACAGCAAACCCAAAATCCTGCACATACTCTCCCCAAATCCACACACTTGACACAGCAAATCCACACCCCAACTTCTCAATTCCAAACATAACACAAGTATAGATCTGGAAAGGTCCTACCTTTCGAAGAGGATCAACTTCTTCTTTGCTTGTGCAGAGAAGATTCTTCTAGATCTTCTGAGGGAACATCTCAACTTCTCCTCCATTCTCTGATGAAGGGGTCTGTGCAACACTTTTCTCATTTTCTGCCTTTTTTCTTGTGTGTGCACATCTGATGGTCCAGATAGTTCAGAGCTTAATGTCTGAGCCATTGGTCAGCCGCCAAATTCAGTTGGCCAGTGATGCGCACAATTTTAATGAAGTGCTGGCTTCACTCTAAAAAAGAGTAGGGGTACATAACATTTCTCTGCCCTCCTTTTTCTTTAATAGCTCATGAATGCGCTATCAGACAGGAGGAATACTTTGATGCTTATGGCCCAAAATCAGACACACAGCAAACCTATCCTTCCTTACCTTCCCCCCAAATACACACAGCAAACCCAAAATCCTGCACCTACTCTCCCCAAATCCACACACTTGACACAACAAATCCACACCCCAACTTCTCAATTCCAAACATAACACAAGTATAGATCTGGAAAGGTCCTACCTTTCGAAGAGGATCATCTTCTTCCTTGCTTGTGCAGAGAAGATTCTTCTAGATCTTCTGAGGGAACATCTCAACTTCTCCTCCATGCTCTGATGAAGGGGTCTGTGCAACACTTTTCTCATTTTCTGCCTTTTTGCTTGTGTGTGAACATCTGATGGTCCAGATAGCTCAGAGCTTAATGTCTGAGCCATTGGTCAGCCGCCATATTCAGTTGGCCAGTGATGCGCACAATTTTAATGAAGTGCTGGCTTCACCCTAAAGAAGAGTAGGGGTACATAACATTTCTCTGTCCTCCTTTTTCTTTTATAGCACATGAATACGCTATCAGACAGGAGGAATATTTTGAGGCTTATGGCCCAAAATCAGACACACAGCAAACCCACCCTTCTCACCTTCCCCACAAATACACACACAGCAAACCCAAAATCCTGCACATACTCTCCCCAAATCCACACACTTGACACAGCAAATCCACACCCCAACTTCTCAATTCCAAACATAACACAAGTATAGATCTGGAAAGGTCCTAACTTTCGAAGAGGATCAACTTCTTCCTTGCTTGTGCAGAGAAGATTCTTCTAGATATTCTGAGGGAACATCTCAACTTCTCCTCCATTCTCTGATGAAGGGGTCTGTGCAACACTTTTCTCATTTTCTGCCTTTTTTCTTGTGTGTGCACATCTAATGGTCCAGATAGTTCAGATCTTAATGTCTGAGCCATTGGTCAGCCACCAAATTCAGTTGGCCAGTGATGCGCACAATTTTAATGAAGTGCTGGCTTCACCCTAAAGAAGAGTAGGGGTACATAACATTTCTCTGCCCTCCTTTTTCTTTTATAGCTCATGAATGCGCTATCAGACAGGAGGAATACTTTGAAGCTTATGGCCCAAAATCAGACACACAGCAAACCTATCCTTCCTCACCTTCCCCCCAAATACACACAGCAAACCCAAAATCCTGCACCTACTCTCCCCAAATCCACACACTTGACACAACAAATCCACACCCCAACTTCTCAATTCCAAACATAACACAAGTATAGATCTGGAAAGGTCCTAACTTTCGAAGAGGATCAACTTCTTCCTTGCTTGTGCAGAGAAGATTCTTCTAGATCTTCTGAGGGAACATCTCAACTTCTCCTCCATGCTCTGATGAAGGGGTCTGTGCAACACTTTTCTCATTTTCTGCCTTTTTGCTTGTGTGTGCACATCTGATGGTCCAGATAGTTCAGAGCTTAATGTCTGAGCCATTGGTCAGCCGCCAAATTCAGTTGGCCAGTGATGCGCACAATTTTAATGAAGTGCTGGCTTCACCCTAAAGCAGAGTAGGGGTACATAACATTTCCCAGTCCTCCTTTTTCTTTTATAGCTCATGAATGCGCTATCAGACAGTAGGAATATTTTGAGGCTTAAGACCCAAAATCAGACACACAGCAAACCCACCCTTCCTCACCTTCACCCCAAATACACACAGCAAACCCAAAATCCTGCACATACTCTCCCCAAATCCACACACTTGACACAGCAAATCCACACCCCAACTTCTCAATTCCAAACATAACACAAGTATTGATCTGGAAAGGTCCTACCTTTCGAAGAGGATCAACTTCTTCCTTGCTTGTGCAGAGAAGATTCTTCTAGATCTTCTGAGGGAACATCTCAACTTCTCCTTCATGCTCTGATGAAGGGGTCTGTGCAACACTTTTCTCATTTTCTGCCTTTTTTCTTGTGTGTGCACATCTGATGGTCCAGATAGTTTAGAGCTTAATGTCTGAGCCATTGGTCAGCCGCCAAAATCAGTTGGCCAGTGATGCGCACAATTTTAATGAAGTGCTGGCTTCACCCTAAAGAAGAGTAGGGGTACATAACATTTCTCTGCCCTCCTTTTTCTTTTATAGCACATGAATGCGCTATCAGACAGGAGGAATATTTTGAGGCTTATGGCCCAAAATCAGACACACAGCAAACCCACCCTTCCTCACCTTCCCCCCAAATACACACACAGCAAACCCAAAATCCTGCACATACTCTCCCCAAATCCACACACTTGACACAGCAAATCCAAACCCCAACTTCTCAATTCCAAACATAACACAAGTATAGACCTGGAAAGGTCCTACCTTTCGAAGAGGATCAACTTCTTCCTTGCTTGTGCAGAGAAGATTCTTCTAGATCTTCTGAGGGAACATCTCAACTTCTCCTCCATTCTCTGATGAAGGGGTCTGTGCAACACTTTTCTCATTTTCTGCCTTTTTTCTTGTGTGTGCACATCTAATGGTCCAGATAGTTCAGATCTTAATGTCTGAGCCATTGGTCAGCCGCCAAATTCAGTTGGCCAGTGATGCGCACAATTTTAATGAAGTGCTGGCTTCACCCTAAAGAAGAGTAGGGGTACATAACATTTCTCTGTCCTCCTTTTTCTTTTATAGCACATGAATACGCTATCAGACAGGAGGAATACTTTGAGGCTTATGGCCCAAAATCAGACACACAGCAAACCTATCCTTCCTTACCTTCCCCCCAAATACACACTGCAAACCCAAAATCCTGCACCTACTCTCCCCAAATCCACACACTTGACACAACAAATCCACACCCCAACTTCTCAATTCCAAACATAACACAAGTATAGATCTGGAAAGGTCCTACCTTTCGAAGATGATCATCTTCTTCCTTGCTTGTGCAGAGAAGATTCTTCTAGATCTTCTGAGGGAACATCTCAACTTCTCCTCCATGCTCTGATGAAGGGGTCTGTGCAACACTTTTCTCATTTTCTGCCTTTTTGCTTGTGTGTGTACATCTAATGGTCCAGTTAGTTCAGAGCTTAATGTCTGAGCCATTGGTCAGCCGCCAAATTCAGTTGGCCAGTGATGCGCACAATTTTAATGAAGTGCTGGCTTCACCCTAAAGAAGAGTAGGGGTACATAACATTTCACTGTCCTCCTTTTTCTTTTATAGCACATGAATACGCTATCAGACAGGAGGAATATTTTGAGGCTTATGGCCCAAAATCAGACACACAGCAAACCCACCCTTCTCACCTTCCCCCCAAATACACACACAGCAAACCCAAAATCCTGCACATACTCTCCCCAAATCCACACACTTGACACAGCAAATCCACACCCCAACTTCTCAATTCCAAACATAACACAAGTATAGATCTGGAAAGGTCCTAACTTTCGAAGAGGATCAACTTCTTCCTTGCTTGTGCAGAGAAGATTCTTCTAGATCTTCTGAGGGAACATCTCAACTTCTCCTCCATGCTCTGATGAAGGGGTCTGTGCAACACTTTTCTCATTTTCTGCCTTTTTGCTTGTGTGTGCACATCTAATGGTCCAGTTAGTTCAGAGCTTAATGTCTGAGCCATTGGTCAGCCGCCAAATTCAGTTGGCCAGTGATGCGCACAATTTTAATGAAGTGCTGGCTTCACCCTAAAGCAGAGTAGGGGTACATAACATTTCCCAGTCCTCCTTTTTCTTTTATAGCTCATGAATGCGCTATCATACAGTAGGAATATTTTGAGGCTTAAGGCCCAAAATCAGACACACAGCAAACCCACCCTTCCTCACCTTCCCCCCAAAATACACACAGCAAACCCAAAATCCTGCACATACTCTCCCCAAATCCACACACTTGACACAGCAAATCCACACCCCAACTTCTCAATTCCAAACATAACACAAGTATAGATCTGGAAAGGTCGTACCTTTCGAAGAGGATCAACTTCTTCTTTGCTTGTGCAGAGAAGATTCTTCTAGATCTTCTGAGGGAACATCTCAACTTCTCCTCCATTCTCTGATGAAGGGGTCTGTGCAACACTTTTCTCATTTTCTGCCTTTTTTCTTGTGTGTGCACATCTGATGGTCCAGATAGTTCAGAGCTTAATGTCTGAGCCATTGGTCAGCCGCCAAATTCAGTTGGCCAGTGATGCGCACAATTTTAATGAAGTGCTGGCTTCACTCTAAAAAAGAGTAGGGGTACATAACATTTCTCTGCCCTCCTTTTTCTTTAATAGCTCATGAATGCGCTATCAGACAGGAGGAATACTTTGATGCTTATGGCCCAAAATCAGACACACAGCAAACCTATCCTTCCTTACCTTCCCCCCAAATACACACAGCAAACCCAAAATCCTGCACCTACTCTCCCCAAATCCACACACTTGACACAACAAATCCACACCCCAACTTCTCAATTCCAAACATAACACAAGTATAGATCTGGAAAGGTCCTACCTTTCGAAGAGGATCATCTTCTTCCTTGCTTGTGCAGAGAAGATTCTTCTAGATCTTCTGAGGGAACATCTCAACTTCTCCTCCATGCTCTGATGAAGGGGTCTGTGCAACACTTTTCTCATTTTCTGCCTTTTTTTGCTTGTGTGTGCACATCTAATGGTCCAGTTAGTTCAGAGCTTAATGTCTGAGCCATTGGTCAGCCGCCAAATTCAGTTGGCCAGTGATGCGCACAATTTTAATGAAGTGCTGGCTTCACCCTAAAGAAGAGTAGGGGTACATAACATTTCCCAGTCCTCCTTTTTCTTTTATAGCTCATGAATGCGCTATCAGACAGGAGGAATACTTTGAAGCTTATGGCCCAAAATCAGACACACAGCAAACCTATCCTTCCTCACCTTCCCCCCAAATACACACAGCAAACCCAAAATCCTGCACCTACTCTCCCCAAATCCACACACTTGACACAACAAATCCACACCCCAACTTCTCAATTCCAAACATAACACAAGTATAGATCTGGAAAGGTCCTACCTTTCGAAGAGGATCATCTTCTTCCTTTCTTGTGCAAAGAAGATTCTACTAGATCTTCTGAGGGAACATCTCAACTTCTCCTCCATGCTCTGATGAAGGGGTCTGTGCAACACTTTTCTCATTTTCTGCCTTTTTGCTTGTGTGTGAACATCTGATGGTCCAGATAGCTCAGAGCTTAATGTCTGAGCCATTGGTCAGCCGCCATATTCAGTTGGCCAGTGATGCGCACAATTTTAATGAAGTGCTGGCTTCACCCTAAAGAAGAGTAGGGGTACATAACATTTCTCTGTCCTCCTTTTTCTTTTATAGCACATGAATACGCTATCAGACAGGAGGAATATTTTGAGGCTTATGGCCCAAAATCAGACACACAGCAAACCCACCCTTCTCACCTTCCCCACAAATACACACACAGCAAACCCAAAATCCTGCACATACTCTCCCCAAATCCACACACTTGACACAGCAAATCCACACCCCAACTTCTCAATTCCAAACATAACACAAGTATAGATCTGGAAAGGTCCTAACTTTCGAAGAGGATCAACTTCTTCCTTGCTTGTGCAGAGAAGATTCTTCTAGATCTTCTGAGGGAACATCTCAACTTCTCCTCCATGCTCTGATGAAGGGGTCTGTGCAACACTTTTCTCATTTTCTGCCTTTTTGCTTGTGTGTGCACATCTGATGGTCCAGTTAGTTCAGAGCTTAATGTCTGAGCCATTGGTCAGCCGCCAAATTCAGTTGGCCAGTGATGCGCACAATTTTAATGAAGTGCTGGCTTCACCCTAAAGAAGAGTAGGGGTACATAACATTTCTCTGTCCTCCTTTTTCTTTTATAGCACATGAATACGCTATCAGACAGGAGGAATATTTTGAGGCTTATGGCCCAAAATCAGACACACAGCAAACCCACCCTTCCTCACCTTTCCCCCAAATACACACACAGCAAACCCAAAATCCTGCACATACTCTCCCCAAATCCACACACTTGACACAGCAAATCCACACCCCAACTTCTCAATTCCAAACATAACACAAGTATAGATCTGGAAAGGTCCTAACTTTCGAAGAGGATCAACTTCTTCCTTGCTTGTGCAGAGAAGATTCTTCTAGATCTTCTTAGGGAACATCTCAACTTCTCCTCCATTCTCTGATGAAGGGGTCTGTGCAACACTTTTCTCATTTTCTGCCTTTTTTCTTGTGTGTGCACATCTAATGGTCCAGATAGTTCAGATCTTAATGTCTGAGCCATTGGTCAGCCGCCAAATTCAGTTGGCCAGTGATGCGCACAATTTTAATGAAGTGCTGGCTTCACCCTAAAGAAGAGTAGGGGTACATAACATTTCTCTGTCCTCCTTTTTCTTTTATAGCTCATGAATGCGCTATCAGACAGGAGGAATACTTTGAGGCTCATGGTCCAAAATCAGACACACAGCAAACCCACCCTTCCTCACCTTCCCCCCAAATACACACACACAGCAAACCCAAAATCCTGCACCTACTCTCCCCAAATCCACACACTTGACACAGCAAATCCACACCCCAACTTCTCAATTCCAAACATAACACAAGTATAGATCTGGAAAGGTCGTACCTTTCGAAGAGGATCAACTTCTTCTTTGCTTGTGCAGAGAAGATTCTTCTAGATCTTCTGAGGGAACATCTCAACTTCTCCTCCATTCTCTGATGAAGGGGTCTGTGCAACACTTTTCTCATTTTCTGCCTTTTTTCTTGTGTGTGCACATCTGATGGTCCAGATAGTTCAGAGCTTAATGTCTGAGCCATTGGTCAGCCGCCAAAATCAGTTGGCCAGTGATTCGCACAATATTAATGAAGTGCTGGCTTCACCCTAAAGAAGAGTAGGGGTACATAACATTTCTCTGTCCTCCTTTTTCTTTTATAGCACATGAATGCGCTATCAGACAGGAGGAATATTTGGAGGCTTATAGCCCAAAATCAGACACACAGCAAACCCACCCTTCCTCACCTTCCCCCCAAATACACACAGCAAACCCAAAATCCTGCACATACTCTCCCCAAATCCACACACTTGACACAGCAAATCCACACCCCAACTTCTCAATTCCAAACATAACACAAGTATAGACCTGGAAAGGTCCTACCTTTCGAAGAGGATCAACTTCTTCCTTACTTGTGCAGAGAAGATTCTTCTAGATCTTCTTAGGGAACATCTCAACTTCTCCTCAATTCTCTGATGAAGGGGTCTGTGCAACACTTTTCTCATTTTCTGCCTTTTTTCTTGTGTGTGCACATCTAATGGTCCAGATAGTTCAGAGCTTAATGTCTGAGCCATTGGTCAGCCGCCAAATTCAGTTGGCCAGTAATCCGCACAATTTTAATGAAGTGCTGGCTTCACCCTAAAGCAGAGTAGGGGTACATAACATTTCTCTGTCCTCCTTTTTCTTTTATAGCTCATGAATGCGCTATCAGACAGGAGGAAAACTTTGAGGCTCATTGCCAAAATCAGACACACAGCAAACCCACCCTTCCTCACCTTCCCCCCAAATACACATACACAGCAAACCCAAAATCTTGCACCTACTCTCCCCAAATCCACACACTTGACACAACAAATCCACACCCCAACTTCTCAATTCCAAACATAACACAAGTATAGATCTGGAAAGGTCCTACCTTTCGAAGAGGATCAACTTCTTCCTTGCTTGTGCAGAGAAGATTCTTCTAGATCTTCTGAGGGAACATCTCAACTTCTCCTTCATGCTCTGATGAAGGGGTCTGTGCAACACTTTTCTAATTTTCTGCCTTTTTTCTTGTGTGTGCACATCTGATGGTCCAGATAGTTTAGAGCTTAATGTCTGAGCCATTGGTCAGCCGCCAAAATCAGTTGGCCAGTGATGCGCACAATTTTAATGAAGTGCTGGCTTCACCCTAAAGAAGAGTAGGGGTACATAACATTTCTCTGTCCTCCTTTTTCTTTTATAGCTCATGAATGCGCTATCAGACAGGAGGAATACTTTGAGGCTCATGGCGCAAAATCAGACACACAGCAAACCCATCCTTCCTCACCTTCCCCCCAAATACACACACACAGCAAACCCAAAATCCTGCACCTACTCTCCCCAAATCCACACACTTGACACAGCAAATCCACACCCCAACTTCTCAATTCCAAACATAACACAAGTATAGATCTGGAAAGGTCGTACCTTTCGAAGAGGATCAACTTCTTCTTTGCTTGTGCAGAGAAGATTCTTCTAGATCTTCTGAGGGAACATCTCAACTTCTCCTCCATTCTCTGATGAAGGGGTCTGTGCAACACTTTTCTCATTTTCTGCCTTTTTGCTTGTGTGTGCACATCTGATGGTCCAGATAGTTCAGAGCTTATTGTCTGAGCCATTGGTAAGCCGCCAAATTCAGTTGGCCAGTGATGCGCACAATTTTAATGAAGTGCTGGCTTCACCCTAAAGAAGAGTAGGGGTACATAACATTTCTCTGTCCTCCTTTTTCTTTTATAGCTCATGAATGCGCTATCAGACAGGAGGAATACTTTGAGGCTCATGGCGCAAAATCAGACACACAGCAAACCCATCCTTCCTCACCTTCCCCCCAAATACACACACACAGCAAACCCAAAATCCTGCACCTACTCTCCCCAAATCCACACACTTGACACAGCAAATCCACACCCCAACTTCTCAATTCCAAACATAACACAAGTATAGATCTGGAAAGGTCGTACCTTTCGAAGAGGATCAACTTCTTCTTTGCTTGTGCAGAGAAGATTCTTCTAGATCTTCTGAGGGAACATCTCAACTTCTCCTCCATTCTCTGATGAAGGGGTCTGTGCAACACTTTTCTCATTTTCTGCCTTTTTGCTTGTGTGTGCACATCTGATGGTCCAGATAGTTCAGAGCTTAATGTCTGAGCCATTGGTCAGCCGCCAAATTCAGTTGGCCAGTGATGCGCACAATTTTAATGAAGTACTGGCTTCACCCTAAAGAAGAGTAGGGGTACATAACATTTCTCTGCCCTCCTTTTTCTTTAATAGCTCATCAATGCGCTATCAGACAGGAGGAATACTTTGAGGCTTATGGCCCAAAATCAGACACACAGCAAACCTATCCTTCCTCACCTTCCCCCCAAATACACACAGCAAACCCAAAATCCTGCACCTACTCTCCCCAAATCCACACACTTGACAAAACAAATCCACACCCCAACTTCTCAATTCCAAACATAACACAAGTATAGATCTGGAAAGGTCCTACCTTTCGAAGAGGATCATCTTCTTCCTTGCTTGTGCAGAGAAGATTCTTCTAGATCTTCTGAGGGAACATCTCAACTTCTCCTCCATGCTCTGATGAAGGGGTCTGTGCAACACTTTTCTCATTTTCTGCCTTTTTGCTTGTGTGTGCACATCTAATGGTCCAGTTAGTTCAGAGCTTAATGTCTGAGCCATTGGTCAGCCGCCAAATTCAGTTGGCCAGTGATGTGCACAATTTTAATGAAGTGCTGGCTTCACCCTAAAGCAGAGTAGGGGTACATAACATTTCCCAGTCCTCCTTTTTCTTTTATAGCTCATGAATGCGCTATCAGACAGTAGGAATATTTTGAGGCTTAAGGCCCAAAATCAGACACACAGCAAACCCACCCTTCCTCACCTTCCCCCCAAATACACACAGCAAACCCCAAATCCTGCACATACTCTCCCCAAATCCACACACTTGACACAGCAAATCCACACCCCAACTTCTCAATTCCAAACATAACACAAGTATAGATCTGGAAAGGTCGTACCTTTCGAAGAGGATCAACTTCTTCTTTGCTTGTGCAGAGAAGATTCTTCTAGATCTTCTGAGGGAACATCTCAACTTCTCCTCCATGCTCTGATGAAGGGGTCTGTGCAACACTTTTCTCATTTTCTGCCTTTTTTCTTGTGTGTGCACATCTGATGGTCCAGATAGCTCAGAGCTTAATGTCTGAGCCATTGGTCAGCCGCCAAATTCAGTTGGCCAGTGATGCGCACAATTTTAATGAAGTGCTGGCTTCACCCTAAAGAAGAGTAGGGGTACATAACATTTCTCTGTCCTCCTTTTTCTTTTATAGCACATGAATACGCTATCAGACAGGAGGAATATTTTGAGGCTTATGGCCCAAAATCAGACACACAGCAAACCCACCCTTCCTCACCTTCCCCCCAAATACACACACAGCAAACCCAAAATCCTGCACATACTCTCCCCAAATCCACACACTTGACACAGCAAATCCACACCCCAACTTCTCAATTCCAAACATAACACAAGTATAGATCTGGAAAGGTCCTAACTTTCGAAAAGGATCAACTTCTTCCTTGCTTGTGCAGAGAAGATTCTTCTAGATCTTCTGAGGGAACATCTCAACTTCTCCTCCATGCTCTGATGAAGGGGTCTGTGCAACACTTTTCTCATTTTCTGCCTTTTTGCTTGTGTGTGCACATCTAATGGTCCAGTTAGTTCAGAGCTTAATGTCTGAGCCATTGGTCAGCCGCCAAATTCAGTTGGCCAGTGATGCGCACAATTTTAATGAAGTGCTGGCTTCACCCTAAAGCAGAGTAGGGGTACATAACATTTCCCAGTCCTCCTTTTTCTTTTATAGATCATGAATGCGCTATCAGACAGTAGGAATATTTTGAGGCTTAAGGCCCAAAATCAGACACACAGCAAACCCACCCTTCCTCACCTTCCCCCCAAATACACACAGCAAACCCAAAATCCTGCACATACTCTCCCCAAATCCACACACTTGACACAGCAAATCCACACCCCAACTTCTCAATTCCAAACATAACACAAGTATAGATCTGGAAAGGTCGTACCTTTTGAAGAGGATCAACTTCTTCTTTGCTTGTGCAGAGAAGATTCTTCTAGATCTTCTGAGGGAACATCTCAACTTCTCCTCCATTCTCTGATGAAGGGGTCTGTGCAACACTTTTCTAATTTTCTGCCTTTTTTCTTGTGTGTGCACATCTGATGGTCCAGATAGTTCAGAGCTTAATGTCTGAGCCATTGGTCAGCCGCCAAATTCAGTTGGCCAGTGATGCGCACAATTTTAATGAAGTGCTGGCTTCACTCTAAAGAAGAGTAGGGGTACATAACATTTCTCTGCCCTCCTTTTTCTTTAATAGCTCATGAATGCGCTATCAGACAGGAGGAATACTTTGAGGCTTATGGCCCAAAATCAGACACACAGCAAACCTATCCTTCCTTACCTTCCCCCCAAATACACACAGCAAACCCAAAATCCTGCACCTACTCTCCCCAAATCCACACACTTGACACAGCAAATCCACACCCCAACTTCTCAATTCCAAACATAACACAAGTATAGATCTGGAAAGGTCCTACCTTTCGAAGAGGATCATCTTCTTCCTTGCTTGTGCAGAGAAGATTCTTCTAGATCTTCTGAGGGAACATCTCAACTTCTCCTCCATGCTCTGATGAAGGGGTCTGTGCAACACTTTTCTCATTTTCTGCCTTTTTTCTTGTGTGTGCACATCTGATGGTCCAGATAGCTCAGAGCTTAATGTCTGAGCCATTGGTCAGCCGCCAAATTCAGTTGGCCAGTGATGCGCACAATTTTAATGAAGTGCTGGCTTCACCCTAAAGAAGAGTAGGGGTACATAACATTTCTCTATCCTCCTTTTTCTTTTATAGCACATGAATACGCTATCAGACAGGAGGAATATTTTGAGGCTTATGGCCCAAAATCAGACACACAGCAAACCCACCCTTCCTCACCTTTCCCCCAAATACACACACAGCAAACCCAAAATCCTGCACATACTCTCCCCAAATCCACACACTTGACACAGCAAATCCACACCCCAACTTCTCAATTCCAAACATAACACAAGTATAGATCTGGAAAGGTCCTAACTTTCGAAGAGGATCAACTTCTTCCTTGCTTGTGCAGAGAAGATTCTTCTAGATCTTCTTAGGGAACATCTCAACTTCTCCTCCATTCTCTGATGAAGGGGTCTGTGCAACACTTTTCTCATTTTCTGCCTTTTTTCTTGTGTGTGCACATCTAATGGTCCAGATAGTTCAGATCTTAATGTCTGAGCCATTGGTCAGCCGCCAAATTCAGTTGGCCAGTGATGCGCACAATTTTAATGAAGTGCTGGCTTCACCCTAAAGAATAGTAGGGGTACATAACATTTCTCTGTCCTCCTTTTTCTTTTATAGCTCATGAATGCGCTATCAGACAGGAGGAATACTTTGAGGCTCATGGCCAAAATCAGACACACAGCAAACCCACCCTTCCTCACCTTCCCCCCAAATACACATACACAGCAAACCCAAAATCTTGCACCTACTCTCCCCAAATCCACACACTTGACACAACAAATCCACACCCCAACTTCTCAATTCCAAACATAACACAAGTATAGATCTGGAAAGGTCCTACCTTTCGAAGAGGATCAACTTCTTCCTTGCTTGTGCAGAGAAGATTCTTCTAGATCTTCTGAGGGAACATCTCAACTTCTCCTTCATGCTCTGATGAAGGGGTCTGTGCAACACTTTTCTAATTTTCTGCCTTTTTTCTTGTGTGTGCACATCTGATGGTCCAGATAGTTTAGAGCTTAATGTCTGAGCCATTGGTCAGCCGCCAAAATCAGTTGGCCAGTGATGCGCACAATTTTAATGAAGTGCTGGCTTCACCCTAAAGAAGAGTAGGGGTACATAACATTTCTCTGTCCTCCTTTTTCTTTTATAGCTCATGAATGCGCTATCAGACAGGAGGAATACTTTGAGGCTCATGGCGCAAAATCAGACACACAGCAAACCCATCCTTCCTCACCTTCCCCCCAAATACACACACACAGCAAACCCAAAATCCTGCACCTACTCTCCCCAAATCCACACACTTGACACAGCAAATCCACACCCCAACTTCTCAATTCCAAACATAACACAAGTATAGATCTGGAAAGGTCGTACCTTTCGAAGAGGATCAACTTCTTCTTTGCTTGTGCAGAGAAGATTCTTCTAGATCTTCTGAGGGAACATCTCAACTTCTCCTCCATTCTCTGATGAAGGGGTCTGTGCAACACTTTTCTCATTTTCTGCCTTTTTGCTTGTGTGTGCACATCTGATGGTCCAGATAGTTCAGAGCTTATTGTCTGAGCCATTGGTCAGCCGCCAAATTCAGTTGGCCAGTGATGCGCACAATTTTAATGAAGTGCTGGCTTCACCCTAAAGAAGAGTAGGGGTACATAACATTTCTCTGTCCTCCTTTTTCTTTTATAGCTCATGAATGCGCTATCAGACAGGAGGAATACTTTGAGGCTCATGGCGCAAAATCAGACACACAGCAAACCCATCCTTCCTCACCTTCCCCCCAAATACACACACACAGCAAACCCAAAATCCTGCACCTACTCTCCCCAAATCCACACACTTGACACAGCAAATCCACACCCCAACTTCTCAATTCCAAACATAACACAAGTATAGATCTGGAAAGGTCGTACCTTTCGAAGAGGATCAACTTCTTCTTTGCTTGTGCAGAGAAGATTCTTCTAGATCTTCTGAGGGAACATCTCAACTTCTCCTCCATTCTCTGATGAAGGGGTCTGTGCAACACTTTTCTAATTTTCTGCCTTTTTTCTTGTGTGTGCACATCTGATGGTCCAGATAGTTCAGAGCTTAATGTCTGAGCCATTGGTCAGCCGCCAAATTCAGTTGGCCAGTGATGCGCACAATTTTAATGAAGTGCTGGCTTCACTCTAAAGAAGAGTAGGGGTACATAACATTTCTCTGCCCTCCTTTTTCTTTAATAGCTCATGAATGCGCTATCAGACAGGAGGAATACTTTGAGGCTTATGGCCCAAAATCAGACACACAGCAAACCTATCCTTCCTTACCTTCCCCCCAAATACACACAGCAAACCCAAAATCCTGCACCTACTCTCCCCAAATCCACACACTTGACACAGCAAATCCACACCCCAACTTCTCAATTCCAAACATAACACAAGTATAGATCTGGAAAGGTCCTACCTTTCGAAGAGGATCATCTTCTTCCTTGCTTGTGCAGAGAAGATTCTTCTAGATCTTCTGAGGGAACATCTCAACTTCTCCTCCATGCTCTGATGAAGGGGTCTGTGCAACACTTTTCTCATTTTCTGCCTTTTTTCTTGTGTGTGCACATCTGATGGTCCAGATAGCTCAGAGCTTAATGTCTGAGCCATTGGTCAGCCGCCAAATTCAGTTGGCCAGTGATGCGCACAATTTTAATGAAGTGCTGGCTTCACCCTAAAGAAGAGTAGGGGTACATAACATTTCTCTATCCTCCTTTTTCTTTTATAGCACATGAATACGCTATCAGACAGGAGGAATATTTTGAGGCTTATGGCCCAAAATCAGACACACAGCAAACCCACCCTTCCTCACCTTTCCCCCAAATACACACACAGCAAACCCAAAATCCTGCACATACTCTCCCCAAATCCACACACTTGACACAGCAAATCCACACCCCAACTTCTCAATTCCAAACATAACACAAGTATAGATCTGGAAAGGTCCTAACTTTCGAAGAGGATCAACTTCTTCCTTGCTTGTGCAGAGAAGATTCTTCTAGATCTTCTTAGGGAACATCTCAACTTCTCCTCCATTCTCTGATGAAGGGGTCTGTGCAACACTTTTCTCATTTTCTGCCTTTTTTCTTGTGTGTGCACATCTAATGGTCCAGATAGTTCAGATCTTAATGTCTGAGCCATTGGTCAGCCGCCAAATTCAGTTGGCCAGTGATGCGCACAATTTTAATGAAGTGCTGGCTTCACCCTAAAGAATAGTAGGGGTACATAACATTTCTCTGTCCTCCTTTTTCTTTTATAGCTCATGAATGCGCTATCAGACAGGAGGAATACTTTGAGGCTCATGGCCAAAATCAGACACACAGCAAACCCACCCTTCCTCACCTTCCCCCCAAATACACATACACAGCAAACCCAAAATCTTGCAC
Source organism: Lithobates pipiens (assembly GCF_037356315.1). NCBI lineage: Eukaryota > Metazoa > Chordata > Amphibia > Anura > Ranidae > Lithobates > Lithobates pipiens. The sequence goes on along the minus strand of NW_027507785.1, from coordinate 264,358,232 downwards.
CTACTCTCCCCAAATCCACACACTTGACACAACAAATCCACACCCCAACTTCTCAATTCCAAACATAACACAAGTATAGATCTGGAAAGGTCCTACCTTTCGAAGAGGATCAACTTCTTCCTTGCTTGTGCAGAGAAGATTCTTCTAGATCTTCTGAGGGAACATCTCAACTTCTCCTTCATGCTCTGATGAAGGGGTCTGTGCAACACTTTTCTAATTTTCTGCCTTTTTTCTTGTGTGTGCACATCTGATGGTCCAGATAGTTTAGAGCTTAATGTCTGAGCCATTGGTCAGCCGCCAAAATCAGTTGGCCAGTGATGCGCACAATTTTAATGAAGTGCTGGCTTCACCCTAAAGAAGAGTAGGGGTACATAACATTTCTCTGTCCTCCTTTTTCTTTTATAGCTCATGAATGCGCTATCAGACAGGAGGAATACTTTGAGGCTCATGGCGCAAAATCAGACACACAGCAAACCCATCCTTCCTCACCTTCCCCCCAAATACACACACACAGCAAACCCAAAATCCTGCACCTACTCTCCCCAAATCCACACACTTGACACAGCAAATCCACACCCCAACTTCTCAATTCCAAACATAACACAAGTATAGATCTGGAAAGGTCGTACCTTTCGAAGAGGATCAACTTCTTCTTTGCTTGTGCAGAGAAGATTCTTCTAGATCTTCTGAGGGAACATCTCAACTTCTCCTCCATTCTCTGATGAAGGGGTCTGTGCAACACTTTTCTCATTTTCTGCCTTTTTGCTTGTGTGTGCACATCTGATGGTCCAGATAGTTCAGAGCTTATTGTCTGAGCCATTGGTCAGCCGCCAAATTCAGTTGGCCAGTGATGCGCACAATTTTAATGAAGTGCTGGCTTCACCCTAAAGAAGAGTAGGGGTACATAACATTTCTCTGTCCTCCTTTTTCTTTTATAGCTCATGAATGCGCTATCAGACAGGAGGAATACTTTGAGGCTCATGGCGCAAAATCAGACACACAGCAAACCCATCCTTCCTCACCTTCCCCCCAAATACACACACACAGCAAACCCAAAATCCTGCACCTACTCTCCCCAAATCCACACACTTGACACAGCAAATCCACACCCCAACTTCTCAATTCCAAACATAACACAAGTATAGATCTGGAAAGGTCGTACCTTTCGAAGAGGATCAACTTCTTCTTTGCTTGTGCAGAGAAGATTCTTCTAGATCTTCTGAGGGAACATCTCAACTTCTCCTCCATTCTCTGATGAAGGGGTCTGTGCAACACTTTTCTAATTTTCTGCCTTTTTTCTTGTGTGTGCACATCTGATGGTCCAGATAGTTCAGAGCTTAATGTCTGAGCCATTGGTCAGCCGCCAAATTCAGTTGGCCAGTGATGCGCACAATTTTAATGAAGTGCTGGCTTCACTCTAAAGAAGAGTAGGGGTACATAACATTTCTCTGCCCTCCTTTTTCTTTAATAGCTCATGAATGCGCTATCAGACAGGAGGAATACTTTGAGGCTTATGGCCCAAAATCAGACACACAGCAAACCTATCCTTCCTTACCTTCCCCCCAAATACACACAGCAAACCCAAAATCCTGCACCTACTCTCCCCAAATCCACACACTTGACACAGCAAATCCACACCCCAACTTCTCAATTCCAAACATAACACAAGTATAGATCTGGAAAGGTCCTACCTTTCGAAGAGGATCATCTTCTTCCTTGCTTGTGCAGAGAAGATTCTTCTAGATCTTCTGAGGGAACATCTCAACTTCTCCTCCATGCTCTGATGAAGGGGTCTGTGCAACACTTTTCTCATTTTCTGCCTTTTTTCTTGTGTGTGCACATCTGATGGTCCAGATAGCTCAGAGCTTAATGTCTGAGCCATTGGTCAGCCGCCAAATTCAGTTGGCCAGTGATGCGCACAATTTTAATGAAGTGCTGGCTTCACCCTAAAGAAGAGTAGGGGTACATAACATTTCTCTATCCTCCTTTTTCTTTTATAGCACATGAATACGCTATCAGACAGGAGGAATATTTTGAGGCTTATGGCCCAAAATCAGACACACAGCAAACCCACCCTTCCTCACCTTTCCCCCAAATACACACACAGCAAACCCAAAATCCTGCACATACTCTCCCCAAATCCACACACTTGACACAGCAAATCCACACCCCAACTTCTCAATTCCAAACATAACACAAGTATAGATCTGGAAAGGTCCTAACTTTCGAAGAGGATCAACTTCTTCCTTGCTTGTGCAGAGAAGATTCTTCTAGATCTTCTTAGGGAACATCTCAACTTCTCCTCCATTCTCTGATGAAGGGGTCTGTGCAACACTTTTCTCATTTTCTGCCTTTTTTCTTGTGTGTGCACATCTAATGGTCCAGATAGTTCAGATCTTAATGTCTGAGCCATTGGTCAGCCGCCAAATTCAGTTGGCCAGTGATGCGCACAATTTTAATGAAGTGCTGGCTTCACCCTAAAGAATAGTAGGGGTACATAACATTTCTCTGTCCTCCTTTTTCTTTTATAGCTCATGAATGCGCTATCAGACAGGAGGAATACTTTGAGGCTCATGGCCAAAATCAGACACACAGCAAACCCACCCTTCCTCACCTTCCCCCCAAATACACATACACAGCAAACCCAAAATCTTGCACCTACTCTCCCCAAATCCACACACTTGACACAACAAATCCACACCCCAACTTCTCAATTCCAAACATAACACAAGTATAGATCTGGAAAGGTCCTACCTTTCGAAGAGGATCAACTTCTTCCTTGCTTGTGCAGAGAAGATTCTTCTAGATCTTCTGAGGGAACATCTCAACTTCTCCTTCATGCTCTGATGAAGGGGTCTGTGCAACACTTTTCTAATTTTCTGCCTTTTTTCTTGTGTGTGCACATCTGATGGTCCAGATAGTTTAGAGCTTAATGTCTGAGCCATTGGTCAGCCGCCAAAATCAGTTGGCCAGTGATGCGCACAATTTTAATGAAGTGCTGGCTTCACCCTAAAGAAGAGTAGGGGTACATAACATTTCTCTGTCCTCCTTTTTCTTTTATAGCTCATGAATGCGCTATCAGACAGGAGGAATACTTTGAGGCTCATGGCGCAAAATCAGACACACAGCAAACCCATCCTTCCTCACCTTCCCCCCAAATACACACACACAGCAAACCCAAAATCCTGCACCTACTCTCCCCAAATCCACACACTTGACACAGCAAATCCACACCCCAACTTCTCAATTCCAAACATAACACAAGTATAGATCTGGAAAGGTCGTACCTTTCGAAGAGGATCAACTTCTTCTTTGCTTGTGCAGAGAAGATTCTTCTAGATCTTCTGAGGGAACATCTCAACTTCTCCTCCATTCTCTGATGAAGGGGTCTGTGCAACACTTTTCTCATTTTCTGCCTTTTTGCTTGTGTGTGCACATCTGATGGTCCAGATAGTTCAGAGCTTATTGTCTGAGCCATTGGTCAGCCGCCAAATTCAGTTGGCCAGTGATGCGCACAATTTTAATGAAGTGCTGGCTTCACCCTAAAGAAGAGTAGGGGTACATAACATTTCTCTGTCCTCCTTTTTCTTTTATAGCTCATGAATGCGCTATCAGACAGGAGGAATACTTTGAGGCTCATGGCGCAAAATCAGACACACAGCAAACCCATCCTTCCTCACCTTCCCCCCAAATACACACACACAGCAAACCCAAAATCCTGCACCTACTCTCCCCAAATCCACACACTTGACACAGCAAATCCACACCCCAACTTCTCAATTCCAAACATAACACAAGTATAGATCTGGAAAGGTCGTACCTTTCGAAGAGGATCAACTTCTTCTTTGCTTGTGCAGAGAAGATTCTTCTAGATCTTCTGAGGGAACATCTCAACTTCTCCTCCATTCTCTGATGAAGGGGTCTGTGCAACACTTTTCTCATTTTCTGCCTTTTTGCTTGTGTGTGCACATCTGATGGTCCAGATAGTTCAGAGCTTAATGTCTGAGCCATTGGTCAGCCGCCAAATTCCGTTGGCCAGTGATGCGCACAATTTTAATGAAGTACTGGCTTCACCCTAAAGAAGAGTAGGGGTACATAACATTTCTCTGCCCTCCTTTTTCTTTAATAGCTCATCAATGCGCTATCAGACAGGAGGAATACTTTGAGGCTTATGGCCCAAAATCAGACACACAGCAAACCTATCCTTCCTCACCTTCCCCCCAAATACACACAGCAAACCCAAAATCCTGCACCTACTCTCCCCAAATCCACACACTTGACAAAACAAATCCACACCCCAACTTCTCAATTCCAAACATAACACAAGTATAGATCTGGAAAGGTCCTACCTTTCGAAGAGGATCATCTTCTTCCTTGCTTGTGCAGAGAAGATTCTTCTAGATCTTCTGAGGGAACATCTCAACTTCTCCTCCATGCTCTGATGAAGGGGTCTGTGCAACACTTTTCTCATTTTCTGCCTTTTTTCTTGTGTGTGCACATCTGATGGTCCAGATAGCTCAGAGCTTAATGTCTGAGCCATTGGTCAGCCGCCAAATTCAGTTGGCCAGTGATGCGCACAATTTTAATGAAGTGCTGGCTTCACCCTAAAGAAGAGTAGGGGTACATAACATTTCTCTATCCTCCTTTTTCTTTTATAGCACATGAATACGCTATCAGACAGGAGGAATATTTTGAGGCTTATGGCCCAAAATCAGACACACAGCAAACCCACCCTTCCTCACCTTTCCCCCAAATACACACACAGCAAACCCAAAATCCTGCACATACTCTCCCCAAATCCACACACTTGACACAGCAAATCCACACCCCAACTTCTCAATTCCAAACATAACACAAGTATAGATCTGGAAAGGTCCTAACTTTCGAAGAGGATCAACTTCTTCCTTGCTTGTGCAGAGAAGATTCTTCTAGATCTTCTTAGGGAACATCTCAACTTCTCCTCCATTCTCTGATGAAGGGGTCTGTGCAACACTTTTCTCATTTTCTGCCTTTTTTCTTGTGTGTGCACATCTAATGGTCCAGATAGTTCAGATCTTAATGTCTGAGCCATTGGTCAGCCGCCAAATTCAGTTGGCCAGTGATGCGCACAATTTTAATGAAGTGCTGGCTTCACCCTAAAGAATAGTAGGAGTACATAACATTTCTCTGTCCTCCTTTTTCTTTTATAGCTCATGAATGCGCTATCAGACAGGAGGAATACTTTGAGGCTCATGGCCAAAATCAGACACACAGCAAACCCACCCTTCCTCACCTTCCCCCCAAATACACATACACAGCAAACCCAAAATCTTGCACCTACTCTCCCCAAATCCACACACTTGACACAACAAATCCACACCCCAACTTCTCAATTCCAAACATAACACAAGTATAGATCTGGAAAGGTCCTACCTTTCGAAGAGGATCAACTTCTTCCTTGCTTGTGCAGAGAAGATTCTTCTAGATCTTCTGAGGGAACATCTCAACTTCTCCTTCATGCTCTGATGAAGGGGTCTGTGCAACACTTTTCTAATTTTCTGCCTTTTTTCTTGTGTGTGCACATCTGATGGTCCAGATAGTTTAGAGCTTAATGTCTGAGCCATTGGTCAGCCGCCAAAATCAGTTGGCCAGTGATGCGCACAATTTTAATGAAGTGCTGGCTTCACCCTAAAGAAGAGTAGGGGTACATAACATTTCTCTGTCCTCCTTTTTCTTTTATAGCTCATGAATGCGCTATCAGACAGGAGGAATACTTTGAGGCTCATGGCGCAAAATCAGACACACAGCAAACCCATCCTTCCTCACCTTCCCCCCAAATACACACACACAGCAAACCCAAAATCCTGCACCTACTCTCCCCAAATCCACACACTTGACACAGCAAATCCACACCCCAACTTCTCAATTCCAAACATAACACAAGTATAGATCTGGAAAGGTCGTACCTTTCGAAGAGGATCAACTTCTTCTTTGCTTGTGCAGAGAAGATTCTTCTAGATCTTCTGAGGGAACATCTCAACTTCTCCTCCATTCTCTGATGAAGGGGTCTGTGCAACACTTTTCTCATTTTCTGCCTTTTTGCTTGTGTGTGCACATCTGATGGTCCAGATAGTTCAGAGCTTATTGTCTGAGCCATTGGTCAGCCGCCAAATTCAGTTGGCCAGTGATGCGCACAATTTTAATGAAGTGCTGGCTTCACCCTAAAGAAGAGTAGGGGTACATAACATTTCTCTGTCCTCCTTTTTCTTTTATAGCTCATGAATGCGCTATCAGACAGGAGGAATACTTTGAGGCTCATGGCGCAAAATCAGACACACAGCAAACCCATCCTTCCTCACCTTCCCCCCAAATACACACACACAGCAAACCCAAAATCCTGCACCTACTCTCCCCAAATCCACACACTTGACACAGCAAATCCACACCCCAACTTCTCAATTCCAAACATAACACAAGTATAGATCTGGAAAGGTCGTACCTTTCGAAGAGGATCAACTTCTTCTTTGCTTGTGCAGAGAAGATTCTTCTAGATCTTCTGAGGGAACATCTCAACTTCTCCTCCATTCTCTGATGAAGGGGTCTGTGCAACACTTTTCTCATTTTCTGCCTTTTTGCTTGTGTGTGCACATCTGATGGTCCAGATAGTTCAGAGCTTAATGTCTGAGCCATTGGTCAGCCGCCAAATTCAGTTGGCCAGTGATGCGCACAATTTTAATGAAGTACTGGCTTCACCCTAAAGAAGAGTAGGGGTACATAACATTTCTCTGCCCTCCTTTTTCTTTAATAGCTCATCAATGCGCTATCAGACAGGAGGAATACTTTGAGGCTTATGGCCCAAAATCAGACACACAGCAAACCTATCCTTCCTCACCTTCCCCCCAAATACACACAGCAAACCCAAAATCCTGCACCTACTCTCCCCAAATCCACACACTTGACAAAACAAATCCACACCCCAACTTTTCAATTCCAAACATAACACAAGTATAGATCTGGAAAGGTCCTACCTTTCGAAGAGGATCATCTTCTTCCTTGCTTGTGCAGAGAAGATTCTTCTAGATCTTCTGAGGGAACATCTCAACTTCTCCTCCATGCTCTGATGAAGGGGTCTGTGCAACACTTTTCTCATTTTCTGCCTTTTTGCTTGTGTGTGCACATCTAATGGTCCAGTTAGTTCAGAGCTTAATGTCTGAGCCATTGGTCAGCCGCCAAATTCAGTTGGCCAGTGATGTGCACAATTTTAATGAAGTGCTGGCTTCACCCTAAAGCAGAGTAGGGGTACATAACATTTCCCAGTCCTCCTTTTTCTTTTATAGCTCATGAATGCGCTATCAGACAGTAGGAATATTTTGAGGCTTAAGGCCCAAAATCAGACACACAGCAAACCTATCCTTCCTTACCTTCCCCCCAAATACACACTGCAAACCCAAAATCCTGCACCTACTCTCCCCAAATCCACACACTTGACACAACAAATCCACACCCCAACTTCTCAATTCCAAACATAACACAAGTATAGATCTCGAAAGGTCCTACCTTTCGAAGATGATCATCTTCTTCCTTGCTTGTGCAGAGAAGATTCTTCTAGATCTTCTGAGGGAACATCTCAACTTCTCCTCCATGCTCTGATGAAGGGGTCTGTGCAACACTTTTCTCATTTTCTGCCTTTTTGCTTGTGTGTGCACATCTGATGGTCCAGATAGTTCAGAGCTTAATGTCTGAGCCATTGGTCAGCCGCCAAATTCAGTTGGCCAGTGATGCGCACAATTTTAATGAAGTGCTGGCTTCACTCTAAAGAAGAGTAGGGGTACATAACATTTCTCTGCCCTCCTTTTTCTTTAATAGCTCATGAATGCGATATCAGACAGGAGGAATACTTTGAGGCTTATGGCCCAAAATCAGACACACAGAAAACCTATCCTTCCTTACCTTCCCCCCAAATACACACAGCAAACCCAAAATCCTGCACCTACTCTCCCCAAATCCACACACTTGACACAGCAAATCCACACCCCAACTTCTCAATTCCAAACATAACACAAGTATAGATCTGGAAAGGTCCTACCTTTCGAAGAGGATCATCTTCTTCCTTGCTTGTGCAGAGAAGATTCTTCTAGATCTTCTGAGGGAACATCTCAACTTCTCCTCCATGCTCTGATGAAGGGGTCTGTGCAACACTTTTCTCATTTTCTGCCTTTTTTCTTGTGTGTGCACATCTGATGGTCCAGATAGCTCAGAGCTTAATGTCTGAGCCATTGGTCAGCCGCCAAATTCAGTTGGCCAGTGATGCGCACAATTTTAATGAAGTGCTGGCTTCACCCTAAAGAAGAGTAGGGGTACATAACATTTCTCTGTCCTCCTTTTTCTTTTATAGCACATGAATACGCTATCAGACAGGAGGAATATTTTGAGGCTTATGGCCCAAAATCAGACACACAGCAAACCCACCCTTCCTCACCTTTCCCCCAAATACACACACAGCAAACCCAAAATCCTGCACATACTCTCCCCAAATCCACACACTTGACACAGCAAATCCACACCCCAACTTCTCAATTCCAAACATAACACAAGTATAGATCTGGAAAGGTCCTAACTTTCGAAGAGGATCAACTTCTTCCTTGCTTGAGCAGAGAAGATTCTTCTAGATCTTCTTAGGGAACATCTCAACTTCTCCTCCATGCTCTGATGAAGGGGTCTGTGCAACACTTTTCTCATTTTCTGCCTTTTTTCTTGTGTGTGCACATCTAATGGTCCAGATAGTTCAGATCTTAATGTCTGAGCCATTGGTCAGCCGCCAAATTCAGTTAGCCAGTGATGCGCACAATTTTAATGAAGTGCTGGCTTCACCCTAAAGAAGAGTAGGGGTACATAACATTTCTCTGTCCTCCTTTTTCTTTTATAGCTCATGAATGCGCTATCAGACAGGAGGAATACTTTGAGGCTCATGGCCCAAAATCAGACACACAGCAAACCCACACTTCCTCACCTTCCCCCCAAATACACACACACAGCAAACCCAAAATCCTGCACCTACTCTCCCCAAATCCACACACTTGACACAGCAAATCCACACCCCAACTTCTCAATTCCAAACATAACACAAGTATAGATCTGGAAAGGTCGTACCTTTCGAAGAGGATCAACTTCTTCTTTGCTTGTGCAGAGAAGATTCTTCTAGATCTTCTGAGGGAACATCTCAACTTCTCCTCCATTCTCTGATGAAGGGGTCTGTGCAACACTTTTCTCATTTTCTGCCTTTTTTCTTGTGTGTGCACATCTAATGGTCCAGATAGTTCAGATCTTAATGTCTGAGCCATTGGTCAGCCGCCAAATTCAGTTGGCCAGTGATGCGCACAATTTTAATGAAGTGCTGGCTTCACCCTAAAGAAGAGTAGGGGTACATAGCATTTCTCTGCCCTCCTTTTTCTTTTATAGCACATGAATACGCTATCAGACAGGAGGAATATTTTGAGGCTTATGGCCCAAAATCAGACACACAGCAAACCCACCCTTCCTCACCTTTCCCCCAAATACACACACAGCAAACCCAAAATCCTGCACATACTCTCCCCAAATCCACACACTTGACACAGCAAATCCACACCCCAACTTCTCAATTCCAAACATAACACAAGTATAGATCTGGAAAGGTCCTAACTTTCGAAGAGGATCAACTTCTTCCTTGCTTGTGCAGAGAAGATTCTTCTAGATCTTCTGAGGGAACATCTCAACTTCTCCTCCATGCTCTGATGAAGGGGTCTGTGCAACACTTTTCTCATTTTCTGCCTTTTTGCTTGTGTGTGCACATCTAATGGTCCAGTTAGTTCAGAGCTTAATGTCTGAGCCATTGGTCAGCCGCCAAATTCAGTTGGCCAGTGATGTGCACAATTTTAATGAAGTGCTGGCTTCACCCTAAAGAAGAGTAGGGGTACATAACATTTCTCTGCCCTCCTTTTTCTTTTATAGCACATGAATGCGCTATCAGACAGGAGGAATATTTTGAGGCTTATGGCCCAAAATCAGACACACAGCAAACCCACCCTTCCTCACCTTCCCCCCATATACACACACAGCAAACCCAAAATCCTGCACATACTCTCCCCAAATCCACACACTTGACACAGCAAATCCAAACCCCAACTTCTCAATTCCAAACATAACACAAGTATAGACCTGGAAAGGTCCTACCTTTCGAAGAGGATCAACTTCTTCCTTGCTTGTGCAGAGAAGATTCTTCTAGATCTTCTTAGGGAACATCTCAACTTCTCCTCCATTCTCTGATGAAGGGGTCTGTGCAACACTTTTCTCATTTTCTGCCTTTTTTCTTGTGTGTGCACATCTAATGGTCCAGATAGTTCAGATCTTAATGTCTGAGCCATTGGTCAGCCGCCAAATTCAGTTAGCCAGTGATGCGCACAATTTTAATGAAGTGCTGGCTTCACCCTAAAGAAGAGTAGGGGTACATAACATTTCTCTGTCCTCCTTTTTCTTTTATAGCTCATGAATGCGCTATCAGACAGGAGGAATACTTTGAGGCTCATGGCCCAAAATCAGACACACAGCAAACCCACACTTCCTCACCTTCCCCCCAAATACACACACACAGCAAACCCAAAATCCTGCACCTACTCTCCCCAAATCCACACACTTGACACAGCAAATCCACACCCCAACTTCTCAATTCCAAACATAACACAAGTATAGATCTGGAAAGGTCGTACCTTTCGAAGAGGATCAACTTCTTCTTTGCTTGTGCAGAGAAGATTCTTCTAGATCTTCTGAGGGAACATCTCAACTTCTCCTCCATTCTCTGATGAAGGGGTCTGTGCAACACTTTTCTCATTTTCTGCCTTTTTTCTTGTGTGTGCACATCTAATGGTCCAGATAGTTCAGATCTTAATGTCTGAGCCATTGGTCAGCCGCCAAATTCAGTTGGCCAGTGATGCGCACAATTTTAATGAAGTGCTGGCTTCACCCTAAAGAAGAGTAGGGGTACATAACATTTCTCTGCCCTCCTTTTTCTTTTATAGCTCATGAATGAGCAATCAGACAGGAGGAATACTTTGAAGCTTATGGCCCAAAATCAGACACACAGCAAACCTATCCTTCCTCACCTTCCCCCCAAATACACACAGCAAACCCAAAATCCTGCACCTACTCTCCCCAAATCCACACACTTGACACAACAAATCCACACCCCAACTTCTCAATTCCAAACATAACACAAGTATAGATCTGGAAAGGTCCTAACTTTCGAAGAGGATCAACTTCTTCCTTGCTTGTGCAGAGAAGATTCTTCTAGATCTTCTGAGGGAACATCTCAACTTCTCCTCCATGCTCTGATGAAGGGGTCTGTGCAACACTTTTCTCATTTTCTGCCTTTTTGCTTGTGTGTGCACATCTAATGGTCCAGTTAGTTCAGAGCTTAATGTCTGAGCCATTGGTCAGCCGCCAAATTCAGTTGGCCAGTGATGCGCACAATTTTAATGAAGTGCTGGCTTCACCCTAAAGCAGAGTAGGGGTACATAACATTTCCCAGTCCTCCTTTTTCTTTTATAGCTCATGAATGCGCTATCAGACAGTAGGAATATTTTGAGGCTTAAGACCCAAAATCAGACACACAGCAAACCCACCCTTCCTCACCTTCCCCCCAAATACACACAGCAAACCCAAAATCCTGCACATACTCTCCCCAAATCCACACACTTGACACAGCAAATCCACACCCCAACTTCTCAATTCCAAACATAACACAAGTATTGATCTGGAAAGGTCCTACCTTTCGAAGAGGATCAACTTCTTCCTTGCTTGTGCAGAGAAGATTCTTCTAGATCTTCTGAGGGAACATCTCAACTTCTCCTTCATGCTCTGATGAAGGGGTCTGTGCAACACTTTTCTCATTTTCTGCCTTTTTTCTTGTGTGTGCACATCTGATGGTCCAGATAGTTTAGAGCTTAATGTCTGAGCCATTGGTCAGCCGCCAAAATCAGTTGGCCAGTGATGCGCACAATTTTAATGAAGTGCTGGCTTCACCCTAAAGAAGAGTAGGGGTACATAACATTTCTCTGCCCTCCTTTTTCTTTTATAGCACATGAATGCGCTATCAGACAGGAGGAATATTTTGAGGCTTATGGCCCAAAATCAGACACACAGCAAACCCACCCTTCCTCACCTTCCCCCCAAATACACACACAGCAAACCCAAAATCCTGCACATACTCTCCCCAAATCCACACACTTGACACAGCAAATCCAAACCCCAACTTCTCAATTCCAAACATAACACAAGTATAGACCTGGAAAGGTCCTACCTTTTCGAAGAGGATCAACTTCTTCCTTGCTTGTGCAGAGAAGATTCTTCTAGATCTTCTGAGGGAACATCTCAACTTCTCCTCCATGCTCTGATGAAGGGGTCTGTGCAACACTTTTCTCATTTTCTGCCTTTTTTCTTGTGTGTGCACATCTAATGGTCCAGATAGTTCAGATCTTAATGTCTGAGCCATTGGTCAGCCGCCAAATTCCGTTGGCCAGTGATGCGCACAATTTTAATGAAGTGCTGGCTTCACCCTAAAGAAGAGTAGGGGTACATAACATTTCTCTGTCCTCCTTTTTCTTTTATAGCACATGAATACGCTATCAGACAGGAGGAATACTTTGAGGCTTATGGCCCAAAATCAGACACACAGCAAACCTATCCTTCCTTACCTTCCCCCCAAATACACACTGCAAACCCAAAATCCTGCACCTACTCTCCCCAAATCCACACACTTGACACAACAAATCCACACCCCAACTTCTCAATTCCAAACATAACACAAGTATAGATCTGGAAAGGTCCTACCTTTCGAAGATGATCATCTTCTTCCTTGCTTGTGCAGAGAAGATTCTTCTAGATCTTCTGAGGGAACATCTCAACTTCTCCTCCATGCTCTGATGAAGGGGTCTGTGCAACACTTTTCTCATTTTCTGCCTTTTTGCTTGTGTGTGTACATCTAATGGTCCAGTTAGTTCAGAGCTTAATGTCTGAGCCATTGGTCAGCCGCCAAATTCAGTTGGCCAGTGATGCGCACAATTTTAATGAAGTGCTGGCTTCACCCTAAAGAAGAGTAGGGGTACATAACATTTCACTGTCCTCCTTTTTCTTTTATAGCACATGAATACGCTATCAGACAGGAGGAATATTTTGAGGCTTATGGCCCAAAATCAGACACACAGCAAACCCACCCTTCTCACCTTCCCCCCAAATACACACACAGCAAACCCAAAATCCTGCACATACTCTCCCCAAATCCACACACTTGACACAGCAAATCCACACCCCAACTTCTCAATTCCAAACATAACACAAGTATAGATCTGGAAAGGTCCTACCTTTCGAAGAGGATCAACTTCTTCTTTGCTTGTGCAGAGAAGATTCTTCTAGATCTTCTGAGGGAACATCTCAACTTCTCCTCCATTCTCTGATGAAGGGGTCTGTGCAACACTTTTCTCATTTTCTGCCTTTTTTCTTGTGTGTGCACATCTGATAGTCCAGATAGTTCAGAGCTTAATGTCTGAGCCATTGGTCAGCCGCCAAATTCAGTTGGCCAGTGATGCGCACAATTTTAATGAAGTGCTGGCTTCACTCTAAAAAAGAGTAGGGGTACATAACATTTCTCTGCCCTCCTTTTTCTTTAATAGCTCATGAATGCGCTATCAGACAGGAGGAATACTTTGATGCTTATGGCCCAAAATCAGACACACAGCAAACCTATCCTTCCTTACCTTCCCCCCAAATACACACAGCAAACCCAAAATCCTGCACCTACTCTCCCCAAATCCACACACTTGACACAACAAATCCACACCCCAACTTCTCAATTCCAAACATAACACAAGTATAGATCTGGAAAGGTCCTACCTTTCGAAGAGGATCATCTTCTTCCTTGCTTGTGCAGAGAAGATTCTTCTAGATCTTCTGAGGGAACATCTCAACTTCTCCTCCATGCTCTGATGAAGGGGTCTGTGCAACACTTTTCTCATTTTCTGCCTTTTTTTGCTTGTGTGTGCACATCTAATGGTCCAGTTAGTTCAGAGCTTAATGTCTGAGCCATTGGTCAGCCGCCAAATTCAGTTGGCCAGTGATGCGCACAATTTTAATGAAGTGCTGGCTTCACCCTAAAGAAGAGTAGGGGTACATAACATTTCCCAGTCCTCCTTTTTCTTTTATAGCTCATGAATGCGCTATCAGACAGGAGGAATACTTTGAAGCTTATGGCCCAAAATCAGACACACAGCAAACCTATCCTTCCTCACCTTCCCCCCAAATACACACAGCAAACCCAAAATCCTGCACCTACTCTCCCCAAATCCACACACTTGACACAACAAATCCACACCCCAACTTCTCAATTCCAAACATAACACAAGTATAGATCTGGAAAGGTCCTACCTTTCGAAGAGGATCATCTTCTTCCTTTCTTGTGCAGAGAAGATTCTACTAGATCTTCTGAGGGAACATCTCAACTTCTCCTCCATGCTCTGATGAAGGGGTCTGTGCAACACTTTTCTCATTTTCTGCCTTTTTGCTTGTGTGTGAACATCTGATGGTCCAGATAGCTCAGAGCTTAATGTCTGAGCCATTGGTCAGCCGCCATATTCAGTTGGCCAGTGATGCGCACAATTTTAATGAAGTGCTGGCTTCACCCTAAAGAAGAGTAGGGGTACATAACATTTCTCTGTCCTCCTTTTTCTTTTATAGCACATGAATACGCTATCAGACAGGAGGAATATTTTGAGGCTTATGGCCCAAAATCAGACACACAGCAAACCCACCCTTCTCACCTTCCCCACAAATACACACACAGCAAACCCAAAATCCTGCACATACTCTCCCCAAATCCACACACTTGACACAGCAAATCCACACCCCAACTTCTCAATTCCAAACATAACACAAGTATAGATCTGGAAAGGTCCTAACTTTCGAAGAGGATCAACTTCTTCCTTGCTTGTGCAGAGAAGATTCTTCTAGATATTCTGAGGGAACATCTCAACTTCTCCTCCATTCTCTGATGAAGGGGTCTGTGCAACACTTTTCTCATTTTCTGCCTTTTTTCTTGTGTGTGCACATCTAATGGTCCAGATAGTTCAGATCTTAATGTCTGAGCCATTGGTCAGCCACCAAATTCAGTTGGCCAGTGATGCGCACAATTTTAATGAAGTGCTGGCTTCACCCTAAAGAAGAGTAGGGGTACATAACATTTCTCTGCCCTCCTTTTTCTTTTATAGCTCATGAATGCGCTATCAGACAGGAGGAATACTTTGAAGCTTATGGCCCAAAATCAGACACACAGCAAACCTATCCTTCCTCACCTTCCCCCCAAATACACACAGCAAACCCAAAATCCTGCACCTACTCTCCCCAAATCCACACACTTGACACAACAAATCCACACCCCAACTTCTCAATTCCAAACATAACACAAGTATAGATCTGGAAAGGTCCTAACTTTCGAAGAGGATCAACTTCTTCCTTGCTTGTGCAGAGAAGATTCTTCTAGATCTTCTGAGGGAACATCTCAACTTCTCCTCCATGCTCTGATGAAGGGGTCTGTGCAACACTTTTCTCATTTTCTGCCTTTTTGCTTGTGTGTGCACATCTGATGGTCCAGATAGTTCAGAGCTTAATGTCTGAGCCATTGGTCAGCCGCCAAATTCAGTTGGCCAGTGATGCGCACAATTTTAATGAAGTGCTGGCTTCACCCTAAAGCAGAGTAGGGGTACATAACATTTCCCAGTCCTCCTTTTTCTTTTATAGCTCATGAATGCGCTATCAGACAGTAGGAATATTTTGAGGCTTAAGACCCAAAATCAGACACACAGCAAACCCACCCTTCCTCACCTTCACCCCAAATACACACAGCAAACCCAAAATCCTGCACATACTCTCCCCAAATCCACACACTTGACACAGCAAATCCACACCCCAACTTCTCAATTCCAAACATAACACAAGTATTGATCTGGAAAGGTCCTACCTTTCGAAGAGGATCAACTTCTTCCTTGCTTGTGCAGAGAAGATTCTTCTAGATCTTCTGAGGGAACATCTCAACTTCTCCTTCATGCTCTGATGAAGGGGTCTGTGCAACACTTTTCTCATTTTCTGCCTTTTTTCTTGTGTGTGCACATCTGATGGTCCAGATAGTTTAGAGCTTAATGTCTGAGCCATTGGTCAGCCGCCAAAATCAGTTGGCCAGTGATGCGCACAATTTTAATGAAGTGCTGGCTTCACCCTAAAGAAGAGTAGGGGTACATAACATTTCTCTGCCCTCCTTTTTCTTTTATAGCACATGAATGCGCTATCAGACAGGAGGAATATTTTGAGGCTTATGGCCCAAAATCAGACACACAGCAAACCCACCCTTCCTCACCTTCCCCCCAAATACACACACAGCAAACCCAAAATCCTGCACATACTCTCCCCAAATCCACACACTTGACACAGCAAATCCAAACCCCAACTTCTCAATTCCAAACATAACACAAGTATAGACCTGGAAAGGTCCTACCTTTCGAAGAGGATCAACTTCTTCCTTGCTTGTGCAGAGAAGATTCTTCTAGATCTTCTGAGGGAACATCTCAACTTCTCCTCCATTCTCTGATGAAGGGGTCTGTGCAACACTTTTCTCATTTTCTGCCTTTTTTCTTGTGTGTGCACATCTAATGGTCCAGATAGTTCAGATCTTAATGTCTGAGCCATTGGTCAGCCGCCAAATTCAGTTGGCCAGTGATGCGCACAATTTTAATGAAGTGCTGGCTTCACCCTAAAGAAGAGTAGGGGTACATAACATTTCTCTGTCCTCCTTTTTCTTTTATAGCACATGAATACGCTATCAGACAGGAGGAATACTTTGAGGCTTATGGCCCAAAATCAGACACACAGCAAACCTATCCTTCCTTACCTTCCCCCCAAATACACACTGCAAACCCAAAATCCTGCACCTACTCTCCCCAAATCCACACACTTGACACAACAAATCCACACCCCAACTTCTCAATTCCAAACATAACACAAGTATAGATCTGGAAAGGTCCTACCTTTCGAAGATGATCATCTTCTTCCTTGCTTGTGCAGAGAAGATTCTTCTAGATCTTCTGAGGGAACATCTCAACTTCTCCTCCATGCTCTGATGAAGGGGTCTGTGCAACACTTTTCTCATTTTCTGCCTTTTTGCTTGTGTGTGTACATCTAATGGTCCAGTTAGTTCAGAGCTTAATGTCTGAGCCATTGGTCAGCCGCCAAATTCAGTTGGCCAGTGATGCGCACAATTTTAATGAAGTGCTGGCTTCACCCTAAAGAAGAGTAGGGGTACATAACATTTCACTGTCCTCCTTTTTCTTTTATAGCACATGAATACGCTATCAGACAGGAGGAATATTTTGAGGCTTATGGCCCAAAATCAGACACACAGCAAACCCACCCTTCTCACCTTCCCCCCAAATACACACACAGCAAACCCAAAATCCTGCACATACTCTCCCCAAATCCACACACTTGACACAGCAAATCCACACCCCAACTTCTCAATTCCAAACATAACACAAGTATAGATCTGGAAAGGTCCTAACTTTCGAAGAGGATCAACTTCTTCCTTGCTTGTGCAGAGAAGATTCTTCTAGATCTTCTGAGGGAACATCTCAACTTCTCCTCCATGCTCTGATGAAGGGGTCTGTGCAACACTTTTCTCATTTTCTGCCTTTTTGCTTGTGTGTGCACATCTAATGGTCCAGTTAGTTCAGAGCTTAATGTCTGAGCCATTGGTCAGCCGCCAAATTCAGTTGGCCAGTGATGCGCACAATTTTAATGAAGTGCTGGCTTCACCCTAAAGCAGAGTAGGGGTACATAACATTTCCCAGTCCTCCTTTTTCTTTTATAGCTCATGAATGCGCTATCATACAGTAGGAATATTTTGAGGCTTAAGGCCCAAAATCAGACACACAGCAAACCCACCCTTCCTCACCTTCCCCCCAAAATACACACAGCAAACCCAAAATCCTGCACATACTCTCCCCAAATCCACACACTTGACACAGCAAATCCACACCCCAACTTCTCAATTCCAAACATAACACAAGTATAGATCTGGAAAGGTCGTACCTTTCGAAGAGGATCAACTTCTTCTTTGCTTGTGCAGAGAAGATTCTTCTAGATCTTCTGAGGGAACATCTCAACTTCTCCTCCATTCTCTGATGAAGGGGTCTGTGCAACACTTTTCTCATTTTCTGCCTTTTTTCTTGTGTGTGCACATCTGATGGTCCAGATAGTTCAGAGCTTAATGTCTGAGCCATTGGTCAGCCGCCAAATTCAGTTGGCCAGTGATGCGCACAATTTTAATGAAGTGCTGGCTTCACTCTAAAAAAGAGTAGGGGTACATAACATTTCTCTGCCCTCCTTTTTCTTTAATAGCTCATGAATGCGCTATCAGACAGGAGGAATACTTTGATGCTTATGGCCCAAAATCAGACACACAGCAAACCTATCCTTCCTTACCTTCCCCCCAAATACACACAGCAAACCCAAAATCCTGCACCTACTCTCCCCAAATCCACACACTTGACACAACAAATCCACACCCCAACTTCTCAATTCCAAACATAACACAAGTATAGATCTGGAAAGGTCCTACCTTTCGAAGAGGATCATCTTCTTCCTTGCTTGTGCAGAGAAGATTCTTCTAGATCTTCTGAGGGAACATCTCAACTTCTCCTCCATGCTCTGATGAAGGGGTCTGTGCAACACTTTTCTCATTTTCTGCCTTTTTTTGCTTGTGTGTGCACATCTAATGGTCCAGTTAGTTCAGAGCTTAATGTCTGAGCCATTGGTCAGCCGCCAAATTCAGTTGGCCAGTGATGCGCACAATTTTAATGAAGTGCTGGCTTCACCCTAAAGAAGAGTAGGGGTACATAACATTTCCCAGTCCTCCTTTTTCTTTTATAGCTCATGAATGCGCTATCAGACAGGAGGAATACTTTGAAGCTTATGGCCCAAAATCAGACACACAGCAAACCTATCCTTCCTCACCTTCCCCCCAAATACACACAGCAAACCCAAAATCCTGCACCTACTCTCCCCAAATCCACACACTTGACACAACAAATCCACACCCCAACTTCTCAATTCCAAACATAACACAAGTATAGATCTGGAAAGGTCCTACCTTTCGAAGAGGATCATCTTCTTCCTTTCTTGTGCAAAGAAGATTCTACTAGATCTTCTGAGGGAACATCTCAACTTCTCCTCCATGCTCTGATGAAGGGGTCTGTGCAACACTTTTCTCATTTTCTGCCTTTTTGCTTGTGTGTGAACATCTGATGGTCCAGATAGCTCAGAGCTTAATGTCTGAGCCATTGGTCAGCCGCCATATTCAGTTGGCCAGTGATGCGCACAATTTTAATGAAGTGCTGGCTTCACCCTAAAGAAGAGTAGGGGTACATAACATTTCTCTGTCCTCCTTTTTCTTTTATAGCACATGAATACGCTATCAGACAGGAGGAATATTTTGAGGCTTATGGCCCAAAATCAGACACACAGCAAACCCACCCTTCCTCACCTTTCCCCCAAATACACACACAGCAAACCCAAAATCCTGCACATACTCTCCCCAAATCCACACACTTGACACAGCAAATCCACACCCCAACTTCTCAATTCCAAACATAACACAAGTATAGATCTGGAAAGGTCCTAACTTTCGAAGAGGATCAACTTCTTCCTTGCTTGTGCAGAGAAGATTCTTCTAGATCTTCTTAGGGAACATCTCAACTTCTCCTCCATTCTCTGATGAAGGGGTCTGTGCAACACTTTTCTCATTTTCTGCCTTTTTTCTTGTGTGTGCACATCTAATGGTCCAGATAGTTCAGATCTTAATGTCTGAGCCATTGGTCAGCCGCCAAATTCAGTTGGCCAGTGATGCGCACAATTTTAATGAAGTGCTGGCTTCACCCTAAAGAAGAGTAGGGGTACATAACATTTCTCTGTCCTCCTTTTTCTTTTATAGCTCATGAATGCGCTATCAGACAGGAGGAATACTTTGAGGCTCATGGTCCAAAATCAGACACACAGCAAACCCACCCTTCCTCACCTTCCCCCCAAATACACACACACAGCAAACCCAAAATCCTGCACCTACTCTCCCCAAATCCACACACTTGACACAGCAAATCCACACCCCAACTTCTCAATTCCAAACATAACACAAGTATAGATCTGGAAAGGTCGTACCTTTCGAAGAGGATCAACTTCTTCTTTGCTTGTGCAGAGAAGATTCTTCTAGATCTTCTGAGGGAACATCTCAACTTCTCCTCCATTCTCTGATGAAGGGGTCTGTGCAACACTTTTCTCATTTTCTGCCTTTTTTCTTGTGTGTGCACATCTAATGGTCCAGATAGTTCAGATCTTAATGTCTGAGCCATTGGTCAGCCGCCAAATTCAGTTGGCCAGTGATGCGCACAATTTTAATGAAGTGCTGGCTTCACCCTAAAGAAGAGTAGGGGTACTTAACATTTCTCTGTCCTCCTTTTTCTGTTATAGCTCATGAATGCGCTATCAGACAGGAGGAATACTTTGAGGCTCATGGCCCAAAATCAGACACACAGCAAACCCACACTTCCTCACCTTCCCCCCAAATACACACACACAGCAAACCCAAAATCCTGCACATACTCTCCCCAAATCCACACACTTGACACAGCAAATCCACACCCCAACTTCTCAATTCCAAACATAACACAAGTATAGATCTGGAAAGGTCCTAACTTTCGAAGAGGATCAACTTCTTCCTTGCTTGTGCAGAGAAGATTCTTCTAGATATTCTGAGGGAACATCTCAACTTCTCCTCCATGCTCTGATGAAGGGGTCTGTGCAACACTTTTCTCATTTTCTGCCTTTTTGCTTGTGTGTGCACATCTAATGGTCCAGTTAGTTCAGAGCTTAATGTCTGAGCCATTGGTCAGCCGCCAAATTCAGTTAGCCAGTGATGCGCACAATTTTAATGAAGTGCTGGCTTCACCCTAAAGCAGAGTAGGGGTACATAACATTTCCCAGTCCTCCTTTTTCTTTTATAGCTCATGAATGCGCTATCAGACAGTAGGAATATTTTGAGGCTTAAGACCCAAAATCAGACACACAGCAAACCCACCCTTCCTCACCTTCCCCCCAAATACACACAGCAAACCCAAAATCCTGCACATACTCTCCCCAAATCCACACACTTGACACAGCAAATCCACACCCCAACTTCTCAATTCCAAACATAACACAAGTATAGATCTGGAAAGGTCCTACCTTTCGAAGAGGATCAACTTCTTCCTTACTTGTGCAGAGAAGATTCTTCTAGATCTTCTGAGGGAACATCTCAACTTCTCCTTCATGCTCTGATGAAGGGGTCTGTGCAACACTTTTCTCATTTTCTGCCTTTTTTCTTGTGTGTGCACATCTGATGGTCCAGATAGTTTAGAGCTTAATGTCTGAGCCATTGGTCAGCCGCCAAAATCAGTTGGCCAGTGATGCGCACAATTTTAATGAAGTGCTGGCTTCACCCTAAAGAAGAGTAGAGGTACATAACATTTCTCTGCCCTCCTTTTTCTTTTATAGCACATGAATGCGCTATCAGACAGGAGGAATATTTTGAGGCTTATGGCCCAAAATCAGACACACAGCAAACCCACCCTTCCTCACCTTCCCCCCAAATACACACACAGCAAACCCAAAATCCTGCACATACTCTCCCCAAATCCACACACTTGACACAGCAAATCCAAACCCCAACTTCTCAATTCCAAACATAACACAAGTATAGACCTGGAAAGGTCCTACCTTTCGAAGAGGATCAACTTCTTCCTTGCTTGTGCAGAGAAGATTCTTCTAGATCTTCTTAGGGAACATCTCAACTTCTCCTCCATGCTCTGATGAAGGGGTCTGTGCATCACTTTTCTCATTTTCTGCCTTTTTTCTTGTGTGTGCACATCTGATGGTCCAGATAGTTCAGAGCTTAATGTCTGAGCAATTGGTCAGCCGCCAAATTCAGATGGCCAGTGATGCGCACAATTTTAATGAAGTGCTGGCTTCACCCTAAAGAAGAGTAGGGGTACATAACATTTCTCTGCCCTCCTTTTTCTTTAATAGCTCATGAATGCGCTATCAGACAGGAGGAATACTTTGAAGCTTATGGCCCAAAATCAGACACACAGCAAACCCACCCTTCCTCACCTTCCCCCCAAATACACACACAGCAAACCCAAAATCCTGCACATACTCTCCCCAAATCCACACACTTGACACAGCAAATCCACACCCCAACTTCTCAATTCCAAACATAACACAAGTATAGATCTGGAAAGGTCCTACCTTTCGAAGAGGATCAACTTCTTCCTTGCTTGTGCAGAGAAGATTCTTCTAGATCTTCTGAGGGAACATCTCAACTTCTCCTCCATTCTCTGATGAAGGGGTCTGTGCAACACTTTTCTCATTTTCTGCCTTTTTTCTTGTGTGTGCACATCTGATGGTCCAGATAGTTCAGAGCTTAATGTCTGATCCATTGGTCAGCCGCCAAATTCAGTTGGCCAGTGATGCGCACAATTTTAATGAAGTGCTGGCTTCACCCTAAAGCAGAGTAGGGGTACATAACATTTCCCAGTCCTCCTTTTTCTTTTATAGCTCATGAATGCGCTATCAGACAGTAGGAATATTTTGAGGCTTAAGGCCCAAAATCAGACACACAGCAAACCCACCCTTCCTCACCTTCCCCCCAAAAACACACAGCAAACCCAAAATCCTGCACATACTCTCCCCAAATCCACACACTTGACACAGCAAATCCACACCCCAACTTCTCAATTCCAAACATAACACAAGTATAGATCTGGAAAGGTCGTACCTTTTGAAGAGGATCAACTTCTTCTTTGCTTGTGCAGAGAAGATTCTTCTAGATCTTCTGAGGGAACATCTCAACTTCTCCTCCATTCTCTGATGAAGGGGTCTGTGCAACACTTTTCTCATTTTCTGCCTTTTTTCTTGTGTGTGCACATCTGATGGTCCAGATAGTTCAGAGCTTAATGTCTGAGCCATTGGTCAGCCGCCATATTCAGTTGGCCAGTGATGCGCACAATTTTAATGAAGTGCTGGCTTCACCCTAAAGAAGAGTAGGGGTACATAACATTTCTCTGTCCTCCTTTTTCTTTTATAGCACATGAATACGCTATCAGACAGGAGGAATATTTTGAGGCTTATGGCCCAAAATCAGACACACAGCAAACCCACCCTTCCTCACCTTTCCCCCAAATACACACACAGCAAACCCAAAATCCTGCACATACTCTCCCCAAATCCACACACTTGACACAGCAAATCCACACCCCAACTTCTCAATTCCAAACATAACACAAGTATAGATCTGGAAAGGTCCTAACTTTCGAAGAGGATCAACTTCTTCCTTGCTTGTGCAGAGAAGATTCTTCTAGATCTTCTTAGGGAACATCTCAACTTCTCCTCCATTCTCTGATGAAGGGGTCTGTGCAACACTTTTCTCATTTTCTGCCTTTTTTCTTGTGTGTGCACATCTAATGGTCCAGATAGTTCAGATCTTAATGTCTGAGCCATTGGTCAGCCGCCAAATTCAGTTGGCCAGTGATGCGCACAATTTTAATGAAGTGCTGGCTTCACCCTAAAGAAGAGTAGGGGTACATAACATTTCTCTGTCCTCCTTTTTCTTTTATAGCTCATGAATGCGCTATCAGACAGGAGGAATACTTTGAGGCTCATGGTCCAAAATCAGACACACAGCAAACCCACCCTTCCTCACCTTCCCCCCAAATACACACACACAGCAAACCCAAAATCCTGCACCTACTCTCCCCAAATCCACACACTTGACACAGCAAATCCACACCCCAACTTCTCAATTCCAAACATAACACAAGTATAGATCTGGAAAGGTCGTACCTTTCGAAGAGGATCAACTTCTTCTTTGCTTGTGCAGAGAAGATTCTTCTAGATCTTCTGAGGGAACATCTCAACTTCTCCTCCATTCTCTGATGAAGGGGTCTGTGCAACACTTTTCTCATTTTCTGCCTTTTTTCTTGTGTGTGCACATCTAATGGTCCAGATAGTTCAGATCTTAATGTCTGAGCCATTGGTCAGCCGCCAAATTCAGTTGGCCAGTGATGCGCACAATTTTAATGAAGTGCTGGCTTCACCCTAAAGAAGAGTAGGGGTACTTAACATTTCTCTGTCCTCCTTTTTCTGTTATAGCTCATGAATGCGCTATCAGACAGGAGGAATACTTTGAGGCTCATGGCCCAAAATCAGACACACAGCAAACCCACACTTCCTCACCTTCCCCCCAAATACACACACACAGCAAACCCAAAATCCTGCACATACTCTCCCCAAATCCACACACTTGACACAGCAAATCCACACCCCAACTTCTCAATTCCAAACATAACACAAGTATAGATCTGGAAAGGTCCTAACTTTCGAAGAGGATCAACTTCTTCCTTGCTTGTGCAGAGAAGATTCTTCTAGATATTCTGAGGGAACATCTCAACTTCTCCTCCATGCTCTGATGAAGGGGTCTGTGCAACACTTTTCTCATTTTCTGCCTTTTTGCTTGTGTGTGCACATCTAATGGTCCAGTTAGTTCAGAGCTTAATGTCTGAGCCATTGGTCAGCCGCCAAATTCAGTTAGCCAGTGATGCGCACAATTTTAATGAAGTGCTGGCTTCACCCTAAAGCAGAGTAGGGGTACATAACATTTCCCAGTCCTCCTTTTTCTTTTATAGCTCATGAATGCGCTATCAGACAGTAGGAATATTTTGAGGCTTAAGACCCAAAATCAGACACACAGCAAACCCACCCTTCCTCACCTTCCCCCCAAATACACACAGCAAACCCAAAATCCTGCACATACTCTCCCCAAATCCACACACTTGACACAGCAAATCCACACCCCAACTTCTCAATTCCAAACATAACACAAGTATAGATCTGGAAAGGTCCTACCTTTCGAAGAGGATCAACTTCTTCCTTACTTGTGCAGAGAAGATTCTTCTAGATCTTCTGAGGGAACATCTCAACTTCTCCTTCATGCTCTGATGAAGGGGTCTGTGCAACACTTTTCTCATTTTCTGCCTTTTTTCTTGTGTGTGCACATCTGATGGTCCAGATAGTTTAGAGCTTAATGTCTGAGCCATTGGTCAGCCGCCAAAATCAGTTGGCCAGTGATGCGCACAATTTTAATGAAGTGCTGGCTTCACCCTAAAGAAGAGTAGAGGTACATAACATTTCTCTGCCCTCCTTTTTCTTTTATAGCACATGAATGCGCTATCAGACAGGAGGAATATTTTGAGGCTTATGGCCCAAAATCAGACACACAGCAAACCCACCCTTCCTCACCTTCCCCCCAAATACACACACAGCAAACCCAAAATCCTGCACATACTCTCCCCAAATCCACACACTTGACACAGCAAATCCAAACCCCAACTTCTCAATTCCAAACATAACACAAGTATAGACCTGGAAAGGTCCTACCTTTCGAAGAGGATCAACTTCTTCCTTGCTTGTGCAGAGAAGATTCTTCTAGATCTTCTTAGGGAACATCTCAACTTCTCCTCCATGCTCTGATGAAGGGGTCTGTGCATCACTTTTCTCATTTTCTGCCTTTTTTCTTGTGTGTGCACATCTGATGGTCCAGATAGTTCAGAGCTTAATGTCTGAGCAATTGGTCAGCCGCCAAATTCAGATGGCCAGTGATGCGCACAATTTTAATGAAGTGCTGGCTTCACCCTAAAGAAGAGTAGGGGTACATAACATTTCTCTGCCCTCCTTTTTCTTTAATAGCTCATGAATGCGCTATCAGACAGGAGGAATACTTTGAAGCTTATGGCCCAAAATCAGACACACAGCAAACCCACCCTTCCTCACCTTCCCCCCAAATACACACACAGCAAACCCAAAATCCTGCACATACTCTCCCCAAATCCACACACTTGACACAGCAAATCCACACCCCAACTTCTCAATTCCAAACATAACACAAGTATAGATCTGGAAAGGTCCTACCTTTCGAAGAGGATCAACTTCTTCCTTGCTTGTGCAGAGAAGATTCTTCTAGATCTTCTGAGGGAACATCTCAACTTCTCCTCCATTCTCTGATGAAGGGGTCTGTGCAACACTTTTCTCATTTTCTGCCTTTTTTCTTGTGTGTGCACATCTGATGGTCCAGATAGTTCAGAGCTTAATGTCTGATCCATTGGTCAGCCGCCAAATTCAGTTGGCCAGTGATGCGCACAATTTTAATGAAGTGCTGGCTTCACCCTAAAGCAGAGTAGGGGTACATAACATTTCCCAGTCCTCCTTTTTCTTTTATAGCTCATGAATGCGCTATCAGACAGTAGGAATATTTTGAGGCTTAAGGCCCAAAATCAGACACACAGCAAACCCACCCTTCCTCACCTTCCCCCCAAAAACACACAGCAAACCCAAAATCCTGCACATACTCTCCCCAAATCCACACACTTGACACAGCAAATCCACACCCCAACTTCTCAATTCCAAACATAACACAAGTATAGATCTGGAAAGGTCGTACCTTTTGAAGAGGATCAACTTCTTCTTTGCTTGTGCAGAGAAGATTCTTCTAGATCTTCTGAGGGAACATCTCAACTTCTCCTCCATTCTCTGATGAAGGGGTCTGTGCAACACTTTTCTCATTTTCTGCCTTTTTTCTTGTGTGTGCACATCTGATGGTCCAGATAGTTCAGAGCTTAATGTCTGAGCCATTGGTCAGCCGCCAAATTCAGTTGGCCAGTGATGCGCACAATTTTAATGAAGTGATGGCTTCACCCTTAAGCAGAGTAGGGGTACATAACATTTCCCAGTCCTCCTTTTTCTTTTATAGCTCATGAATGCGCTATCAGACAGGAGGAATACTTTGAGGCTCATGGCCCAAAATCAGACACACAGCAAACCCACCCTTCCTCACCTTCCCCCCAAATACACACACACAGCAAACCCAAAATCCTGCACCTACTCTCCCCAAATCCACACACTTGACACAACAAATCCACACCCCAACTTCTCAATTCCAAACATAACACAAGTATAGATCTGGAAAGGTCCTACCTTTCGAAGAGGATCATCTTCTTCCTTGCTTGTGCAGAGAAGATTCTTCTAGATCTTCTGAGGGAACATCTCAACTTCTCCTCCATGCTCTGATGAAGGGGTCTGTGCAACACTTTTTTCATTTTCTGCCTTTTTGCTTGTGTATGCACATCTGATGGTCCAGATAGTTCAGAGCTTAATGTCTGAGCCATTGGTCAGCCGCCAAATTCAGTTGGCCAGTGATGCGCACAATTTTAATGAAGTGCTGGCTTCACTCTAAAGAAGAGTAGGGGTACATAACATTTCTCTGCCCTCCTTTTTCTTTAATAGCTCATGAATGCGCTATCAGACAGGAGGAATACTTTGAGGCTTATGGCCCAAAATCAGACACACAGCAAACCTATCCTTCCTTACCTTCCCCCCAAATACACACTGCAAACCCAAAATCCTGCACCTACTCTCCCCAAATCCACACACTTGACACAACAAATCCACACCCCAACTTCTCAATTCCAAACATAACACAAGTATAGATCTCGAAAGGTCCTACCTTTCGAAGATGATCATCTTCTTCCTTGCTTGTGCAGAGAAGATTCTTCTAGATCTTCTGAGGGAACATCTCAACTTCTCCTCCATGCTCTGATGAAGGGGTCTGTGCAACACTTTTCTCATTTTCTGCCTTTTTGCTTGTGTGTGCACATCTGATGGTCCAGATAGTTCAGAGCTTAATGTCTGAGCCATTGGTCAGCCGCCAAATTCAGTTGGCCAGTGATGCGCACAATTTTAATGAAGTGCTGGCTTCACTCTAAAGAAGAGTAGGGGTACATAACATTTCTCTGCCCTCCTTTTTCTTTAATAGCTCATGAATGCGATATCAGACAGGAGGAATACTTTGAGGCTTATGGCCCAAAATCAGACACACAGCAAACCTATCCTTCCTTACCTTCCCCCCAAATACACACAGCAAACCCAAAATCCTGCACCTACTCTCCCCAAATCCACACACTTGACACAGCAAATCCACACCCCAACTTCTCAATTCCAAACATAACACAAGTATAGATCTGGAAAGGTCCTACCTTTCGAAGAGGATCATCTTCTTCCTTGCTTGTGCAGAGAAGATTCTTCTAGATCTTCTGAGGGAACATCTCAACTTCTCCTCCATGCTCTGATGAAGGGGTCTGTGCAACACTTTTCTCATTTTCTGCCTTTTTTCTTGTGTGTGCACATCTGATGGTCCAGATAGCTCAGAGCTTAATGTCTGAGCCATTGGTCAGCCGCCAAATTCAGTTGGCCAGTGATGCGCACAATTTTAATGAAGTGCTGGCTTCACCCTAAAGAAGAGTAGGGGTACATAACATTTCTCTGTCCTCCTTTTTCTTTTATAGCACATGAATACGCTATCAGACAGGAGGAATATTTTGAGGCTTATGGCCCAAAATCAGACACACAGCAAACCCACCCTTCCTCACCTTTCCCCCAAATACACACACAGCAAACCCAAAATCCTGCACATACTCTCCCCAAATCCACACACTTGACACAGCAAATCCACACCCCAACTTCTCAATTCCAAACATAACACAAGTATAGATCTGGAAAGGTCCTAACTTTCGAAGAGGATCAACTTCTTCCTTGCTTGTGCAGAGAAGATTCTTCTAGATCTTCTGAGGGAACATCTCAACTTCTCCTCCATGCTCTGATGAAGGGGTCTGTGCAACACTTTTCTCATTTTCTGCCTTTTTGCTTGTGTGTGCACATCTAATGGTCCAGTTAGTTCAGAGCTTAATGTCTGAGCCATTGGTCAGCCGCCAAATTCAGTTGGCCAGTGATGTGCACAATTTTAATGAAGTGCTGGCTTCACCCTAAAGAAGAGTAGGGGTACATAACATTTCTCTGCCCTCCTTTTTCTTTTATAGCACATGAATGCGCTATCAGACAGGAGGAATATTTTGAGGCTTATGGCCCAAAATCAGACACACAGCAAACCCACCCTTCCTCACCTTCCCCCCATATACACACACAGCAAACCCAAAATCCTGCACATACTCTCCCCAAATCCACACACTTGACACAGCAAATCCAAACCCCAACTTCTCAATTCCAAACATAACACAAGTATAGACCTGGAAAGGTCCTACCTTTCGAAGAGGATCAACTTCTTCCTTGCTTGTGCAGGGAAGATTCTTCTAGATCTTCTTAGGGAACATCTCAACTTCTCCTCCATTCTCTGATGAAGGGGTCTGTGCAACACTTTTCTCATTTTCTGCCTTTTTTCTTGTGTGTGCACATCTAATGGTCCAGATAGTTCAGATCTTAATGTCTGAGCCATTGGTCAGCCGCCAAATTCAGTTAGCCAGTGATGCGCACAATTTTAATGAAGTGCTGGCTTCACCCTAAAGAAGAGTAGGGGTACATAACATTTCTCTGTCCTCCTTTTTCTTTTATAGCTCATGAATGCGCTATCAGACAGGAGGAATACTTTGAGGCTCATGGCCCAAAATCAGACACACAGCAAACCCACACTTCCTCACCTTCCCCCCAAATACACACACACAGCAAACCCAAAATCCTGCACCTACTCTCCCCAAATCCACACACTTGACACAGCAAATCCACACCCCAACTTCTCAATTCCAAACATAACACAAGTATAGATCTGGAAAGGTCGTACCTTTCGAAGAGGATCAACTTCTTCTTTGCTTGTGCAGAGAAGATTCTTCTAGATCTTCTGAGGGAACATCTCAACTTCTCCTCCATTCTCTGATGAAGGGGTCTGTGCAACACTTTTCTCATTTTCTGCCTTTTTTCTTGTGTGTGCACATCTAATGGTCCAGATAGTTCAGATCTTAATGTCTGAGCCATTGGTCAGCCGCCAAATTCAGTTGGCCAGTGATGCGCACAATTTTAATGAAGTGCTGGCTTCACCCTAAAGAAGAGTAGGGGTACATAACATTTCTCTGCCCTCCTTTTTCTTTTATAGCACATGAATACGCTATCAGACAGGAGGAATATTTTGAGGCTTATGGCCCAAAATCAGACACACAGCAAACCCACCCTTCCTCACCTTTCCCCCAAATACACACACAGCAAACCCAAAATCCTGCACATACTCTCCCCAAATCCACACACTTGACACAGCAAATCCACACCCCAACTTCTCAATTCCAAACATAACACAAGTATAGATCTGGAAAGGTCCTAACTTTCGAAGAGGATCAACTTCTTCCTTGCTTGTGCAGAGAAGATTCTTCTAGATCTTCTGAGGGAACATCTCAACTTCTCCTCCATGCTCTGATGAAGGGGTCTGTGCAACACTTTTCTCATTTTCTGCCTTTTTGCTTGTGTGTGCACATCTAATGGTCCAGTTAGTTCAGAGCTTAATGTCTGAGCCATTGGTCAGCCGCCAAATTCAGTTGGCCAGTGATGTGCACAATTTTAATGAAGTGCTGGCTTCACCCTAAAGAAGAGTAGGGGTACATAACATTTCTCTGCCCTCCTTTTTCTTTTGTAGCACATGAATGCGCTATCAGACAGGAGGAATATTTTGAGGCTTATGGCCCAAAATCAGACACACAGCAAACCCACCCTTCCTCACCTTCCCCCCATATACACACACAGCAAACCCAAAATCCTGCACATACTCTCCCCAAATCCACACACTTGACACAGCAAATCCAAACCCCAACTTCTCAATTCCAAACATAACACAAGTATAGACCTGGAAAGGTCCTACCTTTCGAAGAGGATCAACTTCTTCCTTGCTTGTGCAGAGAAGATTCTTCTAGATCTTCTTAGGGAACATCTCAACTTCTCCTCCATTCTCTGATGAAGGGGTCTGTGCAACACTTTTCTCATTTTCTGCCTTTTTTCTTGTGTGTGCACATCTAATGGTCCAGATAGTTCAGATCTTAATGTCTGAGCCATTGGTCAGCCGCCAAATTCAGTTAGCCAGTGATGCGCACAATTTTAATGAAGTGCTGGCTTCACCCTAAAGAAGAGTAGGGGTACATAACATTTCTCTGTCCTCCTTTTTCTTTTATAGCTCATGAATGCGCTATCAGACAGGAGGAATACTTTGAGGCTCATGGCCCAAAATCAGACACACAGCAAACCCACACTTCCTCACCTTCCCCCCAAATACACACACACAGCAAACCCAAAATCCTGCACCTACTCTCCCCAAATCCACACACTTGACACAGCAAATCCACACCCCAACTTCTCAATTCCAAACATAACACAAGTATAGATCTGGAAAGGTCGTACCTTTCGAAGAGGATCAACTTCTTCTTTGCTTGTGCAGAGAAGATTCTTCTAGATCTTCTGAGGGAACATCTCAACTTCTCCTCCATTCTCTGATGAAGGGGTCTGTGCAACACTTTTCTCATTTTCTGCCTTTTTTCTTGTGTGTGCACATCTAATGGTCCAGATAGTTCAGATCTTAATGTCTGAGCCATTGGTCAGCCGCCAAATTCAGTTGGCCAGTGATGCGCACAATTTTAATGAAGTGCTGGCTTCACCCTAAAGAAGAGTAGGGGTACATAACATTTCTCTGCCCTCCTTTTTCTTTTATAGCTCATGAATGAGCTATCAGACAGGAGGAATACTTTGAAGCTTATGGCCCAAAATCAGACACACAGCAAACCTATCCTTCCTCACCTTCCCCCCAAATACACACAGCAAACCCAAAATCCTGCACCTACTCTCCCCAAATCCACACACTTGACACAACAAATCCACACCCCAACTTCTCAATTCCAAACATAACACAAGTATAGATCTGGAAAGGTCCTAACTTTCGAAGAGGATCAACTTCTTCCTTGCTTGTGCAGAGAAGATTCTTCTAGATCTTCTGAGGGAACATCTCAACTTCTCCTCCATGCTCTGATGAAGGGGTCTGTGCAACACTTTTCTCATTTTCTGCCTTTTTGCTTGTGTGTGCACATCTAATGGTCCAGTTAGTTCAGAGCTTAATGTCTGAGCCATTGGTCAGCCGCCAAATTCAGTTGGCCAGTGATGCGCACAATTTTAATGAAGTGCTGGCTTCACCCTAAAGCAGAGTAGGGGTACATAACATTTCCCAGTCCTCCTTTTTCTTTTATAGCTCATGAATGCGCTATCAGACAGTAGGAATATTTTGAGGCTTAAGACCCAAAATCAGACACACAGCAAACCCACCCTTCCTCACCTTCCCCCCAAATACACACAGCAAACCCAAAATCCTGCAAATACTCTCCCCAAATCCACACACTTGACACAGCAAATCCACACCCCAACTTCTCAATTCCAAACATAACACAAGTATTGATCTGGAAAGGTCCTACCTTTCGAAGAGGATCAACTTCTTCCTTGCTTGTGCAGAGAAGATTCTTCTAGATCTTCTGAGGGAACATCTCAACTTCTCCTTCATGCTCTGATGAAGGGGTCTGTGCAACACTTTTCTCATTTTCTGCCTTTTTTCTTGTGTGTGCACATCTGATGGTCCAGATAGTTTAGAGCTTAATGTCTGAGCCATTGGTCAGCCGCCAAAATCAGTTGGCCAGTGATGCGCACAATTTTAATGAAGTGCTGGCTTCACCCTAAAGAAGAGTAGGGGTACATAACATTTCTCTGCCCTCCTTTTTCTTTTATAGCACATGAATGCGCTATCAGACAGGAGGAATATTTTGAGGCTTATGGCCCAAAATCAGACACACAGCAAACCCACCCTTCCTCACCTTCCCCCCAAATACACACACAGCAAACCCAAAATCCTGCACATACTCTCCCCAAATCCACACACTTGACACAGCAAATCCAAACCCCAACTTCTCAATTCCAAACATAACACAAGTATAGACCTGGAAAGGTCCTACCTTTCGAAGAGGATCAACTTCTTCCTTGCTTGTGCAGAGAAGATTCTTCTAGATCTTCTGAGGGAACATCTCAACTTCTCCTCCATTCTCTGATGAAGGGGTCTGTGCAACACTTTTCTCATTTTCTGCCTTTTTTCTTGTGTGTGCACATCTAATGGTCCAGATAGTTCAGATCTTAATGTCTGAGCCATTGGTCAGCCGCCAAATTCAGTTGGCCAGTGATGCGCACAATTTTAATGAAGTGCTGGCTTCACCCTAAAGAAGAGTAGGGGTACATAACATTTCTCTGTCCTCCTTTTTCTTTTATAGCACATGAATACGCTATCAGACAGGAGGAATACTTTGAGGCTTATGGCCCAAAATCAGACACACAGCAAACCTATCCTTCCTTACCTTCCCCCCAAATACACACTGCAAACCCAAAATCCTGCACCTACTCTCCCCAAATCCACACACTTGACACAACAAATCCACACCCCAACTTCTCAATTCCAAACATAACACAAGTATAGATCTGGAAAGGTCCTACCTTTCGAAGATGATCATCTTCTTCCTTGCTTGTGCAGAGAAGATTCTTCTAGATCTTCTGAGGGAACATCTCAACTTCTCCTCCATGCTCTGATGAAGGGGTCTGTGCAACACTTTTCTCATTTTCTGCCTTTTTGCTTGTGTGTGTACATCTAATGGTCCAGTTAGTTCAGAGCTTAATGTCTGAGCCATTGGTCAGCCGCCAAATTCAGTTGGCCAGTGATGCGCACAATTTTAATGAAGTGCTGGCTTCACTCTAAAGAAGAGTAGGGGTACATAACATTTCTCTGCCCTCCTTTTTCTTTAATAGCTCATGAATGCGCTATCAGACAGGAGGAATACTTTGAGGCTTATGGCCCAAAATCAGACACACAGCAAACCTATCCTTCCTTACCTTCCCCCCAAATACACACTGCAAACCCAAAATCCTGCACCTACTCTCCCCAAATCCACACACTTGACACAACAAATCCACACCCCAACTTCTCAATTCCAAACATAACACAAGTATAGATCTCGAAAGGTCCTACCTTTCGAAGATGATCATCTTCTTCCTTGCTTGTGCAGAGAAGATTCTTCTAGATCTTCTGAGGGAACATCTCAACTTCTCCTCCATGCTCTGATGAAGGGGTCTGTGCAACACTTTTCTCATTTTCTGCCTTTTTGCTTGTGTGTGCACATCTGATGGTCCAGATAGTTCAGAGCTTAATGTCTGAGCCATTGGTCAGCCGCCAAATTCAGTTGGCCAGTGATGCGCACAATTTTAATGAAGTGCTGGCTTCACCCTAAAGAAGAGTAGGGGTACATAACATTTCTCTGTCCTCCTTTTTCTTTTATAGCACATGAATACGCTATCAGACAGGAGGAATATTTTGAGGCTTATGGCCCAAAATCAGACACACAGCAAACCCACCCTTCCTCACCTTCCCCCCAAATACACACACAGCAAACCCAAAATCCTGCACATACTCTCCCCAAATCCACACACTTGACACAGCAAATCCACACCCCAACTTCTCAATTCCAAACATAACACAAGTATAGATCTGGAAAGGTCCTAACTTTCGAAAAGGATCAACTTCTTCCTTGCTTGTGCAGAGAAGATTCTTCTAGATCTTCTGAGGGAACATCTCAACTTCTCCTCCATGCTCTGATGAAGGGGTCTGTGCAACACTTTTCTCATTTTCTGCCTTTTTGCTTGTGTGTGCACATCTAATGGTCCAGTTAGTTCAGAGCTTAATGTCTGAGCCATTGGTCAGCCGCCAAATTCAGTTGGCCAGTGATGCGCACAATTTTAATGAAGTGCTGGCTTCACCCTAAAGCAGAGTAGGGGTACATAACATTTCCCAGTCCTCCTTTTTCTTTTATAGCTCATGAATGCGCTATCATACAGTAGGAATATTTTGAGGCTTAAGGCCCAAAATCAGACACACAGCAAACCCACCCTTCCTCACCTTCCCCCCAAAATACACACAGCAAACCCAAAATCCTGCACATACTCTCCCCAAATCCACACACTTGACACAGCAAATCCACACCCCAACTTCTCAATTCCAAACATAACACAAGTATAGATCTGGAAAGGTCCTACCTTTCGAAGAGGATCAACTTCTTCTTTGCTTGTGCAGAGAAGATTCTTCTAGATCTTCTGAGGGAACATCTCAACTTCTCCTCCATTCTCTGATGAAGGGGTCTGTGCAACACTTTTCTCATTTTCTGCCTTTTTTCTTGTGTGTGCACATCTGATGGTCCAGATAGTTCAGAGCTTAATGTCTGAGCCATTGGTCAGCCGCCAAATTCAGTTGGCCAGTGATGCGCACAATTTTAATGAAGTGCTGGCTTCACTCTAAAAAAGAGTAGGGGTACATAACATTTCTCTGCCCTCCTTTTTCTTTAATAGCTCATGAATGCGCTATCAGACAGGAGGAATACTTTGATGCTTATGGCCCAAAATCAGACACACAGCAAACCTATCCTTCCTTACCTTCCCCCCAAATACACACAGCAAACCCAAAATCCTGCACCTACTCTCCCCAAATCCACACACTTGACACAACAAATCCACACCCCAACTTCTCAATTCCAAACATAACACAAGTATAGATCTGGAAAGGTCCTACCTTTCGAAGAGGATCATCTTCTTCCTTGCTTGTGCAGAGAAGATTCTTCTAGATCTTCTGAGGGAACATCTCAACTTCTCCTCCATGCTCTGATGAAGGGGTCTGTGCAACACTTTTCTCATTTTCTGCCTTTTTTTGCTTGTGTGTGCACATCTAATGGTCCAGTTAGTTCAGAGCTTAATGTCTGAGCCATTGGTCAGCCGCCAAATTCAGTTGGCCAGTGATGCGCACAATTTTAATGAAGTGCTGGCTTCACCCTAAAGAAGAGTAGGGGTACATAACATTTCCCAGTCCTCCTTTTTCTTTTATAGCTCATGAATGCGCTATCAGACAGGAGGAATACTTTGAAGCTTATGGCCCAAAATCAGACACACAGCAAACCTATCCTTCCTCACCTTCCCCCCAAATACACACAGCAAACCCAAAATCCTGCACCTACTCTCCCCAAATCCACACACTTGACACAACAAATCCACACCCCAACTTCTCAATTCCAAACATAACACAAGTATAGATCTGGAAAGGTCCTACCTTTCGAAGAGGATCATCTTCTTCCTTTCTTGTGCAGAGAAGATTCTACTAGATCTTCTGAGGGAACATCTCAACTTCTCCTCCATGCTCTGATGAAGGGGTCTGTGCAACACTTTTCTCATTTTCTGCCTTTTTGCTTGTGTGTGAACATCTGATGGTCCAGATAGCTCAGAGCTTAATGTCTGAGCCATTGGTCAGCCGCCATATTCAGTTGGCCAGTGATGCGCACAATTTTAATGAAGTGCTGGCTTCACCCTAAAGAAGAGTAGGGGTACATAACATTTCTCTGTCCTCCTTTTTCTTTTATAGCACATGAATACGCTATCAGACAGGAGGAATATTTTGAGGCTTATGGCCCAAAATCAGACACACAGCAAACCCACCCTTCTCACCTTCCCCACAAATACACACACAGCAAACCCAAAATCCTGCACATACTCTCCCCAAATCCACACACTTGACACAGCAAATCCACACCCCAACTTCTCAATTCCAAACATAACACAAGTATAGATCTGGAAAGGTCGTACCTTTCGAAGAGGATCAACTTCTTCTTTGCTTGTGCAGAGAAGATTCTTCTAGATCTTCTGAGGGAACATCTCAACTTCTCCTCCATTCTCTGATGAAGGGGTCTGTGCAACACTTTTCTCATTTTCTGCCTTTTTTCTTGTGTGTGCACATCTAATGGTCCAGATAGTTCAGATCTTAATGTCTGAGCCATTGGTCAGCCGCCAAATTCAGTTGGCCAGTGATGCGCACAATTTTAATGAAGTGCTGGCTTCACCCTAAAGAAGAGTAGGGGTACATAACATTTCTCTGCCCTCCTTTTTCTTTTATAGCACATGAATACGCTATCAGACAGGAGGAATATTTTGAGGCTTATGGCCCAAAATCAGACACACAGCAAACCCACCCTTCCTCACCTTTCCCCCAAATACACACACAGCAAACCCAAAATCCTGCACATACTCTCCCCAAATCCACACACTTGACACAGCAAATCCACACCCCAACTTCTCAATTCCAAACATAACACAAGTATAGATCTGGAAAGGTCCTAACTTTCGAAGAGGATCAACTTCTTCCTTGCTTGTGCAGAGAAGATTCTTCTAGATCTTCTGAGGGAACATCTCAACTTCTCCTCCATGCTCTGATGAAGGGGTCTGTGCAACACTTTTCTCATTTTCTGCCTTTTTGCTTGTGTGTGCACATCTAATGGTCCAGTTAGTTCAGAGCTTAATGTCTGAGCCATTGGTCAGCCGCCAAATTCAGTTGGCCAGT
Organism: Lithobates pipiens; assembly: GCF_037356315.1. Lineage (NCBI taxonomy): Eukaryota > Metazoa > Chordata > Amphibia > Anura > Ranidae > Lithobates > Lithobates pipiens. The sequence continues at coordinate 264,320,767 of NW_027507785.1, read as the reverse complement.
GATGTGCACAATTTTAATGAAGTGCTGGCTTCACCCTAAAGAAGAGTAGGGGTACATAACATTTCTCTGCCCTCCTTTTTCTTTTGTAGCACATGAATGCGCTATCAGACAGGAGGAATATTTTGAGGCTTATGGCCCAAAATCAGACACACAGCAAACCCACCCTTCCTCACCTTCCCCCCATATACACACACAGCAAACCCAAAATCCTGCACATACTCTCCCCAAATCCACACACTTGACACAGCAAATCCAAACCCCAACTTCTCAATTCCAAACATAACACAAGTATAGACCTGGAAAGGTCCTACCTTTCGAAGAGGATCAACTTCTTCCTTGCTTGTGCAGAGAAGATTCTTCTAGATCTTCTTAGGGAACATCTCAACTTCTCCTCCATTCTCTGATGAAGGGGTCTGTGCAACACTTTTCTCATTTTCTGCCTTTTTTCTTGTGTGTGCACATCTAATGATTCCAGATAGTTCAGATCTTAATGTCTGAGCCATTGGTCAGCCGCCAAATTCAGTTAGCCAGTGATGCGCACAATTTTAATGAAGTGCTGGCTTCACCCTAAAGAAGAGTAGGGGTACATAACATTTCTCTGTCCTCCTTTTTCTTTTATAGCTCATGAATGCGCTATCAGACAGGAGGAATACTTTGAGGCTCATGGCCCAAAATCAGACACACAGCAAACCCACACTTCCTCACCTTCCCCCCAAATACACACACACAGCAAACCCAAAATCCTGCACCTACTCTCCCCAAATCCACACACTTGACACAGCAAATCCACACCCCAACTTCTCAATTCCAAACATAACACAAGTATAGATCTGGAAAGGTCGTACCTTTCGAAGAGGATCAACTTCTTCTTTGCTTGTGCAGAGAAGATTCTTCTAGATCTTCTGAGGGAACATCTCAACTTCTCCTCCATTCTCTGATGAAGGGGTCTGTGCAACACTTTTCTCATTTTCTGCCTTTTTTCTTGTGTGTGCACATCTAATGGTCCAGATAGTTCAGATCTTAATGTCTGAGCCATTGGTCAGCCGCCAAATTCAGTTGGCCAGTGATGCGCACAATTTTAATGAAGTGCTGGCTTCACCCTAAAGAAGAGTAGGGGTACATAACATTTCTCTGCCCTCCTTTTTCTTTTATAGCTCATGAATGAGCTATCAGACAGGAGGAATACTTTGAAGCTTATGGCCCAAAATCAGACACACAGCAAACCTATCCTTCCTCACCTTCCCCCCAAATACACACAGCAAACCCAAAATCCTGCACCTACTCTCCCCAAATCCACACACTTGACACAACAAATCCACACCCCAACTTCTCAATTCCAAACATAACACAAGTATAGATCTGGAAAGGTCCTAACTTTCGAAGAGGATCAACTTCTTCCTTGCTTGTGCAGAGAAGATTCTTCTAGATCTTCTGAGGGAACATCTCAACTTCTCCTCCATGCTCTGATGAAGGGGTCTGTGCAACACTTTTCTCATTTTCTGCCTTTTTGCTTGTGTGTGCACATCTAATGGTCCAGTTAGTTCAGAGCTTAATGTCTGAGCCATTGGTCAGCCGCCAAATTCAGTTGGCCAGTGATGCGCACAATTTTAATGAAGTGCTGGCTTCACCCTAAAGCAGAGTAGGGGTACATAACATTTCCCAGTCCTCCTTTTTCTTTTATAGCTCATGAATGCGCTATCAGACAGTAGGAATATTTTGAGGCTTAAGACCCAAAATCAGACACACAGCAAACCCACCCTTCCTCACCTTCCCCCCAAATACACACAGCAAACCCAAAATCCTGCACATACTCTCCCCAAATCCACACACTTGACACAGCAAATCCACACCCCAACTTCTCAATTCCAAACATAACACAAGTATTGATCTGGAAAGGTCCTACCTTTCGAAGAGGATCAACTTCTTCCTTGCTTGTGCAGAGAAGATTCTTCTAGATCTTCTGAGGGAACATCTCAACTTCTCCTTCATGCTCTGATGAAGGGGTCTGTGCAACACTTTTCTCATTTTCTGCCTTTTTTCTTGTGTGTGCACATCTGATGGTCCAGATAGTTTAGAGCTTAATGTCTGAGCCATTGGTCAGCCGCCAAAATCAGTTGGCCAGTGATGCGCACAATTTTAATGAAGTGCTGGCTTCACCCTAAAGAAGAGTAGGGGTACATAACATTTCTCTGCCCTCCTTTTTCTTTTATAGCACATGAATGCGCTATCAGACAGGAGGAATATTTTGAGGCTTATGGCCCAAAATCAGACACACAGCAAACCCACCCTTCCTCACCTTCCCCCCAAATACACACACAGCAAACCCAAAATCCTGCACATACTCTCCCCAAATCCACACACTTGACACAGCAAATCCAAACCCCAACTTCTCAATTCCAAACATAACACAAGTATAGACCTGGAAAGGTCCTACCTTTCGAAGAGGATCAACTTCTTCCTTGCTTGTGCAGAGAAGATTCTTCTAGATCTTCTGAGGGAACATCTCAACTTCTCCTCCATTCTCTGATGAAGGGGTCTGTGCAACACTTTTCTCATTTTCTGCCTTTTTTCTTGTGTGTGCACATCTAATGGTCCAGATAGTTCAGATCTTAATGTCTGAGCCATTGGTCAGCCGCCAAATTCAGTTGGCCAGTGATGCGCACAATTTTAATGAAGTGCTGGCTTCACCCTAAAGAAGAGTAGGGGTACATAACATTTCTCTGTCCTCCTTTTTCTTTTATAGCACATGAATACGCTATCAGACAGGAGGAATACTTTGAGGCTTATGGCCCAAAATCAGACACACAGCAAACCTATCCTTCCTTACCTTCCCCCCAAATACACACTGCAAACCCAAAATCCTGCACCTACTCTCCCCAAATCCACACACTTGACACAACAAATCCACACCCCAACTTCTCAATTCCAAACATAACACAAGTATAGATCTGGAAAGGTCCTACCTTTCGAAGATGATCATCTTCTTCCTTGCTTGTGCAGAGAAGATTCTTCTAGATCTTCTGAGGGAACATCTCAACTTCTCCTCCATGCTCTGATGAAGGGGTCTGTGCAACACTTTTCTCATTTTCTGCCTTTTTGCTTGTGTGTGTACATCTAATGGTCCAGTTAGTTCAGAGCTTAATGTCTGAGCCATTGGTCAGCCGCCAAATTCAGTTGGCCAGTGATGCGCACAATTTTAATGAAGTGCTGGCTTCACCCTAAAGAAGAGTAGGGGTACATAACATTTCACTGTCCTCCTTTTTCTTTTATAGCACATGAATACGCTATCAGACAGGAGGAATATTTTGAGGCTTATGGCCCAAAATCAGACACACAGCAAACCCACCCTTCTCACCTTCCCCCCAAATACACACACAGCAAACCCAAAATCCTGCACATACTCTCCCCAAATCCACACACTTGACACAGCAAATCCACACCCCAACTTCTCAATTCCAAACATAACACAAGTATAGATCTGGAAAGGTCCTAACTTTCGAAGAGGATCAACTTCTTCCTTGCTTGTGCAGAGAAGATTCTTCTAGATCTTCTGAGGGAACATCTCAACTTCTCCTCCATGCTCTGATGAAGGGGTCTGTGCAACACTTTTCTCATTTTCTGCCTTTTTGCTTGTGTGTGCACATCTAATGGTCCAGTTAGTTCAGAGCTTAATGTCTGAGCCATTGGTCAGCCGCCAAATTCAGTTGGCCAGTGATGCGCACAATTTTAATGAAGTGCTGGCTTCACCCTAAAGCAGAGTAGGGGTACATAACATTTCCCAGTCCTCCTTTTTCTTTTATAGCTCATGAATGCGCTATCATACAGTAGGAATATTTTGAGGCTTAAGGCCCAAAATCAGACACACAGCAAACCCACCCTTCCTCACCTTCCCCCCAAAATACACACAGCAAACCCAAAATCCTGCACATACTCTCCCCAAATCCACACACTTGACACAGCAAATCCACACCCCAACTTCTCAATTCCAAACATAACACAAGTATAGATCTGGAAAGGTCCTACCTTTCGAAGAGGATCAACTTCTTCTTTGCTTGTGCAGAGAAGATTCTTCTAGATCTTCTGAGGGAACATCTCAACTTCTCCTCCATTCTCTGATGAAGGGGTCTGTGCAACACTTTTCTCATTTTCTGCCTTTTTTCTTGTGTGTGCACATCTGATGGTCCAGATAGTTCAGAGCTTAATGTCTGAGCCATTGGTCAGCCGCCAAATTCAGTTGGCCAGTGATGCGCACAATTTTAATGAAGTGCTGGCTTCACTCTAAAAAAGAGTAGGGGTACATAACATTTCTCTGCCCTCCTTTTTCTTTAATAGCTCATGAATGCGCTATCAGACAGGAGGAATACTTTGATGCTTATGGCCCAAAATCAGACACACAGCAAACCTATCCTTCCTTACCTTCCCCCCAAATACACACAGCAAACCCAAAATCCTGCACCTACTCTCCCCAAATCCACACACTTGACACAACAAATCCACACCCCAACTTCTCAATTCCAAACATAACACAAGTATAGATCTGGAAAGGTCCTACCTTTCGAAGAGGATCATCTTCTTCCTTGCTTGTGCAGAGAAGATTCTTCTAGATCTTCTGAGGGAACATCTCAACTTCTCCTCCATGCTCTGATGAAGGGGTCTGTGCAACACTTTTCTCATTTTCTGCCTTTTTTTGCTTGTGTGTGCACATCTAATGGTCCAGTTAGTTCAGAGCTTAATGTCTGAGCCATTGGTCAGCCGCCAAATTCAGTTGGCCAGTGATGCGCACAATTTTAATGAAGTGCTGGCTTCACCCTAAAGAAGAGTAGGGGTACATAACATTTCCCAGTCCTCCTTTTTCTTTTATAGCTCATGAATGCGCTATCAGACAGGAGGAATACTTTGAAGCTTATGGCCCAAAATCAGACACACAGCAAACCTATCCTTCCTCACCTTCCCCCCAAATACACACAGCAAACCCAAAATCCTGCACCTACTCTCCCCAAATCCACACACTTGACACAACAAATCCACACCCCAACTTCTCAATTCCAAACATAACACAAGTATAGATCTGGAAAGGTCCTACCTTTCGAAGAGGATCATCTTCTTCCTTTCTTGTGCAGAGAAGATTCTACTAGATCTTCTGAGGGAACATCTCAACTTCTCCTCCATGCTCTGATGAAGGGGTCTGTGCAACACTTTTCTCATTTTCTGCCTTTTTGCTTGTGTGTGAACATCTGATGGTCCAGATAGCTCAGAGCTTAATGTCTGAGCCATTGGTCAGCCGCCATATTCAGTTGGCCAGTGATGCGCACAATTTTAATGAAGTGCTGGCTTCACCCTAAAGAAGAGTAGGGGTACATAACATTTCTCTGTCCTCCTTTTTCTTTTATAGCACATGAATACGCTATCAGACAGGAGGAATATTTTGAGGCTTATGGCCCAAAATCAGACACACAGCAAACCCACCCTTCTCACCTTCCCCACAAATACACACACAGCAAACCCAAAATCCTGCACATACTCTCCCCAAATCCACACACTTGACACAGCAAATCCACACCCCAACTTCTCAATTCCAAACATAACACAAGTATAGATCTGGAAAGGTCCTAACTTTCGAAGAGGATCAACTTCTTCCTTGCTTGTGCAGAGAAGATTCTTCTAGATCTTCTGAGGGAACATCTCAACTTCTCCTCCATTCTCTGATGAAGGGGTCTGTGCAACACTTTTCTCATTTTCTGCCTTTTTTCTTGTGTGTGCACATCTAATGGTCCAGATAGTTCAGATCTTAATGTCTGAGCCATTGGTCAGCCACCAAATTCAGTTGGCCAGTGATGCGCACAATTTTAATGAAGTGCTGGCTTCACCCTAAAGAAGAGTAGGGGTACATAACATTTCTCTGCCCTCCTTTTTCTTTTATAGCTCATGAATGCGCTATCAGACAGGAGGAATACTTTGAAGCTTATGGCCCAAAATCAGACACACAGCAAACCTATCCTTCCTCACCTTCCCCCCAAATACACACAGCAAACCCAAAATCCTGCACCTACTCTCCCCAAATCCACACACTTGACACAACAAATCCACACCCCAACTTCTCAATTCCAAACATAACACAAGTATAGATCTGGAAAGGTCCTAACTTTCGAAGAGGATCAACTTCTTCCTTGCTTGTGCAGAGAAGATTCTTCTAGATCTTCTGAGGGAACATCTCAACTTCTCCTCCATGCTCTGATGAAGGGGTCTGTGCAACACTTTTCTCATTTTCTGCCTTTTTGCTTGTGTGTGCACATCTGATGGTCCAGATAGTTCAGAGCTTAATGTCTGAGCCATTGGTCAGCCGCCAAATTCAGTTGGCCAGTGATGCGCACAATTTTAATGAAGTGCTGGCTTCACCCTAAAGCAGAGTAGGGGTACATAACATTTCCCAGTCCTCCTTTTTCTTTTATAGCTCATGAATGCGCTATCAGACAGTAGGAATATTTTGAGGCTTAAGACCCAAAATCAGACACACAGCAAACCCACCCTTCCTCACCTTCACCCCAAATACACACAGCAAACCCAAAATCCTGCACATACTCTCCCCAAATCCACACACTTGACACAGCAAATCCACACCCCAACTTCTCAATTCCAAACATAACACAAGTATTGATCTGGAAAGGTCCTACCTTTCGAAGAGGATCAACTTCTTCCTTGCTTGTGCAGAGAAGATTCTTCTAGATCTTCTGAGGGAACATCTCAACTTCTCCTTCATGCTCTGATGAAGGGGTCTGTGCAACACTTTTCTCATTTTCTGCCTTTTTTCTTGTGTGTGCACATCTGATGGTCCAGATAGTTTAGAGCTTAATGTCTGAGCCATTGGTCAGCCGCCAAAATCAGTTGGCCAGTGATGCGCACAATTTTAATGAAGTGCTGGCTTCACCCTAAAGAAGAGTAGGGGTACATAACATTTCTCTGCCCTCCTTTTTCTTTTATAGCACATGAATGCGCTATCAGACAGGAGGAATATTTTGAGGCTTATGGCCCAAAATCAGACACACAGCAAACCCACCCTTCCTCACCTTCCCCCCAAATACACACACAGCAAACCCAAAATCCTGCACATACTCTCCCCAAATCCACACACTTGACACAGCAAATCCAAACCCCAACTTCTCAATTCCAAACATAACACAAGTATAGACCTGGAAAGGTCCTACCTTTCGAAGAGGATCAACTTCTTCCTTGCTTGTGCAGAGAAGATTCTTCTAGATCTTCTGAGGGAACATCTCAACTTCTCCTCCATTCTCTGATGAAGGGGTCTGTGCAACACTTTTCTCATTTTCTGCCTTTTTTCTTGTGTGTGCACATCTAATGGTCCAGATAGTTCAGATCTTAATGTCTGAGCCATTGGTCAGCCGCCAAATTCAGTTGGCCAGTGATGCGCACAATTTTAATGAAGTGCTGGCTTCACCCTAAAGAAGAGTAGGGGTACATAACATTTCTCTGTCCTCCTTTTTCTTTTATAGCACATGAATACGCTATCAGACAGGAGGAATACTTTGAGGCTTATGGCCCAAAATCAGACACACAGCAAACCTATCCTTCCTTACCTTCCCCCCAAATACACACTGCAAACCCAAAATCCTGCACCTACTCTCCCCAAATCCACACACTTGACACAACAAATCCACACCCCAACTTCTCAATTCCAAACATAACACAAGTATAGATCTGGAAAGGTCCTACCTTTCGAAGATGATCATCTTCTTCCTTGCTTGTGCAGAGAAGATTCTTCTAGATCTTCTGAGGGAACATCTCAACTTCTCCTCCATGCTCTGATGAAGGGGTCTGTGCAACACTTTTCTCATTTTCTGCCTTTTTGCTTGTGTGTGTACATCTAATGGTCCAGTTAGTTCAGAGCTTAATGTCTGAGCCATTGGTCAGCCGCCAAATTCAGTTGGCCAGTGATGCGCACAATTTTAATGAAGTGCTGGCTTCACCCTAAAGAAGAGTAGGGGTACATAACATTTCACTGTCCTCCTTTTTCTTTTATAGCACATGAATACGCTATCAGACAGGAGGAATATTTTGAGGCTTATGGCCCAAAATCAGACACACAGCAAACCCACCCTTCTCACCTTCCCCCCAAATACACACACAGCAAACCCAAAATCCTGCACATACTCTCCCCAAATCCACACACTTGACACAGCAAATCCACACCCCAACTTCTCAATTCCAAACATAACACAAGTATAGATCTGGAAAGGTCCTAACTTTCGAAGAGGATCAACTTCTTCCTTGCTTGTGCAGAGAAGATTCTTCTAGATCTTCTGAGGGAACATCTCAACTTCTCCTCCATGCTCTGATGAAGGGGTCTGTGCAACACTTTTCTCATTTTCTGCCTTTTTGCTTGTGTGTGCACATCTAATGGTCCAGTTAGTTCAGAGCTTAATGTCTGAGCCATTGGTCAGCCGCCAAATTCAGTTGGCCAGTGATGCGCACAATTTTAATGAAGTGCTGGCTTCACCCTAAAGCAGAGTAGGGGTACATAACATTTCCCAGTCCTCCTTTTTCTTTTATAGCTCATGAATGCGCTATCATACAGTAGGAATATTTTGAGGCTTAAGGCCCAAAATCAGACACACAGCAAACCCACCCTTCCTCACCTTCCCCCCAAAATACACACAGCAAACCCAAAATCCTGCACATACTCTCCCCAAATCCACACACTTGACACAGCAAATCCACACCCCAACTTCTCAATTCCAAACATAACACAAGTATAGATCTGGAAAGGTCCTACCTTTCGAAGAGGATCAACTTCTTCTTTGCTTGTGCAGAGAAGATTCTTCTAGATCTTCTGAGGGAACATCTCAACTTCTCCTCCATTCTCTGATGAAGGGGTCTGTGCAACACTTTTCTCATTTTCTGCCTTTTTTCTTGTGTGTGCACATCTGATGGTCCAGATAGTTCAGAGCTTAATGTCTGAGCCATTGGTCAGCCGCCAAATTCAGTTGGCCAGTGATGCGCACAATTTTAATGAAGTGCTGGCTTCACTCTAAAAAAGAGTAGGGGTACATAACATTTCTCTGCCCTCCTTTTTCTTTAATAGCTCATGAATGCGCTATCAGACAGGAGGAATACTTTGATGCTTATGGCCCAAAATCAGACACACAGCAAACCTATCCTTCCTTACCTTCCCCCCAAATACACACAGCAAACCCAAAATCCTGCACCTACTCTCCCCAAATCCACACACTTGACACAACAAATCCACACCCCAACTTCTCAATTCCAAACATAACACAAGTATAGATCTGGAAAGGTCCTACCTTTCGAAGAGGATCATCTTCTTCCTTGCTTGTGCAGAGAAGATTCTTCTAGATCTTCTGAGGGAACATCTCAACTTCTCCTCCATGCTCTGATGAAGGGGTCTGTGCAACACTTTTCTCATTTTCTGCCTTTTTTTGCTTGTGTGTGCACATCTAATGGTCCAGTTAGTTCAGAGCTTAATGTCTGAGCCATTGGTCAGCCGCCAAATTCAGTTGGCCAGTGATGCGCACAATTTTAATGAAGTGCTGGCTTCACCCTAAAGAAGAGTAGGGGTACATAACATTTCCCAGTCCTCCTTTTTCTTTTATAGCTCATGAATGCGCTATCAGACAGGAGGAATACTTTGAAGCTTATGGCCCAAAATCAGACACACAGCAAACCTATCCTTCCTCACCTTCCCCCCAAATACACACAGCAAACCCAAAATCCTGCACCTACTCTCCCCAAATCCAAACACTTGACACAACAAATCCACACCCCAACTTCTCAATTCCAAACATAACACAAGTATAGATCTGGAAAGGTCCTACCTTTCGAAGAGGATCATCTTCTTCCTTTCTTGTGCAAAGAAGATTCTACTAGATCTTCTGAGGGAACATCTCAACTTCTCCTCCATGCTCTGATGAAGGGGTCTGTGCAACACTTTTCTCATTTTCTGCCTTTTTGCTTGTGTGTGAACATCTGATGGTCCAGATAGCTCAGAGCTTAATGTCTGAGCCATTGGTCAGCCGCCATATTCAGTTGGCCAGTGATGCGCACAATTTTAATGAAGTGCTGGCTTCACCCTAAAGAAGAGTAGGGGTACATAACATTTCTCTGTCCTCCTTTTTCTTTTATAGCACATGAATACGCTATCAGACAGGAGGAATATTTTGAGGCTTATGGCCCAAAATCAGACACACAGCAAACCCACCCTTCTCACCTTCCCCACAAATACACACACAGCAAACCCAAAATCCTGCACATACTCTCCCCAAATCCACACACTTGACACAGCAAATCCACACCCCAACTTCTCAATTCCAAACATAACACAAGTATAGATCTGGAAAGGTCCTAACTTTCGAAGAGGATCAACTTCTTCCTTGCTTGTGCAGAGAAGATTCTTCTAGATCTTCTGAGGGAACATCTCAACTTCTCCTCCATGCTCTGATGAAGGGGTCTGTGCAACACTTTTCTCATTTTCTGCCTTTTTGCTTGTGTGTGCACATCTGATGGTCCAGTTAGTTCAGAGCTTAATGTCTGAGCCATTGGTCAGCCGCCAAATTCAGTTGGCCAGTGATGCGCACAATTTTAATGAAGTGCTGGCTTCACCCTAAAGAAGAGTAGGGGTACATAACATTTCTCTGCCCTCCTTTTTCTTTTATAGCACATGAATGCGCTATCAGACAGGAGGAATATTTTGAGGCTTATGGCCCAAAATCAGACACACAGCAAACCCACCCTTCCTCACCTTCCCCCCAAATACACACACAGCAATCCCAAAATCCTGCACATACTCTCCCCAAATCCACACACTTGACACAGCAAATCCAAACCCCAACTTCTCAATTCCAAACATAACACAAGTATAGACCTGGAAAGGTCCTACCTTTCGAAGAGGATCAACTTCTTCCTTGCTTGTGCAGAGAAGATTCTTCTAGATCTTCTTAGGGAACATCTCAACTTCTCCTCCATTCTCTGATGAAGGGGTCTGTGCAACACTTTTCTCATTTTCTGCCTTTTTTCTTGTGTGTGCACATCTAATGGTCCAGATAGTTCAGATCTTAATGTCTGAGCCATTGGTCAGCCGCCAAATTCAGTTGGCCAGTGATGCGCACAATTTTAATGAAGTGCTGGCTTCACCCTAAAGAAGAGTAGGGGTACATAACATTTCTCTGCCCTCCTTTTTCTTTAATAGCTCATGAATGCGCTATCAGACAGGAGGAATACTTTGAGGCTTATGGCCCAAAATCAGACACACAGCAAACCTATCCTTCCTCACCTTCCCCCCAAATACACACAGCAAACCCAAAATCCTGCACCTACTCTCCCCAAATCCACACACTTGACACAGCAAATCCACACCCCAACTTCTCAATTCCAAACATAACACAAGTATAGATCTGGAAAGGTCGTACCTTTCGAAGAGGATCAACTTCTTCTTTGCTTGTGCAGAGAAGATTCTTCTAGATCTTCTGAGGGAACATCTCAACTTCTCCTCCATTCTCTGATGAAGGGGTCTGTGCAACACTTTTCTCATTTTCTGCCTTTTTGCTTGTGTGTGCACATCTGATGGTCCAGATAGTTCAGAGCTTAATGTCTGAGCCATTGGTCAGCCGCCAAATTCAGTTGGCCAGTGATGCGCACAATTTTAATGAAGTGCTGGCTTCACCCTAAAGAAGAGTAGGGGTACATAACATTTCTCTGCCCTCCTTTTTCTTTAATAGCTCATGAATGCGCTATCAGACAGGAGGAATACTTTGAGGCTTATGGCCCAAAATCAGACACACAGCAAACCTATCCTTCCTCACCTTCCCCCCAAATACACACAGCAAACCCAAAATCCTGCACCTACTCTCCCCAAATCCACACACTTGACACTGAAAATCCACACCCCAACTTCTCAATTCCAAACATAACACAAGTATAGATCTGGAAAGGTCCTACCTTTCGAAGAGGATCAACTTCTTCCTTGCTTGTGCAGAGAAGATTCTTCTAGATCTTCTGAGGGAACATCTCAACTTCTCCTCCATTCTCTGATGAAGGGGTCTGTGCAACACTTTTCTCATTTTCTGCCTTTTTTCTTGTGTGTGCACATCTAATGGTCCAGATAGTTCAGAGCTTAATGTCTGAGCCATTGGTCAGCCGCCAAATTCAGTTGGCCAGTGATGCGCACAATTTTAATGAAGTGCTGGCTTCACCCTACAGAAGAGTAGGGGTACATAACATTTCTCTGTCCTCTTTTTTTTTTTTATAGCTCATGAATGCGCTATCAGACAGGAGGAATACTTTGAGGCTCATGGCCCAAAATCAGACACACAGCAAACCCACCCTTCCTCACCTTCCCCCCAAATACACACACACAGCAAACCCAAAATCCTGCACCTACTCTCCCCAAATCCACACACTTGACACTGAAAATCCACACCCCAACTTCTCAATTCCAAACATAACACAAGTATAGATCTGGAAAGGTCCTACCTTTCGAAGAGGATCAACTTCTTCTTTGCTTGTGCAGAGAAGATTCTTCTAGATCTTCTGAGGGAACATCTCAACTTCTCCTCCATGCTCTGATGAAGGGGTCTGTGCAACACTTTTCTCATTTTCTGCCTTTTTGCTTGTGTATGCACATCTGATGGTCCAGATAGTTCAGAGCTTAATGTCTGAGCCATTGGTCAGCCGCCAAATTCAGTTGGCCAGTGATGCGCACAATTTTAATGAAGTGCTGGCTTCACCCTTAAGCAGAGTAGGGGTACATAACATTTCCCAGTCCTCCTTTTTCTTTTATAGCTCATGAATGCGCTATCAGACAGGAGGAATACTTTGAGGCTCATGGCCCAAAATCAGACACACAGCAAACCCACCCTTCCTCACCTTCCCCCCAAATACACACACACAGCAAACCCAAAATCCTGCACCTACTCTCCCCAAATCCACACACTTGACACAACAAATCCACACCCCAACTTCTCAATTCCAAACATAACACAAGTATAGATCTGGAAAGGTCCTACCTTTCGAAGAGGATCATCTTCTTCCTTGCTTGTGCAGAGAAGATTCTTCTAGATCTTCTGAGGGAACATCTCAACTTCTCCTCCATGCTCTGATGAAGGGGTCTGTGCAACACTTTTCTCATTTTCTGCCTTTTTGCTTGTGTGTGAACATCTGATGGTCCAGATAGTTCAGAGCTTAATGTCTGAGCCATTGGTCAGCCGCCAAATTCAGTTGGCCAGTGATGCGCAAAATTTTAATGAAGTGCTGGCTTCACCCTAAAGAATAGTAGGGGTACATAACATTTCTCTGTCCTCCTTTTTCTTTTATAGCTCATGATTGCGCTATCAGACAGGAGGAATACTTTGAGGCTCATGGCCAAAATCAGACACACAGCAAACCCACCCTTCCTCAACTTCCCCCCAAATACACATACACAGCAAACCCAAAATCCTGCACCTACTCTCCCCAAATCCACACACTTGACACAGCAAATCCACACCCCAACTTCTCATTTCCAAACATAACACAAGTATAGATCTGGAAAGGTCCTAACTTTCGAAGAGGATCAACTTCTTCCTTGCTTGTGCAGAGAAGATTCTTCTAGATCTTCTGAGGGAACATCTCAACTTCTCCTCCATGCTCTGATGAAGGGGTCTGTGTAACACTTTTCTCATTTTCTGCCTTTTTGCTTTTGTGTGCACATCTAATGGTCCAGTTAGTTCAGAGCTTAATGTCTGAGCCATTGGTCAGCCGCCAAATTCAGTTGGCCAGTGATGCGCACAATTTTAATGAAGTGCTGGCTTCACCCTTAAGCAGAGTAGGGGTACATAACATTTCTCAGTCCTCCTTTTTCTTTTATAGCTCATGAATGCGCTATCAGACAGGAGGAATACTTTGAGGCTCATGGCCCAAAATTAGACACACAGCAAACCCACCCTTCCTCACCTTCCCCCCAAATACACACACACAGCAAACCCAAAATCCTGCACCTACTCTCCCCAAATCCACACACTTGACACAGCAAATCCACACCCCAACTTCTCAATTCCAAACATAACACAAGTATAGATCTGGAAAGGTCGTTCCTTTCGAAGAGGATCAACTTCTTCTTTGCTTGTGCAGAGAAGATTCTTCTAGATCTTCTGAGGGAACATCTCAACTTCTCCTCCATTCTCTGATGAAGGGGTCTGTGCAACACTTTTCTCATTTTCTGCCTTTTTCTTGTGTGTGCACATCTGATGGTCCAGATAGTTCAGAGCTTATTGTCTGAGCCATTGGTCAGCCGCCAAAATCAGTTGGCCAGTGATGCGCACAATTTTAATGAAGTGCTGGCTTCACCCTAAAGAAGAGTAGGGGTACATAACATTTCTCTGCCCTCCTTTTTCTTTTATAGCACATGAATGCGCTATCAGACAGGAGGAATATTTTGAGGCTTATGGCCCAAAATCAGACACACAGCAAACCCACCCTTCCTCACCTTCCCCCCAAATACACACACAGCAAACCCAAAATCCTGCACATACTCTCCCCAAATCCACACACTTGACACAGCAAATCCAAACCCCAACTTCTCAATTCCAAACATAACACAAGTATAGACCTGGAAAGGTCCTACCTTTCGAAGAGGATCAACTTCTTCCTTGCTTGTGCAGAGAAGATTCTTCTAGATCTTCTTAGGGAACATCTCAACTTCTCCTCCATTCTCTGATGAAGGGGTCTGTGCAACACTTTTCTCATTTTCTGCCTTTTTTCTTGTGTGTGCACATCTAATGGTCCAGATAGTTCAGATCTTAATGTCTGAGCCATTGGTCAGCCGCCAAATTCAGTTGGCCAGTGATGCGCACAATTTTAATGAAGTGCTGGCTTCACCCTAAAGAAGAGTAGGGGTACATAACATTTCTCTGCCCTCCTTTTTCTTTAATAGCTCATGAATGCGCTATCAGACAGGAGGAATACTTTGAGGCTTATGGCCCAAAATCAGACACACAGCAAACCTATCCTTCCTCACCTTCCCCCCAAATACACACAGCAAACCCAAAATCCTGCACCTACTCTCCCCAAATCCACACACTTGACACAGCAAATCCACACCCCAACTTCTCAATTCCAAACATAACACAAGTATAGATCTGGAAAGGTCGTACCTTTCGAAGAGGATCAACTTCTTCTTTGCTTGTGCAGAGAAGATTCTTCTAGATCTTCTGAGGGAACATCTCAACTTCTCCTCCATTCTCTGATGAAGGGGTCTGTGCAACACTTTTCTCATTTTCTGCCTTTTTGCTTGTGTGTGCACATCTGATGGTCCAGATAGTTCAGAGCTTAATGTCTGAGCCATTGGTCAGCCGCCAAATTCAGTTGGCCAGTGATGCGCACAATTTTAATGAAGTGCTGGCTTCACCCTAAAGAAGAGTAGGGGTACATAACATTTCTCTGCCCTCCTTTTTCTTTAATAGCTCAGGAATGCGCTATCAGACAGGAGGAATACTTTGAGGCTTATGGCCCAAAATCAGACACACAGCAAACCTATCCTTCCTCACCTTCCCCCCAAATACACACAGCAAACCCAAAATCCTGCACCTACTCTCCCCAAATCCACACACTTGACACAGCAAATCCACACCCCAACTTCTCAATTCCAAACATAACACAAGTATAGATCTGGAAAGGTCCTACCTTTCGAAGAGGATCAACTTCTTCCTTGCTTGTGCAGAGAAGATTCTTCTAGATCTTCTGAGGGAACATCTCAACTTCTCCTCCATTCTCTGATGAAGGGGTCTGTGCAACACTTTTCTCATTTTCTGCCTTTTTTCTTGTGTGTGCACATCTAATGGTCCAGATAGTTCAGAGCTTAATGTCTGAGCCATTGGTCAGCCGCCAAATTCAGTTGGCCAGTGATGCGCACAATTTTAATGAAGTGCTGGCTTCACCCTACAGAAGAGTAGGGGTACATAACATTTCTCTGTCCTCTTTTTTTTTTTTATAGCTCATGAATGCGCTATCAGACAGGAGGAATACTTTGAGGCTCATGGCCCAAAATCAGACACACAGCAAACCCACCCTTCCTCACCTTCCCCCCAAATACACACACACAGCAAACCCAAAATCCTGCACCTACTCTCCCCAAATCCACACACTTGACACAACAAATCCACACCACAACTTCTCAATTCCAAACATAACACAAGTATAGATCTGGAAAGGTCCTACCTTTCGAAGAGGATCATCTTCTTCCTTGCTTGTGCAGAGAAGATTCTTCTAGATCTTCTGAGGGAACATCTCAACTTCTCCTCCATTCTCTGATGAAGGGGTCTGTGCAACACTTTTCTCATTTTCTGCCTTTTTCTTGTGTGTGCACATCTGATGGTCCAGATAGTTCAGAGCTTATTGTCTGAGCCATTGGTCAGCCGCCAAAATCAGTTGGCCAGTGATGCGCACAATTTTAATGAAGTGCTGGCTTCACCCTAAAGAAGAGTAGGGGTACATAACATTTCTCTGCCCTCCTTTTTCTTTTATAGCACATGACTGCGCTATCAGACAGGAGGAATATTTTGAGGCTTATGGCCCAAAATCAGACACACAGCAAACCCACCCTTCCTCACCTTCCCCCCAAATACACACACAGCAAACCCAAAATCCTGCACATACTCTCCCCAAATCCACACACTTGACACAGCAAATCCACACCCCAACTTCTCAATTCCAAACATAACACAAGTATAGATCTGGAAAGGTCCTAACTTTCGAAGAGGATCAACTTCTTCCTTGCTTGTGCAGAGAAGATTCTTCTAGATCTTCTTAGGGAACATCTCAACTTCTCCTCCATGCTCTGATGAAGGGGTCTGTGCAACACTTTTCTCATTTTCTGCCTTTTTGCTTGTGTGTGCACATCTAATGGTCCAGATAGTTCAGATCTTAATGTCTGAGCCATTGGTCAGCCGCCAAATTCAGTTGGCCAGTGATGCGCACAATTTTAATGAAGTGCTGGCTTCACCCTAAAGAAGAGTAGGGGTACATAACATTTCTCTGCCCTCCTTTTTCTTTTATAGCTCATGAATGAGCTATCAGACAGGAGGAATACTTTGAAGCTTATGGCCCAAAATCAGACACACAGCAAACCTATCCTTCCTCACCTTCCCCCCAAATACACACAGCAAACCCAAAATCCTGCACCTACTCTCCCCAAATCCACACACTTGACACAACAAATCCACACCCCAACTTCTCAATTCCAAACATAACACAAGTATAGATCTGGAAAGGTCCTACCTTTCGAAGAGGATCAACTTCTTCCTTGCTTGTGCAGAGAAGATTCTTCTAGATCTTCTGAGGGAACATCTCAACTTCTCCTCCATGCTCTGATGAAGGGGTCTGTGCAACACTTTTCTCATTTTCTGCCTTTTTGCTTGTGTGTGAACATCTGATGGTCCAGATAGTTCAGAGCTTAATGTCTGAGCCATTGGTCAGCCGCCAAATTCAGTTGGCCAGTGATGCGCACAATTTTAATGAAGTGCTGGCTTCACCCTAAAGCAGAGTAGGGGTACATAACATTTCTTTCTCCTCCTTTTTCTTTTATAGCTCATGAATGCGCTATCAGACAGGAGGAATACTTTGAGGCTCATGGCCCAAAATCAGACACACAGCAAACCCACCCTTCCTCACCTTCCCCCCAAATACACACACACAGCAAACCCAAAATCCTGCACCTACTCTCCCCAAATCCACACACTTGACACAGCAAATCCACACCCCAACTTCTCAATTCCAAACATAACACAAGTATAGATCTGGAAAGGTCGTACCTTTCGAAGAGGATCAACTTCTTCTTTGCTTGTGCAGAGAAGATTCTTCTAGATCTTCTGAGGGAACATCTCAACTTCTCCTCCATTCTCTGATGAAGGGGTCTGTGCAACACTTTTCTCATTTTCTGCCTTTTTTCTTGTGTGTGCACATCTGATGGTCCAGATAGTTCAGAGCTTAATGTCTGAGCCATTGGTCAGCCGCCAAATTCAGTTGGCCAGTGATGCGCACAATTTTAATGAAGTGCTGGCTTCACCCTGAAGAAGAGTAGGGGTACATAACATTTCTCTGCCCTCCTTTTTCTTTAATAGCTCATGAATGCGCTATCAGACAGGAGGAATACTTTGAGGCTTATGGCCCAAAATCAGACACACAGCAAACCTATCCTTCCTCACCTTCCCCCCAAATACACACAGCAAACCCAAAATCCTGCTCCCACTCTCCCCAAATCCACACACTTGACACAGCAAATCCAAACCCCAACTTCTCAATTCCAAACATAACACAAGTATAGACCTGGAAAGGTCCTACCTTTCGAAGAGGATCAACTTCTTCCTTGCTTGTGCAGAGAAGATTCTTCTAGATCTTCTTAGGGAACATCTCAACTTCTCCTCCATTCTCTGATGAAGGGGTCTGTGCAACACTTTTCTCATTTTCTGCCTTTTTTCTTGTGTGTGCACATCTAATGGTCCAGATAGTTCAGATCTTAATGTCTGAGCCATTGGTCAGCCGCCAAATTCAGTTGGCCAGTGATGCGCACAATTTTAATGAAGTGCTGGCTTCACCCTAAAGAAGAGTAGGGGTACATAACATTTCTCTGCCCTCCTTTTTCTTTAATAGCTCATGAATGCGCTATCAGACAGGAGGAATACTTTGAGGCTTATGGCCCAAAATCAGACACACAGCAAACCTATCCTTCCTCACCTTCCCCCCAAATACACACAGCAAACCCAAAATCCTGCACCTACTCTCCCCAAATCCACACACTTGACACAGCAAATCCACACCCCAACTTCTCAATTCCAAACATAACACAAGTATAGATCTGGAAAGGTCGTACCTTTCGAAGAGGATCAACTTCTTCTTTGCTTGTGCAGAGAAGATTCTTCTAGATCTTCTGAGGGAACATCTCAACTTCTCCTCCATTCTCTGATGAAGGGGTCTGTGCAACACTTTTCTCATTTTCTGCCTTTTTGCTTGTGTGTGCACATCTGATGGTCCAGATAGTTCAGAGCTTAATGTCTGAGCCATTGGTCAGCCGCCAAATTCAGTTGGCCAGTGATGCGCACAATTTTAATGAAGTGCTGGCTTCACCCTAAAGAAGAGTAGGGGTACATAACATTTCTCTGCCCTCCTTTTTCTTTAATAGCTCATGAATGCGCTATCAGACAGGAGGAATACTTTGAGGCTTATGGCCCAAAATCAGACACACAGCAAACCTATCCTTCCTCACCTTCCCCCCAAATACACACAGCAAACCCAAAATCCTGCACCTACTCTCCCCAAATCCACACACTTGACACTGAAAATCCACACCCCAACTTCTCAATTCCAAACATAACACAAGTATAGATCTGGAAAGGTCCTACCTTTCGAAGAGGATCAACTTCTTCCTTGCTTGTGCAGAGAAGATTCTTCTAGATCTTCTGAGGGAACATCTCAACTTCTCCTCCATTCTCTGATGAAGGGGTCTGTGCAACACTTTTCTCATTTTCTGCCTTTTTTCTTGTGTGTGCACATCTAATGGTCCAGATAGTTCAGAGCTTAATGTCTGAGCCATTGGTCAGCCGCCAAATTCAGTTGGCCAGTGATGCGCACAATTTTAATGAAGTGCTGGCTTCACCCTACAGAAGAGTAGGGGTACATAACATTTCTCTGTCCTCTTTTTTTTTTTTATAGCTCATGAATGCGCTATCAGACAGGAGGAATACTTTGAGGCTCATGGCCCAAAATCAGACACACAGCAAACCCACCCTTCCTCACCTTCCCCCCAAATACACACACACAGCAAACCCAAAATCCTGCACCTACTCTCCCCAAATCCACACACTTGACACTGAAAATCCACACCCCAACTTCTCAATTCCAAACATAACACAAGTATAGATCTGGAAAGGTCGTACCTTTCGAAGAGGATCAACTTCTTCTTTGCTTGTGCAGAGAAGATTCTTCTAGATCTTCTGAGGGAACATCTCAACTTCTCCTCCATGCTCTGATGAAGGGGTCTGTGCAACACTTTTCTCATTTTCTGCCTTTTTGCTTGTGTATGCACATCTGATGGTCCAGATAGTTCAGAGCTTAATGTCTGAGCCATTGGTCAGCCGCCAAATTCAGTTGGCCAGTGATGCGCACAATTTTAATGAAGTGCTGGCTTCACCCTTAAGCAGAGTAGGGGTACATAACATTTCCCAGTCCTCCTTTTTCTTTTATAGCTTATGAATGCGCTATCAGACAGGAGGAATACTTTGAGGCTCATGGCCCAAAATCAGACACACAGCAAACCCACCCTTCCTCACCTTCCCCCCAAATACACACACACAGCAAACCCAAAATCCTGCACCTACTCTCCCCAAATCCACACACTTGACACAACAAATCCACACCCCAACTTCTCAATTCCAAACATAACACAAGTATAGATCTGGAAAGGTCCTACCTTTCGAAGAGGATCATCTTCTTCCTTGCTTGTGCAGAGAAGATTCTTCTAGATCTTCTGAGGGAACATCTCAACTTCTCCTCCATGCTCTGATGAAGGGGTCTGTGCAACACTTTTCTCATTTTCTGCCTTTTTGCTTGTGTGTGAACATCTGATGGTCCAGATAGTTCAGAGCTTAATGTCTGAGCCATTGGTCAGCCGCCAAATTCAGTTGGCCAGTGATGCGCAAAATTTTAATGAAGTGCTGGCTTCACCCTAAAGAATAGTAGGGGTACATAACATTTCTCTGTCCTCCTTTTTCTTTTATAGCTCATGATTGCGCTATCAGACAGGAGGAATACTTTGAGGCTCATGGCCAAAATCAGACACACAGCAAACCCACCCTTCCTCAACTTCCCCCCAAATACACATACACAGCAAACCCAAAATCCTGCACCTACTCTCCCCAAATCCACACACTTGACACAGCAAATCCACACCCCAACTTCTCATTTCCAAACATAACACAAGTATAGATCTGGAAAGGTCCTAACTTTCGAAGAGGATCAACTTCTTCCTTGCTTGTGCAGAGAAGATTCTTCTAGATCTTCTGAGGGAACATCTCAACTTCTCCTCCATGCTCTGATGAAGGGGTCTGTGTAACACTTTTCTCATTTTCTGCCTTTTTGCTTTTGTGTGCACATCTAATGGTCCAGTTAGTTCAGAGCTTAATGTCTGAGCCATTGGTCAGCCGCCAAATTCAGTTGGCCAGTGATGCGCACAATTTTAATGAAGTGCTGGCTTCACCCTTAAGCAGAGTAGGGGTACATAACATTTCTCAGTCCTCCTTTTTCTTTTATAGCTCATGAATGCGCTATCAGACAGGAGGAATACTTTGAGGCTCATGGCCCAAAATTAGACACACAGCAAACCCACCCTTCCTCACCTTCCCCCCAAATACACACACACAGCAAACCCAAAATCCTGCACCTACTCTCCCCAAATCCACACACTTGACACAGCAAATCCACACCCCAACTTCTCAATTCCAAACATAACACAAGTATAGATCTGGAAAGGTCGTTCCTTTCGAAGAGGATCAACTTCTTCTTTGCTTGTGCAGAGAAGATTCTTCTAGATCTTCTGAGGGAACATCTCAACTTCTCCTCCATTCTCTGATGAAGGGGTCTGTGCAACACTTTTCTCATTTTCTGCCTTTTTCTTGTGTGTGCACATCTGATGGTCCAGATAGTTCAGAGCTTATTGTCTGAGCCATTGGTCAGCCGCCAAAATCAGTTGGCCAGTGATGCGCACAATTTTAATGAAGTGCTGGCTTCACCCTAAAGAAGAGTAGGGGTACATAACATTTCTCTGCCCTCCTTTTTCTTTTATAGCACATGAATGCGCTATCAGACAGGAGGAATATTTTGAGGCTTATGGCCCAAAATCAGACACACAGCAAACCCACCCTTCCTCACCTTCCCCCCAAATACACACACAGCAAACCCAAAATCCTGCACATACTCTCCCCAAATCCACACACTTGACACAGCAAATCCAAACCCCAACTTCTCAATTCCAAACATAACACAAGTATAGACCTGGAAAGGTCCTACCTTTCGAAGAGGATCAACTTCTTCCTTGCTTGTGCAGAGAAGATTCTTCTAGATCTTCTTAGGGAACATCTCAACTTCTCCTCCATTCTCTGATGAAGGGGTCTGTGCAACACTTTTCTCATTTTCTGCCTTTTTTCTTGTGTGTGCACATCTAATGGTCCAGATAGTTCAGATCTTAATGTCTGAGCCATTGGTCAGCCGCCAAATTCAGTTGGCCAGTGATGCGCACAATTTTAATGAAGTGCTGGCTTCACCCTAAAGAAGAGTAGGGGTACATAACATTTCTCTGCCCTCCTTTTTCTTTAATAGCTCATGAATGCGCTATCAGACAGGAGGAATACTTTGAGGCTTATGGCCCAAAATCAGACACACAGCAAACCTATCCTTCCTCACCTTCCCCCCAAATACACACAGCAAACCCAAAATCCTGCACCTACTCTCCCCAAATCCACACACTTGACACAGCAAATCCACACCCCAACTTCTCAATTCCAAACATAACACAAGTATAGATCTGGAAAGGTCGTACCTTTCGAAGAGGATCAACTTCTTCTTTGCTTGTGCAGAGAAGATTCTTCTAGATCTTCTGAGGGAACATCTCAACTTCTCCTCCATTCTCTGATGAAGGGGTCTGTGCAACACTTTTCTCATTTTCTGCCTTTTTGCTTGTGTGTGCACATCTGATGGTCCAGATAGTTCAGAGCTTAATGTCTGAGCCATTGGTCAGCCGCCAAATTCAGTTGGCCAGTGATGCGCACAATTTTAATGAAGTGCTGGCTTCACCCTAAAGAAGAGTAGGGGTACATAACATTTCTCTGCCCTCCTTTTTCTTTAATAGCTCAGGAATGCGCTATCAGACAGGAGGAATACTTTGAGGCTTATGGCCCAAAATCAGACACACAGCAAACCTATCCTTCCTCACCTTCCCCCCAAATACACACAGCAAACCCAAAATCCTGCACCTACTCTCCCCAAATCCACACACTTGACACAGCAAATCCACACCCCAACTTCTCAATTCCAAACATAACACAAGTATAGATCTGGAAAGGTCCTACCTTTCGAAGAGGATCAACTTCTTCCTTGCTTGTGCAGAGAAGATTCTTCTAGATCTTCTGAGGGAACATCTCAACTTCTCCTCCATTCTCTGATGAAGGGGTCTGTGCAACACTTTTCTCATTTTCTGCCTTTTTTCTTGTGTGTGCACATCTAATGGTCCAGATAGTTCAGAGCTTAATGTCTGAGCCATTGGTCAGCCGCCAAATTCAGTTGGCCAGTGATGCGCACAATTTTAATGAAGTGCTGGCTTCACCCTACAGAAGAGTAGGGGTACATAACATTTCTCTGTCCTCTTTTTTTTTTTTATAGCTCATGAATGCGCTATCAGACAGGAGGAATACTTTGAGGCTCATGGCCCAAAATCAGACACACAGCAAACCCACCCTTCCTCACCTTCCCCCCAAATACACACACACAGCAAACCCAAAATCCTGCACCTACTCTCCCCAAATCCACACACTTGACACAACAAATCCACACCACAACTTCTCAATTCCAAACATAACACAAGTATAGATCTGGAAAGGTCCTACCTTTCGAAGAGGATCATCTTCTTCCTTGCTTGTGCAGAGAAGATTCTTCTAGATCTTCTGAGGGAACATCTCAACTTCTCCTCCATTCTCTGATGAAGGGGTCTGTGCAACACTTTTCTCATTTTCTGCCTTTTTCTTGTGTGTGCACATCTGATGGTCCAGATAGTTCAGAGCTTATTGTCTGAGCCATTGGTCAGCCGCCAAAATCAGTTGGCCAGTGATGCGCACAATTTTAATGAAGTGCTGGCTTCACCCTAAAGAAGAGTAGGGGTACATAACATTTCTCTGCCCTCCTTTTTCTTTTATAGCACATGACTGCGCTATCAGACAGGAGGAATATTTTGAGGCTTATGGCCCAAAATCAGACACACAGCAAACCCACCCTTCCTCACCTTCCCCCCAAATACACACACAGCAAACCCAAAATCCTGCACATACTCTCCCCAAATCCACACACTTGACACAGCAAATCCACACCCCAACTTCTCAATTCCAAACATAACACAAGTATAGATCTGGAAAGGTCCTAACTTTCGAAGAGGATCAACTTCTTCCTTGCTTGTGCAGAGAAGATTCTTCTAGATCTTCTTAGGGAACATCTCAACTTCTCCTCCATGCTCTGATGAAGGGGTCTGTGCAACACTTTTCTCATTTTCTGCCTTTTTGCTTGTGTGTGCACATCTAATGGTCCAGATAGTTCAGATCTTAATGTCTGAGCCATTGGTCAGCCGCCAAATTCAGTTGGCCAGTGATGCGCACAATTTTAATGAAGTGCTGGCTTCACCCTAAAGAAGAGTAGGGGTACATAACATTTCTCTGCCCTCCTTTTTCTTTTATAGCTCATGAATGAGCTATCAGACAGGAGGAATACTTTGAAGCTTATGGCCCAAAATCAGACACACAGCAAACCTATCCTTCCTCACCTTCCCCCCAAATACACACAGCAAACCCAAAATCCTGCACCTACTCTCCCCAAATCCACACACTTGACACAACAAATCCACACCCCAACTTCTCAATTCCAAACATAACACAAGTATAGATCTGGAAAGGTCCTACCTTTCGAAGAGGATCAACTTCTTCCTTGCTTGTGCAGAGAAGATTCTTCTAGATCTTCTGAGGGAACATCTCAACTTCTCCTCCATGCTCTGATGAAGGGGTCTGTGCAACACTTTTCTCATTTTCTGCCTTTTTGCTTGTGTGTGAACATCTGATGGTCCAGATAGTTCAGAGCTTAATGTCTGAGCCATTGGTCAGCCGCCAAATTCAGTTGGCCAGTGATGCGCACAATTTTAATGAAGTGCTGGCTTCACCCTAAAGCAGAGTAGGGGTACATAACATTTCTTTCTCCTCCTTTTTCTTTTATAGCTCATGAATGCGCTATCAGACAGGAGGAATACTTTGAGGCTCATGGCCCAAAATCAGACACACAGCAAACCCACCCTTCCTCACCTTCCCCCCAAATACACACACACAGCAAACCCAAAATCCTGCACCTACTCTCCCCAAATCCACACACTTGACACAGCAAATCCACACCCCAACTTCTCAATTCCAAACATAACACAAGTATAGATCTGGAAAGGTCGTACCTTTCGAAGAGGATCAACTTCTTCTTTGCTTGTGCAGAGAAGATTCTTCTAGATCTTCTGAGGGAACATCTCAACTTCTCCTCCATTCTCTGATGAAGGGGTCTGTGCAACACTTTTCTCATTTTCTGCCTTTTTTCTTGTGTGTGCACATCTGATGGTCCAGATAGTTCAGAGCTTAATGTCTGAGCCATTGGTCAGCCGCCAAATTCAGTTGGCCAGTGATGCGCACAATTTTAATGAAGTGCTGGCTTCACCCTGAAGAAGAGTAGGGGTACATAACATTTCTCTGCCCTCCTTTTTCTTTAATAGCTCATGAATGCGCTATCAGACAGGAGGAATACTTTGAGGCTTATGGCCCAAAATCAGACACACAGCAAACCTATCCTTCCTCACCTTCCCCCCAAATACACACAGCAAACCCAAAATCCTGCTCCCACTCTCCCCAAATCCACACACTTGACACAACAAATCCACACCCCATCTTCTCAATTCCAAACATAACACAAGTATAGATCTGGAAAGGTCCTACCTTTCGAAGAGGATCAACTTCTTCCTTGCTTGTGCAGAGAAGATTCTTCTAGATCTTCTGAGGGAACATCTCAACTTCTCCTCCATGCTCTGATGAAGGGGTCTGTGCAACACTTTTCTCATTTTCTGCCTTTTTGCTTGTGTGTGAACATCTGATGGTCCAGATAGTTCAGAGCTTAATGCCTGAGCCATTGGTCAGCCGCCAAATTCAGTTGGCCAGTGATGCGCACAATTTTAATGAAGTGCTGGCTTCACCCTAAAGAATAGTAGGGGTACATAACATTTCTCTGTCCTCCTTTTTCTTTTATAGCTCATTAATGCGCTATCAGACAGGAGGAATACTTTGAGGCTCATGGCCAAAATCAGACACACAGCAAACCCACCCTTCCTCACCTTTCCCCCAAATACACATACATAGCAAACCCAAAATCCTGCACCTACTCTCCCCAAATCCACACACTTGACACAGCAATTCCACACCCCAACTTCTCAATTCCAAACATAACACAAGTATAGATCTGGAAAGGTACTACCTTTCGAAGAGGATCAACTTCTTCCTTGCTTGTGCAGAGAAGATTCTTCTAGATCTTCTGAGGGAACATCTCAACTTCTCCTTCATGCTCTGATGAAGGGGTCTTTGCAACACTTTTCTCATTTTCTGCCTTTTTTCTTGTGTGTGCACATCGGATGGTCCAGATAGTTTAGAGCTTAATGTCTGAGCTATTGGTCAGCCGCCAAAATCAGTTGGCCAGTGATGCGCACAATTTTAATGAAGTGCTGGCTTCACCCTAAAGAAGAGTAGGGGTACATAACATTTCTCTGCCCTCCTTTTTCTTTAATAGCTCATGAATGCGCTATCAGACAGGAGGAATACTTTGAGGCTTATGGCCCAAAATCAGACACACAGCAAACCTATCCTTCCTCACCTTCCCCCCAAATACACACAGCAAACCCAAAATCCTGCACCCACTCTCCCTAAATCCACACACTTGACACAACAAATCCACACCCCATCTTCTCAATTCCAAACATAACACAAGTATAGATCTGGAAAGGTCCTACCTTTCGAAGAGGATCAACTTCTTCCTTGCTTGTGCAGAGAAGATTCTTCTAGATCTTCTGAGGGAACATCTCAACTTCTCCTCCATGCTCTGATGAAGGGGTCTGTGCAACACTTTTCTCATTTTCTGCCTTTTTGCTTGTGTGTGAACATCTGATGGTCCAGATAGTTCAGAGCTTAATGCCTGAGCCATTGGTCAGCCGCCAAATTCAGTTGGCCAGTGATGCGCACAATTTTAATGAAGTGCTGGCTTCACCCTAAAGAATAGTAGGGGTACATAACATTTCTCTGTCCTCCTTTTTCTTTTATAGCTCATGAATGCGCTATCAGACAGGAGGAATACTTTGAGGCTCATGGCCAAAATCAGACACACAGCAAACCCACCCTTCCTCACCTTCCCCCCAAATACACATACACAGCAAACCCAAAATCCTGCACCTACTCTCCCCAAATCCACACACTTGACACAGCAAATCCACACCCCAACTTCTCAATTCCAAACATAACACAAGTATAGATCTGGAAAGGTCCTACCTTTCGAAGAGGATCAACTTCTTCCTTGCTTGTGCAGAGAAGATTCTTCTAGATCTTCTGAGGGAACATCTCAACTTCTCCTTCATGCTCTGATGAAGGGGTCTGTGCAACACTTTTCTCATTTTCTGCCTTTTTTCTTGTGTGTGCACATCTGATGGTCCAGATAGTTTAGAGCTTAATGTCTGAGCTATTGGTCAGCCGCCAAAATCAGTTGGCCAGTGATGCGCACAATTTTAATGAAGTGCTGGCTTCACCCTAAAGAAGAGTAGGGGTACATAACATTTCTCTGCCCTCCTTTTTCTTTAATAGCTCATGAATGCGCTATCAGACAGGAGGAATACTTTGAGGCTTATGGCCCAAAATCAGACACACAGCAAACCTATCCTTCCTCACCTTCCCCCCAAATACACACAGCAAACCCAAAATCCTGCACCCACTCTCCCCAAATCCACACACTTGACACAACAAATCCACACCCCATCTTCTCAATTCCAAACATAACACAAGTATAGATCTGGAAAGGTCCTACCTTTCGAAGAGGATCAACTTCTTCCTTGCTTGTGCAGAGAAGATTCTTCTAGATCTTCTGAGGGAACATCTCAACTTCTCCTCCATGCTCTGATGAAGGGGTCTGTGCAACACTTTTCTCATTTTCTGCCTTTTTGCTTGTGTGTGAACATCTGATGGTCCAGATAGTTCAGAGCTTAATGCCTGAGCCATTGGTCAGCCGCCAAATTCAGTTGGCCAGTGATGCGCACAATTTTAATGAAGTGCTGGCTTCACCCTAAAGAATAGTAGGGGTACATAACATTTCTCTGTCCTCCTTTTTCTTTTATAGCTCATGAATGCGCTATCAGACAGGAGGAATACTTTGAGGCTCATGGCCAAAATCAGACACACAGCAAACCCACCCTTCCTCACCTTCCCCCCAAATACACATACACAGCAAACCCAAAATCCTGCACCTACTCTCCCCAAATCCACACACTTGACACAGCAAATCCACACCCCAACTTCTCAATTCCAAACATAACACAAGTATAGATCTGGAAAGGTACTACCTTTCGAAGAGGATCAACTTCTTCCTTGCTTGTGCAGAGAAGATTCTTCTAGATCTTCTGAGGGAACATCTCCACTTCTCCTCCATGCTCTGATGAAGGGGTCTGTGCAACACTTTTCTCATTTTCTGCCTTTTTGCTTGTGTGTGAACATCTGATGGTCCAGATAGTTCAGAGCTTAATGTCTGAGCCATTGGTCAGCCGCCAAATTCAGTTGGCCAGTGATGCGCACAATTTTAATGAAGTGCTGGCTTCACCCTAAAGCAGAGTAGGGGTACATAACATTTCTTTCTCCTCCTTTTTCTTTTATAGCTCATGAATGCGCTATCAGACAGGAGGAATACTTTGAGGCTCATGGCCCAAAATCAGACACACAGCAAACCCACCCTTCCTCACCTTCCCCCCAAATACACACACACAGCAAACCCAAAATCCTGCACCTACTCTCCCCAAATCCACACACTTGACACAGCAAATCCACACCCCAACTTCTCAATTCCAAACATAACACAAGTATAGATCTGGAAAGGTCGTACCTTTCGAAGAGGATCAACTTCTTCTTTGCTTGTGCAGAGAAGATTCTTCTAGATCTTCTGAGGGAACATCTCAACTTCTCCTCCATTCTCTGATGAAGGGGTCTGTGCAACACTTTTCTCATTTTCTGCCTTTTTTCTTGTGTGTGCACATCTGATGGTCCAGATAGTTCAGAGCTTAATGTCTGAGCCATTGGTCAGCCGCCAAATTCAGTTGGCCAGTGATGCGCACAATTTTAATGAAGTGCTGGCTTCACCCTGAAGAAGAGTAGGGGTACATAACATTTCTCTGCCCTCCTTTTTCTTTAATAGCTCATGAATGCGCTATCAGACAGGAGGAATACTTTGAGGCTTATGGCCCAAAATCAGACACACAGCAAACCTATCCTTCCTCACCTTCCCCCCAAATACACACAGCAAACCCAAAATCCTGCACCCACTCTCCCCAAATCCACACACTTGACACAACAAATCCACACCCCATCTTCTCAATTCCAAACATAACACAAGTATAGATCTGGAAAGGTCCTACCTTTCGAAGAGGATCAACTTCTTCCTTGCTTGTGCAGAGAAGATTCTTCTAGATCTTCTGAGGGAACATCTCAACTTCTCCTCCATGCTCTGATGAAGGGGTCTGTGCAACACTTTTCTCATTTTCTGCCTTTTTGCTTGTGTGTGAACATCTGATGGTCCAGATAGTTCAGAGCTTAATGCCTGAGCCATTGGTCAGCCGCCAAATTCAGTTGGCCAGTGATGCGCACAATTTTAATGAAGTGCTGGCTTCACCCTAAAGAATAGTAGGGGTACATAACATTTCTCTGTCCTCCTTTTTCTTTTATAGCTCATGAATGCGCTATCAGACAGGAGGAATACTTTGAGGCTCATGGCCAAAATCAGACACACAGCAAACCCACCCTTCCTCACCTTCCCCCCAAATACACATACATAGCAAACCCAAAATCCTGCACCTACTCTCCCCAAATCCACACACTTGACACAGCAAATCCACACCCCAACTTCTCAATTCCAAACATAACACAAGTATAGATCTGGAAAGGTACTACCTTTCGAAGAGGATCAACTTCTTCCTTGCTTGTGCAGAGAAGATTCTTCTAGATCTTCTGAGGGAACATCTCAACTTCTCCTTCATGCTCTGATGAAGGGGTCTTTGCAACACTTTTCTCATTTTCTGCCTTTTTTCTTGTGTGTGCACATCTGATGGTCCAGATAGTTTAGAGCTTAATGTCTGAGCTATTGGTCAGCCGCCAAAATCAGTTGGCCAGTGATGCGCACAATTTTAATGAAGTGCTGGCTTCACCCTAAAGAAGAGTAGGGGTACATAACATTTCTCTGCCCTCCTTTTTCTTTAATAGCTCATGAATGCGCTATCAGACAGGAGGAATACTTTGAGGCTTATGGCCCAAAATCAGACACACAGCAAACCTATCCTTCCTCACCTTCCCCCCAAATACACACAGCAAACCCAAAATCCTGCACCCACTCTCCCTAAATCCACACACTTGACACAACAAATCCACACCCCATCTTCTCAATTCCAAACATAACACAAGTATAGATCTGGAAAGGTCCTACCTTTCGAAGAGGATCAACTTCTTCCTTGCTTGTGCAGAGAAGATTCTTCTAGATCTTCTGAGGGAACATCTCAACTTCTCCTCCATGCTCTGATGAAGGGGTCTGTGCAACACTTTTCTCATTTTCTGCCTTTTTGCTTGTGTGTGAACATCTGATGGTCCAGATAGTTCAGAGCTTAATGTCTGAGCCATTGGTCAGCCGCCAAATTCAGTTGGCCAGTGATGCGCACAATTTTAATGAAGTGCTGGCTTCACCCTAAAGCAGAGTAGGGGTACATAACATTTCTTTCTCCTCCTTTTTCTTTTATAGCTCATGAATGCGCTATCAGACAGGAGGAATACTTTGAGGCTCATGGCCCAAAATCAGACACACAGCAAACCCACCCTTCCTCACCTTCCCCCCAAATACACACACACAGCAAACCCAAAATCCTGCACCTACTCTCCCCAAATCCACACACTTGACACAGCAAATCCACACCCCAACTTCTCAATTCCAAACATAACACAAGTATAGATCTGGAAAGGTCGTACCTTTCGAAGAGGATCAACTTCTTCTTTGCTTGTGCAGAGAAGATTCTTCTAGATCTTCTGAGGGAACATCTCAACTTCTCCTCCATTCTCTGATGAAGGGGTCTGTGCAACACTTTTCTCATTTTCTGCCTTTTTTCTTGTGTGTGCACATCTGATGGTCCAGATAGTTCAGAGCTTAATGTCTGAGCCATTGGTCAGCCGCCAAATTCAGTTGGCCAGTGATGCGCACAATTTTAATGAAGTGCTGGCTTCACCCTGAAGAAGAGTAGGGGTACATAACATTTCTCTGCCCTCCTTTTTCTTTAATAGCTCATGAATGCGCTATCAGACAGGAGGAATACTTTGAGGCTTATGGCCCAAAATCAGACACACAGCAAACCTATCCTTCCTCACCTTCCCCCCAAATACACACAGCAAACCCAAAATCCTGCACCCACTCTCCCCAAATCCACACACTTGACACAACAAATCCACACCCCATCTTCTCAATTCCAAACATAACACAAGTATAGATCTGGAAAGGTCCTACCTTTCGAAGAGGATCAACTTCTTCCTTGCTTGTGCAGAGAAGATTCTTCTAGATCTTCTGAGGGAACATCTCAACTTCTCCTCCATGCTCTGATGAAGGGGTCTGTGCAACACTTTTCTCATTTTCTGCCTTTTTGCTTGTGTGTGAACATCTGATGGTCCAGATAGTTCAGAGCTTAATGCCTGAGCCATTGGTCAGCCGCCAAATTCAGTTGGCCAGTGATGCGCACAATTTTAATGAAGTGCTGGCTTCACCCTAAAGAATAGTAGGGGTACATAACATTTCTCTGTCCTCCTTTTTCTTTTATAGCTCATGAATGCGCTATCAGACAGGAGGAATACTTTGAGGCTCATGGCCAAAATCAGACACACAGCAAACCCACCCTTCCTCACCTTCCCCCCAAATACACATACATAGCAAACCCAAAATCCTGCACCTACTCTCCCCAAATCCACACACTTGACACAGCAAATCCACACCCCAACTTCTCAATTCCAAACATAACACAAGTATAGATCTGGAAAGGTACTACCTTTCGAAGAGGATCAACTTCTTCCTTGCTTGTGCAGAGAAGATTCTTCTAGATCTTCTGAGGGAACATCTCAACTTCTCCTTCATGCTCTGATGAAGGGGTCTTTGCAACACTTTTCTCATTTTCTGCCTTTTTTCTTGTGTGTGCACATCTGATGGTCCAGATAGTTTAGAGCTTAATGTCTGAGCTATTGGTCAGCCGCCAAAATCAGTTGGCCAGTGATGCGCACAATTTTAATGAAGTGCTGGCTTCACCCTAAAGAAGAGTAGGGGTACATAACATTTCTCTGCCCTCCTTTTTCTTTAATAGCTCATGAATGCGCTATCAGACAGGAGGAATACTTTGAGGCTTATGGCCCAAAATCAGACACACAGCAAACCTATCCTTCCTCACCTTCCCCCCAAATACACACAGCAAACCCAAAATCCTGCACCCACTCTCCCTAAATCCACACACTTGACACAACAAATCCACACCCCATCTTCTCAATTCCAAACATAACACAAGTATAGATCTGGAAAGGTCCTACCTTTCGAAGAGGATCAACTTCTTCCTTGCTTGTGCAGAGAAGATTCTTCTAGATCTTCTGAGGGAACATCTCAACTTCTCCTCCATGCTCTGATGAAGGGGTCTGTGCAACACTTCTCATTTTCTGCCTTTTTGCTTGTGTGTGAACATCTGATGGTCCAGATAGTTCAGAGCTTAATGCCTGAGCCATTGGTCAGCCGCCAAATTCAGTTGGCCAGTGATGCGCACAATTTTAATGAAGTGCTGGCTTCACCCTAAAGAATAGTAGGGGTACATAACATTTCTCTGTCCTCCTTTTTCTTTTATAGCTCATGAATGCGCTATCAGACAGGAGGAATACTTTGAGGCTCATGGCCAAAATCAGACACACAGCAAACCCACCCTTCCTCACCTTCCCCCCAAATACACATACACAGCAAACCCAAAATCCTGCACCTACTCTCCCCAAATCCACACACTTGACACAGCAAATCCACACCCCAACTTCTCAATTCCAAACATAACACAAGTATAGATCTGGAAAGGTACTACCTTTCGAAGAGGATCAACTTCTTCCTTGCTTGTGCAGAGAAGATTCTTCTAGATCTTCTGAGGGAACATCTCAACTTCTCCTTCATGCTCTGATGAAGGGGTCTGTGCAACACTTTTCTCATTTTCTGCCTTTTTTCTTGTGTGTGCACATCTGATGGTCCAGATAGTTTAGAGCTTAATGTCTGAGCTATTGGTCAGCCGCCAAAATCAGTTGGCCAGTGATGCGCACAATTTTAATGAAGTGCTGGCTTCACCCTAAAGAAGAGTAGGGGTACATAACATTTCTCTGCCCTCCTTTTTCTTTAATAGCTCATGAATGCGCTATCAGACAGGAGGAATACTTTGAGGCTTATGGCCCAAAATCAGACACACAGCAAACCTATCCTTCCTCACCTTCCCCCCAAATACACACAGCAAACCCAAAATCCTGCACCCACTCTCCCCAAATCCACACACTTGACACAACAAATCCACACCCCATCTTCTCAATTCCAAACATAACACAAGTATAGATCTGGAAAGG
Organism: Lithobates pipiens; assembly: GCF_037356315.1. NCBI lineage: Eukaryota > Metazoa > Chordata > Amphibia > Anura > Ranidae > Lithobates > Lithobates pipiens. The sequence continues at coordinate 264,287,036 of NW_027507785.1, read as the reverse complement.
TCCTACCTTTCGAAGAGGATCAACTTCTTCCTTGCTTGTGCAGAGAAGATTCTTCTAGATCTTCTGAGGGAACATCTCAACTTCTCCTCCATGCTCTGATGAAGGGGTCTGTGCAAAACTTTTCTCATTTTCTGCCTTTTTGCTTGTGTGTGAACATCTGATGGTCCAGATAGTTCAGAGCTTAATGCCTGAGCCATTGGTCAGCCGCCAAATTCAGTTGGCCAGTGATGCGCACAATTTTAATGAAGTGCTGGCTTCACCCTAAAGAATAGTAGGGGTACATAACATTTCTCTGTCCTCCTTTTTCTTTTATAGCTCATGAATGCGCTATCAGACAGGAGGAATACTTTGAGGCTCATGGCCAAAATCAGACACACAGCAAACCCACCCTTCCTCACCTTCCCCCCAAATACACATACACAGCAAACCCAAAATCCTGCACCTACTCTCCCCAAATCCACACACTTGACACAGCAAATCCACACCCCAACTTCTCAATTCCAAACATAACACAAGTATAGATCTGGAAAGGTACTACCTTTCGAAGAGGATCAACTTCTTCCTTGCTTGTGCAGAGAAGATTCTTCTAGATCTTCTGAGGGAACATCTCAACTTCTCCTTCATGCTCTGATGAAGGGGTCTTTGCAACACTTTTCTCATTTTCTGCCTTTTTTCTTGTGTGTGCACATCTGATGGTCCAGATAGTTTAGAGCTTAATGTCTGAGCTATTGGTCAGCCGCCAAAATCAGTTGGCCAGTGATGCGCACAATTTTAATGAAGTGCTGGCTTCACCCTAAAGAAGAGTAGGGGTACATAACATTTCTCTGCCCTCCTTTTTCTTTAATAGCTCATGAATGCGCTATCAGACAGGAGGAATACTTTGAGGCTTATGGCCCAAAATCAGACACACAGCAAACCTATCCTTCCTCACCTTCCCCCCAAATACACACAGCAAACCCAAAATCCTGCACCCACTCTCCCTAAATTCAAAAACTTGACACAACAAATCCACACCCCATCTTCTCAATTCCAAACATAACACAAGTATAGATCTGGAAAGGTCCTACCTTTCGAAGAGGATCAACTTCTTCCTTGCTTGTGCAGAGAAGATTCTTCTAGATCTTCTGAGGGAACATCTCAACTTCTCCTCCATGCTCTGATGAAGGGGTCTGTGCAACACTTTTCTCATTTTCTGCCTTTTTGCTTGTGTGTGAACATCTGATGGTCCAGATAGTTCAGAGCTTAATGCCTGAGCCATTGGTCAGCCGCCAAATTCAGTTGGCCAGTGATGCGCACAATTTTAATGAAGTGCTGGCTTCACCCTAAAGAATAGTAGGGGTACATAACATTTCTCTGTCCTCCTTTTTCTTTTATAGCTCATGAATGCGCTATCAGACAGGAGGAATACTTTGAGGCTCATGGCCAAAATCAGACACACAGCAAACCCACCCTTCCTCACCTTCCCCCCAAATACACATACACAGCAAACCCAAAATCCTGCACCTACTCTCCCCAAATCCACACACTTGACACAGCAAATCCACACCCCAACTTCTCAATTCCAAACATAACACAAGTATAGATCTGGAAAGGTACTACCTTTCGAAGAGGATCAACTTCTTCCTTGCTTGTGCAGAGAAGATTCTTCTAGATCTTCTGAGGGAACATCTCAACTTCTCCTTCATGCTCTGATGAAGGGGTCTGTGCAACACTTTTCTCATTTTCTGCCTTTTTTCTTGTGTGTGCACATCTGATGGTCCAGATAGTTTAGAGCTTAATGTCTGAGCTATTGGTCAGCCGCCAAATTCAGTTGGCCAGTGATGCGCACAATTTTAATGAAGTGCTGGCTTCACCCTAAAGAAGAGTAGGGGTACATAACATTTCTCTGCCCTCCTTTTTCTTTAATAGCTCATGAATGCGCTATCAGACAGGAGGAATACTTTGAGGCTTATGGCCCAAAATCAGACACACAGCAAACCTATCCTTCCTCACCTTCCCCCCAAATACACACAGCAAACCCAAAATCCTGCACCCACTCTCCCCAAATCCACACACTTGACACAACAAATCCACACCCCATCTTCTCAATTCCAAACATAACACAAGTATAGATCTGGAAAGGTCCTACCTTTCGAAGAGTATCAACTTCTTCCTTGCTTGTGCAGAGAAGATTCTTCTAGATCTTCTGAGGGAACATCTCAACTTCTCCTCCATGCTCTGATGAAGGGGTCTGTGCAACACTTTTCTCATTTTCTGCCTTTTTGCTTGTGTGTGAACATCTGATGGTCCAGATAGTTCAGAGCTTAATGCCTGAGCCATTGGTCAGCCGCCAAATTCAGTTGGCCAGTGATGCGCACAATTTTAATGAAGTGCTGGCTTCACCCTAAAGAATAGTAGGGGTACATAACATTTCTCTGTCCTCCTTTTTCTTTTATAGCTCATGAATGCGCTATCAGACAGGAGGAATACTTTGAGGCTCATGGCCAAAATCAGACACACAGCAAACCCACCCTTCCTCACCTTCCCCCCAAATACACATACACAGCAAACCCAAAATCCTGCACCTACTCTCCCCAAATCCACACACTTGACACAGCAAATCCACACCCCAACTTCTCAATTCCAAACATAACACAAGTATAGATCTGGAAAGGTACTACCTTTCGAAGAGGATCAACTTCTTCCTTGCTTGTGCAGAGAAGATTCTTCTAGATCTTCTGAGGGAACATCTCAACTTCTCCTTCATGCTCTGATGAAGGGGTCTGTGAAACACTTTTCTCATTTTCTGCCTTTTTTCTTGTGTGTGCACATCTGATGGTCCAGATAGTTCAGAGCTTATTGTCTGAGCCATTGGTCAGCTGCCAAATTCAGTTGGCCAGTGATGCGCACAATTTTAATGAAGTGCTGGCTTCACCCTAAAGAAGAGTAGGGGTACATAACATTTCTCTGTCCTCCTTTTTCTTTTATAGCTCATGAATGCGCTATCAGACAGGAGGAATACTTTGAGGCTCATGGCCCAAAATCAGACACACAGCAAACCCATCCTTCCTCACCTTCCCCCCAAATACACACACACAGCAAACCCAAAATCCTGCACCTACTCTCCCCAAATCCACACACTTGACACAGCAAATCCACACCCCAACTTCTCAATTCCAAACATAACACAAGTATAGATCTGGAAAGGTCGTACCTTTCGAAGAGGATCAACTTCTTCGTTGCTTGTGCAGAGAAGATTCTTCTAGATCTTCTGAGGGAACATCTCAACTTCTCCTCCATTCTCTGATGAAGGGGTCTGTGCAACACTTTTCTCATTTTCTGCCTTTTTGCTTGTGTGTGCACATCTGATGGTCCAGATAGTTCAGAGCTTAATGTCTGAGCCATTGGTCAGCCGCCAAATTCAGTTGGCCAGTGATGCGCACAATTTTAATGAAGTGCTGGCTTCACCCTAAAGAAGAGTAGGGGTACATAACATTTCTCTGCCCTCCTTTTTCTTTAATAGCTCATGAATGCGCTATCAGACAGGAGGAATACTTTGAGGCTCATGGCCCAAAATCAGACACACAGCAAACCTATCCTTCCTCACCTTCCCCCCAAATACACACAGCAAACCCAAAATCCTGCACCTACTCTCCCCAAATCCACACACTTGACACAAAAAATCCACACCCCAACTTCTCAATTCCAAACATAACACAAGTATAGATCTGGAAAGGTCCTACCTTTTGAAGAGGATCATCTTCTTCCTTGCTTGTGCAGAGAAGATTCTTCTAGATCTTCTGAGGGAACATCTCAACTTCTCCTCCATGCTCTGATGAAGGGGTCTGTGCAACACTTTTCTCATTTTCTGCCTTTTTGCTTGTGTGTGAACATCTGATGGTCCAGATAGCTCAGAGCTTAATGTCTGAGCCATTGGTCAGCCGCCAAATTCAGTTGGCCAGTGATGCGCACAATTTTAATGAAGTGCTGGCTTCACCCTAAAGAAGAGTAGGGGTACATAACATTTCTCTGTCCTCCTTTTTCTTTTATAGCACATGAATACGCTATCAGACAGGAGGAATATTTTGAGGCTTATGGCCCAAAATCAGACACACAGCAAACCCACCCTTCCTCACCTTCCCCCCAAATACACACACAGCAAACCCAAAAACCTGCACATACTCTCCCCAAATCCACACACTTGACACAGCAAATCCACACCCCAACTTCTCAATTCCAAACATAACACAAGTATAGATCTGGAAAGGTCCTACCTTTCGAAGAGGATCAACTTCTTCCTTGCTTGTGCAGAGAAGATTCTTCTAGATCTTCTGAGGGAACATCTCAACTTCTCCTTCATGCTCTGATGAAGGGGTCTGTGCAACACTTTTCTCATTTTCTGCCTTTTTTCTTGTGTGTGCACATCTGATGGTCCAGATAGTTTAGAGCTTAATGTCTTAGCTATTGGTCAGCCGCCAAAATCAGTTGGCCAGTGATGCGCACAATTTTAATGAAGTGCTGGCTTCACCCTAAAGAAGAGTAGGGGTACATAACATTTCTCTGCCCTCCTTTTTCTTTTATAGCACATGAATGCGCTATCAGACAGGAGGAATATTTTGAGGCTCATGGCCCAAAATCAGACACACAGCAAACCCACACTTCCTCACCTTCCCCCCAAATACACACACACAGCAAACCCAAAATCCTGCACCTACTCTCCCCAAATCCACACACCTGACACAGCAAATCCACACCCCAACTTCTCAATTCCAAACATAACACAAGTATAGATCTGGAAAGGTCGTACCTTTCGAAGAGGATCAACTTCTTCTTTGCTTGTGCAGAGAAGATTCTTCTAGATCTTCTGAGGGAACATCTCAACTTCTCCTCCATTCTCTGATGAAGGGGTCTGTGCAACACTTTTCTCATTTTCTGCCTTTTTGCTTGTGTGTGCACATATGATGGTTCAGATAGTTCAGAGCTTAATGTCTGAGCCATTGGTCAGCCGCCAAATTCAGTTGGCCAGTGATGCGCACAATTTTAATGAAGTGCTGGCTTCACCCTAAAGAAGAGTAGGGGTACATAACATTTCTCTGCCCTCCTTTTTCTTTAATAGCTCATGAATGCGCTATCAGACAGGAGGAATACTTTGAGGCTTATGGCCCAAAATCAGACACACAGCAAACCTATCCTTCCTCACCTTCCCCCCAAATACACACAGCAAACCCAAAATCCTGCACCTACTCTCCCCAAATCCACACACTTGACACAGCAAATCCACACCCCAACTTCTCAATTCCAAACATAACACAAGTATAGATCTGGAAAGGTCCTAACTTTCGAAGAGGATCAACTTCTTCCTTGCTTGTGCAGAGAAGATTCTTCTAGATCTTCTGAGGGAACATCTCAACTTCTCCTCCATTCTCTGATGAAGGGGTCTGTGCAACACTTTTCTCATTTTCTGCCTTTTTTCTTGTGTGTGCACATCTGATGGTCCAGATAGTTTAGAGCTTAATGTCTGAGCTATTGGTCAGCCGCCAAAATCAGTTGGCCAGTGATGCGCACAATTTTAATGAAGTGCTGGCTTCACCCTAAAGAACAGTAGGGGTACATAACATTTCTCTGCCCTCCTTTTTCTTTTATAGCACATGAATGCGCTATCAGACAGGAGGAATATTTTGAGGCTTATGGCCCAAAATCAGACACACAGCAAACCCACCCTTCCTCACCTTCCCCCCAAATACACACACAGCAAACCCAAAATCCTGCACATACTCTCCCCAAATCCACACACTTGACACAGCAAATCCACACCCCAACTTCTCAATTCCAAACATAACACAAGTATAGATCTGGAAAGGTCCTAACTTTCGAAGAGGATCAACTTCTTCCTTGCTTGTGCAGAGAAGATTCTTCTAGATCTTCTGAGGGAACATCTCAACTTCTCCTCCATTCTCTGATGAAGGGGTCTGTGCAACACTTTTCTCATTTTCTGCCTTTTTGCTTGTGTGTGAACATCTGATGGTCCAGATATTTCAGAGCTTAATGTCTGAGCCATTGGTCAGCCGCCAAATTCAGTTGGCCAGTGATGCGCACAATTTTAATGAAGTGCTGGCTTCCCCCTAAAGAATAGTAGGGGTACATAACATTTCTCTGTCCTCCTTTTTCTTTTATAGCTCATGAATGCGCTATCAGACAGGAGGAATACTTTGAGGCTCATGGCCCAAAATCAGACACACAGCAAACCCACACTTCCTCACCTTCCCCCCAAATACACACACACAGCAAACCCAAAATCCTGCACCTACTCTCCCCAAATCCACACACTTGACACAGCAAATCCACACCCCAACTTCTCAATTCCAAACATAACACAAGTATTGATCTGGAAAGGTCCTACCTTTCGAAGAGGATCAACTTCTTCTTTGCTTGTGCAGAGAAGATTCTTCTAGATCTTCTGAGGGAACATCTCAACTTCTCCTCCATTCTCTGATGAAGGGGTCTGTGCAACACTTTTCTCATTTTCTGCCTTTTTGCTTGTGTGTGAACATCTGATGGTCCAGATAGCTCAGAGCTTAATGTCTGAGCCATTGGTCAGCCGCCAAATTCAGTTGGCCAGTGATGCACACAATTTTAATGAAGTGCTGGCTTCACCCTAAAGAAGAGTAGGGGTACATAACATTTCTCTGTCCTCCTTTTTCTTTTATAGCACATGAATACGCTATCAGACAGGAGGAATATTTTGAGGCTTATGGCCCAAAATCAGACACACAGCAAACCCACCCTTCCTCACCTTCCCCCCAAATACACACACAGCAAACCCAAAATCCTGCACATACTCTCCACAAATCCACACACTTGACACAGCAAATCCACACCCCAACTTCTCAATTCCAAACATAACACAAGTATAGATCTGGAAAGGTCCTAACTTTCGAAGAGGATCAACTTCTTCCTTGCTTGTGCAGAGAAGATTCTTCTAGATCTTCTGAGGGAACATCTCAACTTCTCCTCCATTCTCTGATGAAGGGGTCTGTGCAACACTTTTCTCATTTTCTGCATTTTTGCTTGTGTGTGCACATCTGATGGTCCAGATAGTTCAGAGCTTAATGTCTGAGCCATTGGTCAGCCGCCAAATTCAGTTGGCCAGTGATGCGCACAATTTTAATGAAGTGCTGGCTTCACCCTAAAGAATAGTAGGGGTACATAACATTTCTCTGTCCTCCTTTTTCTTTTATAGCTCATGAATGCGCTATCAGACAGGAGGAATACTTTGAGGCTTATGGCCCAAAATCAGACACACAGCAAACCTATCCTTCCTCACCTTCCCCCCAAATACACACAGCAAACCCAAAATCCTGCACCCACTCTCCCCAAATCCACACACTTGACACAACAAATCCACATCCCAACTTCTCAATTCCAAACATAACACAAGTATAGATCTGGAAAGGTCCTACCTTTCGAAGAGGATCAACTTCTTCCTTGCTTGTGCAGAGAAGATTCTTCTAGATCTTCTGAGGGAACATCTCAACTTCTCCTCCATGCTCTGATGAAGGGGTCTGTGCAACACTTTTCTCATTTTCTGCCTTTTTGCTTGTGTGTGAACATCTGATGGTCCAGATAGTTCAGAGCTTAATGCCTGAGCCATTGGTCAGCCGCCAAATTTAGTTGGCCAGTGATGCGCACAATTTTAATGAAGTGCTGGCTTCACCCTAAAGAATAGTAGGGGTACATAACATTTCTCTGTCCTCCTTTTTCTTTTATAGCTCATGAATGCGCTATCAGACAGGAGGAATACTTTGAGGCTCATGGCCAAAATCAGACACACAGCAAACCCACCCTTCCTCACCTTCCCCCCAAATACACATACACAGCAAACCCAAAATCCTGCACCTACTCTCCCCAAATCCACACACTTGACACAGCAAATCCACACCCCAACTTCTCAATTCCAAACATAACACAAGTATAGATCTGGAAAGGTCCTACCTTTCGAAGAGGATCAACTTCTTCCTTGCTTGTGCAGAGAAGATTCTTCTAGATCTTCTGAGGGAACATCTCAACTTCTCCTTCATGCTCTGATGAAGGGGTCTGTGCAACACTTTTCTCATTTTCTGCCTTTTTTCTTGTGTGTGCACATCTGATGGTCCAGATAGTTTAGAGCTTAATGTCTGAGCTATTGGTCAGCCGCCAAAATCAGTTGGCCAGTGATGCGCACAATTTTAATGAAGTGCTGGCTTCACCCTAAGGAAGAGTAGGGGTACATAACATTTCTCTGCCCTCCTTTTTCTTTAATAGCTCATGAATGCGCTATCAGACAGGAGGAATACTTTGAGGCTTATGGCCCAAAATCAGACACACAGCAAACCTATCCTTCCTCACCTTCCCCCCAAATACACACAGCAAACCCAAAATCCTGCACCCACTCTCCCCAAATCCACACACTTGACACAACAAATCCACACCCCAACTTCTCAATTCCAAACATAACACAAGTATAGATCTGGAAAGGTCCTACCTTTCGAAGAGGATCAACTTCTTCCTTGCTTGTGCAGAGAAGATTCTTCTAGATCTTCTGAGGGAACATCTCAACTTCTCCTCCATGCTCTGATGAAGGGGTCTGTGCAACACTTTTCTCATTTTCTGCCTTTTTGCTTGTGTGTGAACATCTGATGGTCCAGATAGTTCAGAGCTTAATGCCTGAGCCATTGGTCAGCCGCCAAATTCAGTTGGCCAGTGATGCGCACAATTTTAATGAAGTGCTGGCTTCACCCTAAAGAATAGTAGGGGTACATAACATTTCTCTGTCCTCCTTTTTCTTTTATAGCTCATGAATGCGCTATCAGACAGGAGGAATACTTTGAGGCTCATGGCCAAAATCAGACACACAGCAAACCCACCCTTCCTCACCTTCCCCCCAAATACACATACACAGCAAACCCAAAATCCTGCACCTACTCTCCCCAAATCCACACACTTGACACAGCAAATCCACACCCCAACTTCTCAATTCCAAACATAACACAAGTATAGATCTGGAAAGGTCCTACCTTTCGAAGAGGATCAACTTCTTCCTTGCTTGTGCAGAGAAGATTCTTCTAGATCTTCTGAGGGAACATCTCAACTTCTCCTTCATGCTCTGATGAAGGGGTCTGTGCAACACTTTTCTCATTTTCTGCCTTTTTTCTTGTGTGTGCACATCTGATGGTCCAGATAGTTTAGAGCTTAATGTCTGAGCTATTGGTCAGCCGCCAAAATCAGTTGGCCAGTGATACGCACAATTTTAATGAAGTGCTGGCTTCACCCTAAAGAAGAGTAGGGGTACATAACATTTCTCTGCCCTCCTTTTTCTTTTATAGCACATGAATGCGCTATCAGACAGGAGGAATATTTTGAGGCTTATGGCCCAAAATCAGACACACAGCAAACCCACCCTTCCTCACCTTCCCCCCAAATACACACACAGCAAACCCAAAATCCTGCACATACTCTCCCCAAATCCACACACTTGACACAGCAAATCCACACCCCAACTTCTCAATTCCAAACATAACACAAGTATAGATCTGGAAAGGTCCTAACTTTCGAAGAGGATCAACTTCTTCCTTGCTTGTGCAGAGAAGATTCTTCTAGATCTTCTGAGGGAACATCTCAACTTCTCCTCCATTCTCTGATGAAGGGGTCTGTGCAACACTTTTCTCATTTTCTGCCTTTTTGCTTGTGTGTGAACATCTGATGGTCCAGATATTTCAGAGCTTAATGTCTGAGCCATTGGTCAGCCGCCAAATTCAGTTGGCCAGTGATGCGCACAATTTTAATGAAGTGCTGGCTTCCCCCTAAAGAATAGTAGGGGTACATAACATTTCTCTGTCCTCCTTTTTCTTTTATAGCTCATGAATGCGCTATCAGACAGGAGGAATACTTTGAGGCTCATGGCCCAAAATCAGACACACAGCAAACCCACACTTCCTCACCTTCCCCCCAAATACACACACACAGCAAACCCAAAATCCTGCACCTACTCTCCCCAAATCCACACACTTGACACAGCAAATCCACACCCCAACTTCTCAATTCCAAACATAACACAAGTATAGATCTGGAAAGGTCCTACCTTTCGAAGAGGATCAACTTCTTCTTTGCTTGTGCAGAGAAGATTCTTCTAGATCTTCTGAGGGAACATCTCAACTTCTCCTCCATTCTCTGATGAAGGGGTCTGTGCAACACTTTTCTCATTTTCTGCCTTTTTGCTTGTGTGTGAACATCTGATGGTCCAGATAGCTCAGAGCTTAATGTCTGAGCCATTGGTCAGCCGCCAAATTCAGTTGGCCAGTGATGCACACAATTTTAATGAAGTGCTGGCTTCACCCTAAAGAAGAGTAGGGGTACATAACATTTCTCTGTCCTCCTTTTTCTTTTATAGCACATGAATACGCTATCAGACAGGAGGAATATTTTGAGGCTTATGGCCCAAAATCAGACACACAGCAAACCCACCCTTCCTCACCTTCCCCCCAAATACACACACAGCAAACCCAAAATCCTGCACATACTCTCCACAAATCCACACACTTGACACAGCAAATCCACACCCCAACTTCTCAATTCCAAACATAACACAAGTATAGATCTGGAAAGGTCCTAACTTTCGAAGAGGATCAACTTCTTCCTTGCTTGTGCAGAGAAGATTCTTCTAGATCTTCTGAGGGAACATCTCAACTTCTCCTCCATTCTCTGATGAAGGGGTCTGTGCAACACTTTTCTCATTTTCTGCATTTTTGCTTGTGTGTGCACATCTGATGGTCCAGATAGTTCAGAGCTTAATGTCTGAGCCATTGGTCAGCCGCCAAATTCAGTTGGCCAGTGATGCGCACAATTTTAATGAAGTGCTGGCTTCACCCTAAAGAATAGTAGGGGTACATAACATTTCTCTGTCCTCCTTTTTCTTTTATAGCTCATGAATGCGCTATCAGACAGGAGGAATACTTTGAGGCTTATGGCCCAAAATCAGACACACAGCAAACCTATCCTTCCTCACCTTCCCCCCAAATACACACAGCAAACCCAAAATCCTGCACCCACTCTCCCCAAATCCACACACTTGACACAACAAATCCACATCCCAACTTCTCAATTCCAAACATAACACAAGTATAGATCTGGAAAGGTCCTACCTTTCGAAGAGGATCAACTTCTTCCTTGCTTGTGCAGAGAAGATTCTTCTAGATCTTCTGAGGGAACATCTCAACTTCTCCTCCATGCTCTGATGAAGGGGTCTGTGCAACACTTTTCTCATTTTCTGCCTTTTTGCTTGTGTGTGAACATCTGATGGTCCAGATAGTTCAGAGCTTAATGCCTGAGCCATTGGTCAGCCGCCAAATTTAGTTGGCCAGTGATGCGCACAATTTTAATGAAGTGCTGGCTTCACCCTAAAGAATAGTAGGGGTACATAACATTTCTCTGTCCTCCTTTTTCTTTTATAGCTCATGAATGCGCTATCAGACAGGAGGAATACTTTGAGGCTCATGGCCAAAATCAGACACACAGCAAACCCACCCTTCCTCACCTTCCCCCCAAATACACATACACAGCAAACCCAAAATCCTGCACCTACTCTCCCCAAATCCACACACTTGACACAGCAAATCCACACCCCAACTTCTCAATTCCAAACATAACACAAGTATAGATCTGGAAAGGTCCTACCTTTCGAAGAGGATCAACTTCTTCCTTGCTTGTGCAGAGAAGATTCTTCTAGATCTTCTGAGGGAACATCTCAACTTCTCCTTCATGCTCTGATGAAGGGGTCTGTGCAACACTTTTCTCATTTTCTGCCTTTTTTCTTGTGTGTGCACATCTGATGGTCCAGATAGTTTAGAGCTTAATGTCTGAGCTATTGGTCAGCCGCCAAAATCAGTTGGCCAGTGATGCGCACAATTTTAATGAAGTGCTGGCTTCACCCTAAGGAAGAGTAGGGGTACATAACATTTCTCTGCCCTCCTTTTTCTTTAATAGCTCATGAATGCGCTATCAGACAGGAGGAATACTTTGAGGCTTATGGCCCAAAATCAGACACACAGCAAACCTATCCTTCCTCACCTTCCCCCCAAATACACACAGCAAACCCAAAATCCTGCACCCACTCTCCCCAAATCCACACACTTGACACAACAAATCCACACCCCAACTTCTCAATTCCAAACATAACACAAGTATAGATCTGGAAAGGTCCTACCTTTCGAAGAGGATCAACTTCTTCCTTGCTTGTGCAGAGAAGATTCTTCTAGATCTTCTGAGGGAACATCTCAACTTCTCCTCCATGCTCTGATGAAGGGGTCTGTGCAACACTTTTCTCATTTTCTGCCTTTTTGCTTGTGTGTGAACATCTGATGGTCCAGATAGTTCAGAGCTTAATGCCTGAGCCATTGGTCAGCCGCCAAATTCAGTTGGCCAGTGATGCGCACAATTTTAATGAAGTGCTGGCTTCACCCTAAAGAATAGTAGGGGTACATAACATTTCTCTGTCCTCCTTTTTCTTTTATAGCTCATGAATGCGCTATCAGACAGGAGGAATACTTTGAGGCTCATGGCCAAAATCAGACACACAGCAAACCCACCCTTCCTCACCTTCCCCCCAAATACACATACACAGCAAACCCAAAATCCTGCACCTACTCTCCCCAAATCCACACACTTGACACAGCAAATCCACACCCCAACTTCTCAATTCCAAACATAACACAAGTATAGATCTGGAAAGGTCCTACCTTTCGAAGAGGATCAACTTCTTCCTTGCTTGTGCAGAGAAGATTCTTCTAGATCTTCTGAGGGAACATCTCAACTTCTCCTTCATGCTCTGATGAAGGGGTCTGTGCAACACTTTTCTCATTTTCTGCCTTTTTTCTTGTGTGTGCACATCTGATGGTCCAGATAGTTTAGAGCTTAATGTCTGAGCTATTGGTCAGCCGCCAAAATCAGTTGGCCAGTGATACGCACAATTTTAATGAAGTGCTGGCTTCACCCTAAAGAAGAGTAGGGGTACATAACATTTCTCTGCCCTCCTTTTTCTTTTATAGCACATGAATGCGCTATCAGACAGGAGGAATATTTTGAGGCTTATGGCCCAAAATCAGACACACAGCAAACCCACCCTTCCTCACCTTCCCCCCAAATACACACACAGCAAACCCAAAATCCTGCACATACTCTCCCCAAATCCACACACTTGACACAGCAAATCCACACCCCAACTTCTCAATTCCAAACATAACACAAGTATAGATCTGGAAAGGTCCTAACTTTCGAAGAGGATCAACTTCTTCCTTGCTTGTGCAGAGAAGATTCTTCTAGATCTTCTGAGGGAACATCTCAACTTCTCCTCCATTCTCTGATGAAGGGGTCTGTGCAACACTTTTCTCATTTTCTGCCTTTTTGCTTGTGTGTGAACATCTGATGGTCCAGATATTTCAGAGCTTAATGTCTGAGCCATTGGTCAGCCGCCAAATTCAGTTGGCCAGTGATGCGCACAATTTTAATGAAGTGCTGGCTTCCCCCTAAAGAATAGTAGGGGTACATAACATTTCTCTGTCCTCCTTTTTCTTTTATAGCTCATGAATGCGCTATCAGACAGGAGGAATACTTTGAGGCTCATGGCCCAAAATCAGACACACAGCAAACCCACACTTCCTCACCTTCCCCCCAAATACACACACACAGCAAACCCAAAATCCTGCACCTACTCTCCCCAAATCCACACACTTGACACAGCAAATCCACACCCCAACTTCTCAATTCCAAACATAACACAAGTATAGATCTGGAAAGGTCCTACCTTTCGAAGAGGATCAACTTCTTCTTTGCTTGTGCAGAGAAGATTCTTCTAGATCTTCTGAGGGAACATCTCAACTTCTCCTCCATTCTCTGATGAAGGGGTCTGTGCAACACTTTTCTCATTTTCTGCCTTTTTGCTTGTGTGTGAACATCTGATGGTCCAGATAGCTCAGAGCTTAATGTCTGAGCCATTGGTCAGCCGCCAAATTCAGTTGGCCAGTGATGCACACAATTTTAATGAAGTGCTGGCTTCACCCTAAAGAAGAGTAGGGGTACATAACATTTCTCTGTCCTCCTTTTTCTTTTATAGCACATGAATACGCTATCAGACAGGAGGAATATTTTGAGGCTTATGGCCCAAAATCAGACACACAGCAAACCCACCCTTCCTCACCTTCCCCCCAAATACACACACAGCAAACCCAAAATCCTGCACATACTCTCCACAAATCCACACACTTGACACAGCAAATCCACACCCCAACTTCTCAATTCCAAACATAACACAAGTATAGATCTGGAAAGGTCCTAACTTTCGAAGAGGATCAACTTCTTCCTTGCTTGTGCAGAGAAGATTCTTCTAGATCTTCTGAGGGAACATCTCAACTTCTCCTCCATTCTCTGATGAAGGGGTCTGTGCAACACTTTTCTCATTTTCTGCATTTTTGCTTGTGTGTGCACATCTGATGGTCCAGATAGTTCAGAGCTTAATGTCTGAGCCATTGGTCAGCCGCCAAATTCAGTTGGCCAGTGATGCGCACAATTTTAATGAAGTGCTGGCTTCACCCTAAAGAATAGTAGGGGTACATAACATTTCTCTGTCCTCCTTTTTCTTTTATAGCTCATGAATGCGCTATCAGACAGGAGGAATACTTTGAGGCTTATGGCCCAAAATCAGACACACAGCAAACCTATCCTTCCTCACCTTCCCCCCAAATACACACAGCAAACCCAAAATCCTGCACCCACTCTCCCCAAATCCACACACTTGACACAACAAATCCACATCCCAACTTCTCAATTCCAAACATAACACAAGTATAGATCTGGAAAGGTCCTACCTTTCGAAGAGGATCAACTTCTTCCTTGCTCGTGCAGAGAAGATTCTTCTAGATCTTCTGAGGGAACATCTCAACTTCTCCTCCATGCTCTGATGAAGGGGTCTGTGCAACACTTTTCTCATTTTCTGCCTTTTTGCTTGTGTGTGAACATCTGATGGTCCAGATAGTTCAGAGCTTAATGCCTGAGCCATTGGTCAGCCGCCAAATTTAGTTGGCCAGTGATGCGCACAATTTTAATGAAGTGCTGGCTTCACCCTAAAGAATAGTAGGGGTACATAACATTTCTCTGTCCTCCTTTTTCTTTTATAGCTCATGAATGCGCTATCAGACAGGAGGAATACTTTGAGGCTCATGGCCAAAATCAGACACACAGCAAACCCACCCTTCCTCACCTTCCCCCCAAATACACATACACAGCAAACCCAAAATCCTGCACCTACTCTCCCCAAATCCACACACTTGACACAGCAAATCCACACCCCAACTTCTCAATTCCAAACATAACACAAGTATAGATCTGGAAAGGTCCTACCTTTCGAAGAGGATCAACTTCTTCCTTGCTTGTGCAGAGAAGATTCTTCTAGATCTTCTGAGGGAACATCTCAACTTCTCCTTCATGCTCTGATGAAGGGGTCTGTGCAACACTTTTCTCATTTTCTGCCTTTTTTCTTGTGTGTGCACATCTGATGGTCCAGATAGTTTAGAGCTTAATGTCTGAGCTATTGGTCAGCCGCCAAAATCAGTTGGCCAGTGATGCGCACAATTTTAATGAAGTGCTGGCTTCACCCTAAGGAAGAGTAGGGGTACATAACATTTCTCTGCCCTCCTTTTTCTTTAATAGCTCATGAATGCGCTATCAGACAGGAGGAATACTTTGAGGCTTATGGCCCAAAATCAGACACACAGCAAACCTATCCTTCCTCACCTTCCCCCCAAATACACACAGCAAACCCAAAATCCTGCACCCACTCTCCCCAAATCCACACACTTGACACAACAAATCCACACCCCAACTTCTCAATTCCAAACATAACACAAGTATAGATCTGGAAAGGTCCTACCTTTCGAAGAGGATCAACTTCTTCCTTGCTTGTGCAGAGAAGATTCTTCTAGATCTTCTGAGGGAACATCTCAACTTCTCCTCCATGCTCTGATGAAGGGGTCTGTGCAACACTTTTCTCATTTTCTGCCTTTTTGCTTGTGTGTGAACATCTGATGGTCCAGATAGTTCAGAGCTTAATGCCTGAGCCATTGGTCAGCCGCCAAATTCAGTTGGCCAGTGATGCGCACAATTTTAATGAAGTGCTGGCTTCACCCTAAAGAATAGTAGGGGTACATAACATTTCTCTGTCCTCCTTTTTCTTTTATAGCTCATGAATGCGCTATCAGACAGGAGGAATACTTTGAGGCTCATGGCCCAAAATCAGACACACAGCAAACCCACCCTTCCTCACCTTCCCCCCAAATACACATACACAGCAAACCCAAAATCCTGCACCTACTCTCCCCAAATCCACACACTTGACACAGCAAATCCACACCCCAACTTCTCAATTCCAAACATAACACAAGTATAGATCTGGAAAGGTCCTACCTTTCGAAGAGGATCAACTTCTTCCTTGCTTGTGCAGAGAAGATTCTTCTAGATCTTCTGAGGGAACATCTCAACTTCTCCTTCATGCTCTGATGAAGGGGTCTGTGCAACACTTTTCTCATTTTCTGCCTTTTTTCTTGTGTGTGCACATCTGATGGTCCAGATAGTTTAGAGCTTAATGTCTGAGCTATTGGTCAGCCGCCAAAATCAGTTGGCCAGTGATACGCACAATTTTAATGAAGTGCTGGCTTCACCCTAAAGAAGAGTAGGGGTACATAACATTTCTCTGCCCTCCTTTTTCTTTTATAGCACATGAATGCGCTATCAGACAGGAGGAATATTTTGAGGCTCATGGTCCAAAATCAGACACACAGCAAACCCACCATTCCTCACCTTCCCCCCAAATACACACACAGCAAACCCAAAATCCTGCACATACTCTCCCCAAATCCACACACTTGACACAGCAAATCCACACCCCAACTTCTCAATTCCAAACATAACACAAGTATAGATCTGGAAAGGTCCTAACTTTCGAAGAGGATCAACTTCTTCCTTGCTTGTGCAGAGAAGATTCTTCTAGATCTTCTGAGGGAACATCTCAACTTCTCCTCCATGCTCTGATGAAGGGGTCTGTGCAACACTTTTCTCATTTTCTGCCTTTTTGCTTGTGTGTGAACATCTGATGGTCCAGATAGTTCAGAGCTTAATGTCTGAGCCATTGGTCAGCCGCCAAATTCAGTTGGCCAGTGATGCGCACAATTTTAATGAAGTGCTGGCTTCACCCTAAAGAATAGTAGGGGTACATAACATTTCTCTGTCCTCCTTTTTCTTTTATAGCTCATGAATGCGCTATCAGACAGGAGGAATACTTTGAGGCTCATGGTCCAAAATCAGACACACAGCAAACCCACACTTCCTCACCTTCCCCCCAAATACACACACACAGCAAACCCAAAATCCTGCACCTACTCTCCCCAAATCCACATACTTGACACAGCAAATCCACACCCCAACTTCTCAATTCCAAACATAACACAAGTATAGATCTGGAAAGGTCGTACCTTTCGAAGAGGATCAACTTCTTCTTTGCTTGTGCAGAGAAGATTCTTCTAGATCTTCTGAGGGAACATCTCAACTTCTCCTCCATTCTCTGATGAAGGGGTCTGTGCAACACTTTTCTCATTTTCTGCCTTTTTTCTTGTGTGTGCACATCTGATGGTCCAGATAGTTCAGAGCTTATTGTCAGAGCCATTGGTCAGCCGCCAAATTCAGTTGGCCAGTGATGCGCACAATTTTAATGAAGTGCTGGCTTCACCCTAAAGAAGAGTAGGGGTACATAACATTTCTCTGTCCTCCTTTTTCTTTTATAGCTCATGAATGCGCTATCAGACAGGAGGAATACTTTGAGGCTCATGGCCCAAAATCAGACACACAGCAAACCTATCCTTCCTCACCTTCCCCCCAAATAAACACAGCAAACCCAAAATCCTGCACCTACTCTCCCCAAATCCACACACTTGACACAACAAATCCACACCCCAACTTCTCAATTCCAAACATAACACAAGTATAGATCTGGAAAGGTCCTACCTTTTGAAGAGGATCATCTTCTTCCTTGCTTGTGCAGAGAAGATTCTTCTAGATCTTCTGAGGGAACATCTCAACTTCTCCTCCAAGCTCTGATGAAGGGGTCTGTGCAACACTTTTCTCATTTTCTGCCTTTTTGCTTGTGTGTGAACATCTGATGGTCCAGATAGCTCAGAGCTTAATGTCTGAGCCATTGGTCAGCCGCCAAATTCAGTTGGCCAGTGATGCGCACAATTTTAATGAAGTGCTGGCTTCACCCTGAAGAAGAGTAGGGGTACATAACATTTCTCTGCCCTCCTTTTTCTTTTATAGCTCATGAATGCGCTATCAGACAGGAGGAATACTTTGAGGCTCATGGCCCAAAATCAGACACACAGCAAACCCACCCTTCCTCACATTCCCCCCAAATACACACACACAGCAAACCCAAAATCCTGCACCTACTCTCCCCAAATCCACACACTTGACACAGCAAATCCACACCCCAACTTCTCAATTCCAAACATAACACAAGTATAGATCTGGAAAGGTCGTACCTTTCGAAGAGGATCAACTTCTTCTTTGCTTGTGCAGAGAAGATTCTTCTAGATCTTCTGAGGGAACATCTCAACTTCTCCTCCATTCTCTGATGAAGGGGTCTGTGCAACACTTTTCTCATTTTCTGCCTTTTTTCTTGTGTGTGCACATCTGATGGTCCAGATAGTTCAGAGCTTAATGTCTGAGCCATTGGTCAGCCGCCAAATTCAGTTGGCCAGTGATGCGCACAATTTTAATGAAGTGCTGGCTTCACCCTGAAGAAGAGTAGGGGTACATAACATTTCTCTGCCCTCCTTTTTCTTTTATAGCTCATGAATGCGCTATCAGACAGGAGGAATACTTTGAGGCTCATGGCCCAAAATCAGACACACAGCAAACCCACCCTTCCTCACCTTCCCCCCAAATACACACACACAGCAAACCCAAAATCCTGCACCTACTCTCCCCAAATCCACACACTTGACACAGCAAATCCACACCCCAACTTCTCAATTCCAAACATAACACAAGTATAGATCTGGAAAGGTCGTTCCTTTCGAAGAGGATCAACTTCTTCTTTGCTTGTGCAGAGAAGATTCTTCTAGATCTTCTGAGGGAACATCTCAACTTCTCCTCCATTCTCTGATGAAGGGGTCTGTGCAACACTTTTCTCATTTTCTGCCTTTTTCTTGTGTGTGCACATCTGATGGTCCAGATAGTTCAGAGCTTATTGTCTGAGCCATTGGTCAGCAGCCAAATTCAGTTGGCCAGTGAAGCGCACAATTTTAATGAAGTGCTGGCTTCACCCTAAAGAAGAGTAGGGGTACATAACATTTCTCTGTCCTCCTTTTTCTTTTATAGCTCATGAATGCGCTATCAGACAGGAGGAATACTTTGAGGCTCATGGCCCAAAATCAGACACACAGCAAACCCACCCTTCCTCACCTTCCCCCCAAATACACACACACAGCAAACCCAAAATCCTGCACCTACTCTCCCCAAATCCACACACTTGACACAGCAAATCCACACCCCAACTTCTCAATTCCAAACATAACACAAGTATAGATCTGGAAAGGTCGTACCTTTCGAAGAGGATCAACTTCTTCTTTGCTTGTGCAGAGAAGATTCTTCTAGATCTTCTGAGGGAACATCTCAACTTCTCATCCATTCTCTGATGAAGGGGTCTGTGCAACACTTTTCTCATTTTCTGCCTTTTTTCTTGTGTGTGCACATCTGATGGTCCAGATAGTTTAGAGCTTAATGTCTGAGCTATTGGTCAGCCGCCAAATTCAGTTGGCCAGTGATGCGCACAATTTTAATGAAGTGCTGGCTTCACCCTAAAGAATAGTAGGGGTACATAACATTTCTCTGTCCTCCTTTTTCTTTTATAGCTCATGAATGCGCTATCAGACAGGAGGAATACATTGAGGCTCATGGCCCAAAATCAGACACACAGCAAACCCACACTTCCTCACCTTCCCCCCAAATACACACACACAACAAACCCAAAATCCTGCACCTACTCTCCCCAAATCCACACACTTGACACAGCAAATCCACACCCCAACTTCTCAATTCCAAACATAACACGAGTATAGATCTGGAAAGGTCGTACCTTTCGAAGAGGATCAACTTCTTCTTTGCTTGTGCAGAGAAGATTCTTCTAGATCTTCTGAGGGAACATCTCAACTTCTCCTCCATTCTCTGATGAAGGGGTCTGTGCAACACTTTTCTCATTTTCTGCCTTTTTGCTTGTGTGTGCACATCTGATGGTCCAGATAGTTCAGAGCTTAATGTCTGAGCCATTGGTCAGCCGCCAAATTCAGTTGGCCAGTGATGCGCACAATTTTAATGAAGTGCTGGCTTCACCCTAAAGAAGAGTAGGGGTACATAACATTTCTCTGCCCTCCTTTTTCTTTAATAGCTCATGAATGCGCTATCAGACAGGAGGAATACTTTGAGGCTTATGGCCCAAAATCAGACACACAGCAAACCTATCCTTCCTCACCTTCCCCCCAAATACACACAGCAAACCCAAAATCCTGCACCTATTCTCCCCAAATCCACACACTTGACACAACAAATCCACACCCCAACTTCTCAATTCCAAACATAACACAAGTATAGATCTGGAAAGGTCCTACCTTTTGAAGAGGATCATCTTCTTCCTTGCTTGTGCAGAGAAGATTCTTCTAGATCTTCTGAGGGAACATCTCAACTTCTCCTCCATGCTCTGATGAAGGGGTCTGTGCAACACTTTTCTCATTTTCTGCCTTTTTGCTTGTGTGTGAACATCTGATGGTCCAGATAGCTCAGAGCTTAATGTCTGAGCCATTGGTCAGCCGCCAAATTCAGTTGGCCAGTGATGCGCACAATTTTAATGAAGTGCTGGCTTCACCCTAAAGAAGAGTAGGGGTACATAACATTTCTCTGTCCTCCTTTTTCTTTTATAGCACATGAATACGCTATCAGACAGGAGGAATATTTTGAGGCTTATGGCCCAAAATCAGACACACAGAAAACCCACCCTTCCTCACCTTCCCCCCAAATACACACACAGCAAACCCAAAATCCTGCACATACTCTCCCCAAATCCACACACTTGACACAGCAAATCCACACCCCAACTTCTCAATTCCAAACATAACACAAGTATAGACCTGGAAAGGTCCTACCTTTCGAAGAGGATCAACTTCTTCCTTGCTTGTGCAGAGAAGATTCTTCTAGATCTTCTTAGGGAACATCTCAACTTCTCCTCCATTCTCTGATGAAGGGGTCTGTGCAACACTTTTCTCATTTTCCGCCTTTTTTCTTGTGTGTGCACATCTAATGGTCCAGATAGTTCAGATCTTAATGTCTGAGCCATTGGTCAGCCGCCAAATTCAGTTGGCCAGTGATGCACACAATTTTAATGAAGTGCTGGCTTCACCCTAAAGAAGAGTAGGGGTACATAACATTTCTCTGTCCTCCTTTTTCTTTTATAGCTCATGAATGCGCTATCAGACAGGAGGAATACTTTGAGGCTCATGGCCCAAAATCAGACACACAGCAAACCCACCCTTCCTCACCTTCCCCCCAAATACACACACACAGCAAACCCAAAATCCTGCACCTACTCTCCCCAAATCCACACACTTGACACAGCAAATCCACACCCCAACTTCTCAATTCCAAACATAACACAAGTATAGATCTGGAAAGGTCGTACCTTTCGAAGAGGATCAACTTCTTCTTTGCTTGTGCAGAGAAGATTCTTCTAGATCTTCTGAGGGAACATCTCAACTTCTCCTCCATTCTCTGATGAAGGGGTCTGTGCAACACTTTTCTCATTTTCTGCCTTTTTCTTGTGTGTGCACATCTGATGGTCCAGATAGTTCAGAGCTTATTGTCTGAGCCATTGGTCAGCAGCCAAATTCAGTTGGCCAGTGAAGCACACAATTTTAATGAAGTGCTGGCTTCACCCTAAAGAAGAGTAGGGGTACATAACATTTCTCTGTCCTCCTTTTTCTTTTATAGCTCATGAATGCGCTATCAGACAGGAGGAATACTTTGAGGCTCATGGCCCAAAATCAGACACACAGCAAACCCACCCTTCCTCACCTTCCCCCCAAATACACACACACAGCAAACCCAAAATCCTGCACCTACTCTCCCCAAATCCACACACTTGACACAGCAAATCCACACCCCAACTTCTCAATTCCAAACATAACACAAGTATAGATCTGGAAAGGTCGTACCTTTCGAAGAGGATCAACTTCTTCTTTGCTTGTGCAGAGAAGATTCTTCTAGATCTTCTGAGGGAACATCTCAACTTCTCATCCATTCTCTGATGAAGGGGTCTGTGCAACACTTTTCTCATTTTCTGCCTTTTTTCTTGTGTGTGCACATCTGATGGTCCAGATAGTTTAGAGCTTAATGTCTGAGCTATTGGTCAGCCGCCAAATTCAGTTGGCCAGTGATGCGCACAATTTTAATGAAGTGCTGGCTTCACCCTAAAGAATAGTAGGGGTACATAACATTTCTCTGTCCTCCTTTTTCTTTTATAGCTCATGAATGCGCTATCAGACAGGAGGAATACATTGAGGCTCATGGCCCAAAATCAGACACACAGCAAACCCACACTTCCTCACCTTCCCCCCAAATACACACACACAACAAACCCAAAATCCTGCACCTACTCTCCCCAAATCCACACACTTGACACAGCAAATCCACACCCCAACTTCTCAATTCCAAACATAACACGAGTATAGATCTGGAAAGGTCGTACCTTTCGAAGAGGATCAACTTCTTCTTTGCTTGTGCAGAGAAGATTCTTCTAGATCTTCTGAGGGAACATCTCAACTTCTCCTCCATTCTCTGATGAAGGGGTCTGTGCAACACTTTTCTCATTTTCTGCCTTTTTGCTTGTGTGTGCACATCTGATGGTCCAGATAGTTCAGAGCTTAATGTCTGAGCCATTGGTCAGCCGCCAAATTCAGTTGGCCAGTGATGCGCACAATTTTAATGAAGTGCTGGCTTCACCCTAAAGAAGAGTAGGGGTACATAACATTTCTCTGCCCTCCTTTTTCTTTAATAGCTCATGAATGCGCTATCAGACAGGAGGAATACTTTGAGGCTTATGGCCCAAAATCAGACACACAGCAAACCTATCCTTCCTCACCTTCCCCCCAAATACACACAGCAAACCCAAAATCCTGCACCTATTCTCCCCAAATCCACACACTTGACACAACAAATCCACACCCCAACTTCTCAATTCCAAACATAACACAAGTATAGATCTGGAAAGGTCCTACCTTTTGAAGAGGATCATCTTCTTCCTTGCTTGTGCAGAGAAGATTCTTCTAGATCTTCTGAGGGAACATCTCAACTTCTCCTCCATGCTCTGATGAAGGGGTCTGTGCAACACTTTTCTCATTTTCTGCCTTTTTGCTTGTGTGTGAACATCTGATGGTCCAGATAGCTCAGAGCTTAATGTCTGAGCCATTGGTCAGCCGCCAAATTCAGTTGGCCAGTGATGCGCACAATTTTAATGAAGTGCTGGCTTCACCCTAAAGAAGAGTAGGGGTACATAACATTTCTCTGTCCTCCTTTTTCTTTTATAGCACATGAATACGCTATCAGACAGGAGGAATATTTTGAGGCTTATGGCCCAAAATCAGACACACAGAAAACCCACCCTTCCTCACCTTCCCCCCAAATACACACACAGCAAACCCAAAATCCTGCACATACTCTCCCCAAATCCACACACTTGACACAGCAAATCCACACCCCAACTTCTCAATTCCAAACATAACACAAGTATAGACCTGGAAAGGTCCTACCTTTCGAAGAGGATCAACTTCTTCCTTGCTTGTGCAGAGAAGATTCTTCTAGATCTTCTTAGGGAACATCTCAACTTCTCCTCCATTCTCTGATGAAGGGGTCTGTGCAACACTTTTCTCATTTTCCGCCTTTTTTCTTGTGTGTGCACATCTAATGGTCCAGATAGTTCAGATCTTAATGTCTGAGCCATTGGTCAGCCGCCAAATTCAGTTGGCCAGTGATGCACACAATTTTAATGAAGTGCTGGCTTCACCCTAAAGAAGAGTAGGGGTACATAACATTTCTCTGTCCTCCTTTTTCTTTTATAGCACATGAATACGCTATCAGACAGGGGGAATATTTTGAGGCTTAAGGGCCCAAAATCAGACACACAGCAAACCCACCCTTCCTCACCTTCCCCCCAAATACACACACAGCAAACCCAAAATCCTGCACATACTCTCCCCAAATCCACACACTTGACACAGCAAATCCACACCCCAACTTCTCAATTCCAAACATAACACAAGTATAGATCTGGAAAGGTCCTAACTTTCGAAGAGGATCAACTTCTTCCTTGCTTGTGCAGAGAAGATTCTTCTAGATCTTCTGAGGGAACATCTCAACTTCTCCTCCATTCTCTGATGAAGGGGTCTGTGCAACACTTTTCTCATTTTCTGCCTTTTTGCTTGTGTGTGCACATCTGATGGTCCAGATAGTTCAGAGCTTAATGTCTGAGCCATTGGTCAGCCGCCAAATTCAGTTGGCCAGTGATGCGCACAATTTTAATGAAGTGCTGGCTTCACCCTAAAGAAGAGTAGGGGTACATAACATTTCTCTGCCCTCCTTTTTCTTTAATAGCTCATGAATGCGCTATCAGACAGGAGGAATACTTTGAGGCTCATGGCCCAAAATCAGACACACAGCAAACCCACACTTCCTCACCTTCCCCCCAAATACACACACACAGCAAACCCAAAATCCTGCACCTACTCTCCCCAAATCCACACACTTGACACAGCAAATCCACACCCCAACTTCTCAATTCCAAACATAACACAAGTATAGATCTGGAAAGGTCCTACCTTTCGAAGAGGATCAACTTCTTCCTTGCTTGTGCAGAGAAGATTCTTCTAGATCTTCTGAGGGAACATCTCAACTTCTCCTCCATGCTCTGATGAAGGGGTCTGTGCAACACTTTTCTCATTTTCTGCCTTTTTGCTTGTGTGTGAACATCTGATGGTCCAGATAGTTCAGAGCTTAATGTCTGAGCCATTGGTCAGCCGCCAAATTCAGTTGGCCAGTGATGCGCACAATTTTAATGAAGTGCTGGCTTCACCCTAAAGAATAGTAGGGGTACATAACATTTCTCTGTCCTCCTTTTTCTTTTATAGCTCATGAATGCGCTATCAGACAGGAGGTATACTTTGAGGCTCATGGCCCAAAATCAGACACACAGCAAACCCACACTTCCTCACCTTCCCCCCAAATACACACACACAGCAAACCCAAAATCCTGCACCTACTCTCCCCAAATCCACACACTTGACACAGCAAATCCACACCCCAACTTCTCAATTCCAAACATAACACAAGTATAGATCTGGAAAGGTCGTACCTTTCGAAGAGGATCAACTTCTTCTTTGCTTGTGCAGAGAAGATTCTTCTAGATCTTCTGAGGGAACATCTCAACTTCTCCTCCATTCTCTGATGAAGGGGTCTGTGCAACACTTTTCTCATTTTCTGCCTTTTTTCTTGTGTGTGCACATGTGATGGTCCAGATAGTTCAGAGCTTATTGTCTGAGCCATTGGTCAGCCGCCAAATTCAGTTGGCCAGTGATGCGCACAATTTTAATGAAGTGCTGGCTTCACCCTAAAGAAGAGTAGGGGTACATAACATTTCTCTGTCCTCCTTTTTCTTTTATAGCTCATGAATGCGCTATCAGACAGGAGGAATACTTTGAGGCTCATGGCCCAAAATCAGACACACAGCAAACCCATCCTTCCTCACCTTCCCCCCAAATACACACACACAGCAAACCCAAAATCCTGCACCTACTCTCCCCAAATCCACACACTTGACACAGCAAATCCACACCCCAACTTCTCAATTCCAAACATAACACAAGTATAGATCTGGAAAGGTCGTACCTTTCGAAGAGGATCAACTTCTTCTTTGCTTGTGCAGAGAAGATTCTTCTAGATCTTCTGAGGGAACATCTCAACTTCTCCTCCATTCTCTGATGAAGGGGTCTGTGCAACACTTTTCTCATTTTCTGCCTTTTTGCTTGTGTGTGCACATCTGATGGTCCAGATAGTTCAGAGCTTAATGTCTGAGCCATTGGTCAGCCGCCAAATTCAGTTGGCCAGTGATGCGCACAATTTTAATGAAGTGCTGGCTTCACCCTAAAGAAGAGTAGGGGTACATAACATTTCTCTGCCCTCCTTTTTCTTTAATAGCTCATGAATGCGCTATCAGACAGGAGGAATACTTTGAGGCTTATGGCCCAAAATCAGACACACAGCAAACCTATCCTTCCTCACCTTCCCCCCAAATACACACAGCAAACCCAAAATCCTGCACCTATTCTCCCCAAATCCACACACTTGACACAACAAATCCACACCCCAACTTCTCAATTCCAAACATAACACAAGTATAGATCTGGAAAGGTCCTACCTTTTGAAGAGGATCATCTTCTTCCTTGCTTGTGCAGAGAAGATTCTTCTAGATCTTCTGAGGGAACATCTCAACTTCTCCTCCATGCTCTGATGAAGGGGTCTGTGCAACACTTTTCTCATTTTCTGCCTTTTTGCTTGTGTGTGAACATCTGATGGTCCAGATAGCTCAGAGCTTAATGTCTGAGCCATTGGTCAGCCGCCAAATTCAGTTGGCCAGTGATGCGCACAATTTTAATGAAGTGCTGGCTTCACCCTAAAGAAGAGTAGGGGTACATAACATTTCTCTGTCCTCCTTTTTCTTTTATAGCACATGAATACGCTATCAGACAGGAGGAATATTTTGAGGCTTATGGCCCAAAATCAGACACACAGAAAACCCACCCTTCCTCACCTTCCCCCCAAATACACACACAGCAAACCCAAAATCCTGCACATACTCTCCCCAAATCCACACACTTGACACAGCAAATCCACACCCCAACTTCTCAATTCCAAACATAACACAAGTATAGACCTGGAAAGGTCCTACCTTTCGAAGAGGATCAACTTCTTCCTTGCTTGTGCAGAGAAGATTCTTCTAGATCTTCTTAGGGAACATCTCAACTTCTCCTCCATTCTCTGATGAAGGGGTCTGTGCAACACTTTTCTCATTTTCTGCCTTTTTTCTTGTGTGTGCACATCTAATGGTCCAGATAGTTCAGATCTTAATGTCTGAGCCATTGGTCAGCCGCCAAATTCAGTTGGCCAGTGATGCACACAATTTTAATGAAGTGCTGGCTTCACCCTAAAGAAGAGTAGGGGTACATAACATTTCTCTGTCCTCCTTTTTCTTTTATAGCACATGAATACGCTATCAGACAGGGGGAATATTTTGAGGCTTAAGGGCCCAAAATCAGACACACAGCAAACCCACCCTTCCTCACCTTCCCCCCAAATACACACACAGCAAACCCAAAATCCTGCACATACTCTCCCCAAATCCACACACTTGACACAGCAAATCCACACCCCAACTTCTCAATTCCAAACATAACACAAGTATAGATCTGGAAAGGTCCTAACTTTCGAAGAGGATCAACTTCTTCCTTGCTTGTGCAGAGAAGATTCTTCTAGATCTTCTGAGGGAACATCTCAACTTCTCCTCCATTCTCTGATGAAGGGGTCTGTGCAACACTTTTCTCATTTTCTGCCTTTTTGCTTGTGTGTGCACATCTGATGGTCCAGATAGTTCAGAGCTTAATGTCTGAGCCATTGGTCAGCCGCCAAATTCAGTTGGCCAGTGATGCGCACAATTTTAATGAAGTGCTGGCTTCACCCTAAAGAAGAGTAGGGGTACATAACATTTCTCTGCCCTCCTTTTTCTTTAATAGCTCATGAATGCGCTATCAGACAGGAGGAATACTTTGAGGCTCATGGCCCAAAATCAGACACACAGCAAACCCACACTTCCTCACCTTCCCCCCAAATACACACACACAACAAACCCAAAATCCTGCACCTACTCTCCCCAAATCCACACACTTGACACAGCAAATCCACACCCCAACTTCTCAATTCCAAACATAACACGAGTATAGATCTGGAAAGGTCGTACCTTTCGAAGAGGATCAACTTCTTCTTTGCTTGTGCAGAGAAGATTCTTCTAGATCTTCTGAGGGAACATCTCAACTTCTCCTCCATGCTCTGATGAAGGGGTCTGTGCAACACTTTTCTCATTTTCTGCCTTTTTGCTTGTGTGTGAACATCTGATGGTCCAGATAGTTCAGAGCTTAATGTCTGAGCCATTGGTCAGCCGCCAAATTCAGTTGGCCAGTGATGCGCACAATTTTAATGAAGTGCTGGCTTCACCCTAAAGAATAGTAGGGGTACATAACATTTCTCTGTCCTCCTTTTTCTTTTATAGCTCATGAATGCGCTATCAGACAGGAGGTATACTTTGAGGCTCATGGCCCAAAATCAGACACACAGCAAACCCACACTTCCTCACCTTCCCCCCAAATACACACACACAGCAAACCCAAAATCCTGCACCTACTCTCCCCAAATCCACACACTTGACACAGCAAATCCACACCCCAACTTCTCAATTCCAAACATAACACAAGTATAGATCTGGAAAGGTCGTACCTTTCGAAGAGGATCAACTTCTTCTTTGCTTGTGCAGAGAAGATTCTTCTAGATCTTCTGAGGGAACATCTCAACTTCTCCTCCATTCTCTGATGAAGGGGTCTGTGCAACACTTTTCTCATTTTCTGCCTTTTTTCTTGTGTGTGCACATGTGATGGTCCAGATAGTTCAGAGCTTATTGTCTGAGCCATTGGTCAGCCGCCAAATTCAGTTGGCCAGTGATGCGCACAATTTTAATGAAGTGCTGGCTTCACCCTAAAGAAGAGTAGGGGTACATAACATTTCTCTGTCCTCCTTTTTCTTTTATAGCTCATGAATGCGCTATCAGACAGGAGGAATACTTTGAGGCTTATGGCCCAAAATCAGACACACAGCAAACCTATCCTTCCTCACCTTCCCCCCAAATACACACAGCAAACCCAAAATCCTGCACCTATTCTCCCCAAATCCACACACTTGACACAACAAATCCACACCCCAACTTCTCAATTCCAAACATAACACAAGTATAGATCTGGAAAGGTCCTACCTTTTGAAGAGGATCATCTTCTTCCTTGCTTGTGCAGAGAAGATTCTTCTAGATCTTCTGAGGGAACATCTCAACTTCTCCTCCATTCTCTGATGAAGGGGTCTGTGCAACACTTTTCTCATTTTCTGCCTTTTTGCTTGTGTGTGCACATCTGATGGTCCAGATAGTTCAGAGCTTAATGTCTGAGCCATTGGTCAGCCGCCAAATTCAGTTGGCCAGTGATGCGCACAATTTTAATGAAGTGCTGGCTTCACCCTAAAGAAGAGTAGGGGTACATAACATTTCTCTGCCCTCCTTTTTCTTTAATAGCTCATGAATGCGCTATCAGACAGGAGGAATACTTTGAGGCTTATGGCCCAAAATCAGACACACAGCAAACCTATCCTTCCTCACCTTCCCCCCAAATACACACAGCAAACCCAAAATCCTGCACCTATTCTCCCCAAATCCACACACTTGACACAACAAATCCACACCCCAACTTCTCAATTCCAAACATAACACAAGTATAGATCTGGAAAGGTCCTACCTTTTGAAGAGGATCATCTTCTTCCTTGCTTGTGCAGAGAAGATTCTTCTAGATCTTCTGAGGGAACATCTCAACTTCTCCTCCATGCTCTGATGAAGGGGTCTGTGCAACACTTTTCTCATTTTCTGCCTTTTTGCTTGTGTGTGAACATCTGATGGTCCAGATAGCTCAGAGCTTAATGTCTGAGCCATTGGTCAGCCGCCAAATTCAGTTGGCCAGTGATGCGCACAATTTTAATGAAGTGCTGGCTTCACCCTAAAGAAGAGTAGGGGTACATAACATTTCTCTGTCCTCCTTTTTCTTTTATAGCACATGAATACGCTATCAGACAGGAGGAATATTTTGAGGCTTATGGCCCAAAATCAGACACACAGAAAACCCACCCTTCCTCACCTTCCCCCCAAATACACACACAGCAAACCCAAAATCCTGCACATACTCTCCCCAAATCCACACACTTGACACAGCAAATCCACACCCCAACTTCTCAATTCCAAACATAACACAAGTATAGACCTGGAAAGGTCCTACCTTTCGAAGAGGATCAACTTCTTCCTTGCTTGTGCAGAGAAGATTCTTCTAGATCTTCTTAGGGAACATCTCAACTTCTCCTCCATTCTCTGATGAAGGGGTCTGTGCAACACTTTTCTCATTTTCTGCCTTTTTTCTTGTGTGTGCACATCTAATGGTCCAGATAGTTGAGATCTTAATGTCTGAGCCATTGGTCAGCCGCCAAATTCAGTTGGCCAGTGATGCACACAATTTTAATGAAGTGCTGGCTTCACCCTAAAGAAGAGTAGGGGTACATAACATTTCTCTGTCCTCCTTTTTCTTTTATAGCACATGAATACGCTATCAGACAGGGGGAATATTTTGAGGCTTAAGGGCCCAAAATCAGACACACAGCAAACCCACCCTTCCTCACCTTCCCCCCAAATACACACACAGCAAACCCAAAATCCTGCACATACTCTCCCCAAATCCACACACTTGACACAGCAAATCCACACCCCAACTTCTCAATTCCAAACATAACACAAGTATAGATCTGGAAAGGTCCTAACTTTCGAAGAGGATCAACTTCTTCCTTGCTTGTGCAGAGAAGATTCTTCTAGATCTTCTGAGGGAACATCTCAACTTCTCCTCCATTCTCTGATGAAGGGGTCTGTGCAACACTTTTCTCATTTTCTGCCTTTTTGCTTGTGTGTGAACATCTGATGGTCCAGATAGCTCAGAGCTTAATGTCTGAGCCATTGGTCAGCCGCCAAATTCAGTTGGCCAGTGATGCGCACAATTTTAATGAAGTGCTGGCTTCACCCTAAAGAATAGTAGGGGTACATAACATTTCTCTGTCCTCCTTTTTCTTTTATAGCTCATGAATGCGCTATCAGACAGGAGGTATACTTTGAGGCTCATGGCCCAAAATCAGACACACAGCAAACCCACACTTCCTCACCTTCCCCCCAAATACACACACACAGCAAACCCAAAATCCTGCACCTACTCTCCCCAAATCCACACACTTGACACAGCAAATCCACACCCCAACTTCTCAATTCCAAACATAACACAAGTATAGATCTGGAAAGGTCGTACCTTTCGAAGAGGATCAACTTCTTCTTTGCTTGTGCAGAGAAGATTCTTCTAGATCTTCTGAGGGAACATCTCAACTTCTCCTCCATTCTCTGATGAAGGGGTCTGTGCAACACTTTTCTCATTTTCTGCCTTTTTTCTTGTGTGTGCACATGTGATGGTCCAGATAGTTCAGAGCTTATTGTCTGAGCCATTGGTCAGCCGCCAAATTCAGTTGGCCAGTGATGCGCACAATTTTAATGAAGTGCTGGCTTCACCCTAAAGAAGAGTAGGGGTACATAACATTTCTCTGTCCTCCTTTTTCTTTTATAGCTCATGAATGCGCTATCAGACAGGAGGAATACTTTGAGGCTCATGGCCCAAAATCAGACACACAGCAAACCCATCCTTCCTCACCTTCCCCCCAAATACACACACACAGCAAACCCAAAATCCTGCACCTACTCTCCCCAAATCCACACACTTGACACAGCAAATCCACACCCCAACTTCTCAATTCCAAACATAACACAAGTATAGATCTGGAAAGGTCGTACCTTTCGAAGAGGATCAACTTCTTCTTTGCTTGTGCAGAGAAGATTCTTCTAGATCTTCTTAGGGAACATCTCAACTTCTCCTCCATTCTCTGATGAAGGGGTCTGTGCAACACTTTTCTCATTTTCTGCCTTTTTTCTTGTGTGTGCACATCTAATGGTCCAGATAGTTCAGATCTTAATGTCTGAGCCATTGGTCAGCCGCCAAATTCAGTTGGCCAGTGATGCGCACAATTTTAATGAAGTGCTGGCTTCACCCTAAAGAAGAGTAGGGGTACATAACATTTCTCTGTCCTCCTTTTTCTTTTATAGCTCATGAATGCGCTATCAGACAGGAGGAATACTTTGAGGCTCATGGCCCAAAATCAGACACACAGCAAACCCATCCTTCCTCACCTTCCCCCCAAATACACACACACAGCAAACCCAAAATCCTGCACCTACTCTCCCCAAATCCACACACTTGACACAGCAAATCCACACCCCAACTTCTCAATTCCAAACATAACACAAGTATAGATCTGGAAAGGTCCTAACTTTCGAAGAGGATCAACTTCTTCCTTGCTTGTGCAGAGAAGATTCTTCTAGATCTTCTGAGGGAACATCTCAACTTCTCCTCCATTCTCTGATGAAGGGGTCTGTGCAACACTTTTCTCATTTTCTGCCTTTTTGCTTGTGTGTGCACATCTGATGGTCCAGATAGTTCAGAGCTTAATGTCTGAGCCATTGGTCAGCCGCCAAATTCAGTTGGCCAGTGATGCGCACAATTTTAATGAAGTGCTGGCTTCACCCTAAAGAAGAGTAGGGGTACATAACATTTCTCTGCCCTCCTTTTTCTTTAATAGCTCATAAATGCGCTATCAGACAGGAGGAATACTTTGAGGCTCATGGCCCAAAATCAGACACACAGCAAACCTATCCTTCCTCACCTTCCCCCCAAATACACACAGCAAACCCAAAATCCTGCACCTACTCTCCCCAAATCCACACACTTGACACAACAAATCCACACCCCAACTTCTCAATTCCAAACATAACACAAGTATAGATCTGGAAAGGTCCTACCTTTTGAAGAGGATCATCTTCTTCCTTGCTTGTGCAGAGAAGATTCTTCTAGATCTTCTGAGGGAACATCTCAACTTCTCCTCCATGCTCTGATGAAGGGGTCTGTGCAACACTTTTCTCATTTTCTGCCTTTTTGCTTGTGTGTGAACATCTGATGGTCCAGATAGCTCAGAGCTTAATGTCTGAGCCATTGGTCAGCCGCCAAATTCAGTTGGCCAGTGATGCGCACAATTTTAATGAAGTGCTGGCTTCACCCTAAAGAAGAGTAGGGGTACATAACATTTCTCTGTCCTCCTTTTTCTTTTATAGCACATGAATACGCTATCAGACAGGAGGAATATTTTGAGGCTTATGGCCCAAAATCAGACACACAGAAAACCCACCCTTCCTCACCTTCCCCCCAAATACACACACAGCAAACCCAAAATCCTGCACATACTCTCCCCAAATCCACACACTTGACACAGCAAATCCACACCCCAACTTCTCAATTCCAAACATAACACAAGTATAGATCTGGAAAGGTCCTAACTTTCGAAGAGGATCAACTTCTTCCTTGCTTGTGCAGAGAAGATTCTTCTAGATCTTCTGAGGGAACATCTCAACTTCTCCTCCATTCTCTGATGAAGGGGTCTGTGCAACACTTTTCTCATTTTCTGCCTTTTTGCTTGTGTGTGCACATCTGATGGTCCAGATAGTTCAGAGCTTAATGTCTGAGCCATTGGTCAGCCGCCATATTCAGTTGGCCAGTGATGCGCACAATTTTAATGAAGTGCTGGCTTCACCCTAAAGAAGAGTAGGGGTACATAACATTTCTCTGCCCTCCTTTTTCTTTTATAGCACATGAATGCGCTATCAGACAGGAGGAATATTTTGAGGCTTATGGCCCAAAATCAGACACACAGCAAACCCACCCTTCCTCACCTTCCCCCCAAATACACACACAGCAAACCCAAAATCCTGCACATACTCTCCCCAAATCCACACACTTGACACAGCAAATCCACACCCCAACTTCTCAATTCCAAACATAACACAAGTATAGATCTGGAAAGGTCCTAACTTTCGAAGAGGATCAACTTCTTCCTTGCTTGTGCAGAGAAGATTCTTCTAGATCTTCTGAGGGAACATCTCAACTTCTCCTCCATGCTCTGATGAAGGGGTCTGTGCAACACTTTTCTCATTTTCTGCCTTTTTGCTTGTGTGTGAACATCTGATGGTCCAGATAGTTCAGAGCTTAATGTCTGAGCCATTGGTCAGCCGCCAAATTCAGTTGGCCAGTGATGCGCACAATTTTAATGAAGTGCTGGCTTCACCCTAAAGAATAGTAGGGGTACATAACATTTTCTCTGTCCTCCTTTTTCTTTTATAGCTCATGAATGCGCTATCAGACAGGAGGAATACTTTGAGGCTCATGGCCCAAAATCAGACACACAGCAAACCCACACTTCCTCACCTTCCCCCCAAATACACACACACAGCAAACCCAAAATCCTGCACCTACTCTCCCCAAATCCACACACTTGACACAGCAAATCCACACCCCAACTTCTCAATTCCAAACATAACACAAGTATAGATCTGGAAAGGTCGTACCTTTCGAAGAGGATCAACTTCTTCTTTGCTTGTGCAGAGAAGATTCTTCTAGATCTTCTGAGGGAACATCTCAACTTCTCCTCCATTCCCTGATGAAGGGGTCTGTGCAACACTTTTCTCATTTTCTGCCTTTTTTCTTGTGTGTGCACATGTGATGGTCCAGATAGTTCAGAGCTTATTGTCTGAGCCATTGGTCAGCCGCCAAATTCAGTTGGCCAGTGATGCGCACAATTTTAATGAAGTGCTGGCTTCACCCTAAAGAAGAGTAGGGGTACATAACATTTCTCTGTCCTCCTTTTTCTTTTATAGCTCATGAATGCGCTATCAGACAGGAGGAATACTTTGAGGCTCATGGCCCAAAATCAGACACACAGCAAACCCATCCTTCCTCACCTTCCCCCCAAATACACACACACAGCAAACCCAAAATCCTGCACCTACTCTCCCCAAATCCACACACTTGACACAGCAAATCCACACCCCAACTTCTCAATTCCAAACATAACACAAGTATAGATCTGGAAAGGTCGTACCTTTCGAAGAGGATCAACTTCTTCTTTGCTTGTGCAGAGAAGATTCTTCTAGATCTTCTGAGGGAACATCTCAACTTCTCCTCCATTCTCTGATGAAGGGGTCTGTGCAGCACTTTTCTCATTTTCTGCCTTTTTGCTTGTGTGTGCACATCTGATGGTCCAGATAGTTCAGAGCTTAATGTCTGAGCCATTGGTCAGCCGCCAAATTCAGTTGGCCAGTGATGCGCACAATTTTAATGAAGTGCTGGCTTCACCCTAAAGAAGAGTAGGGGTACATAACATTTCTCTGCCCTCCTTTTTCTTTAATAGCTCATGAATGCGCTATCAGACAGGAGGAATACTTTGAGGCTTATGGCCCAAAATCAGACACACAGCAAACCTAGCCTTCCTCACCTTCCCCCCAAATACACACAGCAAACCCAAAATCCTGCACCTACTCTCCCCAAATCCACACACTTGACACAACAAATCCACACCCCAACTTCTCAATTCCAAACATAACACAAGTATAGATCTGGAAAGGTCCTACCTTTTGAAGAGGATCATCTTCTTCCTTGCTTGTGCAGAGAAGATTCTTCTAGATCTTCTGAGGGAACATCTCAACTTCTCCTCCATGCTCTGATGAAGGGGTCTGTGCAACACTTTTCTCATTTTCTGCCTTTTTGCTTGTGTGTGAACATCTGATGGTCCAGATAGCTCAGAGCTTAATGTCTGAGCCATTGGTCAGCCGCCAAATTCAGTTGGCCAGTGATGCGCACAATTTTAATGAAGTGCTGGCTTCACCCTAAAGAAGAGTAGGGGTACATAACATTTCTCTGTCCTCCTTTTTCTTTTATAGCACATGAATACGCTATTAGACAGGAGGAATATTTTGAGGCTTATGGCCCAAAATCAGACACACAGAAAACCCACCCTTCCTCACCTTCCCCCCCAAATACACACACAGCAAACCCAAAATCCTGCACATACTCTCCCCAAATCCACACACTTGACACAGCAAATCCACACCCCAACTTCTCAATTCCAAACATAACACAAGTATAGACCTGGAAAGGTCCTACCTTTCGAAGAGGATCAACTTCTTCCTTGCTTGTGCAGAGAAGATTCTTCTAGATCTTCTTAGGGAACATCTCAACTTCTCCTCCATTCTCTGATGAAGGGGTCTGTGCAACACTTTTCTCATTTTCTGCCTTTTTTCTTGTGTGTGCACATCTAATGGTCCAGATAGTTCAGATCTTAATGTCTGAGCCATTGGTCAGCCGCCAAATTCAGTTGGCCAGTGATGCACACAATTTTAATGAAGTGCTGGCTTCACCCTAAAGAAGAGTAGGGGTACATAACATTTCTCTGTCCTCCTTTTTCTTTTATAGCACATGAATACGCTATCAGACAGGAGGAATATTTTGAGGCTTATGGCCCAAAATCAGACACACAGCAAACCCACCCTTCCTCACCTTCCCCCCAAATACACACACAGCAAACCCAAAATCCTGCACATACTCTCCCCAAATCCACACACTTGACACAGCAAATCCACACCCCAACTTCTCAATTCCAAACATAACACAAGTATAGATCTGGAAAGGTCCTAACTTTCGAAGAGGATCAACTTCTTCCTTGCTTGTGCAGAGAAGATTCTTCTAGATCTTCTGAGGGAACATCTCAACTTCTCCTCCATTCTCTGATGAAGGGGTCTGTGCAACACTTTTCTCATTTTCTGCCTTTTTGCTTGTGTGTGCACATCTGATGGTCCAGATAGTTCAGAGCTTAATGTCTGAGCCATTGGTCAGCCGCCAAATTCAGTTGGCCAGTGATGCGCACAATTTTAATGAAGTGCTGGCTTCACCCTAAAGAAGAGTAGGGGTACATAACATTTCTCTGCCCTCCTTTTTCTTTAATAGCTCATGAATGCGCTATCAGACAGGAGGAATACTTTGAGGCTCATGGCCCAAAATCAGACACACAGCAAACCTATCCTTCCTCACCTTCCCCCCAAATACACACAGCAAACCCAAAATCCTGCACCTACTCTCCCCAAATCCACACACTTGACACAACAAATCCACACCCCAACTTCTCAATTCCAAACATAACACAAGTATAGATCTGGAAAGCTCCTACCTTTTGAAGAGGATCATCTTCTTCCTTGCTTGTGCAGAGAAGATTCTTCTAGATCTTCTGAGGGAACATCTCAACTTCTCCTCCATGCTCTGATGAAGGGGTCTGTGCAACACTTTTCTCATTTTCTGCCTTTTTGCTTGTGTGTGAACATCTGATGGTCCAGATAGCTCAGAGCTTAATGTCTGAGCCATTGGTCAGCCGCCAAATTCAGTTGGCCAGTGATGCGCACAATTTTAATGAAGTGCTGGCTTCACCCTAAAGAAGAGTAGGGGTACATAACATTTCTCTGTCCTCCTTTTTCTTTTATAGCACATGAATACGCTATCAGACAGGAGGAATATTTTGAGGCTTATGGCCCAAAATCAGACACACAGAAAACCCACCCTTCCTCACCTTCCCCCCAAATACACACACAGCAAACCCAAAATCCTGCACATACTCTCCCCAAATCCACACACTTGACACAGCAAATCCACACCCCAACTTCTCAATTCCAAACATAACACAAGTATAGATCTGGAAAGGTCCTAACTTTCGAAGAGGATCAACTTCTTCCTTGCTTGTGCAGAGAAGATTCTTCTAGATCTTCTGAGGGAACATCTCAACTTCTCCTCCATTCTCTGATGAAGGGGTCTGTGCAACACTTTTCTCATTTTCTGCCTTTTTGCTTGTGTGTGCACATCTGATGGTCCAGATAGTTCAGAGCTTAATGTCTGAGCCATTGGTCAGCCGCCAAATTCAGTTGGCCAGTGATGCGCACAATTTTAATGAAGTGCTGGCTTCACCCTAAAGAAGAGTAGGGGTACATAACATTTCTCTGCCCTCCTTTTTCTTTTATAGCACATGAATGCGCTATCAGACAGGAGGAATATTTTGAGGCTTATGGCCCAAAATCAGACACACAGCAAACCCACCCTTCCTCACCTTCCCCCCAAATACACACACAGCAAACCCAAAATCCTGCACCTACTCTCCCCAAATCCACACACTTGACACAGCAAATCCACACCCCAACTTCTCAATTCCAAACATAACACAAGTATAGATCTGGAAAGGTCCTAACTTTCGAAGAGGATCAACTTCTTCCTTGCTTGTGCAGAGAAGATTCTTCTAGATCTTCTGAGGGAACATCTCAACTTCTCCTCCATGCTCTGATGAAGGGGTCTGTGCAACACTTTTCTCATTTTCTGCCTTTTTGCTTGTGTGTGAACATCTGATGGTCCAGATAGTTTAGAGCTTAATGTCTGAGCCATTGGTCAGCCGCCAAATTCAGTTGGCCAGTGATGCGCACAATTTTAATGAAGTGCTGGCTTCACCCTAAAGAATAGTAGGGGTACATAACATTTCTCTGTCCTCCTTTTTCTTTTATAGCTCATGAATGCGCTATCAGACAGGAGGAATACTTTGAGGCTCATGGCCCAAAATCAGACACACAGCAAACCCACACTTCCTCACCTTCCCCCCAAATACACACACACAGCAAACCCAAAATCCTGCACCTACTCTCCCCAAATCCACACACTTGACACAGCAAATCCACACCCCAACTTCTCAATTCCAAACATAACACAAGTATAGATCTGGAAAGGTCGTACCTTTCGAAGAGGATCAACTTCTTCTTTGCTTGTGCAGAGAAGATTCTTCTAGATCTTCTGAGGGAACATCTCAACTTCTCCTCCATGCTCTGATGAAGGGGTCTGTGCAACACTTTTCTCATTTTCTGCCTTTTTGCTTGTGTGTGAACATCTGATGGTCCAGATAGTTCAGAGCTTAATGTCTGAGCCATTGGTCAGCCGCCAAATTCAGTTGGCCAGTGATGCGCACAATTTTAATGAAGTGCTGGCTTCACCCTAAAGAATAGTAGGGGTACATAACATTTCTCTGTCCTCCTTTTTCTTTTATAGCTCATGAATGCGCTATCAGACAGGAGGAATACTTTGAGGCTCATGGCCCAAAATCAGACACACAGCAAACCCACACTTCCTCACCTTCCCCCCAAATACACACACACAGCAAACCCAAAATCCTGCACCTACTCTCCCCAAATCCACACACTTGACACAGCAAATCCACACCCCAACTTCTCAATTCCAAACATAACACAAGTATAGATCTGGAAAGGTCGTACCTTTCGAAGAGGATCAACTTCTTCTTTGCTTGTGCAGAGAAGATTCTTCTAGATCTTCTGAGGGAACATCTCAACTTCTCCTCCATTCTCTGATGAAGGGGTCTGTGCAACACTTTTCTCATTTTCTGCCTTTTTTCTTGTGTGTGCACATGTGATGGTCCAGATAGTTCAGAGCTTATTGTCTGAGCCATTGGTCAGCCGCCAAATTCAGTTGGCCAGTGATGCGCACAATTTTAATGAAGTGCTGGCTTCACCCTAAAGAAGAGTAGGGGTACATAACATTTCTCTGTCCTCCTTTTTCTTTTATAGCTCATGAATGCGCTATCAGACAGGAGGAATACTTTGAGGCTCATGGCCCAAAATCAGACACACAGCAAACCCATCCTTCCTCACCTTCCCCCCAAATACACACACACAGCAAACCCAAAATCCTGCACCTACTCTCCCCAAATCCACACACTTGACACAGCAAATCCACACCCCAACTTCTCAATTCCAAACATAACACAAGTATAGATCTGGAAAGGTCCTACCTTTTGAAGAGGATCATCTTCTTCCTTGCTTGTGCAGAGAAGATTCTTCTAGATCTTCTGAGGGAACATCTCAACTTCTCCTCCATGCTCTGATGAAGGGGTCTGTGCAACACTTTTCTCATTTTCTGCCTTTTTGCTTGTGTGTGAACATCTGATGGTCCAGATAGCTCAGAGCTTAATGTCTGAGCCATTGGTCAGCCGCCAAATTCAGTTGGCCAGTGATGCGCACAATTTTAATGAAGTGCTGGCTTCACCCTAAAGAAGAGTAGGGGTACATAACATTTCTCTGTCCTCCTTTTTCTTTTATAGCACATGAATACGCTATCAGACAGGAGGAATATTTTGAGGCTTATGGCCCAAAATCAGACACACAGAAAACCCACCCTTCCTCACCTTCCCCCCAAATACACACACAGCAAACCCAAAATCCTGCACATACTCTCCCCAAATCCACACACTTGACACAGCAAATCCACACCCCAACTTCTCAATTCCAAACATAACACAAGTATAGACCTGGAAAGGTCCTACCTTTCGAAGAGGATCAACTTCTTCCTTGCTTGTGCAGAGAAGATTCTTCTAGATCTTCTTAGGGAACATCTCAACTTCTCCTCCATTCTCTGATGAAGGGGTCTGTGCAACACTTTTCTCATTTTCTGCCTTTTTTCTTGTGTGTGCACATCTAATGGTCCAGATAGTTCAGATCTTAATGTCTGAGCCATTGGTCAGCCGCCAAATTCAGTTGGCCAGTGATGCACACAATTTTAATGAAGTGCTGGCTTCACCCTAAAGAAGAGTAGGGGTACATAACATTTCTCTGCCCTCCTTTTTCTTTAATAGCTCATGAATGCGCTATCAGACAGGAGGAATACTTTGAGGCTTATGGCCCAAAATCAGACACACAGCAAACCTATCCTTCCTCACCTTCCCCCCAAATACACACAGCAAACCCAAAATCCTGCACCTACTCTCCCCAAATCCACACACTTGACACAACAAATCCACACCCCAACTTCTCAATTCCAAACATAACACAAGTATAGATCTGGAAAGGTTGTACCTTTTGAAGAGGATCATCTTCTTCCTTGCTTGTGCAGAGAAGATTCTTCTAGATCTTCTGAGGGAACATCTCAACTTCTCCTCCATGCTCTGATGAAGGGGTCTGTGCAACACTTTTCTCATTTTCTGCCTTTTTGCTTGTGTGTGAACATCTGATGGTCCAGATAGCTCAGAGCTTAATGTCTGAGCCATTGGTCAGCCGCCAAATTCAGTTGGCCAGTGATGCGCACAATTTTAATGAAGTGCTGGCTTCACCCTAAAGAAGAGTAGGGGTACATAACATTTCTCTGTCCTCCTTTTTCTTTTATAGCACATGAATACGCTATCAGACAGGAGGAATATTTTGAGGCTTATGGCCCAAAATCAGACACACAGAAAACCCACCCTTCCTCACCTTCCCCCCAAATACACACACAGCAAACCCAAAATCCTGCACATACTCTCCCCAAATCCACACACTTGACACAGCAAATCCACACCCCAACTTCTCAATTCCAAACATAACACAAGTATAGACCTGGAAAGGTCCTACCTTTCGAAGAGGATCAACTTCTTCCTTGCTTGTGCAGAGAAGATTCTTCTAGATCTTCTGAGGGAACATCTCAACTTCTCCTCCATGCTCTGATGAAGGGGTCTGTGCAACACTTTTCTCATTTTCTGCCTTTTTGCTTGTGTGTGAACATCTGATGGTCCAGATAGCTCAGAGCTTAATGTCTGAGCCATTGGTCAGCCGCCAAATTCAGTTGGCCAGTGATGCGCACAATTTTAATGAAGTGCTGGCTTCACCCTAAAGAAGAGTAGGGGTACATAACATTTCTCTGTCCTCCTTTTTCTTTTATAGCACATGAATACGCTATCAGACAGGAGGAATATTTTGAGGCTTATGGCCCAAAATCAGACACACAGAAAACCCACCCTTCCTCACCTTCCCCCCAAATACACACACAGCAAACCCAAAATCCTGCACATACTCTCCCCAAATCCACACACTTGACACAGCAAATCCACACCCCAACTTCTCAATTCCAAACATAACACAAGTATAGATCTGGAAAGGTCCTAACTTTCGAAGAGGATCAACTTCTTCCTTGCTTGTGCAGAGAAGATTCTTCTAGATCTTCTGAGGGAACATCTC
The DNA here is from genome assembly GCF_037356315.1 of Lithobates pipiens. NCBI lineage: Eukaryota > Metazoa > Chordata > Amphibia > Anura > Ranidae > Lithobates > Lithobates pipiens. Next base: position 264,244,984 of record NW_027507785.1, on the reverse strand, counting down.
AACTTCTCCTCCATTCTCTGATGAAGGGGTCTGTGCAACACTTTTCTCATTTTCTGCCTTTTTGCTTGTGTGTGCACATCTGATGGTCCAGATAGTTCAGAGCTTAATGTCTGAGCCATTGGTCAGCCACCAAATTCAGTTGGCCAGTGATGCGCACAATTTTAATGAAGTGCTGGCTTCACCCTAAAGAAGAGTAGGGGTACATAACATTTCTCTGCCCTCCTTTTTCTTTTATAGCACATGAATGCGCTATCAGACAGGAGGAATATTTTGAGGCTTATGGCCCAAAATCAGACACACAGCAAACCCACCCTTCCTCACCTTCCCCCCAAATACACACACAGCAAACCCAAAATCCTGCACATACTCTCCCCAAATCCACACACTTGACACAGCAAATCCACACCCCAACTTCTCAATTCCAAACATAACACAAGTATAGATCTGGAAAGGTCCTAACTTTCGAAGAGGATCAACTTCTTCCTTGCTTGTGCAGAGAAGATTCTTCTAGATCTTCTGAGGGAACATCTCAACTTCTCCTCCATGCTCTGATGAAGGGGTCTGTGCAACACTTTTCTCATTTTCTGCCTTTTTGCTTGTGTGTGAACATCTGATGGTCCAGATAGTTCAGAGCTTAATGTCTGAGCCATTGGTCAGCCGTCAAATTCAGTTGGCCAGTGATGCGCACAATTTTAATGAAGTGCTGGCTTCACCCTAAAGAATAGTAGGGGTACATAACATTTCTCTGTCCTCCTTTTTCTTTTATAGCTCATGAATGCGCTATCAGACAGGAGGAATACTTTGAGGCTCATGGCCCAAAATCAGACACACAGCAAACCCACACTTCCTCACCTTCCCCCCAAATACACACACACAGCAAACCCAAAATCCTGCACCTACTCTCCCCAAATCCACACACTTGACACAGCAAATCCACACCCCAACTTCTCAATTCCAAACATAACACAAGTATAGATCTGGAAAGGTCGTACCTTTCGAAGAGGATCAACTTCTTCTTTGCTTGTGCAGAGAAGATTCTTCTAGATCTTCTGAGGGAACATCTCAACTTCTCCTCCATGCTCTGATGAAGGGGTCTGTGCAACACTTTTCTCATTTTCTGCCTTTTTGCTTGTGTGTGAACATCTGATGGTCCAGATAGTTCAGAGCTTAATGTCTGAGCCATTGGTCAGCCGCCAAATTCAGTTGGCCAGTGATGCGCACAATTTTAATGAAGTGCTGGCTTCACCCTAAAGAATAGTAGGGGTACATAACATTTCTCTGTCCTCCTTTTTCTTTTATAGCTCATGAATGCGCTATCAGACAGGAGGAATACTTTGAGGCTCATGGCCCAAAATCAGACACACAGCAAACCCATCCTTCCTCACCTTCCCCCCAAATCCACACACACAGCAAACCCAAAATCCTGCACCTACTCTCCCCAAATCCACACACTTGACACAGCAAATCCACACCCCAACTTCTCAATTCCAAACATAACACAAGTATAGATCTGGAAAGGTCGTACCTTTCGAAGAGGATCAACTTCTTCTTTGCTTGTGCAGAGAAGATTCTTCTAGATCTTCTGAGGGAACATCTCAACTTCTCCTCCATTCTCTGATGAAGGGGTCTGTGCAACACTTTTCTCATTTTCTGCCTTTTTGCTTGTGTGTGCACATCTGATGGTCCAGATAGTTCAGAGCTTAATGTCTGAGCCATTGGTCAGCCGCCAAATTCAGTTGGCCAGTGATGCGCACAATTTTAATGAAGTGCTGGCTTCACCCTAAAGAAGAGTAGGGGTACATAACATTTCTCTGTCCTCCTTTTTCTTTTATAGCACATGAATACGCTATCAGACAGGAGGAATATTTTGAGGCTTATGGCCCAAAATCAGACACACAGCAAACCCACCCTTCCTCACCTTCCCCCCAAATACACACACAGCAAACCCAAAATCCTGCACATACTCTCCCCAAATCCACACACTTGACACAGCAAATCCACACACCAACTTCTCAATTCCAAACATAACACAAGTATAGATCTGGAAAGGTCCTAACTTTCGAAGAGGATCAACTTCTTCCTTGCTTGTGCAGAGAAGATTCTTCTAGATCTTCTGAGGGAACATCTCAACTTCTCCTCCATTCTCTGATGAAGGGGTCTGTGCAACACTTTTCTCATTTTCTGCCTTTTTGCTTGTGTGTGCACATCTGATGGTCCAGATAGTTCAGAGCTTAATGTCTGAGCCATTGGTCAGCCGCCAAATTCAGTTGGCCAGTGATGCGCACAATTTTAATGAAGTGCTGGCTTCACCCTAAGGAAGAGTAGGGGTACATAACATTTCTCTGCCCTCCTTTTTCTTTAATAGCTCATGAATGCGCTATCAGACAGGAGGAATACTTTGAGGCTCATGGCCCAAAATCAGACACACAGCAAACCTATCCTTCCTCACCTTCCCCCCAAATACACACAGCAAACCCAAAATCCTGCACCTACTCTCCCCAAATCCACACACTTGACACAACAAATCCACACCCCAACTTCTCAATTCCAAACATAACACAAGTATAGATCTGGAAAGCTCCTACCTTTTGAAGAGGATCATCTTCTTCCTTGCTTGTGCAGAGAAGATTCTTCTAGATCTTCTGAGGGAACATCTCAACTTCTCCTCCATGCTCTGATGAAGGGGTCTGTGCAACACTTTTCTCATTTTCTGCCTTTTTGCTTGTGTGTGAACATCTGATGGTCCAGATAGCTCAGAGCTTAATGTCTGAGCCATTGGTCAGCCGCCAAATTCAGTTGGCCAGTGATGCGCACAATTTTAATGAAGTGCTGGCTTCACCCTAAAGAAGAGTAGGGGTACATAACATTTCTCTGTCCTCCTTTTTCTTTTATAGCACATGAATACGCTATCAGACAGGAGGAATATTTTGAGGCTTATGGCCCAAAATCAGACACACAGAAAACCCACCCTTCCTCACCTTCCCCCCAAATACACACACAGCAAACCCAAAATCCTGCACATACTCTCCCCAAATCCACACACTTGACACAGCAAATCCACACCCCAACTTCTCAATTCCAAACATAACACAAGTATAGACCTGGAAAGGTCCTACCTTTCGAAGAGGATCAACTTCTTCCTTGCTTGTGCAGAGAAGATTCTTCTAGATCTTCTTAGGGAACATCTCAACTTCTCCTCCATTCTCTGATGAAGGGGTCTGTGCAACGCTTTTCTCATTTTCTGCCTTTTTTCTTGTGTGTGCACATCTAATGGTCCAGATAGTTCAGATCTTAATGTCTGAGCCATTGGTCAGCCGCCAAATTCAGTTGGCCAGTGATGCACACAATTTTAATGAAGTGCTGGCTTCACCCTAAAGAAGAGTAGGGGTACATAACATTTCTCTGTCCTCCTTTTTCTTTTATAGCACATGAATACGCTATCAGACAGGAGGAATATTTTGAGGCTTATGGCCCAAAATCAGACACACAGAAAACCCACCCTTCCTCACCTTCCCCCCAAATACACACACAGCAAACCCAAAATCCTGCACATACTCTCCCCAAATCCACACACTTGACACAGCAAATCCACACCCCAACTTCTCAATTCCAAACATAACACAAGTATAGACCTGGAAAGGTCCTACCTTTCGAAGAGGATCAACTTCTTCCTTGCTTGTGCAGAGAAGATTCTTCTAGATCTTCTTAGGGAACATCTCAACTTCTCCTCCATTCTCTGATGAAGGGGTCTGTGCAACACTTTTCTCATTTTCTGCCTTTTTTCTTGTGTGTGCACATCTAATGGTCCAGATAGTTCAGATCTTAATGTCTGAGCCATTGGTCAGCCGCCAAATTCAGTTGGCCAGTGATGCACACAATTTTAATGAAGTGCTGGCTTCACCCTAAAGAAGAGTAGGGGTACATAACATTTCTCTGTCCTCCTTTTTCTTTTATAGCACATGAATACGCTATCAGACAGGAGGAATATTTTGAGGCTTATGGCCCAAAATCAGACACACAGCAAACCCACCCTTCCTCACCTTCCCCCCAAATACACACACAGCAAACCCAAAATCCTGCACATACTCTCCCCAAATCCACACACTTGACACAGCAAATCCACACCCCAACTTCTCAATTCCAAACATAACACAAGTATAGATCTGGAAAGGTCCTAACTTTCGAAGAGGATCAACTTCTTCCTTGCTTGTGCAGAGAAGATTCTTCTAGATCTTCTGAGGGAACATCTCAACTTCTCCTCCATGCTCTGATGAAGGGGTCTGTGCAACACTTTTCTCATTTTCTGCCTTTTTGCTTGTGTGTGAACATCTGATGGTCCAGATAGTTCAGAGCTTAATGTCTGAGCCATTGGTCAGCCGCCAAATTCAGTTGGCCAGTGATGCGCACAATTTTAATGAAGTGCTGGCTTCACCCTAAAGAAGAGTAGGGGTACATAACATTTCTCTGTCCTCCTTTTTCTTTTATAGCACATGAATACGCTATCAGACAGGAGGAATATTTTGAGGCTTTTGGCCCAAAATCAGACACACAGAAAACCCACCCTTCCTCACCTTCCCCCCAAATACACACACAGCAAACCCAAAATCCTGCACATACTCTCCCCAAATCCACACACTTGACACAGCAAATCCACACCCCAACTTCTCAATTCCAAACATAACACAAGTATAGATCTGGAAAGGTCCTAACTTTCGAAGAGGATCAACTTCTTCCTTGCTTGTGCAGAGAAGATTCTTCTAGATCTTCTGAGGGAACATCTCAACTTCTCCTCCATTCTCTGATGAAGGGGTCTGTGCAACACTTTTCTCATTTTCTGCCTTTTTGCTTGTGTGTGCACATCTGATGGTCCAGATAGTTCAGAGCTTAATGTCTGAGCCATTGGTCAGCCGCCAAATTCAGTTGGCCAGTGATGCGCACAATTTTAATGAAGTGCTGGCTTCACCCTAAAGAAGAGTAGGGGTACATAACATTTCTCTGCCCTCCTTTTTCTTTTATAGCACATGAATGCGCTATCAGACAGGAGGAATATTTTGAGGCTTATGGCCCAAAATCAGACACACAGCAAACCCACCCTTCCTCACCTTCCCCCCAAATACACACACAGCAAACCCAAAATCCTGCACATACTCTCCCCAAATCCACACACTTGACACAGCAAATCCACACCCCAACTTCTCAATTCCAAACATAACACAAGTATAGATCTGGAAAGGTCCTAACTTTCGAAGAGGATCAACTTCTTCCTTGCTTGTGCAGAGAAGATTCTTCTAGATCTTCTGAGGGAACATCTCAACTTCTCCTCCATGCTCTGATGAAGGGGTCTGTGCAACACTTTTCTCATTTTCTGCCTTTTTGCTTGTGTGTGAACATCTGATGGTCCAGATAGTTCAGAGCTTAATGTCTGAGCCATTGGTCAGCCGCCAAATTCAGTTGGCCAGTGATGCGCACAATTTTAATGAAGTGCTGGCTTCACCCTAAAGAATAGTAGGGGTACATAACATTTCTCTGTCCTCCTTTTTCTTTTATAGCTCATGAATGCGCTATCAGACAGGAGGAATACTTTGAGGCTCATGGCCCAAAATCAGACACACAGCAAACCCACACTTCCTCACCTTCCCCCCAAATACACACACACAGCAAACCCAAAATCCTGCACCTACTCTCCCCAAATCCACACACTTGACACAGCAAATCCACACCCCAACTTCTCAATTCCAAACATAACACAAGTATAGATCTGGAAAGGTCGTACCTTTCGAAGAGGATCAACTTCTTCTTTGCTTGTGCAGAGAAGATTCTTCTAGATCTTCTGAGGGAACATCTCAACTTCTCCTCCATGCTCTGATGAAGGGGTCTGTGCAACACTTTTCTCATTTTCTGCCTTTTTGCTTGTGTGTGAACATCTGATGGTCCAGATAGTTCAGAGCTTAATGTCTGAGCCATTGGTCAGCCGCCAAATTCAGTTGGCCAGTGATGCGCACAATTTTAATGAAGTGCTGGCTTCACCCTAAAGAATAGTAGGGGTACATAACATTTCTCTGTCCTCCTTTTTCTTTTATAGCTCATGAATGCGCTATCAGACAGGAGGAATACTTTGAGGCTCATGGCCCAAAATCAGACACACAGCAAACCCATCCTTCCTCACCTTCCCCCCAAATCCACACACACAGCAAACCCAAAATCCTGCACCTACTCTCCCCAAATCCACACACTTGACACAGCAAATCCACACCCCAACTTCTCAATTCCAAACATAACACAAGTATAGATCTGGAAAGGTCGTACCTTTCGAAGAGGATCAACTTCTTCTTTGCTTGTGCATAGAAGATTCTTCTAGATCTTCTGAGGGAACATCTCAACTTCTCCTCCATTCTCTGATGAAGGGGTCTGTGCAACACTTTTCTCATTTTCTGCCTTTTTGCTTGTGTGTGCACATCTGATGGTCCAGATAGTTCAGAGCTTAATGTCTGAGCCATTGGTCAGCCGCCAAATTCAGTTGGCCAGTGATGCGCACAATTTTAATGAAGTGCTGGCTTCACCCTAAAGAAGAGTAGGGGTACATAACATTTCTCTGTCCTCCTTTTTCTTTTATAGCACATGAATACGCTATCAGACAGGAGGAATATTTTGAGGCTTATGGCCCAAAATCAGACACACAGCAAACCCACCCTTCCTCACCTTCCCCCCAAATACACACACAGCAAACCCAAAATCCTGCACATACTCTCCCCAAATCCACACACTTGACACAGCAAATCCACACCCAAACTTCTCAATTCCAAACATAACACAAGTATAGATCTGGAAAGGTCCTAACTTTCGAAGAGGATCAACTTCTTCCTTGCTTGTGCAGAGAAGATTCTTCTAGATCTTCTGAGGGAACATCTCAACTTCTCCTCCATTCTCTGATGAAGGGGTCTGTGCAACACTTTTCTCATTTTCTGCCTTTTTGCTTGTGTGTGCACATCTGATGGTCCAGATAGTTCAGAGCTTAATGTCTGAGCCATTGGTCAGCCGCCAAATTCAGTTGGCCAGTGATGCGCACAATTTTAATGAAGTGCTGGCTTCACCCTAAAGAAGAGTAGGGGTACATAACATTTCTCTGCCCTCCTTTTTCTTTAATAGCTCATGAATGCGCTATCAGACAGGAGGAATACTTTGAGGCTCATGGCCCAAAATCAGACACACAGCAAACCTATCCTTTCTCACCTTCCCCCCAAATACACACAGCAAACCCAAAATCCTGCACCTACTCTCCCCAAATCCACACACTTGACACAACAAATCCACACCCCAACTTCTCAATTCCAAACATAACACAAGTATAGATCTGGAAAGGTCCTACCTTTTGAAGAGGATCATCTTCTTCCTTGCTTGTGCAGAGAAGATTCTTCTAGATCTTCTGAGGGAACATCTCAACTTCTCCTCCATGCTCTGATGAAGGGGTCTGTGCAACACTTTTCTCATTTTCTGCCTTTTTGCTTGTGTGTGAACATCTGATGGTCCAGATAGCTCAGAGCTTAATGTCTGAGCCATTGGTCAGCCGCCAAATTCAGTTGGCCAGTGATGCGCACAATTTTAATGAAGTGCTGGCTTCACCCTAAAGAAGAGTAGGGGTACATAACATTTCTCTGTCCTCCTTTTTCTTTTATAGCACATGAATACGCTATCAGACAGGAGGAATATTTTGAGGCTTATGGCCCAAAATCAGACACACAGAAAACCCACCCTTCCTCACCTTCCCCCCAAATACACACACAGCAAACCCAAAATCCTGCACATACTCTCCCCAAATCCACACACTTGACACAGCAAATCCACACCCCAACTTCTCAATTCCAAACATAACACAAGTATAGATCTGGAAAGGTCCTAACTTTCGAAGAGGATCAACTTCTTCCTTGCTTGTGCAGAGAAGATTCTTCTAGATCTTCTGAGGGAACATCTCAACTTCTCCTCCATTCTCTGATGAAGGGGTCTGTGCAACACTTTTCTCATTTTCTGCCTTTTTGCTTGTGTGTGCACATCTGATGGTCCAGATAGTTCAGAGCTTAATGTCTGAGCCATTGGTCAGCCGCCAAATTCAGTTGGCCAGTGATGCGCACAATTTTAATGAAGTGCTGGCTTCACCCTAAAGAAGAGTAGGGGTACATAACATTTCTCTGCCCTCCTTTTTCTTTTATAGCACATGAATGCGCTATCAGACAGGAGGAATATTTTGAGGCTTATGGCCCAAAATCAGACACACAGCAAACCCACCCTTCCTCACCTTCCCCCCAAATACACACACAGCAAACCCAAAATCCTGCACATACTCTCCCCAAATCCACACACTTGACACAGCAAATCCACACCCCAACTTCTCAATTCCAAACATAACACAAGTATAGATCTGGAAAGGTCCTAACTTTCGAAGAGGATCAACTTCTTCCTTGCTTGTGCAGAGAAGATTCTTCTAGATCTTCTGAGGGAACATCTCAACTTCTCCTCCATGCTCTGATGAAGGGGTCTGTGCAACACTTTTCTCATTTTCTGCCTTTTTGCTTGTGTGTGAACATCTGATGGTCCAGATAGTTCAGAGCTTAATGTCTGAGCCATTGGTCAGCCGCCAAATTCAGTTGGCCAGTGATGCGCACAATTTTAATGAAGTGCTGGCTTCACCCTAAAGAATAGTAGGGGTACATAACATTTCTCTGTCCTCCTTTTTCTTTTATAGCTCATGAATGCGCTATCAGACAGGAGGAATACTTTGAGGCTCATGGCCCAAAATCAGACACACAGCAAACCCACACTTCCTCACCTTCCCCCCAAATACACACACACAGCAAACCCAAAATCCTGCACCTACTCTCCCCAAATCCACACACTTGACACAGCAAATCCACACCCCAACTTCTCAATTCCAAACATAACACAAGTATAGATCTGGAAAGGTCGTACCTTTCGAAGAGGATCAACTTCTTCTTTGCTTGTGCAGAGAAGATTCTTCTAGATCTTCTGAGGGAACATCTCAACTTCTCCTCCATGCTCTGATGAAGGGGTCTGTGCAACACTTTTCTCATTTTCTGCCTTTTTGCTTGTGTGTGAACATCTGATGGTCCAGATAGTTCAGAGCTTAATGTCTGAGCCATTGGTCAGCCGCAAAATTCAGTTGGCCAGTGATGCGCACAATTTTAATGAAGTGCTGGCTTCACCCTAAAGAATAGTAGGGGTACATAACATTTCTCTGTCCTCCTTTTTCTTTTATAGCTCATGAATGCGCTATCAGACAGGAGGAATACTTTGAGGCTCATGGCCCAAAATCAGACACACAGCAAACCCACACTTCCTCACCTTCCCCCCAAATCCACACACACAGCAAACCCAAAATCCTGCACCTACTCTCCCCAAATCCACACACTTGACACAGCAAATCCACACCCCAACTTCTCAATTCCAAACATAACACAAGTATAGATCTGGAAAGGTCCTAACTTTTGAAGAGGATCATCTTCTTCCTTGCTTGTGCAGAGAAGATTCTTCTAGATCTTCTGAGGGAACATCTCAACTTCTCCTCCATTCTCTGATGAAGGGGTCTGTGCAACACTTTTCTCATTTTCTGCCTTTTTGCTTGTGTGTGCACATCTGATGGTCCAGATAGTTCAGAGCTTAATGTCTGAGCCATTGGTCAGCCGCCAAATTCAGTTGGCCAGTGATGCGCACAATTTTAATGAAGTGCTGGCTTCACCCTAAAGAAGAGTAGGGGTACATAACATTTCTCTGCCCTCCTTTTTCTTTAATAGCTCATGAATGCGCTATCAGACAGGAGGAATACTTTGAGGCTTATGGCCCAAAATCAGACACACAGCAAACCTATCCTTCCTCACCTTCCCCCCAAATACACACAGCAAACCCAAAATCCTGCACCTACTCTCCCCAAATCCACACACTTGACACAACAAATCCACACCCCAACTTCTCAATTCCAAACATAACACAAGTATAGATCTGGAAAGCTCCTACCTTTTGAAGAGGATCATCTTCTTCCTTGCTTGTGCAGAGAAGATTCTTCTAGATCTTCTGAGGGAACATCTCAACTTCTCCTCCATGCTCTGATGAAGGGGTCTGTGCAACGCTTTTCTCATTTTCTGCCTTTTTGCTTGTGTGTGAACATCTAATGGTCCAGATAGTTCAGATCTTAATGTCTGAGCCATTGGTCAGCCGCCAAATTCAGTTGGCCAGTGATGCACACAATTTTAATGAAGTGCTGGCTTCACCCTAAAGAAGAGTAGGGGTACATAACATTTCTCTGTCCTCCTTTTTCTTTTATAGCACATGAATACGCTATCAGACAGGAGGAATATTTTGAGGCTTATGGCCCAAAATCAGACACACAGCAAACCCACCCTTCCTCACCTTCCCCCCAAATACACACACAGCAAACCCAAAATCCTGCACATACTCTCCCCAAATCCACACACTTGACACAGCAAATCCACACCCCAACTTCTCAATTCCAAACATAACACAAGTATAGATCTGGAAAGGTCCTACCTTTTGAAGAGGATCATCTTCTTCCTTGCTTGTGCAGAGAAGATTCTTCTAGATCTTCTGAGGGAACATCTCAACTTCTCCTCCATGCTCTGATGAAGGGGTCTGTGCAACACTTTTCTCATTTTCTGCCTTTTTGCTTGTGTGTGAACATCTGATGGTCCAGATAGCTCAGAGCTTAATGTCTGAGCCATTGGTCAGCCGCCAAATTCAGTTGGCCAGTGATGCGCACAATTTTAATGAAGTGCTGGCTTCACCCTAAAGAAGAGTAGGGGTACATAACATTTCTCTGTCCTCCTTTTTCTTTTATAGCACATGAATACGCTATCAGACAGGAGGAATATTTTGAGGCTTATGGCCCAAAATCAGACACACAGAAAACCCACCCTTCCTCACCTTCCCCCCAAATACACACACAGCAAACCCAAAATCCTGCACATACTCTCCCCAAATCCACACACTTGACACAGCAAATCCACACCCCAACTTCTCAATTCCAAACATAACACAAGTATAGACCTGGAAAGGTCCTACCTTTCGAAGAGGATCAACTTCTTCCTTGCTTGTGCAGAGAAGATTCTTCTAGATCTTCTTAGGGAACATCTCAACTTCTCCTCCATTCTCTGATGAAGGGGTCTGTGCAACACTTTTCTCATTTTCTGCCTTTTTTCTTGTGTGTGCACATCTAATGGTCCAGATAGTTCAGATCTTAATGTCTGAGCCATTGGTCAGCCGCCAAATTCAGTTGGCCAGTGATGCACACAATTTTAATGAAGTGCTGGCTTCACCCTAAAGAAGAGTAGGGGTACATAACATTTCTCTGTCCTCCTTTTTCTTTTATAGCACATGAATACGCTATCAGACAGGAGGAATATTTTGAAGCTTATGGCCCAAAATCAGACACACAGCAAACCCACCCTTCCTCACCTTCCCCCCAAATACACACACAGCAAACCCAAAATCCTGCACATACTCTCCCCAAATCCACACACTTGACACAGCAAATCCACACCCCAACTTCTCAATTCCAAACATAACACAAGTATAGATCTGGAAAGGTCCTAACTTTCGAAGAGGATCAACTTCTTCCTTGCTTGTGCAGAGAAGATTCTTCTAGATCTTCTGAGGGAACATCTCAACTTCTCCTCCATTCTCTGATGAAGGGGTCTGTGCAACACTTTTCTCATTTTCTGCCTTTTTGCTTGTGTGTGCACATCTGATGGTCCAGATAGTTCAGAGCTTAATGTCTGAGCCATTGGTCAGCCGCCAAATTCAGTTGGCCAGTGATGCGCACAATTTTAATGAAGTGCTGGCTTCACCCTAAAGAAGCGTAGGGGTACATAACATTTCTCTGCCCTCCTTTTTCTTTAATAGCTCATGAATGCGCTATCAGACAGGAGGAATACTTTGAGGCTCATGGCCCAAAATCAGACACACAGCAAACCTATCCTTCCTCACCTTCCCCCCAAATACACACAGCAATCCCAAAATCCTGCACCTACTCTCCCCAAATCCACACACTTGACACAACAAATCCACACCCCAACTTCTCAATTCCAAACATAACACAAGTATAGATCTGGAAAGGTCGTTCCTTTCGAAGAGGATCAACTTCTTCTTTGCTTGTGCAGAGAAGATTCTTCTAGATCTTCTGAGGGAACATCTCAACTTCTCCTCCATTCTCTGATGAAGGGGTCTGTGCAAAACTTTTCTCATTTTCTGCCTTTTTCTTGTGTGTGCACATCTGATGGTCCAGATAGTTCAGAGCTTATTGTCTGAGCCATTGGTCAGCCGCCAAATTCAGTTGGCCAGTGAAGCGCACAATTTTAATGAAGTGCTGGCTTCACCCTAAAGAAGAGTAGGGGTACATAACATTTCTCTGTCCTCCTTTTTCTTTTATAGCTCATGAATGCGCTATCAGACAGGAGGAATACTTTGAGGCTCATGGCCCAAAATCAGACACACAGCAAACCCACCCTTCCTCACATTCCCCCCAAATACACACACACAGCAAACCCAAAATCCTGCACCTACTCTCCCCAAATCCACACACTTGACACAGCAAATCCACACCCCAACTTCTCAATTCCAAACATAACACAAGTATAGATCTGGAAAGGTCGTACCTTTCGAAGAGGATCAACTTCTTCTTTGCTTGTGCAGAGAAGATTTTTCTAGATCTTCTGAGGGAACATCTCAACTTCTCCTCCATTCTCTGATGAAGGGGTCTGTGCAACACTTTTCTCATTTTCTGCCTTTTTGCTTGTGTGTGAACATCTGATGGTCCAGATAGCTCAGAGCTTAATGTCTGAGCCATTGGTCAGCCGCCAAATTCAGTTGGCCAGTGATGCGCACAATTTTAATGAAGTGCTGGCTTCACCCTAAAGAAGAGTAGGGGTACATAACATTTCTCTGTCCTCCTTTTTCTTTTATAGCACATGAATACGCTATCAGACAGGAGGAATATTTTGAGGCTTATGGCCCAAAATCAGACACACAGAAAACCCACCCTTCCTCACCTTCCCCCCAAATACACACACAGCAAACCCAAAATCCTGCACATACTCTCCCCAAATCCACACACTTGACACAGCAAATCCACACCCCAACTTCTCAATTCCAAACATAACACAAGTATAGACCTGGAAAGGTCCTACCTTTCGAAGAGGATCAACTTCTTCCTTGCTTGTGCAGAGAAGATTCTTCTAGATCTTCTTAGGGAACATCTCAACTTCTCCTCCATTCTCTGATGAAGGGGTCTGTGCAACACTTTTCTCATTTTCTGCCTTTTTGCTTGTGTGTGAACATCTGATGGTCCAGATAGTTCAGAGCTTAATGCCTGAGCCATTGGTCAGCCGCCAAATTCAGTTGGCCAGTGATGCGCACAATTTTAATGAAGTGCTGGCTTCACCCTAAAGAATAGTAGGGGTACATAACATTTCTCTGTCTTCCTTTTTCTTTTATAGCTCATGAATGCGCTATCAGACAGGAGGAATACTTTGAGGCTCATGGCCAAAATCAGACACACAGCAAACCCACCCTTCCTCACCTTCCCCCCAAATACACACACACAGCAAACCCAAAATCCTGCACCTACTCTCCCCAAATCCACACACTTGACACAGCAAATCCACACCCCAACTTCTCAATTCCAAACATAACACAAGTATAGATCTGGAAAGGTCCTACCTTTCGAAGAGGATCAACTTCTTCCTTGCTTGTGCAGAGAAGATTCTTCTAGATCTTCTGAGGGAACATCTCAACTTCTCCTTCATGCTCTGATGAAGGGGTCTGTGCAACACTTTTCTCATTTTCTGGCTTTTTTCTTGTGTGTGCACATCTGATGGTCCAGATAGTTTAGAGCTTAATGTCTGAGCTATTGGTCAGCCGCCAAAATCAGTTGGCCAGTGATGCGCACAATTTTAATGAAGTGCTGGCTTCACCCTAAAGAAGAGTAGGGGTACATAACATTTATCTGCCCTCCTTTTTCTTTTATAGCACATGAATGCGCTATCAGACAGGAGGAATATTTTGAGGCTTATGGCCCAAAATCAGACACACAGCAAACCCACCCTTCCTCACCTTCCCCCCAAATACACACACAGCAAACCCAAAATCCTGCACATACTCTCCCCAAATCCACACACTTGACACAGCAAATCCACACCCCAACTTCTTAATTCCAAACATAACACAAGTATAGATCTGGAAAGGTCCTAACTTTCGAAGAGGATCAACTTCTTCCTTGCTTGTGCAGAGAAGATTCTTCTAGATCTTCTGAGGGAACATCTCAACTTCTCCTCCATGCTCTGATGAAGGGGTCTGTGCAACACTTTTCTCATTTTCTGCCTTTTTGCTTGTGTGTGAACATCTGATGGTCCAGATAGTTCAGAGCTTAATGTCTGAGCCATTGGTCAGCCGCCAAATTCAGTTGGCCAGTGATGCGCACAATTTTAGTGAAGTGCTGGCTTCACCCTAAAGAATAGTAGGGGTACATAACATTTCTCTGTCCTCCTTTTTCTTTTATAGCTCATGAATGCGCTATCAGACAGTTGGAATACTTTGAGGCTCATGGCCAAAATCAGACACACAGCAAACCCACCCTTCCTCACCTTCCCCCCAAATACACATACACAGCAAACCCAAAATCCTGCACCTACTCTCCCCAAATCCACACACTTGACACAGCAAATCCACACCCCAACTTCTCAATTCCAAACATAACACAAGTATAGATCTGGAAAGGTCCTACCTTTTGAAGAGGATCAACTTCTTCCTTGCTTGTGCAGAGAAGATTCTTCTAGATCTTCTTAGGGAACATCTCAACTTCTCCTCCATTCTCTGATGAAGGGGTCTATGCAACACTTTTCTCAATTTCTGCCTTTTTTCTTGTGTGTGCACATCTAATGGTCCAGATAGTTCAGATCTTAATGTCTGAGCCATTGGTCAGCCGCCAAATTCAGTTGGCCAGTGATGCGCACAATTTTAATGAAGTGCTGGCTTCACCCTAAAGAAGAGTAGGGGTACATAACATTTCTCTGTCCTCCTTTTTCTTTTATAGCTCATGAATGCGCTATCAGACAGGAGGAATATTTTGAGGCTTATGGCCCAAAATCAGACACACAGCAAACCCACCCTTCCTCACCTTCCCCCCAAATACACACACAGCAAACCCAAAATCCTGCACATACTCTCCCCAAATCCACACACTTGACACAGCAAATCCACACCCCAACTTCTTAATTCCAAACATAACACAAGTTTAGATCTGGAAAGGTCCTAACTTTCGAAGAGGATCAACTTCTTCCTTGCTTGTGCAGAGAAGATTCTTCTAGATCTTCTGAGGGAACATCTCAACTTCTCCTCCATGCTCTGATGAAGGGGTCTGTGCAACACTTTTCTCATTTTCTGCCTTTTTGCTTGTGTGTGAACATCTGATGGTCCAGATAGTTCAGAGCTTAATGTCTGAGCCATTGGTCAGCCGCCAAATTCAGTTGGCCAGTGATGCGCACAATTTTAATGAAGTGCTGGCTTCACCCTAAAGAATAGTAGGGGTACATAACATTTCTCTGTCCTCCTTTTTCTTTTATAGCTCATGAATGCGCTATCAGACAGGAGGAATACTTTGAGGCTCATGGCCCAAAATCAGACACACAGCAAACCCACACTTCCTCACCTTCCCCCCAAATACACACACACAGCAAACCCAAAATCCTGCACCTACTCTCCCCAAATCCACACACTTGACACAGCAAATCCACACCCCAACTTCTCAATTCCAAACATAACACAAGTATAGATGTCACGTACCTGGTTGGAGGCCGAAATGCCGAGAGGGCTCCCCTTGCGGCTGAGTGCAGTACACCCCTGAAGTTGGGTACAGAGGGTGTAGTGCCCAGAGAAGCACAGGTTGCCAGATGGATTCCGGAGATAAGAGCTGGTGGGCACCTGAAGGACACCAGGTAATGTAGGAAGCACAGCAGAGTTAAAGTCTATAAGAATCCTTGGTAATACTTGGCAAGGTGTGCATAAGGCGCAGTAGTGGAAGCCAGGCCAGGGGTCAAACACAGTAGATCCAGCAGGAGGATGAGGCAGGTTGCAGAAACGGGACAAACCAAAGGTCTGGTATCAGGAAGCAGGCAGGAACAGGTAACTGTAGCGAAGTCCGTAATACTAGCCGGGATCAGGTATAGGATAAGACAGCAAGTCGGTAAAGCAAGCCAGGGGGTCAAAACCAGAAGAGCAGATCAGACAGGTCAGGAACAAGCCGGGTCACAACAGGAATCCAAATAGTGCTTTCACAGAGGTTCAGGAACACAGGAAGACTGACAAACCAGCAACTGCAGACACCAGCAGACTTCCTTATATAGGACCATGTGACCTGCTGGTAGAGATACTGGGTCCTAAAGTCCTTCTCCTGCCAGAGATTCTGGGTCCTAGAGCCCTTCTTCTGCTGTTGGCTCCCTGACAACTGACACTATAGCCAGTTCTCCTACGGACATTTCCCTGACAGTGCCCCCCCCAAGGGGCAGCCTCCGGATGCCCCAACGGGCCAATGCTTCGGGATGTCTTCTGTGAAAGTCTCGCACAAGTCTAGGAGCATGCACATTGTTTTCAGGCTCCCAGGAATTGTCTTCGGGAGGGTACCCCTTCCATTTGATTAGGTACTGAACCTGCCTACCCCTCCTCCGGCAATCCGTAATGGCTTCGACCTCAAATTCTGTTTCCCCTTCTACCAAGACTGGAGGTGGAGGTGGCTCTTCTCTTCCAGGGAAGGGACTGGGTACAGCTGGTTTAAGCAGGGATATGTGGAACACTGGATGGATCTTGTAAGTATTGGGTAGTGCCAGCTCAAAAGCCACCGGATTTATCTCTCTTTTGATTTCAAAGGGACCGATGAATTTGGGTCCGAGCTTCCGGGAGGGACATGAGAGCTTGAGGTTTACTGAAGAAAGCCATACCTTGTCCCCAATCTTAAAGATAGGATTCCTTCTTCTTCTCTTATCATGGAACTTTTTATAGTCCTCTTGGGCTTTTCGCATGGCCTCCTGTAGCAACCTATAGTTGGATTGAATGAACCTTAATCGATCCTGGACAGCGGGAGCAGAAGTTTCAGGTATAGTATTTGGAAGGAAGGAGGGATGGAATCCATAGTTTGCCCAGAAAGGGGACTGATTGATTGCTGCATGCAAAGAATTATTGTATGCAAACTCAGCACAGGGAAGAAGGGAGATCCAGTCATCCTGCGAGCAAGTACAGAAACACCGAAGGTACTGTTCTAAGGTCTGGTTAGTCCTCTCTGTTTGACCATTGCTCTGAGGGTGGTAAGCTGAGGAAAGACACACTTCTATTGATAGAGATTTGCAGAGATCTCTCCAGAACCTGGAGGTGAACTGTACCCCTCTATCGGAGACAATACTATCTGGTAATCCATGTAATCTGACAATCTCTTTAATGAACATGTTTGCTGTGTCTGAGGCGGAGGGTGTGCCAATCATCGGAAGGAAGTGTGCCATTTTGGAAAGGCGGTCTACCACCACCATGATGGTGGTGCATCCCCCAGAGGGGGGCAGGTCTACTATAAAGTCCATGGATATTTCTTTCCAAGGTTGTTCAGGAATGGGTAATGGCCTCAAAAGTCCCCATGGCTTGGCATTGCAACCCTTGCTGCGCTGGCATATGGTGCAAGAGTTCACATACTTTCTGCAGTCCTGTCTTAGGCTGGCCCACCAAAATGAACGCTGAACGAGTTCAGTGGTTCTTCGTATCCCAAAATGCCCAGCAAGTTTATGGTCATGTGAAATTTTTAGAACCTGGAGTCTGACTGGCTGGGGAACAAAAATTTTATCCTGGTGCCACAAAAATCCATCTTGATTTCTCAGTGAGGAAACTTCTGATCCAGAGCACTGGGTTGAGGCTTGCTTGATTAAGGTCTTTAAGTCAGGTTGGATAAGCAAAAAATTCTGGGTAGATAGGATCGTACTTGGCTCTGTCATTTCAGGGGTGTCCGGAAACATTCGGGAGAGTGCATCTGCCTTCCCATTCTTGGAACCTGGCCTATATGTAATATGGAAATTGAACCTGGAGAAGAACAGAGCCCAGCGGGCTTGCCGAGGTCTTAAACGCTTGGCTGTTCTGAGGTACTCCAGGTTCTTATGGTCTGTAAAAATCATAATGGGATGAGCGGCGCCCTCCAATAAGTACCTCCATTCTTCTAGGGCAGATTTAATGGCCAGAAGTTCTCTATCTCCCACGTCATAATTTCTCTCTGGTGGGCTCATCTTTCGAGAGAAAAAGGCTACGGGGTGAAGAAGAGCCTTAGGTCCCTGCCGTTGGGACAGGATTGCCCCTGTAGCAACTTCAGAGGCGTCCACTTCCAATACGTAAGGCAGGGTCGGATCTGGGTGCCGTAGGATTGGGGCGGAAGTGAACAGGTTCTTTAATTTGTCAAAGGCTGTCTGGGCTGCTGGAGACCACTGGAACCGGACCTTCTGGTGGGTCAGCTGAGTGATGGGTGCTATGGTGGTGGAGAAATCCTTCACAAACCTCCTGTAGAAGTTGGAGAACCCCACAAAGCGCTGAACACCTTTCTTGTCTGAAGGAGCTGGCCAGTCTAGTATCGCTTTCACCTTCTTTGGGTCCATTGAAATTCCTTCTGTGGAGATAATGAGACCCAGGAATTGAATAGATGTTTTTTCAAAATCACATTTGTCTGCCTTAACATATAGTCCATGTTTTCTCAAGGTTGAGAGCACCTTTTTTACGTGGATTCGATGAAGCTCCAAAGAGGCAGAAAAAATGAGGATATCATCGAGGTATACGATTACAAAGTAATCCAGGAATTCCCGAAAAATGTCTTTCACTAGATGCTGGAACGTGGCTGGGGCGTTGCATAACCCGAACGGCATCACAAGGTATTCAAAGTGGCCGAACCGTGTCCGAAATGCTGTTTTCCACTCATCACCCTGGCGTATGCGGACAAGGTTATAAGCGCCCCTCAAATCCAATTTAGTGAAAATCCGGGCGGTTCGGAACCTTTGGAAGAGTTCAGGAATGAGAGGGAGTGGGTATCTGTTCTTTACAGTGATCTTATTGATTTCTCTGTAATCTACACATGGCCGCAATGTACCATCCTTCTTCTCCACGAAGAATATACCTGCCCCAGCAGGAGAAGAAGAGGGTCGGATAAACCCCTTTTCAAGGTTCTCGTGAATATATACTCGAAGGGTCTCCAGCTCATTTTCAGATAGGGGGAAGATTCGTCCAAACGGGATCTCGGCCCCTGGGAGTAGTTCAATTGGACAGTCATAAGGCCGGTGAGGTGGGAGGACATCGGCCTTTTTCTTGTCGAAAATGTCTATAAACTCATGATAGGCTGGAGGAACATACTGGAGATTACTGAGAGCAGGTTGCACCGCCAGACAGCTAACAGGCTTACTGGAGCTGGGAGTAAAGCAATGCTGCAGGCAATATACTGAAGAAAGAGAGATTTCCTTCTTGGCCCAATTGATCTGTGGGTTATGTGCCTGCAGCCATGGAATTCCCAAGATTATGGGAAACATGGGGGAACATAGGACATCAAATCGGACAAATTCTTGATGGCCGGTATCTGTGGTAGTGAAGATGGGCATGGTTTCCTGGGTGACAACTCCAGAACTGGGCAGGGAACCATCAGCCAAAAGAACCTCAAGTCTTTGCTTTTTTTCATAGAGAGGCACACCAAGTTTCTTAGCCAGAGACAAGTCCATAAAACAGCTACATGCCCCAGAATCAATGATTGCTTGTAGCCGAATCTCCCTTTCTGCCACTTGTAAGGAGATGGGGAGAACAAGGTAAGAATGGCAGGATCCAGAGACTTGGAGATATGTGGAAGTTGGTGGGTAGACCTTACTGGGTCTTATGGGGCAGCTGCGCAAAAAATGTCCGGCCCCTCCGCAATACAGGCAGAGATTGGCCTGTTGGCGGTGTTGTCTCTCCTCAAGAGTAAGGGAGGAACGGGCCAGGCCAACTTGCTTTGGTTCCCTTCCAGAAATTGCAGGGCAAACAGATGTGGGTGCTACAGCAGGAGAAAACTTGGGTAGCATCTGTGTAGGCTGGAAGGATTGAGCACGTTCAGACCGCCGCTCCCGCAGGCGCCTGTCAAGCTGAATGGCTAGGTGAATAAGTCCATCAAGAGAGTCAGGAATAGCAACTCGAGCCAGTTCATCCTTAAGGATCTCAGACAGTCCTTGGCGGTACTGGAACCTGAGTGCTGCCTCATTCCAGTTAGTGTCAGTGGACCATCTGCAGAAATCAGCGGTATAATCTTCCACTGGGCGTTTTCCTTGCCGTAGAGCAACTAAGGCAGATTCAGCGGAGGCCGCACGCTGGGGGTCATCGTACAACAGAGTCATGGCCTCAAAGAAAGTGTCCATAGTATTCAAAGCAGAATCTTTTTGTTCCAG
Organism: Lithobates pipiens; assembly: GCF_037356315.1. Classification (NCBI taxonomy): domain Eukaryota; kingdom Metazoa; phylum Chordata; class Amphibia; order Anura; family Ranidae; genus Lithobates; species Lithobates pipiens. Next base: position 264,224,489 of record NW_027507785.1, on the reverse strand, counting down.
CAGGTTATGAGCCCAGGCTTGGGGTCCCTCAGATAATAAAGAAATGACAAATCCTACTTTCACAAACTCAGAAGCAAAAGTTCTAGGTTGGAGGGCCAGGTACAGTAGGCAGGCATTCTTGAAGGCCCTGAACTTTTTTCGGTCACCGGAGAATCGTTCGGGTGTAGGTATTCGTGGTTCAGGAGGAGGCAAGGAAACTGGAACCGTATTAGAGGAGGATGAACTAGAGTCCACCAAGGCTGGAGCAACAGGCAAATGCTGCAGCCGACCCTCCAACTGGAAATAGCCGTCCTGGAGCTTCTGTACAGCCTGTGTAAGGGTGGTGACTTGCTGACACATCATTTTGAGCGGGGAAGCACCTCCGTCGGCCTCGGTCATGGCTGGTTTGTACTGTCACGTACCTGGTTGGAGGCCGAAATGCCGAGAGGGCTCCCCTTGCGGCTGAGTGCAGTACACCCCTGAAGTTGGGTACAGAGGGTGTAGTGCCCAGAGAAGCACAGGTTGCCAGATGGATTCCGGAGATAAGAGCTGGTGGGCACCTGAAGGACACCAGGTAATGTAGGAAGCACAGCAGAGTTAAAGTCTATAAGAATCCTTGGTAATACTTGGCAAGGTGTGCATAAGGCGCAGTAGTGGAAGCCAGGCCAGGGGTCAAACACAGTAGATCCAGCAGGAGGATGAGGCAGGTTGCAGAAACGGGACAAACCAAAGGTCTGGTATCAGGAAGCAGGCAGGAACAGGTAACTGTAGCGAAGTCCGTAATACTAGCCGGGATCAGGTATAGGAGAAGACAGCAAGTCGGTAAAGCAAGCCAGGGGGTCAAAACTAGAAGAGCAGATCAGACAGGTCAGGAACAAGCCGGGTCACAACAGGAATCCAAATAGTGCTTTCACAGAGGTTCAGGAACACAGGAAGACTGACAAACCAGCAACTGCAGACACCAGCAGACTTCCTTATATAGGACCATGTGACCTGCTGGTAGAGATACTGGGTCCTAAAGTCCTTCTCCTGCCAGAGATTCTGGGTCCTAGAGCCCTTCTTCTGCTGTTGGCTCCCTGACAACTGACACTATAGCCAGTTCTCCTACGGACATTTCCCTGACAATAGATCTGGAAAGGTCGTACCTTTCGAAGAGGATCAACTTCTTCTTTGCTTGTGCAGAGAAGATTCTTCTAGATCTTCTGAGGGAACATCTCAACTTCTCCTCCATTCTCTGATGAAGGGGGCTGTGCAACACTTTTCTCATTTTCTGCCTTTTTGCTTGTGTGTGCACATCTGATGGTCCAGATAGTTCAGAGCTTAATGTCTGAGCCATTGGTCAGCCGCCAAATTCAGTTGGCCAGTGATGCGCACAATTTTAATGAAGTGCTGGCTTCACCCTAAAGAAGAGTAGGGGTACATAACATCTCTGCCCTCCTTTTTCTTTAATAGCTCATGAATGCGCTATCAGACAGGAGGAATACTTTGAGGCTTATGGCCCAAAATCAGACACACAGCAAACCTATCCTTCCTCACCTTCCCCCCAAATACACACAGCAAACCCAAAATCCTGCACCTACTCTCCCCAAATCCACACACTTGACAAAACAAATCCACACCCCAACTTCTCAATTCCAAACATAACACAAGTATAGATCTGGAAAGGTCCTACCTTTTGAAGAGGATCATCTTCTTCCTTGCTTGTGCAGAGAAGATTCTTCTAGATCTTCTGAGGGAACATCTCAACTTCTCCTCAATGCTCTGATGAAGGGGTCTGTGCAACACTTTTCTCATTTTCTGCCTTTTTGCTTGTGTGTGAACATCTGATGGTCCAGATAGCTCAGAGCTTAATGTCTGAGCCATTGGTCAGCCGCCAAATTCAGTTGGCCAGTGATGCGCACAATTTTAATGAAGTGCTGGCTTCACCCTAAAGAAGAGTAGGGGTACATAACATTTCTCTGTCCTGCTTTTTCTTTTATAGCACATGAATACGCTATCAGACAGGAGGAATATTTTGAGGCTTATGGCCCAAAATCAGACACACAGCAAACCCACCCTTCCTCACCTTCCCCCCAAATACACACACAGCAAACCCAAAATCCTGCACATACTCTCCCTAAATCCACACACTTGACACAGCAAATCCACACCCCAACTTCTCAATTCCAAACATAACACAAGTATAGATCTGGAAAGGTCCTAACTTTCGAAGAGGATCAACTTCTTCCTTGCTTGTGCAGAGAAGATTCTTCTAGATCTTCTGAGGGAACATCTCAACTTCTCCTCCATTCTCTGATGAAGGGGTCTGTGCAACACTTTTCTCATTTTCTGCCTTTTTTCTTGTGTGTGCACATCTGATGGTCCAGATAGTTCAGAGCTTAATGTCTGAGCCATTGGTCAGCCGCCAAATTCAGTTGGCCAGTGATGCGCACAATTTTAATGAAGTGCTGGCTTCACCCTAAAGAAGAGTAGGGGTACATAACATTTCTCTGCCCTCCTTTTTCTTTAATAGCTCATGAATGCGCTATCAGACAGGAGGAATACTTTGAGGCTTATGGCCCAAAATCAGACACACAGCAAACCTATCCTTCCTCACCTTCCCCCCAAATACACACAGCAAACCCAAAATCCTGCACCTACTCTCCCCAAATCCACACACTTGACACAACAAATCCACACCCCAACTTCTCAATTCCAAACATAACACAAGTATAGATCTGGAAAGGTCCTACCTTTCGAAGAGGATCATCTTCTTCCTTGCTTGTGCAGAGAAGATTCTTCTAGATCTTCTGAGGGAACATCTCAACTTCTCCTCCATTCTCTGATGAAGGGGTCTGTGCAACACTTTTCTCATTTTCTGCCTTTTTGCTTGTGTGTGCACATCTGATGGTCCAGATAGTTCAGAGATTAATGTCTGAGCCATTGGTCAGTGGCCAATTTAGTTGGCCAGTGATGCGCACAATTTTAATGAAGTGCTGGCTTCACCCTAAAGAAGAGTAGGGGTACATAACATTTCTCTGCCCTCCTTTTTCTTTTATAGCTCATGAATGCGCTATCAGACAGGAGGAATACTTTGAGGCTCATGGCCCAAAATCAGACACACAGCAAACCCACCTTTCCTCACCTTCCCCCCAAATACACACACAGCAAACCCAAAATCCTGCACCTACTCTCCCCAAATCCACACACTTGACACAGCAAATCCACACCCCAACTTCTCAATTCCAAACATAACACAAGTATAGATCTGGAAAGGTCGTACCTTTCGAAGAGGATCAACTTCTTCTTTGCTTGTGCAGAGAAGATTCTTCTAGATCTTCTGAGGGAACATCTCAACTTCTCCTCCATTCTCTGATGAAGGGGTCTGTGCAACACTTTTCTCATTTTCTGCCTTTTTGCTTGTGTGTGTACATCTGATGGTCCAGATAGTTCAGAGCTTAATGTCTGAGCCATTGGTCAGCCGCCAAATTCAGTTGGCCAGTGATGCTCACAATTTTAATGAAGTGCTGGCTTCACCCTAAAGAAGAGTAGGGGTACATAACATTTCTCTGTCCTCCTTTTTCTTTTATAGCACATGAATACGCTATCAGACAGGAGGAATATTTTGAGGCTTATGGCCCAAAATCAGACACACAGCAAACCCACCCTTCCTCACCTTCCCCCCAAATACACACACAGCAAACCCAAAATCCTGCACATACTCTCCCTAAATCCACACACTTGACACAGCAAATCCACACCCCAACTTCTCAATTCCAAACATAACACAAGTATAGATCTGGAAAGGTCCTAACTTTCGAAGAGGATCAACTTCTTCCTTGCTTGTGCAGAGAAGATTCTTCTAGATCTTCTGAGGGAACATCTCAACTTCTCCTCCATTCTCTGATGAAGGGGTCTGTGCAACACTTTTCTCATTTTCTGCCTTTTTTCTTGTGTGTGCACATCTGATGGTCCAGATAGTTCAGAGCTTAATGTCTGAGCCATTGGTCAGCCGCCAAATTCAGTTGGCCAGTGATGCGCACAATTTTAATGAAGTGCTGGCTTCACCCTAAAGAAGAGTAGGGGTACATAACATTTCTCTGCCCTCCTTTTTCTTTTATAGCTCATGAATGCGCTATCAGACAGGAGGAATACTTTGAGGCTCATGGCCCAAAATCAGACACACAGCAAACCCACCTTTCCTCACCTTCCCCCCAAATACACACACACAGCAAACCCAAAATCCTGCACCTACTCTCCCCAAATCCACACACTTGACACAGCAAATCCACACCCCAACTTCTCAATTCCAAACATAACACAAGTATAGATCTGGAAAGGTCGTACCTTTCGAAGAGGATCAACTTCTTCTTTGCTTGTGCAGAGAAGATTCTTCTAGATCTTCTGAGGGAACATCTCAACTTCTCCTCCATTCTCTGATGAAGGGGTCTGTGCAACACTTTTCTCATTTTCTGCCTTTTTGCTTGTGTGTGTACATCTGATGGTCCAGATAGTTCAGAGCTTAATGTCTGAGCCATTGGTCAGCCGCCAAATTCAGTTGGCCAGTGATGCTCACAATTTTAATGAAGTGCTGGCTTCACCCTAAAGAAGAGTAGGGGTACATAACATTTCTCTGTCCTCCTTTTTCTTTTATAGCACATGAATACGCTATCAGACAGGAGGAATATTTTGAGGCTTATGGCCCAAAATCAGACACACAGCAAACCCACCCTTCCTCACCTTCCCCCCAAATACACACACAGCAAACCCAAAATCCTGCACATACTCTCCCTAAATCCACACACTTGACACAGCAAATCCACACCCCAACTTCTCAATTCCAAACATAACACAAGTATAGATCTGGAAAGGTCCTAACTTTCGAAGAGGATCAACTTCTTCCTTGCTTGTGCAGAGAAGATTCTTCTAGATCTTCTGAGGGAACATCTCAACTTCTCCTCCATTCTCTGATGAAGGGGTCTGTGCAACACTTTTCTCATTTTCTGCCTTTTTTCTTGTGTGTGCACATCTGATGGTCCAGATAGTTCAGAGCTTAATGTCTGAGCCATTGGTCAGCCGCCAAATTCAGTTGGCCAGTGATGCGCACAATTTTAATGAAGTGCTGGCTTCACCCTAAAGAAGAGTAGGGGTACATAACATTTCTCTGCCCTCCTTTTTCTTTAATAGCTCATGAATGCGCTATCAGACAGGAGGAATACTTTGAGGCTCATGGCCCAAAATCAGACACACAGCAAACCCACCTTTCCTCACCTTCCCCCCAAATACACACACAGCAAACCCAAAATCCTGCACCTACTCTCCCCAAATCCACACACTTGACACAGCAAATCCACACCCCAACTTCTCAATTCCAAACATAACACAAGTATAGATCTGGAAAGGTCGTACCTTTCGAAGAGGATCAACTTCTTCTTTGCTTGTGCAGAGAAGATTCTTCTAGATCTTCTGAGGGAACATCTCAACTTCTCCTCCATTCTCTGATGAAGGGGTCTGTGCAACACTTTTCTCATTTTCTGCCTTTTTGCTTGTGTGTGTACATCTGATGGTCCAGATAGTTCAGAGCTTAATGTCTGAGCCATTGGTCAGCCGCCAAATTCAGTTGGCCAGTGATGCTCACAATTTTAATGAAGTGCTGGCTTCACCCTAAAGAAGAGTAGGGGTACATAACATTTCTCTGTCCTCCTTTTTCTTTTATAGCACATGAATACGCTATCAGACAGGAGGAATATTTTGAGGCTTATGGCCCAAAATCAGACACACAGCAAACCCACCCTTCCTCACCTTCCCCCCAAATACACACACAGCAAACCCAAAATCCTGCACATACTCTCCCTAAATCCACACACTTGACACAGCAAATCCACACCCCAACTTCTCAATTCCAAACATAACACAAGTATAGATCTGGAAAGGTCCTAACTTTCGAAGAGGATCAACTTCTTCCTTGCTTGTGCAGAGAAGATTCTTCTAGATCTTCTGAGGGAACATCTCAACTTCTCCTCCATTCTCTGATGAAGGGGTCTGTGCAACACTTTTCTCATTTTCTGCCTTTTTGCTTGTGTGTGCACATCTGATGGTCCAGATAGTTCAGAGATTAATGTCTGAGCCATTGGTCAGTGGCCAATTTAGTTGGCCAGTGATGCGCACAATTTTAATGAAGTGCTGGCTTCACCCTAAAGAAGAGTAGGGGTACATAACATTTCTCTGCCCTCCTTTTTCTTTTATAGCTCATGAATGCGCTATCAGACAGGAGGAATACTTTGAGGCTCATGGCCCAAAATCAGACACACAGCAAACCCACCTTTCCTCACCTTCCCCCCAAATACACACACAGCAAACCCAAAATCCTGCACCTACTCTCCCCAAATCCACACACTTGACACAGCAAATCCACACCCCAACTTCTCAATTCCAAACATAACACAAGTATAGATCTGGAAAGGTCGTACCTTTCGAAGAGGATCAACTTCTTCTTTGCTTGTGCAGAGAAGATTCTTCTAGATCTTCTGAGGGAACATCTCAACTTCTCCTCCATTCTCTGATGAAGGGGTCTGTGCAACACTTTTCTCATTTTCTGCCTTTTTGCTTGTGTGTGTACATCTGATGGTCCAGATAGTTCAGAGCTTAATGTCTGAGCCATTGGTCAGCCGCCAAATTCAGTTGGCCAGTGATGCTCACAATTTTAATGAAGTGCTGGCTTCACCCTAAAGAAGAGTAGGGGTACATAACATTTCTCTGTCCTCCTTTTTCTTTTATAGCACATGAATACGCTATCAGACAGGAGGAATATTTTGAGGCTTATGGCCCAAAATCAGACACACAGCAAACCCACCCTTCCTCACCTTCCCCCCAAATACACACACAGCAAACCCAAAATCCTGCACATACTCTCCCTAAATCCACACACTTGACACAGCAAATCCACACCCCAACTTCTCAATTCCAAACATAACACAAGTATAGATCTGGAAAGGTCCTAACTTTCGAAGAGGATCAACTTCTTCCTTGCTTGTGCAGAGAAGATTCTTCTAGATCTTCTGAGGGAACATCTCAACTTCTCCTCCATTCTCTGATGAAGGGGTCTGTGCAACACTTTTCTCATTTTCTGCCTTTTTTCTTGTGTGTGCACATCTGATGGTCCAGATAGTTCAGAGCTTAATGTCTGAGCCATTGGTCAGCCGCCAAATTCAGTTGGCCAGTGATGCGCACAATTTTAATGAAGTGCTGGCTTCACCCTAAAGAAGAGTAGGGGTACATAACATTTCTCTGCCCTCCTTTTTCTTTTATAGCTCATGAATGCGCTATCAGACAGGAGGAATACTTTGAGGCTCATGGCCCAAAATCAGACACACAGCAAACCCACCTTTCCTCACCTTCCCCCCAAATACACACACACAGCAAACCCAAAATCCTGCACCTACTCTCCCCAAATCCACACACTTGACACAGCAAATCCACACCCCAACTTCTCAATTCCAAACATAACACAAGTATAGATCTGGAAAGGTCGTACCTTTCGAAGAGGATCAACTTCTTCTTTGCTTGTGCAGAGAAGATTCTTCTAGATCTTCTGAGGGAACATCTCAACTTCTCCTCCATTCTCTGATGAAGGGGTCTGTGCAACACTTTTCTCATTTTCTGCCTTTTTGCTTGTGTGTGTACATCTGATGGTCCAGATAGTTCAGAGCTTAATGTCTGAGCCATTGGTCAGCCGCCAAATTCAGTTGGCCAGTGATGCTCACAATTTTAATGAAGTGCTGGCTTCACCCTAAAGAAGAGTAGGGGTACATAACATTTCTCTGTCCTCCTTTTTCTTTTATAGCACATGAATACGCTATCAGACAGGAGGAATATTTTGAGGCTTATGGCCCAAAATCAGACACACAGCAAACCCACCCTTCCTCACCTTCCCCCCAAATACACACACAGCAAACCCAAAATCCTGCACATACTCTCCCTAAATCCACACACTTGACACAGCAAATCCACACCCCAACTTCTCAATTCCAAACATAACACAAGTATAGATCTGGAAAGGTCCTAACTTTCGAAGAGGATCAACTTCTTCCTTGCTTGTGCAGAGAAGATTCTTCTAGATCTTCTGAGGGAACATCTCAACTTCTCCTCCATTCTCTGATGAAGGGGTCTGTGCAACACTTTTCTCATTTTCTGCCTTTTTTCTTGTGTGTGCACATCTGATGGTCCAGATAGTTCAGAGCTTAATGTCTGAGCCATTGGTCAGCCGCCAAATTCAGTTGGCCAGTGATGCGCACAATTTTAATGAAGTGCTGGCTTCACCCTAAAGAAGAGTAGGGGTACATAACATTTCTCTGCCCTCCTTTTTCTTTAATAGCTCATGAATGCGCTATCAGACAGGAGGAATACTTTGAGGCTTATGGCCCAAAATCAGACACACAGCAAACCTATCCTTCCTCACCTTCCCCCCAAATACACACAGCAAACCCAAAATCCTGCACCTACTCTCCCCAAATCCACACACTTGACACAACAAATCCACACCCCAACTTCTCAATTCCAAACATAACACAAGTATAGATTTGGAAAGGTCCTACCTTTCGAAGAGGATCATCTTCTTCCTTGCTTGTGCAGAGAAGATTCTTCTAGATCTTCTGAGGGAACATCTCAACTTCTCCTCCATTCTCTGATGAAGGGGTCTGTGCAACACTTTTCCCATTTTCTGCCTTTTTGCTTGTGTGTGCACATCTGATGGTCCAGATAGTTCAGAGATTAATGTCTGAGCCATTGGTCAGTCGCCAAAATCAGTTGGCCAGTGATGCGCACAATTTTAATGAAGTGCTGGCTTTACCCCAAAGAAGAGTAGGGGTACATAACATTTCTCTGCCCTCCTTTTTCTTTTATAGCTCATGAATGCGCTATCAGACAGGAGGAATACTTTGAGGCTCATGGCCCAAAATCAGACACACAGCAAACCCACCTTTCCTCACCTTCCCCCCAAATACACACAGAGCAAACCCAAAATCCTGCACATACTCTCCCCAAATCCACACACTTGACACAGCAAATCCACACCCCAACTTCTCAATTCCAAACATAACACAAGTATAGATCTGGAAAGGTCGTACCTTTCGAAGAGGATCAACTTCTTCTTTGCTTGTGCAGAGAAGATTCTTCTAGATCTTCTGAGGGAACATCTCAACTTCTCCTCCGTTCTCTAACGAAGGGGTCTGTGCAACACTTTTCTCATTTTCTGCCTTTTTTCTTGTGTGTGCACATCTGATGGTCCAGATAGTTCTGAACCATTGGTCAGCTGCAAAATTCAGTTGGCCAGTGATGCGCACAATTTTAATGAAGTGCTGGCTTCACCCTAAAGCAGAGTAGGGGTACATAACATTTCTTTCTCCTCCTTTTTCTTTTATAGCTCATGAATGCGCTATCAGACAGGAGGAATACTTTGAGGCTCATGGCCCAAAATCAGACACACAGCAAACCCACCCTTCCTCACCTTCCCCCCAAATACACATAAACAACAAACCCAAAATCCTGCACCTACTCTCCCCAAATCCACACACTTGACACAGCAAATCCACACCCCAACTTCTCAATTCCAAACATAACACAAGTATAGATCTGGAAAGGTCCTACCTTTCGAAGAGGATCAACTTCTTCCTTGCTTGTGCAGAGAAGATTCTTCTAGATCTTCTGAGGGAACATCTCAACTTCTCCTTCATGCTCTGATGAAGGGGTCTGTGCAACACTTTTCTCATTTTCTGCCTTTTTTCTTGTGTGTGCACATCTGATGGTCCAGATAGTTCAGAGCTTAATGTCTTAGCCATTGGTCAGTCGCCAAATTCAGTTGGCCAGTGATGCGCACAATTTTAATGAAGTGCTGGTTTCACCCTAAAGTAGAGTAGGGGTACATAACATTTCTCTGTCCTCCTTTTTCTTTTATAGTTCATGAATCCGCTATCAGACAGGAGGAATATTTTGAGGCTTATGGCCCAAAATCAGACACACAGCAAACCCACCCTTCCTCACCTTCCCCCCAAATACACACACAGCAAACCCAAAATCCTGCACATACTCTCCCCAAATCCACACACTTGACACAGCAAATCCACACCCCAACTTCTCAATTCCAAACATAACACAAGTATAGACGTGGAAAGGTCCTACCTTTCGAAGAGGATCAACTTCTTCCTTGCTTGTGCAGAGAAGATTCTTCTAGATCTTCTGAGGGAACATCTCAACTTCTCCTCCATGCTCTGATGAAGGGGTCTGTGCAACACTTTTCTCATTTTTCTGCCTTTTTGCTTGTGTGTGCACATCTGATGGTCCAGATAGTTCAGAGCTTAATGTCTGAGCCATTGGTCAGCCGCCAAATTCAGTTGGCCAGTGATGCGCACAATTTTAATGAAGTGCTGGCTTCACCCTAAAGAAGAGTAGGGGTACATAACATTTCTCTGTCATCCTTTTTCTTTTATAGCTCATGAATGCGCTATCAGACAGGATGAATACTTTGAGGCTCATGGCCCAAAATCAGACACACAGCAAACCCACCCTTCCTCACCTTCCCCCCAAATCCACACACAGCAAACCCAAAATCCTACACCTACTCTCCCCAAATCCACACACTTGACACAGCAAATCCACACCCCAACTTCTCAATTCCAAACATAACACAAGTATAGATCTGGAAAGGTCCTACCTTTCGAAGAGGGTCAACTTCTTCCTTGCTTGTGCAGAGAAGATTCTTCTAGATCTTCTGAGGGAACATCTCAACTTATCCTCCATTCTCTGATGAAGGGGTCTGTGCAACACTTTTCTCATTTTATGCCTTTTTGCTTGTGTGTGAACATCTGATGGTCCAGATAGTTCTGAACCAATGGTCAGCTGCCAAATTCAGTTGGCCAGTGATGCGCACAATTTTAATGAAGTGCTGGCTTCACTCTAAAGCAGAGTAGGGGTACATAACATTTCTCTGTCCTCCTTTTTCTTTAATAGCTCATGAATGTGTTATCAGACAGGAGGAATACTTTGAGGCTTGTGGCCCAAAATCAGACACACAGCAAACCCACCCTTCCTCACCTTCCCCCCAAATACACACACAGCAAACCCACCCTTCCTCACCTTCCCCCCAAATACACACACAGCAAACGCAAAATCCTGCACCCACTCTCCCCAAATCCACACACTTGACACAACAAATCCACACCCCATCTTCTCAATTCCAAACATAACACAAGTATAGATCTGGAAAGGTCCTACCTTTCGAAGAGGATCAACTTCTTCCTTGCTTGTGCAGAGAAGATTCTTCTAGATCTTCTGAGGGAACATCTCAACTTCTCCTCCAAGCTCTGATGAAGGGGTCTGTGCAACACTTTTCTCATTTTCTGCCTTTTTGCTTGTGTGTGAACATCTGATGGTCCAGATAGTTCAGAGCTTAATGTCTGAGCCATTGGTCAGCCGCCAAATTCAGTTGGCCAGTGATGCGCACAATTTTAATGAAGTGCTGGCTTCACCCTAAAGAAGAGTAGGGGTACATAACATTTCTCTGTCCTGCTTTTTCTTTTATAGCACATGAATACGCTATCAGACAGGAGGAATATTTTGAGGCTTATGGCCCAAAATCAGACACACAGCAAACCCACCCTTCCTCACCTTCCCCCCAAATACACACACAGCAAACCCAAAATCCTGCACATACTCTCCCTAAATCCACACACTTGACACAGCAAATCCACACCCCAACTTCTCAATTCCAAACATAACACAAGTATAGATCTGGAAAGGTCCTAACTTTCGAAGAGGATCAACTTCTTCCTTGCTTGTGCAGAGAAGATTCTTCTAGATCTTCTGAGGGAACATCTCAACTTCTCCTCCATTCTCTGATGAAGGGGTCTGTGCAACACTTTTCTCATTTTCTGCCTTTTTGCTTGTGTGTGCACATCTGATGGTCCAGATAGTTCAGAGCTTAATGTCTGAGCCATTGGTCAGCCGCCAAATTCAGTTGGCCAGTGATGCGCACAATTTTAATGAAGTGCTGGCTTCACCCTAAAGAAGAGTAGGGGTACATAACATTTCTCTGCCCTCCTTTTTCTTTAATAGCTCATGAATGCGCTATCAGACAGGAGGAATACTTTGAGGCTTATGGCCCAAAATCAGACACACAGCAAACCTATCCTTCCTCACCTTCCCCCCAAATACACACAGCAAACCCAAAATCCTGCACCTACTCTCCCCAAATCCACACACTTGACACAACAAATCCACACCCCAACTTCTCAATTCCAAACATAACACAAGTATAGATCTGGAAAGGTCGTACCTTTCGAAGAGGATCATCTTCTTCCTTGCTTGTGCAGAGAAGATTCTTCTAGATCTTCTGAGGGAACATCTCAACTTCTCCTCCATTCTCTGATGAAGGGGTCTGTGCAACACTTTTCTCATTTTCTGCCTTTTTGCTTGTGTGTGCACATCTGATGGTCCAGATAGTTCAGAGATTAATGTCTGAGCCATTGGTCAGTGGCCAATTTAGTTGGCCAGTGATGCGCACAATTTTAATGAAGTGCTGGCTTCACCCTAAAGAAGAGTAGGGGTACATAACATTTCTCTGCCCTCCTTTTTCTTTTATAGCTCATGAATGCGCTATCAGACAGGAGGAATACTTTGAGGCTCATGGCCCAAAATCAGACACACAGCAAACCCACCTTTCCTCACCTTCCCCCCAAATACACACACACAGCAAACCCAAAATCCTGCACCTACTCTCCCCAAATCCACACACTTGACACAGCAAATCCACACCCCAACTTCTCAATTCCAAACATAACACAAGTATAGATCTGGAAAGGTCGTACCTTTCGAAGAGGATCAACTTCTTCTTTGCTTGTGCAGAGAAGATTTTTCTAGATCTTCTGAGGGAACATCTCAACTTCTCCTCCATTCTCTGATGAAGGGGTCTGTGCAACACTTTTCTCATTTTCTGCCTTTTTGCTTGTGTGTGTACATCTGATGGTCCAGATAGTTCAGAGCTTAATGTCTGAGCCATTGGTCAGCCGCCAAATTCAGTTGGCCAGTGATGCTCACAATTTTAATGAAGTGCTGGCTTCACCCTAAAGAAGAGTAGGGGTACATAACATTTCTCTGTCCTCCTTTTTCTTTTATAGCACATGAATACGCTATCAGACAGGAGGAATATTTTGAGGCTTATGGCCCAAAATCAGACACACAGCAAACCCACCCTTCCTCACCTTCCCCCCAAATACACACACAGCAAACCCAAAATCCTGCACATACTCTCCCTAAATCCACACACTTGACACAGCAAATCCACACCCCAACTTCTCAATTCCAAACATAACACAAGTAAAGATCTGGTAAGGTCCTAACTTTCGAAGAGGATCAACTTCTTCCTTGCTTGTGCAGAGAAGATTCTTCTAGATCTTCTGAGGGAACATCTCAACTTCTCCTCCATTCTCTGATGAAGGGGTCTGTGCAACACTTTTCTCATTTTCTGCCTTTTTTCTTGTGTGTGCACATCTGATGGTCCAGATAGTTCAGAGCTTAATGTCTGAGCCATTGGTCAGCCGCCAAATTCAGTTGGCCAGTGATGCGCACAATTTTAATGAAGTGCTGGCTTCACCCTAAAGAAGAGTAGGGGTACATAACATTTCTCTGCCCTCCTTTTTCTTTAATAGCTCATGAATGCGCTATCAGACAGGAGGAATACTTTGAGGCTTATGGCCCAAAATCAGACACACAGCAAACCTATCCTTCCTCACCTTCCCCCCAAATACTCACAGCAAACCCAAAATCCTGCACCTACTCTCCCCAAATCCACACACTTGACACAACAAATCCACACCCCAACTTCTCAATTCCAAACATAACACAAGTATAGATCTGGAAAGGTCCTACCTTTCGAAGAGGATCATCTTCTTCCTTGCTTGTGCAGAGAAGATTCTTCTAGATCTTCTGAGGGAACATCTCAACTTCTCCTCCATTCTCTGATGAAGGGGTCTGTGCAACACTTTTCTCATTTTCTGCCTTTTTGCTTGTGTGTGCACATCTGATGGTCCAGATAGTTCAGAGATTAATGTCTGAGCCATTGGTCAGTCGCCAAAATCAGTTGGCCAGTGATGCGCACAATTTTAATGAAGTGCTGGCTTCACCCTAAAGAAGAGTAGGGGTACATAACATTTCTCTGCCCTCCTTTTTCTTTTATAGCTCATGAATGCGCTATCAGACAGGAGGAATACTTTGAGGCTCATGGCCCAAAATCAGACACACAGCAAACCCACCTTTCCTCACCTTCCCCCCAAATACACACAGAGCAAACCCAAAATCCTGCACATACTCTCCCCAAATCCACACACTTGACACAGCAAATCCACACCCCAACTTCTCAATTCCAAACATAACACAAGTATAGATCTGGAAAGGTCGTACCTTTCGAAGAGGATCAACTTCTTCTTTGCTTGTGCAGAGAAGATTCTTCTAGATCTTCTGAGGGAACATCTCAACTTCTCCTCCGTTCTCTGATGAAGGGGTCTGTGCAACACTTTTCTCATTTTCTGCCTTTTTTCTTGTGTGTGCACATCTGATGGTCCAGATAGTTCTGAACCATTGGTCAGCTGCAAAATTCAGTTGGCCAGTGATGCGCACAATTTTAATGAAGTGCTGGCTTCACCCTAAAGCAGAGTAGGGGTACATAACATTTCTTTCTCCTCCTTTTTCTTTTATAGCTCATGAATGCGCTATCAGACAGGAGGAATACTTTGAGGCTCATGGCCCAAAATCAGACACACAGCAAACCCACCCTTCCTCACCTTCCCCCCAAATACACATAAACAACAAACCCAAAATCCTGCACCTACTCTCCCCAAATCCACACACTTGACACAGCAAATCCACACCCCAACTTCTCAATTCCAAACATAACACAAGTATAGATCTGGAAAGGTCCTACCTTTCGAAGAGGATCAACTTCTTCCTTGCTTGTGCAGAGAAGATTCTTCTAGATCTTCTGAGGGAACATCTCAACTTCTCCTTCATGCTCTGATGAAGGGGTCTGTGCAACACTTTTCTCATTTTCTGCCTTTTTTCTTGTGTGTGCACATCTGATGGTCCAGATAGTTCAGAGCTTAATGTCTTAGCCATTGGTCAGTCGCCAAATTCAGTTGGCCAGTGATGCGCACAATTTTAATGAAGTGCTGGTTTCACCCTAAAGTAGAGTAGGGGTACATAACATTTCTCTGTCCTCCTTTTTCTTTTATAGTTCATGAATCCGCTATCAGACAGGAGGAATATTTTGAGGCTTATGGCCCAAAATCAGACACACAGCAAACCCACCCTTCCTCACCTTCCCCCCAAATACACACACAGCAAACCCAAAATCCTGCACATACTCTCCCCAAATCCACACACTTGACACAGCAAATCCACACCCCAACTTCTCAATTCCAAACATAACACAAGTATAGACGTGGAAAGGTCCTACCTTTCGAAGAGGATCAACTTCTTCCTTGCTTGTGCAGAGAAGATTCTTCTAGATCTTCTGAGGGAACATCTCAACTTCTCCTCCATGCTCTGATGAAGGGGTCTGTGCAACACTTTTCTAATTTTTCTGCCTTTTTGCTTGTGTGTGCACATCTGATGGTCCAGATAGTTCAGAGCTTAATGTCTGAGCCATTGGTCAGCCGCCAAATTCAGTTGGCCAGTGATGCGCACAATTTTAATGAAGTGCTGGCTTCACCCTAAAGAAGAGTAGGGGTACATAACATTTCTCTGTCATCCTTTTTCTTTTATAGCTCATGAATGCGCTATCAGACAGGATGAATACTTTGAGGCTCATGGCCCAAAATCAGACACACAGCAAACCCACCCTTCCTCACCTTCCCCCCAAATCCACACACAGCAAACCCAAAATCCTACACCTACTCTCCCCAAATCCACACACTTGACACAGCAAATCCACACCCCAACTTCTCAATTCCAAACATAACACAAGTATAGATCTGGAAAGGTCCTACCTTTCGAAGAGGGTCAACTTCTTCCTTGCTTGTGCAGAGAAGATTCTTCTAGATCTTCTGAGGGAACATCTCAACTTCTCCTCCATTCTCTGATGAAGGGGTCTGTGCAACACTTTTCTCATTTTATGCCTTTTTGCTTGTGTGTGAACATCTGATGGTCCAGATAGTTCTGAACCAATGGTCAGCTGCCAAATTCAGTTGGCCAGTGATGCGCACAATTTTAATGAAGTGCTGGCTTCACTCTAAAGCAGAGTAGGGGTACATAACATTTCTCTGTCCTCCTTTTTCTTTAATAGCTCATGAATGTGTTATCAGACAGGAGGAATACTTTGAGGCTTGTGGCCCAAAATCAGACACACAGCAAACCCACCCTTCCTCACCTTCCCCCCAAATACACACACAGCAAACCCACCCTTCCTCACCTTCCCCCCAAATACACACACAGCAAACCCAAAATCCTGCACCCACTCTCCCCAAATCCACACACTTGACACAACAAATCCACACCCCATCTTCTCAATTCCAAACATAACACAAGTATAGATCTGGAAAGGTCCTACCTTTCGAAGAGGATCAACTTCTTCCTTGCTTGTGCAGAGAAGATTCTTCTAGATCTTCTGAGGGAACATCTCAACTTCTCCTCCAAGCTCTGATGAAGGGGTCTGTGCAACACTTTTCTCATTTTCTGCCTTTTTGCTTGTGTGTGAACATCTGATGGTCCAGATAGTTCAGAGCTTAATGTCTGAGCCATTGGTCAGCCGCCAAATTCAGTTGGCCAGTGATGCACACAATTTTAATGAAGTGCTGGTTTCACCCTAAAGAAGAGTAGGGGTACATAACATTTCTCTGTCCTCCTTTTTCTTTTATAGCACAGGAATGTGCTATCAGACAGAAGGAATATTTGGAGGCTTATGGCCCAAAATCAGACACACAGCAAACCCACCCTTCCTCACCTTCCCCCCAAATACACACACAGCAAACCCAAAATCCTGCACATACTCTCCCCAAATCCACACACTTGACACAGCAAATCCACACCCCAACTTCTCAATTCCAAACATAACACAAGTATAGACCTGGAAAGGTCCTACCTTTCGAAGAGGATCAACTTCTTCCTTGCTTGTGCAGAGAAGATTCTTCTAGATCTTCTGAGGGAACATCTCAACTTCTCCTCCATGCTCTGATGAAGGGGTCTGTGCAACACTTTTCTAATTTTTCTGCCTTTTTGCTTGTGTGTGCACATCTGATGGTCCAGATAGTTCAGAGCTTAATGTCTGAGCCATTGGTCAGCCGCCAAATTCAGTTGGCCAGTGATGCGCACAATTTTAATGAAGTGCTGGCTTCACCCTAAAGCAGAGTAGGGGTACATAACATTTCCCAGTCCTCCTTTTTCTTTTATAGCTCATGAATGCGCTATCAGACAGGAGGAATACTTTGAGGCTTATGGCTCAAAATCAGACACACAGCAAACCCACCCTTCCTCACCTTCCCCCCAAATACACACACAGCAAACCCAAAATCCTGCACCTACTCTCCCCAAATCCACACACTTGACACAGCAAATCCACACCCCAACTTCTCAATTCCAAACATAACACAAGTATAGACCTGGAAAGGTCCTACCTTTCGAAGAGGATCAACTTCTTCCTTGCTTGTGCAGAGAAGATTCTTCTAGATCTTCTGAGGGAACATCTCAACTTCTCCTCCATTCTCTGATGAAGGGGTCTGTGCAACACTTTTCTCATTTTCTGCCTTTTTTCTTGTGTGTGCACATCTAATGGTCCAGATAGTTCAGAGCTTAATGTCTGAGCCATTGGTCAGCCGCCAAATTCAGTTGGCCAGTGATGCGCACAATTTTAATGAAGTGCTGGCTTCACCCTAAAGCAGAGTAGGGGTACATAACATTTCCCAGTCCTCCTTTTTCTTTTATAGCTCATGAATGCGCTATCAGACAGGAGGAATACTTTGAGGCTCATGGCCCAAAATCAGACACACAGCAAACCCACCCTTCCTCACCTTCCCCCCAAATACACACACACAGCAAACCCTCAAATCCTGCACCTACTCTCCCCAAATCCACACACTTGACACTGAAAATCCACACCCCAACTTCTCAATTCCAAACATAACACAAGTATAGATCTGGAAAGGTCCTACCTTTCGAAGAGGATCAACTTCTTCTTTGCTTGTGCAGAGAAGATTCTTCTAGATCTTCTGAGGGAACATCTCAACTTCTCCTCCATGCTCTGATGAAGGGGTCTGTGCAACACTTTTCTCATTTTCTGCCTTTTTGCTTGTGTGTGAACATCTGATGGTCCAGATAGTTCAGAGCTTAATGTCTGAGCCATTGGTCAGTCGCCAAATTCAGTTGGCCAGTGATGCACACAATTTTAATGAAGTGCTGGTTTCACCCTAAAGAAGAGTAGGGGTACATAACAATTCTCTGTCATCCTTTTTCTTTTATAGCTCATGAATGCGCTATCAGACAGGAGGAATACTTTGAGGCTCATGGCCCAAAATCAGACACACAGCAAACCCACCCTTCCTCACCTTCCCCCCAAATCCACACACAGGAAACCCAAAATCCTACACCTACTCTCCCCAAATCCACACACTTGACATAGCAAATCCACACCCCAACTTCTCAATTCCAAACATAACACAAGTATAGACCTGGAAAGGTCCTACCTTTCGAAGAGGATCAACTTGTTCCTTGCTGTGCAGAGAAGATTCTTCTAGATCTTCTGAGGGAACATCTCAACTTCTCCTCCATGCTCTGATGAAGGGGTCTGTGCAACACTTTTCTCATTTTATGCCTTTTTGCTTGTGTGTGAACATCTGATGGTCCAGATAGTTCTGAACCAATGGTCAGCTGCCAAATTCAGTTGGCCAGTGATGCGCACAATTTTAATGAAGTGCTGGCTTCACCCTAAAGCAGAGTAGGGGTACATAACATTTCTCTGTCCTCCTTTTTCTTTAATAGCTCATGAATGTGCTATCAGACAGGAGGAATACTTTGAGGCTTGTGGCCCAAAATCAGACACACAGCAAACCCACCCTTCCTCACCTTCCCCCCAAATACACACACAGCAAACCCACCCTTCCTCACCTTCCCCCCAAATACACACACAGCAAACCCAAAATCCTGCACCCACTCTCCCCAAATCCACACACTTGACACAACAAATCCACACCCCATCTTCTCAATTCCAAACATAACACAAGTATAGATCTGGAAAGGTCCTACCTTTCGAAGAGGATCAACTTCTTCCTTGCTTGTGCAGAGAAGATTCTTCTAGATCTTCTGAGGGAACATCTCAACTTCTCCTCCATGCTCTGATGAAGGGGTCTGTGCAACACTTTTCTCATTTTCTGCCTTTTTGCTTGTGTGTGAACATCTGATGGTCAAGATAGTTCAGAGCTTAATGTCTGAGCCATTGATCAGCCGCCAAATTCAGTTGGCCAGTGATGCGCACAATTTTAATGAAGTGCTGGCTTCACCCTAAAGAAGAGTAGGGGTACATAACATTTCTCTGTCCTCCTTTTTCTTTTATAGCTCATGAATGTGCTATCAGACGGGAGGAATACTTTGAGGCTCATGGCCCAAAATCAGACACACAGCAAACCCACCCTTCCTCACCTTCCCCCCAAATACACATACACAGCAAACCCAAAATCCTGCACCTACTCTCCCCAAATCCACACACTTGACACAGCAAATCCACACCCCAACTTCTTAATTCCAAACATAACACAAGTATAGATCTAGAAAGGTCCTACCTTTCGAAGAGGATCAACTTCTTCCTTGCTTGTGCAGAGAAGATTCTTCTAGATCTTCTGAAGGAACATCTCAACTTCTCCTCCATGCTCTGATAAAGGGGTCTGTGCAACACTTTTCTAATTTTCTGCCTTTTTTCTTGTGTGTGCACATCTGATGGTCCAGATAGTTCAGAGCTTAATGTCTGAGTCATTGGTCAGTCGCCAAATTCAGTTGGCCAGTGATGCGCACAATTTTAATGAAGTGCTGGTTTCACCCTAAAGCAGAGTAGGGGTACATAACATTTCTCTGTCCTCCTTTTTCTTTTATAGCTCATGAATGCGCTATCAGACAGGAGGAATACTTTGAGGCTCATGGCCCAAAATCTGACACACAGCAAACCCACCCTTCCTCACCTTCCCCCCAAATCCACACACAGCAAACCCAAAATCCTGCACCTACTCTCCCCAAATCCACACACTTGACAAAGCAAATCCACACCCCAACTTCTCAATTCCAAGCATAATACACATATAGATCTGGAAAGGTCCTACATTTCCAAGAGGATCAACTTCTTCCTTGCTTGTGCAGAGAAGATTCTTCTAGATCTTCTGAGGGAACATCTCAACTTCTCCTCCATGCTCTGATGAAGGGGTCTGTGCAACACTTTTCTCATTTTCTGCCTTTTTTCTTGTGTGTGCACATCTGATGGTCCAGATAGTTCAGAGCTTAGTGTCTGAGCCATTGGTCAGTCGCCAAATTCAGTTGGCCAGTGATGCGCACAATTTTAATGAAGTGCTGGTTTAACCCTAAAGCAGAGTAGGGGTACATAACATTTCTCTGTCCTCCTTTTTCTTTTATAGCACATGAATGCGCTATCAGACAGGAGGAATACTTTGAGGCTCATGGCCCAAAATCTGACACACAGCAAACCCACCCTTCCTCACCTTCCCCCCAAATCCACACACAGCAAACCCAAAATCCTGCACCTACTCTCCCCAAATCCACACACTTGACAAAGCAAATCCACACCCCAACTTCTCAATTCCAAGCATAATACACATATAGATCTGGAAAGGTCCTACATTTCGAAGAGGATCAACTTCTTCCTTGCTTGTGCAGAGAAGATTCTTCTAGATCTTCTGAGGGAACATCTCAACTTCTCCTCCATGCTCTGATGAAGGGGTCTGTGCAACACTTTTCTCATTTTCTGCCTTTTTTCTTGTGTGTGCACATCTGATGGTCCAGATAGTTCAGAGCTTAGTGTCTGAGCCATTGGTCAGTCGCCAAATTCAGTTGGCCAGTGATGCGCACAATTTTAATGAAGTGCTGGTTTAACCCTAAAGCAGAGTAGGGGTACATAACATTTCTCTGTCCTCCTTTTTCTTTTATAGCACATGAATGCGCTATCAGACAGGAGGAATACTTTGAGGCTCATGGCCCAAAATCTGACACACAGCAAACCCACCCTTCCTCACCTTCCCCCCAAATACACACACAGCAAACCCAAAATCCTGCACCTACTCTCCCCAAATCTACACACTTGACACAGCAAATCCACACCCCAACTTCTCAATTCCAAGCATAACACACATATAGATCTGGAAAGGTCCTACCTTTCGAGGAGGATCAACTTCTTCCTTGCTTGTGCAGAGAAGATTCTTCTAGATCTTCTGAGGGGACATCTCAACTTCTCCTCCATACTCTGATGAAGGGGTCTATGCAACACTTTTCTCATTTTCTGCCTTATTCTTGTGTGTGCACATCTGATGATTCAGATAGTTCAAAGCTTAATGTCTGAGCCATTGGTCAGTCGCCATATTCAGTTGGCCAGTGATGCGCACAATTTTAATGAAGTGCTGGCTTCACCCTAAAGAAGAGCAGGGGTACATAACATTTCTCTGTCCTCCTTTTTCTTTTATAGCTCATGAATGCGCTATCAGACAGGAGGAATACTTTGAGGCTCATGGCCCAAAATCTGACACACAGCAAACCCACCCTTCCTCACCTTCCCCCCAAATACACACAGCAAACCCAAAATCCTGCACCTACTCTCCCCAAATCCACACACTTGACACAGCAAATCCACACCCCAACTTCTCAATTCCAAGCATAACACACATATAGATCTAGAAAGATCCTACCTTTCGAAGAGGATCAACTTCTTCCTTACTTGTGCAGAGAAGATTCTTCTAGATCTTCTGAGGGAATATCTGAACTTCTCCTCCATGCTCTGATGAAGGGGTCTGTGCAACACTTTTCTCATTTTCTGCTTTTTTTCTTGTGTGTGCACATCTGATGGTCCAGATAGTTCAGAGCTTAATGTCTGAGCCATTGGTCAGCCGCCAAATTCAGTTGGCCAGTGATGCGCACAATTTTAATGAAGTGCTGGCTTCACCCTAAAGAATAGTAGGGGTACATAACATTTCTCTGTCCTCCTTTTTCTTTTATAGCTCATGAATGCGCTATCAGACAGGAGAATTACTTTGAGGCTCATGGCCCAAAATCAGACACATAGCAAACCCACCCTTCCTCACCTTCCCACCAAATACACACACACAGCAAACCCAAAATCCTGCACCTACTCTCCCCAAATCCACACACTTGACACAGTAAATCCACACCCCAACTTCTAAATTCCAAACATAACACACGTATAGATCTGGAAAGGTCCTACCTTTCGAAGAGGATCAACTTCTTCCTTGCTTGTGCAGAGAAGATTCTTCTAGATCTTCTGAGGGAACATCTCAACTTCTCCTCCATGCTCTGATGAAGGGGTCTGTGCAACAATTTTCTCATTTTCTGCCTTTTTTCTTGTGTGTGCACATCTGATGGTCCAGATAGTTCAGAGCTTAATGTCTGAGCCATTGGTCCGTCACCAAATTCAGTTGGCCAGTGATGCGCACAATTTTAATGAAGTGCTGGTTTCACCCTATAGCAGAGTAGGGGTACATAACATTTCTCTGTCCTCCTTTTTCTTTTATAGCTCATGAATGCGCTATCAGACAGGAGGAATACTTTGAGGCTCATGGCCCAAAATCTGACACACAGCAAACCCACCCTTCCTCACCTTCCTACCAAATACACACACAGCAAACCCAAAATCCTGCTCATACTCTCCCCAAATCCACACACTTGACACAGCAAATCCACACCCCAACTTCTCAATTCCAAACATAACACAAGTATAGATCTGGAAAGGTCCTACCTTTCTAAGAAGATCAACTTCTTCCTTACTTGTGCAGAGAAGATTCTTCTAGATCTTCTGAGGGAACATCTCAATTTCTCCTCCATGCTCTGATAAAGGGGTCTGTGCAACACTTTTCTAATTTTCTGCCTTTTTTCTTGTGTGTGCACATCTGATGGTCCAGATAGTTCAGAGCTTAATGTCTGAGCCATTGGTCAGCCGCCAAATTCAGTTGGCCAGTGATGCGCACAATTTTAATGAAGTGCTGGCTTCACCCTAAAGAAGAGTAGGGGTACATAACATTTCTCTGTCCTCCTTTTTCTTTTATAGCTCATGAATGAGCTATCAGACAGGAGGAATACTTTGAGGCTCATGGCCCAAAATCAGACACACAGCAAACCCACCCTTCCTCACCTTCGCCCCAAATACACACACAGCAAACCCAAAATCCTGCACCTACTCTCCCCAAATCCACACACTTGACACAGCAAATCCACACCCCAACTTCTCAATTCCAAGCATAACACACATATAGATCTAGAAAGATCCTACCTTTCGAAGAGGATCAACTTCTTCCTTACTTGTGCAGAGAAGATTCTTCTAGATCTTCTGAGGGAACATCTCAACTTCTCCTCCATGCTCTGATGAAGGGGTCTGTGCAACACTTTTCTCATTTTCTGCCTTTTTTCTTGTGTGTGCACATCTGATGGTCCAGATAGTTCAGAGCTTAATGTCTGAGCCATTGGTCAGTCACCAAATTCAGTTGGCCAGTGATGCGCACAATTTTAATGAAGTGCTGGTTTCACCCTAAAGCAGAGTAGGGGTACATAACATTTCTCTGTCCTCCTTTTTCTTTTATAGCTCATGAATGCGCTATCAGACAGGAGGAATACTTTGAGGCTCATGGCCCAAAATCTGACACACAGCAAACCCACCCTTCCTCACCTTCCTACCAAATACACACACAGCAAACCCAAAATCCTGCTCATACTCTCCCCAAATCCACACACTTGACACAGCAAATCCACACCCCAACTTCTCAATTCCAAACATAACACAAGTATAGATCTGGAAAGGTCCTACCTTTCTAAGAAGATCAACTTCTTCCTTACTTGTGCAGAGAAGATTCTTCTAGATCTTCTGAGGGAACATCTCAATTTCTCCTCCATGCTCTGATAAAGGGGTCTGTGCAACACTTTTCTAATTTTCTGCCTTTTTTCTTGTGTGTGCACATCTGATGGTCCAGATAGTTCAGAGCTTAATGTCTGAGCCATTGGTCAGTCGCCAAATTCAGTTGGCCAGTGATGCGCACAATTTTAATGAAGTGCTGGTTTAACCCTAAAGCAGAGTAGGGGTACATAACATTTCTCTGTCCTCCTTTTTCTTTTATAGCACATGAATGCGCTATCAGACAGGAGGAATACTTTGAGGCTCATGGCCCAAAATCTGACACACAGCAAACCCACCCTTCCTCACCTTCCCCCCAAATACACACACAGCAAACCCAAAATCCTGCACCTACTCTCCCCAAATCTACACACTTGACACAGCAAATCCACACCCCAAATTCTCAATTCCAAGCATTAACACACATATAGATCTAGAAAGGTCCTACCTTTCGAAGAGGATCAACTTCTTCCTTACTTGTGCAGAGAAGATTCTTCTAGATCTTCTGAGGGGATATCTCAACTTCTCCTCCATGCTCTGATGAAGTGGTCTGTGCAACACTTTTCTCATTTTCTGCTTTTTTTTTCTTCTGTGTACACATCTGATGGTCCAGATAGTTCAGAGCTTAATGTCTGAGCCATTGGTCAGCCGCCAAATTCAGTTGGCCAGTGATGCGCACAATTTTAATGAAGTGCTGGCTTCACCCTAAAGAAGAGTAGGGGTACATAACATTTCTCTGTCCTCCTTTTTCTTTTATAGCTCATGAATGCGCTATCAGACAGGAGAATTACTTTGAGGCTCATGGCCCAAAATCAGACACATAGCAAAACCCACTCTTCCTCACCTTCCCCCCAAATACACACACACAGCAAACCCAAAATCCTGCACCTACTCTCCCCAAATCCACACACTTGACACAGTAAATCCACACCCCAACTTCTCAATTCCAAACATAACACACGTATAGATCTGGAAAGGTCCTACCTTTCGAAGAGGATCAACTTCTTCCTTGCTTGTGCAGAGAAGATTCTTCTAGATCTTCTGAGGGAACATCTCAACTTCTCCTCCATGCTCTGATGAAGGGGTCTGTGCAACATTTTTCTCATTTTCTGCCTTTTTTCTTCTGTGTGCACATCTGATGGTCCAGATAGTTCAGAGCTTAATGTCTGAGCCATTGGTCAGTCGCCAAATTCAGTTGGCCAGTGATGCGCACAATTTTAATGAAGTGCTGGTTTCACCCTAAAGCAGAGTAGGGGTACATAACATTTCTCTGTCCTCCTTTTTCTTTTATAGCCCATGAATGCGCTATCAGACAGGAGGAATACTTTGAGGCTCATGGCCCAAAATCTGACACACAGCAAACCCACCCTTCCTCACCTTCCTACCAAATACACACACAGCAAACCCAAAATCCTGCTCATACTCTCCCCAAATCCACACACTTGACACAGCAAATCCACACCCCAACTTCTCAATTCCAAACATAACACAAGTATAGATCTGGAAAGGTCCTACCTTTCTAAGAAGATCAACTTCTTCCTTACTTGTGCAGAGAAGATTCTTCTAGATCTTCTGAGGGAACATCTCAATTTCTCCTCCATGCTCTGATAAAGGGGTCTGTGAAACACTTTTCTCATTTTCTGCCTTTTTTCTTGTGTGTGCACATCTGATGGTCCAGATAGTTCAGAGCTTAATGTCTGAGCCATTGGTCAGCCGCCAAATTTAGTTGGGCAGTGATGCGCACAATTTTAATGAAGTGCTGGCTTCACCCTAAAGAAGAGTAGGGGTACATAACATTTCTCTGTCCTCCTTTTTCTTTTATAGCTCATGAATGAGCTATCAGACAGGAGGAATACTTTGAGGCTCATGGCCCAAAATCAGACACACAGCAAACCCACCCTTCCTCACCTTCGTCCCAAATACACACACAGCAAACCCAAAATCCTGCACCTACTCTCCCCAAATCCACACACTTGACACAGCAAATCCACACCCCAACTTCTCAATTCCAAACATAACACACGTTTAGATCTGGAAAGGTCCTACCTTTCGAAGAGGATCAACTTCTTCCTTGCTTGTGCAGAGAAGATTCTTCTAGATCTTCTGAGGGAACATCTCAACTTCTCCTCCATGCTCTGATGAAGGGGTCGGTTCAACACTTTCTCATTTTCTGCCTTTTTTCTTGTGTGTGCACATCTGATGGTCCAGATAGTTCAGAGCTTAATGTCTGAGCCATTGGTCAGTCGCCAAATTCAGTTGGCCAGTGATGCGCACAATTTTAATGAAGTGCTGGTTTAACCCTAAAGCAGAGAAAGGGTACATAACATTTCTCTGTCCTCCTTTTTCTTTTATAGCACATGAATGCGCTATCAGACAGGAGGAATACTTTGAGGCTCATGGCCCAAAATCTGACACACAGCAAACCCACCCTTCCTCACCTTCCCCCCAAATACACACACAGCAAACCCAAAATCCTGCACCTACTCTCCCCAAATCTACACACTTGACACAGCAAATCCACACCCCCACTTCTCAATTCCAAGCATAACACACATATAGATCTGGAAAGGTCCTACCTTTCGAGGAGGATCAACTTCTTCCTTGCTTGTGCAGAGAAGATTCTTCTAGATCTTCTGAGGGAACATCTCAACTTCTCCTCCATACTCTGATGAAGGGGTCTGTGCAACACTTTTCTCATTTTCTGCCTTTTTCTTGTGTGTGCACATCTGATGATCCAGATAGTTCAAAGCTTAATGTCTGAGCCATTGGTCAGTCGCCAAATTTAGTTGGCCAGTGATGCGCACAATTTTAATGAAGTGCTGGTTTCACCCTAAAGCAGAGTAGGGGTACACAACATTTCTCTGTCCTCCTTTTTCTTTTATAGCTCATGAATGCACTATCAGACAGGAGGAATACTTTGAGGCTTATGGCCCAAAATCAGACACACGGCATACCCACCCTTCCTCACCTTCCCCCCAAATACACACATACAGCAAACCCAAAATCCTGCACCTACTCTCCCCAAATCCACACACTTGACACAGCAAATCCACACCCCAACTTCTCAATTCCAAACATAACACAAGTATAGATCTGGAAAGGTCCTACCTTTCTAAGAAGATCAACTTCTTCCTTACTTGTGCAGAGAAGATTCTTCTAGATCTTCTGAGGGAACATCTCAATTTCTCCTCCATGCTCTGATAAAGGGGTCTGTGCAACACTTTTCTAATTTTCTGCCTTTTTTCTTGTGTGTGCACATCTGATGGTCCAGATAGTTCAGAGCTTAATGTCTGAGCCATTGGTCAGTCGCCAAATTCAGTTGGCCAGTGATGCGCACAATTTTAATGAAGTGCTGGTTTAACCCTAAAGCAGAGTAGGGGTACATAACATTTCTCTGTCCTCCTTTTTCTTTTATAGCACATGAATGCGCTATCAGACAGGAGGAATACTTTGAGGCTCATGGCCCAAAATCTGACACACAGCAAACCCACCCTTCCTCACCTTCCCCCCAAATACACACACAGCAAACCCAAAATCCTGCACCTACTCTCCCCAAATCTACACACTTGACACAGCAAATCCACACCCCAAATTCTCAATTCCAAGCATTAACACACATATAGATCTAGAAAGGTCCTACCTTTCGAAGAGGATCAACTTCTTCCTTACTTGTGCAGAGAAGATTCTTCTAGATCTTCTGAGGGGATATCTCAACTTCTCCTCCATGCTCTGATGAAGTGGTCTGTGCAACACTTTTCTCATTTTCTGCTTTTTTTTTCTTCTGTGTACACATCTGATGGTCCAGATAGTTCAGAGCTTAATGTCTGAGCCATTGGTCAGCCGCCAAATTCAGTTGGCCAGTGATGCGCACAATTTTAATGAAGTGCTGGCTTCACCCTAAAGAAGAGTAGGGGTACATAACATTTCTCTGTCCTCCTTTTTCTTTTATAGCTCATGAATGCGCTATCAGACAGGAGAATTACTTTGAGGCTCATGGCCCAAAATCAGACACATAGCAAAACCCACTCTTCCTCACCTTCCCCCCAAATACACACACACAGCAAACCCAAAATCCTGCACCTACTCTCCCCAAATCCACACACTTGACACAGTAAATCCACACCCCAACTTCTCAATTCCAAACATAACACACGTATAGATCTGGAAAGGTCCTACCTTTCGAAGAGGATCAACTTCTTCCTTGCTTGTGCAGAGAAGATTCTTCTAGATCTTCTGAGGGAACATCTCAACTTCTCCTCCATGCTCTGATGAAGGGGTCTGTGCAACATTTTTCTCATTTTCTGCCTTTTTTCTTCTGTGTGCACATCTGATGGTCCAGATAGTTCAGAGCTTAATGTCTGAGCCATTGGTCAGTCGCCAAATTCAGTTGGCCAGTGATGCGCACAATTTTAATGAAGTGCTGGTTTCACCCTAAAGCAGAGTAGGGGTACATAACATTTCTCTGTCCTCCTTTTTCTTTTATAGCCCATGAATGCGCTATCAGACAGGAGGAATACTTTGAGGCTCATGGCCCAAAATCTGACACACAGCAAACCCACCCTTCCTCACCTTCCTACCAAATACACACACAGCAAACCCAAAATCCTGCTCATACTCTCCCCAAATCCACACACTTGACACAGCAAATCCACACCCCAACTTCTCAATTCCAAACATAACACAAGTATAGATCTGGAAAGGTCCTACCTTTCTAAGAAGATCAACTTCTTCCTTACTTGTGCAGAGAAGATTCTTCTAGATCTTCTGAGGGAACATCTCAATTTCTCCTCCATGCTCTGATAAAGGGGTCTGTGAAACACTTTTCTCATTTTCTGCCTTTTTTCTTGTGTGTGCACATCTGATGGTCCAGATAGTTCAGAGCTTAATGTCTGAGCCATTGGTCAGCCGCCAAATTTAGTTGGGCAGTGATGCGCACAATTTTAATGAAGTGCTGGCTTCACCCTAAAGAAGAGTAGGGGTACATAACATTTCTCTGTCCTCCTTTTTCTTTTATAGCTCATGAATGAGCTATCAGACAGGAGGAATACTTTGAGGCTCATGGCCCAAAATCAGACACACAGCAAACCCACCCTTCCTCACCTTCGTCCCAAATACACACACAGCAAACCCAAAATCCTGCACCTACTCTCCCCAAATCCACACACTTGACACAGCAAATCCACACCCCAACTTCTCAATTCCAAACATAACACA
Organism: Lithobates pipiens; assembly: GCF_037356315.1. Taxonomy (NCBI): domain Eukaryota; kingdom Metazoa; phylum Chordata; class Amphibia; order Anura; family Ranidae; genus Lithobates; species Lithobates pipiens. Next base: position 264,195,172 of record NW_027507785.1, on the reverse strand, counting down.
CGTTTAGATCTGGAAAGGTCCTACCTTTCGAAGAGGATCAACTTCTTCCTTGCTTGTGCAGAGAAGATTCTTCTAGATCTTCTGAGGGAACATCTCAACTTCTCCTCCATGCTCTGATGAAGGGGTCGGTTCAACACTTTCTCATTTTCTGCCTTTTTTCTTGTGTGTGCACATCTGATGGTCCAGATAGTTCAGAGCTTAATGTCTGAGCCATTGGTCAGTCGCCAAATTCAGTTGGCCAGTGATGCGCACAATTTTAATGAAGTGCTGGTTTAACCCTAAAGCAGAGAAAGGGTACATAACATTTCTCTGTCCTCCTTTTTCTTTTATAGCACATGAATGCGCTATCAGACAGGAGGAATACTTTGAGGCTCATGGCCCAAAATCTGACACACAGCAAACCCACCCTTCCTCACCTTCCCCCCAAATACACACACAGCAAACCCAAAATCCTGCACCTACTCTCCCCAAATCTACACACTTGACACAGCAAATCCACACCCCCACTTCTCAATTCCAAGCATAACACACATATAGATCTGGAAAGGTCCTACCTTTCGAGGAGGATCAACTTCTTCCTTGCTTGTGCAGAGAAGATTCTTCTAGATCTTCTGAGGGAACATCTCAACTTCTCCTCCATACTCTGATGAAGGGGTCTGTGCAACACTTTTCTCATTTTCTGCCTTTTTCTTGTGTGTGCACATCTGATGATCCAGATAGTTCAAAGCTTAATGTCTGAGCCATTGGTCAGTCGCCAAATTTAGTTGGCCAGTGATGCGCACAATTTTAATGAAGTGCTGGTTTCACCCTAAAGCAGAGTAGGGGTACACAACATTTCTCTGTCCTCCTTTTTCTTTTATAGCTCATGAATGCACTATCAGACAGGAGGAATACTTTGAGGCTTATGGCCCAAAATCAGACACACGGCATACCCACCCTTCCTCACCTTCCCCCCAAATACACACATACAGCAAACCCAAAATCCTGCACCTACTCTCCCCAAATCCACACACTTGACACAGCAAATCCACACCCCAACTTCTCAATTCCAAACATAACACAAGTATAGATCTGGAAAGGTCCTACCTTTCGAAGAGGATCAACTTCTTCCTTGCTTGTGCAGAGAAGATTCTTTTAGATCTTCTGAGGGAACATCTCAACGTCTCCTCCATGCGCTGATGAAGGGGTCTGTGCAACACTTTTCTCATTTTCTGCCTTTTTGCTTGTGTGTGCACATCTAATGGTCCAGATAGTTCAGAGCTTAATGTCTGAGCCATTGGTCAGCCGCCAAATTCAGTTGGCCAGTGATGCGCACAATTTTAATGAAGTGCTGGCTTCACCCTAAAGAAGAGCAGGGGTACATGACATTTCTCTGTCCTCCTTTTTCTTTTATAGCTCATGAATGCGCTATCAGACAGGAGGAATACTTTGAGGCTCATGGCCCAAAATCTGACACACAGCAAACCCACCCTTCCTCACCTTCGCCCCAAATACACACAGCAAACCCAAAATCCTGCACCTACTCTCCCCAAATCCACACACTTGACACAGCAAATCCACACCCCAACTTCTCAATTCCAAGCATAACACACATATAGATCTAGAAAGGTCCTACCTTTCGAAGAGGATCAACTTCTTCCTTACTTGTGCAGAGAAGATTCTTCTAGATCTTCTGAGGGAACATCTCAACTTCTCCTCCATGCTCTGATGAAGGGGTCTGTGCAACACTTTTCTCATTTTCTGCCTTTTTTCTTGTGTGTGCACATCTGATGATCTAGATAGTTCAAAGCTTAATGTCTGAGCCATTGGTCAGTCGCCAAATTCAGTTGGCCAGTGATGCGCACAATTTTAATGAAGTGCTGGCTTCACCCTAAAGAAGAGCAGGGGTACATAACATTTCTCTGTCCTCCTTTTTCTTTTATAGCTCATGAATGCACTATCAGACAGGAGGAATACTTTGAGGCTTATGGCCCAAAATCAGACACACGGCAAACCCACCCTTCCTCACCTTCCCCCCAAATACACACATACAGCAAACCCAAAATCCTGCACCTACTCTCCCCAAATCCACACACTTGACACAGCAAATCCACACCCCAACTTCTCAATTCCAAACATAACACAAGTATAGATCTGGAAAGGTCCTACCTTTCGAAGAGGATCAACTTCTTCCTTGCTTGTGCAGAGAAGATTCTTCTAGATCTTCTGAGGGAACATCTCAACGTCTCCTCCATGCTCTGATGAAGGGGTCTGTGCAACACTTTTCTCATTTTCTGCCTTTTTGCTTGTGTGTGCACATCTAATGGTCCAGATAGTTCAGAGCTTAATGTCTGAGCCATTGGTCAGCCCCCAAATTCAGTTGGCCAGTGATGCGCACCATTTTAATGAAGTGCTGGCTTCACCCTAAAGAAGAGCAGGGGTACATGACATTTCTCTGTCCTCCTTTTTCTTTTATAGCTCATGAATGCGCTATCAGACAGGAGGAATACTTTGAGGCTCATGGCCCAAAATCTGACACACAGCAAACCCACCCTTCCTCACCTTCCCCCCAAATACACACAGCAAACCCAAAATCCTGCACCTACTCTCCCCAAATCCACACACTTGACACAGCAAATCCACACCCCAACTTCTCAATTCCAAGCATAACACACATATAGATCTAGAAAGGTCCTACCTTTCGAAGAGGATCAACTTCTTCCTTACTTGTGCAGAGAAGATTCTTCTAGATCTTCTGAGGGAACATCTCAACTTCTCCTCCATACTCTGATGAAGGGGTCTGTGCAACACTTTTCTCATTTTCTGCCTTTTTCTTGTGTGTGCACATCTGATGATCCAGATAGTTCAGAGCTTAATGTCTGAGCCATTGGTCAGTCGCCAAATTCAGTTGGCCAGTGATGCGCACAATTTTAATGAAGTGCTGGTTTCACCCTAAAGCAGAGTAGGGGTACATAACATTTCTCTGTCCTCCTTCTTTCATAGCACATGAATGCGCTATCAGACAGGAGGAATACTTTGAGGCTCATGGCACAAAATCTGACACACAGCAAACCCACCCTTCCTCACCTTCCCCCCAAATCCACACACAGCAAACCCAAAATCCTGCACCTACTCTCCCCAAATCCACACACTTGACAAAGCAAATCCACACCCCAACTTCTCAATTCCAAGCATAATACACATATAGATCTAGAAAGGTCCTACATTTCGAAGAGGATCAACTTCTTCCTTACTTGTGCAGAGAAGATTCTTCTAGATCTTCTTAGGGAACATCTAAACTTCTCCTCCATGCTCTGATGAAGGGGTCTGTGCAACACTTTTCTCATTTTCTGCCTTTTTTCTTGTGTGTGCACATCTGATGGTCCAGATAGTTCAGAGCTTAATGTCTGAGCCATTGGTCAGTCGCCAAATTCAGTTGGCCAGTGATGCGCACAATTTTAATGAAGTGCTGGTTTAACCCTAAAGCAGAGTAGGGGTACATAACATTTCTCTGTCCTCCTTTTTCTTTTATAGCTCATGAATGAGCTATCAGACAGGAGGAATACTTTGAGGCTCATGGCCCAAATTCAGACACACAGCAAACCCACCCTTCCTCATCTTCGCCCCAAATAAACACACAGCAAACCCAAAATCCTGCACCTACTCTCCCCAAATCCACACACTTGACACAGCAAATCCACACCCCAACTTCTCAATTCCAAGCATAACACACATATAGATCTAGAAAGGTCCTACCTTTCGAAGAGGATCAACTTCTTCCTTACTTGTGCAGAGAAGATTCTTCTAGATCTTCTGAGGGAACATCCCAACTTCTCCTCCATGCTCTGATGAAGGGGTCTGTGCAACACTTTTCTCATTTTCTGCCTTTTTTCTTGTGTGTGCACATCTGATGGTCCAGATAGTTCAGAGCTTAATGTCTGAGCCATTGGTCAGCCGCCAAATTCAGTTGGCCAGTGATGCGCACAATTTTAATGAAGTGCTGGCTTCACCCTAAAGAAGAGCAGGGGTACATAACATTTCTCTGTCCTCCTTTTTCTTTTATAGCTCATGAATGCGCTATCAGACAGTAGGAATACTTTGAGGCTCATGGCCCAAAATCTGACACACAGCAAACCCACCCTTCCTCACCTTCCCCCCAAATACACACAGCAAACCCAAAATCCTGTACCTACTCTCCCCAAATCCACACACTTGACACAGCAAATCCACACCCCAACTTCTCAATTCCAAGCATAACACACATATAGATCTAGAAAGGTCCTACCTTTCGAAGAGGATCAACTTCTTCCTTACTTGTGCAGAGAAGATTCTTCTAGATCTTCTGAGGGAACATCTCAACTTCTCCTCCATGCTCTGATGAAGGGGTCTGTGCAACACTTTTCTCATTTTCTGCCTTTTTTCTTGTGTGTGCACATCTGATGGTCCAGATAGTTCAGAGCTTAATGTCTGAGCCATTGGTCAGTCGCCAAATTCAGTTGGCCAGTGATGCGCACAATTTTAATGAAGTGCTGGTTTAACCCTAAAGCAGAGTAGGGGTACATGACATTTCTCTGTCCTCCTTTTTCTTTTATAGCTCATGAATGCGCTATCAGACAGGAGGAATACTTTGAGGCTCATGGCCCAAAATCTGACACACAGCAAACCCACCCTTCCTCACCTTCACCCCAAATACACACACAGCAAACCCAAAATCCTGCACCTACTCTCCCCAAATCCACACACTTGACACAGCAAATCCACACCCCAACTTCTCAATTCCAAGCATAACACACATATAGATCTAGAAAGGTCCTACCTTTCGAAGAGGATCAACTTCTTCCTTACTTGTGCAGAGAAGATTCTTCTAGATCTTCTGAGGGAACATCTCAACTTCTCCTCCATGCTCTGATAAAGGGGTCTGTGCAACACTTTTCTAATTTTCTGCCTTTTTTCTTGTGTGTGCACATCTGATGGTCCAGATAGTTCAGAGCTTAATGTCTGAGCCATTGGTCAGTCGCCAAATTCAGTTGGCCAGTGATGCGCACAATTTTAATGAAGTGCTGGTTTCACCCTAAAGCAGAGTAGGGGTACATAACATTTCTCTGTCCTCCTTTTTCTTTCATAGCACATGAATGTGCTATCAGACAGGAGGAATACTTTGAGGCTCATGGCACAAAATCGGACACACAGCAAACCCACCCTTCCTCACCTTCCCCCCAAATCCACACACAGCAAACCCAAAATCCTGCACCTACTCTCCCCAAATCCACACACTTGACAAAGCAAATCCACACCCCAACTTCTCAATTCCAAGCATAATACACATATAGATCTGGAAAGGTCCTACATTTCGAAGAGGATCAACTTCTTCCTTACTTGTGCAGAGAAGATTCTTCTAGATCTTCTTAGGGAACATCTAAACTTCTCCTCCATGCTCTGATGAAGGGGTCTGTGCAACACTTTTCTCATTTTCTGCCTTTTTTCTTGTGTGTGCACATCTGATGGTCCAGATAGTTCAGAGCTTAATGTCTGAGCCATTGGTCAGCCGCCAAATTCAGTTGGCCAGTGATGCGCACAATTTTAATGAAGTCCTGGCTTCACCCTAAGGAAGAGTAGGGGTACATAACATTTCTCTGTCCTCCTTTTTCTTTTATAGCTCATGAATGCGCTATCAGACAGGAGGAATACTTTGAGGCTTATGGCCCAAAATCAGACACACGGCAAACCCACCCTTCCTCACCTTCCCCCCAAATACACACATACAGCAAACCCAAAATCCTGCACCTACTCTCCCCAAATCCACACACTTGACACAGGAAATCCACACCCCAACTTCTTAATTCCAAACATAACACAAGTATAGATCTGGAAAGGTCCTACCTTTCGAAGAGGATCAACTTCTTCCTTGCTTGTGCAGAGAAGATTCTTCTAGATCTTCTGAGGGAACATCTCAACATCTCCTCCATGCTCTGATGAAGGGGTCTGTGCAACACTTTTCTCATTTTCTGCCTTTTTGCTTCTGTGTGCACATCTAATGGTCCAGATAGTTCAGAGCTTAATGTCTGAGCCATTGGTCAGCCGCCAAATTCAGTTGGCCAGTGATGCGCACAATTTTAATGAAGTGCTGGCTTCACCCTAAAGAAGAGCAGGGGTACATAACATTTCTCTGTCCTCCTTTTTCTTTTATAGCTCATGAATGCGCTATCAGACAGTAGGAATACTTTGAGGCTCATGGCCCAAAATCTGACACACAGCAAACCCACCCTTCCTCACCTTCCCCCCAAATACACACAGCAAACCCAAAATCCTGTACCTACTCTCCCCAAATCCACACACTTGACACAGCAAATCCACACCCCAACTTCTCAATTCCAAGCATAACACACATATAGATCTAGAAAGGTCCTACCTTTCGAAGAGGATCAACTTCTTCCTTACTTGTGCAGAGAAGATTCTTCTAGATCTTCTGAGGGAACATCTCAACTTCTCCTCCATGCTCTGATGAAGGGGTCTGTGCAACACTTTTCTCATTTTCTGCCTTTTTTCTTGTGTGTGCACATCTGATGGTCCAGATAGTTCAGAGCTTAATGTCTGAGCCATTGGTCAGTCGCCAAATTCAGTTGGCCAGTGATGCGCACAATTTTAATGAAGTGCTGGTTTAACCCTAAAGCAGAGTAGGGGTACATGACATTTCTCTGTCCTCCTTTTTCTTTTATAGCTCATGAATGCGCTATCAGACAGGAGGAATACTTTGAGGCTCATGGCCCAAAATCTGACACACAGCAAACCCACCCTTCCTCACCTTCACCCCAAATACACACACAGCAAACCCAAAATCCTGCACCTACTCTCCCCAAATCCACACACTTGACACAGCAAATCCACACCCCAACTTCTCAATTCCAAGCATAACACACATATAGATCTAGAAAGGTCCTACCTTTCGAAGAGGATCAACTTCTTCCTTACTTGTGCAGAGAAGATTCTTCTAGATCTTCTGAGGGAACATCTCAACTTCTCCTCCATGCTCTGATAAAGGGGTCTGTGCAACACTTTTCTCATTTTCTGCCTTTTTTCTTGTGTGTGCACATCTGATGGTCCAGATAGTTCAGAGCTTAATGTCTGAGCCATTGGTCAGTCGCCAAATTCAGTTGGCCAGTGATGCGCACAATTTTAATGAAGTGCTGGTTTCACCCTAAAGCAGAGTAGGGGTACATAACATTTCTCTGTCCTCCTTTTTCTTTCATAGCACATGAATGTGCTATCAGACAGGAGGAATACTTTGAGGCTCATGGCACAAAATCGGACACACAGCAAACCCACCCTTCCTCACCTTCCCCCCAAATCCACACACAGCAAACCCAAAATCCTGCACCTACTCTCCCCAAATCCACACACTTGACAAAGCAAATCCACACCCCAACTTCTCAATTCCAAGCATAATACACATATAGATCTGGAAAGGTCCTACATTTCGAAGAGGATCAACTTCTTCCTTACTTGTGCAGAGAAGATTCTTCTAGATCTTCTTAGGGAACATCTAAACTTCTCCTCCATGCTCTGATGAAGGGGTCTGTGCAACACTTTTCTCATTTTCTGCCTTTTTTCTTGTGTGTGCACATCTGATGGTCCAGATAGTTCAGAGCTTAATGTCTGAGCCATTGGTCAGTCGCCAAATTCAGTTGGCCAGTGATGCGCACAATTTTAATGAAGTGCTGGTTTAACCCTAAAGCAGAGTAGGGGTACATAACATTTCTCTGTCCTCCTTTTTCTTTTATAGCTCATGAATGAGCTATCAGACAGGAGGAATACTTTGAGGCTCATGGCCCAAAATCAGACACACAGCAAACCCACCCTTCCTCACCTTCGCCCCAAATACACACACAGCAAACCCAAAATCCTGCACCTACTCTCCCCAAATCCACACACTTGACACAGCAAATCCACACCCCAACTTCTCAATTCCAAGCATAACACACATATAGATCTAGAAAGGTCCTACCTTTCGAAGAGGATCAACTTCTTCCTTACTTGTGCAGAGAAGATTCTTCTAGATCTTCTGAGGGAACATCTCAACTTCTCCTCCATGCTCTGATGAAGGGGTCTGTGCAACACTTTTCTAATTTTCTGCCTTTTTTCTTGTGTGTGCACATCTGATGGTCCAGATAGTTCAGAGCTTAATGTCTGAGCCATTGGTCAGCCGCCAAATTCAGTTGGCCAGTGATGCGCACAATTTTAATGAAGTCCTGGCTTCACCCTAAGGAAGAGTAGGGGTACATAACATTTCTCTGTCCTCCTTTTTCTTTTATAGCTCATGAATGCGCTATCAGACAGGAGGAATACTTTGAGGCTTATGGCCCAAAATCAGACACACGGCAAACCCACCCTTCCTCACCTTCCCCCCAAATACACACATACGGCAAACCCAAAATCCTGCACCTACTCTCCCCAAATCCACACACTTGACACAGCAAATCCACACCCCAACTTCTTAATTCCAAACATAACACAAGTATAGATCTGGAAAGGTCCTACCTTTCGAAGAGGATCAACTTCTTCCTTGCTTGTGCAGAAGATGCTTCTAGATCTTCTGAGGGAACATCTCAACGTCTCCTCCATGCTCTGATGAAGGGGTCTGTGCAACACTTTTCTCATTTTCTGCCTTTTTGCTTCTGTGTGCACATCTAATGGTCCAGATAGTTCAGAGCTTAATGTCTGAGCCATTGGTCAGCCGCCAAATTCAGTTGGCCAGTGATGCGCACAATTTTAATGAAGTGCTGGCTTCACCCTAAAGAAGAGCAGGGGTACATAACATTTCTCTGTCCTCCTTTTTCTTTTATAGCTCATGAATGCGCTATCAGACAGTAGGAATACTTTGAGGCTCATGGCCCAAAATCTGACACACAGCAAACCCACCCTTCCTCACCTTCCCCCCAAATACACACAGCAAACCCAAAATCCTGTACCTACTCTCCCCAAATCCACACACTTGACACAGCAAATCCACACCCCAACTTCTCAATTCCAAGCATAACACACATATAGATCTAGAAAGGTCCTTCCTTTCGAAGAGGATCAACTTCTTCCTTACTTGTGCAGAGAAGATTCTTCTAGATCTTCTGAGGGAACATCTCAACTTCTCCTCCATACTCTGATGAAGGGGTCTGTGCAACACTTTTCTCATTTTCTGCCTTTTTTCTTGTGTGTGCACATCTGATGGTCCAGATAGTTCAGAGCTTAATGTCTGAGCCATTGGTCAGTCGCCAAATTCAGTTGGCCAGTGATGCGCACAATTTTAATGAAGTGCTGGTTTAACCCTAAAGCAGAGTAGGGGTACATTACATTTCTCTGTCCTCCTTTTTCTTTTATAGCTCATGAATGAGCTATCAGACAGGAGGAATACTTTGAGGCTCATGGCCCAAAATCAGACACACAGCAAACCCACCCTTCCTCACCTTCACCCCAAATACACACACAGCAAACCCAAAATCCTGCACCTACTCTCCCCAAATCCACACACTTGACACAGCAAATCCACACCCCAACTTCTCAATTCCAAACATAACACACGTATAGATCTGGAAAGGTCCTACCTTTCGAAGAGGATCAACTTCTTCCTTACTTGTGCAGAGAAGATTCTTCTAGATCTTCTGAGGGAACATCTCAACTTCTCCTCCATGCTCTGATAAAGGGGTCTGTGCAACACTTTTCTAATTTTCTGCCTTTTTTCTTGTGTGTGCACATCTGATGGTCCAGATAGTTCAGAGCTTAATGTCTGAGCCATTGGTCAGTCGCCAAATTCAGTTGGCCAGTGATGCGCACAATTTTAATGAAGTGCTGGTTTAACCCTAAAGCAGAGTAGGGGTACATAACATTTCTCTGTCCTCCTTTTTCTTTTATAGCTCATGAATGAGCTATCAGACAGGAGGAATACTTTGAGGCTCATGGCCCAAAATCAGACACACAGCAAACCCACCCTTCCTCACCTTCGCCCCAAATACACACACAGTAAACCCAAAATCCTGCACCTACTCTCCCCAAATCCACACACTTGACACAGCAAATCCACACCCCAACTTCTCAATTCCAAGCATAACACACATATAGATCTAGAAAGGTCCTACCTTTCGAAGAGGATCAACTTCTTCCTTACTTGTGCAGAGAAGATTCTTCTAGATCTTCTGAGGGAACATCTCTACTTCTCCTCCATGCTCTGATGAAGGGGTCTGTGCAACACTTTTCTCATTTTCTGCCTTTTTTCTTGTGTGTGCACATCTGATGGTCCAGATAGTTCAGAGCTTAATGTCTGAGCCATTGGTCAGCCGCCAAATTCAGTTGGCCAGTGATGCGCACAATTTTAATGAAGTCCTGGCTTCACCCTAAGGAAGAGTAGGGGTACATAACATTTCTCTGTCCTCCTTTTTCTTTTATAGCTCATGAATGCGCTATCAGACAGTAGGAATACTTTGAGGCTCATGGCCCAAAATCTGACACACAGCAAACCCACCCTTCCTCACCTTCCCCCCAAATACACACAGCAAACCCAAAATCCTGTACCTACTCTCCCCAAATCCACACACTTGACACAGCAAATCCACACCCCAACTTCTCAATTCCAAGCATAACACACATATAGATCTAGAAAGGTCCTACCTTTCGAAGAGGATCAACTTCTTCCTTACTTGTGCAGAGAAGATTCTTCTAGATCTTCTGAGGGAACATCTCAACTTCTCCTCCATGCTCTGATGAAGGGGTCTGTGCAACACTTTTCTCATTTTCTGCCTTTTTTCTTGTGTGTGCACATCTGATGGTCCAGATAGTTCAGAGCTTAATGTCTGAGCCATTGGTCAGTCGCCAAATTCAGTTGGCCAGTGATGCGCACAATTTTAATGAAGTGCTGGTTTAACCCTAAAGCAGAGTAGGGGTACATAACATTTCTCTGTCCTCCTTTTTCTTTTATAGCTCATGAATGAGCTATCAGACAGGAGGAATACTTTGAGGCTCATGGCCCAAAATCAGACACACAGCAAACCCACCCTTCCTCACCTTCGCCCCAAATACACACACAGCAAACCCAAAATCCTGCACCTACTCTCCCCAAATCCACACACTTGACACAGCAAATCCACACCCCAACTTCTCAATTCCAAGCATAACACACATATAGATCTAGAAACGTCCTACCTTTCGAAGAGGATCAACTTCTTCCTTACTTGTGCAGAGAAGATTCTTCTAGATCTTCTGAGGGAACATCTCAACTTCTCCTCCATGCTCTGATGAAGGGGTCTGTGCAACACTTTTCTCATTTTCTGCCTTTTTTCTTGTGTGTGCACATCTGATGGTCCAGATAGTTCAGAGCTTAATGTCTGAGCCATTGGTCAGCCGCCAAATTCAGTTGGCCAGTGATGCGCACAATTTTAATGAAGTCCTGGCTTCACCCTAAGGAAGAGTAGGGGTACATAACATTTCTCTGTCCTCCTTTTTCTTTTATAGCTCATGAATGCGCTATCAGACAGGAGGAATACTTAGAGGCTCATGGCCCAAAATCAGACACACAGCAAACCTACCCTTCCCCACCTTCCCCCCAAATACACACACACAGCAAACCCTCAAATCCTGCACCTACTCTCCCCAAATCCACACACTTGACACAGCAAATCCACACCCCAACTTCTTAATTCCAAACATAACACAAGTATAGATCTGGAAAGGTCCTACCTTTCGAAGAGGATCAACTTCTTCCTTGCTTGTGCAGAGAAGATTCTTCTAGATCTTCTGAGGGAACATCTCAACGTCTCCTCCATGCTCTGATGAAGGGTTCTGTGCAACACTTTTCTCATTTTCTGCCTTTTTGCTTCTGTGTGCACATCTAATGGTCCAGATAGTTCAGAGCTTAATGTCTGAGCCATTGGTCAGCCGCCAAATTCAGTTGGCCAGTGATGCGCACAATTTTAATGAAGTGCTGGCTTCACCCTAAAGAAGAGCAGGGGTACATAACATTTCTCTGTCCTCCTTTTTCTTTTATAGCTCATGAATGCACTATCAGACAGTAGGAATACTTTGAGGCTCATGGCCCAAAATCTGACACACAGCAAACACACCCTTCCTCACCTTCCCCCCAAATACACACAGCAAACCCAAAATCCTGTACCTACTCTCCCCAAATCCACACACTTGACACAGCAAATCCACACCCCAACTTCTCAATTCCAAGCATAACACACATATAGATCTAGAAAGGTCCTACCTTTCGAAGAGGATCAACTTCTTCCTTACTTGTGCAGAGAAGATTCTTCTAGACCTTCTGAGGGAACATCTCAACTTCTCCTCCATGCTCTGATGAAGGGGTCTGTGCAACACTTTTCTAATTTTCTGCCTTTTTTCTTGTGTGTGCACATCTGATGGTCCAGATAGTTCAGAGCTTAATGTCTGAGCCATTGGTCAGTCGCCAAATTCAGTTGGCCAGTGATGCGCACAATTTTAATGAAGTGCTGGTTTAACCCTAAAGCAGAGTAGGGGTACATAACATTTCTCTGTCCTCCTTTTTCTTTTATAGCTAATGAATGCGCTATCAGACAGGAAGAATACTTTGAGGCTAATGGCCCAAAATCAGACACACAGCAAACCCACCCTTCCTCACCTTCCCCCCAAATACACACACACAGCAGACCCAAAATCATGCACCTACTCTCCCCAAATCCACACACATTGACACAGCAAATCCACACCCCAACTTCTCAATTGCAAACATAACACAAGTATAGATCTGGAAAGGTCCTACCTTTCGAAGAGGATCAACTTCTTCCTTGCTTGTGCAGAGAAGATTCTTCTAGATCTTCTGAGGGAACATCCCAACTTCTCCTCCATGCTCTGATGAAGGGGTCTGTGCAACACTTTTCTTATTTTCTGCCTTTTTGCTTGTGTGTGCACATCTGATGGTCCAGATAGTTCAGAGCTTAATGTCTGAGCCATTGGTCAGCCGCCAAATTCAGTTGGCCAGTGATGCGCACAATTTAAATGAAGTGCTGGCTTCACCCCTAAGCAGGGTAGGGGTACACAACACTTCCCTGTCCTCCTTTTTCTTTTATAGCTCATGAATGCGCTATCAGACAGGAGGAATACTTTGAGGCTCATGGCCCAAAATCAGACACACAGCAAACCCACCCTTCCTCACCTTCCCCCCAAATACACACACACACACACACACACACAGCAAACCCAAAATCCTGCACCTACTCTCCCCAAATCCACACATATTGACACAGCAAATCCACACCCCAACTTCTCAATTCCAAACATAACACAAGTATAGATCTGGAAAGGTCCTACCTTTCGAAGAGGATCAATTCCTTCCTTGCTTGTGCAGAGAAGATTCTTCTTGATCTTCTGAGGGAACATCTCAACTTCTCCTCCATGCTCTGATGAAGGGGTCTGTGCAACGCTTTTCTCATTTTCTGCCTTTTTGCTTGTGTGTGAAAATCTGATGGTCCAGATAGTTCAAAGCTTAATGTCTGAAGCATTGGTCAACTGCCAAATTCAGTTGGCCAGTGATGCGCACAATTTTAATGAAGTGCTGGCTTCACCCCTAAGCAGAGTAGGGGAACACAACACTTCCCTGTCCTCCTTTTTCTTTTATAGCTCATGAATGTGCTATCAGACAGGAGGAATACTTTGAGGCTTATGGCCCAAAATCAGACACACAGCAAACCCACCCTTCCTCACCTTCTCCCCAAATACACACACACAGGGCAGGACTTAGGGTGGTGGGGGCCCCTGGGCTTGAGTCACTTTCGGCCCTACCTTCTATACATTACTTTAAATAGAACAAAATGATACATACACAAGCTATGCATTAGAGCTACACAATTCAAGATAAACTGAGAATAAAAATAGAGATCACGATTCTGAACAAACAACTAAACAAAATTACATAATTTATGTTAATTGCTGAAGTCTATTAAAAATGTTAAATTAATCTCATTAATTGTAATTTTAATAGGTTATTTCTCTCACATGGCATGTGTATACCACAAATGACACCCCAAAATACATTCTGGTACTCCTCCTGAGTATTACGATAATACATGTGTGGGACTTTTTCACTGCCTAGCCACTTAGAGAGGCCCAACATTCAGGGAGCACCCTCACGTGTTCTAGGAGCATAAATTACACATCTAACTTCTTGACTACCTATTACACTTTTGAAGGCTCTGGAGCACCAGGACATTGACATGTGACATTGACGTGGCACTGATGACATGTGACACTGATGTGGCACTGATGACATATGGCACTAATATATGGCACTGATGACAGATGGCACTAATATGTGACACTGATGACACGTGGCACTAATACATGGCACTGATGACAGATGGCACTAATACGTAACACTGATGACAGATGGCACTAATACGTGACACTGACAGATGACAGTAATGACACGTGACACTGATGACAGATGGCACTTATACGTGGCACTGGGGACAGGTGGCACTGGGGACATGTGGCACTGTAAGTACTTTATTTTCCCCCTTTTTTTTATCTTGACACTGCCGCCGTTCACTCTCCCTCTTCCCACATTGTCTCTGTGGGAGGAGGGAGAGCTGGCGATGAGAGATGATCTCATATGTTTACAAATGAGACCATCTCCCACTGGACACTGTGATCGAGTGCTAAATGGCTGCTGTATTTGGCCATTTAGCACAATCTGTGATTGGCTATGTCCAAAGGATACGCATTGGGGAAGTAAACAGGAGATTGTCCAGGAACATCCTCCCAGCAATTGGAGTCCACGCTGTAGCCATCTTTCGGCTATAGCGCGGACACCTAGTGTTTTTTAAATGTAAAGAAGATGCGCTATTTAAAACGTAAACAGGGGGGCCCGCGGGGCACATGGGCTTGAGCCCAGTCAAGCCCAATGGTAAGTCCAGCCCTGCACACACAGCAAACAAAAAATCCTGCACCTACTCTCCCCAAATCCACATACATTGACACAGCAAATCCACACCCCAACTTCTCAATTCCAAACATAACACAAGTATAGATCTGGAAAGGTCCTACCTTTCGAAGGGGATCAACTTCTTCCTTGCTTGTGCAGAGAAGATTCTTCTAGATCTTCTGAGGGAACATCTCAACTTCTCCTCCATGCTCTGATGAAGGGGTCTGTGCAACACTTTTCTTATTTTCTGCCTTTTTGCTTGTGTGTGAACATCTGATGGTCCAGATAGTTCTGAACCATTGGTCAGCTGCCAAATTCAGTTGGCCAGTGATGCGCACAATTTTAATGAAGTGCTGGCTTCAACCTAATGCAGGAGTAGGGGTATACAACACTTCCCTGTCCTCCATTTTATTTTATAGCTCATGAATGCGCTATCAGACAGGAGGAATACTTTGAAGCTCATGGCCCAAAATCAGACACACAGCAAACCCACCCTTCCTCACCTTCCCCCCAAATACACACACAGCAAACCCAAAATCCTGCACCTACTCTCCCCAAATCCACACACATTGACACAGCAAGTCCACACTCTAACTTCTCAATTCCAAACATAGCACAAGTATAGATCTGGAAAGGTCCTACCTTTCGAAGAGGATCAACTTCTTCCTTGCTTGTGCAGAGAAGATTCTTCTAGATCTTCTGAGGGAACGTCTCAACTTCTCCTCCATGCTCTGATGAAGGGGTCTGTGCAACACTTTTCTCATTTTCTGCCTTTTTGCTTGTGTGTGCACATCTGATGGTCCAGATCATTCAGAGCTTAATGTCTGAGCCATTGGTCATCCGCCAAATTCAGTTGCCCAGTGATGCACACAATTTTAATGAAGTGCTGGCTTCACCCTTAAGCAGAGTAGGGGTACACAACACTTCCCTGTCCTCCTTTTTCTTTTATAGCTCATGAATGCGCTATCAGACAGGAGGAATACTTTGAGGCTTATGGCCCAAAAATCAGACACACAGCAAACCCACCCTTCCTCACCTTCCCCCCAAATACAAACACATAGCAAACCCCAAATCCTGCACCTACTCTCCCCAAATCCACACACATTGACACAGCAAATCCACACCCCAACTTCTCAATTCCAAACATAACACAAGTATAGATCTGGAAAGGTCCTACCTTTCGAAGAGGATCAACTTCTTCCTTGCTTGTGCAGAGAAGATTCTTCTAGATCTTCTGAGGGAACATCTCAACTTCTCCTCCATGCTCTGATGAAGGGGTCTGTGCAACACTTTTCTCATTTTCTGCCTTTTTGCTTGTGTGTGCACATCTGATGATAGTTCTGAGCTTAATGTCTGAGCCATTGGTCAGCCGCCAAATTCAGTTGGCCAGAGCATAATTTTAATGAAGTGCTGGCTTCACCCTTAAGCAGAGTAGGGGTGCACAACACTTTCCTGTCCTCCTTTTTCTTTTATAGCTCATGAATGTGCTATCACACAGGAGGAATACTTTGAGGCTCATGGTCCAAAATCAGACACACAGCAAACCCACCCTTCCTCACCTTCCCCCCAAATACACACACACATGAAACCCAAAATCATGCACCTACTATCCCCAAATAGCGCATGAATACGCTATTAGATAGGAGCAATACTTTGGGGCTTATAGCCCAATATCAGACACACAGCAAAACCAACCTTCCTTACCTTCTCCCCAAATACACACACACAGCAAACCCAACCTGCCTAACCTAACCCCAAATCCACACATATTGACACAGCAAATCCATACCCCACATTCTCAAATCCAAACACAACCCAAGTATAGATCTGGAAAGGTCCCACCTTTCGAAGAGGATCAACTTCTTCCTTGCTTGTGCAGCGAAGATTCTTCTAGCTCTTCTGAGGAACATTCTCAACTTCTCCTCCATGCTCTGATTAATTTGTCTGTGCAACACGTGACAGGTCCCAGATGACTGTGTGGCGCGAGGGGAAGTGATGTCACTAGCCCGGGCAAGGAAGAAGGCAGACTAAGAGGGACCCCTTAGCAACAGGTATTTAGAGGTGAGTAAAAATATTTTTTTCCAATAATATTTTTTATTTTTTTAAAGATTTTTAAACACTGTTTTATTTCTTGGCGGCAACACCACTTTAACACTGGTTGCATTAAGGCAGCCCATTCATTTAAAAGTTCTGCCTAACGCACTAAAATGCACAAATAAAAAATGGATGTGTACAATTTGTACTAACGCAGCACACCATAATGCATGGAAGTACCTTTCTGGGCATTGTGGCGCGCTGCAACATAAATGCATTGGCAAGGTACATTAGGGGTGCCATTAACAATGAAGAGCACCTCAGTGTACCAACTTGGATAATGCACATTGCTACTTGTTGCAGTAATATTTGTCTTACAGCAGCACAGCAGTGACACCACAGCCTAAAAGTGATTATAAAGGGAATTTTTCTTCTAAATAAAAAACATGTTATACTTGCTCTGTGTATTTGTTTTACACTGAGCAGCCCCCATCCTCCTATTCTTGGGTCCCCCGCTAATGGTTGTGGCTTCTCCTTCTATCTAATTGCTCTTACAGCAAACCGCTTTCTATGGGGGCACTCATGCAGGATCACTCCCAAGCCACACTTTGTGTGTCCATTGACATATACAGCACAGCTTGACTCCGCCCCCTCTCACCTTACAGGCTGTGATTGAAAGCAGCAGGAACCAATGGCTCCCAATGCTGCATCCATGAGCAGTAAGGAGAGCGGGGGAGGAGGAGAGAACCGCCACTCTCGGGCACATTGCTGGATCGAGATCAGGCTCAGGTAAGTATAAGGGGGGGAGGGGGCTGCACACAGAGAATGCATGGAATGAATTAAGGTAAAAAACCTTCTGCCTTTAGAGTATGTATTACTGTACACTAAATATGAATGCTTCAGTTTTATTGCAGACAATGGGGTTGATTTACTAAAACTACTGAGTGAAAAATCTGGTGCAGCTGTGCATGGTAGCCAATCAGCTTCCAACATCAGCTTGTTCAATTAAGCTTTGACCAAAAAAAAAAACTTGGAGGCTGATTGGTTTCTATGCAGAGCTGCTCCGGAGTTTTGCACTCTCCAGTTTTAGCAAATCAACCCCAATATGTTTCAGAATCACAACATTTACAAACCACTTTGTAGCTGGATGACCTACCATATTGGATATAAAGGTAGGTAATTGTTTAGGTGGTCCTCACACTACAGATTTTGGTAAATCTTGTTGAATAAACAGATGAAATGTAAAGTAAGAACTATCTGTGGGAAGCAGTAGAATAAACACGAGAACTTACCGATGGATAAAGCCTTTCTCATGGAACTGTTGGAGGCCAATGATGCATTCGGTAGTGTAGAATCTATTGAAGAAACAACAAAAAATAATTTATAATCTTCCAATATATATATATTCTAATACAGAAGTAAATAGAATGTATTTTCATGTGTATGTTCAGAAATACCCCTAGGTGTTCCCAGTTCACAATCAAAACCCTTATCAAAGCTGCTCTATTCAAAAACGCACAGAGAGAGCTGCAGGAAGATTTTATATTTTAGAGAATGGATCGTGGGACATCTGAGAATTATTCCTCGCTGTGACTGCAGGGCTGGCTTGGTCAGTGTTCTCAATTGTCTGTGAAGTTCTAAACTTCCCCCATGTCTATTATAGGGGTGTATGTTCTTCTTTTGTATTGTGGGGTCCTACAGGTGAAGCCTTTGTTACCATGGTATGATGTAGCACAATGTGAGTCAGTAGTGCTTTCATTGTTAATGACGGTACCTACCTGATGGTGTCGATGTCAAAGTCTCCCTGTTCACCCAGGAGATGAAGATCCCCTCCGCTGGCGTGCTCCATGGCAATCTAGAAATAGTCCTAAAATAGCAAAAAGTTTAGAATTTAGTCATTTACTTATCAATACAATTACATTCCACAATAATCCAAGTCCTAGATCATTTACAAACACTCAACATTTTCTAGTAAATTATTCTGAGAAGACATAAATGGACATAGTTTTGGGTACTGTAGATGGTGATAACATTTTATATTTTTTGTGAAGAAATAGCTTCTGCAATATACTAGATAAGGGACATAATAGCTGCACATTCATTTGGCAATTTACATACTATTCTGTCGTTTTTTATTATTATCTTTGTTCGTTGATCTCCCCTTCCTGGTAATGACACAGAAGCGACATGTGAAACGTAATTTCCGGGTCTTGGTGTCACTTCATTCAGTGCATATGGTGGGGGAAGAAACAAATGGGGGTGATCTGCACTCCATTAGCATCATTGGAGAGCAGGTGAGACATCAGGACTGATGATGTCTTATTAAAGAGACCTTGTCACCACAAAATACACCACATAGGGGACTTTATGTCCCTTATGTGATAAAAAAATGCAAACAATTAAAGTTACAGCCAAGCACTTAAACCCTCCCCAAATTTTGAACCCCACCCCCCCCCCATAGACACACATGTGAACACAAATGCATGCGGCGGGGTTGCCTATTTAGAAAAGCATCAATGGTGTGACACGTGTGAAATGCCGCCATGCACACCAAAGTGAGAGTAATATTTGGAGAAATGTCCCTTCATGCCTCATTTCTCCTCATTTGTCCCTCATTTTGATATGATCCATATAGTTGTATATAAAATGTACTTTTTATCTATCAAAAAGTGATTCCCAGGGCTAAACCTTTCATCTAATTTCTAAATTTCTGCATTTGTAAATTCCAGAAGCCAATATAAAGGAATAGTAGTGGTAAAAAAAAGCACTTGTGTGTTTAACCAATCTTTTTGTACAATTCTCCTTTAAGGGGGTGTGGCAGGGTGTGTGTCCTATGCCTGCATACTTTTGCTGATAGGTGTCCCTCATTCCCATCTCAAAAAGTTGGGAGGTATGCATGTGTGATACTGTATGTTTAGTGGGCATCACATTAAGGCAGCCTATTTAGTTATTAGTCTTGCAAATCATTAAAATGCAATACAAAATGTAACTGCACCATGTTTTTCATTGCAACACGCCACAGCATGGCACAGCATGGCAATGCATTGGCGGTGTGCTTCAATGCAGGGGTGTTGTGGTTCCATTCAGTATGACACCTCATCATATCATTGTTCATAACATGCATTGCTGCAATACAGTAGTGTATATGCATTGGTGCAACACTTCAGCGTTCAGCAATAGTGTGAATGGGTCCCTACTCTTGGCTAAGTTTAGATGTGTGGCAAACATTACTGCCTCTCTAACAGAGATCTGTAGTGGATTGCTTTTCAGAGGCAGTGAGGAGGTGATGCGTCTGGTGAGTACACATTACTGCTATGTTTTCAATTGCAATGCAGCAATTTTAGCAAGGCATGGCAAGTTTGATGCAGGTCCACCTGTCTAATTCTCCCATGTAAGTGAATGTGACCGATCCACTACTGCAAGGTAAGAGCTTGTCTCACAGTTGCGGTGTGGGCTCGCTGTACAAAATCATCATCATCATCAGAAGGTGGCAGTATGAATGTTTGAAAATTTCCTTTTACCATCCTCTGAAAAGAAGTGATCTATCGCAAATCGCTTTTCGGGGGCCATAAACAGTGCTGCTATTCAGTGGTGTTGGGAGGGAGGGGCTGGAAACTCGAATGGGTCCCTGGAAAGCCCCAGGCCTCAGGGATGCACAACTGTATTAGTAGCCCCGAGCGCCGCAGAGTGCCGCCGAGTGCGTCCGTGTCACATAGCAGGTCCCGCCTTCTGGTGCCTGCAGCGCCTATGATGGACATCCCACTGGTCCAATGGTGGGGCGGCGGGACGGGTGACATCCATCATAGGTGCTGCAGGCTCCAGAAGGTGGGAATTACAATGTGGCTGCCATTCCACTGTGAGATCCCCATTCGGTGCTCGGCTCTCCTCTCTCCCCTCCTCCTCTGGCTGCCTGCTGTGATGATGGGAGCACAACCGTCAGTGTATGTAGGTCAGTGTATGTAGTCAGGTAGGTCAGTTTATGTATGTCAGGTAGGTCAGTGCATGTCAGGTAGGTCAGTGCGTGTCAGGTAGGTCAGTGCGTGTCAGGTAGGTAGGTCAGTGTATGTATGTCAGGTAGGTCAGTGTATGTAAAAAGTGTATGTCAGTCTGAGTTTAGTGGTCAGCATTGATGGGCACCGGTAAGCCAGTCAGCAACCAGCAAGTGAGCTTACCCCTGCCACACAACCTCACAACCAGGGGCGTAACTAGAAATCACAGGGCCCCATAGCAAAATGTTGTATGGCCCCCCCCCCCCACAAAAAAAAATGAACTAATGCCATTGAACAACAGACTACCACACCCATGTGGCACAGTACCCAGGCAACGGCTTATATTAATTTTTAACAACAAAGTATGCAGTATACTGTATGCAGCCCCTGAAGGGAACACATTGCAGACCTCCATGCCTTCTAACCAATTTCTGTTCTGTTATATAAAACAAAATAGTTCAACTCACCATAATGCAAAATCAGTGGGATCCCTGAGTGTGTCACTTGCCATCATATCCTGCCACCAGATGCAGATTGTCACTTGTCACACGTTGCGGAATGTCACCTGCCACATGTTGCGGATTGTCACTGGCCACGTCACTTGCCGCACATTATGGATTGTCACTTGCCACGTCCTGGATTGTCACTTGCCGCACATTAAGGATTGTCACTTGTCACATCACCTGCCACACGTTGCGGCTTGTCCACTTGCAACATCGCCTGCCACCAGATGCAGATTGTCACTTGTGACACATTGCAGAATGTCACCTGCCACATGTTGTGGATTATCCACTTACCACGTCGCGGATTGTCACTTGCCACGTTACCTGCCACACATTACGGATTGACCCTTGCCACGTCCTAGATTGCCACTTGCCACACATTACAGATTGTTACTTGCCACGTCCTAGATTGCCACTCGCCACACATTATGGATTGTCACTTGCCACGTCCTAGATTGTCACTTGCCACACATTATGGATTGTTACTTGCCACATCCTGGGTTGTCACTTGCCACGTCACCTGCCACACATTACGCATTGTCACTTACCACGTCACCTGCCACACATTACGGATTGTCACTTGCTACGTCACGGATTTTCACTTGCCACGTCACCTGCCACATGTTACGGATTGTCACTTGCCACATCCAGATTGTCACTTGCCACGTCACCTGCCACACATTACAGATTGTCATTTGCCATGTCCCAGGTTGTAATTTGCCATGTCACCTTCCACACATTATGGATTGTCACTTGCCATGTCCCAGGTTGTCACTTGCCACGTCACCTGCCACACATTATGGATTGTCACTTGCCACGTCACGGATTTTCATTTGCCACGTCACCTGCCACACATTACGATTGTCACTTGCCACGTCACAGCGGATTTTCACTTGCCACATCACCTGCCACACGTTACGGATTGTCACTTGCCATGTCCCAGGTTGTCACTTGCCACGTCGCCTGCCACACATTATGGATTGTCACTTGCTCTGTCACTTTCCTGCTGTGTCACAGAGTCAGGCAGAAGATTATCAATCAGGCAGCAGAGAGATAATGTCATCTCTCTGCTTTCTTGCTGCCTGCACAGTGAGGGGGGAACTGCACTGCAGGGATGCAGGGGCGCCAGGATGTGAGAGATGATGTCATCTCTATGCTCCCCCGCCCGTCAGCTCCCTGATTGGCCAGCCCGCTCACGCCCACGGACCGCCCACTCTCTCACCAGCGGACCGCCCACTCTCACCCACGGAGCCGCCCGCGGAGCTGCCCACTCTCGCCTGCGGACTACCTGCGGAGCCGCGGACCGCCCGCTCTCATCCACGGAGCCACCCGCTATCACCCGCGGAGCCGCGGCACCTATCCTAAGCGGGCCCCACTTGACTGCGGGCCCCATAGTGCCCGCATGTGTTGCTATGGTGGTAGTTCCGCCACTGCTCACAACCCCACCGCCCAGCCAACAAACCCTGCGCCACTATCGTCGCCACTGGGTTTGGACTTTGGGCTGAAGCTCCTGGTCTTTTTGCCACCTAGCAACTCCCCTACTGCTATTGTGAAAGGAGACTTAGAGTGTTAGGCTGTGGTTACACAGACAGCGATGCCCATATACACTATATTGTTAAAAGTATTGGGATGCATGCCTTTATATGCACATGAACTTTAATGGCATCCTAGTCTTAGTCTGTAGGGTTCAATATAGAGTTGGCCCACCCTTTGCATCTATAACAGCTTCAACTCTTCTGGGAAGGCTATCCACATGGTTTAGGAGTGTGTCTATGGGAATGTTTGACCATTCTTCCAGAAGCGCATTTGTGAAGTCAGGCAGTGATGTTGGATGAGAAGGCCTGACTCACAGTCTCTGCTATAATTCATCCCAAAAGAGTTTTGTTGGCTTGAGGTCAGGACTCTGTGCAAACCAGTCATGTTCCTCCACCCCAAACTCGCTCATCCATGTCTTTTTGGACCTTACTTTGTGCACTGGTCCAAATCATTTGGTGGAGGGGGGTTATGGTTGTTTTTCAGGGGTTGTGCTTGGCCCCTTAGTTCCAGTGAAGGGAACTCTTAAGGCATCAGCATGCCAAGACATTTTGCAAAATGTCATGCTCCCAACTTTGTGGGAACAGTTTAGGGATGGCCCCTTCCTGATCCTCCAACATGACTGCACACCAGTGCACAAAGTCCCACCCTGAAATGCATTACCAGACCCCCTCAATTTCCTTCAGTGTGTGATATCATCCTACTGAGTTCCAGACCTCCGGCTGTTTCCCCGATGAGATTTACCATTGAGTTGCAAGAGAACGATCCATCTTCAGTGCTTGTGCCCCGTGCACTTACCTGTCAAGCCCTGCAGAAGCTGATCCGTCTCCATTACATCAGATGCCGGCAGCAATCCAGACTGGAGGGATGGACACCACAGAGGCTTCTTGATATGCTTTCCATTTCTTCTTCTTCGGTCAGTGCATATAGTGCATGTTTTTATTATCCATTTTTAATAAAATCTACAACTGTACACCTAATTAGTGGGACCCTATCCTTCTCTTCTTTATTACATGAATTGACCAGCGGGATGTACCCAAGGTCATTCTTTCACAGAGGTGCTGCAGGTGAGGAAAGTGTTCATATATATAGAACATTATAATAATATGGACTCTTGGGACTGGTTCACACCAACCTCTGCATTACAGTGCAGCAGCTGGAGTGCAGTGCAGACTCTCCCTCCTGATTGGCTTAGACACATCAGTGGTGTCATTGGCTTCTGCTGCTATCAATAAAAGTCAGTTAGCCAATCAAGAGTGAGAGGGGGCAAGGCCCAACCATGGCTCCGGGCTTGGGTTCCCCCATAGCAAGCTGCTTACTGTGGGGGCACTCAACAGGAGGGAGGGGCCAGGAGCACAGAATAGGGACCCGAGAAGAGGAGGATCCGGGCTGCTCTGTGCAAAACCAACTGCGCAGAGCAGGTAAGTATAACATATTTGTTATAAACATCACTTTTACAATCACTTTAAGGACATTTTATTCTCATTTTATCATACAAGGGGTGGCATTTCCTTTATTTCTGCAATTTTTTGTTTTAGTAAAGCTTGTTTTTTTTTTTCAATAAACAGATGGATTGATTTAGGGTACATATTTAAACTATTGGAAAATGTATATAGTTTTACTTTATTTTATAAGTACTGTAATAAATGGTATTATGTGATGAAGATTACCTTTGTTCTTTTTGCCCTGTATGGGTCTGTTGGTTTATGGAGAGATGTAAAAATGGAGAGCTCTGGTGATAAACCACTTGTGACCCACTTATTAGGGTAAAGGGTAAGTTCACCTTTGGGGAAAAAAATAAGAAATCAACATATTTCTTTAGAAAAAATGTGTGTTTTATTTTTCTCCCCCAAGGACCCTGCAAAGCATTACACCCGTGATCAGTGGCTAGAGAAAAAATGGTATTTCAGTATAGGATATGTATATTAGTATTAGTATATTATTAGTATATTAGGAACTGTCCTAAAAAGTTTAAAAAATAATTCTATAAATAAATATATATAAATAGATAAATAGATATAACTATTGTGGCAGCACGCAGGTAAAATCACCTGGTTGTATTCAGGATGGGAAATATGTGTGTCCTAGATTCAGGCTTTATGCAGACTTTTACAATTAGAGGGGAAGAGTTAATGAGCCCAGCTGTAGTAAGTGGGCTCATTAAGACCTCTACAAAAAAACCCCAGCATGCATAGGGAGATGCTCCATCCTGGAACCAGTTTTGTGTGTATAGACTGGGGAGTCTGAGATCTGTTCTGTGCGGTGAGTTAACGCCTGTGTGGCAAACCCCTACAATAGAGACAGGGACTGGGGCAGCACAAGGCTGCACCCAGTTGTTAGACAGGGAGTCTACGTGTGTAGTTAGAGGTCAAGCTGACCAGGATTTATTTTCTTGTTTTATTTTGTTTGGCTGTTATATGTATCACTGCATGTAGCCTAAATAAACCGGATCTTTTGTTTTTTGCACCTACACCGCTGTCTGCTGTGCCTGACTTTGTGTTGTGAACCCATCCAGGGGGTCACACACACCCGCTACCGAGCGAACCCCCTCACAGTTGGTGGAGAATTTTGGCAGTTTTTTTTTTTTTTTTGTTAAGGCCAGCATGGAGGAGATACTGAGACAGCTGGCTCTAGCAAATGCAAACCAGCAGCAAACAAATGCAGCTTTACAAAAGAGCCTTGCAGCTCAACAACAAGCCCAGCAGCAGGCAAATGCAAATCAGCAGCAGACAAATGTAACTTTGCAGCAGAGTTTGGAAGCCCAGCAGCAGGCAAATGCAAATTAGCAGCAGACAAATGCAACTTTGGAACAGCAGAGCAGAGTTTGGAAGCTCAGCAACAAGCCCAGCAGCGATCTGAAGCCCGCTTCATAGACCTGTTGCAGAAGCAAGAGCAGAATTTTCAACAGCAAATAGAGACATTGATACAGCAACGTCCGCAGACCAATGAAGCAAGTGGGTACAATAATACCGCAACCTTTGGTGTGAGCCGTTTACTGACAAAAATGACTGGAGAGGATGATCCGGAGGTGTTTTTGACCACATTTGAAAGGACTGCTGAAAGGGAAAAGTGGCCTAAGGAGCAATGGGCTGGACTGGTGGCCCCTCTGTTAACTGGGGAATCGCAGAAAGCTTATTATGACCTAGAGCGTGACCAAGCAAAAGACTATGTGGTGCTAAAAGCAGAAATATTGGCACGGCTGGGTGTCACCCTGGCAGTCCGGGCTCAGCGTGTGCATAACTGGACTTTTCAGGTTGGAAAACCCCCCAGGTCTCAAATGTATGATCTCATTCACCTGAGCAGGAAGTGGCTGCAGCCAGAGATTTTGACCGCCCCAAACATTGTGGAACGTGTGGTTATGGATCGTTTCCTGAGAGCTCTTCCTACTGCCATCCAAAAATGGGTAAGCTATGGAGACCCAGAAAATGCAGATAAACTTGTGGATCTGGTTGAGAGGTACTTGGCTACAGAGAACTTGACCACCTCTTCCAGGGACTCACGGACTTTCCCCCCTAAGACCAGATCATCCTCAGTGGCGGGTAAGATGACTCCAAGGGGTGAGGGTGGAGAGAGTGAGAGGGTGGGAGTTCTACCTAAGGTCTGGCGGGAGCAGCCCAGGAAGCCCATGCTGCAAAAATGATTTGCTGCCGGCAAGAGGGACATATTGCAGCCAATTGCCCAGTTGTGGATGAGCCTATGCAATGTGACTTTATAAGGGAGAGACGTCAGTCGCTGTTTGCGACAGTTGCATGCACTGCCATTCGGGGACCTGAGAAACATTTATGTAAAATGTGTATTAATGGTAGACATGTTGATGTGTTGCTAGATTCAGGTAGCCTGGTAACATTGATAAAAGCTGAATTAGTTACTACAGAGGTCTCTGGGAAGAACAGGGTGGCTGTTATTTGTGTGCATGGGGACACCCGAGAGTATCCTGTAACTTCAGTGTTTTTTGAGACCCCCAAAGGTAACCTCTCTCATCAGGTGGGGTTAGTGTCTCAGTTACCACATGATGCTATTGTGGGAAGGGATTTTCCAAAATTCTGGGAACTCTGGGATTGTCCTGAGGCCCCCATTGGTGCCCCTATAAACCAGGAAGATGACCAGAATTCCTCTGGGAGTGGTGAGGACTCTCCTGAATTTCCCTTGTCGGTATTGGCGGGGGAAACTCGAGAAACTGGGGAGGAGCCAACATCCTCAGATGAAAACATGCCGTCTGTGGAGTTTTCGGATCTTGAGGTTCACAGGGAAAATTTTGCCACAGAACAGTTAAAAGACCCCACCCTAATAAAGGCACGGGAAAATGTGGTGAAAATAGATGGCGAGTTAGTGAACCCAGATAAGACTTGCCCTTATCCTTACTTCACTATGGAAAGGGACCTGCTATATCGAGTGGCTCAAAGAGCAGAAGAAACCATTGAGCAACTTGTAGTGCCCAAACCTTACAGGAAGTTGGTGTTAGAATTGGCTCATGGACACATTCTGGGAGGTCATCTGGGGACAGAGAAAACCAGAGAGGGTATTGCAGAGATTCTATTGGCCTGGGGTCATGAAGGAAATAGAAAAGTATTGTTCCTCCTGCCCTGTGTGTCAGAAGTCGGCACCTATGCCACATTTCCGTAACCCACTGGTACCTCTTCCTATCATTGAGGTCCCCTTTGAGAGGATCGCAATGGATTTGGTAGGTCCGATAATGAAGTCTGCTAGGGGGCATCAGTACATTTTGGTTATATTGGACTATGCCACCCGTTATCCGGAAGCAATTCCTCTCCGAAATACCTCGGCCAAAACCATAGCCAAAGAGCTATCCCTTGTTTTTAGCCGCGTGGGTATTTGTAAGGAACTGCTTACGGACCAAGGTACACCCTTTATGTCCCGGGTTATGAAAGAATTATGCAAGTTGTACAAAGTGAAGCAATTGCGTACATCTGTGTATCACCCCCAAACAGATGGGTTGGTTGAAAGATTCAACAAAACCCTAAAACAAATGTTAAAGAAGGTGGTGGATAGAGATGGAAAGAATTGGGATTGTCTAATACCCTATCTGATGTTTGCCATTAGGGAGGTACCCCAATCCTCTACGGGTTTCTCACCCTTCGAGTTGCTCTATGGGAGACACCCAAGAGGGCTGCTGGATATCGCCAAGGAAATTTGGGAAAATGAGAGTTCTCCTCACAGGAGTGTGATTGAGCATGTCGCCCTGATGCAAGATAGAGTTGCACAGGTAATGCCAATTGTAAAGGAACATTTAACCCAAGCGCAGTTAGCACAGCAGAGAGTGTACAACCGTGGGGCCAAGACACGTACTTTTTCCCTGGGGGATAGGGTCTTGGTGCTAGTCCCTACGGTTGAAAGCAAATTTCTGGCCAAATGGCAAGGTCCATATGAAGTAATTGAAAAAATTAGTGAGGTGAACTACAGGGTTAGACAGCCAGGAAGGCGAAAGCCGGAGCAGATCTATCACGTCAATCTGCTGAAAGCCTGGAGGGATAGGGAATCCCTAGTCGCAGAGACTTTGTCACAAGTACAGCCTGATTGCTTAGTTCCTGAGGTTGGAATAGCAGACACCTTATCGAAACCCCAACAACAGGAGGTTAAAGAGTTTGTACTTCGTAACAAAGAGATTTTCTCTGAGCTTCCGGGACAAACATCTGGCGTAGAGCATGACATTATCACCCCGCCAGGAGAAAGGGTAAAACTAAAACCTTATAGAATACCAGAGGCCCGACGGGAGGCAATACGTGGGGAGGTTCAAAGGATGCTGGAATTGGGTGTGATAGAGGAGTCCCAGAGTGACTGGTCCAGTCCTATTGTACTAGTGCCCAAACCTGATGGGAGCTGGCGGTTTTGTAACGATTTTAGACAATTAAATAAAGTTACAAAATTTGACACCTACCCCATGCCACGTATAGATGAGTTGGTTGACTGGCTGGGAACAGCCCGATATATGACAACTCTTGATCTCACCAAAGGGTATTGGCAAATTCCCCTGGCCGAGTCGGCCAAGGAGAAAACTGCGTTTGTAACCCCAGATGGGGCATTCCAATATAAGAGAATGCCGTTTGGGTTACAGAATGCACCGGCAACATTCCAGCGGAAAATGGATAAGATTCTGAGGCCCCATCATAAATATGCTGCAGCTTACCTGGATGATGTGATTATCCATAGCACAGACTGGGTCTCACATTTGCCAAAAGTACAAGCAGTCCTAGACTCTATCCGGGAAGCTGGGTTTACGGCCAATCCAAAGAAGTGTACCATTGGACAGGAGGAGGCCAAATATCTTGGGTACACTATTGGGAGGGGGGTGATAAAACCCCAAGTCAATAAAGTCGAGGCCATACAGAGTTGGCCACGTCCCAACAGCAAGAAACAGGTACAAGCCTTTCTGGGAATCGCTGGCTATTATCGACGATTCATTCCCCATTTTGCTTCTCAGGCTGTGCCCCTCACCAACCTGACAAAAGGGAAAGAGTCGGTTATGGTTAAATGGTCCCCAGAGGCTGAGGAAGCATTTCAGTCCTTAAAAACAGCCTTATGTAGCCAGCCAGTGTTGTACTCACCAGACTTCTCTAAGGACTTTGTTGTACAAACTGATGCATCAGACGTTGGGTTATGAGCAGTGTTATCCCAGGTCTGGAACGGGGAAGAGCACCCAGTCATTTACCTCAGCAGGAAGTTGAAGTCCCATGAGGTAAATTACTCCACGATTGAGAAGGAATGTTTAGCAGAGAAGTGGGCTCTAGATTCCCTTCGGTACTATCTGCTAGGTAGGCACTTTGACCTGGTGACTGATCACGCTCCTTTAAAGTGGATGGCTCAAAACAAGGAGACCAATAGAAGGGTAAATAGGTGGTTCCTGGCCCTACAGGAATTTAACTTTACAGTTAAGCATCGCCCTGGTGTTAAAATGGGGAATGTGGATGCTTTGTCTCGGATACATGCGTGTCTGGCTGCTTGTGTTACAACCCCAAGGTTGAAAAAAGAGGGGGGGGGGGGTATGTGGCAGCACGCAGGTAAAATCACCTGGTTGTATTCAGGATGGGAAATATGTGTGTCCTAGATTCAGGCTTTATGCAGACTTTTACAATTAGAGGGGAAGAGTTAATGAGCCCAGCTGTAGTAAGTGGGCTCATTAAGACCTCTACAAAAAACCCCAGCATGCATAGGGAGATGCTCCATCCTGGAACCAGTTTTGTGTGTATAGACTGGGGAGTCTGAGATCTGTTCTGTGCGGTGAGTTAACGCCTGTGTGGCAAACCCCTACAATAGAGACAGGGACTGGGGCAGCACAAGGCTGCACCCAGTTGTTAGACAGGGAGTCTACGTGTGTAGTTAGAGGTCAAGCTGACCAGGATTTATTTTCTTGTTTTATTTTGTTTGGCTGTTATATGTATCACTGCATGTAGCCTAAATAAACCGGATCTTTTGTTTTTTGCACCTACACCGCTGTCTGCTGTGCCTGACTTTGTGTTGTGAACCCATCCAGGGGGTCACACACACCCGCTACCGAGCGAACCCCCTCACACTATCTATCTACCTACCTATCTATATGTATGTATATTATATATATATATATATATATATATATATATATATATATATATATATATATATATATATATATATATATAGATATATATATCCTGTTAAATTAACAATAAGTTACCCTCATATTTAAAAGTTATGAGACTAGAATACACTAGAATTATTATGTGAAATAATGAGACTTTAACATATAGTGTAAAACCTTTATTTTATAATATGTCAAATTACACATTCTGTTAACACTGGAAGGTTTCTTAAGACATTTATCAATAACATTATATTGGTTTTATAAATAAGTATAACAGAGCTGCATTTTTTTAATGTCTATTTACAATAAAAAATAAAATATGCCGGTTCTGACAACATTGAACTGTTTAAAATGTAAATATTAACCATTAAAGTATAGTAAGTATTACTGATCTATCTCTATGTGTAGTAATGGACACCTGTTCTGGGAGAAACCCATTGACTCTCATTACTGACCCCCTTTTAGAAATCCTCTTTCTGGCTGCCATAGTTTGGAGTCCCTGACACAGAACAAATGAGAAATACATATCTGGGACTTGTTCTTGTTCAGGGAGTCTGTATGAAAGCCAGCAGAGTAACATGACATGAGGTCACTAATATCTGAATCTATATCTCTAAATACAGATGTCCCCAATATTCCTAATTACCAATATATAAAGGTCTATTTTTTTATTCAGCATTGTAATGTCAGTGATTAACATAAATGGCAGCAATACATCACAGATTTCCTCCCTGGTGTGTCAGACTACTCCCCCCTCCCCTCTCCCTTAGCCCCGCCCCTCCACTAGTCATGGCGGACATGTTTTAACTGTCACTGAGAGCTTCCAGCCAATAAACCCTGACAACTAACAGAAAAGTTCTCACTATTTGTGATCATTCCTATCAGAAAACATGTATATTACTGGAAATGAGTGGATTACAATAAATTCTCCCATGTATTACACTTCGGGTGTCACTTAAACATAATATACATGATTTCTGGCTGCCTAACCTGTCTCCATGGCTACCTGACTGCACTGAGTGACCCCTAAATCTACCTAAATATAATTCCTGTATCTCAAATGGTATATATTAGAGTGTAAGCTCCTAGTGTGAAGTGTACATGTCTGTATACAACTTACCATGCTTTGTCCCTCTGGACTTCAGCGATTGTTCAGCTCCCCGGCGTCTTCTCTTCCTCCTCTCCTCCTGGGGCTCGTCCTCGCTCATCTTCCTCTTCAGCTTGTCTGGCTGACGATGATGAGTCTTCTCCGTCCTCTTCTTTCCGTCCATTTCTCTTCTTTCTGTAAAAGAAAGACTCTGCAGAGAGCACAGCACACCGCCTCCCTCTCTGGCTACACCACTGCAGAGTGACAGTTGCTAGGATGCACCTGGTGAGGGTCCTGTTACTAGGACCCCAGCACTGAGCCCCGGTCTGTCCTTCCTGTGCCTGATATTAGTGCAGAATTGGACTGTAACTTTTTTGGATTCTTGTTTTTTTAGGATGGGACCTTTTTAAATAAAGTCGATTTTCATATAAAACCTCCTCTCTGGTTATTTTTAGCCCTTCATAAAGAAGGCAAAACAAATCTTGATACCTGAATATGGTTTTGCAGCTGTGACCTGTGTTAGTAAAACTGTACATTTCATTGCAACTACTTTGTGTGAATTAGGTGAATTATACTTTGTTTTTTTCAGGAGAAATTGGGCTTTCAGTTAGAGACAAATAGTAAAGTATTTCTCCTAGTTTTTTCTCAATATCATGGCAAAACTGGCACAAACTAAACTATTTTTTTTCTTTCTAAATGTAGCTTTATGTTTCTTGCTAATCCTATGATCTACTATTAAAGAGCGACCCAAAACAAATTCCCCTGCTCCTTACAATTGCAGCAATACTGCATATGTGCATGTTATTTCTTGTTTGTACCCATAGTAGGGCCCTCCAGAAACAATATTGCACATTTAGCTGATTTATTATTCTACCTAAAAACACACCATTACTGACACTAAGACCCATTTCACACTGAGGCAATCAAAAACTGCTGATAAGGGTTGGGCATTTTTGCGGCGTTAGTGGTGAGCTAAAAAGCTATTTTGCAGCACTTTTGGAAGTGCTTCCCATTCATTTCAATGGACAGGGGCATTTTTGAGGTGCCTTTTAAAATACTCTAAACATGCACTACAGATGCTGCTTGCAGGACTTTTTGCACCGCCCCACCAGTGCATCGCCCCAGTGTGAAAGCATCCATCAAAATCTATGGGAAGCAGTTTTGAGACGCTATTTTAAGTGCAAAAGTGCCTGAAAAGCACCTCAGTGGGAAAGGGGTCTGATACTAAATTACAATAAAAGTTTTTTTTTTGTTTGTTTTTTCTTTTTTATTTTATTCGCTGACCCTGACCTTTGACCCTAAGTCTAATTATGACACTGATCTAGATCTAGACCTGATCTAGCTGTTTTAGCTTTATTTATTTTTGAAGGGGTCCTTCAAAAAAGGGGTCCTAGAATGCTAAGTCCCGCCCACTTCCTGTTGTGACTGTAATCCAGGGGTCTCAAACTGGCGGCCCCCCAGCTGTTGCGAAATTACAGGTCCCATCATGCCTCTGTCTATGGGAGTCATGCTTGTAATTGTCAGCCTTGAAATGCCTCAGGAAAATTCACAAAAGTTAGGAGCAAAACACTCCTACACCCCTGCTACCCCCATGCTTTGGCATATATGCTCTTTTTTTAACTATGGCGGTGAAATCACCTCCAACAGCACTGGAGTCACGGCTTTATGTATCCCACCTTTCGAAGAGGATCAACTTCTTCCTTGCTTGTGCAGAGAAGATTCTTCTAGATCTTCTGAGGGAACATCTCAACTTCTCCTCCATGCTCTGATGAAGGGGTCTGTGCAACACTTTTCTCATTTTCTGCCTTTTTGCTTGTGTGTGAACATCTGATGGTCCAGATTGTTCTGAGCTTAATGTCTGAGCCATTGGTCAGCCGCCAAATTCAGTTGGCCAGTGATGCGCACAATTTTAATGAAGTGCTGGCTTCACCCTAAAGCAGAGTAGGGGTACATAACATTTCTCTGTCCTCCTTTTTCTTTTATAGCTCATGAATGTGCTATCACATAGGAGGAATACTTTGAGGCTTATGGCCCAAAATCAGACACGCAGCAAACCCACCTTTCCTCACCTTCCCCCCAAATACACACACAGGTAACCCAAAATTCTGCACCTACTCTCCCCAAATCCACACACATTGACACAGCAAATCCACACCCCAACTTCTCAATTCCAAACATAACACAAATATAGATCTGGAAAGGTCCTACCTTTCGAAGAGGATCAACTTCTTCCTTGCTTGTGCAGAGAAGATTCTTCTAGATCTTCTGAGGGAACATCTCAACTTCTCCTCCAAGCTCTGATGAAGGGGTCTGTGCAACACTTTTCTTATTTTCTTCCTTTTTGCTTGTGTGTGAACATCTGATGGTCCAGATAGTTCTGAACCATTGGTCAGCTGCCAAATTCAGTTGGCCAGTGATGCGCACAATTTTAATGAAGTGCTGGCTTCACCCTAAAGCAGAGTAGGGGTACACAACACTTCCCTGTCCTCCTTTTTCTTTTATATCTCATGAATGCGCTATCAGACAGGAGGAATACTTTGAGGCTCATGGCCCAAAATCAGACACACAGCAAACCCACCCTTCCTCACCTTCCCCCCAAATACACACACACATGAAACCCAAAATCCTGCACCTACCCTCCCCAAATAGCGCATGAATACGCTATTAGATAGGAGCAATACTTTGGGGCTTATAGCCCAAAATCAGACACACAGCAAAACCAACCTTCCTTACCTTCTCCCCAAATACACACACACAGCAAACCCAACCTGCCTAACGTAACCCCAAATCCACACATATTGACACAGCAAATCCATACCCCACATTCTCAAATCCAAACACAACCCAAGTATAGATGTGGAAAGGTCCCACCTTTCGAAGAGGATCAACTTCTTCCTTGCTTGTGCAGCGAAGATTCTTCTAGCTCTTCTGAGTAACATTCTCAACTTCTCCTCCATGCTCCGATGAAGTTGTCTGTGCAACACGTGACAGGTCACAGATGACTGTGTGGCATGAGGGGAAGTGATGTCACTAGCCCGGGCAAGGAAGAAGGCAGACTACGAGGGACCCCTTAGCAACAGGTATTTAGAGGTGAGTAAAAATATTTTTTTTCAATTATTTTTCTTATTTTTTTAAAGATTTTTAAACAGTTTTTTTTCTTGGTGGCAACACCACTTTAACACTGGTTGCATTAAGGCAGCCCATTCATTTAAATGTTCTGCCTAACGCACTAAAATGCACAAATAAAAAAAGGATGTGTAAAATTTGTAGTAACGCAGCACACCATAATGCATGGAAGTACCTTTCTGGGCATTGTGGCACGCTGCAACATAAATGCATTGGCAAGGTACATTAGGGGTGCCATTAACAATGAAGAGCACCTCAGTGTACCAACTTGGATAATGCACATTGCTACTTGTTGCAGTAATATTTGTCTTACCGCAACACACCAGTGACACCACAGCCTAAAAGTGATTATAAAGGGAGTTTTTCTTCTAAATAAAAAACATGTTATACTTGCTCTCTGTATTTGTTTTACACTGAGCAGCCCCCATCCTCCTATTCTTGGGTCCCCCGCTAATGGTTGTGGCTTCTCCTCCTATCTAATTGCTCTTACAGCAAACCGCTTTCTATGGGGGCACTCATGCAGGATCACTCCCAAGCCACACTTTGTGTGTCCATTGACATATACAGCACAGCTTGACTCCGCCCCCTCTCACCTTACAGGCTGTGATTGAAAGCAGCAGGAGCCAACGGAGCTGAATATCGAGCTCCGTTCGGGGTATACAGCCTTCTCTCTGCATCCCGTCATGGGCACTTCCTCCCGCGGGCACTCGACATCCAGGTCCCGCTCTCCAAAGGAAATCAACAACTGCAGTACCCAGAATATACCGGAGATATTCCGGTCTCAGAGATCCAACATGGCGGCACCCCTGCGACTCAGTCTCCTCACAGCCATAGCGGGATTGCGCTAACGCCAACGGATCACCATCCTCCCCCTGAGGGAGATAATCATCCGTCACCCCAGGCTCCAACCCTGAACGACCTACGAGCAATAGCTGCTGCCATAACATATCTTTGTCATGAGATGCAGGCCATTGCAGGGAGAGTGCAGAGGATTGAGCTGACTACTAAGCAGCACCAGACAGCGATCACCCAGATACACTATGCTGTGGATGAACACACTATGCAACTCCGTGACATGCAAAGACACGTCGAGGAATTAGACAATCGGGGGCGCCGCCACAACCTGATGGTAAGAGGCCTCCCCGAATCCATCGAACAGGATCAACTCCTTCCGACAATCACAGCTTTGTTCAACTCCATCCTTGACCAACCCTGCCAAACTCCTATTGCCATGGAACGTATCCATAGGGCTCTCCGACCTAGGAGTAGGGATTCAGACCCCCGAGAGACATTATCTGTCACGTAGATGACTTTGCGTCAAAAGAAGACATCCTCCGCAAAGCCAGGGACAAGCAACGAGTGGAACATGAAGGTCATACTCTCCATATTTTCCAAGATCTATCAGCAATCACTTTGCGCCACCGCAAAGACCTCCACGCTCTTCTAGAGGTACTGCGCAGCAAGAGCATTAGGTACCGTTGGAAATTCCCATTTGGACTCTTAGCGACCCATCGGGGCCATTCCACCCTATTAAGAGTACCAGAAGACCTAGAAGTTTTCTGCCAAACACTAGTCATACCTTGTGTAGCAGTTCCAAATTGGTATGCTGACTTCCAGACTCCCAACCGCATCCAACATTCGCCGAGAGAGGAACCGATGGAAGCACAAGACGCCAGAGGACGCAGAAGACGCTCCTCTTCATCTCTCAGATCTAGCCCAGCCGTGCCGCTGTGACTCCAGCACGTGAATTCGCCTTCCGCGCCCCTGTCCCGCAGGGCCCGCCGTGATTATTAAGATGTAACGAACGGATGCCATCGGAACCTAGTGGACAGGTATGTCCACTCATTTTTACCCCTGACCGTTCAACCCAGCTGATGATATAGACCGTGACAAGAACCACCAACTCGACCATAACAGATATACCCACTTTGCTCTGACTTTGCTCCTCCTAACGATTCCCTGTTACATTACACAGTTAGATATTTATCCGAATATATGCACACCTAGCTACACCTTATCGACATGTACTATTTACAGAAAAATCCACTTTACATGGTCTTCCCCCTATCAACGAGACTGTTCATCCTCAGTACACGGGTGATCGCACAGGAACTCTGCAGTCGGGAGGAAAAAACTATGTTATATTGCTGGACGTTTACTTGCTTCCACAAGCTGAGTTTGACTGAATTTCACCCAAATGTAATACAAACCTTCTGCCCTTTCCTTTGATATAGGTGTGTACCCTCTCACGAGATCTGTTCTATGGATCTTTTTCTTTTTCTTTTTATTCTTATGCTTTTGATCTTCTATGTTATGCTACTCCTTTCTATCAGACCGTAGAATGGCCGAAAATTCGGTGGCAACCAACCCACACAACATGTAAACCTACCACCTTGTGTACCCATGTAGACAAACTGATAGGACTCCACCCAACCACGACGTCTGACCGCTATCACATTGCTGAGGAGATAGCTGTAGACGTAAGACGATGTTAATGGTTGCCGACACACGCTATGAAGAATACTCGCTGACAGACTCCTGCTGACATACCATTAATGCCAACTGGGTTTACCCCGTCGGCAACATGGCCTGATCAGATACACACACATACTGACATATAGGACTCACCACACCATCGGACACAGCTACTTGATCACGGGGTCTCCACAGGTTCTTTGAACATCCAGTGATTATCACTTCACACAGTGCAACCCTTTCGCACACCTGACCCGACGACCCCGACGACTCGGGAGACATGCAATCTCTCAAAGACATCGGTTATTATTGTTATGTGTTATATGTAATTTTTCTCTGTTTACTTTTCTTATAAGGTTAACAACGTTTAGTTTGATATGCAAATGTTAACTCTTCACACATTGAAGGGGAATCACTAACACATTATATTGTGTAAAATGTTGCTCCCTACACACATCAGACATGGCCCCCTCGAGTGACAACCCTCCTCCAGCTTAACTAATGCCGCCCGCCACTTCCACCCTACCCGCAACGCTCCCCACCGGGTGCCACCCTCTCCATACTACACATTCTACACATTCCAACATCTACAACAGGAACCCGTCCTTAGCTTACTCACCCAATGCCTGCAGATATCTTACGCACTTTCCGCTCACCCCACGGTTATTATTCCTACCTACACGCCCTTATCCCCGTAGTCACTACATTAGCCAAATCTGGCCAAAGGTCTGACGGAACAGACTTCTCGTTCAGTCTTCTTCGACACACCACCCCCACACAGTGGTTTACCACCACTGAACCTTTCCGGTACTCCCAACCCGATTCTATCCTACCCTTTGAGACAGGTGATACATTACTCACCTGTCACCGGAAGACCTCTCCCCCCTCTCACAAACTTCATACACCCCCACACACGTTTCTTTGCACAGCTTCTGGTACACAACCTTTTCCATCCGAACCCCTCCCCACTACCCACGCCACTCCTACTCTTCTATTGCACCCACTCCCACAAATCCGTCTCCGCTGCAGCCACGTGGAAATTTTTCCTTTACTACAGGGTGCTAATCCCCCTGATACGAAACTGATGATGGCCACCTTGCCTTCTAAACCACCCCCACAAACACTCAAAATAATATCACTTAACGCTAAAGGACTCAACCTAACCGAAAAAAGATCCCAGCTCCTTCTAACCATGCATCGTGAAAAGGCAGATATTATATTCCTGCAGGAGACTCATTTTCGCACAGATTCAACCCCCAAGTTGGAGAACTACTACTTTCCTACAGCCTTTCACGCAACGAATCCCCTTTCTAAATCGAAAGGGGTGTCAATTATTATTGCTAAACACTGCCCGTTTCAACCTAACGACACAGTCTTAGATGACTCTGGCAGATACATCTTTTTAAAAGGATCATACCTGGGTAGAAAACTTACTTTGGCTAACATCTATGCACCTAACACAGGCCAAGTGCCATTCCTTCACACCGTCTGTGAAGCTCTGATCACATTTCAGGAGGATACCTTAATACTAGGAGGGGACTTCAATGTCCCCCTCAACCCTACACAGGACACATCCACAAACACATCATCCCTCCCCTATAAGGCCCTATGGAAAATCAAATCTCTCCTCCAGAATCTACTGCTTCATGACACCTGGCGTACCCTAAATCCCAATGGCCGGGACTATACATTTTTCTCACCTCCGCACAACAAGTACTCTAGAATAGATTATCTGTTCCTATCACAAAAGGACCTCCCCATGCTCCAGTGCGCCTCCATTAACCCTTCATTCCTTTCTGATCACAACCCCATATCTTTGCAGTTGAAATTCCCAGACTCAACTCCCCGAACACAGATATGGAGACTTGATACCTCCCTCCTAACCGACGCATCCATAGAGGCGGAAGTTAGACTCCGCATTTCGCAATACTTTCAGGAGAACAAACCCTCACACACTTCTCCACTCACGACTTGGGAAGCACACAAATGTGTGATCCAGGGTACCCTGATCACAGCGGCGGCAAAACGTAATCGTGAAAAACAAAAACGTTATAAGGATCTCAGAGAAAAAATCTGACGCTTAGAACAAGCTCACAAACAATCGCAAGCTCTTGATAACCTAACTGACCTGATACAAGCCAGATCTGACCTACTGGATATGCTTGGTAAACAGATAAGACGTAAATATATATTGACAAAAAAAACATTTTATAAATATGGAAACAAGGCCAGTAAATTACTTGCGAAAGCATTGCAAGCGAACAAGGCCAACACGACAGTACATTCTGTAACCGACTCTTCGGGACGTAAACACACCTCAACCCCGGACATAGCCACACACTTTGTGCAATATTTTTCACAACTGTACAATCTGCCAAGAACGGACTCTTCCATTCCCGACACTACGAGAAAACACATGATCGCGGAATTTCTAAAACAATACAGCCCATCCCATATTTCTGAATCTATGGCACAAACACTAGACTCTCCCCTAACACAACCAGAAATAGAGCTCGCACTAAAACAATTGAAAACGGGTAAGAGCCCTGGCCCCGATGGATTGACAGTAGCCTATTACAAAACATACACAGAGCTCCTCTCCCCATTCTTCCTAAAGGCTTTCAACTCCTTTATGACACCCACGAAACCTCCACGGGATCTCCTATCTGCACATATTGCCGTCATACCAAAACCGGGAAAAGACCCTACAGCTGTCACTAGCTACAGGCCAATCTCCCTACTAAACGTAGACCTCAAATGGTACGCCAAAACGCTAGCGAATCAACTCCTTCCCCTCCTGCCCCAACTAATCGATTTGGATCAAGTGGGCTTCGTTCCCGGCAGGGAGGCGAGAGATAATACTCTCAAATCCATCAATATCCACCACTGGCTAACATCCTCCCAGAACCAAGGATTCCTGCTTTCTATTGATGCGGAGAAGGCATTCGACAGAGTGGCCTGGGACTACATGACAGAAACACTAAAAGCGGTGGGCACCCCCCCTAAAATGCTCAACTTCATTCTGACTCTATACTCTGGACCCACTGCTAGGGTCCGAGTTAATGGCCACTTGTCGGATGCCTTCTCCATTTCAAACGGGACCCGCCAGGGATGTCCTCTTTCCCCCCTCATATTTGTCCTTACCCTAGAACCCCTCTTACGCAGGTTGCGGGCCAACCCTGACATAAAGGGCATAGATATCCAACACCGCTGTCAGGGTCGTTACATGGATGGTCGCGGTGCTGCCCGTGTTGGTGCGCGCCGATGTCCTGCGGTGCGTGCTGGGGTGCGTGTTCCTGTGCGTGCGGTGTTGCGCGCTCCTGTGGACGCTGGTGCGCGTCGGTGTGTGCCCTCGCGTGCCCCTGCTGGCGCTGGTGCGCGTCAGCGCGCTGTGGTGGGCACTTCGGGTACCGCTGGTGTGTCTGCCGGCGTTTGGGGGCGCGCGCGCCCGCGGGTGCGCGCGCGCGTCGGCGCGCGCCCGTGCGCGCGTCGGCGCGCGCCCGTGCGCGGTGCTTGGCGCCAAACGGCCTATTTAGGTCTGCCACTGACATCTCCCAGGTGCTGCCTGATCAACAGCTTCTCGGTTCCTGTCCCATTGTTCGTATCCTGTGTTCCTGTTTGCTTACCTCCTGACGACCCGGCTTCCCCTTGACACCGCTGACCTCTGCCTGCATCTGACCTCGGCCTGTTTGACCTCTCTTTTGCCTGCTCCTTCTGTGCCTCTGCTGCCCGCCTGTTGCCGTACCCTGCCTGCACCCGGACTTGCCTGCTCTATACCCAGTTGCCTGTGTCCTATCTACACACCTGCTGCCAGAAGCTTCCTGCAAGTTCCTGCTCCTGGAGCCATATCACAGGCTCTCTTACCACTCCGCACTCTCAGCCACCTGTCTGCTCTATCAGGGGTTGTAAGTCGGACACGTACGGGAGACCACCCTCTGCCCAAGCGGACTCATCGGTTCGGTAAGTGCCAGCCTGACAGTATCAGGCAGCCATGACTGAGTCCGGGCAGGGGGCCTCCCCTATGGATGAGTTATGCAGACATTTGGCCGGTCTGACCCAAGCCGTGAAGAGTCTCCAGGATGGCTACTCAAGGTTGGAGGAGCAAGTCCAAGCCTTGTCCTCCTCATCTAACCCTCAAGGAACCTCCCCCACTGGTCTTTCATCTGCACCCTCCGTAGTGATGCTTCCTCCAGAGCCAAGGGTACCTACACCCGAGAGGTTTTCCGGCGATCGCACCAAGTATCGTGCGTTTCGCAACTCCTGCGAATTGTACTTCGCACTGCAGCCCCGGACATTTTCTCTAGAGGCAACCAAGGTGGGCTTTGTGATATCCCTGTTGTCCGGCGAGCCTCAAACCTGGGCCCATCGTTTATTGGAGCAGAAATCTGGAACCCTGGATAGCCTTGACAATTTCTTCTTGGCCATGTCTCAGCTCTATGAGGACCCTCAGTTGACTGCGACTGCAGAAGCCGCACTACACTCTCTCCAACAAGGTCGCAGAGCGGCCGAGGACTATGCAGTGGAGTTTCGCCGTTGGAGCTCCGACACGGATTGGAATGACGCCGCCTTGCGTCACCAATTCCGGATGGGACTTTCTGACCCCCTCAAGGATGAGTTGGCACGGGTAGGAATACCACAAACCCTGGACGAGTTAGTCAATCTCTCCATTCAGATTGACCGCCGGTTAAGGGAACGCCGGTCGGAGAGGTCCTCCAGCCACTTCCGTCCCACCTGGGTGCTCCCCAAGGTTCCCAGTTCTGCTGGTCAGTTCTCTTCTACCTCTTCTGCTCCCGCTCAGGAAGCTCCGGAACCAATGCAGCTCGGGTTACTCCGGCCCTCGTTGACCCCTGAAGAAAAGCAGCGCAGACGTACCCTTAACTTATGTCTCTACTGTGGTGAACCTGGGCACTATGTCAGGACTTGCCCCAACAAGACACGTAAGTGTGTTTCCTCTTCCTTCACGTGTGCCTCTGTTCTACGAAAACCCAGTTCTCACCTTGCCCTTCTCCTCACTTTGCAGCTTCCAGGAGGGAGTTTTCCAGTGTCAGCCATCATTGACTCCGGAGCATGCAGCTGCTTTATCGATCTGACTTTCGCTGCCAACCATCACATCTCGCTCATACCCAAGGCCCAGGGGCTTGCTGTACATCTGGCCGATGGCTCTGCCCTTAGTTCCGGTCCTGTCACTCAAGAGACTGTTCCTCTGCTGGCTACTATGGGCACCTGTCACCAGGAGCACCTGCGTCTGGATGCCATCTCCTCCCCCTTGTTTCCAATTATCCTGGGGATACCCTGGTTGCAGGCCCACAATCCAAGCATTAACTGGGCCACAGGAGAAATCAAGTTTCTCTCCGATTACTGTCAACAACACTGCTTGGCCCGACCGACATGCAACTCCCCTTCACTTCTCTGTTTGGATGTCGATCCAAAACTGCTTCAGACCGTTCCGGAACCCTACAAGGACTTTGTGGATGTTTTCAGCAAAAAAGGCGCAGATATTCTTCCCCCCCACAGGCCTTATGACTGCCCTATTGAACTGTTACCAGGTACCGAAGTCCCCTTTGGGAGAATTTTTCCACTAACGGAACAGGAGTTAGGCACGCTGAAGGAGTATATTGACGAAAACCTAAAGAAAGGGTTTATCCGTCCTTCTACTTCCCCTGCCGGTGCTGGCATTTTTTTCGTCGAAAAAAAGGACCATTCCTTACGTCCCTGCATTGACTATCGGGATTTGAATAAGATAACTGTCAAAAATCGTTACCCTCTACCCCTAGTACCCGAGTTGTTCCAGAGGCTGGGGTCTGCAGTCATCTTTTCGAAATTGGATCTTCGCGGAGCTTACAATTTAATCCGTATCCGAGAGGAAGACGAGTGGAAGACAGCGTTTCGTACTCGTTTTGGGCACTACGAGTACCTTGTCATGCCCTTCGGGCTGTGTAATGCACCCGCAACCTTTCAACATTTTGTCAACGATATCTTCCGCGACTACCTGGACCTATACGTAATTGCATACCTGGACGATATCCTAATCTTTTCCTCATCCTTGGAAGACCATCGTAGACATGTCCGTAGTGTGCTAGCTCGTCTCAGGGTACACGGGCTCTACGCGAAACTCGAAAAATGCGAGTTTGAACGCCAGTCCATCCAATTCCTGGGCCTGGTTATATCTGTGGAGGGCATCAAGATGGACCCCCAAAAAGTATCTGCCATCCTGGACTGGCCTGCACCTGTGGACAGGAAGGGCGTACAACGTTTTGTCGGTTTTTCCAACTTTTACCGGAAATTTATCAGGGGCTTCTCTGCGATTATTGCTCCCATCACCGAACTGACCAGGCAGGGTACCCGATTCTCTTGGACCCCTGAGGCACAGCTGGCCTTCGAAAAACTTAAGATGCTGTTCACCTCTGCATCTATTCTAAAACATCCGGACCCAGCCTTACCCTTCGTTCTTGAAGTGGATGCTTCGGAAATCGCTGTGGGGGCGGTGTTATCTCAACGGCAGGGTGCCAAGGCCCTTCTTTTCCCGGTGGCGTTCTTTTCTCGCAAATTGTCATCATCCGAAAGGAACTATGATGTTGGGGACCGAGAACTTCTGGCCATTAAGGCGGCTCTGGAGGAGTGGCGTTACCTATTGGAA
This sequence comes from Lithobates pipiens, assembly GCF_037356315.1. Taxonomy (NCBI): domain Eukaryota; kingdom Metazoa; phylum Chordata; class Amphibia; order Anura; family Ranidae; genus Lithobates; species Lithobates pipiens. Next base: position 264,151,292 of record NW_027507785.1, on the reverse strand, counting down.
GGTGCTGCACATCCCATCCTGGTTTACACCGACCACAAAAACCTGGAATATTTGAGAACTGCCAAAAGACTTAGACCACGGCAAGCCAGATGGGCTCTTTTTTTTTCCCGGTTTCAATTCCATATCACCTATAGACCTGGTTCTAAGAATGTCAAGCCGGACGCCCTGTCACGTATGTTTTCTATCCCTGAAGAGACTCGGCCTCCTGATACTATTCTCCCTTCTGGGAACTTCTTGCTCTTCCAAGGGGACCTTATCTCCCGGATCAGACAGGCTTCTGTTGGAATGCCCCCGAGCCCCGAGGTCAGCTGTAGTGAGGGGTTGTTCTGGCATAAAGGCAAGATTGTAGTCCCTGAAGCCTTGAAGTTAAACGTGTTGGAACTCTGCCACGATCATAAGATGGCCGGACACTTTGGTACCCGGAAGACTGCCGAACTGATTCAGCGCACCTTTTGGTGGCCTCAACTTCTTAAGGACTGCAAGGACTATGTGGACTCGTGCAGCACTTGCTCCCGAAATAAGAACAGCCGGACGCGGGCTTGGGGCCTACTGAAACCTTTACCTATCCCTGAGAGACCGTGGAAAATGATTTTGATGGACTTTATCGTGGAACTCCCTCTTTCCGAGGGGTTCTCTACCATCTTTGTTGTCGTAGATAGGCTGTCCAAGATGGCCCACTTCCTCCCGATGAGGGGCACTCCCTCGGCTATGGAGACGGCCAAGATCTTTGTCAAAGAAGTTGTAAGGCTGCATGGGATCCCGGCAAGTATTGTTTCTGACCGAGGCGCCCAATTCACCTCGAGGTTTTGGAAAGCGCTCTGCGGGTCTCTTGAAATTGAACTGGCCTTTTCCTCCGCTTATCACCCCCAGACAAACGGACAAACGGAGAGAACCAATCAGTCCCTGGAGCAGTACATCCGCTGTTTTTCTTCCTTCTCGCAGGATGACTGGGTCTCGCTACTACCCATGGCGGAGTTTGCTTATAACAACTCCTTGCACTCCGCCATCAACCAGACACCGTTCTTTGCCAATTACGGCTTCCACCCAGCCTTCTTGCCCAGCTCAGTCCCAGAATGCCTTGTTCCAGCAGTTTCCGAGACATTGGACTTCTTTTCTAAAAACCACCAACTCCTAAAGGAAACCATGGCCCGGTCCCAGGAATGCTACAAACGGGCGTTTGACAAAAGGAGACGGGGAGAACTCGTTCTGGCTCCCGGCAGCCAAGTATGGTTATCTACAGTTAACCTTAAGATGGCCTGTCCTTCCAGGAAGTTAGGCCCTAAATTCATGGGCCCCTTTTCTGTAAAAAGGAAGATAAACGAAGTGGCATATGAACTTAACCTGCCCGACTCTTTTAGAGTGCACCCGGTCTTTCACGTGACCCTACTGAAGCCCGTTACCCCAAATCCCTTTGCTGACCGCACCACCGACCCACCCGAACCTGTTATAGTGAACAATGAAGAAGAGTTTGAGGTTGAAGCAATCCTCGATTGCAGGAAGAGGGGTAATGTAACCCAGTACCTCATCAAGTGGAAGGGTTATGGCCCTGAGGACAACTCCTGGGAACCCGAGGACAATCTACATGCTCAGGAACTTTTGCGGGCCTTCAAGAACCGTCAGGTTTCCAGATCGGCTCACCTGGGCAGCCGGAGTCTGCCCTTAGGGAGGGGGCACTGTCAGGGTCGTTACCTGGATGGTCGCGGTGCTGCCCGTGTTGGTGCGCGCCGATGTCCTGCGGTGCGTGCTGGGGTGCGTGTTCCTGTGCGTGCGGTGTTGCGCGCTCCTGTGGGCGCGGGTGCGCGTCGGTGTGTGCCCTCGCGTGCCCCTGCTGGCGCGCGTCAGCGCGCTGTGGTGGGCACTTCGGGTACCGCTGGTGTGTCTGCCGGCGTTCGGGGGCGCGCGCGCGTGCGGACGCGCGCGTGCGGACGCGCGCGCGCGTGCGGGTGCGCGTCGGCGCGCGCCCGCGCGCGGTGCTTGGCGCCAAATGGCCTATTTAGGTCTGCCACTGACATCTCCCAGGTGCTGCCTGATCAACAGCTTCTTGGTTCCTGTCCCGTTGTTCGTATCCTGTGTTCCTGTTTGCTTACCTCCTGACGACCCGGCTTCCCCTTGACACCGCTGACCTCTGCCTGCATCTGACCTCGGCCTGTTTGACCTCTCTTTTGCCTGCTCCTTATGTGCCTCTGCTGCCCGCCTGTTGCCGTTCCCTGCCTGCACCCGGACTTGCCTGCTCTACTCCTGTTCTGTACCCAGTTGCCTGTGTCCTATCTACACACCTGCTGCCAGAAGCTTCCTGCAAGTTCCTGCTCCTGGAGCCATATCACAGGCTCTCTTACCACTCCGCACTCTCAGCCACCTGTCTGCTCTATCAGGGGTTGTAAGTCGGACACGTACGGGAGACCACCCTCTGCCCAAGCGGACTCATCGGTTCGGTAAGTGCCAGCCTGACAACCGCACCTACAAAATAGCTGCCTTTGCGGGTGACATACTACTTTTCCTCAAAGACCCCATTACGACTATCCCCAACCTACTGAAAGACTTTGGCACCTTCAATCAACTTCACAAAATCCACTGCTCTAAATATCACCTTACCCCCTGCCATACTTACCCAATGTCAAGCCAATTTCCCGTTCACATGGAGAAAACAAGCTATAACTTACCTAGGTATACAACTCCCGGCCTCCTTGCTAAACCTTTACGCATTAAACCATGCAAAACGATTACACACCATTTTACAAGATTTAAGGAACTGGTCATCTAAACTATTCTCCTGGTTTGGCAGGGCAGCAATTATCAAGATGAACATTCTCCCTAGGATCCTCTACCTCCTTCAAACGATCCCCATAAAACTACCACCCACCTTTTTCTCGACCTACCGAAAGGCATTCTCAGAATTTATTTGGGATAAAAAACGCCCTCGGCTTAGTTATTCTAGACTCACTGCCCCTAAACTTAGAGGTATAGGTTTACCAGACATACGCAAATACCAGCTGGCAAGCCATCTTACCAGAATTGTGGACTGGAACATTCATTCCCAACACAAGGACTGGGTCAACTTGGAACACACTCTAACCACTATCCCTATAGCACAACTCTCCTGGACGTCCCCAAAACATATTCCGCCCGAATGTCAACTCCATCCGCTCATATACCCGACACACCTTTCCTTTAGAGAAGCCTGTACCAAACACGAAATATCCTCATTGCTAGGCCCAATGACTCCGCTACGTCATAATCCTGACTTTTTACCAGGGATGCATAAATCCTTCTTGTCTGATTTCTGGCCCTACCCCCTCATCAGAGCACACCAATTCTTTGACAAAGGTCGTTTTCTCTCCCAACATGATCTGGCTACCAAATTGTCCATATCTTCATTACCCTTTTGGACCTATTTCCAACTCAGACACTTTTTTACCACTTCTAATCTCAAACCTGAATGGTCCAGAAACCCCACTACTTTCGAATCACTCTGCCTACAGACAGAACCACAAAGACACCTCATCTCTTCTACCTACACATTGCTATTCTCAGAACACGCTCCAAAACTACACTGGACTTCTCAGAGATGGGAACGTGAACTTTCCATCAATCTCACGGAAGTAGAATGGGAAACTATTTACCAACATATACATAAGGGCACGGTAAACACACAAACGCAAGAATCTGGATTCAAAATACTCTCTCGATGGTACAGCACCCCCCTTAAACTTCACCACATCTCTCCATCAATCTCACAACAATGTTGGAGATGCAACAAAGATGTAGGCTCCTTTCTTCATATCTGGTGGATATGTGACAAAATCCAACCCTTCTGGAAAACAGTCCACGAGCTCATCTCCAAAATCACCACATACGCGCTTGATTTTACACCAGCCCAATTCTTGTTCCATCATATGATTTGTCCCACACGCTCCTACTATCGCTCTTGAGCAATGCACATGGTCAACGCAGCCAGGATGTGCATCCCATGCAAATGTCAATCTACTGACCCACCATCAATCTCGGATTGGTTTAAGCGCATACAAAAAACAGCTGAAATGGAAGAACTGATTCATCAAGTCAAAGATACACCTCACAAATATACCAGAACTTGGGCTTGTTGGACACATTTCACTACCTCTGAAGAATACAAAACAATACTAGGTTAAGAGAGCTCCTTAGACTGCAGCTGAGACGGAAAACACCCTTATCCCAGCTCCCCTCCATATTCTCCCCCTCCCCCTCCTCCGTCCCATGGAATCTTTACTTACATCTACCCAAACAGTTTACATAGACTACACACCCACGATGATATACTTCCTTTCTATTAACCCCCTTTTCCATCTTTTACCCCTTTCCGCATTTGCGGAACATGTACAATCATCCCCCTCACATACCTCAAAGTGAGATAATTGTTAACATAAGATAACAACATATCTGCTCCTCCAAGTGTTATTGACGCCTACCATATATACGCACGGAAAATCCCCCCCATACACATATCTATTTACTTTAATTTAGACAGCCTTGGAGCTGCACTGTTTATCCTGATTCATACAAGCATGTTTTATTAAGACCCCTTTCACACCAGGGCGTTTTGCAGGCGCTATAGCGTTAGAAATAGCGCCTGCAAAACGCCCTAAAGAAGCTGCACCATTGTTTGTAGTGTGAAAGCCCCAAGGGCTTTCACACTACAGCGGTGCGCTGGCAGGACATCAGAAAAAAGTCCTGCCAGCAGCTTCTTTGGAGCGGTGAAGGAGCGGTGTGTTTACCGCTCCTCCACCGCTGCTCCCCATTGAAATCAATCGGGCAGCACTGTAATACCGCCGGCAAAACGCCGCTATTGCGGCGTATTGCCGGCGGTTTTAACCCTTTCGCGGCCGCTAGCGGGGCGGGTAAAAGCGCCCCGCTAGCGGCCGAAATGCGCCCCAAATCCGGTGGTAAAACGCCACTAAAAATAGCTGCGTTTTACCGCCCATGCTATCAGCGGTGTGGTGTGAAAGGGGTCTTAGTGTACCTATGCCTATCTTCAACAGCAGCTACGCCCGCATTTCCTTATACCCTGTTTTGATATTTGTTCCTTTGATATGTTTCTTTATATACCAAATAAAAACGTTTGTAAAAAAAAAAAAACCTTCTGCCTTTAGAGTATGTATTACTGTACACTGAATATGAATACTTCAGTTTTATTGCAGACAATGGGGTTGATTTACTAAAACTACTGAGTGAAAAATCTGGTGCAGCTGTGCATGGTAGCCAATCAGCTTCCAACATCAGCTTGTTCAATTAAGCTTTGACAAAAAAAAAACTTGGAGGCTGATTGGTTTCTATGCAGAGCTGCTCCGGAGTTTTGCACTCTCCAGTTTTAGCAAATCAACCCCAATTTGTTTCAGAATCACAACATTTACAAACCACTTTGTAGCTGGAGGACCTACCATATTGGATATAAAGGTAGGTAATTGTTTAGGTGGTCCTCACACTACAGATGTTGGTAAATCTTGTTGAATAAACAGATGAAATGTAAAGTAAGAACTATTTGTGGGAAGCAGTAGAATAAAGACCAGAACTTACCGATGGATAAAGCCTTTCTCATGGAACTGTTGGAGGCCAATGATGCATTCGGTAGTGTAGAATCTATTGAAGAAACAACAAAAAATAATTTATAATCTTCCAATATATATATATTCTAATACAGAAGTAAATAGAATGTATTTTCATGTGTATGTTCAGAAATACCCCTAGGTGTTCCCAGTTCACAATCAAAACCCTTATCAAAGCTGCTCTATTCAAAAACACACAGAGAGAGCTGCAGGAAGATTTTATATTTTAGAGAATGGATCATGGGACATCTGAGAATTATTCCTCGCTGTGACTGCAGGGCTGGCTTGGTCAGTTGTGTTCTCAATTGTCTGTGAAGCTCTAAACTTCCCCCATGTCTATTATAGGAGTGTATGTTCTTCTTTTGTATTGTGGGGTCCTACAGGTGAAGCCTTTGTTACCATGGTATGATGTAGCACAATGTGAGTCAGTAGTGCTTTCATTGTTAATGACGGTACCTACCTGATGGTGTCCATGTCAAAGTCTCCCTGTTCACCCAGGAGATGAAGATCCCCTCCGCTGGCGTGCTCCATGGAAATCCAGAAATAGTCCTAAAATAGCAAAAAGTTTAGAATTTAGTCATTTACTTACCAATACAATTACATTCCACAATAATCCAAGTCCTAGATCATTTAAAAACACTCAACATTTTCTAGTAAATTATTCTGAGAAGACATAAATGGACATAGTTTTGGGTACTGTAGATGGTGATAAAGTTTTATATTTTTTGTGAAGAAATAGCTACTGCAATATACTAGATAAGGGACATAATAGCTGCACATTCATTTGGCAATTTACAAACTATTCTGTCCTTTTTTATTATCTTTGTTCGTTGATCTCCCCTTCCTGGTAATGACACAGAAGCGACATGTGAAACGTCATTTCCGGGTCTTGGTGTCACTTCATCCAGTGCATATGGTGGGGGAAGAAACAAATGGGGGTGATCTGCACTCCATTAGCGTCATTGGAGAGCAGGTGAGACATCAGGACTGATGATGTCTTATTAAAGAGACCTTGTCACCACAAAATACACCACATAGGGGACTTTATGTCCCTTATGTGATAAAAAAATGCAAACAATTAAAGTTACAGCCAAGCACTTAAACCCTCCCCAAATTTTGAACCCCACCCCCCCATACACACACATGTGAACACAAATGCATGCGGCGGGGTTGCCTATTTAGAAAAGCATCAATGGTGTGACACGTGAAATGCCGCCATGCACACCAAAGTGAGAGTAATATTTGGAGAAATGTCCCTTCATCCCTCATTTCTCCTCATTTGTCCCTTATTTTGATATGATCCATATAGTTGTATATAAAATGTACTTTTTATCTATCAAAAAGTGATTCCCAGGGCTAAACCTTTCATCTGATTTCTAAATTTCTGCATTTGTAAATTCCAGAAGCCAATATAAAGGAATAGTAGTGGTAAAAAAAAGCACTTGTGTGTTTAACCAATCTTTTTGTACAATTCTCCTTTAAGGGGGTGTGGCAGGGTGTGTGTCCTATGCCTGCATACTTTTGCTGATAGGTGTCCCTCATTCCCATCTCAAAAACACCGGGAGGTATGCATGTGTGATACTGTATGTTTAGTGGGCATCACATTAAGGCAGCCCATTTAGTTATTGGTCTTGCAAATCATTAAAATGCAATACAAAATGTAACTGCACCATGTTTTTCATTGCAACACGCCACAGCATGGCACAGCATGGCAATGCATTGGCGGTGTGCTTCAATGCAGGGGTGTTGTGGTTCCATTCAGTATGACACCTCATCATATCATTGTTCATAACATGCATTGCTGCAATACAATAGTGTATATGCATTGGTGCAACACTTCAGCGTTCAGCTATAGTGTGAATGGGTCCCTACTCTTGGCTAAGTTTAGATGTGTGGCAAACATTACTGCTTCTCTAACAGAGATCTGTAGTGGATTGCTTTTCAGAGGCAGTGAGGAGGTGATGCGTCTGGTGAGTACACATTACTGCTATGTTTTCAATTGCAATGCAGCAATTTTAGCAAGGCATGGCAAGTTTGATGCAGTTCCACCTGTCTAATTCTCCCATGTAAGTGAATGTGAACGATCTGCTACTGCAAGGTAAGAGCTTGTCTCACAGTTGCGGTGTGTGCTCGCTGTACAAAATCATCATCATCATCACGAGGTGGCAGTATGAATGTTTGAAAATTTCCTTTCACCATCTTCTGAAAAGAAGTGATCTATCGCAAATCGCTTTTCGGGGGCCATAAACAGTGCTGCTATTCAGTGGTGTTGGGAGGGAGGGGCTGGAAACTCGAATGGGTCCCTGAAAAGCCCCAGGCCTCAGGGATGCACAACTGTATTAGTAGCCCCGAGCGCCGTAGAGTGCCGCCGAGTGCGTCCGAGTCACATAGCAGGTCCCGCCTTCTGCTGCCTGCAGCGCCTATGATGGACATCCCACTGGTCCAATGGTGGGGCGGCGGGACGTGTGACATCCATCATAGGTGCTGCAGGCTCCAGAAGGCGGGAATTACAATGTGGCTGCCATTCCACTGTGAGATCCCCGCTTGGTGCTCGGCTCTCCTCTCTCCCCTCCTCCTCTGGCTGCCTGCTATGATGATGGGAGCACAACCGTCAGTGTATGTAGGTCAGTGTATGTAGTCAGGTAGGTCAGTGCATGTGAGGTAGGTCAGTTTATGTCAGGTAGGTCAATGTGTGTATGTCAGGTAGGTCAGTGCATGTCAGGTAGGTAGGTCAGTGTATGTATGACAGGTAGATCAATGTATGTAAAAAGTGTATGTCAGTCTGAGTTTAGTGGTCAGCATTGATGGGCATCGGTAAGCCAGTCAGCAACCAGCAAGTGAGCTTACCCCTGCCACACAACCTCACAACCAGGGGCGTAACTAGAAATCACAGGGCCCCATAGCAAAATGTTGTATGGCCCCCCCCACACAAAAAAAATGAACTAATGCCATTGAACAACAGACTACCACACCCATGTGGCACAGTACCCAGGCAACGGCTTATATTAATTTTTAACAACAAAGTATGCAGTATACTGTATGCAGCCCCTGAAGGGAACACATTGCAGACCTCCATGCCTTCTAACCAATTTCTGTTCTGTTATATAAAACGAAATAGTTCAACTCACCATAATGCAAAATCAGTGGGATCTCTGAGCGTGTCACTTGCCATCATCTCCTGCCACCAGATGCAGATTGTCACTTGTCACACGTTGCGGAATGTCACCTGCCACATGTTGTGGATTGTCCACTTGCCCCATCCCAGATTGTCACTTGCCACGTCACTTGCCACACATTATGGATTGTCACTTGCCACGTCCTGGATTGTCACTTGTCACACATTAAGGATTGTCACTTGTCACATCACCTGCCACATGTTGCGGCTTGTCCACTTGCCACCAGATGCAGATTGTCACTTGTGACACATTGCAGAATGTCACCTGCCACATGTTGTGGATTATCCACTTACCACGTCGCGGATTGTCACTTGCCACGTTACCTGCCACACATTACGGATTGTCCCTTGCCACGTCCTAGATTGCCACTTGCCACACATTACAGATTGTCACTTGCCACGTCCTAGATTGCCACTCACCACACATTATGGATTGTCACTTGCCACGTCCTAGATTGTCACTTGCCACACATTATGAATTGTCACTTGCCACATCCTGGGTTGTCACTTGCCACGTCACCTGCCACACATTACGGATTGTCACTTGCCACGTCACCTGCCACACATTACGGATTGTCACTTACCACGTCACCTGCCACACATTACGGATTGTCACTTGCCACATCCAGATTGTCACTTGCCACGTCACCTGCCACACGTTACGGATTGTCACTTGCCATGTCCCAGGTTGTCACTTGCCACGTCACCTGCCACACATTACGGATTGTCACTTGCCACATCACGGATTTTCACTTGCCACGTCACCTGCCACACATTACGGATTGTCACTTGCCACGTTACGGCGGATTTTCACTTGCCACATCACCTGCCACACGTTACGGATTGTCACTTGCCATGTCCCGGGTTGTCACTTGCCACGTCGCCTGCCACACATTATGGATTGTCACTTGCTCTGTCACTTTCCTGCTGTGTCAGAGAGTCAGGCAGCAGATTATCAGTCAGGCAGCAGAGAGATAATGTCATCTCTCTGCTTCCTTGCTGCCTGCACAATGAGGGGGGAACTGCACTGCAGGGATGCAGGGGCGCCAGGAGGTGAGAGATGATGTCATCTCTATGCTCCCCCGCCCGTCAGCTCCCTGATTGGCCAGCCCGCTCACGCCCACGGACCGCCCACTCTCTCACCAGCGGACCGCCCGCTCTCTCAAACCGCGGAGCCGCCCGCTCTCGCCCGCGGACCACCCGCTCTCACCCGTGGACCACCCGCTCTCACCCGCGGAGCCGCCCACTCTCGCCCCTGGACTACCTGCGGAGCCGCGGACCGCCTGCTCTCATCCACGGAGCCACCCGCTATCACCCGCGGAGCCGCGGCACCTATCCTCAGCGGGCCCCACTTGACTGTGGGCCCCATAGTGCCCGCATGTGTTGCTATGGCGGTAGTTCCGCCACTGCTCACAACCCCACCACCCAGCCAACAAACCCTGCGCCACTACCGTCACCACTGGGTTTGGACTTCGGGCTGAAGCTCCTGGTCTTTTTGCCACCTAGCAACTCCCCTACTGCTATTGTGAAAGGAGACTTAGAGTGTTAGGCTGTGGTTACACAGACAGCGATGCCCATATACACTATATTGTTAAAAGTACTGGGACGCATGCCTTTATATGCACATGAACTTTAATTGCATCCTAGTCTTAGTCTGTAGGGTTCAATATAGAGTTGGCCCACCCTTTGCATCTATAACAGCTTCAACTCTTCTGGGAAGGCTATCCACATGGTTTAGGAGTGTGTCTATGGGAATGTTTGACCATTCTTCCAGAAGCGCATTTGTGAAGTCAGGCAGTGATGTTGGATGAGAAGGCCTGACTCACAGTCTCTGCTATAATTCATCCCAAAAGTGTTTTGTTGGGTTGAGGTCAGGACGCTGTGCAGACCAGTCATGTTCCTCCACCCCAAACTCGCTCATCCATGTCTTTGGACCTTGCTTTGTGCACTGGTCCAAATCATTTGGTGGAGGGGGGTTATGGTTGTTTTTCAGGGGTTGTGCTTGGCCCCTTAGTTCCAGTGAAGGGAACTCTTAAGGCATCAGCATGCCAAGACATTTTGCAAAATGTCATGCTCCCAACTTTGTGGGAACAGTTTGAGGATGGCCCCTTCCTGATCCTCCAACATGACTGCACACCAGTGCACAAAGTCCCACCCTGAAATGCATTACCAGACCCCCTCAATTTCCTACACTGTGTGATATCATCCTCCTGAGTTTCAGACCTCCGGCTGTTTCCTCAATGAGCTTTGCCATTGAGTTGCAAGAGAACGATCCATCTTCAGTGCTTGTGTCCCGTGCACTTACCTGTCAAGCCCTGCAGAAGCTGATCCGTCTCCATTACATCAGATGCCGGCAGCAATCCAGACTGGAGGGATGGACACCACAGAGGCTTCTTGATATGCTTTCCATTTCTTCTTCTTCAGTCAGTGCATATAGTGCGTGTTTTTATTATCCATTTTTAATAAAATCTACAACTGTACACCTAATTAGTGGGACCCTATCCTTCTCTTCTTTATTACATGAATTGACCAGCGGGATGTACCCAAGGTCATTCTTTCATAGAGGTGCTGCAGGTGAGGAAAGTGTTCATATATATAGAACATCATAATAATATGGACTCTTGGGGCTGGTTCACACCAACCTCTGCATTACAGTGCAGCAGCTGGAGTGCAGTGCGATCCGGCTGAGCTCAGCACAGTGATGAAGAGCTGTGTTTGGTGGATTACGCTGTTTCCTTTTTTTTATATACAAACTTTATTGAGATGTTACAAAGACATCTCACAAAGTTCAATCGCTGGTGACGCAGTGCAAAGCAGTGGATTGCCTCTCATCGTACTGCATTGATAAGAGGTAATACATGCAGTACCCTTTTCATTGCACACACCACCAAAATACAGTGCTTTAAAGAGGAAGTAAACCCTTCCAAACCACTTGGACCTACAGGTAAGCCTAGATTAAGGCTTACCTGTAGGTCCAAGCAATATCTCCTAAACCTATATGGTTTAGGAGATATTTGCCCGAAAATGGGCACCGCTGTCTACGGCGCATGCGCCGTAGACAGCGGCGCGCAGGCGCACTAAATGCGGCAAATCCAAGAATGGATTTGCCTAATTTGTCGACTCCCGTGCGCATGCGCGGGAGTGCCATCATCTCAGCTTCGCCGAGTGGCAGCGGCGGAGCTGCGAGACGCGACTCCCGTGCGCATGCGCGGGATTGACGTCATCACGGCTTCGCCGCTGTGATTCATCGGAGCTGCGAGACGCCACCAGCAACATGGATGCGGCGGACTACAGGGGACAGCGGCGACTTCGCTGGCTCCTGTGTCAGGTAAGTGACACATAATGAGCTACTATGTGATGCATAGTAGTCCATTATGCTTTACCTTTGCAGGGAAAAAAAGAGGAAGTAAACCCATCAGGGTTTACTTCCTCTTTAAAACTGGGCAAATAGGGGACAAAGAATTTTGCTTTGTCCATAAGGTGGGACTGCACTGGAATAGCCGCCCAACACAGTCCTACCACATCTGATGTTAATATACCCTTAATGAGGCTGTAAAGTCAGAAGGTTTTTTATCTGTGTGCAGCAGTCCCCCTCAGTGCCCCTACTACTTACCTGATCCCCATATGTGTCCAGCGATGTCTACAAGTGCCTCAGTTGTCTGGGACTTTCCCTCCTGATTGGCTTAGACACATCAGTGGCGTCATTGGCTCCTGCTGCTGTCAATCAAAGTCAGTTAGCCAATTAAGAGTGAGAAGGGTCAGGGCCCAACCATGGCTCTGGGCTTGGGTTCCCCCATAGCAAGCTGCTTACTGTGGGGGCACTCAACAGGAGGGAGGGGCCAGGAGCACAGAATAGGGACCCGAGAAGAGGAAGGATACGGGCTGCTCTGTGCAAAACCAACTGCGCAGAGCAGGTAAGTATAACTTATTTGTTATAAACATCACTTTTACAATCACTTTAAGGACATATTATTCTAAATTTATCATACAAGGGGTGGCATTTCTTTTTTTTTTCTGCATTTTTTTTAGTAAAGCTTGTAAATAAAGCTAGTAAATATATATAAATAGATATAACTATCTATCTACCTACCTATCTATATGTATGTATATAATATATATATATATATATATATATATATATATATATATATATATATATATATATATATCCTGTTAAATTAGCAATAAGTTACCCTCATATGTAAAAGTTATATTAGACTAGAATACACTAGAATTATTATGTGAAATAATGAGACTTTAATATATAGTGTAAAACCTTTATTTTATAATATGTCAAATTACACATTCTGTTAACACTGGAAGGTTTCTTAAGACATTTATCAATAACATGATATTGGTTTTATAAATGAGTATAACAGAGTTGCATTTTCTTAATGTCTATTTACAATAAAAATAAAATATGACGGTTCTGACAACATTGTACTGTTTAAAATGTAAATATTAACCATTAAAGTATAGTAAGTATTACTGATCTATCTCTATGTGTAGTAATGGACACCTGTTCTGGGAGAAACCCATTGACTCTCATTACTGACCCCCTTTTAGAAATCCTCTTTCTGGCTGCCATAGTTTGGAGTCCCTGACACAGAACAAATGAGAAATACATATCTAGAGAAGCACGGATTAAGAATGCAATGATATAAGGAGTGCTGGACATGACAGTGTGGATGAGGGACACAGAGGGTTAAGCTTTATGGGTGGAGCTGAGGAAAAAGGTTTGCAGGAAGCAAGTTCAGTGTAGGGGAGGGGTCATATAAAAGGGAGGGGTGTGGCTTTAGGGGATCATTCAGATCCCAGCGTGACACAGAGGAGGCAGTTTTTCTCTGCTCCTCTGTAATGGCCGACCTGGATGGGATTTTCAAGAGGCTGAGACGGGAGGCGGAGGCGCGCGGAGCGGAGTGGCTGCGGGACTGAGCGGGGACCTGGAGGACGCCGCGGAGGATGTCGGTGATGCAGGTGAGGCGCCGCTGCATGCGCGGAGGTCTCGGCCTCCGGCGCGTTTTTTCTCCGGGGCCTACACCTCGTCCACCTCGTGACCGCTCGGTCCCCCCGGCGAAGAGGAAGGTGCCTGGCTCTCCCTGGTCCGGGTGGTCGTTGCGCCGCCAACCGGAGGGGGCGGGGCCTCGCGGCAAAATGGCGCCGGCTCCGGGTCGGGCCGGCACCCGGGAACGGGGGGGGGGGAACGGGCGGGGGGCTCTGGGTCCAGCCGCCTTGGAGGTGCAGCGGAAGGGGGGGATCCTCGGACTGGGGGTTCCAGCATGGGGACACGCGCGGTGGGGGGGCAGGGTTGGCACGGGGGGGGGTCGCAGCTCCCGGGATGGGGCGGGTGGGATGAAGGGAGCAACTGAGGTGCCTGGCAGGGCTGGTCTTGGACACCAGCATGCCGGGGGTGGTCGGGGGCCACAGGCACTGCGGGATGCGCCTGAACGCGCTGACCAGGAGGTCTGCGATTCGCCCAGGGGGATGGCGGCGCCCCCAGCGCGCACCGTGGAGGACAAGTCCGAGGGTGAGCTGTCGCAGGAGGAGGAATTTTCACATGCAGCGCACGAAACCATGACTGTCGGCAAGGCCCCGGTGCGGCCAGGTAAGTCACGTGATCTTTTGGTTCTGACGGAAGCCTTGGGGGATTTGCTGGGGGACCCGGTATCCCAGAATGGCAAGGGGATAGGGGCAGAGGGCCGGTCGGCGGGGGTGGGGCATGTCGCCCTGGGGGGGGGCCCACAGACAGCTGCAGGACCTTCTTGGAGGGGCTGCGGACCCTGGTGGGTAAGTTTGCCGGGGGTTCGGGGGTGCCGCAAGTGGGTCCCTGGATGGCTGCGGGCCCAGGGTCGGGGGGAGGGGGGTCCGGGGCCACGCCGGTGGTGGACCCCCCGACCGCTGCGGCTTCTGGGGGGGTGGTAGACATGGGGCCTTGGGGCACGGGGGTCCCCCCTGTGGTCACGGAACCTGGGGCGTGGACCGATGTGGTCAGGATTGCGGATGCTGCCCGGTGCGAAGTATATGTTGATTCGGGGGCCCGGTGGGGGCGTGCCTGAAGCAGGAGGTGCGGGAGAATATTGGCATGGGTGAGTATGTGGAGATTTTCTCTTTGCTCCCCCTTGAGAAGTTCAACTTGGATAGGGTCAAGCCGGACAGTTCCAAAAGGACGACGAGGAGCAACGTAGGTATCGGCTGATTCTGCGCACTTTCTCCAATTGGCTTCAGGCGTTCGCTGGCTTAGCTAGCGTGATTGGGGAGAAGAACCCCGAGCATTGCTCGGCGTTGTTCTGCTATATGGACGGGGGGGGGTGGCATGGCTGCGTTATGACGAACAGTCCAGGCAGCGGTAAGCGGTGCGGCCGGAACTACGCTGGGACCACAAGGACATCAGCCTCTGGATGAGGCTTATGTCTGCGGCTCGGACTCCTGCTCCGTTTCTTCAGGGGGGGGCGGGAGTGTGTTGTCCTCAGGGCTGCCGGCCGGGAAAAAGTGGGGTGTGTGCTGGCCCTTTAACGGGGGGCTTGTAAATTCGGGAGAGCGTGCCGATTTAAGCACGAGTGCTCCGGCTGCGCCCTCGCACTGTCCCGCTGTTTCAGGAAAGGAAAGCGTTCCGGCGATGTTGCTCACGAAAGGGATGACGCCGGTAACCCTGGAAAGGATACTTCCTTTCCTAAGTAAGTATCCGGATGGTGAGGCGGCGCGGGGGTTGATTTCGGAGTTTTCGGGACGGTTTCAGGATTCCTTGTTCATTGGCGGAGGTGCCGCCAGTGGCCCGGAACTTGCGATCGGCTTTGGTACACCCTGGGGGTGGTAGGCGAAAACTTGGGCAAGGAAGTGGCGTTGGGCCGGATGGGTGGGCCTTTCGAAGTGCAACCGTGGGGCGACCTGGTGGTGTCCCCGCTGGGTGTAGTTCCTGAGAAAGAGCCTGGGAAATTTCGCTTGATTCATCACTTGTCCTTTCCTAAAGGGGGGTCGGTCAATGACTTCATCGGCCCTGATGCGTGTACGGTCTCATACACGTCTTTTGATACGGCGGTGAGGTGGGTCAGGCTTTCTGGATGCGGGGTTCTTATGGCCAAGGCAGATGTGGGGTGCCATTGGCGGGGCCAGTTCTATATGAGTAAGTGCCTGCCCATGGGTTGTTCCATTTCCTGCGCCTACTTTGAGGCGTTTAGCTCATTTTGGAGTGGGTGGTGAGTGACGTTTCGGGCCTGGAGTCGGTCATCCACTATTTGGACGACTTTCTGTGCGTGGGCCCCGCCTGCCTCCAGTGTGGGTGCGATTTTTCTGTCTACGTTGCAGCACATTGCAGGTAAGTTCGGGGTACCGTTGGCGGGGGATAAAACAGAGGGACCAGTTACGGACTTGAGTTTTTTGGGGATAGTGATCGATTCGAGGGCAATGGAGTGTCGATTGCCCGAGAATAAATTACTTGATCTGAAAATGGAATTGGCGGAGATGCAAGGATAGTAGAAGGTCCGGTTGAGGGCCCTGCAGTCTCTGTTGGGCTAGCTAAATTTTGCTTGCCGGATCATCCCTATGGGGGCGGGTGTTCTGCAGACGGCTGTCGGCAGCCTCGGCCGGGGTGAGTGTGCCTAACCATTTTGTGCGTCTGCGGGAAGGAACACAGGGAAGACTTGCGGGCGTGGCTTGAATTCCTAGCCTCTTGTAACGGGTGGGACATGTGGATGTCGGGGCCAGTGAGCAATTTCGATGTGGAATTGGTCGCTGCCGCGGCTGGGTCGGCGGGTTATGGGGCGTGTTTTCGGGGACGGTGGAGTGCTGAACCTTGGCCGCGATCTTGAGAGGTGGCGGGGTTGTTGGGCAACCTGGTTCTGCTTGAACTATTCCCGGTGGTGTTGGCATTGGAGCTGTGGGGGGAGGAGTTCCGTAATATGAAGTTGCGCATTAGTTGAGACGACATGGGGGTGGTTCAGGTCCTCAACCATTTGGCTGCTACGGCAGCTGGTGTTTCGGTGCTTACGGCTCAATGTTTACGTTTCGGCAGTGCACATACCTGGGGTGGAGAATTCTTTGGCTAACTCGCTCTCTCGTTTTCAGTGGGACGAGTTCCGGGATCTGGCGCCGAGAACAGAGGAGTCGAGGGTGTCTTGCCCTGGGTGGATGTGGGGGATGCCCTTGTAGTCGCCGCAGGTTGGATTCAGGGGTCTTAGAGTGAGTCCACGTGGGCGGCCTATTCTAGGGTGTGGTCAGAATGGTTGGGTTGGAGCGGTTGGTCGGGGCTCCGACCAGCGCTGGTTGGTGCTGTATTGGGTGGCACGGAACATTGAGATGGGATTGGCACCTGCGTCGATTGATCGGAAATTGGCGGGGTTGGCATTTTTGTTTAAGCTGTGGGGAGAGCCGGACGGGAATGCGGATTTTTGGGTGCGGCAAACCTTGAAGGGGTATAGGAGGGAACGGAAAGGTCGGGATGCGCGCAGGCTGGTGAAGTGTGATAACTTGGTGGCGATTTGTTCCCGGCTTGTGGAAGTTTGTTCTTCCGCTTACAAGGCCATCCTGTTCACAGCGGCTTTTTCGTTGGCGTTTTATGGGGCGTTTGGGACTGGGGAGTTGGTGTGTCGGTCTAAACGGGTTGCTGAGGGGCTGTTGGATCAGGATGTACAGGTGGCTGCTGATCGGGTGAGTATACGGTGGCGGAGGTCCAAGCCTGACCAGCTGGGCAGGGGAGTGGTGATTATACTGTTTGCCTTGCCGGGCTCGGCAGTGTGCCCTGTGGAGGCGGTAAGGGCCTTTCGGGCGGTGCGGCTGGAGGGGGGGGGCCTTTCTGGCTGCATGCGGGGGGCTCTTTTCTCTCTAGGTTGCAATTCGTGTCAGTTTTCAACGGTGCCTGCGGACTGTGGGTTTGGACGACCGGGAGTACTCGTTGCACTCCTTCGAGTCGATTGTTCGCCGGATCGGTCGTTGGGAATCTAAGAGGTTCCGTTCGTATGTCCGGCCGCAGTTGATCCTGGGGTGAGCTGGGGCGCGGCTGGGAGTGTTTTGCAGTATGGGGTTGGGAGTTACAGGTGTTATGGTATGTTACGTTGGTTGGTTGTTATATGTTCTGCGTTATGTTTTTTCATTCCAGATGGAGGTTCCTCACGCCTCGTTTGGATCCTAGGGCACTCGGACGTGTGCTGGGGGGCCGGGAGAGGTGATGCTCGGCCGGCAGGCAGGCCATTGGGAATTCCCAGGCGGGAGGCTAGGTTGATGTGGTTGGGATTCCCGGGCATGCGGTGGGAGCGTGTGATGAAGGAAGTTGAGTGCTTTGCAATGAGGGACAGGCCCCCGGATGTGTTGGTCATTTACGCAGGGGGCAACGACCTGGGCATACGGAAGGAAAGGGACATCTTAGCTGATGTTAGGGCGGATGTTTTGCGCTTACGAGTCCGCTTCCCGGGTACCATCTTGGTTTGGTCGGACATTGTGGGCAGATCGGTGTGGAGGTGGGCTAGGTCCATGGTAAACATCAACAAAACCAGGATGGGGGTCGGATGTGGGTATTGACCTTTGGTCATTGGGTCTGCAGGAGGGTATACAAAAAAGCTCTTAGGGTGTGGGGTGGCCCTCAAGGTTGAGGGGGGTCACCCTTTCGGGCTGTGGCAGTGTGTTTTCTGGTGGTTTCTGATGGTAGACAGGTACTCAGAAGGGATCTGAGGGTGTGGGGGGCTCATCTAACGATCGGCCCCTCTGGGTATTCCTGAACGTTGGAGGGAATACGGTTATGTTCACTGGCGGAAGTTGTCTCCGACCGGTCACAGGTGGAGGCCTTTGGGAAGTTGGTCAGGTGTACCGCAGTGATTTGGTATTGGCTTAAGTGGGGTCACCGTCAGAGATCACCAGAATGGGCAGTTAATGTTATTTAATGTGGTTTAGTGGTAATAAAGTTATTTATATTTATATATCTATATATATATTTAGATATTTTCATATTTACAAGTTATTGGAGTGAATTTTGAGTTATGTTTAATAAAGGCTGTTGTGGCCAGTTTACTCCAACCTATGGTGTGGTCTCGTTTCTAATAGGGGAAGGTATGGGTAAGGAATAATATAAGGGGAACATTCAGACTACACTAGTCAGGGACTTGTTCTTGTTCAGGGAGTCTGTATGAAAGCCAGCAGAGTAACATGACATGAGGTCACTAATATCTGAATCTATATCTCTAAATACAGATGTCCCCAATATTCCTAATTACCAATATATAAAGGTCTATTTTTTTATTCAGCATTGTAATGTCAGTGATTAACATGAATGGCAGCAATACATCACAGATTTCCTCCCTGGTGGGTCAGTCTACTCCCCCTCCCCCTTAGCCCCGCCTCTCCACTAGTCATGGCGGCCATCTTTTAACTGTCACTGAGAGCTTCCAGCCAATAAACCCTGACAACTAACAGAAAAGTTCTCACTATTTGTGATCATTCCTATCAGAAAACATGTATATTACTGGAAATGAGTGGATTACAATAAATTCTCTCATGTATTATACTTTGGGTGTCACTTAAACATAATATACATGATTTCTGGCTGCCTAACCTGTCTCCATGGCTACCTGACTGCACTGAGTGACCCCTAAATCTACCTAAATGTAATTCCTGTATCTCAAATGGTATATATTAGAGTGTAAGCTCCTAGTGTGAAGTGTATATAGAGTGTAAGCTCCTAGTGTGAAGTGTATATAAAGTGTAAGCTCCTAGTGTGAAGTGTACATGTCTGTATACAACTTACCATGCTTTGTCCCTGTGGACTTCAGCGATTGTTCAGCTCCCCGGCGTCTTCTCTTCCTCCTCTCCTCCTGGGGCTCGTTCTCGCTCATCTTCCTCTTCAGCTTGTCTGGCTGACGATGATGAGTCTTCTCCGTCCTCTTCTTTCCGTCCATTTCTCTTCTTTCTGTAAAAGAAAGACTCTGCAGAGAGCACAGCACACCGCCTCCCTCTCTGGCTACACCACTGCAGAGTGACAGTTGCTAGGGTGCACCTGGTGAGGGTCCTGTTACTAGGACCCCAGCACTGAGCCCCGGTCTGTCCTTCCTGTGCCTGATATTAGTGCAGAATTGGACTGTAACTTTTTTGGATTCTTGGATTTTTGGATGGGACCTTTTAAATAAAGTCGATTTTCATATAAAACCTCCTCTCTGGTTATTTTTAGCCCTTCATAAAGAAGGCAAAACAAATCTTGATACCTGAATATGGATTTGCAGCTGTGACCTGTGTTAGTAAAACTGTACATTTCATCGCAACTACTTTGTGTATCCAGGTGAATTATACCTTGTTTTTTTCAGGAGAAATAGGGAGTCCCGCAGCTAGCATCCACTAGAGGGAGGTAGGCGCAGGGACGGCATGACATGTGCTGGACTGCACAGTCGCCGTTTTAAGGGGTGGTATGGCCGCTTTAAGGATGTGGGGTGGGCGGAGCCAGGGGCGGAGCCACGGCGTCCATCTCGTGCTAGCAAGGTCAGTGCTAGCAGTTGGAGAGCGGAGGAGGAAGGAATCAGACGTACCCTCCTGCTCTGTGCTCCCGAAATCCAAGATGGCGGCGGCAGCGGAGGAATTTCTGGCGCAATTGCGCTCGGCTCTTGACACACAGGGCGCCGCATGGCTCCAGCAACAGATAGCGGCCATGGCGGCAGACGGAAGTGCGGCGGCCGGCGGGGGAGCGGTGATGACACCTCGGGCGCGGCGTTCTCGGCCGCCCCAGCGGTACAGCCCGGATGTCGGTCCGGGGGGCCCACTGGGAGCTGCTACAGGGATGGATTGGAGGGGGATCGGAGCGGTGGCTCACCCCCAGCTGCAGGACACCCCAGCCTCCACCCCATCGGGGGTCGGGAGCGGCAGGTATGCCACAAGGGGGGCGAGGAGGAGGGGCCCAGACACCGCAGTGGAAGAGGCCAACTTGTTCCAGATTTCCCCCCCCCCACCAGCCCGGCATAGATGTTTGGGGCGCAGCGCAGACGCCAGAAGGACAGGGGCTGCAGGTCCATCGGGTCAGCGAGGGCAGGAAGCTCAGCGGGTGGGGGGCCGGGCGGCAGACGCGCCCCCCAGTCCCTGCACAGGCAGCAGACAGCAGAGGGGTGGCCAGGGTGTGGAGCGGCCATCCGGAGCGCAGACGGCAGTCACCCTGGACGGGGGGATCGCGTGGGTCAGCGGGTGGGGGTCCAGGCCTCAGGAACGGCCCCCAGTCCTCGGCAGAGCAGACCGGGGCGGAGGAGTGGCCAGAGGGCCAGCGGGGTGGTCGTGGAGTCGCAGGACAGTGGGAGTCGGCTGGACCGGAGACGTAGGAGCATGTCGCCTAGGCGGGAGAGCGGGGCTGGCGGGCGGAGGAGCAGGGACTCTCTTCCACAGCGCACCAGACCCCAGGATGAAGGAGCAGGCTCGTCAGGGAATCGCACCCCACGCCAGCAGCAAGTGGTCGCAGACGGGAGGTCCGAAGGCGAACTGTCGGAGTCGGATGGAGAGGGAGATCGTGGTCGGTCGTCTCCGTTGGGTCCGATGTCGGCGGCTGTGAGGCCCGGTCCCGGGCAGCCCGGTGAGTGCGAATCTTCTGTTTCCATTACGTCTTTGTTGCATGACTTGCTTGCACGGGGTAGTTCGCGAGGGGGAGACAGGGCTGGGGGGGCGGAGGTAGTCCCGCCGGCGTCGGGGGTGGAGGACGCGCATATGGGACAGAGCAGCATGGGGGGTCTGCTCTTGGGGCTCAAGGAGCTGGTTAGGAAGTTCGATCAAGGGGCGAGTGATCCGGCACAGGCGTGGCGCCCGGCGGCTGAACCGGCCGCTAGCACGGTGGCGACCGGGGTGCAGGCACCCGCGGGCGCTTCGGGGGCGCCTGCCGCGCTGCCGGCCAGCTCGAGTGCGGTCGGGGAGGCGGCTAAGGCGCCTGAGAAGATCACGGATGCGGTGCGGCTGGCGGATGCAGCAAAAAGCGAGGTCTACGTCTGCTTTGAAGGCCCGTTGGGAGCCCATCTGAAGCCGGAGGTGAAGGAGAAGATTTGGAAAGGTGAGTATATTGAGATCTTCACCCTGCTGCCGCTGGAAAAGTTCAACCTGGACAGGTTGAAGCCCGAGGAGAGGAAGAAGGAGGACGAGGAAAAGCATAGGTATCGGTTGATCCCTCGTACCTTTGCTAACTGGCTGCAGGCATTTGCCATTTTGGCCAGCGTGGTGGGGGGAAAAAGCTCCGGAACACTGTTCCGCGCTGTTTGTGTACTTGGAAGCCATCAGTGAGGCGCATAGGACTTACGGTGGGACAGCATGGCTTCGGTACGACGAGCAATTCAGGCAGAGGATGGCAGTCCGACCGTCGCTTTGCTGGGACCATAAGGACATTAGCCTATGGATGAAGTTGATGACGGCGGCGCGGGCTCCTAACCAGTTTTTTCAGCCGGGGTCGGAGGTTCAGCTACCTCAGGGAAACCGACCGAAAAACATTGGGGTTTCTGCTGGCAGTTTAATGAAGGCTCCTGCAAGTTTGGGGCTAACTGCCGATTCAAGCACACTTGTTCGGGCTGCGGGGGATCCCACGCTCTGGCGAAGTGTTTCCGCAAAGGAAAGGGACGTCCTGGAGATCTTGCGAACAAGAGGGACGACTCCGGTGCGGGTGGCAAGGATGCTACCTTTTCTGCGTAGATATCCGGACCAGCTTGGGGCCCGTCTGCTGGCGGACGGCTTTACGTACGGTTTCAAGATCCCTTGTTCTCTTGCAACCGTCCCGCCTTTGGCAAAAAACTTGAAGTCTGCGTTGCTGCACTCGGCGGTTGTCACCGAGAAATTGGGGAAGGAAGTTGCGTTGGGCCGCATGGCCGGCCCTTTTCCGACGGCGCCCCTTCCGGATATGGTGGTCTCGCCACTGGGGGTTGTGCCGAAGAAGGAGCCCAATAAGTTTCGGTTAATTCACCACCTGTCCTTCCCGAAAGGGGCTTCCGTCAATGATGCCATTGCCCGGAGGAGTGTGCGGTGTCATACACCTCTTTTGATGTGGCAGTGTCGTGGGTTCGGCGATATGGGCAAGGGGCTATGATGGCAAAATCGGACATCGAATCGGCCTTTCGGCTTCTGCCAGTGCACCCGGATAGCTTTCGGCTGTTAGGCTGTATGTGGGAAGGGGGGTTCTACGTCGATCGGTGCCTGCCGATGGGGTGTTCGATTTCGTGCGCCTTTTTCGAACAGTTTAGCTCCTTCTTGGAATGGGCTGTTCGGGAGGTGTCGGGTATCAACTCGGTCATCCACTATCTGGATGACTTCTTGTGCGTTGGCCCGGCACGCACCAACGTTTGTGCGGTCCTGTTGGGGACGCTGTAACACTTGGCGGGGCGCTTTGGGGTTCCGTTGGCTCCGGAAAAGACGGAGGGCCCCACGGATTGCATAGTGTTCTTGGGGATCGTGATCGATTCGGTGAAGATGGAGTGCAGGCTGCCGGTGGACAAGCTTGAGCAGCTTAAGGCAGAAATTCGTGGGACCATGGGGGTGAGGAAGATACAACTACGGCGGTTGCAGTCGCTCCTTGGAAAACTGAATTTCGTATGTCGGATTATGCCAATGGGGCGGGTGTTTTTCCGCCGGCTGGCGGCCGCTACCGCTGGCGTCTGGGCCCCCACGCATTACGTGACCCTTACGCGGGACCATAGGGAGGACCTGAAGGTTTGGCAGGGGTTCTTGGAGTCATTTAATGGCAGGGTGCTTTGGATGTCAGGTCCAATCAGCAATGGGGATCTTGAGTTGTTTACCGATGCGGCGGGGTCCACGGGTTTTGGGGCCATCTTTAAGGGCCAATGGTGCGCCGCTCCCAGGCCAGTGGAATGGGCCGAGGCGGGGTTGCTGAAGAACTTGGTTCTACTGGAATTGTTCCCCATCGTGGTGGCGGTGGAGCTATGGGGGGAGGCGTTCAGAAATATGAAGGTGAGGTTTAACTGTGATAACTTGAGAGTGGTTCAGGTGGTCAATCGGCTGACGGCGGCCTCCGGCTTCTACGACACCTGGTACTGCGGTGTCTACAGGTGAATGCTTTCATTTATGCTGTGCACTTGCCTGGGGTGGAGAACACAATGGCTGACGCTCTGTCTCGTTTTCAGTGAGACAGATTTCGGGGACTGGCGCCAGCGGCAGAGCGTCAAGGGACCACTTGGTTGTGGGGCGTTGCGCTGGAGTAGCGGAGAGGTGGATTCAGCAGTCTGTGAGCGAGGCTACCTGGAGGGCCTACTCGACGGTGTGGCAAGAGTGGTCGGCTTGCCTGGAGGTTATCGGCATGGCCCTGGGCGACGCGGGCATGGCTCAGGCGGTCTTTTATTTTCTGAGTGGGGCTATGGATAGAGGAGTGTCGGCGGCCACGATCGACCGGAAGCTGTCAGCTTTGGCTTTCTTATTCAAATGGCAGGGGCAGCGGGATCATACGAAGGAGTTTTGGTTGCGGCAGGCGGTCAAAGGTTACAGGAGGGCGCACAAGAGTAGGAATGGGAGACGGCCTGTTTCTTTTGGCCTCCTTCAGGGGTTGTGCCGGGCGGTGGCCGGGGTCTGCAGTTCAGCGTATGAACAGGCGCTGTTTCGGGCAGCATTCACCCTTGCTTTCTTTGGTGCGTTGAGGGTTGGTGAACTGGTTAGCCGGTCAAGACAAGCGGCAGGGGGATTGGCGCTGGGGGATGTGGAGCTGGGCCGGGACAGGGTTCGCATCTGGATCCGTCGGTCCAAGACTGATCAAACCGGGAAAGGGGTTGCTGTGGAGGTGGCTGGGATTGCAGAAGGCGATATTTGCCCAGTGAAGGCAGTGGACAGATTTCTGCCGGTGCGACCGAAGGTCGCGGGCCCCTTTTTCATTCATTTGGATGGCTCTTCACTGTCCAAGTTTCAGTTTGTAGCGATTTTCCGGAAGTGCGTGAGGGCATCCGGTTTCGACCCGCTGAATTTTTCTTCCCATTCCTTTAGGATCGGGGCGGCTACAGAGGCTTCCAGGGCTGGTTTGGGTTCTGCGGCGGTCAGGAGGATTGGGAGGTGGGATTCTGATCGTTTTAGATTATATGTCCGCCCGCACTGGTTGGGTGATTGAGCGGGTTGGGGACTGGGTAGGGGTGGTGGGGTATGCTTGAGTTGGGTGAGAGCTGTTCTAACCCCCCCTTTTTTTCCTATTTCGTTTTTGTCATTTACAGGTTATGAAGTTGGTCTGGTGTGGATACTGGGCCATTCTTTTGTGTTTTGGGGTGCGAAGAGAGCCGACATTCGGCTGAACGGCAGACAACTCCGCATACCTAGGCAGGAGGCGCAAGTTCGGTGGATTGGGGTTCCAGGCATGCGTTGGAACAGGGTCTTAGGAGAAGTCCGTAGATTCGCCAGACTGGACAGGCCTCCAAATGTTCTGTTATTTCATGTTGGGGGCAATGACATGGGTGCTAGGTCTATGAGGCAACTGATCCGGGACATCAAGTGTGATTTTCTGAGGTTACAATCAGATTACCCGGGAATGGTCATGGTCTGGTCGGATATGGTGGGTAGATCTTCCTGGCGTTGGGCGTTGTCGGATAAAAAGGTTGACCGGGCCAGGGTGAAAGTAAACAAAGAAGTCAGCAGGTTCTTCATCAGGAATGGGGGCCTGGCTATCCGCCATAGGGAGTTGGAAGTTGACACCTGGCGGTATTTGCGGAGTGACGGAGTCCACTTGAATGATGTGGGTACTGATCTATGGTCTCTGGGCCTTTAGGACGGCATTCAACGAGGACTGTGTGTGTGGAGGTGCTCGAAAGGGTAAGGGGTTACCCCTTTCGGGCTGTGGCGGTTCAGGGGGCTTTAGATGAGGAAGTGAGGTACAGGTAAAAGGCCTGTTGTACCCATCCATAGGATGGGAGTGGTTGTAGGTACTTCCAGGTTACGAGGGTTTAACCTGGAAGGGTTTAAAACGGGTAGGTCACTGCTACAGTTGGTTATAGCCTCCGAGACAGGGGTTGCCGTCTGGAGGTCAAGAGGTTACAGTTGAAGTCGTAGGCAGTGACCAATTTTATGTTGTGATGCTACGTACCCATGACCCCTTGGAAAGGCTGGGAAAGTTTATTATCGTATTTAATGTTGGTATTTATTAAAGATTATATTTTGGTTAATAAAAAGTTTAGGCCTGATGGCCATTTACTCCAAAAATCTGTCCAGTCGTTTTTTAAGAGGGACAAAGGTTGGGAGGGGGCGTGAAGCCGGGTTTTTAAGGTTCCGAGGTATATAAATATAACACTGGGTTGAGTCCTACAGATGTCAAGGGAGTCCCGCAGCTAGCATCCACTAGGGGGAGGTAGGCGCAGGGACGGCATGACATGTGCTGGACTGCACAGTCGCCGTTTTAAGGGGTGGTATGGCCGCTTTAAGGATGTGGGGTGGGCGGAGCCAGGGGCGGAGCCACGGCGTCCATCTCATGCTAGCAAGGTCAGTGCTAGCAGTTGGAGAGCGGAGGAGGAAGGAATCCCCACCCACCCTCCCTGGTTTGGTACGGGGTTTCGGTCTCGGGTGATCGTGTGTTCATTGGGCGGTTCAGGGGGCTTTAGATGAGGAAGTGAGGTACAGGTAAAAGGCCTGTTGTGCCCATCCATGGGATGGGAGTGGTTGTAGGTACTTCCAGGTTACGAGGGTTTAACCTGGAAGGGTTTAAAACGGGTAGGTCACTGCTACAGTTGGTTATAGCCTCCAAGACAGGGGTTGCCGTCTGGAGGTCAAGAGGTTACAGTTGAAGTTGTAGGCAGTGACCAATTTTATGTTGTGATGCTACGTACCCATGACCCCTTGGAAAGGCTGGGAAAGTTTATTATCGTATTTAATGTTGGTATTTATTAAAGATTATATTTTGGTTAATAAAAAGTTTAGGCCTGATGGCCATTTACTCCAAAAATCTGTCCAGTCGTTTTTTAAGAGGGACAAAGGTTGGGAGGGGGCGTGAAGCCGGGTTTTTAAGGTTCCGAGGTATATAAATATAACACTGGGTTGAGTCCTACAGATGTCATGGGCTTTCAGTTAGAGATAAATAGTAAAGTATATCTCCTAGTTTTGTCTTAATATCATAGCAAAACTGGTACAAACTAAAACATTTTTTTTTCTAAATGTAGCTTTATGTTTCTTGCTATTACTATGATCTACCATTAAAGAGCGACCCAAAACGAATTCCCCTGCTCCTTACAATTGCAGCAATACTGCATATGTGCATGGTATTTCTTGTTTGTACCCATAGTAGGGCCCTCCAGAAACAATATTGCACATTTAGCGGATGTATTATTCTACCTAAAAACACACTGTTACTGACACTAAGACCCCTTTCACACTGAGGCAATCAAAAACTGCTAATAAGGGTCGGGCGTTTTTGCGGCGTTAGTGGTGAGCTAAAAAGCTATTTTGCAGCACTTTTGGAAGTGCTTCCCATTCATTTCAATGGACAAGGGCATTTTTGTGGTGCTTTTTAAAACACTCTAAACATGCACCGAGGATGCTGCTTGCAGGACTTTTTGCACTGCCCCACCAGCGCATCGCCCCAGTGTGAAAGCATCCATCAAAATCTATGGGAAACAGTTTTGAGATGCTATTTTAAGTGCAAAAGTGCCTGAAAAGCACCTCAGTGGGAAAGGGGTCTGATACTAAATTACAATAAAAGTAATTTTTTTTGTTTGTTTTTTCAGTTATTTTTAATTCGCTGACCCTGACCTTTGACCCTAAGTCTAATTATGACACTGATCTAGATCTAGACCTGATCTAACTGTTTTAGCTTTATTTATTTTTGAAGGGGTCCTTCACATGTGCAGAACTCTCTGAAGAGTGATGTGTGTTTAAAACACTCTTCAGAGAGCAATTGTATCACAATCTCACTGGCTGATTTAACCCTTAGATCCCTGCACTAGTGTGTCGCACTGTCTTTCCAGGCTTCCTCTCTGTCTCCAATGCTGGAGAATGCTAAGTCCCGCCCACTTCCTGTTGTGAATGTAATCCAGGGGTCTCAAACTGGTGGCCCCCCAGCTGTTGCGGAACTACAGGTCCCACCATGCCTCTGTCTATGGAAGTCATGCTTGTAATTGTCAGCCTTGAAATGCCTCGGGAAAATTCGCAAAAGTTAGGAGCAAATCACTCCTACACCCCTGCTACCCCCATGCTTTGGCATATATGCTCTTTTTTTTAACTATGGCAGTGAAATCACCTCCAACTACACTGGAGTCACGGCTTTATGTATCGTGGGAGCAAAGGCTGTTGCTGTCAAGATAAATAAATCCACTCTGCAACTGAATGACGTACCTGCTAAGCAAATGATGGTCAACAATAAAACAAAGTAACATTACAGTATAACAGTAAGCCCCCGTACACACGATCGGACATTCTGCCAACCAAATCCGTTGGATTTTGTCCGTCGGATTGTGTCCGAAACTGTTGCAAACACACAGTCGGACAAAGTTGTCGAAAAATCAGATCTTTCAGAACGTGATGACGTAATTTCAT
Organism: Lithobates pipiens; assembly: GCF_037356315.1. Classification (NCBI taxonomy): domain Eukaryota; kingdom Metazoa; phylum Chordata; class Amphibia; order Anura; family Ranidae; genus Lithobates; species Lithobates pipiens. The sequence goes on along the minus strand of NW_027507785.1, from coordinate 264,123,104 downwards.
TACAATGGGACTACGTTCAGGCTAGTAGCCAATGGCTTTGATGTAGGAATTTGATCTGAGCATGCGTGGCACTTTGTCCGATCGGAATTCTCTACACATGATCGGAGTATGTCCTATCGGACCAGTTTGTCGGAAAATATTTCCAACAAGTTGGAAAATTTGGTCCGACGGATATTCTGACGGAAACAGTCCGATGTATACCACACATAGTCGGATTATCCGACAACACGGTCCGATAGGACACATTCCAACGGATTCTCCGACCGTGTGTACGGGGGCTAAGACATACCATAGCTGCAAAGCAAATACAAAAAAGTAGTAAAAAATAAAACATTTTTTAACGCAATCTGTGCCTAAAATATATATATGCTGAAGCACAGGGGCATCCTCCTGCAAATGATACGCACAATTTAAATGAAGTGCTGTCTTCACCCTTCCGCAGAGTAGGGGTACACAACACTTACCCGTCCTCCATTTTCTTTTATAGCGCAAAAATGTGCTATCAGACGGGAGAAATACTTTGTGGTCTATAGCCCAAAGTCAGACACACAGCAAACCCACCCTTCCTCACCTTCCCCCCAAATACGCACAAACAGAAAACCCAACATCCCTCACCTCCCCTCCCCCAATCCACATACATTGACAAGGAAAATAAACACCCCACCTTCTCAAATCCAAACACAATCCAAGTATAGATCTGGAAATGTCCTACCTTTTGAAGCGGATCAACGTCTTCCTTGCTTATGCAGAGAAGATTCTTCTAGCTCTTCTGAGGGAAAATCTCAACTTCTCCTCCATGCCCTGATGAAGGGGTCTGTGCAACACTTTTCTCATGTTCTGTCTTTTTATCGTGTGTGCACATCTGATGGCCCCGATAATACAAAGCTTAATATCTGAGCCATTGGTCGCTCAGCTGCCACATTCAGCTGGCCAATGATACGCACAATGTTAACAAAGTGCTGCCTTCACCCCTCCACAGAGTAGGGGTACACAACACTTCCCTGTCATCCATTTATCTTTTATAGCGCAAAGATGCACTATCAGACAGGAGAAATACTTTGTGGCCTATAGCCCAAAGTCAGACACACAGCAAACCCACCCTTCCTCACCTTCCCCCCAAATCCACACACAAAGAAAAACCAACCTCCCTCACCTCTCCCCAAATCCACACACATTGACAAGGAAAATCCTCACCCTACCTTCTCAAATCCAAACACAACCCAAGTATAGATCTGGAAATGTCCTACCTTTCGAAGAGGATCAGATCTCAACTTCTCCTCCAGGCTCTGATGAAGGGTTCTGTCCAACTCTTTTCTCATAATCTGTCTTTTTGCTCATGTGTGCAAATCTGATGGCTCTGATAAATCAAATCTTAATATCTGAGCTATTGGTCGCTTAGCCACCACATTCAGTTGTCCAGTGATAAGTACAATTTGAATGAAGTGCTGGCTTCAACCTTCCACAGAGTAGGGGTCAGTGGCGGCTGGTAAAGTTTTTGGATGGGGGGGCGCCAGACCCCGCCCATCATGACCCTGCTCATCATTTTGGCCCCTCCCACTTCTCATAAACCACGCCCCTTATGTAATCTGAAAAAAAAATTGGCGTGGGTTCCCCCCTCCGAGAGCATACCAGGCCTTTAGGTCTGGTATGGATTCCAAGGGGAACCCCCTACGCCGAAAAAACGGCGTGGGGGTCCCCCCCAGATCCACACCAGACCCTTATCCGAGCACGCTACCCGGCCGGCCAGGAAAGGGGGTGGGGACGAGCGGGCGCCCCCCCCTCCTGAGCCGTACCAGGCCGCGTGCCCTCAACATGGGGGGGTGCTTTGGGGAGGGGGGTGTGCGGCCCCCCCACCCCAAAGCACCTTGTCCCCATGTTGATGAGAACAAGGGCCTCTTCCCGACAACCCTGGCCGTTGGTTGTCGGGGTCTGCGAGCGGGGGGCTTATCGGAATCCGGGAGCCCCCTTTAATAAGGGGGCCCCGGATACCGGCCCCCCACCCTATGTGAATGAGTATGGGGTACAATGTACCCTTACCCATTCACCTGTGAAAAAAAGTACAAAAAAAACACAACATAGGGTTAAAATATTTTATTGCACAGCTCCGGGGGTCTTCCGTCTTCGGGGGTCTTCTCGCCGGACTCCTCCGCTATCTTCTTGTAGCTCTTTTGCTAGTGGAGGAGCCCGGCTTTCTTCCTCGCCGCCGGCCTCTTCTTCCGACTTCGGGGGTCTTGTCCCCCTCTTCGGTTCTTCTGCCGGGCCACGGCTCCTTCTTATAGCTCTTTTACAGGCGGTGGCCCGGTCTTCTGTCGCCACCGCCGCCGCCGCCGCCCGTTCTTCTTCTTCTTCTTCTTCTTCTCCAGGAGATGTTGACTCGACGCTCTCTCCGGCCGGAATGCCAGGGACGCGCTGCGCTGCCACTTATATAGGGACAATGGGGCGGTGTCACATGGGTTGATGTCACATGGGTTGGTCACATGGGTTGATGTCACATGGCGACAGTCCCAGCATCCTCCAGGACTGTGACATCGTAAGGGGGCGGGGTCACCATGTGACATCAACCCATGTGACCAACCCATGTGACACCGCCCCATTGTCCCTATATAAGTGGCAGCGCAGCGCGTCCCTGGCATTCTGGCCAGAGAGAGCGTCGAGTCAACATCTCCTGGAGAAGAAGAAGAAGAAGAAGAAGAAGAAGAAGAAGAACGGGCGGCGGCGACAGAAGACCGGGCCACCGCCTGTAAAAGAGCTATAAGAAGGCGCGGTGGCCCGGCAGAAGAACCGAAGAGGGGGACAAGACCCCCGAAGTCGTAAGAAGAGGCCGGCGGCGAGGAAGAAAGCTGGGCTCCTCCGCTAGCAAAAGAGCTACAAGAAGATAGCGGAGGAGTCCGGCGAGAAGACCCCCGAAGACGGAAGACCCCCGGAGCTGTGCAATAAAATATTTTAACCCTGTGTTGTGTTTTTTTTGTACTTTTTTTTCCACAGGTGAATGGGTAGGGGTACATTGTACCCCATACTCATTCACATAGGGTGGGGAGCCGGTATCCGGGGCCCCCTTATTAAAGGGGGCTCCCGGATTCCGATAAGCCCCCCGCCCGCAGACCCCGACAACCAACGGCCAGGGTTGTCGGGAAGAGGCCCTTGTCCTCATCAACATGGGGACAAGGTGCTTTGGGGTGGGGGGGCCGCACGCCCCCCCTCCCCCAAGGCACCCCCCCATGTTGAGGGCACGCGGCCTGGTACGGCTCAGGAGGGGGGGGGCGCCCGCTCGTCCCCACCCCCTTTCCTGGCCGGCCGGGTAGCGTGCTCGGATAAGGGTCTGGTGTGGATCTGGGGGGGACCCCCACGCCGTTTTTTCGGCGTAGGAGGTTCCCCTTGGAATCCATACCAGACCTAAGGGCCTGGTATGCTCTTGGAGGGGGAACCCACGTCAAATTTTTTTTCATAAATTTGGCGTGGAGTTCCCCCTTCAGAGCTCATTCTCTGGCCACGGCAAAAGTCGCCTGGCCTGGGGAAACCTTTCTGGCTGTGAAAGCTTTTTTCCATTCATTCAGCTAAATGCATGAACATTCTCAACAAAGTAGAAGCTAGAAAGCCTTTATGCGGTGACTCACCTCCTACCTCACTGTCTTGCAGCTCCGCTCGGGCTGAGGAACGGAGCTGCCGACGTCACTTCCGGGTTTCGTGAAGCAGCCGAAAGCCGGAAGTGACCTGCCTGTCTCTGAATGACAATGCTCCCGCCCGTAGAATCACAGTGATTTTACGGGCGGAAGCTAGTCGGCGTTCTGCAGTGCGCCGCAAGGCGGGTTTTTAACCCGCAAATGAAGCGCCATGGATGCAATCTTGTGATTGCATCGACGTGGCGCTTCTCATAGTGCACTGTGACCGGCGCCACAGTACACTATGTTAAATGACATTTTTTTATTTTTTTTAAATGTCTTAAAGGGCCCGTTTTTATTTTTTTATAATTTTTTTTTTAACTTTTTTTTTTTTTTTTTTTACTTTTTTTTTTTTTTTACACCTAGGGGGAGGGGGGGCGGCGCCCGGGCGCCCCCTATGGGCAGGCCGCCACTGGTAGGGGTACACAACACTTCCCTGTCCTAATTTTCTTTTCTAACGCAATAATGCGCTATTAGACAGGAGAAATAATTTGTGGCCTATAGCCCTAAGTCAGACACACAGCAAAACCAGCCTTTCTCCCCTTCCCCCCATATCCACACACACACATCAATCCCAACCTCCCTCACCTCCACTCCGAAATCCACACACATTGACAAATCAAATCCACACCCCAACTGCTCAAATCCAAACACAACCCAAGTAGAGATTTAGAAAGGTCCTACCTTTCGAAGAGGATCAACTTCTTCCTTGCTTCTGCAGAAACGATTCTTCTAGCTCTTCTGAGCGAAAATCTCAACTTCTCCCCCATGCTCTGAAGAAGGGGTCTGTGCAACATTTTTCTAGTATTCTGTCTTTTTGCTCGTGTGTGCACATCTGATGGCCCTGATAATCCAAAGCATAATGTCTGAACTATTGGTTGCTCAGCCGCCACATTTAGCTGGCCAGTGATACACACAATTTTAATGAAGTGCTGGCTTCACCCCTCTGCTGAATAACACAACACTTCCCTGTCCTCCTTTTTCTTTCATAGTGCAAAAATGCGCTATCAGACAGGAGAAATACTTTGGGGCTTATGGCCCAATGTCAGACACACAGCAAACCCACCCTTCCTCATCTTCCTCCACAATCCTCACATACAGCAAACCCAAGCTCCCTTACCTCCCCTCCCCAAATCCACACACATTGACACAGCAAATCCACACCCCCCTTCTCAAATCCAAACACAACCCAAGTATAGATCTTGAAAGGTCCTACCTTTTGAAAAGGATCAACTTCTTCCTTGCATGTTCAGAGAAGATTCTTCTAGCTCTTCTGAGGGAAAATCTCAACTTCTCCTCCACCTCTGATGAAGGGGTCTGTGCAACACTTTTCTCATATTCGGTATTTTTGCTCGTGTGTGCACATCTGATGGCTTCGATAATTTAAATCTTAATGTCTGAGCCATTGGTCGCTCAGCTGCCACATTCAGCTGGCCAGTGATACGTACAATTTTAATGAACTGCTGGCTTCACCCTTCCGCAGAGTAGGGGTACACAATACTTCCCTGTCCTCCATTTTCTTTTATAGCCCAAAAATGCGGTATCAAACAGGAAAACTACTTTAGGGCTTATAGCCCAAAGTCAGAGACACAGCAAACCCACCCTTCCTCACCTTCCCCCAAAATCCACATACACATCAAACCCAGGCTCCCTCACCTCCCCTCCCCAAATCCAAACACATTGACACAGCAAATCCACAACCCCCCTTCTCAAATCCAAACACAACCCAAGTATAGATCTTGAAAGGTCCTACCTTTCAAGGAAGATCAACTTCTTCCTTGCTTGTGCAGAGAAGACTCTTCTAGCTCTTCTGATGGAAAATCTCAAATTCTCCTCCAGCTCTGATGAAGGGGTCCTTGGAACACTTTTCTCATGTTCTGTCTTTTTGCTTGTGTGTGCACATCTGATGGCTGCGATAGTTCAAATCTTAATATCTGAGCCATTTGTCGCTCAGCTGCCCCATTCAGCCAGTGATACACAAAATTTTAATGAAGTGCTGGCTTCACCCCTCCGCAGAGTAGGGGTACACAACACTTCCCTGTCCTCCTTTTTCTTTTATAGCGCAAAAATGCGGTATCTGAAAGGAAAAAATACTTTGGGGCTAAGAGCCACAGCAAACCCACCCTTCCTCACCTTCCCCCCAAATGCACACAAAAAGCAAACCCAACCTCCCTCACCTCTCCTCCTCAAATCCACACACATTGACACAGCAAATCCACAACCCCACCTTCTCAAATCCAAACACAACCCAAGTATAGATCTGGAAAGGTCCTACCTTTCGAAGAGGATCAACTTCTTTGTTGCTTGTGCAGGGAAGATTCTTCTAGATCTTCTGAGGGAAAATCTCAACTTCTCTTCCATCTCTGATGAAGGGGGTCTGTGCAACACTTTTCTCATGTTCTGTCTTTTTCTCGTGTGTGCACATCTGATGGCCCCGATAATTCAAAGCTTAATGTTTGCTCTATTAGATAAAAAAGGGGGGTTTAAGGTTTGCATGGAAAAAAATTGATTAAAAATATTTTTTGTAGCTATTGGAAGAGGTAATAGTAATAGAAGAAGCAATAAAAATTAAAATATATAATGCAAAAAAATATATGTAAAAGAAGGAAGGCTGCCACTACCAAATATTGCCAGTCTAAAAGGTTGGGAGAAATGTAAATACTGTGGTGGTAGCTATGGCGCTCTCCTAAAACAGCAAAATGTATATATATATCTCTATTTCCTATAGTTCAAAATTCACCATGAAGATGGTCAATTAATACCACATGCGGATTGCAAATTAGAAGTGCTAATACTAGTGAACATCTGTAATATTTGTATTGAAAGTGCTAGTGCTAATAAACTGGTAAACATCTATAAAAATTGATACAAGTGCAAATTGCAAACTGACAGTGCTTGTGCAAAAAATAAAAAAATCAGTTAATTCTGTGTTACACAGCTATGTGCAGTATAAAGTGCTTTTATGCAAAATGGGTGGGTATAAAACTTCTATTGTCTCCACACATTAAAGTCCGTTTGAAAAAGCAAAATAACTTTAAAAAGTTCCACATAAATCAAAGTGACTTGTGCTCGGTGTCTGGTGTATCCTGAATTGCAACCGGTGGGTTTTCCGTGCATGAGACAAATTGCCGCACTCACCAGCTCCCCTGCCCCTGCAGGGGTTAACGCGCCTCCACAGTGTGAGCCCCTGTGTCGCTATATGAAGCTGGTCCGGTCAATATTCAGTTACTCCTCATTCCATTGCATTATATAAGAAATGAAATATCCATAGTGTAGTATTGTTGTAACTTATTAACTTTATTAAATCCAAAAGGTGGCTACTCACATTAATCAAAAGGTAACAAACGCTATGAGATACATTCACCGCCGCCACCTTGTGAGAGAGTGTGTACATGTCTTAGGCCACGCCCTACGCGTTTTGTCATTGGACGTCATCTGGGGCGGCCATCTTGGTGCACCTCTCTCTTGTTATAGGGTGTAATGCATATACTGCGCATGGGCGGGTGCATAAACGCCATATTGGTATCTGGAAATTAGGTTATAGATGGAAGTCCGTTGTGTTACGGCATATGGGCATGTATTGCATTACATCCGACACCCGATTCAACTCAAAAGCAACTTTACAACGGCTGTCCTACTTGTATATATCCGGCGGCTCATTGTTAAACATTATGTTTCTTTTCATTGCATTACAGCATATAATTAAATATACCAATAACCTTAAAAATATACGAATACATTTAAAAGGAAAATAACCTTGCTTGGTGGAAATAAAAATAAAAATAAAATAAAAAATATAAAAATGGAATTAAATAAAAATAGGAATAGAAAAGGGGCTGCGCCCCAGGATTTCCTTTTGTAACTATTCTAAATAGGATTAGAAAGGGGGGTGGAGTAAAGTGAGAATAAAAAAAAAAATGGAAATAGTCCACATTAATTTTATTTTCCTAGGGATAATTAAAATGTAAAAATATTTAAAGATTAAAAATAATTAAAAATAATTAAAATACATATTGAATTTATTTTTCAAGGTGGAAGAGGGTATGTATGGGGGCATATTTGTTGTCAGCTTCTGAGTGGAACAGGGGACCACGTGGGTTACATAGATCCAGCCAACCCTTTTCTCATATTCTGTCTTTTTGCTCATGTGTGCAAATCTGATGGCTCCAACAATTCATATCTTAATATCTGAGCCATTGGTCGCTCAGCCGCCACATTCAGCTGGACAGTGATGTGCACAATTTTAATGAAGTGCTGTCTTTACCCCTCAGCAGAGTAGGGGTACACAACACTTCCCTGTACTCCTTTTTTCTTTTATAGCGCATGAATGCGCTATCAGACAGGAGTAATACTTTGAGGCATATAACCCAAAATAAGACACACAGCAAACCCACCCTTCCTCACCTCTCCCCATATCCACACACATTGACACAGCAAATCCACACCCCACGTTCTCAAATCCAAACACAACCCAAGTATAAATCTGGAAAGGTCCTACCTTTCGAAGAGGATCAACTTCTTCCTTGCTTGTGCAGAAAAGATTCTTCTAGCTCTTCTGAGGGAAAATCTCAACTTCTCCTCCAGGCTCTGATGAAGGGTTCTGTGCAACACTTTTCTCATATTCTGTCTTTTTGCTCATGTGTGCACATCTGATGGCTCCGATAATTCAAATCTTAATATCTGAGCCATTGGTCGCTCAGCAGCCACATTTAGCTGGCCAGTGATATGTACAATTTTAATGAAGTGCTGGCTTCACCCTTCCGCAAAGTAGGGGTACACAACACTTCCCTGTCATCCATTTTCTTTTATAGCGCAAAAATTCACAGACAGGAGAAATACTTTGTGGCCTATAGCCCAAGGTCAGACACACAGCAAACCCACCCTTCCTCACCTTCCCCCCAAATCCACACACACAGAAAACCCAACCTCCCTCACCTCCCCTCCCCAAATCCACACACATTGACAAGGAAAATCCTCACCCCACCTTCTCAAATCCAAACACAACCCAAGTATAGATCTGGAAATGTCCTACCTTTCGAAGAGAATCAACGTCTTTCTTGCTTGTGCAGAGAAGATTCTTCTAGCTCTTCTGAGGGAAAATCTCAACTTCTCCATGCTCTGATGAAGAGTTCTATGCAACCCTTTTCTCATATTCTGTCTTTTTGCTCATGTGTGCACATCTGATGGCCCCGATAGTTCAAAGCTTAATGTCTGAGCCATTGGTCGTTCAGCCGATATATTCAACTGGACAGTGTTTTACCTGCGTGCTGCCACAATAGATATGGAAAGGTCCTACCTTTCGAAGAGGATCAACGTCTTCCTCATACAAGACTTTGGGGAACATTTAGCTTCAGCGCCACAAAGCAGGACCCAATAACTGGTAGAGCAGGGCCACCCAGGTAAGTAACATTCTCTTTTCAGTTTCCCCCAATCTTTGCAGCTAGGGCCTCATGCACATTGAATGCGTTTTCTTCTGCTTCTAAGGGCATTTTTTTCTGCCTTATCGCTTCTGCATGATAGCCTATGTGCATATACACACATTGTACTTTAGGTGCTTGATGCCCCTAAATACGTGTAAACACTCCTAAGCACAAGGCACTTTGGACATTAATTTAATGGTCAGAATAAATTATTGGCTGATAAAATGAATTAACGACCAAGCGTTTGACGTGTCTCAATGTGTTAAAAGAGTTTACAAGTGTCAAGGGTTTTTTCTACCAAATCTCTACTGCAACGAGGCAAGAAGTCTAGGAGAGTTAGCGTTAAGTGTACATGAGGCCTAATTCAGTTTGCATGATAAACATCCTGCTGTGCTATTTAAACAATGGAAGAGTAGTGATCATATTAGAAGTTGTTACCCTAAGCAACAAATCATATGTTATCTTTCACCAGCAGTGAGTACAATGTTTAGGATAATTGCTGATTGGTTGCTTCTGGGTTATTTCACTGATCACGAAGCTATTTGTGTAAGACATCAATAGATATACAACAATAAAGACTAAATATAACTCTTTTGCCGCGTACACGCGTATCAGACTATCCGGCGGACTTAGTCTGGCGGACAAACCGCCGGACTGTCCGCCCGACTTTTCAAACGAGCTACCTGCCCACACACGGTACTTTTGCGGCGGACTAGGTCCGGCGGACCAAGTCCGCCATAGTATCCGCCATACCGCCGGACTATCCGCCGTACTATTCAAATAAACAGACTCTCCCACACACACGGAGTAAAGTCCGTTCATTTTGAGCGCGGCTCCAGTTAGCCGGGACCAGCGAAGGAGACGTCACTGGCCCCATTTCACAGGTGAATGGGTAGGGGTACATTGATAAAAAAGTAGTGATGCGCAGTACTATGACAGGGAGTTTAGCCTGGAGGCTAATGAATACTATAGGCACTAAGATTATTAGGTGATATATATATACTACCGCATAAAGTAAAAAAATGGTGTGTAAAACGATATACGTGTATTATGAGGGGATGGTCAGGGGCCCTCACCACTATAACCTGGTAATATTCAGGATAAAAATCAAATGTATATACAAACATAAAAAAGAAGAAAAATAATCACAATAGTTAAAACTAGTGATTCCCAATGCGATTTGTTAAAGCTGACAAAATCGCATAAAGTGCCAGTGCTAGACAGTAAGTAGATGCCGTGAAAATATCTTCTACACCATAAAGTAAATTTAAACAGTATACATAAAGCAGTCACCAACTCGATAAATCAATTCTGCAGAGAGTGGTTGGTTGTAACTGACAAAATCGCATAAGGTGCCAGTGCCAAAAAAAATATATAAAAATAAATACGTGCAGGTGTCCTCTACCATAAGATAATCAAAGCAATATCAATGCAACAGTACACAGCTCAGTAATTCAATTGTGCATAGAGTGAAAAAAAAAAAGAATCAAAATAAACGCATAAAATGTTGGTGCTGAGGGAATAAAAGCAAAATCCCTCTACAGTAATCAAGAAGCTGTGCACAATACCTAAAATCTATGCAAACAAAAAGAAAATTATATAAGATTGAACAATTACATTTATCGGAAAATGTCCATTCTACTTGTGCGACAACCAGTGGCGATTATATCAAAAATCGCATATATCAAAAATCGCATAAAGTGCTAGTGTCTATATATATGTGCACTATAGAGGAGCAATGTAATCGGTGGTGGTAATGGTGATGGTGAATATATCCCACGTGGTCCTGTGTGGTCGAAATATGGGTGTCCCCTTACCTTACAGCTGTAAGGTAACAGCATATAATGTATATATCCTCAGGGTTCCTGGTGCTCTTTATCCTTTGAGGTCCTGTCCTGATATCCCCAGATCCTGGCGTCTCCTGCCTATTGCGCTGTGTTGGTCCCTTTAAGTAATCACTAAAAAAATTGGTACTCACAAACAGACAAGTTTCTCATATAATGTATAAATGAGCCTCGAGCTCAATTGCGTCACTTCCGGTAGCGTCCCGACGCGTGTTCGTCACGGTCACGTGACTTCATCAGGGGATGACTAGTGCTCAAGGAAGTGTCTTTAAATAGAGACAGTAATAGCTCATTTGGCGGCCATTTTGGGGAAGACCCGGAAGTGTTCCGGCGATCATTTCGCTGTGGCCGGAAGTGTGCGGGCGGCCATTTTTTAGGTTGTCCGCCGTGCTTATCATATCCATGGCCGGAAATAGATACGTGGCCATTTTTTTGGAAGTGTCTCCAGTAGAGCACATCCGAATTTACATAGGGATGTCACCGCCCCCCTTATCCACAATAATGAGCGTTCTTAATTGCGAATGCCCTATTGTAAAGCAGGGGGAATTATTTAAAGTCTGCAATCCGGGCTACAAGTTAAACATAGAGTGTAGGTGCCAAACACATCATGTTCTTTTAAAATATTGTAAAAAATAAGTTTGGAGTAGACAAGTGCAGGTAAAAAAATATATATAAAGAATATATTAAATTTATATTAATTGAAAAAAAATATAAAAATTATTAATATAAAATTACATATAAAAATGGAAAAAATTATATAAAATTTTTTACCATATATTTATTTGTACATGAATCCTTATGATTCCTATTTAAAATAATAGTGACACAAATGAGATTAGGCTAGGGTAATTTATACGGCCTTTTTTTTGATAAACGTAAGATGATTAGTGTTAGAATTTTATAAAAAATTAAATAAATAAAATAAGAAAAATTAAAATAAAAAATCAAGACTTTAATTAAAAATTATAAGATAAAAACGAAAGAAACGGTTCCCAATGCTGCCGGAAATGACGTATGGAGCTGAGTTATAAAAATACATCCAGGGTATTAAGACACAAAAACTAAAATACATAGAGAAAGTGCACATGTATGTGCACACATATATACATACGTATATGCCTATACATGCCGCCACCGTGATTCGGTATGACATGGTAGTCCACAAAATGCAGACATTAAAAATTGGACTATCTAAAACCTATATGTAACGAGAGGTACCCTAAGGGAGAGATTGGGGGGTACCTTAGGTCGGGGGTGTGAGAAGGGTGGTGTATAGACTATAAAAGAGTATATAAAAAAATTTTTTAAAGGAAAATCGCCGAGAGTTGAGGGACGGTTAAAAATCGCTAATGAAACAATTCAAATCAAATTCCACGTTGAGGCCCTTTGGCGTGAATGGGTCTAATGTAAATATCCATTTGGACTCGATTTGGCTGAGGGTTCTTACTTTGTGCCCCCCTCTCCAATGTTTAACATAGGGCTCAATCCCCCAGAATTTGAGTTGGGAGGGGTCTTTCTTATGATATAACGCAAAGTGCCTTGATACGCTGTGTTTGTCAAATCCCTTTAGTATATTCTTTACATGTTCTTTTACGCGTACCTTAAGTGGTCTCTTAGTACGGCCTATATATTGAAGGCCACAGCTGCATTCTAATGCATATACCACTCCAATGGTATTGCAACAAAAGAGAAGCACGGATTATGAATGCAATGATATAAGGAGTGCTGGACATGACAGTGTGGATGAGGGACACAGAGGGTTAAGCTTTATGGGTGGAGTTCAGGAAAAGGTTTGCAGGAAACAAGTTCAGTGTAGGGGAGGGGTCACATAAAAGGGAGAGGTGTGGCTTTAAGGAATCATTCGGAGCCCAGTGTGACACAGAGGAGGCAGTTTTTTTCGCTGCTCCTCTGCTATGGCGGACCTCGAGGGACTCTTCGCGCGGCTGCGACGGGCGGCGGAGGTGCACGGTGCGGACTGGCTGCGGGAACGTGTGGGTGACCTGACGGACGGCGATGTGGACGGCGGCGGGACAGGTGAGGTTCCACTGCGCGCGCGGAGGTCTCGGCCTCCGGCGCGTTTTTCTCCTGGGCCTACTCCTCGGCCGCCTCGTGACTCCCGGAGCCCGGGGGTGGACCGATCGGTCCCCCCGGCAAAACGACAGGTTATCGGCTCCCCCCGGTCCGGGCGGTCGTTACGCCGCCGAACGGAGGGGGGCGGGGCTTCACGGCCGCATGAAAATGGCGCCGGGACCGCACGGGGCCCGGTGGAGGTGGGGGGGAGTGTGGATGGCTCTGGGTCGGCAGGCCAAGGGGGGGGGGTGCACGTGGCGGGGGATCTGCGGCAGGCTGGGTCTGGGGCCAGCATCCGCGCGGTGGGGGGGAGGGGGGCGCTCCGGGGGGGTCGCATGCCGGAGGGGGGGGAGGGTGGGTCGCAGAAGGCTGCCAAGGTGCCTGGCAGGGCTGGTTTTAGACGCCGGCATGCCGGGGGCGGCGGGGGGAGGAGGACATTGCCTGCAGTCCCGGATCGCAGGGACCGGATGGACCGCGCGGAGCACAGGGGGATTGCCGCGTCCCCGGTGCGCGTTGGAGAGGTCGGTTCGGAGAGCGAGCTGTCCCAGGAGGAGGAGGGGTCCTTTTCTACACCCGGACCGGTACCGGTCGCCGAGGCCCCTGGGGGCCCGGGTAAGTTGCGGGAGTCTACATTGCTGGCGGATGCCTTGCGGGATCTGATGGGGGTGGCGCAGGGGGGTGCGGTGCCCACGGGATCCCGGGATGTATTGGGGGGGGTTGTGGCAGGTTCAGCGCAGGGGGCGGGGCCTGTGGCCCCGGGGGGGCCGTCAGGTCAGTTGCAGGAGCTGTTGGGGGGGCTGCAGGCCCTGGTGGGTAAGTTTGCTGGGGGCTCCGGGTCGCCTCAGGTGGCCCCCTGGATGGGTACTGTGGGGGGGGCCGGGGGGGCGGAGGTCATTCCTGCGCGGGATGCACCGCCTGCCGCGGTGTCGGGGAGCACGGATGCGGGGGCTGTGGGCCCGGGGGTCCCCCCGGTGCCCGCGGACCCGGGGGCGCGGTCTGACCTGGTTAGGATCGCGGATGCTGCCCGGTGCGAAGTCTATGTTTGTTTCGAAGGCCCATTGGGGGCGCATTTGAAGCAGGAGGTGCGGGACAAAATCGGCAAGGGTGAGTATGTGGAGATTTTCTCCTTGCTCCCCCTCGAGAAATTTAATTTGGACAGGGTTAAGCCGGACAGTTCCAAGAAGGACGACGAGGAAAAACGTAGGTATCGGCTGATCCCGCGCACATTTGCAAATTGGCTTCAGGCGTTCGCTATATTGGCTAGCGTGATAGGGGAAAAGAACCCCGAGCATTGCTCGGCGTTATTTTGTTACCTGGACGCGATTGGGGAGGCTCACCGAGTGTATGGAGGGCTGGCTTGGCTGCGCTATGATGAGCAGTTTCGTCAGCGTAAGGCAGTGCGGGCTGACCTGCGGTGGGATCACAAGGACATAAGCCTCTGGATGAGGCTTATGTCTGCTCCGCGGGCCCCCACTCCGTTTTTTCAGGGGGGGGCCGGGAGTGCGTCTTCCTCGGGACTGCCGGCCGGAAAGAAGTGGGGGGTGTGCTGGCCCTTTAATGAAGGGGCTTGTAAATTCGGAGGCGCGTGCCGCTTCAAGCATGAGTGCTCCGGGTGCGGCGGCACCCACCCCCTGTCTCGCTGTTTCAAAAAAGGTCAGCGTGCCGGTGCCGCCGGTCACAAAAGGGATGACGCCGGTGAACCTGGGAAGGATGCTTCCTTTCCTAAATAGGTATCCGGATGGTGCGGCGGCGCGTGGGTTAATTCTGGGTTTTCGGGACGGTTTTAGGATTCCCTGTTCTTTGGGGGGGGTGCCGCCGTTGGCCAGGAATTTGCGATCGGCTTTAGATCACCCGGGGGTTGTGGATGAAAAATTGGGTAAAGAGGTGGCGCTGGGCCGGATGGGTGGTCCTTTCGAAGTGCAGCCGTGGGGGGACCTGGTGGTCTCCCCGTTGGGTGTAGTTCCTAAGAAGGAGCCGGGGAAGTTTCGCTTGATTCATCACCTGTCTTTTCCGAAAGGGGGGTCGGTCAATGATTTCATTGACCCGGAGGCGTGTACGGTTTCCTACACTTCTTTTGACGCGGCGGTACGGTGGGTCAGGCGGTATGGTCGTGGGGCTCTCATGGCCAAGGCGGATGTGGAATCGGCGTTTCGCCTTCTGCCGGTCCACCCGGACAGCTTCCGGCTGTTGGGATGCCATTGGCGGGGCAAGTTTTATGTGGACTTGTGCCTGCCCATGGGTTGTTCCATTTCATGCGCCTATTTTGAAGCTTTTAGTTCATTCTTGGAATGGGTGGTGAGAGATGTTTCGGGCCTGGAGTCGGTCATCCACTATTTGGATGATTTTCTGTGCGTGGGCCCGCCTGCCTCCAGTGTGTGTGCGATTCTTCTGTCCACGTTGCAGCACATTGCGGGCAGGTTCGGGGTGCCGTTGGCGGGGGATAAGACGGAGGGCCCGGTGACGGAATTGAGTTTTCTGGGAATCGTGATTGATTCTGTGGCAATGGAGTGTCGATTGCCAGAGAATAAATTACGGGATCTGCAGGCGGAGTTGGCAGGCATGCAGGGCCGGCCGAAGGTTCAGCTTCGGGCCCTGCAGTCCCTGTTGGGCAAGCTGAATTTCGCTTGCCGGATCATCCCTATGGGCCGTGTGTTCTGCCGACGGCTGTCGGGGGCCACTGCCGGGGTAACCGCCCCTACCCACTTCGTACGTTTGCGAAGGGAACACCGGGAGGACCTGCGGGCTTGGCATGAATTTTTGGAGTCGTATAATGGGCGGGCTATGTGGATGTCGGGGCCAGTGAGCAACTTCGATGTGGAGTTGGTTACTGACGCGGCTGGCTCAACGGGTTATGGGGCCTTTTTCCGGGGTCGGTGGAGTGCGGAACCTTGGCCACGCTCATGGGAGGTTGCGGGGTTGTTGGGCAATTTGGTTTTGCTAGAATTGTTCCCGATAGTGGTGGCATTGGAGTTATGGGGGGCGGAGTTTCGTAATTTGAAGTTGCGCATCAATTGCGATAACATGGGGGTGGTCCAGGTCCTCAATCGGATGACTGCTTCTTCCCCCCCGGTCATCCGGCTGCTGCGACACCTGGTCTTTCGATGTTTGCGGCTCAATGTTTACGTTTATGCTGTGCACATACCTGGGGTGGAGAATTCTTTGGCTGACTCGCTCTCTCGTTTTCAGTGGGACAAGTTCCGGCAGCTGGCGCCGGGAGCGGAGGAGTCGGGGGCGCCATGCCCCGGGTGGATGTGGGAACTTCCCTTGGAATCGCCGCAGGTTGGTTAAAAAGGTCGTTGAGTGAGGCTACATGGTCCGCTTATTCTAGAGTGTGGGCGGAATGGTGGGCGTTCCTGCGGGAGGTTGGAGTGGCTGGTCGGGGCTCCGACCGGCGCTGGGTGGTATTGTACTGGGTTGCCCGGAACATTGAGACGGGCCTGTCTCCCGCATCTATTGAGCGGAAGCTGGCGGGGTTGGCCTTTTTGTTCAAACTGTGGGGGGAGCCGGACGGGACGAAGGATTTTTGGGTGAGGCAAACGTTGAAGGGGTACAGGAGGGATTGGAAGGGTAGGGATGCGCGCCGGCCGGTGTCATTTGACAATCTGGTGGCAATTTGTTCTCGGCTGGTGGACGTTTGCTCGTCTGCTTACGAGACCGTCCTGTTTACGGCAGCGTTTTCACTGGCATTTTATGGGGCTTTTAGGATTGGGGAGTTGGTGTGTCGCTCAAAACGGGTGGCTGGGGGTCTGTTGGATCAGGACGTGCAGGTGGTTGCGGATCGGGTGAGTATACGGTTGCGTAGGTCTAAGACTGATCAACGGGGCAAGGGAGTGGCGATTACGCTGCTCGCCCTGCCGGGCTCGGTAGTGTGCCCGGTGGCGGCGGTACGGGCTTTCCGGGCGGTACGGCCTGGGAGGGCGGGCCCCTTTTTGGTGCACGAGGAGGGCTCTTTTCTATCCCGTTTTCAGTTTGTGTCGGTCTTTCGGCAATGCCTGAGGGCGGTGGGTTTGGATGAGCGGGACTACGCGTCCCACTCTTTTCGGATTGGGGCGGCCACGGAGGCGGCTCGATGTGGGCTGGAGGAGGCGGTGGTTCGCCGGATTGGTAGATGGGAGTCCCGGAGGTTCCGGTCCTATGTCCGGCCGCAGTTGCTACTGGGGTAAGGATGGTGCGGCTGGGGGTTGTTTTGCTGTGGGATTTATGGGGGGGAGGACTGTGCTTGTAACATTCCTTTGGTTGTTGTGTTATTTCTCTTGTTTTCATTCCAGATGGAGGTTCTCAACGCCTCGTTTGGATCCTGGGGCATTCGTACGTCTGCTGGGGGGCCAGGAGAGGTGATTCTCTACCAGCAGGCAGGCAATTAGGTATCCCCAGGGAGGTAGCTAGGGTGATGTGGTTGGGTTTCCCGGGCATGAGGTGGGAGCGTGTCATGAGGGAGGTGGAGCGTTTCGCTTTGAGGGATAGGCCCCCGGATGTGCTGGTCGTTCATGCGGGGGGCAATGACCTGGGAGTTCGAAAAGTGAAGGACATTTTGGCGGATATCAAGGCTGATGTGTTGCGCATGCGAGTCCTTTTCCCGGGCACCATTTTGGTGTGGTCAGACATTGTGGCCAGAACGGTGTGGCGGGGGGCCAGGTCTTTAGCCAGCCTTGAGAAAACCAGGATTAGGGTTAATAAGGTTGTTGGGCGGTTTGTAGTGCAGAACGGGGGCATTGTGGTAAGACACAGGGAATTGGAGGTGAATGTAGGGCTTTATCTCAGGCGGGATGGCGTTCATCTATCTGATGTGGGGATTGACCTCTGGTCCTTTGGCTTACAGGAGGGCATACAGAAAGCTCTTCGGGTGTGGGGCGGCCCTCAAGGTTGAGGGGGTCACCCTTTCGGGCTGTGGCGGTGTGTTTTCTGGTGGTTTCTGACGGTAGACAGGTACTCAGAAGGGATCTGAGGGTGTGGGGGGCTCATCTAACGATCGGCCCCTCTGGGTATTCCTGAACGTTGGAGGGAATACGGTTATGTTCACTGGCGGAAGTTGTCTCCGACCGGTCACAGGTGGAGGCCTTTGGGAAGTTGGTCAGGTGTACCGCAGTGATTGGGTATTGGCTTAAGTGTGGTCACCGTCAGAGATCACCAGAATGGGCAGTTAATGTTAATTTAAATGTGGTTTAATGTTAATAAAGTTATTTATATTTATATATTTATATATATATTTATATATTTATATATTTTCATATTACAAGTTATTGGAGTAATTTTGAGTTATGTTTAATAAAGGCTGTTGTGGCCAGTTTACTCCAACCTATGGTGTGGTCTCGTTTCTAATAGATAAGGAATAGTATAAGGGGAACATTCAGACTACACTAGTCAAGAGAAGCACGGATTATGAATGCAATGATATAAGGAGTGCTGGACATGACAGTGTGGATGAGGGACACAGAGGGTTAAGCTTTATGGGTGGAGTTCAGGAAAAGGTTTGCAGGAAACAAGTTCAGTGTAGGGGAGGGGTCACATAAAAGGGAGAGGTGTGGCTTTAAGGAATCATTCGGAGCCCAGTGTGACACAGAGGAGGCAGTTTTCCCACCCTCCCGCCCTATTGTTATGTGTTTGTTTTGTGGTGTTTTGTTGCTGGTCTTTTTCTTCTTTTGCAGGTTTCATCGGTTGTCACGGCAGCTGAAAGTTTTTCGTGTTGGCGGTGTGTTTTCTGGTGGTTTCTGACGGTAGACAGGTACTCAGAAGGGATCTGAGGGTGTGGGGGGCTCATCTAACGATCGGCCCCTCTGGGTATTCCTGAACGTTGGAGGGAATACGGTTATGTTCACTGGCGGAAGTTGTCTCCGACCGGTCACAGGTGGAGGCCTTTGGGAAGTTGGTCAGGTGTACCGCAGTGATTGGGTATTGGCTTAAGTGTGGTCACCGTCAGAGATCACCAGAATGGGCAGTTAATGTTAATTTAAATGTGGTTTAATGTTAATAAAGTTATTTATATTTATATATTTATATATATATTTATATATTTATATATTTTCATATTACAAGTTATTGGAGTAATTTTGAGTTATGTTTAATAAAGGCTGTTGTGGCCAGTTTACTCCAACCTATGGTGTGGTCTCGTTTCTAATAGATAAGGAATAGTATAAGGGGAACATTCAGACTACACTAGTCATGAATTCTTTAATCTTATAGCTATTGCCTGTACTGGTTGAAGTAAATTCTTTTTTCTTTTCATTAGGATGCTTTGTTCTGGTACATGCGTAGCATCGTTTACAGGGAAAGAATCCTTTTCCCGTAAAAAAGGAAAGTCCCCTACTTGGTGGGTCTGGTATGTTTTTCACTATTTTATCTCTAATCGTAGGGGCTCGCTTATAAACAAATTTTGGGGCGAGTGGGCAAAATATCTTTTAGGCATATATCTGAGCGTAGTATCTCCCAATTACGTTTAATGATTTTTTCAACCTGTTTGAACTGCACATTAAAATCCAAAATGATCGGAATATTGTCTTGTATTGTCTCATTGTGAGGTTTGTTTTTGATGAGGTCTTTGCAATTTAATCCTGCTACTTCTGATATTTTCTTGTTGATAAACAATTGTACATTGTACCCCATACTCATTCACATAGAGAGTCGGGAAATAGTTGTATTGATATGTAAATAAAGGCAGCATTCGTATGCATATCATGCTCCCCTGCAGTGAGGGGATGATGTGCTATAATCTCTAGCAACTAATCAGTGAGCCGTAATCTGGTCTGTAACCTCTAGCAACCAGTCAGTAAGCAGTAATGATATGCTGTGACTGCTGGCAACCAATCATAATTTCTGCCTGATCTGATACAGTAAATTGATTTTAAGTCTAGCTGCTATTTATTGTATGTGTCAGAGCATGTGGAGAGTGATAATTGCATGGGGGGGGCCCAAGAAATTTTTTGCCCAGGGTCCAATCAATATTAAAGATACCCCTGAGTGCACCATTTTTTTCATTGCAACACGCCACAGCATGGCACAGCATGGCAATGCATTGGCGGTGTGCTTCAATGCAGGGGTGTTGTGGTTCCATTCAGTATGACACCTCATCATATCATTGTTCAAAACATGCATTGCTGCAATACAATAGTGTGTATGCATTGGTGCAACACTTCAGCGTTCAGCAATAGTGTGAATGGGTCCCTACTCTTGGCTAAGTTTAGATGTGCGGCAAACATTACTACCTCTCTGACAGAGATCTGTAGTGGATTGCTTTTCAGAGGCAGTGAGGAGGTGATGCGTCTGGTGAGTACACATTACTGCTATGTTTTCAATTGCAATGCAGCAATTTTAGCAAGACATGGCAAGTTTGATGCAGTTCCACCTGTCTAATAATCCCATGTAAGTGAATGTGACCAATCCGCTACTGCAAGGTAAGAGCTTGTCTCACAGTTGCGGTGTGGGCTCGCTGTACAAAATCATCATCATCATCACGAGGTGGCAGTATGAATGTTTGAAAATTTCCTTTCACCATCCTCTGAAAAGAAGTGATCTATCGCAAATCGCTTTTCGGGGGGCCATAAACAGTGGTGCTATTCAGTGGTGTTGGGAGGGGCTGGAAACTCGAATGGGTCCCTGAAAAGCCCCAGGCCTCAGGGATGCACAACTGTATTAGTAGCCCGAGCGCCGCAGAGTGCCGCCGAGTGCGTCCGAGTCACATAGCAGGTCCCGCCTTCTGGTACCTGCAGCGCCTATGATGGACATCCCACTGGTCCAATGGTGGGGCGGCGGGACGTGTGACATTCATCATAGGTGCTGCAGGCTCCAGAAGGCGGGAATTACAATGTGGCTGCCATTCCACTGTGAGATCACTGCTCGGTGCTCGGCTCTCCTCTCCTCCTCTGGCTGCCTGCTGTGATGATGGGAGCACCACCGTCAGTGTATGTAGGTCAGTGTATGTAGTCAGGTAGGTCAGTGCATGTGAGGTAGGTCAATGTGTGTATGTCAGGTAGGTCAGTGCGTGGCAAGTAGTTGGTCAGTGTATGTCATATAGGTAGGTCAGAGTATTTAAAAAGTGTATGTCAGTGTGAGTTTAGTGGTCAGCATTGATGGGCACCGGTACGCCAGGCAGCAAACAGCAAGTGAGCTTACCCCTGCCACACAACCTCACAACCCCACCGCCCAGCCAAAAAACCCTGCACCACTACCGTCGCCACCGGTTTTGGACTTCGGGCTGAAGCTCCTGGTCTTTTTACCACCTAGCAACTCTCCTACTGCTATTGTGAAAGGAAACTTGGAGTGTTAGGCTGTGGTTACACAGACAGCGATGCCCATATACACTATATTGTTAAAAGTATTGGGACACATGCCTTTACATGCACATGAACTTTAATTGCATCCTAGTCTTAGTCTGTAGGGTTCAATATAGAGTTGGCCCACCCTTTGCATCTATAACAGCTTCAACTCTTCTGGGAAGGCTACATGGTTTAGGAGTGTGTCTATGGGAATGTTTGACCATTCTTCCAGAAGCGCATTTGTGAAGTCAGGCAGTGATGTTGGATGAGAAGGCCTGACTCACATTCTCTGCTATAATTCATCCCAAAAGTGTTTTGTTGGGTTGAGGTCAGGACGCTGTGCAGACCAGTCATGTTCCTCCACCGCAAACTCGCTCATCCATGTCTTTGGACCTTGCTTTGTGCACTGGTCCAAATAATTTGGTGGAGGGGGGTTATGGTTGTTTTTCAGGGGTTGTGCTTGGCCCCTTAGTTCCAGTGAAGGGAACTCTTAAGGCATCAGCATGCCAAGACATTTTGGAAAATGTCATGCTCCCAACTTTGTGGGAACAGTTTAGGGATGGCCCCTTCCTGATCCTCCAACATGACTGCACACCAGTGCACAAAGTCCCACCCTGAAATGCATTACTAGACCCCCTCAATTTCCTGCACTGTGTGATATCATCCTCCTGAGTTTCAGACCTCCGGCTGTTTCCTCAATGAGCTTTGCCATTGAGTTGCAAGAGAACGATCCATCTTCAGTGCTTGTGTCCCGTGCACTTACCTGTCAAGCCCTGCAGAAGCTGATCCGTCTCCATTACATCAGATGCCGGCAGCAATCCAGACTGGAGGGATGGACACCACAGAGGCTTCTTGATATGCTTTCCATTTCTTCTTCTTCAGTCAGTGCATATAGTGCGTGTTTTTATTATCCATTTTTAATAAAATCTACAACTGTACACCTAATTAGTGGGACCCTATCCTTCTCTTCTTTATTACATGAATTGACCAGCGGGATGTACCCAAGGTCATTCTTTCATAGAGGTGCTGCAGGTGAGGAAAGTGTTCATATATATAGAACATTATAATAATATGGACTCTTGGGGCTGGTTCACACCAACCTCTGCATTACAGTGCAGCAGCTGGAGTGCAGTGCGATCCGGCTGAGCTCAGCACAGTGATGAAGAGCTGTGTTTGGTGGATTACGCTGTTTCCTTTTCTTTATATACAAACTTTATTGAGATGTTACAAAGACATCTCACAAAGTTTAATCGCTGGTGACGCAGTGCAAAGCAGTGGATTGCCTCTCATCGTATTGCATTGATAAGAGGTAATACATGCCGTACCCTTTTCATTGCACACACCACCAAAATACAGTGCTTTAAAACTGGGCAAATAAGGGACAAAGAATTTTGCTTTGTCCATAAGGTGGGACTGCACTGGAATAGCCGCCCAACACAGTCCCACCACATCTGATGTTAATATACCCTTATTGAGGCTGTAAAGTCAGAAGGTTTTTTTATCTGTGTGCAGCAGCCCCCTCAGTGCCCCTACTACTTACCTGATCCCCATCTCTGTCTACAAGTGCCTCAGTTGTCCGGGACTCTCCCTCCTGATTGGCTTAGACACATCAGTGGCGTCATTGGCTCCCACTGCTATCAATAAAAGTCAGTTAGCCAATCAAGAGTGAGAGGGGGCAGGGCCCAACCATGGCTCTGGGCTTGGGTTCCCCCATAGCAAGCTGCTTACTGTGGGGGCACTCAACAGGAGGGAGGGGCCAGGAGCACAGAATAGGGACCCGAGAAGAGGAGGATCCGGGCTGCTCTGTGCAAAACCAACTGCGCAGAGCAGGTAAGTATAACTTATTTGTTATAAACATCACTTTTACAATCACTTTAAGGACATTTTATTCTCAATTTATCATACAAGGGGTGGCATTTCCTTTTTTTCTGCAACTTTTTGTTTTAGTAAAGCTTGTTTTTTTTTTTTTCAATAAACAGATGGATTGATTTAGGGTACATATTTAAACTATTGGAAAATGTATATAGATTTACTTTATTTTATAAGTACTGTAATAAACGGTATTATGTGATGAAGATTGTCTTTGTTCTTTTTGCCCTGTATGGGTCTGTTGGTTTATGGAGAGATGTAAAAATGGAGAGTTCTGGTGATAAACCACCTGTGATCCACTTATTAGGGTAAAGGGTAAGTTCACCTTTGGGGAAAAAAAAAAGAAATCAACATATTTCTTTAGAAAAAATGTGTGTTTTATTTTTTTCCCCCAAGGAGCCTGCAAAGCATTACACCCATGATCAGTGGCTAGAGAAAAAAATGGTATTTCAGTATAGGATATGTATATTAGTATTAGTATATTATTAGTATATTAGGAACTGTCCTAAAAAGTTTAAAAAATAATAATTCTATAAATAAATATATATAAATAGATAAATAGATATAGCTATCTATCTACCTACCTATCTATGTATATGTATGTATATTAGATAGATAGATAGATAGATAGATAGATATAGATATAGATATAGATATAGATATAGATATAGATATAGATATATATATCCTGTTAAATTAACATAAAGTTACCTTCATATATAAAAGTTATATTAGACTAGAATACACTAGAATTATTATGTGAAATAATGAGACTTTAACATATAGTGTAAAACCTTTATTTTAGAATATGTCAAATTACACATTCTGTTAACACTGGAAGGTTTCTTAAGACATTTATCAATAACTTTATATTGGTTTTATAAATGAGTATAACAGAGTTGCATTTTTTAATGTCTATTTACAATAAAAATAAAATATGCCGGTTCTGACAACATTGTACTGTTTAAAATGTAAATATTAACCATTAAAGTATAGTAAGTATTACTGATCTATCTCTATGTGTAGTAATGGACACCTGTTCTGGGAGAAACCCATTGACTCTCATTACTGACCCCCTTTTAGAAATCCTCTTTCTGGCTGCCATAGTTTGGAGTCCCTGACACAGAACAAATGAGAAATACATATCTGGGACTTGTTCTTGTTCAGGGAGTCTGTATGAAAGCCAGCAGAGTAACATGACATGAGGTCACTAATATCTGAATCTATATCTCTAAATACAGATGTCCCCAATATTCCTAATTACCAATATATAAAGGTCTATTTTTTTATTCAGCATTGTAATGTCAGTGATTAACATGAATGGCAGAAATACATCACAGATTTCCTCCCTGGTGGGTCAGTTTACTCCCCCTTCCCCCTTAGCCCCGCCCCTCCACTAGTCATGGCGACCATCTTTTAACTGTCACTGAGAGCTTCCAGCCAATAAACCCTGACAACTAACAGAAAAGTTCTCACTATTTGTGATCATTCCTATCAGAAAACATGTATATTACTGGAAATGAGTGGATTACAATAAATTCTCCCATGTATTACACTTCGGGTGTCACTTAAACATAATATACATGATTTCTGGCTGCCTAACCTGTCTCCATGGCTACCTGACTGCACTGAGTGACCCCTAAATCTACCTAAATGTACACTAAATGTAATTCCTGTATCCCAAATGGTATATATTAGAGTGTAAGCTCCTAGTGTGAAGTGTATATAGAGTGTAAGCTCCTAGTGTGAAGTGTACATGTCTGTATACAACTTACCATGCTTTGTCCCTGTGGACTTCAGCGATTGTTCAGCTCCCCGGCGTCTTCTCTTCCTCCTCTCCTCCTGGGGCTCGTCCTCGCTCATCTTCCTCTTCAGCTTGTCTGGCTGACGATGATGAGTCTTCTCTGTCCTCTTCTTTCCGTCCATTTCTCTTCTTTCTGTAAAAGAAAGACTCTGCAGAGAGCACAGCACACCACCTCCCTCTCTGGCTACACCAATGCAGAGTGACAGTTGCTAGGGTGCACCTGGTGAGGGTCCTGTTACTAGGACCCCAGCACTGAGCCCCGGTCTGTCCTTCCTGTGCCTGATATTAGTGCAGAATTGGACTGTAACTTTTTTGGATTCTTGGATTTTTGGATGGGACCTTTTAAATAAAGTCGATTTTCATATAAAACCTCCTCTCTGGTTATATTTAGCCCTTCATAAAGAAGGCAAAACAAATCTTGATACCTGAATATGGTTTTGCAGCTCTGACCTGTGTTAGTAAAACTGTACATTTCATCGCAACTACTTTGTGTATCCAGGTGAATTATACCTTGTTTTTTTCAGGAGAAATTGGGCTTTCAGTTAGAGATAAATAGTAAAGTATATCTCCTAGTTTTTTCTCAATATCATAGCAAAACTGGCACAAACTAAACTATTTTTTTTCTTTCTAAATGTAGCTTTATGTTTCTTGCTAATCCTATGATCTACTATTAAAGAGCGACCCAAAACGAATTCCCCTGCTCCTTACAATTGCAGCAATACTGCATATGTGCATGTTATTTCTTTTGCGGCGTTAGTGGTGAGCTAAAAAGCTATTTTGCAGCACTTTTGGAAGTGCTTCCCATTCATTTCAATGGACAGGGGCATTTTTGAGGTGCCTTTTAAAACACTCCAAACATGCACCACAGATGCTGCTTGCAGGACTTTTTGCACCGCCCAGCGCATCGCCCCAGTGTGAAAGCATCCATCAAAATCTATGGGAAACAGTTTTGAGACGCTATTTTAAGTGCAAAAGTGCCTGAAAAGCACATCAGTGGGAAAGGGGTCTGATACTAAATTACAATAAAAGTTATTTTTTTGTTTGTTTTTTCAGGTTTTTTTAATTCGCTGACCTTGACCTTTGACTCTAAGTCTAATTATGACACTGATCTATATCTAGACCTGATCTAGCTGTTTTAGCTTTATTTATTTTTGATGGGGTACTTCAAAAAAGGGGTCCTAGAATGCTAAGTCCTGCCCACTTCCTGTTTTGACTGTAATCCAGGGGTCTCAAACTGGCGGCCCCCCAGCTGTTTGCGAAACTACAGGTCCCATCATGCCTCTGTCTATGGGAGTCATGCTTGTAATTGTCAGCCTTGAAATGCCTCGGGAAAATTCACAAAAGTTAGGAGCAAATCACTCCTACACCCCTGCTACCCCCATGCTTTGGCATATATGCTCTTTTTTTTAACTATGGCGGTGAAATCACCTCCAACTGCACTGGAGTCACGGCTTTATGTATCGTGGGAGCAAATGCTGTTGCTGTCAAGATAAATAAATCCACTCTGCAACTGAATGACGTACCTGCTAAGCAAATGATGGTCAAAAATAAAACAAAGTAACATTACAGTATAACAGTAAGACATACCATACCTGCAAAGCAAATACAAAAAAAGTAGTAAAAAATAAAACATTTTTTAATGCACTCTGTGCCTAAAAAATATATATGCTGAAGCACAGGGGCATCCACCCGCAAATGATACGCACAATTTTAATGAAGTGCTGCCTTCACCCTTCGCAGAGTAGGGGTACACAACACTTCCCTGTCCTCCATTTTCTTTTATAGCGCAAAAATGCGCTATCAGACAGGAGAAATACTTTGTGGCCTATAGCCCAAAGTCAGACACACAGCAAAACCACCCTTTCTCCCCTTCCCCCTAAATCCACACACACATCAAACCCAACCTCCCTCACCTCCCATCCGAGGTTACATCTCAACATCTCCTTCATGCTCTGATGAAGGGGTCTGTGCAACACTTTTCTCATTTTCTGCCTTTTTGCTTGTGTGTGCACATCTGATGGTCCAGATAGTTCAGAGCTTAATGTCTGAGCCATTGGTCAGCCGCCAAATTCAGTTGGCCAGTGATGCGCACAATTTTAATGAAGTGCTGGCTTCACCGTAAAGCAGAGTAGGGGTACATAACATTTCTCTGTCCTCCTTTTTCTTTTATAGCTCATAAATGCGCTATCAGACAGGAGGAATACTTTGAGGCTAATGGCCCAAAATCAGACACAAAGCAAACCCACCCTTCCTCACCTTCCCCCCAAATATACACACAGCAAACCCAAAATCCTGCACCTACTCTCCCCAAATCCACACACATTGACACAGCAAATCCACACCCCAACTTCTGAATTCCAAACATAACACAAGTATAGATCTGGAAAGGTCCTACCTTTCGAAGAGGATCAACTTCTTCCTTGCTTGTGCAGAGAAGATTCTTCTAGATTTTCTGAGGGAACATCTCAACTTCTCCTCCGTGGTCTGATGAAGGGGTCTGTGCAACACTTTTCTCATTTTCTGCCTTTTTTCTTGTGTGTGCACATCAGAGGGTCCAGATAGTTCAGAGCTTAATGTCTGAGCCATTGGTCAGCCGCCAAATTCAGTTGGCCAGAGATGCGCACAATTTTAATGAAGTGCTGGCTTCACCCTAAAGCAGAGTAGGGGTACACAACATTTCCCTGTCCTCCTTTTTCTTTTATAGCTCATGAATGCGCTATCAGACAGGAGGAATACTTTGAGGCTTATGGCCCAAAATCAGACACACAGCAAACCCACCCTTCCTCACCTTCCCCCCAAATACACACATACAGCAAACCCAAAATCCTGCACCTACTCTCCCCAAAATCCACACACATTGACACAGCAAATCCACACCCCAACTTATCAATTCCAAACATAACACAAGTATAGATCTGGAAAGGTCCTACCTTTTGAAGAGGATCAACTTCTTCCTTGCTTGTGCAGAGAAGATTCTTCTAGATCTTCTGAGGGAACATCTCAACTTCTCCTCCATGCTCTGATGAAGGGGTCTGTGCAACACTTTTCTCATTGTCTGCCTTTTTGCTTGTGTGTGCACATCTGATGGTCCAGATAGTTCAGAGCTTAATGTCTGAGCCATTGGTCAGCCGCCAAATTCAGTTGGCCAGTGATGCGCACAATTTTAATGAAGTGCTGGCTTCACCCTAAAGCAGAGTAGGGGTACATAACATTTCTCTGTCCTCCTTTTTCTTTTATAGCTCATGAATGCGCTATCAGACAGGAGGAATACTTTGAGGCTTATGGCCCAAGATCAGACACAGCAAACCCACCCTTCCTCACCTTCCCCCCAAATACACACACACAGCAAACCCAAAATCCTGCACCTACTCTCCCCAAATCCACACACTTGACACAGCAAAACCACACCCCAACTTCTCAATTCCAAACATAACACAAGTATAGGTCTGGAAAGGTCCTACCTTTCGAAGAGGATCAACTTCTTCCTTGCTTGTGCAGAGAAGATTCTTCTAGATCTTCTGAGGGAACATCTCAACTTCTCCTCCATGGTCTGATGAAGGGGTCTGTGCAACACTTTTCTCATTTTCTGCCATTTTGCTTGCGTGTGCACATCTGATGGTCCAGATAGTTCAGAGTTTAATGTCTGAACCATTGGTCAGCCGCTAAATTCAGTTGGCCAGTAATGCGCACAATTTTAATGAAGTGCTGGCTTCACCCTAAAGCAGAGTAGGGGTACATAACATTTCTCTGTCCTCCTTTTTATTTTATAGCTCATAAATGCGCCATCAGACAGGAGGAATACTTTGAGGCTTATGGCCCAAGATCAGACACAGCAAATCCACCCTTCCTCACCTTCCCCCCAAATACACACACAGCAAACCCAAAATCCTGCACCTACTCTCCCCAAATCCACACACTTGACACAGCAAATCCACACCCCAACTTCTCAATTCCAAACATAACACAAGTATAGATCTGGAAAGGTCCTACCTTTCGAAGAGGATCAACTTCTTCCTTGCTTGTGCAGAGAAGATTCTTCTAGATTTTCTGAGGGAACATCTCAACTTCTCCTCCGTGGTCTGATGAAGGGGTCTGTGCAACACTTTTCCCATTGTCTGCCTTTTGGCTTGTGTGTGCACATCTGATGGTCCAGATAGTTCAGAGCTTAATGTCTGAGTCATTGGTCTGCCGCCAAATTCAGTTGACCAGTGATGCGCACAATTTTAATGAAGTGCTGGCTTCACCCTAAAGCAGAGTAGGGGTACATAACATTTCTCTGTCCTCCTTTTTCTTTTATAGCTCATGAATGCGCTATCACACAGGAGGAATACTTTGAGGCTTGTGTCCCAAAATCAGACACACAGCAAACCCACCCTTCCTCACCTTCCCCCCAAATACACACACACAGCAAACCCAAAATCCTGCACCTACTCTCTCCAAATCCACACACTTGACACAGCAAATCCACACCCCAACTTCTCAATTCCAAACATAACACAAGTATAGATCTGGAAAGGTCCTACCTTTCGAAGAGGATCAACTTCTTCCTTGCTTGTGCAGAGAAGATTCTTCTAGATTTTCTGAGGGAACATCTCAACTTCTCCTCCGTGGTCTGATGAAACGGTCTGTGCAACACTTTTCTCATTTTCTGCCTTTTTTCTTGTGTGTGCACATCAGAGGGTCCAGATAGTTCAGAGCTTAATGTCTGAGCCATTGGTCAGCCGCCAAATTCAGTTGGCCAGAGATGCGCACAATTTTAATGAAGTGCTGGCTTCACCCTAAAGCAGAGTAGGGGTACACAACATTTCCCTGTCCTCCTTTTTCTTTTATAGCTCATGAATGCGCTATCAGACAGGAGGAATACTTTGAGGCTTATGGCCCAAGATCAGACACAGCAAACCCACCCTTCCTCACCTTCCCCCCAAATACACACACACAGAAAACCCAAAATCCTGCACCTACTCTCCCCAAATCCACACACTTGACACAGCAAATTCACACCCCAACTTCTCAATTCCAAACATAACACAAGTATAGGTCTGGAAAGGTCCTACCTTTCGAAGAGGATCAACTTCTTCCTTGCTTGTGCAGAGAAGATTCTTCTAGATCTTCTGAGGGAACATCTCAACTTCTCCTCCATGCTCTGATGAAGGGGTCTGTGCAACACTTTTCTCATTTTCTGCCATTTTGCTTGCGTGTGCACATCTGATGGTCCAGATAGTTCAGAGTTTAATGTCTGAACCATTGGTCAGCCACCAAATTCAGTTGGCCAGTGATGCGCACAATTTTAATGAAGTGCTGGCTTCACCCTAAAGCAGAGTAGGGGTACATAACATTTCTCTGTCCTCCTTTTTCTTTTATAGCTCATGAATGCGCTATCACACAGGAGGAATACTTAGAGGCTTATGGCCCAAAATCAGACACACAGCAAACCCACCGTTCCTCACCTTCCCCCCAAATACACACACACAGCATACCCAAAATCCTGCACCTACTCTCCCCAAATCCACACACTTGACACAGCAAATCCACACCCCAACTTCTCAATTCCAAACATAACACAAGTATAGATCTGGAAAGGTCCTACCTTTCGAAGAGATCAACTTCTTCCTTGCTTGTGCAGAGAAGATTCTTCTAGATCTTCTGAGGGAACATCTCAACTTCTCCTCCATGCTCTGATGAAGGGGTCTGTGCAACACTTTTCTCATTGTCTGCCTTTTTGCTTGTGTGTGCACATCTGATGGTCCAGATAGTTCAGAGCTTAATGTCTGAGCCATTGGTCAGCCGCCAAATTCAGTTGGCCAGTGATGCGCACAATTTTAATGAAGTGCTGGCTTCACCCTAAAGCAGAGTAGGGGTACATAACATTTCTCTGTCCTCCTTTTTCTTTTATAGCTCATGAATGCGCTATCAGACAGGAGGAATACTTTGAGGCTTATGGCCCAAAATCAGACACACAGCAAACTCATCCTTCCTCACCTTCCCCCCAAATACACACACAGCGAACCCAAAATCCTGCACCTACTCTACCCAAATCCACACACTTGACACAGCAAATCCACACCCCAACTTCTCAATTCCAAACATAACACAAGTATAGATCTGGAAAGGTCCTACCTTTCGAAGAGTATCAACATCTTCCTTGCTTATGCAGAGAAGATTATTCTAGATCTTCTGAGGGAACATCTCAACTTCTCCTCCATGCTCTGATGAAGGGGTCTGTGCAACACTTTTCTCATTATCTGCCTTTTTTCTTGTGTGTGCACATCTGATGGTCCAGATAGTTCAGAGCTTAATGTCTGAGCCATTGGTCAGCCGCCAAATTCAGTTGGCCAGTGATGCGCACAATTTTAATGAAGTGCTGGCTTCACCCTAAAGCAGAGTAGGGGTACATAACATTTCTCTGTCCTCCTTTTTCTTTTATAGCTCATGAATGCGCTATCAGACAGGAGGAATACTTTGAGGCTTATGGCCCAAGATCAGACACAGCAAACCCACCCTTCCTCACCTTCCCCCCAAATACACACACACAGCAAACCCAAAATCCTGCACCTACTCTCCCCAAATCCACACACATTGACACAGCAAATCCACACCCCAACTTATCAATTCCAAACATAACACAAGTATAGATCTGGAAAGGTCCTACCTTTTGAAGAGGATCAACTTCTTCCTTGCTTGTGCAGAGAAGATTCTTCTAGATCTTCTGAGGGAACATCTCAACTTCTCCTCCATGGTCTGATGAAGGGGTCTGTGCAACACTTTTCTCATTTTCTGCCATTTTGCTTGCGTGTGCACATCTGATGGTCCAGATAGTTCAGAGTTTAATGTCTGAACCATTGGTCAGCCGCTAAATTCAGTTGGCCAGTAATGCGCACAATTTTAATGAAGTGCTGGCTTCACCCTAAAGCAGAGTAGGGGTACATAACATTTCTCTGTCCTCCTTTTTATTTTATAGCTCATAAATGCGCCATCAGACAGGAGGAATACTTTGAGGCTTATGGCCCAAGATCAGACACAGCAAATCCACCCTTCCTCACCTTCACCCCAAATACACACACAGCAAACCCAAAATCCTGCACCTACTCTCCCCAAATCCACACACTTGACACAGCAAATCCACACCCCAACTTCTCAATTCCAAACATAACACAAGTATAGATCTGGAAAGGTCCTACCTTTCGAAGAGGATCAACTTCTTCCTTGCTTGTGCAGAGAAGATTCTTCTAGATTTTCTGAGGGAACATCTCAACTTCTCCTCCGTGGTCTGATGAAGGGGTCTGTGCAACACTTTTCCCATTGTCTGCCTTTTGGCTTGTGTGTGCACATCTGATGGTCCAGATAGTTCAGAGCTTAATGTCTGAGTCATTGGTCTGCCGCCAAATTCAGTTGACCAGTGATGCGCACAATTTTAATGAAGTGCTGGCTTCACCCTAAAGCAGAGTAGGGGTACATAACATTTCTCTGTCCTCCTTTTTCTTTTATAGCTCATGAATGCACTATCACACAGGAGGAATACTTTGAGGCTTGTGTCCCAAAATCAGACACACAGCAAGCCCACCCTTCCTCACCTTCCCCCCAAATACACACACACAGCAAACCCAAAATCCTGCACCTACTCTCTCCAAATCCACACACTTGACACAGCAAATCCACACCCCAACTTATCAATTCCAAACATAACACAAGTATAGATCTGGAAAGGTCCTACCTTTTGAAGAGGATCAACTTCTTCCTTGCTTGTGCAGAGAAGATTCTTCTAGATCTTCTGAGGGAACATCTCAACTTCTCCTCCATGGTCTGATGAAGGGGTCTGTGCAACACTTTTCTCATTTTCTGCCATTTTGCTTGCGTGTGCACATCTGATGGTCCAGATAGTTCAGAGTTTAATGTCTGAACCATTGGTCAGCCGCTAAATTCAGTTGGCCAGTAATGCGCACAATTTTAATGAAGTGCTGGCTTCACCCTAAAGCAGAGTAGGGGTACATAACATTTCTCTGTCCTCCTTTTTATTTTATAGCTCATAAATGCGCCATCAGACAGGAGGAATACTTTGAGGCTTATGGCCCAAGATCAGACACAGCAAATCCACCCTTCCTCACCTTCCCCCCAAATACACACACAGCAAACCCAAAATCCTGCACCTACTCTCCCCAAATCCACACACTTGACACAGCAAATCCACACCCCAACTTCTCAATTCCAAACATAACACAAGTATAGATCTGGAAAGGTCCTACCTTTCGAAGAGGATCAACTTCTTCCTTGCTTGTGCAGAGAAGATTCTTCTAGATTTTCTGAGGGAACATCTCAACTTCTCCTCCGTGGTCTGATGAAGGGGTCTGTGCAACACTTTTCCCATTGTCTGCCTTTTGGCTTGTGTGTGCACATCTGATGGTCCAGATAGTTCAGAGCTTAATGTCTGAGTCATTGGTCTGCCGCCAAATTCAGTTGACCAGTGATGCGCACAATTTTAATGAAGTGCTGGCTTCACCCTAAAGCAGAGTAGGGGTACATAACATTTCTCTGTCCTCCTTTTTCTTTTATAGCTCATGAATGCACTATCACACAGGAGGAATACTTTGAGGCTTGTGTCCCAAAATCAGACACACAGCAAGCCCACCCTTCCTCACCTTCCCCCCAAATACACACACACAGCAAACCCAAAATCCTGCACCTACTCTCTCCAAATCCACACACTTGACACAGCAAATCCACACCCCAACTTCTCAATTCCAAACATAACACAAGTATAGATCTGGAAAGGTCCTACCTTTCGAAGAGGATCAACTTCTTCCTTGCTTGTGCAGAGAAGATTCTTCTAGATTTTCTGAGGGAACATCTCAACTTCTCCTCCGTGGTCTGATGAAACGGTCTGTGCAACACTTTTCTCATTTTCTGCCTTTTTTCTTGTGTGTGCACATCAGAGGGTCCAGATAGTTCAGAGCTTAATGTCTGAGCCATTGGTCAGCCGCCAAATTCAGTTGGCCAGAGATGCGCACAATTTTAATGAAGTGCTGGCTTCACCCTAAAGCAGAGTAGGGGTACATAACATTTCTCTGTCCTCCTTTTTATTTTATAGCTCATAAATGCGCCATCAGACAGGAGGAATACTTTGAGGCTTATGGCCCAAGATCAGACACAGCAAATCCACCCTTCCTCACCTTCCCCCCAAATACACACACAGCAAACCCAAAATCCTGCACCTACTCTCCCCAAATCCACACACTTGACACAGCAAATCCACACCCCAACTTCTCAATTCCAAACATAACACAAGTATAGATCTGGAAAGGTCCTACCTTTCGAAGAGATCAACTTCTTCCTTGCTTGTGCAGAGAAGATTCTTCTAGATCTTCTGAGGGAACATCTCAACTTCTCCTCCATGCTCTGATGAAGGGGTCTGTGCAACACTTTTCTCATTGTCTGCCTTTTTGCTTGTGTGTGCACATCTGATGGTCCAGATAGTTCAGAGCTTAATGTCTGAGCCATTGGTCAGCCGCCAAATTCAGTTGGCCAGTGATGCGCACAATTTTAATGAAGTGCTGGCTTCACCCTAAAGCAGAGTAGGGGTACATAACATTTCTCTGTCCTCCTTTTTCTTTTATAGCTCATGAATGCGCTATCAGACAGGAGGAATACTTTGAGGCTTATGGCCCAAAATCAGACACACAGCAAACTCATCCTTCCTCACCTTCCCCCCAAATACACACACAGCGAACCCAAAATCCTGCACCTACTCTACCCAAATCCACACACTTGACACAGCAAATCCACACCCCAACTTCTCAATTCCAAACATAACACAAGTATAGATCTGGAAAGGTCCTACCTTTCGAAGAGTATCAACATCTTCCTTGCTTATGCAGAGAAGATTATTCTAGATCTTCTGAGGGAACATCTCAACTTCTCCTCCATGCTCTGATGAAGGGGTCTGTGCAACACTTTTCTCATTATCTGCCTTTTTTCTTGTGTGTGCACATCTGATGGTCCAGATAGTTCAGAGCTTAATGTCTGAGCCATTGGTCAGCCGCCAAATTCAGTTGGCCAGTGATGCGCACAATTTTAATGAAGTGCTGGCTTCACCCTAAAGCAGAGTAGGGGTACATAACATTTCTCTGTCCTCCTTTTTCTTTTATAGCTCATGAATGCGCTATCAGACAGGAGGAATACTTTGAGACTTATGGCCCAAAATCAGACACACAGCAAACCCACCCTTCCTCACCTTCCCCCCAAATACACACACAGCGAACCCAAAATCCTGCACCTACTCTCCCCAAATCCACACACTTGACACAGCAAATCCACACCCCAACTTCTCAATTCCAAACATAACACAAGTATAGATCTGGAAAGGTCCTACCTTTCGAAGAGGATCAACTTCTTCCTTGCTTGTGCAGAGAAGATTCTTCTAGATCTTCTGAGGGAAAATCTCAACTTCTCCTCCATGGTCTGATGAAGGGGTCTGTGCAACACTTTTCTCATTTTCTGCCTTTTTGCTTGTGTGTGCACATCTGATGGTCCAGATAGTTCAGAGCTTAATGTCTGAGCCATTGGTCAGCCGCCAAATTCAGTTGGCCAGTGATGCGCACAATTTTAATGAAGTGCTGGCTTCACCCTAAAGCAGAGTAGGGGTACATAACATTTCTCTGTCCTCCTTTTTCTTTTATAGCTCATGAATGCGCTATCAGACAGGAGGAATA
Organism: Lithobates pipiens; assembly: GCF_037356315.1. NCBI lineage: Eukaryota > Metazoa > Chordata > Amphibia > Anura > Ranidae > Lithobates > Lithobates pipiens. The sequence continues at coordinate 264,087,486 of NW_027507785.1, read as the reverse complement.
CTTTGAGGCTTATGGCCCAAGATCCGACACAGCAAACCCACCCTTCCTCACCTTCCCCCCAAATACACACACACAGCAAACCCAAAATCCTGCACCTACTCTCCCCAAATCCACACACTTGACACAGCAAATCCACACCCCAACTTCTCAATTCCAAACATAACACAAGTATAGGTCTGGAAAGGTCCTACCTTTCGAAGAGGATCAACTTCTTCCTTGCTTGTGCAGAGAAGATTCTTCTAGATCTTCTGAGGGAACATCTCAACTTCTCCTCCATGCTCTGATGAAGGGGTCTGTGCAACACTTTTCTCATTGTCTGCCTTTTTGCTTGTGTGTGCACATCTGATGGTCCAGATAGTTCAGAGCTTAATGTCTGAGCCATTGGTCAGCCGCCAAATTCAGTTGGCCAGTGATGCGCACAATTTTAATGAAGTGCTGGCTTCACCCTAAAGCAGAGTAGGGGTACATAACATTTCTCTGTCCTCCTTTTTCTTTTATAGCTCATGAATGCGCTATCAGACAGGAGGAATACTTTGAGGCTTATGGCCCAAGATCAGACACAGCAAACCCACCCTTCCTCACCTTCCCCCCAAATACACACACACAGCAAACCCAAAATCCTGCAACTACTCTCCCCAAATACACACACTTGACACAGCAAATCCACACCCCAACTTCTCAATTCCAAACATAACACAGTATAGGTCTGGAAAGGTCCTACCTTTCGAAGAGGATCAACTTCTTCCTTGCTTGTGCAGAGAAGATTCTTCTAGATCTTCTGAGGGAACATCTCAACTTCTCCTCCATGCTCTGATGAAGGGGTCTGTGCAACACTTTTCTCATTGTCTGCCTTTTTGCTTGTGTGTGCACATCTGATGGTCCAGATAGTTCAGAGCTTAATGACTGAGCCATTGGTCAGTCGCCAAATTCAGTTGGCCAGTGATGCGCACAATTTTAATGAAGTGCTGGCTTCACCCTAAAGCAGAGTAGGGGTACATAACATTTCTCTGTCCTCCTTTTTCTTTTATAGCTCATGAATGCGCTATCAGACAGGAGGAATACTTTGAGGCTTATGGCCCAAAATCAGACACACAGCAAACCCATCCTTCCTCACCTTCCCCCCAAATACACACACAGCGAACCCAAAATCCTGCACCTACTCTACCCAAATCCACACACTTGACACAACAAATCCACACCCCAACTTCTCAATTCCAAACATAACACAAGTATAGATCTGGAAAGGTCCTATCTTTCGAAGAGTATCAACATCTTCCTTGCTTATGCAGAGAAGATTCTTCTAGATCTTCTGAGGGAACATCTCAACTTCTCCTCCATGCTCTGATGAAGGGGTCTGTGCAACACTTTTCTCATTTTCTGCCTTTTTTCTTGTGTGTGCACATCTGATGGTCCAGATAGTTCAGAGCTTAATGTCTGAGCCATTGGTCAGCCGCCAAATTCAGTTGGCCAGTGATGCGCACAATTTTAATGAAGTGCTGGCTTCACCCTAAAGCAGAGTAGGGGTACATAACATTTCTCTGTCCTCCTTTTTCTTTTATAGCTCATGAATGCGCTATCAGACAGGAGGAATACTTTGAGGCTTATGGCCCAAGATCAGACACAGCAAACCCACCCTTCCTCACCTTCCCCCCAAATACACACACAGCAAACCCAAAATCCTGCACCTACTCTCCCCAAATCCACACACTTGACACAGCAAATCCACACCCCAACTTCTCAATTTCAAACATAGAACAAGTATAGATCTGGAAAGGTCCTACCTTTCGAAGAGGATCAACTTCTTCCTTGCTTGTGCAGAGAAGATTCTTCTCGATCTTCTGCGGGAAAATCTCAACTTCTCCTCCATGGTCTGATGAAGGGGTCTGTGCAACACTTTTCTCATTTTCTGCCTTTTTTCTTGTGTGTGCACATCAGAGGGTCCAGATAGTTCAGAGCTTAATGTCTGAGCCATTGGTAAGCCGCCAAATTCAGTTGGCCAGAGATGCGCACAATTTTAATGAAGTGCTGGCTTCACCCTAAAGCAGAGTAGGGGTATATAACATTTCTCTGTCCTCCTTTTTCTTTTAAAGCTCATGAATGCACTATCAGACAGGAGGAATACTTTGAGGCTTGTGGCCCAAAATCAGACACACAGCAAACCCACCCTTCCTCACCTTCCCCCCAAATACACACACAGCGAACCCAAAATCCTGCACCTACTCTCCCCAAATCCACACACTTGACACAGCAAATCCACACCCCAACTTCTCAATTCCAAACATAACACAAGTATAGATCTGGAAAGATCCTACCTTTTGAAGAGGATCAACTTCTTCCCTGCTTGTGCAGAGAAGATTCTTCTAGATCTTCTGAGGGAAAATCTCAACTTCTCCTCCATGCTCTGATGAAGGGGTCTGTGCAACACTTTTCTCATTGTCTGCCTTTTTGCTTGTGTGTACACATCTGATGGTCCAGATAGTTCAGAGCTTAATGTCTGAGCCATTGGTCAGCTGCCAAATTCAGTTGGGCAGTGATGCGCACAATTTTAATGAAGTGCTGGCTTCACCCTAAAGCAGAGTAGGGGTACATAACATTTCTCTGTCCTCCTCTTTATTTTATAGCTCATGAATGCGCTATCACACAGGAGGAATACTTTGAGGCTTATGGCCCAAGATCAGACACAACAAACCCACCCTTCCTCACCTTCCCCCCAAATACACACACACAGCAAACCCAAAATCCTGCACCTACTCTCCCCAAATCCACACACTTGACACAGCAAATCCACACCCCAACTTCTCAATTCCAAACATAACACAAGTATAGGTCTGGAAAGGTCCTACCTTTCGAAGAGGATCAACTTCTTCCTTGCTTGTGCAGAGAAGATTCTTCTAGATCTTCTGAGGGAACATCTCAACTTCTCCTCCATGCTCTGATGAAGGGGTCTGTGCAACACTTTTCTCATTTTCTGCCTTTTTGCTTGTGTGTGCACATCTGATGGTCCAGATAGTTCAGAGCTTAATGTCTGAGCCATTGGTCAGCCACCAAATTCAGTTGGCCAGTGATGCGCACAATTTTAATGAAGTGCTGGCTTCACCCTAAAGCAGAGTAGGGGTACATAACATTTCTCTGTCCTCCTTTTTCTTTTATAGCTCATGAATGCGCTATCAGACAGGAGGAATACTTTGAGGCTTATGGCCCAAAATCAGACACACAGCAAACCCATCCTTCCTCATCTTCCCCCCAAATACACACACAGCGAACCCAAAATCCTGCACCTACTCTACCCAAATCCACACACTTGACACAGCAAATCCACACCCCAATTTCTCCATTCCAAACATAACACAAGTATAGATCTGGAAAGGTCCTACCTTTCGAAGAGGATCAACTTCTTCCTTGCTTGTGCAGAGAAGATTCTTCTAGATCTTCTGAGGGAAAATCTCAACGTCTCCTCCATGGTCTGATGAAGGGGTCTGTGCAACACTTTTCTCATTTTCTGCCTTTTTGCTTGTGTGTGCACATCTGATGGTCCAGATAGTTCAGAGCTTAATGTCTGAGCCATTGGTCAGCCGCCAAATTCAGTTGGCCAGTGATGCGCACAATTTTAATGAAGTGCTGGCTTCACCCTAAAGCAGAGTAGGGGTACATAACATTTCTCTGTCCTCCTTTTTATTTTATAGCTCATGAATGCGCTATCAGACAGGAGGAATACTTTGAGGCTTATGGCCCAAAATCAGACACACAGCAAACCCATCCTTCCTCGTCTTCCTCCCAAATACACACACAGCGAACCGAAAATCCTGCACCTACTCTACCCAAATCCACACACTTGACACAGCAAATCCACACCCCAATTTCTCAATTCCAAACATAACACAAGTATAGATCTGGAAAGGTCCTACCTTTCGAAGAGGATCAACTTCTTCCTTGCTTGTGCAGAGAAGATTCTTCTAGATCTTCTGAGGGAAAATCTCAACTTCTCCTCCATGGTCTGATGAAGGGGTCTGTGCAACACTTTTCTCATTTTCTGCCTTTTTGCTTGTGTGTGCACATCTGATGGTCCAGATAGTTCAGAGCTTAATGTCTGAGCCATTGGTCAGCCGCTAAATTCAGTTGGCCAGTGATGCGCACAATTTTACTGAAGTGCTGGCTTCACCCTAAAGCAGAGTAGGGGTACATAACATTTCTCTGTCCTCCTTTTTTCTTTTATAGCTCATGAATGCACTATCAGACAGGAGGAATACTTTGATGCTTGTGGCCCAAAATCAGACACACAGCAAACCCACCCTTCCTCACCTTCACCCCAAATACACACACACAGCGAACCCAAAATCCTGCACCTACTCTCCCCAAATCCACACGCTTGACACAGCAAATCCACACCCCAACTTCTCAATTCAAAACATAACACAAGTATAGATCTGGGAAGGTCCTACCTTTCGAAGAGGATCAACTTCTTCCTTGCTTGTGCAGAGAAGATTCTTCTAGATCTTCTGAGGGAAAATCTCAACTTCTCCTCCATGGTCTGAGGAAGGGGTCTGTGCAACACTTTTCTCATTTTCTGCCTTTTTGCTTGTGTGTGCACATCTGATGGTCCAGATAGTTCAGAGCTTAATGTCTGAGCCATTGGTCAGCCGCCAAATTCAGTTGCCCAGTGATGCGCACCATTTTAATGAAGTGCTGGCTTCACCCTAAAGCAGAGTAGGGGTACATAACATTTCTCTGTCCTCCTTTTTTCTTTTATAGCTCATGAATGCGCTATCAGACAGGAGGAATACTTTGAGGCTTATGGCCCAAGATCAGACACAGCAAACCCACCCTTCCCCACCTTCCCCCCAAATACACACACACAGCAAACCCAAAATCCTGCACCTACTCTCCCCAAATCCACACACTTGACACAGCAAATCCACACCCCAACTTCTCAATTCCAAACATAACACAAGTATAGGTCTGGAAAGGTCCTACCTTTCGAAGAGGATCAACTTCTTCCTTGCTTGTGCAGAGAAGATTCTTCTAGATCTTCTGAGGGAACATCTCATCTTCTCCTCCATGCTCTGATGAAGGGGTCTGTGCAACACTTTTCTCATTTTCTGCCTTTTTGCTTGTGTGTGCACATCTGATGGTCCAGATAGTTCAGAGCTTAATGTCTGAGCCATTGGTCAGCCGCCAAATTCAGTTGGCCAGTGATGCGCACCATTTTAATGAAGTGCTGGCTTCACCCTAAAGCAGAGTAGGGGTACATAACATTTCTCTGTCCTCCTTTTTCTTTTATAGCTCATGAATGCGCTATCAGACAGGAGGAATACTTTGAGGCTTATGGCCCAAAATCAGACACACAGCAAACTCATCCTTCCTCATCTTCCTCCCAAATACACACACAGCGAACCCAAAATCCTGCACCTACTCTACCCAAATCCACACACTTGACACAGCAAATCCACACCCCAATTTCTCAATTCCAAACATAACACAAGTATAGATCTGGAAAGGTCCTACCTTTCGAAGAGGATCAACTTCTTCCTTGCTTGTGCAGAGAAGATTCTTCTAGATCTTCTGAGGGAAAATCTCAACTTCTCCTCCATGGTCTGATGAAGGGGTCTGTGCAACACTTTTCTCATTTTCTGCCTTTTTGCTTGTGTGTGCACATCTGATGGTCCAGATAGTTCAGAGCTTAATGTCTGAGCCATTGGTCAGCCGCTAAATTCAGTTGGCCAGTGATGCGCACAATTTTACTGAAGTGCTGGCTTCACCCTAAAGCAGAGTAGGGGTACATAACATTTCTCTGTCCTCCTTTTTTCTTTTATAGCTCATGAATGCACTATCAGACAGGAGGAATACTTTGATGCTTGTGGCCCAAAATCAGACACACAGAAAAACCCACCCTTCCTCACCTTCACCCCAAATACACACACACAGCGAACCCAAAATCCTGCACCTACTCTCCCCAAATCCACACGCTTGACACAGCAAATCCACACCCCAACTTCTCAATTCAAAACATAACACAAGTATAGATCTGGGAAGGTCCTACCTTTCGAAGAGGATCAACTTCTTCCTTGCTTGTGCAGAGAAGATTCTTCTAGATCTTCTGAGGGAAAATCTCAACTTCTCCTCCATGGTCTGATGAAGGGGTCTGTGCAACACTTTTCTCATTTTCTGCCTTTTTGCTTGTGTGTGCACATCTGATGGTCCAGATAGTTCAGAGCTTAATGTCTGAGCCATTGGTCAGCCGCCAAATTCAGTTGCCCAGTGATGCGCACCATTTTAATGAAGTGCTGGCTTCACCCTAAAGCAGAGTAGGGGTACATAACATTTCTCTGTCCTCCTTTTTTCTTTTATAGCTCATGAATGCGCTATCAGACAGGAGGAATACTTTGAGGCTTATGGCCCAAGATCAGACACAGCAAACCCACCCTTCCTCACCTTCCCCCCAAATACACACACACAGCAAACCCAAAATCCTGCACCTACTCTCCCCAAATCCACACACTTGACACAGCAAATCCACACCCCAACTTCTCAATTCCAAACATAACACAAGTATAGGTCTGGAAAGGTCCTACCTTTCGAAGAGGATCAACTTCTTCCTTGCTTGTGCAGAGAAGATTCTTCTAGATCTTCTGAGGGAACATCTCAACTTCTCCTCCATGCTCTGATGAAGGTGTCTGTGCAACACTTTTCTTATTGTCTGCCTTTTTGCTTGTGTGTGCACATCTGATGGTCCAGATAGTTCAGAGCTTAATATCTGAGCCATTGGTCAGCCACCAAATTCAGTTGGCCAGTGATGCGCACCATTTTAATGAAGTGCTGGCTTCACCCTAAAGCAGAGTAGGGGTACATAACATTTCTCTGTCCTCCGTTTTCTTTTATAGCTCATGAATGCGCTATCAGACAGGAGGAATACTTTGAGACTTATGGCCCAAAATCAGACACACAGCAAACCCATCCTTCCTTGCCTTCCCCCCAAATACACACACAGCGAACCCAAAATCCTGCACCTACTCTACCCAAGTCCACACACTTGACACAGCAAATCCACACCCCAACTTTTCAATTCCAAACATAACACAAGTATAGATCTGGAAAGGTCCTACCTTTCGAAGAGGATCAACTTCTTCCTTGCTTGTGCAGAGAAGATTCTGCTAGATTTTCTGAGGGAAAATCTCAACTTCTCCTCCATGGTCTGATGAAGGGGTCTGTGCAACACTTTTCTCATTTTCTGCCTTTTTTCTTGTGTGTGCACATCTGATGGTCCAGATAGTTCAGAGCTTAATGTCTGAGCCATTGGTCAGCCGCCAAATTCAGTTGGCCAGTGATGCGCACAATTTTAATGAAGTGCTGGCTTCACCCTAAAGCAGAGTAGGGGTACATAACATTTCTCTGTCCTCCTTTTTCTTTTATAGCTCATGAATGCGCTATCACACAGGAGGAATACTTTGAGGCTTATGGCCCAAAATCAGACACACAGCAAACCCACCGTTCCTCACCTTCCCCCCAAATACACACACACAGCAAACCCAAAATCCTGCACCTACTCTCCCCAAATCCACACACTTGACACAGCAAATCCACACCCCAACTTCTCAATTCCAAACATAACACAAGTATAGGTCTGGAAAGGTCCTACCTTTCGAAGAGGATCAACTTCTTCCTTGCTTGTGCAGAGAAGATTCTTCTAGATCTTCTGAGGGAACATCTCAACTTCTCCTCCGTGGTCTGATGAAGGGGTCTGTGCAACACTTTTCTATTTTTCTGCCTTTTTTCTTGTGTGTGCACATCAGAGGGTCCAGATAGTTCAGAGCTTAATGTCTGAGCCATTGGTCAGCCGCCAAATTCAGTTGGCCAGAGATGCGCACAATTTTAATGAAGTGCTGGCTTCACCCTAAAGCAGAGTAGGGGTACACAACATTTCCCTGTCCTCCTTTTTCTTTTATAGCTCATGAATGCGCTATCAGACAGGAGGAATACTTTGAGGCTTATGGCCCAAAATCAGACACACAGCAAACCCACCCTTCCTCACCTTCCCCCCAAATACACACACACAGCAAACCCAAAATCCTGCACCTACTCTCACCAAATCCACACACTTGACATAGCAAATCCACACCCCAACTTATCAATTCCAAACATAACACAAGTATAGATCTGGAAAGGTCCTACCTTTCGAAGAGGATCAACTTCTTCCTTGCTTGTGCAGAGAAGATTCTTCTAGATCTTCTGAGGGAACATCTCAACTTCTCCTCCATGCTCTGATGAAGGGGTCTGTGCAACACTTTTCTCATTTTCTGCCATTTTGCTTGCGTGTGCACATCTGATGGTCCAGATAGTTCAGAGTTTAATGTCTGAACCATTGGTCAGCCGCTAAATTCAGTTGGCCAGTGATGCGCACAATTTTAATGAAGTGCTGGCTTCACCCTAAAGCAGAGTAGGGGTACATAACATTTCTCTGTCCTCCTTTTTATTTTATAGCTCATGAATGCGCTATCAGACAGGAGGAATACTTTGAGGCTTATGGCCCAAGATCAGACACACAGCAAACCCACCCTTCCTCACCTTCCCCCCAAATACACACACACAGCAAACCCAAAATCCTGCACCTACTCTCCCCAAATCCACACACTTGACACAGCAAATCCACACCCCAACTTCTCAATTCAAAACATAACACAAGTATAGATCTGGGAAGGTCCTACCTTTCGAAGAGGATCAACTTCTTCCTTGCTTGTGCAGAGAAGATTCTTCTAGATCTTCTGAGGGAAAATCTCAACTTCTCCTCCATGGTCTGATGAAGGGGTCTGTGCAACACTTTTCTCATTTTCTGCCTTTTTGCTTGTGTGTGCACATCTGATGGTCCAGATAGTTCAGAGCTTAATGTCTGAGCCATTGGTCAGCCGCCAAATTCAGTTGCCCAGTGATGCGCACCATTTTAATGAAGTGCTGGCTTCACCCTAAAGCAGAGTAGGGGTACATAACATTTCTCTGTCCTCCTTTTTTCTTTTATAGCTCATGAATGCGCTATCAGACAGGAGGAATACTTTGAGGCTTATGGCCCAAGATCAGACACAGCAAACCCACCCTTCCCCACCTTCCCCCCAAATACACACACACAGCAAACCCAAAATCCTGCACCTACTCTCCCCAAATCCACACACTTGACACAGCAAATCCACACCCCAACTTCTCAATTCCAAACATAACACAAGTATAGGTCTGGAAAGGTCCTACCTTTCGAAGAGGATCAACTTCTTCCTTGCTTGTGCAGAGAAGATTCTTCTAGATCTTCTGAGGGAACATCTCATCTTCTCCTCCATGCTCTGATGAAGGGGTCTGTGCAACACTTTTCTCATTTTCTGCCTTTTTGCTTGTGTGTGCACATCTGATGGTCCAGATAGTTCAGAGCTTAATGTCTGAGCCATTGGTCAGCCGCCAAATTCAGTTGGCCAGTGATGCGCACCATTTTAATGAAGTGCTGGCTTCACCCTAAAGCAGAGTAGGGGTACATAACATTTCTCTGTCCTCCTTTTTCTTTTAAAGCTCATGAATGCACTATCAGACAGGAGGAATACTTTGAGGCTTGTGGCCCAAAATCAGACACACAACAAACCCACCCTTCCTCACCTTCCCCCCAAATACACACACAGCAAACCCAAAATCCTGCACCTACTCTCCCCAAATCCACACACTTGACACAGCAAATCCACACCCCAACTTCTCAATTCCAAACATAACACAAGTATAGATCTGGAAAGGTCCTACCTTTTGAAGAGGATCAACTTCTTCCCTGCTTGTGCAGAGAAGATTCTTCTAGATCTTCTGAGGGAACATCTCAACTTCTCCTCCATGCTCTGATGAAGGGGTCTGTGCAACACTTTTCTCATTGTCTGCCTTTTTGCTTGTGTGTGCACATCTGATGGTCCAGATAGTTCAGAGCTTAATGTCTGAGCCATTGGTCAGCTGCCAAATTCAGTTGGGCAGTGATGCGCACAATTTTAATGAAGTGCTGGCTTCACCCTAAAGCAGAGTAGGGGTACATAACATTTCTCTGTCCTCCTCTTTATTTTATAGCTCATGAATGCGCTATCACACAGGAGGAATACTTTGAGGCTTATGGCCCAAGATCAGACACAACAAACCCACCCTTCCTCACCTTCCCCCCAAATACACACACACAGCAAACCCAAAATCCTGCACCTACTCTCCCCAAATCCACACACTTGACACAGCAAATCCACACCCCAACTTCTCAATTCCAAACATAACACAAGTATAGGTCTGGAAAGGTCCTACCTTTCGAAGAGGATCAACTTCTTCCTTGCTTGTGCAGAGAAGATTCTTCTAGATCTTCTGAGGGAACATCTCAACTTCTCCTCCATGCTCTGATGAAGGGGTCTGTGCAACACTTTTCTCATTTTCTGCCATTTTGCTTGCGTGTGCACATCTGATGGTCCAGATAGTTCAGAGTTTAATGTCTGAGCCATTGGTCAGCCGCTAAATTCAGTTGGCCAGTGATGCGCACAATTTTAATGAAGTGCTGGCTTCACCCTAAAGCAGAGTAGGGGTACATAACATTTCTCTGTCCTCCTTTTTCTTTTATAGCTCATGAATGCGCTATCAGACAGGAGGAATACTTTGAGGCTTATGGCCCAAAATCAGACACACAGCAAACTCATCCTTCCTCATCTTCCTCCCAAATACACACACAGCGAACCCAAAATCCTGCACCTACTCTACCCAAATCCACACACTTGACACAGCAAATCCACACCCCAATTTCTCAATTCCAAACATAACACAAGTATAGATCTGGAAAGGTCCAACCTTTCGAAGAGGATCAACTTCTTCCTTGCTTGTGCAGAGAAGATTCTTCTAGATCTTCTGAGGGAAAATCTCAACTTCTCCTCCATGGTCTGATGAAGGGGTCTGTGCAACACTTTTCTCATTTTCTGCCTTTTTGCTTGTGTGTGCACATCTGATGGTCCAGATAGTTCAGAGCTTAATGTCTGAGCCATTGGTCAGCCGCTAAATTCAGTTGGCCAGTGATGCGCACAATTTTACTGAAGTGCTGGCTTCACCCTAAAGCAGAGTAGGGGTACATAACATTTCTCTGTCCTCCTTTTTTCTTTTATAGCTCATGAATGCACTATCAGACAGGAGGAATACTTTGATGCTTGTGGCCCAAAATCAGACACACAGCAAACCCACCCTTCCTCACCTTCACCCCAAATACACACACACAGCGAACCCAAAATCCTGCACCTACTCTCCCCAAATCCACACGCTTGACACAGCAAATCCACACCCCAACTTCTCAATTCAAAACATAACACAAGTATAGATCTGGGAAGGTCCTACCTTTCGAAGAGGATCAACTTCTTCCTTGCTTGTGCAGAGAAGATTCTTCTAGATCTTCTGAGGGAAAATCTCAACTTCTCCTCCATGGTCTGATGAAGGGGTCTGTGCAACACTTTTCTCATTTTCTGCCTTTTTGCTTGTGTGTGCACATCTAATGGTCCAGATAGTTCAGAGCTTAATGTCTGAGCCATTGGTCAGCCGCCAAATTCAGTTGCCCAGTGATGCGCACCATTTTAATGAAGTGCTGGCTTCACCCTAAAGCAGAGTAGGGGTACATAACATTTCTCTGTCCTCCTTTTTTCTTTTATAGCTCATGAATGCGCTATCAGACAGGAGGAATACTTTGAGGCTTATGGCCCAAGATCAGACACAGCAATCCCACCCTTCCTCACCTTCCCCCCAAATACACACACACAGCAAACCCAAAATCCTGCACCTACTCTCCCCAAATCCACACACTTGACACAGCAAATCCACACCCCAACTTCTCAATTCCAAACATAACACAAGTATAGGTCTGGAAAGGTCCTACCTTTCGAAGAGGATCAACTTCTTCCTTGCTTGTGCAGAGAAGATTCTTCTAGATCTTCTGAGGGAACATCTCAACTTCTCCTCCATGCTCTGATGAAGGTGTCTGTGCAACACTTTTCTTATTGTCTGCCTTTTTGCTTGTGTGTGCACATCTGATGGTCCAGATAGTTCAGAGCTTAATATCTGAGCCATTGGTCAGCCACCAAATTCAGTTGGCCAGTGATGCGCACCATTTTAATGAAGTGCTGGCTTCACCCTAAAGCAGAGTAGGGGTACATAACATTTCTCTGTCCTCCGTTTTCTTTTATAGCTCATGAATGCGCTATCACACAGGAGGAATACTTTGAGGCTTATGGCCCAAAATCAGACACACAGCAAACCCACCGTTCCTCACCTTCCCCCCAAATACACACACACAGCAAACCCAAAATCCTGCACCTACTCTCCCCAAATCCACACACTTGACACAGCAAATCCACACCCCAACTTCTCAATTCCAAACATAACACAAGTATAGATCTGGAAAGGTCCTACCTTTCGAAGAGGATCAACTTCTTCCTTGCTTGTGCAGAGAAGATTCTTCTAGATTTTCTGAGGGAACATCTCAACTTCTCCTCCCGGGTCTGATGAAGGGGTCTGTGCAACACTTTTCTATTTTTCTGCCTTTTTTCTTGTGTGTGCACATCAGAGGGTCCAGATAGTTCAGAGCTTAATGTCTGAGCCATTGGTCAGCCGCCAAATTCAGTTGGCCAGAGATGCGCACAATTTTAATGAAGTGCTGGCTTCACCCTAAAGCAGAGTAGGGGTACACAACATTTCCCTGTCCTCCTTTTTCTTTTATAGCTCATGAATGCGCTATCAGACAGGAGGAATACTTTGAGGCTTATGGCCCAAAATCAGACACACAGCAAACCCACCCTTCCTCACCTTCCCCCCAAATACACACACACAGCAAACCCAAAATCCTGCACCTACTCTCACCAAATCCACACACTTGACACAGCAAATCCACACCCCAACTTATCAATTCCAAACATAACACAAGTATAGATCTGGAAAGGTCCTACCTTTCGAAGAGGATCAACTTCTTCCTTGCTTGTGCAGAGAAGATTCTTCTAGATCTTCTGAGGGAACATCTCAACTTCTCCTCCATGCTCTGATGAAGGGGTCTGTGCAACACTTTTCTCATTTTCTGCCATTTTGCTTGCGTGTGCACATCTGATGGTCCAGATAGTTCAGAGTTTAATGTCTGAACCATTGGTCAGCCGCTAAATTCAGTTGGCCAGTGATGCGCACAATTTTAATGAAGTGCTGGCTTCACCCTAAAGCAGAGTAGGGGTACATAACATTTCTCTGTCCTCCTTTTTATTTTATAGCTCATGAATGCGCTATCAGACAGGAGGAATACTTTGAGGCTTATGGCCCAAGATCAGACACACAGCAAACCCACCCTTCCTCACCTTCCCCCCAAATACACACACACAGCAAACCCAAAATCCTGCACCTACTCTCCCCAAATCCACACACTTGACACAGCAAATCCACACCCCAACTTCTCAATTCAAAACATAACACAAGTATAGATCTGGGAAGGTCCTACCTTTCGAAGAGGATCAACTTCTTCCTTGCTTGTGCAGAGAAGATTCTTCTAGATCTTCTGAGGGAAAATCTCAACTTCTCCTCCATGGTCTGATGAAGGGGTCTGTGCAACACTTTTCTCATTTTCTGCCTTTTTGCTTGTGTGTGCACATCTGATGGTCCAGATAGTTCAGAGCTTAATGTCTGAGCCATTGGTCAGCTGCCAAATTCAGTTGGGCAGTGATGCGCACAATTTTAATGAAGTGCTGGCTTCACCCTAAAGCAGAGTAGGGGTACATAACATTTCTCTGTCCTCCTCTTTATTTTATAGCTCATGAATGCGCTATCACACAGGAGGAATACTTTGAGGCTTATGGCCCAAGATCAGACACAACAAACCCACCCTTCCTCACCTTCCCCCCAAATACACACACACAGCAAACCCAAAATCCTGCACCTACTCTCCCCAAATCCACACACTTGACACAGCAAATCCACACCCCAACTTCTCAATTCCAAACATAACACAAGTATAGGTCTGGAAAGGTCCTACCTTTCGAAGAGGATCAACTTCTTCCTTGCTTGTGCAGAGAAGATTCTTCTAGATCTTCTGAGGGAACATCTCATCTTCTCCTCCATGCTCTGATGAAGGGGTCTGTGCAACACTTTTCTCATTTTCTGCCTTTTTGCTTGTGTGTGCACATCTGATGGTCCAGATAGTTCAGAGCTTAATGTCTGAGCCATTGGTCAGCCGCCAAATTCAGTTGGCCAGTGATGCGCACCATTTTAATGAAGTGCTGGCTTCACCCTAAAGCAGAGTAGGGGTACATAACATTTCTCTGTCCTCCTTTTTCTTTTAAAGCTCATGAATGCACTATCAGACAGGAGGAATACTTTGAGGCTTGTGGCCCAAAATCAGACACACAACAAACCCACCCTTCCTCACCTTCCCCCCAAATACACACACAGCAAACCCAAAATCCTGCACCTACTCTCCCCAAATCCACACACTTGACACAGCAAATCCACACCCCAACTTCTCAATTCCAAACATAACACAAGTATAGATCTGGAAAGGTCCTACCTTTTGAAGAGGATCAACTTCTTCCCTGCTTGTGCAGAGAAGATTCTTCTAGATCTTCTGAGGGAACATCTCAACTTCTCCTCCATGCTCTGATGAAGGGGTCTGTGCAACACTTTTCTCATTGTCTGCCTTTTTGCTTGTGTGTGCACATCTGATGGTCCAGATAGTTCAGAGCTTAATGTCTGAGCCATTGGTCAGCTGCCAAATTCAGTTGGGCAGTGATGCGCACAATTTTAATGAAGTGCTGGCTTCACCCTAAAGCAGAGTAGGGGTACATAACATTTCTCTGTCCTCCTCTTTATTTTATAGCTCATGAATGCGCTATCACACAGGAGGAATACTTTGAGGCTTATGGCCCAAGATCAGACACAACAAACCCACCCTTCCTCACCTTCCCCCCAAATACACACACACAGCAAACCCAAAATCCTGCACCTACTCTCCCCAAATCCACACACTTGACACAGCAAATCCACAACCCAACTTCTCAATTCCAAACATAACACAAGTATAGGTCTGGAAAGGTCCTACCTTTCGAAGAGGATCAACTTCTTCCTTGCTTGTGCAGAGAAGATTCTTCTAGATCTTCTGAGGGAACATCTCAACTTCTCCTCCATGCTCTGATGAAGGGGTCTGTGCAACACTTTTCTCATTTTCTGCCATTTTGCTTGCGTGTGCACATCTGATGGTCCAGATAGTTCAGAGTTTAATGTCTGAGCCATTGGTCAGCCGCTAAATTCAGTTGGCCAGTGATGCGCACAATTTTAATGAAGTGCTGGCTTCACCCTAAAGCAGAGTAGGGGTACATAACATTTCTCTGTCCTCCTTTTTCTTTTATAGCTCATGAATGCGCTATCAGACAGGAGGAATACTTTGAGGCTTATGGCCCAAAATCAGACACACAGCAAACTCATCCTTCCTCATCTTCCTCCCAAATACACACACAGCGAACCCAAAATCCTGCACCTACTCTACCCAAATCCACACACTTGACACAGCAAATCCACACCCCAATTTCTCAATTCCAAACATAACACAAGTATAGATCTGGAAAGGTCCTACCTTTCGAAGAGGATCAACTTCTTCCTTGCTTGTGCAGAGAAGATTCTTCTAGATCTTCTGAGTAGTGATGGACGAACTTCCGACGGGACGTTTCGCGAACGCGAAACGCGAACGGACACAAACGTTCGCGAAAACGACCGTTCGCCGCGGGCTCCATTGACTTCAATGGGAGGCGAATTTCGCAAACCTTTAGGTCGAATTTGCGGCCACGGGGTAATTATTAGGGGGTAGCACGTAGTCCCACCACCTGGACAATAGCATAATACATGTATGAGGTGAATTTGGGATCGATAACTACAAGCATTTTTTTTTTATTTGGGAAATTGTTCTGACAATTCAGGACTATGGAGCTAATGAAGGCAATGGAGGAGAGGGAAGGTCAGGGACCAGGGTAGGCAAACAAGAGGGTGCAGGAGATACAGAGCACTGACAGCAGCACCGTAATACAGAGCACTGACATCAGCACCGTGACATACAGCGCTGACAGCAGCTCCGTGACATACAGCGCTGACAGCAGCTCCGTGACATACAGCGCTGACAGCAGCTCCGTGACATACAGCGCTGACAGCAGCTCCGTGACATACAGCGCTGACAGCAGCTCCGTGACATACAGCGCTGACAGCAGCACCGTGACATACAGCGCTGACAGCAGCTCCGTGACATACAGCGCTGACAGCAGCTCCGTGACATACAGCGCTGACAGCAGCTCCGTGACATACAGCACTGACAGCAGCTCCGTGACATACAGCGCTGACAGCAGCTCCGTGACATACAGCGCTGACAGCAGCACCGTGACATACAGCGCTGACAGCAGCTCCGTGACATACAGCGCTGACAGCAGCTCCGTGACATACAGCGCTGACAGCAGCTCCGTGACATACAGCGCTGACAGCAGCTCCGTGACATACAGCGCTGACAGCAGCTCCGTGACATACAGCGCTGACAGCAGCTCCGTGACATACAGCGCTGACAGCAGCTCCGTGACATACAGCGCTGACAGCAGCTCCGTGACATACAGCGCTGACAGCAGCTCCGTGACATACAGCGCTGACAGCAGCTCCGTGACATACAGCGCTGACAGCAGCTCCGTGACATACAGCGCTGACAGCAGCTCCGTGACATACAGCGCTGACAGCAGCACCGTGACATACAGCGCTGACAGCAGCTCCGTGACATACAGCGCTGACAGCAGCTCCGTGACATACAGCGCTGACAGCAGCTCCGTGACATACAGCACTGACAGCAGCTCCGTGACATACAGCGCTGACAGCAGCTCCGTGACATACAGCGCTGACAGCAGCACCGTGACATACAGCGCTGACAGCAGCTCCGTGACATACAGCGCTGACAGCAGCTCCGTGACATACAGCGCTGACAGCAGCTCCGTGACATACAGCGCTGACAGCAGCTCCGTGACATACAGCGCTGACAGCAGCTCCGTGACATACAGCGCTGACAGCAGCTCCGTGACATACAGCGCTGACAGCAGCTCCGTGACATACAGCGCTGACAGCAGCTCCGTGACATACAGCGCTGACAGCAGCTCCGTGACATACAGCGCTGACAGCAGCTCCGTGACATACAGCGCTGACAGCAGCACCGTAAGCAGCCCCAGGAGGAAGTCAGCACAGCACAGGGATGGTGTGATCCCCTCATAATAAGAACCCCCAGGAGGAAGTCAGCACAGCACAGGGATGGTGGGAGCCCCTCATAATAAGAACACCCAGGAGGAAGTCAGCACAGCACAGGGATGGTGGGAACCCCTCATAATAAGCAGCCCCAGTAGAAATATGACACCGCTCAACCTCTTCAAAGAGGAGGGTAGGGGCATATAGTACGGTGTGCTTTTTTGGGTCAGGGAAGTGAGCCAAATGAATTAAGAAGGTCTGTGTGCTTGATTCCAAAAATTGTTTATAGACATATACATGGTCTACTGATCACATGTGTTGAATTCCTCCGAGATCCATGCCTCATTCATTTTTAGAAATGTGAGGTAGTTAACACTGTGGTGAGCTAGGCGAGTACGCTTATCGGTCACAATCCCCCCTGCTGCGCTGAACGTCCTTTCGGACAGGACACTGGATGAGGGGCAAGCCAACAGTTCGATTGCAAATTGGGCAAGCTCTGGCCAGAGGTCAAGCCTGCCCACCCAGTAGTCTAGGGGTTCATCACTCCTCAGAGCGTCCACATCGGCCGTTAACCCAATGTAGTCGGACACCTGACGGTCTAGGCGTTCCCTGATGCTGGATCCGGATGACACCTGTCGATGGGTCGGCTGAAAGAATGACCTCATATCCGAAGTCACCAACACATCTTCAAACCGGCCTCTTCTTGCAGGCGCTGTTGGATTGGTACCCGCAAATCCTTCTCTGGGAGTGGGAATTGCTCCTCTGCCAGCGCACGCAAAAGCAGAATGCAGCATTTCTCGAAGCAAGGCCTGGAAGTGCTGCATTCTGACAGCCCTCTGCGACGGCGGTAACATTTCCGCCATTTTGTGTTTGTACCGGGGGTCTAAGTACGTTGCCACCCAGTACTGGTCCTTGACCCTCATGCTTTTTATACGGGGGTCCCTATTAAAACACTGGAGCATGAAGGCCCCCATTTGCACTAAAGTGGAAGCGGTGTGGTGGCCTGGCTCCTGCTCATCATCCAGGATAATGTCGTCCTCTTCATTCTCCTCTCCCCATCCTCGCACAACAGGGATCCCAGAAAGGTTTAAAGCATGCTCTTCTTGCTCCTGCTCATCCGCCCCGGCACCATCCTCCTCTGACTCCTCATCAGACTCCTGTTGTTGACTTGTCTCAGATAGAGTAGCCCCCCCTGGGAATTCATCCAGCATTGCGACTTCCTCATCTTCCCGCTCCTGCTCCTCCACAGCCTGATCAATGACACGACGCAATGCACGCTCCAGAAAGAAGGCATAAGGTACCATGTCACTGATGGCGCCATGGCTGCGACTGACCAGTTTGGTGATCTCCTCAAATGGCCGCAGAAGTCTGCATGTGTCGCGCATGAGCAGCCACTGGCGCGGTGAAAAAAAACCCAGCTCCCCAGAACCGTTTCTTTCGCAGAGTTCATACAGGTAGACGTTAACTGCACGTTTCTGCTGGAGCAGCCTATCAAGCATATAGAAGGTTGAGTTCCATCGCGTCGGGCAATCGCAAATAAGACGTCTGACCGGCAGATGGTGTCGCCGCTGAATGTCAGCAAGGCGAGCCATGGCCGTGTAAGATCTTCTGAAATGGGCCGAGATTTTCCTTGCCTGCCGCAAGATGTCCTGGACCCCAGGGTATTTGACAAGGAATCGCTGCACGACCAAGTTTAAGACGTGTGCCATGCACGGCACGTGCGTGATTTTGCCCTGTTTCAATGCGCTAAGCAGATTGGCACCGTTGTCACACACCACTTTACCAACTGTCAAATTGAGCGGTGTTAGCCACTCATCTGCCTGTGAACGCAAAGCTGAAAGGAGTGCCGGGCCAGTGTGGCTCTTTGCTTCCAGGCACAACAGACGCAGCACGGCATGGCAACGTCTCACCTGGCATGTGGAATAGGTTCTGGGGAGCTTGGGCGGTGCAGTGGAAGAGACGCTAGCAGCGGAAAAGGAGGAGGCAGCTGAGGAGGAGAGGGAGGAGGATGGAGTAGGAGGAGGAGAAGAAGAGTCAGGCCTGCATGCAATCCGTGGCGGTAAAACCAAATCTACACGGGTGCCACGGGTTACATGCTTGACGGCCGTCAGAAGGTTCACCCAGTGGGCAGTAAAACTGATATACCTTCCCTGCCCGTGTTTGCTAGACCACGTGTCTGTGGTCAGATGTATCTTGGCACCGACACTGTGTGCCAGAGATACATTCACTTGCCGCTGAACATGGCCATATAGCTCTGGGATGCCCTTCTCTGAGAAATACTTCCTTCCTGGGACCTTCCATTGTGGTGTTCCAATGGCCACAAATTTGCGAAAGGCCTCCGAGTCCACCAGTTTATATGGCAGTAGTTGGCGGGCTATGAGTTCTGACAAGCCAGCCGCCAACCGTTGGGCAAGAGGGTTATCCGGCGTCATCATTTTTTTACGCTCAAACATTAGGCCCACGGAAGCCTGCCTTTTTGCAGAAAAATGTGAGCTTGGCGTGATGGAAGGTGGAGTGGAGGACAATTGTGAGGAGAGAGGAGAAGGAGAAGTAGAAGACGAGGCTGGACGGTGAGAGCCTGCAGTGTGGCTTTGTGTGTTCCGTTGCTCCCACTGGGCTCGGTGATGGCTGCTCATGTGCCTTCTTAAGGCGGTCGTCCCTAGGTGAGTATTGGGCTTACCGCGACTAACGCGTTGACTGCAAAGATTGCAGATGGCAACGCTATTGTCAGCAGCGGACACGTTAAAAAAAGCCCACACTGCGGAGCCATGTGCCGGTGTCCTGGGAGCGCCAGATGTGACCGTACATGGTCGATGACTCGCTCCTGATACATTTGCAGTCTGCTTTGTCCCTGCTGTGCAATGTAAGTCATTGCTGCTTCTCCTCCCTATCTGCTGGTCCATATCTCCCTCTGAACTCCCCTCCTCTTCCTCTCTTGTGGGCACCCACGTGACATCACTAGACACGTCATCATCAACGTCACCTTCCCCACCGCTATAAGTAGAGTAGGCAGCAACACCGGGGACCAACCTCCTCCTTGGGCTGATCTGGGTACTGGCGTCAGACTGCTGAGTAGCGCTTGTTGCTACCTCCTCTTCCTGATCCAATACCAAGAGTGGCTGCGCATCAGAAATGTCCTCTTGATATGGATCGGAAAATAATTCCAGTGACTCAAGCGGAAGGTATGTGGTGGTGGTGGTGGTGGTCGTGTTGTTGGTGGTAGTGTCTTTGGGGGTGCACATAGCAGAGAGTGAAGAAGAGGGTGCAGATCGAGAGGATGAGGAGGGTGCAGAAGAGTAAGGCTGAGCGAGCCACTCAACCAAGTCTGGTGCATCCTTTAAAGTAATTGAACGCACCTTCTGCAACTTCCCACTTTGGCTCAAGCCTGTTGCTCCTGCCCTACCCCTACCACCCCTGCGGAAGGGCCTGCCTCTTCCTCTGCATGTCATTTTTTAAATGACCCTGTGACAAAACTCTTAGTCCCTATACCGCTGAAGGACTGCTGCAGTATAGGTGAGCGGTCAGCAGTGGTGCACGTCAACCCTATCTATTGTGGACCTATAGCGGTCCTTACAGAACAGCAGACTGTACCGCACTCAAGCCTATGTACCGTAGCACCCTATACCAAGTTACCAGTCCTTATAAGAACTTTTGTGGACCAAGCAGGTTGTGTATTAGTGTTTAGCAGACTGTACGTCAGTCCCTATACCGCTGAAGGACTGCTGCAGTATAGGGCAGCGGTCAGCAGTGGTGCACGTCAACCCTATCTATTGTGGACCGATAGCGGTCCTTACAGAACAGCAGACTGTACCGCACTCAAGCCTATGTACCGTAGCACCCTATACCAAGTTACCAGTCCTTATAAGAACTTTTGTGGACCAAGCAGGTTGTGTATTAGTGTTTAGCAGACTGTACGTCAGTCCCTATACCGCTGAAGGACTGCTGCAGTATAGGGCAGCGGTCAGCAGTGGTGCACGTCAACCCTATCTATTGTGGACCGATAGCGGTCCTTACAGAACAGCAGACTGTACCGCACTCAAGCCTATGTACCGTAGCACCCTATACCAAGTTACCAGTCCTTATAAGAACTTTTGTGGAACAAGCAGGTTGTGTGTTAGTGATTAGCAGACTGTACGTCAGTCCCTATACCAATGAAGGACTGCTGCAGTATAGGGCAGCGGTCAGCAGTAGTGCACGGCAACCCTATGTATTGTGGACCGATAGCGGTCCTTACAGAACAGCAGACTGTACTGCACTCAGGCCTATGTACCGTAGCACCCTATACCAAGTTACCAGTCCTTATAAGAACTTTTGTGGACCAAGCAGGTTGTGTGTTAGTGTTTAGCAGACTGTGCGTCAGTCCCTATACCGCTGAAGGACTGCTGCAGTATAGGGCAGCGGTCAGCAGTAGTGCACGGCAACCCTATGTATTGTGGACCGATAGCGGTCCTTACAGAACAGCAGACTGTAACGCACTCAGGCCTATGTACCGTAGCACCCTATACCAAGTTACCAGTCCTTATAAGAACTTTTGTGGACCAAGCAGGTTGTGTGTTAGTGATTAGCAGACTGTACGTCAGTCCCTATACCAATGAAGGACTGCTGCAGTATAGGGCAGCGGTCAGCAGTAGTGCACGGCAACCCTATGTATTGTGGACCGATAGCGGTCCTTACAGAACAGCAGACTGTAACGCACTCAGGCCTATGTACCGTAGCACCCTATACCAAGTTACCAGTCCTTATAAAAACTTTTGTGGACCAAGCAGGTTGTGTGTTAGTGTTTAGCAGACTGTGCGTCAGTCCCTATACCGCTGAAGGACTGCTGCAGTATAGGGCAGCGGTCAGCAGTGGTGCACGTCAACCCTATCTATTGTGGACCGATAGCGGTCCTTACAGAACAGCAGACTGTACCGCACTCAAGCCTATGTACCGTAGCACCCTATACCAAGTTACCAGTCCTTATAAGAACTTTTGTGGACCAAGCAGGTTGTGTATTAGTGTTTAGCAGACTGTACGTCAGTCCCTATACCGCTGAAGGACTGCTGCAGTATAGGGCAGCGGTCAGCAGTGGTGCACGTCAACCCTATGTATTGTGGACCGATAGCGGTCCTTACAGAACAGCAGACTGTAACGCACTCAGGCCTATGTACCGTAGCACCCTATACCAAGTTACCAGTCCTTATAAGAACTTTTGTGGACCAAGCAGGTTGTGTGTTAGTGATTAGCAGACTGTACGTCAGTCCCTATACCAATGAAGGACTGCTGCAGTATAGGGCAGCGGTCAGCAGTAGTGCACGGCAACCCTATGTATTGTGGACCGATAGCGGTCCTTACAGAACAGCAGACTGTACTGCACTCAGGCCTATGTACCGTAGCACCCTATACCAAGTTACCAGTCCTTATAAAAACTTTTGTGGACCAAGCAGGTTGTGTGTTAGTGTTTAGCAGACTGTGCGTCAGTCCCTATACCGCTGAAGGACTGCTGCAGTATAGGGCAGCGGTCAGCAGTAGTGCACGGCAACCCTATGTATTGTGGACCGATAGCGGTCCTTACAGAACAGCAGACTGTAACGCACTCAGGCCTATGTACCGTAGCACCCTATACCAAGTTACCAGTCCTTATAAGAACTTTTGTGGACCAAGCAGGTTGTGTGTTAGTGATTAGCAGACTGTACGTCAGTCCCTATACCAATGAAGGACTGCTGCAGTATAGGGCAGCGGTCAGCAGTAGTGCACGGCAACCCTATGTATTGTGGACCGATAGCGGTCCTTACAGAACAGCAGACTGTACCGCACCCAAGCCTATGTACCGTAGCACCCTAGACAGACCAAGTTACCAGTCCTGATAAAGAGCTTTGTGGAACAAGTGAGTTGTGAATGATTAGCAGACTGCAGCAGAAGGGCAGCAGTCAAGTATAATATTCTTTCTATATTTGGAAGAAAGAATATTATACGTGTACAAGCCTATTACCGTACCACTGATACCAGTCCTGAAAAGAACCTTTGTGGAACTAATAGTAACAGCAAGTCTTTAAAATTATCCTCACTGCCTGACACACTGCTTCCTGCCTGTCCCTATACAAATTGGCAAAAAAGAGTAGGCTGGAACGATTAGCTGGAACAGCTCTTTTGTGGACCTGATAGTAACAGCTAATGATGATGATGATGATGATGATGAAGAAAGACTAATCTGGCTGAGCTGTCCCTAAAATAGCAGCATACAGCGCTCTGTCCCTTTATCTAAACTGACAAAAGAAACTCAGGCTGCTGACCTAACACCTATACCAGTCCTGAAAAGAACTTTTGTGTACCAAATAGCTAGCGTTTTCTCTGTCCCTACTCCACACAGGATCCTTTCCCTACAGTGACAGAAGAAAGAATGTAAAATGGCCACCGGATCGGGTGTATTTATAGGTTAGGGGGAATGTCCAAGTGTCCATGAGCTGTCATGTCTCAATTGGTTGTCCTGTAACACATGATAAACGTGTCACGAAAGGTTAAAGTTCTTGTATACATTAAACACGTAAGTCCGCCGGGGCGAACGACGGAAAAAGGCGTTCGAACCCGCGGACGGCGAAAGTCGGAAATTCGCCGCGAAACGACCGCCGGGCGAACCGTTCGGCCATCACTACTTCTGAGGGAAAATCTCAACTTCTCCTCCATGGTCTGATGAAGGGGTCTGTGCAACACTTTTCTCATTTTCTGCCTTTTTGCTTGTGTGTGCACATCTGATGGTCCAGATAGTTCAGAGCTTAATGTCTGAGCCATTGGTCAGCCGCTAAATTCAGTTGGCCAGTGATGCGCACAATTTTACTGAAGTGCTGGCTTCACCCTAAAGCAGAGTAGGGGTACATAACATTTCTCTGTCCTCCTTTTTTCTTTTATAGCTCATGAATGCACTATCAGACAGGAGGAATACTTTGATGCTTGTGGCCCAAAATCAGACACACAGCAAACCCACCCTTCCTCACCTTCACCCCAAATACACACACACAGCGAACCCAAAATCCTGCACCTACTCTCCCCAAATCCACACGCTTGACACAGCAAATCCACACCCCAACTTCTCAATTCAAAACATAACACAAGTATAGATCTGGGAAGGTCCTACCTTTCGAAGAGGATCAACTTCTTCCTTGCTTGTGCAGAGAAGATTCTTCTAGATCTTCTGAGGGAAAATCTCAACTTCTCCTCCATGGTCTGATGAAGGGGTCTGTGCAACACTTTTCTCATTTTCTGCCTTTTTGCTTGTGTGTGCACATCTAATGGTCCAGATAGTTCAGAGCTTAATGTCTGAGCCATTGGTCAGCCGCCAAATTCAGTTGCCCAGTGATGCGCACCATTTTAATGAAGTGCTGGCTTCACCCTAAAGCAGAGTAGGGGTACATAACATTTCTCTGTCCTCCTTTTTTCTTTTATAGCTCATGAATGCGCTATCAGACAGGAGGAATACTTTGAGGCTTATGGCCCAAGATCAGACACAGCAATCCCACCCTTCC
Source organism: Lithobates pipiens (assembly GCF_037356315.1). NCBI lineage: Eukaryota > Metazoa > Chordata > Amphibia > Anura > Ranidae > Lithobates > Lithobates pipiens. The sequence continues at coordinate 264,062,746 of NW_027507785.1, read as the reverse complement.
TCACCTTCCCCCCAAATACACACACACAGCAAACCCAAAATCCTGCACCTACTCTCCCCAAATCCACACACTTGACACAGCAAATCCACACCCCAACTTCTCAATTCCAAACATAACACAAGTATAGGTTTGGAAAGGTCCTACCTTTCGAAGAGGATCAACTTCTTCCTTGCTTGTGCAGAGAAGATTCTTCTAGATCTTCTGAGGGAACATCTCAACTTCTCCTCCATGCTCTGATGAAGGTGTCTGTGCAACACTTTTCTTATTGTCTGCCTTTTTGCTTGTGTGTGCACATCTGATGGTCCAGATAGTTCAGAGCTTAATATCTGAGCCATTGGTCAGCCACCAAATTCAGTTGGCCAGTGATGCGCACCATTTTAATGAAGTGCTGGCTTCACCCTAAAGCAGAGTAGGGGTACATAACATTTCTCTGTCCTCCGTTTTCTTTTATAGCTCATGAATGCGCTATCAGACAGGAGGAATACTTTGAGACTTATGGCCCAAAATCAGACACACAGCAAACCCATCCTTCCTTGCCTTCCCCCCAAATACACACACAGCGAACCCAAAATCCTGCACCTACTCTACCCAAGTCCACACACTTGACACAGCAAATCCACACCCCAACTTCTCAATTCCAAACATAACACAAGTATAGATCTGGAAAGGTCCTACCTTTCGAAGAGGATCAACTTCTTCCTTGCTTGTGCAGAGAAGATTCTGCTAGATTTTCTGAGGGAAAATCTCAACTTCTCCTCCATGGTCTGATGAAGGGGTCTGTGCAACACTTTTCTCATTTTCTGCCTTTTTGCTTGTGTGTGCACATCTGATGGTCCAGATAGTTCAGAGCTTAATGTCTGAGCCATTGGTCAGCCGCCAAATTCAGTTGGCCAGTGATGCGCACAATTTTAATGAAGTGCTGGCTTCACCCTAAAGCAGAGTAGGGGTACATAACATTTCTCTGTCCTCCTTTTTCTTTTATAGCTCATGAATGCGCTATCACACAGGAGGAATACTTTGAGGCTTATGGCCCAAAATCAGACACACAGCAAACCCACCGTTCCTCACCTTCCCCCCAAATACACACACACAGCAAACCCAAAATCCTGCACCTACTCTCCCCAAATCCACACACTTGACACAGCAAATCCACACCCCAACTTCTCAATTCCAAACATAACACAAGTATAGATCTGGAAAGGTCCTACCTTTCGAAGAGGATCAACTTCTTCCTTGCTTGTGCAGAGAAGATTCTTCTAGATTTTCTGAGGGAACATCTCAACTTCTCCTCCCGGGTCTGATGAAGGGGTCTGTGCAACACTTTTCTATTTTTCTGCCTTTTTTCTTGTGTGTGCACATCAGAGGGTCCAGATAGTTCAGAGCTTAATGTCTGAGCCATTGGTCAGCCGCCAAATTCAGTTGGCCAGAGATGCGCACAATTTTAATGAAGTGCTGGCTTCACCCTAAAGCAGAGTAGGGGTACACAACATTTCCCTGTCCTCCTTTTTCTTTTATAGCTCATGAATGCGCTATCAGACAGGAGGAATACTTTGAGGCTTATGGCCCAAAATCAGACACACAGCAAACCCACCCTTCCTCACCTTCCCCCCAAATACACACACACAGCAAACCCAAAATCCTGCACCTACTCTCACCAAATCCACACACTTGACACAGCAAATCCACACCCCAACTTATCAATTCCAAACATAACACAAGTATAGATCTGGAAAGGTCCTACCTTTCGAAGAGGATCAACTTCTTCCTTGCTTGTGCAGAGAAGATTCTTCTAGATCTTCTGAGGGAACATCTCAACTTCTCCTCCATGCTCTGATGAAGGGGTCTGTGCAACACTTTTCTCATTTTCTGCCATTTTGCTTGCGTGTGCACATCTGATGGTCCAGATAGTTCAGAGTTTAATGTCTGAACCATTGGTCAGCCGCTAAATTCAGTTGGCCAGTGATGCGCACAATTTTAATGAAGTGCTGGCTTCACCCTAAAGCAGAGTAGGGGTACATAACATTTCTCTGTCCTCCTTTTTATTTTATAGCTCATGAATGCGCTATCAGACAGGAGGAATACTTTGAGGCTTATGGCCCAAGATCAGACACACAGCAAACCCACCCTTCCTCACCTTCCCCCCAAATACACACACACAGCAAACCCAAAATCCTGCACCTACTCTCCCCAAATCCACACACTTGACACAGCAAATCCACACCCCAACTTCTCAATTCCAAACATAACACAAGTATAGATCTGGAAAGGTCCTACCTTTCGAAGAGGATCAACTTCTTCCTTGCTTGTGCAGAGAAGATTCTTCTAGATCTTCTGACGGAAAATGTCAACTTCTCCTCCAGGTCTGATGAAGGGGTCTGTGCAACACTTTTCTCATTTTCTGCCTTTTTGCTTGTGTGTGCACATCTGATGGTCCAGATAGTTCAGAGCTTAATGTCTGAGCCATTGGTCAGCCGCCAAATTCAGTTGGCCAGTGATGCGCACAATTTTAATGAAGTGCTGGCTTCACCCTAAAGCAGAGTAGGGGTACATAACATTTCTCTGTCCTCCTTTTTCTTTTATAGCTCATGAATGCGCTATCAGACAGGAGGAATACTTTGAGGCTTATGGCCCAAAATCAGACACACAGCAAACCCATCCTTCCTCATCTTCCCCCCAAATACACACACAGCGAACCCAAAATCCTGCACCTACTCTACCCAAATCCACACACTTGACACAGCAAATCCACACCCCAATTTCTCAATTCCAAACATAACACAAGTATAGATCTGGAAAGGTCCTACCTTTCGAAGAGGATCAACTTCTTCCTTGCTTGTGCAGAGAAGATTCTTCTAGATCTTCTGAGGGAAAATCTCAACGTCTCCTCTATAGTCTGATGAAGGGGTCTGTGCAACACTTTTCTCATTTTCTGCCTTTTTGCTTGTGTGTGCACATCTGATGGTCCAGATAGTTCAGAGCTTAATGTCTGAGCCATTGGTCAGCCGCCAAATTCAGTTGGCCAGTGATGCGCACAATTTTAATGAAGTGCTGGCTTCACCCTAAAGCAGAGTAGGGGTACATAACATTTCTCTGTCCTCCTTTTTATTTTATAGCTCATGAATGCGCTATCAGACAGGAGGAATACTTTGAGGCTTATGGCCCAAAAACAGACACACAGCAAACCCATCCTTCCTCATCTTCCTCCCAAATACACACACAGCGAACCGAAAATCCTGCACCTACTCTACCCAAATCCACACACTTGACACAGCAAATCCACACCCCAATTTCTCAATTCCAAACATAACACAAGTATAGATCTGGAAAGGTCCTACCTTTCGAAGAGGATCAACTTCTTCCTTGCTTGTGCAGAGAAGATTCTTCTAGATCTTCTGAGGGAAAATCTCAACTTCTCCTCCATGGTCTGATGAAGGGGTCTGTGCAACACTTTTCTCATTTTCTGCCTTTTTGCTTGTGTGTGCACATCTGATGGTCCAGATAGTTCAGAGCTTATTGTCTGAGCCATTGGTCAGCCGCTAAATTCAGTTGGCCAGTGATGCGCACAATTTTACTGAAGTGCTGGCTTCACCCTAAAGCAGAGTAGGGGTACATAACATTTCTCTGTCCTCCTTTTTTCTTTTATAGCTCATGAATGCGCTATCAGACAGGAGGAATACTTTGAGGCTTATGGCCCAAGATCAGACACAGCAAACCCACCCTTCCTCACCTTCCCCCCAAATACACACACACAGCAAACCCAAAATCCTGCACCTACTCTCCCCAAATCCACACACTTGACACAGCAAATCCACACCCCAACTTCTCAATTCCAAACATAACACAAGTATAGGTCTGGAAAGGTCCTACCTTTCGAAGAGGATCAACTTCTTCCTTGCTTGTGCAGAGAAGATTCTTCTAGATCTTCTGAGGGAACATCTCATCTTCTCCTCCATGCTCTGATGAAGGGGTCTGTGCAACACTTTTCTCATTTTCTGCCTTTTTGCTTGTGTGTGCACATCTGATGGTCCAGATAGTTCAGAGCTTAATGTCTGAGCCATTGGTCAGCCGCCAAATTCAGTTGGCCAGTGATGCGCACCATTTTAATGAAGTGCTGGCTTCACCCTAAAGCAGAGTAGGGGTACATAACATTTCTCTGTCCTCCTTTTTATTTTATAGCTCATGAATGCGCTATCAGACAGGAGGAATACTTTGAGGCTTATGGCCCAAGATCAGACACAGCAAACCCACCCTTCCTCACCTTCCCCCCAAATACACACACACAGCAAACCCAAAATCCTGCACCTACTCTCCCCAAATCCACACGCTTGACACAGCAACTCCACACCCCAACTTCTCAATTCCAAACATAACACAAGTATAGATCTGGAAAGGTCCTACCTTTCCAAGAGGATCAACTTCTTCCTTGCTTGTGCAGAGAAGATTCTTCTAGATCTTCTGAGGGAACATCTCAACTTCTCCTCCATGCTCTGATGAAGGTGTCTGTGCAACACTTTTCTTATTGTCTGCCTTTTTGCTTGTGTGTGCACATCTGATGGTCCAGATAGTTCAGAGCTTAATATCTGAGCCATTGGTCAGCCACCAAATTCAGTTGGCCAGTGATGCGCACCATTTTAATGAAGTGCTGGCTTCACCCTAAAGCAGAGTAGGGGTACATAACATTTCTCTGTCCTCCTTTTTCTTTTATAGCTCATGAATGCGCTATCAGACAGGAGGAATACTTTGAGACTTATGGCCCAAAATCAGACACACAGCAAACCCATCCTTCCTCGCCTTCCCCCCAAATACACACACAGCGAACCCAAAATCCTGCACCTACTCTACCCAAGTCCACACACTTGACACAGCAAATCCACACCCCAACTTCTCAATTCCAAACATAACACAAGTATAGATCTGGAAAGGTCCTACCTTTCGAAGAGGATCAACTTCTTCCTTGCTTGTGCAGAGAAGATTCTGCTAGATTTTCTGAGGGAAAATCTCAACTTCTCCTCCATGGTCTGATGAAGGGGTCTGTGCAACACTTTTCTCATTTTCTGCCTTTTTGCTTGTGTGTGCACATCTGATGGTCCAGATAGTTCAGAGCTTAATGTCTGAGCCATTGGTCAGCCGCCAAATTCAGTTGGCCAGTGATGCGCACAATTTTAATGAAGTGCTGGCTTCACCCTAAAGCAGAGTAGGGGTACATAACATTTCTCTGTCCTCCTTTTTCTTTTATAGCTCATGAACGCGCTATCACACAGGAGGAATACGGTACTTTGAGGCTTATGCCCCAAAATCAGACACACAGCAAACCCACCGTTCCTCACCTTCCCCCCAAATACACACACACAGCAAACCCAAAATCCTGCACCTACTCTCCCCAAATCCACACACTTGACACAGCAAATCCACACCCCAACTTCTCAATTCCAAACATAACACAAGTATAGATCTGGAAAGGTCCTACCTTTCGAAGAGGATCAACATCTTCCTTCCTTGTGCAGAGAAGATTCTTCTAGATCTTCTGAGGGAACATCTCAACTTCTCCTCCATGGTCTGATGAAGGGGTCTGTGCAACACTTTTCTCATTGTCTGCCTTTTTGCTTGTGTGTGCACATCTGATGGTCCAGATAGTTCAGAGCTTAATGTCTGAGCCATTGGTCAGCCGCCAAATTCAGTTGGCCAGTGATGCGCACAATTTTAATGAAGTGCTGGCTTCACCCTAAAGCAGAGTAGGGGTACATAACATTTCTCTGTCCTCCTTTTTCTTTTATAGCTCATGAATGCGCTATCAGACAGGAGGAATACTTTGAGGCTTATGGCCCAAGATCAGACACAGCAAACCCACCCTTCCTCACCTTCCCCCCAAATACACACACAGCAAACCCAAAATACTGCACCTACTCTCCCCAAATCCACACACTTGACACAGCAAATCCACACCCCAACTTCTCAATTCCAAACATAACACAAGTATAGATCTGGAAAGGTCCTACCTTTCGAAGAGGATCAACTTCTTCCTTGCTTGTGCAGAGAAGATTCTTCTAGATCTTCTGAGGGAACATCTCAACTTCTCCTCCATGCTCTGATGAAGGTGTCTGTGCAACACTTTTCTCATTTTCTGCCATTTTGCTTGCGTGTGCACATCTGATGGTCCAGATAGTTCAGAGTTTAATGTCTGAGCCATTGGTCAGCCACCAAATTCAGTTGGCCAGTGATGCGCACAATTTTAATGAAGTGCTGGCTTCACCCTAAAGCAGAGTAGGGGTACATAACATTTCTCTGTCCTCCTTTTTCTTATATAGCTTATGAATGCGCTATCAGACAGGAGGAATACTTTGAGGCTTATGGCCCAAAATCAGACACACAGCAAACCCATCCTTCCTCACCTTCCCCCCAAATACACACACAGCGAACCCAAAATCCTGCACCTACTGTACCCAAATCCACACGCTTGACACAGCAAATCCACACCCCAACTTCTCAATTCCAAACATAACACAAGTATAGATCTGGAAAGGTCCTACCTTTCGAAGAGGATCAACTTCTTCCTTGCTTGTGCAGAGAAGATTCTTCTAGATCTTCTGAGGGAACATCTCAACTTCTCCTCCATGCTCTGATGAAGGGGTCTGTGCAACACTTTTCTCATTTTCTGCCATTTTGCTTGCGTGTGCACATCTGATGGTCCAGATAGTTCAGAGTTTAATGTCTGAACCATTGGTCAGCCGCTAAATTCAGTTGGCCAGTGATGCGCACAATTTTAATGAAGTGCTGGCTTCACCCTAAAGCAGAGTAGGGGTACATAACATTTCTCTGTCCTCCTTTTTCTTTTATAGCTCATGAATGCGCTATCAGACAGGAGGAATACTTTGAGGCTTATGGCCCAAGATCAGACACAGCAAACCCACCCTTCCTCACCTTCCCCCCAAATACACACACAGCAAACCCAAAATCCTGCACCTACTCTCCCCAAATCCACACACTTGACACAGCAAATCCACACCCCAACTTCTTAATTCCAAACATAACACAAGTATAGATCTGGAAAGGTCCTACCTTTCGAAGAGGATCAACTTCTTCCTTGCTTGTGCAGAGAAGATTCTTCTAGATCTTCTGAGGGAACATCTCAACTTCTCCTCCATGCTCTGATGAAGGGGTCTGTGCAACACTTTTCTCATTTTCTGCCATTTTGCTTGCGTGTGCACATCTGATGGTCCAGATAGTTCAGAGTTTAATGTCTGAACCATTGGTCAGCCGCTAAATTCACTTGGCCAGTGATGCGCACAATTTTAATGAAGTGCTGGCTTCACCCTAAAGCAGAGTAGGGGTACATAACATTTCTCTGTCCTCCTTTTTCTTTTATAGCTCATGAATGCGCTATCAGACAGGAAGAATACTTTGAGGCTTATGGCCCAAAATCAGACACATAGCAAACCCATCCTTCCTCACCTTCCCCCCAAATACACACACAGCGAACCCAAAATCCTGCACCTACTCTCCCCAAATCCACACACTTGACACAGCAAATCCACACCCCAATTTCTCAATTCCAAACATAACACAAGTATAGATCTGGAAAGGTCCTACCTTTCGAAGAGGATCAACTTCTTCCTTGCTTGTGCAGAGAAGATTCTTCTAGATTTTCTGAGGGAACATCTCAACTTCTCCTCTGTGGTCTGATGAAGGGGTCTGTGCAACACTTTTCTCATTTTCTGCCTTTTTTCTTGTGTGTGCACATCAGAGGGTCCAGATAGTTCAGAGCTTAATGTCTGAGCCATTGGTCAGCCGCCAAATTCAGTTCGCTAGAGATGCGCACAATTTTAATGAAGTGCTGGCTTCACCCTAAAGCAGAGTAGGGGTACACAACATTTCCCTGTCCTCCTTTTTCTTTTATAGCTCATGAATGCGCTATCAGACAGGAGGAATACTTTGAGGCTTATGGCCCAAAATCAGACACACAGCAAACCCACCCTTCCTCACCTTCCCCCCAAATACACAAACACAGCGAACCCAAAATCCTGCACCTACTCTGCCCAAATCCACACACTTGACATAGCAAATCCACACCCCAACTTCTCAATTCCAAACATAACACAAGTATAGATCTGGAAAGGTCCTACCTTTTGAAGAGGATCAACTTCTTCCTTGCTTGTGCAGAGAAGATTCTTCTAGATCTTCTGAGGGAAAATCTCAACTTCTCCTCCATGGTCTGATGAAGGGGTCTGTGCAACACTTTTCTCATTTTCTGCCTTTTTGCTTGTGTGTACACATCTGATGGTCCAGATAGTTCAGAGCTTAATGTCTGAGCCATTGGTCAGCCGCCAAATTCAGTTGGCCAGTGATGCGCACAATTTTAATGAAGTGCTGGCTTCACCCTAAAGCAGAGTAGGGGTACATAACATTTCTCTGTCCTCCTTTTTATTTTATAGCTCATGAATGCGCTATCAGACAGGAGGAATACTTTGAGGCTTATGGCCCAAGATCAGACACAGCAAACCCACCCTTCCTCACCTTCCCCCCAAATACACACACACAGCAAACCCAAAATCCTGCACCTACTCTCCCCAAATCCACACACTTGACACAGCAAATCCACACCCCAACTTCTCAATTCCAAACATAACACAAGTATAGATCTGGAAAGGTCCTACCTTTCGAAGAGGATCAACATCTTCCTTCCTTGTGCAGAGAAGATTCTTCTAGATCTTCTGAGGGAACATCTCAACTTCTCCTCCATGGTCTGATGAAGGGGTCTGTGCAACACTTTTCTCATTGTCTGCCTTTTTGCTTGTGTGTGCACATCTGATGGTCCAGATAGTTCAGAGCTTAATGTCTGAGCCATTGGTCAGCCGCCAAATTCAGTTGGCCAGTGATGCGCACAATTTTAATGAAGTGCTGGCTTCACCCTAAAGCAGAGTAGGGGTACATAACATTTCTCTGTCCTCCTTTTTCTTTTATAGCTCATGAATGCGCTATCAGACAGGAGGAATACTTTGAGGCTTATGGCCCAAGATCAGACACAGCAAACCCACCCTTCCTCACCTTCCCCCCAAATACACACACAGCAAACCCAAAATACTGCACCTACTCTCCCCAAATCCACACACTTGACACAGCAAATCCACACCCCAACTTCTCAATTCCAAACATAACACAAGTATAGATCTGGAAAGGTCCTACCTTTCGAAGAGGATCAACTTCTTCCTTGCTTGTGCAGAGAAGATTCTTCTAGATCTTCTGAGGGAACATCTCAACTTCTCCTCCATGCTCTGATGAAGGTGTCTGTGCAACACTTTTCTCATTTTCTGCCATTTTGCTTGCGTGTGCACATCTGATGGTCCAGATAGTTCAGAGTTTAATGTCTGAGCCATTGGTCAGCCACCAAATTCAGTTGGCCAGTGATGCACACAATTTTAATGAAGTGCTGGCTTCACCCTAAAGCAGAGTAGGGGTACATAACATTTCTCTGTCCTCCTTTTTCTTATATAGCTTATGAATGCGCTATCAGATAGGAGGAATACTTTGAGGCTTATGGCCCAAAATCAGACACACAGCAAACCCATCCTTCCTCACCTTCCCCCCAAATACACACACAGCGAACCCAAAATCCTGCACCTACTGTACCCAAATCCACACGCTTGACACAGCAAATCCACACCCCAACTTCTCAATTCCAAACATAACACAAGTATAGATCTGGAAAGGTCCTACCTTTCGAAGAGGATCAACTTCTTCCTTGCTTGTGCAGAGAAGATTCTTCTAGATCTTCTGAGGGAACATCTCAACTTCTCCTCCATGCTCTGATGAAGGGGTCTGTGCAACACTTTTCTCATTTTCTGCCATTTTGCTTGCGTGTGCACATCTGATGGTCCAGATAGTTCAGAGTTTAATGTCTGAACCATTGGTCAGCCGCTAAATTCAGTTGGCCAGTGATGCGCACAATTTTAATGAAGTGCTGGCTTCACCCTAAAGCAGAGTAGGGGTACATAACATTTCTCTGTCCTCCTTTTTCTTTTATAGCTCATGAATGCGCTATCAGACAGGAGGAATACTTTGAGGCTTATGGCCCAAGATCAGACACAGCAAACCCACCCTTCCTCACCTTCCCCCCAAATACACACACAGCAAACCCAAAATCCTGCACCTACTCTCCCCAAATCCACACACTTGACACAGCAAATCCACACCCCAACTTCTCAATTCCAAACATAACACAAGTATAGATCTGGAAAGGTCCTACCTTTCGAAGAGGATCAACTTCTTCCTTGCTTGTGCAGAGAAGATTCTTCTAGATCTTCTGAGGGAACATCTCAACTTCTCCTCCATGCTCTGATGAAGGGGTCTGTGCAACACTTTTCTCATTTTCTGCCATTTTGCTTGCGTGTGCACATCTGATGGTCCAGATAGTTCAGAGTTTAATGTCTGAACCATTGGTCAGCCGCTAAATTCACTTGGCCAGTGATGCGCACAATTTTAATGAAGTGCTGGCTTCACCCTAAAGCAGAGTAGGGGTACATAACATTTCTCTGTCCTCCTTTTTCTTTTATAGCTCATGAATGCGCTATCAGACAGGAAGAATACTTTGAGGCTTATGGCCCAAAATCAGACACATAGCAAACCCATCCTTCCTCACCTTCCCCCCAAATACACACACAGCGAACCCAAAATCCTGCACCTACTCTCCCCAAATCCACACACTTGACACAGCAAATCCACACCCCAATTTCTCAATTCCAAACATAACACAAGTATAGATCTGGAAAGGTCCTACCTTTCGAAGAGGATCAACTTCTTCCTTGCTTGTGCAGAGAAGATTCTTCTAGATTTTCTGAGGGAACATCTCAACTTCTCCTCTGTGGTCTGATGAAGGGGTCTGTGCAACACTTTTCTCATTTTCTGCCTTTTTGCTTGTGTGTGCACATCTGATGGTCCAGATAGTTCAGAGCTTAATGTCTGAGCCATTGGTCAGCCGCCAAATTCAGTTGGCCAGTGATGCGCACAATTTTAATGAAGTGCTGGCTTCACCCTAAAGCAGAGTAGGGGTACATAACATTTCTCTGTCCTCCTTTTTCTTTTATAGCTCATGAACGCGCTATCACACAGGAGGAATACGGTACTTTGAGGCTTATGCCCCAAAATCAGACACACAGCAAACCCACCGTTCCTCACCTTCCCCCCAAATACACACACACAGCAAACCCAAAATCCTGCACCTACTCTCCCCAAATCCACACACTTGACACAGCAAATCCACACCCCAACTTCTCAATTCCAAACATAACACAAGTATAGATCTGGAAAGGTCCTACCTTTCGAAGAGGATCAACATCTTCCTTCCTTGTGCAGAGAAGATTCTTCTAGATCTTCTGAGGGAACATCTCAACTTCTCCTCCATGGTCTGATGAAGGGGTCTGTGCAACACTTTTCTCATTGTCTGCCTTTTTGCTTGTGTGTGCACATCTGATGGTCCAGATAGTTCAGAGCTTAATGTCTGAGCCATTGGTCAGCCGCCAAATTCAGTTGGCCAGTGATGCGCACAATTTTAATGAAGTGCTGGCTTCACCCTAAAGCAGAGTAGGGGTACATAACATTTCTCTGTCCTCCTTTTTCTTTTATAGCTCATGAATGCGCTATCAGACAGGAGGAATACTTTGAGGCTTATGGCCCAAGATCAGACACAGCAAACCCACCCTTCCTCACCTTCCCCCCAAATACACACACAGCAAACCCAAAATACTGCACCTACTCTCCCCAAATCCACACACTTGACACAGCAAATCCACACCCCAACTTCTCAATTCCAAACATAACACAAGTATAGATCTGGAAAGGTCCTACCTTTCGAAGAGGATCAACTTCTTCCTTGCTTGTGCAGAGAAGATTCTTCTAGATCTTCTGAGGGAACATCTCAACTTCTCCTCCATGCTCTGATGAAGGTGTCTGTGCAACACTTTTCTCATTTTCTGCCATTTTGCTTGCGTGTGCACATCTGATGGTCCAGATAGTTCAGAGTTTAATGTCTGAGCCATTGGTCAGCCACCAAATTCAGTTGGCCAGTGATGCGCACAATTTTAATGAAGTGCTGGCTTCACCCTAAAGCAGAGTAGGGGTACATAACATTTCTCTGTCCTCCTTTTTCTTATATAGCTTATGAATGCGCTATCAGACAGGAGGAATACTTTGAGGCTTATGGCCCAAAATCAGACACACAGCAAACCCATCCTTCCTCACCTTCCCCCCAAATACACACACAGCGAACCCAAAATCCTGCACCTACTGTACCCAAATCCACACGCTTGACACAGCAAATCCACACCCCAACTTCTCAATTCCAAACATAACACAAGTATAGATCTGGAAAGGTCCTACCTTTCGAAGAGGATCAACTTCTTCCTTGCTTGTGCAGAGAAGATTCTTCTAGATCTTCTGAGGGAACATCTCAACTTCTCCTCCATGCTCTGATGAAGGGGTCTGTGCAACACTTTTCTCATTTTCTGCCATTTTGCTTGCGTGTGCACATCTGATGGTCCAGATAGTTCAGAGTTTAATGTCTGAACCATTGGTCAGCCGCTAAATTCAGTTGGCCAGTGATGCGCACAATTTTAATGAAGTGCTGGCTTCACCCTAAAGCAGAGTAGGGGTACATAACATTTCTCTGTCCTCCTTTTTCTTTTATAGCTCATGAATGCGCTATCAGACAGGAGGAATACTTTGAGGCTTATGGCCCAAGATCAGACACAGCAAACCCACCCTTCCTCACCTTCCCCCCAAATACACACACAGCAAACCCAAAATCCTGCACCTACTCTCCCCAAATCCACACACTTGACACAGCAAATCCACACCCCAACTTCTTAATTCCAAACATAACACAAGTATAGATCTGGAAAGGTCCTACCTTTCGAAGAGGATCAACTTCTTCCTTGCTTGTGCAGAGAAGATTCTTCTAGATCTTCTGAGGGAACATCTCAACTTCTCCTCCATGCTCTGATGAAGGGGTCTGTGCAACACTTTTCTCATTTTCTGCCATTTTGCTTGCGTGTGCACATCTGATGGTCCAGATAGTTCAGAGTTTAATGTCTGAACCATTGGTCAGCCGCTAAATTCACTTGGCCAGTGATGCGCACAATTTTAATGAAGTGCTGGCTTCACCCTAAAGCAGAGTAGGGGTACATAACATTTCTCTGTCCTCCTTTTTCTTTTATAGCTCATGAATGCGCTATCAGACAGGAAGAATACTTTGAGGCTTATGGCCCAAAATCAGACACATAGCAAACCCATCCTTCCTCACCTTCCCCCCAAATACACACACAGCGAACCCAAAATCCTGCACCTACTCTCCCCAAATCCACACACTTGACACAGCAAATCCACACCCCAATTTCTCAATTCCAAACATAACACAAGTATAGATCTGGAAAGGTCCTACCTTTCGAAGAGGATCAACTTCTTCCTTGCTTGTGCAGAGAAGATTCTTCTAGATTTTCTGAGGGAACATCTCAACTTCTCCTCTGTGGTCTGATGAAAGGGTCTGTGCAACACTTTTCTCATTTTCTGCCTTTTTTCTTGTGTGTGCACATCAGAGGGTCCAGATAGTTCAGAGCTTAATGTCTGAGCCATTGGTCAGCCGCCAAATTCAGTTCGCTAGAGATGCGCACAATTTTAATGAAGTGCTGGCTTCACCCTAAAGCAGAGTAGGGGTACACAACATTTCCCTGTCCTCCTTTTTCTTTTATAGCTCATGAATGCGCTATCAGACAGGAGGAATACTTTGAGGCTTATGGCCCAAAATCAGACACACAGCAAACCCACCCTTCCTCACCTTCCCCCCAAATACACAAACACAGCGAACCCAAAATCCTGCACCTACTCTGCCCAAATCCACACACTTGACATAGCAAATCCACACCCCAACTTCTCAATTCCAAACATAACACAAGTATAGATCTGGAAAGGTCCTACCTTTTGAAGAGGATCAACTTCTTCCTTGCTTGTGCAGAGAAGATTCTTCTAGATCTTCTGAGGGAAAATCTCAACTTCTCCTCCATGGTCTGATGAAGGGGTCTGTGCAACACTTTTCTCATTTTCTGCCTTTTTGCTTGTGTGTACACATCTGATGGTCCAGATAGTTCAGAGCTTAATGTCTGAGCCATTGGTCAGCCGCCAAATTCAGTTGGCCAGTGATGCGCACAATTTTAATGAAGTGCTGGCTTCACCCTAAAGCAGAGTAGGGGTACATAACATTTCTCTGTCCTCCTTTTTATTTTATAGCTCATGAATGCGCTATCAGACAGGAGGAATACTTTGAGGCTTATGGCCCAAGATCAGACACAGCAAACCCACCCTTCCTCACCTTCCCCCCAAATACACACACACAGCAAACCCAAAATCCTGCACCTACTCTCCCCAAATCCACACACTTGACACAGCAAATCCACACCCCAACTTCTCAATTCCAAACATAACACAAGTATAGATCTGGAAAGGTCCTACCTTTCGAAGAGGATCAACATCTTCCTTCCTTGTGCAGAGAAGATTCTTCTAGATCTTCTGAGGGAACATCTCAACTTCTCCTCCATGGTCTGATGAAGGGGTCTGTGCAACACTTTTCTCATTGTCTGCCTTTTTGCTTGTGTGTGCACATCTGATGGTCCAGATAGTTCAGAGCTTAATGTCTGAGCCATTGGTCAGCCGCCAAATTCAGTTGGCCAGTGATGCGCACAATTTTAATGAAGTGCTGGCTTCACCCTAAAGCAGAGTAGGGGTACATAACATTTCTCTGTCCTCCTTTTTCTTTTATAGCTCATGAATGCGCTATCAGACAGGAGGAATACTTTGAGGCTTATGGCCCAAGATCAGACACAGCAAACCCACCCTTCCTCACCTTCCCCCCAAATACACACACAGCAAACCCAAAATACTGCACCTACTCTCCCCAAATCCACACACTTGACACAGCAAATCCACACCCCAACTTCTCAATTCCAAACATAACACAAGTATAGATCTGGAAAGGTCCTACCTTTCGAAGAGGATCAACTTCTTCCTTGCTTGTGCAGAGAAGATTCTTCTAGATCTTCTGAGGGAACATCTCAACTTCTCCTCCATGCTCTGATGAAGGTGTCTGTGCAACACTTTTCTCATTTTCTGCCATTTTGCTTGCGTGTGCACATCTGATGGTCCAGATAGTTCAGAGTTTAATGTCTGAGCCATTGGTCAGCCACCAAATTCAGTTGGCCAGTGATGCGCACAATTTTAATGAAGTGCTGGCTTCACCCTAAAGCAGAGTAGGGGTACATAACATTTCTCTGTCCTCCTTTTTCTTATATAGCTTATGAATGCGCTATCAGATAGGAGGAATACTTTGAGGCTTATGGCCCAAAATCAGACACACAGCAAACCCATCCTTCCTCACCTTCCCCCCAAATACACACACAGCGAACCCAAAATCCTGCACCTACTGTACCCAAATCCACACGCTTGACACAGCAAATCCACACCCCAACTTCTCAATTCCAAACATAACACAAGTATAGATCTGGAAAGGTCCTACCTTTCGAAGAGGATCAACTTCTTCCTTGCTTGTGCAGAGAAGATTCTTCTAGATCTTCTGAGGGAACATCTCAACTTCTCCTCCATGCTCTGATGAAGGGGTCTGTGCAACACTTTTCTCATTTTCTGCCATTTTGCTTGCGTGTGCACATCTGATGGTCCAGATAGTTCAGAGTTTAATGTCTGAACCATTGGTCAGCCGCTAAATTCAGTTGGCCAGTGATGCGCACAATTTTAATGAAGTGCTGGCTTCACCCTAAAGCAGAGTAGGGGTACATAACATTTCTCTGTCCTCCTTTTTCTTTTATAGCTCATGAATGCGCTATCAGACAGGAGGAATACTTTGAGGCTTATGGCCCAAGATCAGACACAGCAAACCCACCCTTCCTCACCTTCCCCCCAAATACACACACAGCAAACCCAAAATCCTGCACCTACTCTCCCCAAATCCACACACTTGACACAGCAAATCCACACCCCAACTTCTCAATTCCAAACATAACACAAGTATAGATCTGGAAAGGTCCTACCTTTCGAAGAGGATCAACTTCTTCCTTGCTTGTGCAGAGAAGATTCTTCTAGATCTTCTGAGGGAACATCTCAACTTCTCCTCCATGCTCTGATGAAGGGGTCTGTGCAACACTTTTCTCATTTTCTGCCATTTTGCTTGCGTGTGCACATCTGATGGTCCAGATAGTTCAGAGTTTAATGTCTGAACCATTGGTCAGCCGCTAAATTCACTTGGCCAGTGATGCGCACAATTTTAATGAAGTGCTGGCTTCACCCTAAAGCAGAGTAGGGGTACATAACATTTCTCTGTCCTCCTTTTTCTTTTATAGCTCATGAATGCGCTATCAGACAGGAAGAATACTTTGAGGCTTATGGCCCAAAATCAGACACATAGCAAACCCATCCTTCCTCACCTTCCCCCCAAATACACACACAGCGAACCCAAAATCCTGCACCTACTCTCCCCAAATCCACACACTTGACACAGCAAATCCACACCCCAATTTCTCAATTCCAAACATAACACAAGTATAGATCTGGAAAGGTCCTACCTTTCGAAGAGGATCAACTTCTTCCTTGCTTGTGCAGAGAAGATTCTTCTAGATTTTCTGAGGGAACATCTCAACTTCTCCTCTGTGGTCTGATGAAGGGGTCTGTGCAACACTTTTCTCATTTTCTGCCTTTTTTCTTGTGTGTGCACATCAGAGGGTCCAGATAGTTCAGAGCTTAAAGGGGTTGTAAAGGTAATTTTTTTATTTTCTACTTAGGTTCCTTTAAGCTAGTGCATTGTTGGTTCACTTATCTTTTCCTTCGATTTCCCTTCTAAATGTTTTTTTTCTTTGTTTTCTTTGTCTAAATTTCTCACTTCCTGTTTCACCTCAGTAAGCTGTTCAGTAAGCTGTTCTGGCTGACTAACCACTAGCTCAGATCATGGTGAGAAGTTTACTGAGGAGAAACAGGAAGTGAGATATTCAGACAAAGCAAAAAAACATTTAGAAGGGAAATCAAAGGAAAAGGTAAGTGAACCAACAATGCCCTAGTTTAAAGGAACCAATGTAGAAAATAAAAAATTTACCTTTACAACCCCTTTAATGTCTGAGCCATTGGTCAGCCGCCAAATTCAGTTCGCTAGAGATGCGCACAATTTTAATGAAGTGCTGGCTTCACCCTAAAGCAGAGTAGGGGTACACAACATTTCCCTGTCCTCCTTTTTCTTTTATAGCTCATGAATGCGCTATCAGACAGGAGGAATACTTTGAGGCTTATGGCCCAAAATCAGACACACAGCAAACCCACCCTTCCTCACCTTCCCCCCAAATACACAAACACAGCGAACCCAAAATCCTGCACCTACTCTGCCCAAATCCACACACTTGACATAGCAAATCCACACCCCAACTTCTCAATTCCAAACATAACACAAGTATAGATCTGGAAAGGTCCTACCTTTTGAAGAGGATCAACTTCTTCCTTGCTTGTGCAGAGAAGATTCTTCTAGATCTTCTGAGGGAAAATCTCAACTTCTCCTCCATGGTCTGATGAAGGGGTCTGTGCAACACTTTTCTCATTTTCTGCCTTTTTGCTTGTGTGTACACATCTGATGGTCCAGATAGTTCAGAACTTAATGTCTGAGCCATTGGTCAGCCGCCAAATTCAGTTGGCCAGTGATGCGCACAATTTTAATGAAGTGCTGGCTTCACCCTAAAGCAGAGTAGGGGTACATAACATTTCTCTGTCCTCCTTTTTATTTTATAGCTCATGAATGCGCTATCAGACAGGAGGAATACTTTGAGGCTTATGGCCCAAGATCAGACACAGCAAACCCACCCTTCCTCACCTTCCCCCCAAATACACACACACAGCAAACCCAAAATCCTGAACCTACTCTCCCCAAATCCACACGCTTGACACAGCAAATCCACACCCCAACTTCTCAATTCCAAACATAACACAAGTATAGATCTGGAAAGGTCCTACCTTTCGAAGAGGATCAACTTCTTCCTTGCTTGTGCAGAGAAGATTCTTCTAGATCTTCTGAGGGAACATCTCAACTTCTCCTCAATGCTCTGATGAAGGTGTCTGTGCAACACTTTTCTTATTGTCTGCCTTTTTGCTTGTGTGTGCACATCTGATGGTCCAGATAGTTCAGAGCTTAATGTCTGAACCTATGGTCAGCCACCAAATTCAGTTGGCCAGTGATGCGCACCATTTTAATGAAGTGCTGGCTTCACCCTAAAGCAGAGTAGGGGTACATAACATTTCTCTGTCCTCCTTTTTATTTTATAGCTCATAAATGCGCTATCAGACAGGAGGAATACTTTGAGGCTTATGGCCCAAGATCAGACACAGCAAACCCACCCTTCCTCACCTTCCCCCCAAATACACACACAGCAAACCCAAAATCCTGCACCTACTCTCCCCAAATCCACACACTTGACACAGCAAATCCACACCCCAACTTCTCAATTCCAAACATAACACAAGTATAGATCTGGAAAGGTCCTACCTTTCGAAGAGGATCAACTTCTTCCTTGCTTGTGCAGAGAAGATTCTTCTAGATTTTCTGAGGGAACATCTCAACTTCTCCTCTGTGGTCTGATGAAGGGGTCTGTGCAACACTTTTCTCATTTTCTGCCTTTTTTCTTGTGTGTGCACATCAGAGGGTCCAGATATTTCAGAGCTTAATGTCTGAGCCATTGGTCAGCCGCCAAATTCAGTTTGCCAGAGATGCGCACAATTTTAACGAAGTGCTGGATTCACCCTAAAGCAGAGTAGGGGTACACAACATTTCCCTATCCTCCTTTTTCTTTTATAGCTCATGAATGCGCTATCATACAGGAGGAATAATTTGAGGCTTATGGCCCAAAATCAGACACACAGCAAACCCACCCTTCCTCACCTTCCCCCCAAATACACAAACACAGCGAATCCAAAATCCTGCACCTACTCTGCCCAAATCCACACACTTGACACAGCAAATCCACACCCCAACTTCTCAATTCCAAACATAACACAAGTATAGATCTGGAAAGGTCCTACCTTTTGAAGAGGATCAACTTCTTCCTTGCTTGTGCAGAGAAGATTCTTCTAGATCTTCTGAGGAAACATCTCAACTTCTCCTCCATGCTCTGATGAAGGGGTCTGTGCAACACTTTTCTCATTGTCTGCCTTTTTGCTTGTGTGTGCACATCTGATGGTCCAGATAGTTCAGAGCTTAATGTCTGAGCCATTGGTCAGTCGCCAAATTCAGTTGGCCAGTGATGCGCACAATTTTAATGAAGTGCTGGCTTCACCCTAAAGCAGAGTAGGGGTACATAACATTTCTCTGTCCTCCTTTTTATTTTATAGCTCATGAATGCGCTATCACACAGGAGGAATACTTTGAGGCTTATGGCCCAAGATCAGACACAGCAAACCCACCCTTCCTCACCTTCCCCCCAAATACACACACAAAGCAAACCCAAATCCTGCACCTACTCTCCCCAAATCCACACACTTGACACAGCAAATCCACACCCCAACTTCTCAATTCCAAACATAACACAAGTATGGATCTGGAAAGGTCCTACCTTTCGAAGAGGATCAACTTCTTCCTTGCTTGTGCAGAGAAGATTCTTCTAGATCTTCTGAGGGAAAATCTCAACTTCTCCTCCATGGTCTGATGAAGGGGTCTGTGCAACACTTTTCTCATTTTCTGCCTTTTTGCTTGTGTGTGCACATCTGATGGTCCAGATAGTTCAGAGCTTAATGTCTGAGCCATTGGTCAGCCGCCAAATTCAGTTGGCCAGTGATGCGCACAATTTTAATGAAGTGCTGGCTTCACCCTAAAGCAGAGTAGGGGTACATAACATTTCTCTGTCCTCCTTTTTATTTTATAGCTCATAAATGCGCTATCAGACAGGAGGAATACTTTGAGGCTTATGGCCCAAGATCAGACACAGCAAACCCACCCTTCCTCACCTTCCCCCCAAATACACACACAGCAAACCCAAAATCCTGCACCTACTCTCCCCAAATCCACACACTTGACACAGAAAATCCACACCCCAACTTCTCAATTCCAAACATAACACAAGTATAGATCTGGAAAGGTCCTACCTTTCGAAGAGGATCAACTTCTTCCTTGCTTGTGCAGAGAAGATTCTTCTAGATTTTCTGAGGGAACATCTCAACTTCTCCTCCGTGGTCTGATGAAGGGGTCTGCAACACTTTTCTCATTGTCTGCCTTTTTGCTTGTGTGTGCACATCTGATGGTCCAGATAGTTCAGAGCTTAATGTCTGAGCGATTGGTCAGCCGCCAAATTCAGTTGGCCAGTGATGCGCACAATTTTAATGAAGTGCTGGCTTCACCCTAAAGCAGAGTAGGGGTACATAACATTTCTCTGTCCTCCTTTTTCTTTTATAGCTCATGAATGCGCTATCAGACAGGAGGAATACTTTGAGGCTTATGGCCCAAAATCAGACACACAGCAAACCCACCGTTCCTCACCTTCCCCCCAAATACACACACACAGCAAACCCAAAATCCTGCACCTACTCTCCCCAAATCCACACACTTGACACAGCAAATCCACACCCCAACTTCTCAATTCCAAACATAACACAAGTATAGGTCTGGAAAGGTCCTACCTTTCGAAGAGGATCAACTTCTTCCTTGCTTGTGCAGAGAAGATTCTTCTAGATCTTCTGAGGGAAAATCTCAACTTCTCCTCCATGGTCTGATGAAGGGGTCTGTGCAACACTTTTCTAATTTTCTGCCTTTTTGCTTGTGTGTACACATCTGATGGTCCAGATAGTTCAGAGCTTAATGTCTGAGCCATTGGTCAGCCGCCAAATTCAGTTGGCCAGTGATGCGCACAATTTTAATGAAGTGCTGGCTTCACCCTAAAGCAGAGTAGGGGTACATAACATTTCTCTGTCCTCCTTTTTATTTTATAGCTCATGAATGCGCTATCAGACAGGAGGAATACTTTGAGGCTTATGGCCCAAGATCAGACACAGCAAACCCACCCTTCCTCACCTTCCCCCCAAATACACACACAAAGCAAACCCAAAATCCTGCACCTACTCTCCCCAAATCCACACACTTGACACAGCAAATCCACACCCCAACTTCTCAATTCCAAACATAACACAAGTATAGATCTGGAAAGGTCCTACCTTTCGAAGAGGATCAACTTCTTCCTTGCTTGTGCAGAGAAGATTCTTCTAGATTTTCTGAGGGAAAATCTCAACTTCTCCTCCATGGTCTGATGAGGGGGTCTGTGCAACACTTTTCTCATTTTCTGCCTTTTTGCTTGTGTGTGCACATCTGATGGTCCAGATAGTTCAGAGCTTAATGTCTGAGCCATTGGTCAGCCGCCAAATTCAGTTGGCCAGTGATGCGCACAATTTTAATGAAGTGCTGGCTTCACCCTAAAGCAGAGTAGGGGTACATAACATTTCTCTGTCCTCCTTTTTATTTTATAGCTCATAAATGCGCTATCAGACAGGAGGAATACTTTGAGGCTTATGGCCCAAGATCAGACACAGCAAACCCACCCTTCCTCACCTTCCCCCCAAATACACACACAGCAAACCCAAAATCCTGCACCTACTCTCCCCAAATCCACACACTTGACACAGCAAATCCACACCCCAACTTCTCAATTCCAAACATAACACAAGTATAGATCTGGAAAGGTCCTACCTTTCGAAGAGGATCAACTTCTTCCTTGCTTGTGCAGAGAAGATTCTTCTAGATTTTCTGAGGGAACATCTCAACTTCTCCTCCGTGGTCTGATGAAGGGGTCTGTGCAACACTTTTCTCATTTTCTGCCTTTTTTCTTGTGTGTGCACATCAGAGGGTCCAGATAGTTCAAAGCTTAATGTCTGAGCCATTGGTCAGCCGCCAAATTCAGTTGGCCAGTGATGCGCACAATTTTAATGAAGTGCTGGCTTCACCCTAAAGCAGAGTAGGGGTACATAACATTTCTCTGTCCTCCTTTTTCTTTTATAGCTCATGAATGCGCTATCAGACAGGAGGAATACTTTGAGGCTTATGGCCCAAGATCAGACACAGCAAACCCACCCTTCCTCACCTTCCCCCCAAATACACACACAAAGCAAACCCAAAATCCTGCACCTACTCTCCCCAAATCCACACACTTGACACAGCAAATCCACACCCCAACTTCTCAATTCCAAACATAACATAAGTATAGATCTGGAAAGGTCCTACCTTTCGAAGAGGATCAACTTCTTCCTTGCTTGTGCAGAGAAGATTCTTCTAGATCTTCTGAGGGAACATCTCAACTTCTCCTCCATGCTCTGATGAAGGTGTCTGTGCAACACTTTTCTTATTGTCTGCCTTTTTGCTTGTGTGTGCACATCTGATGGTCCAGATAGTTCAGAGCTTAATGTCTGAGCCATTGGTCAGCCACAAAATTCAGTTGGCCAGTGATGCGCACCATTTTAATGAAGTGCTGGCTTCACCCTAAAGCAGAGTAGGGGTACATAACATTTCTCTGTCCTCCTTTTTCTTTTATAGCTCATGAATGCGCTATCACACAGGAGGAATACTTTGAGGCTTATGGCCCAAGATCAGACACAGCAAACCCACCCTTCCTCACCTTCCCCCCAAATACACACACACAGCAAACCCAAAATCCTGCACCTACTCTCCCCAAATCCACACACTTGACACAGCAAATCCACACCCCAACTTCTCAATTCCAAACATAACACAAGTATAGGTCTGGAAAGGTCCTACCTTTCGAAGAGGATCAACTTCTTCCTTGCTTGTGCAGAGAAGATTCTTCTAGATTTTCTGAGGGAACATCTCAACTTCTCCTCTGTGGTCTGATGAAGGGGTCTGTGCAACACTTTTCTCATTTTCTGCCTTTTTTCTTGTGTGTGCACATCAGAGGGTCCAGATAGTTCAGAGCTTAATGTCTGAGCCATTGGTCAGCCGCCAAATTCAGTTGGCCAGAGATGCGCACAATTTTAATGAAGTGCTGGCTTCACCCTAAAGCAGAGTAGGGGTACACAACATTTCCCTGTCCTCCTTTTTCTTTTATAGCTCATAAATGCGCTATCAGACAGGAGGAATACTTTGAGGCTTATGGCCCAAAATCAGACACACAGCAAAACCACCCTTCCTCACCTTCCCCCCAAATACACAAACACAGCGAACCCAAAATCCTGCACCTACTCTGCCCAAATCCACACACTTGACACAGCAAATCCACACCCCAACTTCTCAATTCCAAACATAACACAAGTATAGATCTGGAAAGGTCCTACCTTTTGAAGAGGATCAACTTCTTCCTTGCTTGTGCAGAGAAGATTCTTCTAGATCTTCTGAGGGAACATCTCAACTTCTCCTCCATGCTCTGATGAAGGGGTCTGTGCAACACTTTTCTCATTGTCTGCCTTTTTGCTTGTGTGTGCACATCTGATGGTCCAGATAGTTCAGAGCTTAATGTCTGAGCCATTGGTCAGCCGCCAAATTCAGTTGGCCAGTGATGCGCACAATTTTAATGAAGTGCTGGCTTCACCCTAAAGCAGAGTAGGGGTACATAACATTTCTCTGTCCTCCTTTTTATTTTATAGCTCATGAATGCGCTATCAGACAGGAGGAATACTTTGAGGCTTATGGCCCAAGATCAGACACAGCAAACCCACCCTTCCTCACCTTCCCCCCAAATACACACACACAGCAAACCCAAAATCCTGCACCTACTCTCCCCAAATCCACACACTTGACAAAGCAAATCCACACCCCAACTTCTCAATTCCAAACATAACACAAGTATAGGTCTGGAAAGGTCCTACCTTTCGAAGAGGATCAACTTCTTCCTTGCTTGTGCAGAGAAGATTCTTCTAGATCTTCTGAGGGAACATCTCAACTTCTCCTCCATGCTCTGATAAAGGGGTCTGTGCAACACTTTTCTCATTGTCTGCCTTTTTGCTTGTGTGTGCACATCTGATGGTCCAGATAGTTCAGAGCTTAATGTCTGAGCCATTGGTCAGCCGCCAAATTCAGTTGGCCAGTGATGCGCACAATTTTAATGAAGTGCTGGCTTCACCCTAAAGCAGAGTAGGGGAACACAACACTTCCCTGTCCTCCTTTTTCTTTTATAGCTCATGAATGCGCTATCAGACAGGAGGAATACTTTGAGGCTTATGGCCCAAAATCAGACACACAGCAAACCCACCCTTCCTCACCTTCCCCCCAAATACACACACAGCAAACCCAAAATCTTGCACCTACTCTCCCCAAATCCACACACTTGACACAGCAAATCCATACCCCAACTTCTCAATTCCAAACATAACACAAGTATAGATCTGGAAAGGTCCTACCTTTCGAAGAGGATCAAATTCTTTGTTGCTTGTGCAGAGAAGATTCTTCTAGCTCTTCTGAGGGAACATCTCAACTTCTCCTCCATGCTCTGATGAAGGGGTCTGTGCAACACTATATATAAATCTCTATTTCCTATAGTTCAAAATTCACCATGAAGATGGTCAATTAATACCACATGCGGATTGCAAATTAGAAGTGCTAATACTATTGAACATCTGTAATATTTGTATTGAAAGTGCTAGTGCTAATAAACTGGTAAACATCTTCAAAAATTGATACAAGTGCAAATTGCGAACTGACAGTGCTTGTGCAAAAAAAAAAAAATCACAAGTTCATTCTGTGTTATACAGCTATGTGCAGTATAGAGTGCTTTTATGCTTTTATGCAAAATGGGTGGGTATAAAACTTCTATTGTCTCCACACATTAAAGTCCGTTTGAAAAAGCAAAATAACTTTAAAAAGTTCCACATAAATCAAAGTGACTTGTGCTCGGTGTCTGGTGTATCCTGAATTGCAACCGGTGCGTTTTCCGTGCATGAGACAAATTGACTAAACTCACCAGCTCCCCTGCCCCTGCAAGGGTTAACGCGCCTCCACAGTGTGAGCCCCTGTGTCGCTATATGAAGCTGATCTGGTTAATATTCAGTTACTCCTCATTCCATCGCATTATATAAGAAATGAAATATCCATAGTGTAGTATTGTTGTAACTTATTAACGTTATTAAATCCAAAAAATGGCTACTCACATTAATCAAAAGGTAACAAATGCTATGAGATACATTCACCGCCGCCACATTCAGCCATTGGTCACTCAGCCGCCACATTCAGCTGGCCAACGATATGCACAATTTTAATGAAGTGCTGCCTTCACCCCTCCGCAGAGATGGGGTACACAACACTTCCCTGTCCTCCATTTTCTTTTATCAGACAGGAGAAACACTTTGTGGCCTATAGCCCAAAGTCAGACACACAGCAAACCCACCCTTCCTCAGCTTCCCCCCTAATCCACACACACAGAAAACCCAACGTCCCTCACCACCCCTCCCAAAATTCACACACATTGACAAGGAAAATCCACACCACACCTTCTCAAATTCAAACACAACCCAAGTATAAATCTGGAAATGTCCTACCTTTCGAAGAGGATCAATGTCTTCCTTGCTTGTGCAGAGAAGATTCTTCTAGCTCTTCTGAGGGAAAATCTCAACTTCTCCTCCATGCTCTGATGAAGGGTTCTGTGCAACCCTTTTCTCATATTCTGTCTTTTTGCTCATGTGTGCACATCTGATGGCTATGATAATTCAAATCTTAATATCTGAGCCATTGGTCGCTCAACCGCCACATTCAGCTGGCCAGTGATACGTACAATTTTAATGAAGTGCTGGCTTCACCCTTCCGCAAAGTAGGGGTACACAACACTTCCCTGTCCTCCATTTTCTTTAATAGCGCAAAAATGCTCTATCAGACAATAGAAATACTTTGTAGCCTATAGCCCAAAGTCAGACACACAGCAAACCCACCCTTCCTAACCTTCCCCCCAAATCCACACACACAGAAAACCCAACCTCCCTCACCTCCCCTCCCCAAATTCACACACATTGACAAGGAAAATCCACATCCTACCTTCTCAAATCCAAACACAACACAAGAATCAATCTGGAACGGTCCTACCTTTCGAAGAAAATCAACTTCTTCCTTGCTTGTGCAGAGAAGATTCTTCTAGCTCTTTTGAGGGAAAATCTCAACTTCTCCAACTCTGATGAAGGGGTCCGTGCATCACTTTTCTCATGTTCTGTCTTTTTCTCGTGTGTGCACATCTGATGGCCCCGATAATCCCAAGCTTAATGTCTGAGCCATTAGTCGCTCAGTCGCCACATTCAGCTGACCAATGATACGCACAATTTTCATTAAGTGCTGACTTCACCCCTCCGCAGAGATGGGGTACACAACACTTCCCTGTCCTCCATTTTCTTTTATCAGACAGGAGAAACACTTTGTGGCCTATAGCCCAAAGTCAGACACAAAGCAAACCCACCCTTCCTCAGCTTCCCCCCAAATCCACACACACAGAAAACCCAACCTCCCTCACCTCCCCTCCCCAAATCCACACACATTGACAAGGAAAATCCTCACCCCACCTTCTCAAATCCAAACACAACCCAAGTATAGATCTGGAAATGTCCTACCTTTCGAAGAGGATCAATGTCTTCCTTGCTTGTGCAGAGAAGATTCTTCTAGCTCTTCTGAGGGAAAATCTCAACTTCTCCTCCAGGCTCTCATGAAGTGTTCTGTGCAACCCTTCTCTCATATTCTTTCTTTTTGCTCATGTGTGCAAATCTGATGGCTTCGAAAATTAATATCTTAATATCTGAGCCATTGGTCGCTCAGCCACCACATTCAGCTGGACAGTGATGCACAAAATTTTAATGAAGTGCTGTCTTTACCTCTCAGCAGAGTAGGGGTACACAACACTTCCCTGTACTCCTTTTTTTTTATAGCGCATGAATGCGCTATCAGACAGGAGTAATACTTTGAGGCATATAGCCCAAAATCAGACACACAGCAAACCCACCCTTCCTCACCTTCCCCCCAAATGCGTACACACACAGAAAACCCAAAATACTGCACCTACTCTCCCCAAATTCACACACATTGACAAGGAAAATCCACACCCCACCTTCTCAAATCCAAACACAAACCAAGTATAGATCTGGAAAGGTCCTACCTTTCGAAGAGGATCAACGTCTTCCTCATACAAGACTTTGGGGAACATTTAGCTTCAGCGCCACAAAGCAGGACCCAATAACTGATAGAGCAGGGCCACCCAGGTAAGTAACATTCTCTTTTCAGTTTCCCCCAATCTTTGCAGCTAGGGCCTCATGCACATTGAATGCGTTTTCTTCTGCTTCTAAGGGCATTTTTTCTGCCTTATCGCTTCTGCATGATAGCCTATGTGCATATACACACATCGTACTTTAGGTGCTTGATGCCCCTAAATACGTTTAAACACTCCTAAGCACAAGGCATTTTGGACATTAATTTAATGGTCAGAATAAATTATTGGCTGATAAAATGAATTAACGACCAAGCGTTTGACGTGTCTCAATGTGTTAAAAGAGTTTACAAGTGTCAAGGGTTTTTTCTACCAAATCTCTACTGCAAGGAGGCAAGAAGTCTAGGAGAGTTAGCGTTAAGTGTGCATGAGGCCTAATTCAGTTTGCATGATAAACATCCTGCTGTGCTTTTTAAACAATGGAAGAGTAGTGATCATATTAGGAGTTGTTACCCTAAGCAATCAATCAGATGTTATCTTTCACCAGCAGTGAGTACAATGTTTAGGATAATTGCTGATTGGTTGCTTCTGGGTTATTGCACTGTTCACAAAGCTATTTGTGTAAGACATCAATAGATATACAACAATAAAGACTAAATATAACACTTTTGCCGCGTACACGTGTATCAGACTATCCGGTGGACTTAATCTGGTGGACAAACCGCCGGACTGTCCGCCCAACTTTCTGAACGAGCTACCTGCCCACACACGGTACTTTTGCGGCGGACTAGGTCCGGCGGACCAAGTCCGCCATACTATCCGCCATACCGCCGGACTATCCGCCGTACTATTCAAATAAACAGACTCTCCCACACACACAGAGTAAAGTCCGCTCATTTTGAGCGTGGCTCCAGTTAGCCGGGACCAGCGAAGGAGGCGTCACTGGCCCCATTTCACAGGTGAATGGGTAGGGGTACATTGTACCCCATACTCATTCACATAGGGTGGGGAGTCGGGAACCGAGTAAATAGTTGTGGCCGGCAGCATTGATATGTAAATAAAGGCAGCATTCGTATGTATATCATGCTCCCCTGCAGTGAGGGGATGATGTGCTATAATCTCTAGCAACTAATCAGTGAGCCGTGATCTGGTCTGTAACCTCTAGCAACCAGTCAGTAAGCAGTAATGATATGCTGTGACTGCTGGCAACCAATCATAATTTCTGCCTGATCTGTTACAGTAAATTGATTTTAAGTCTAGCTACTATTTATTGTATGTGTCAGAGCATGTGGAGAGTGATAATTGCATGGGGGGGCCCCAAGAAAATTTTTGCCCAGGGTCCAATCAATATTAAAGATACCCCTGAGTCCACCATGTTTTTCATTGCAACACGCCACAGCATGGCACAGCATGGCAATGCATTGGCGGTGTGCTTCAATGCAGGGGTGTTGTGGTTCCATTCAGTATGACACCTCATCATATCATTGTTCAAAACATGCATTGCTGCAATACAATAGTGTATATGCATTGGTGCAACACTTCAGCATTCAGCAATAGTGTGAATGGGTCCCTACTCTTGGCTAAGTTTAGATGTGCGGCAAACATTACTACCTCTCTGACAGAGATCTGTAGTGGATTGCTTTTCAGAGGCAGTGAGTAGGTGATGCGTCTGGTGAGTACACATTACTGCTATGTTTTCAATTGCAATGCAGCAATTTTAGCAAGACATGGCAAGTTTGATGCAGTTCCACCTGTCTAATAATCCCATGTAAGTGAATGTGACCAATCCGCTACTGCAAGGTAAGAGCTTGTCTCACAGTTGCGGTGTGGGCTCGCTGTACAAAATCATCATCATCATCAGGAGGTGGCAGTATGAATGTTTGAAAATTTCCTTTCACCATCCTCTGAAAAGAAGTGATCTATCGCAAATCGCTTTTCGGGGGCCATAAACAGTGCTGCTATTCAGTGGTGTTGGGAGGGAGGGGCTGGAAACTCGAATGGGTCCCTGAAAAGCCCCAGGCCTCAGGGATGCACAACTGTATTAGTAGCCCGACTCGGCTCTCGGCTCTCGGCTCTCCTCTCTTCTCTCCTCCTCTGGCTGCCTGCTGTGATGATGGGAGCACCACCGTCAGTGTATGTAGGTCAGTGTATGTAGTCAGGTAGGTCAGTGCATGTGAGGTAGGTCAATGTGTGTATGTCAGGTAGGTCAGTGCGTGGCAAGTAGTTGGTCAGTGTATGTCATATAGGTAGGTCAGTGTATGTAAAAAGTGTATGTCAGTGTGAGTTTAGTGGTCAGCATTGATGGGCACCGGTAAGCCAGGCAGCAAACAACAAGTGAGCTTACCCCCGCCACACAACCTCACAACCCCACCGCCCAGCCAAAAAACCCTGCACCACTACCGTCGCCACCGGTTTTGGACTTCGGGCTGAAGCTCCTGGTCTTTTTACCACCTAGCAACTCTCCTACTGCTATTGTGAAAGGAAACTTGGAGTGTTAGGCTGTGGTTACACAGACAGCGATGCCCATATACACTATATGGTTAAAAGTATTGGGACGCATGCCTTTACATGCACATGAACTTTAGTTGCATTCTAGTCTTAGTCTGTAGGGTTCAATATAGAGTTGGCCCACCCTTTGCATCTATAACAGCTTCAACTCTTCTGGGAAGGCTATCCACATGGTTTAGGAGTGTGTCTATGGGAATGTTTGACCATTCTTCCAGAAGCGCATTTGTGAAGTCAGGCAGTGATGTTGGATGAGAAGGCCTGACTCACATTCTCTGCTATAATTCATCCCAAAAGTGTTTTGTTGGGTTGAGGTCAGGACGCTGTGCAGACCAGTCATGTTCCTCCACCCCAAACTCGCTCATCCATGTCTTTGGACCTTGCTTTGTGCACTGGTCCAAATCATTTGGTGGAGGGGGGTCATGGTTGTTTTTCAGGGGTTGTGCTTGGCCCCTTAGTTCCAGTGAAGGGAACTCTTAAGGCATCAGCATGCCAAGACATTTTGGAAAATGTCATGCTCCCAACTTTGTGGGAACAGTTTGGGGATGGCCCCTTCCTGATCCTCCAACATGACTGCACACCAGTGCACAAAGTCCCACCCTGAAATGCATTACCAGACCCCCTCAATTTCCTGCAGTGTGTGATATCATCCTCCTGAGTTCCAGACCTCCGGCTATTTCCTCAATGAGCTTTGCCATTGAGTTGCAAGAGAACGATCCATCTTCAGTGCTTGTGCCCCGTGCACTTACCTGTCAAGCCCTGCAGAAGCTGATCCATCTCCATTACATCAGATGCCGGCAGCATTCCAGACTGGAGGGATGGACACCACAGAGGCTTCTTGATATGCTTTCCATTTCTTCTTCTTCAGTCAGTGCATATAGTGCGTGTTTTTATTATCCATTTTTAATAAAATCTACAACTGTACACCTAATTAGTGGGACCCTATCCTTCTCTTCTTTATTACATGAATTGACCAGCGGGATGTACCCAAGGTCATTCTTTTATAGAGGTGCTGCAGGTGAGGAAAGTGTTCATATATATAGAACATCATAATAATATGGACTCTTGGGTCTGGTTCACACCAACCTCTGCATTACAGTGCAGCAGCTGGAGTGCAGTGCGATCCGGCTGAGCTCAGCACAGTGATGAAGAGCTGTGTTTGGTGGATTACGCTGTTTCCTTTTCTTTATATACAAACTTTATTGAGATGTTACAAAGACATCTCACAAAGTTCAATCGCTGGTGACGCAGTGCAAAGCAGTGGATTGCCTCTCATCGTACTGCATTGATAAGAGGTAATACATGCAGTACCCTTTTCATTGCACACACCACCAAAATACAGTGCTTTAAAACTGGGCAAATAAGGGACAAAGAATTTTGCTTTGTCCATAAGGTGGGACTGCACTGGAATAGCCGCCCAACACAGTCCCATCACATCTGATGTTAATATACCCTTATTGAGGCTGTAAAGTCAGAAGGTTTTTTTATCTGTGTGCAGCAGCCCCCTCTGTGCCCCTACTACTTACCTGATCCCCATCTCTGTCTAAAAGTGCCTCAGTTGTCCGGGACTCTCCCTCCTGATTGGCTTAGACACATCAGTGGTGTCATTGGCTCCCGCTGCTATCAATAAAAGTCAGTTAGCCAATCAAGAGTGAGAAGGGTCAGGGCCCAACCATGGCTCTGGGCTTGGGTTCCCCCATAGCAAGCTGCTTACTGTGGGGGCACTCAACAGGAGGGAGGGGCCAGGAGCACAGAATAGGGACCCGACAAGAGGAGGATCCGGGCTGCTCTGTGCAAAACCAACTGCGCAGAGCAGGTAAGTATAACATATTTGTTATAAACATCACTTTTACAATCACTTTAAGGGCATTTTATTCTCAATTTATCATACAAGGGGTGGCATTTCCTTTTTTTCTGCAATTTTTTGTTTTAGTAAAGCTTTTTTTTTTTTCAATAAACAGATGGATTGATTTAGGGTACATATTTAAACTATTGGAAAATGTATATAGTTTTACTTTATTTTATAAGTACTGTAATAAACGGTATTATGTGATGAAGATTGCCTTTGTTCTTTTTGCCCTGTATGGGTCTGTTGGTTTATGGAGAGATGTAAAAATGGAGAGCTCTGGTGATAAACCACTTGTGACCCACTTATTAGGGTACAGGGTAAGTTCACCTTTGGGGAAAAAAATAAGAAATCAACATATTTCTTTAGAAAAAATGTGTGTTTTATTTTTTTTCCCCAAGGAGTCTGCAAAGCATTACACCCGTGATCAGTGGCTAGAGAAAAAAATGGTATTTCAGTATAGGATATGTATATTAGTATTAGTATATTATTAGTATATTAGGAACTGTCCTAAAAAAGTTTAAAAAATAATAATTCTATAAATAAATATATATAAATAGATAAATAGATATAACTATCTATCTACCTACCTATCTATGTATATGTATGTATATATAAATATATATATATATATATATATATATATATATATATATATATATATATATATATATATATATATATATCCTGTTAAATTAACATAAAGTTACCTTCATATGTAAAAGTTATATTAGACTAGAATACACTAGAATTATTATGTGAAATAATGAGACTTTAACATATCCCTTTCCCGCCGAGCGTACGCAGATCTGCGTACTCGGCTTCCGGGGGGTATACCGGGATGATGCCCGCACCTGCAGGCATCCTCCCGGTACCGTTTTGTTCAGCGGGCGATTGGCTATCCAGCCATAACAACCGATGCGGCTAAAAGCCGCTCGGCTGTTATGCTGGAGGAGCGGGAGGGGACGTCCCCCCTCCCGCCGCCTCCCGCCGCTGTTACCGGTGCTCCCGCTCGATCGGGAGCACCGATTCCTGTTGCGATGCCTCCGGCCGCTGGGGAGGAACTGGAACGAAGCCGTAATCGGCTCCGTTCCAGTCTCCTCATAGTAAACAGGGAAGCGACGTCATGACATCACTTCCCATTTACTCGGCTGCCAATGGCGCCTGTTTAAAAAAAATATCCGGTATTCAGAATCGCCGTTTTCGGCGATCTGAATACACTGAAGTGTAAAGGAGGGGTGGGGGGTCTTTTAGACCCCCGATCCCTCCATAAAGAGTACCTGTCACCGCCTATTACTGTCACAAGGGATGTTTACATTCCTTGTGACAGCAATAAAAGTGATCAAATTTTTTATTTTTTATTTTAAACAATTTTGTCATTTTAAAATAAATAAAAAAATAAAAAAATTTTTTTTAAAGCGCCCGACGTCCCCGCGAGCTCGCAAAGCAAAGAAAATGGATACGGAAGTCGCGCCCGCGTATGTAAACGGTGTTCAAATCACACATGTGAGGTATCGCCGCGATAGTCAGAGCGAGAGCAAGAGAGCAATAATTCTAGCACTAGACCTCCTCTGTAACGCTAACCTGGTAACTGTAAAAAATGTTTAAAGCGTCGCCTATTGAGATTTTTAGGTACCGTACTTTGTCGTCAATCCACAAGTGCGTGCAATTATAAAGTGTGACATGTTTGGTATCTATTTACTCGGCGTAACATTATCTTTCACATTATGCAAAAAAAATGGGATAATTTTACTGTTTTGTTTTTTTTTTATTCATGAAAGTGTCCCTTTTCCCAAAAAGTTGCATTTAAAACACCGCTGCGCAAATACCGTGTGACATAAAATATTGCAACAATCGCCGTTTTATTCTCTAGAGTCTCTGTTAAAAAAATATATATAATGTTTGGGGGTTCCAAGTAATTTTCTAGTAGAAAATATGGATTTTAACTTGTAAACACCAAATTCCAAAAATAGGCTTAGTCATGAAAGGGATATAGTGTAAAACCTTTATTTTATAATATGTCAAATTACACATTCTGTTAACACTGGAAGATTTCTTAAGACATTTATCAATAACTTTATATTGGTTTTATAAATGAGTATAACAGAGTTGCATTTTTTAATGTCTATTTACAATAAAAATAAAATATGCCGGTTCTGACAACATTGTACTGTTTAAAATGTAAATATTAACCATTAAAGTATAGTAAGTATTACTGATCTATCTCTATGTGTAGTAATGGACACCTTTTCTGGGAGAAACCCATTGACTCTCATTACTGACCCCCTTTTAGAAATCCTCTTTCTGGCTGCCATAGTTTGGAGTCCCTGACACAGAACAAATGAGAAATACATATCTGGGACTTGTTCTTGTTCAGGGAGTCTGTATGAAAGCCAGCAGAGTAACATGACATGAGGTCACTAATATCTGAATCTATATCTCTAAATACAGATGTCCCCAATATTCCTAATTACCAATATATAAAGGTCTATTTTTTTATTCAGCATTGTAATGTCAGTGATTAACATGAATGGCAGCAATACATCACAGATTTCCTCCCTGGTGTGTCAGTCTACTCCCCCCTCCCCCTTAGCCCCGCCCCTCCACTAGTCATGGCGGCCATCTTTTAACTGTCACTGAGAGCTTCCAGCCAATAAACCCTGACAACTAACAGAAAAGTTCTCACTATTTGTGATCATTCCTATCAGAAAACATGCATATTACTGGAAATTAGTGGATTACAATAAATTCTCCCATGTATTACACTTCGGGTGTCACTTAAACATAATATACATGATTTCTGGCTGCCTAACCTGTCTCCATGGCTACCTGACTGCACTGAGTGACCCCTAAATCTACCTAAATTTAATTCCTGTATCCCAAATGCTATATATTAGAGTGTAAGCTCCTAGTGTGAAGTGTATATAGAGTGTAAGCTCCTAATGTGAAGTGTACATGTCTGTATACAACTTACCATGCTTTGTCCCTGTGGACTTCAGCGATTGTTCAGCTCCACGGCGTCTTCTCTTCCTCCTCTCCTGGGGCTCATCCTCGCTCATCTTCCTCTTCAGCTTGTCTGGCTGACGATGATGAGTCTTCGCTGTCCTCTTCTTTCCATCCATTTCTCTTCTTTCTGTAAAAGAAAGACTCTGCAGAGAGCACAGCACACCGCCTCCCTCTCTGGCTACACCACTGCAGAGTGACAGTTGCTAGGGTGCACCTGGTGAGGGTCCTGTTACTAGGACCCCAGCACTGAGCCCGGTCTGTCCTTCCTGTGCCTGATATTAGTGCAGAATTGGACTGTAACTTTTTTGGATTCTTGGATTTTTGGATGGGACCTTTTAAATAAAGTCGATTTTCATATAAAACCTCCTCTCTGGTTATTTTTAGCCCTTCATAAAGAAGGCAAAACAAATCTTGATACCTGAATATGGTTTTGCAGCTGTGACCTGTGTTAGTAAAACTGTACATTTCATCCCAACTACTTTGTGTATCCAGGTGAATTATACCTTGTTTTTATCAGGAGAAATTGGGCTTTCAGTTAGAGATAAATAGTAAAGTATATCTCCTAGTTTTTTCTCAATATCATAGCAAAACTGGCACAAACTAAACTATTTTTTTTTCTTTCTAAATGTAGCTTTATGTTTCTTGCTAATCCTATGATCTACTATTAAAGAGCGACCCAAAACGAATTCCCCTGCTCCTTACAATTGCAGCAATACTGCATATGTGCATGTTATTTCTTGTTTGTACCCATAGTAGGGCCCTCCAGAAACAATATTGCACATTTAGCTGATTTATTATTCTACCTAAAAACACACCGTTACTGACACTAAGACCCCTTTCACGCTGAGGCAATCAAAAACTGCTGATAAGGGATGGGCATTTTTGCAGCGTTAGTGGTGAGCTAAAAAGCTATTTTGCAGCACTTTTGGAAGTGCTTCCCATTCATTTCAATGGACAGGGGCATTTTTGAGGTGCCTTTTAAAACACTCCAAACATGCACCACAGATGCTGCTTGCAGGACTTTTTGCACCGCCCAGCGCATCGCCCCAGTGTGAAAGCATCCATCAAAATCTATGGGAAACAGTTTTGAGACGCTATTTTAAGTGCAAAAGTGCCTGAAAAGCACCTCAGTGGGAAAGGGGTCTGATACTAAATTACAATAAAAGTTATTTTTTTGTTTGTTTTTTCAGGTTTTTTTAATTCGCTGACCCTGACCTTTGACCCTAAGTCTAATTATGACACTGATCTATATCTAGACCTGATCTAGCTGTTTTATCTTTATTTATTTTTGATGGGGTACTTCAAAAAAGGGCTCCTAGAATGCCAAGTCCTGCCCACTTCCTGTTGTGACTGTAATCCAGGGGTCTCAAACTGGCGGCCCCCCAGCTGTTGCGAAACTACAGGTCCCATCATGCCTCTGTCTATGGGAGTCATGCTTGTAATTGTCAGCCTTGAAATGCCTCGGGAAAATTCACAAAAGTTAGGAGCAAATCACTCCTACAACCCTGCTACCCCCATGCTTTGGCATATATGCTCTTTTTTTTAACTATGGCGGTGAAATCACCTCCAACTGCACTGCAGTCACGGCTTTATGTATCGTGGGAGCAAATGCTGTTGCTGTCAAGATAAATAAATCCACTCTGCAACTGAATGACGTACCTGCTAAGCAAAAGATGGTCAAAAATAAAACAAAGTAACATTACAGTAAAACAGTAAGACATACCATACCTGCAAAGCAAATACAAAAAAAGTAGTAAAAAATAAAACATTTTTTAATGCAATCTGTGCCTAAAATATATATATGCTGAAGCACAGGGGCATCCTCCCGCAAATGATACGCACAATTTTAATGAAGTGCTGCCTTCACCCTTCGCAGAGTAGGGGTACACAACACTTCCCTGTTCTCCATTTTCTTTTATAGCGCAAAAATGCGCTATCAGACAGGAGAAATACTTTGTGGCCTATAGCCCAAAGTCAGACACACAGCAAAACCACCCTTTCTCCCCTTCCCCCCAAATCCACACACACATCAAACCCAACCTCCCTCACCTCCCATCCGAGGTTACATCTCAACTTCTCTTTCATGCTCTGATGAAGGGGTCTATGCAACACTTTTCTCATTGTCTGCCTTTTTGCTTGTGTGTGCACATCTGATGGTCCAGATAGTTCAGAACTTAATGTCTGAGCCATTGGTCAGCCGCCAAATTCAGTTGGCCAGAGATGCGCACAATTTTAATGAAGTGCTGGCTTCACCCTAAAGCAGAGTATGGGTACATAACATTTCTCTGTCCTCCTTTTTCTTTTATAGCTCATGAATGTGCTATCAGACAGGAGGAATACTTTGAGGCTTATGGCCCAAAATCAGACACACAGCAAACCCACCCTTCCGCACCTTCCCCCCAAATACACACACACAGCAAACCCAAAATCCTGCACCTACTCTCCCCAAATCCACACACTTGACACAGCAAATCCACACCCCAACTTCTCAATTCCAAACATAACACAAGTATAGATCTGGAAAGGTCCTACCTTTCGAAGAGGATCAACTTCTTCCTTGCTTGTGCAGAGAAGATTCTACTAGATCTTCTGAGGGAACATCTCAAGTTCTCCTCCATGCTCTGATGAAGGGGTCTGTGCAACACTTTTCTCATTGTCTCCCTTTTTGCTTGTGTGTGCACATCTGATGGTCCAGATAGTTCAGAGCTTAATGTCTGAACCATTGGTCAGCCGCCAAATTCAGTTGGCCAGTGATGCGCACAATTTTAATGAAGTGCTGGCTTCACCTTAAAGCAGAGTAGGGGTACATAACATTTCTCTGTCCTCCTTTTTCTTTTATAGCTCATGAATGCGCTATCAGACAGGAGGAATACTTTGAGGCTTATGGCCCAAAATCAGACACACAACAAACCCACCCTTCCTCATCTTCCCCCCAAATACACACACCCAGCAAACCCTAAAATCCTGCACATACTCTCTCCAAATCCACACACTTGACACAGCAAATCCACACCCCAACTTCTCAATTCCAAACGTAACACAAGTATAGATCTGGAAAGGTCCTACCTTTCGAACAGGATCAACTTCTTCCTTGCTTGTGCAAAGAAGATTCTTCTAGATCTTCTGAGGGAACATCTCAACTTTTCCTCCATGCTGTGATGAAGGGGTCTGTGCAACACTTTTCTAATTTACTGCATTTTTTCTTCTGTGTGCACATCTGATGGTCCAGATAGTTCAGAGCTTAATGTCTGAGCCATTGGTCAGCCGCCAAATTCAGTTGGCCAGAGATGCGCACAATTTTAATGAAGTGCTGGCTTCACCCTAAAGCAGAGTAGGGGTACATAACATTTCTCTGTCCTCCTTTTTCTTTTATAGCTCATGAATGTGCTATCAGACAGGAGGAATACTTTGAGGCTCATGGCCCAAAATCAGACACACAGCAAACCCACCCTTCCTCACCTTCCCCCCAAATACACACACACAGCAAACCCAAAATCCTGCACCTACTCTCCCCAAATCCACACACTTGACACAGCAAATCCACACCCCAACTTCTCAATTCCAAACATAACACAAGTATAGATCTGGAAAGGTCCTACCTTTCGAAGAGTATCAACATCTTCCTTCCTTGTGCAGAGAAGATTCTTCTAGATCTTCTGAGGGAACATCTCAACTTCTCCTCCATGCTTTTATGAAGGGTCTGTGCAACACTTTTCCCATTGTCTGCCTTTTTGCTTGTGTGTGCACATCTGATGGTCCAGATAGTTCAGAGCTTAATGTCTGAGCCATTGGTCAGCCGCCAAATTCAGTTGGCCAGTAATGCACACAATTTTAATGAAGTGCTGGCTTCACCCTAAAGCAGAGTAGGGGTACATAACATTTCTCTGTCCTCCTTTTTCTTTTATAGCTCATGAATGCGCTATCAGACAGGAGGAATACTTTGAGGCTTATGGCCCAAAATCAGACACACAGCAAACCCACCCTTCCTCACCTTCCCCCCAAATACACACACACACAGCAAACGCAAAATCCTGCACGTACTCTCCCCAAATCCACACACTTGACACAGCAAATCCACACCCCAACTTCTCAATTCCAAACATAACACAAGTATAGATCTGGAAAGGTCCTACCTTTCGAAGAGGATCAACTTCTTCCTTGCGTGTGCAGAGAAGATTCTTCTAGATCTTCTGAGGGAACATCTCAAGTTCTCCTTCATGCTCTGATGAAGGGGTCTGTGCAACACTTTTCTCATTGTCTCCCTTTTTGCTTGTGTGTGCACATCTGATGGTCCAGATAGTTCAGAGCTTAATGTCTTAACCATTGGTCAGCCGCCAAATTCAGTTGGCCAGTGATGCGCACAATTTTAATGAAGTGCTGGCTTCACCCTAAAGCAGAGTAGGGGTACATAACTTTTCTCTGTCCTCCTTTTTCTTTTATAGCTCATGAATGCGCTATCAGACAGGAGGAATACTTTGAGGCTTATGGCCCAAAATCAGACACACAACAAACCCACCCTTCCTCATCTTCCCCCCAAATACACACACACAGCAAACCCAAAATCCTGCACCTACTCTCCCCAAATCCACACACTTGACACAGCAAATCCACACCCCAACTTCTCAATTCCAAACGTAACACAAGTATAGATCTGGAAAGGTCCTACCTTTCGAACAGGCTCAACTTCTTCCTTGCTTGTGCAAAGAAGATTCTTCTAGATCTTCTGAGGGAACATCTCAACTTTTCCTCCATGCTGTGATGAAGGGGTCTGTGCAACACTTTTCTAATTTACTGCCTTTTTTCTTCTGTGTGCACATCTGATGCTCCAGATAGTTCAGAGCTTAATGTCTGAGTCATTGGTCTGCCGCCAAATTCAGTTGACCAGTGATGCGCACAATTTTAATGAAGTGCTGGCTTCACCCTAAAGCAGAGTAGGGGTACATAACATTTCTCTGTCCTCCTTTTTCTTTTATAGCTCATGAATGCACTATCAGACAGGAGGAATACTTTGAGGCTTGTGGCACAAAATCAGACACACAGCAAACCCACCCTTCCTCACCTTCCCCCCAAATACACACACAGCAAACCCAAAATCCTGCACCTACTCTCCCCAAATCCACACACTTGACACAGCAAATCCACACCCCAACTTCTCAATTCCAAACATAACACAAGTATAGATCTGGAAAGGTCCTACCTTTCGAAGAGGATCAACTTCTTCCTTGCTTGTGCAGAGAAGATTCTTCTAGATCTTCTGAGGGAACATCTCAACTTCTCCTCCATGCTCTCATGAAGGGGTCTGTGCAACACTTTTCTTATTTTCTGCATTTTTGCTTGTGTGTGAACATCTGATGGTCCAGATAGTTCTAAACCATTGGTTAGCTGCCAAATTCAGTTGGCCAGTGATGCGTAGAATTTTAATGAAGTGCTGTCTTCACCCCTAACCAGAGTAGGGGAACACAACACTTCCCTGTCCTCCTTTTTCTTTTATAGCTCATGAATGCACTATCAGACAGGAGGAATACTTTGAGGCTCATGGCCCAAAATCAGACACACAGTAAACCCACCCTTCCTCACCTTCCACCCCAAATACACATACACAGCAAACCCAAAATCCTGCACCTACTCTCTCCAAATCCACACACTTGACACAGCAAATCCACACCCCAACTTCTCAATTCCAAACATAACACAAGTATAGATCTGGAAAGTTCCTACCTTTCGAAGAGGATCAACTTCTTCCTTGCTTGTGCAGAGAAGATTCTTCTAGATCTTCCGAAGGAACATCTCAACTTCTCCTCCATGCTTTTATGAAGGGTCTGTGCAACACTTTTCCCATTGTCTGCCTTTTTGCTTGTGTGTGCACATCTGATGATCCAGATAGTTCAGAGCTTAATGTATGAGCCATTGGTTAGCCGCCAAATTCAGTTGGCCAGTAATGCACACAACTTTAATGAAGTGCTGGCTTCACCGTAAAGCAGAGTAGGGGTACATAACATTTCTCTGTCCTCCTTTTTCTTTTATAGCTCATGAATGCGCTATCAGACAGGAGGAATACTTTGAGGCTTATGGCCCAAAATCAGACACACAGCAAACCCACCCTTCCTCACCTTCCCCCCAAATACACACACACAGCAAACGCAAAATCCTGCACGTACTCTCCCCAAATCCACACACTTGACACAGCAAATCCACACCCCAACTTCTCAATTCCAAACATAACTCAAGTATAGATCTGGAAAGGTCCTACCTTTCGAAGAGAATCAACTTCTTTGTTGCTTGTGCAGAGAAGATTCTTCTAGCTCTTCTGAGGGAAAATCTCAACTTCTCCTCCATCTCTGATGAAGGGGTCTGTGCAACACTTTTCTCATGTTCTGTCTTTTTTTCGTGTGTGCACATCTGATGGCCCCGATAATCCAAAGCTTAATGTCTGATCTATTAGATAAAAAAGGGGGGTTTAAGGTTTGCGCTATGGAAAAAAATTGATTAAAAATATTTTTTGTAGATATTGGAAGATGTAATAGTCATAGAAGAAGCAATAAAAATTAAAATATATAATGTAAAAAATATATGTAATACAAGGGAGGCTGCCACTACCAAATATAGCCAGCCTAAAAGGTTGGGAGAAATGTAAATACTGTGGTGGTAGCTATGGCGCTCTCCTAAAACAGCAAAATGTATATATAAATCTCTATTTCCTATAGTTCAAAATTCACCATGAAGATGGTCAATTAATACCACATGCGGATTGCAAATTAGAAGTGCTAATACTATTGAACATCTGTAATATTTGTATTGAAAGTGCTAGTGCTAATAAACTGGTAAACATCTATAAAAATTGATACAAGTGCAAATTGCAAACTGACAGTGCTTGTGCAAAAAAAAAAAAAAATCACAAGTTCATTCTGTGTTATACAGCTATGTGCAGTATAAAGTGCTTTTATGCAAAATGGGTGGGTATAAAACTTCTATTGTCTCCACACATTAAAGTCTGTTTGAAAAAGCAAAATAACTTTAAAAAGTTCCACATAAATCAAAGTGACTTGTGCTCGGTGTCTGGTGTATCCTGAATTGCAACCGGTGCGTTTTCCGTGCATGAGACAAATTGACTAAACTTACCAGCTCCCCTGCCCCTGCAGGGGTTAACGTGCCTCCACAGTGTGAGCCCCTGTGTCGCTATATGAAGCTGATCTGGTTAATATTCAGTTACTCCTCATTCCATCGCATTATATAAGAAATGAAATATCCATAGTGTAGTATTGTTGTAACTTATTAACGTTATTAAATCCAAAAAGTGACTACTCACATTAATCAAAAGGTAACAAATGCTATGAGATACATTCACCGCCGCCGCCTTGTGAGAGAGTGTGTACATGTCTTAGGCCACTACCTACGCGTTTTGTCATTGGATGTCGTCTGGAGCTGCCATCTTGGTGCACCTCTCTCTTATTATAGGGTGTAATGCATATACTGCGCATGCGCGGGCGAATAAACGCCATATTGGTATCTGGAAATTAGGTTATAGATGGAAGTCCGTTGTGTTACGGCAGGGATCCTCAAACTACGGCCCTCCAGCTGTTGCAAAACTACACATCCCATGAGGCATTGTGCAGCTCTGACATTCACAGACATGACTAGGCATGATGAGAATTGTAGTTCCTGAACAACTGGAGGGCCGTAGTTTGAAGACCCATGTGTCACGGCATATGGGCATGTATTGCATTACATCCGACACCCGATTCAACTCAAAAGCAACTTTACAATGGCTGTCCTACTTGTATATATCCGGCGGCTCATTGTTAAACATTATGTTTCTTTTCACTGCATTACAGCATATAATTAAATATACAATAAGAAATATACCAATAACCTTAAAAATATACGAATAAATTTAAAAGGAAAATAACCTTGCTTGGTGGAAATAAAAATAAAAATAAAATAAAAAATATAAAAATGGAATTAAATAAAAATAGGAATAGAAAAGGGGCTGCGCCCCAGGATTTCCTTTTGTAACTATTCTAAATAGGATTAGAAAGGGGGGTGGAGTAAAGTGAGAATAAAAAAAGAAATGGAAATAGTCCACATTAATTTTATTTTCCTATGGATAATTAAAATGTAAAAATATTTAAAAATTAAAAATAATTAAAATACATATTGAATTTATTTTTCAAGGTGGAAGAGGGTATGTATGGGGGCATATTTGTTGTCAGCTACTGAGTGGAACAGGGGGTCACGTGGGTTACATAGATCCAGCCAACCCTTTTCTCATATTCTGTCTTTTTGCTCATGTGTGCAAATCTGATGGATCCAATAATTCATATCTTAATATCTGAGCCATTGGTCACGCAGCCGCCACATTCAGCTGGACAGTGATGTGCACAATTTTAATGAAGTGCTGTCTTTACCCCTCAGCAGAGTAGGGGTACACAACACTTCCCTGTACTCCTTTTTCTTTTATAGCGCATGAATGCGCTATCAGACAGGAGTAATACTTTGAGGCATATAGCCCAAAATAAGACACACA
This sequence comes from Lithobates pipiens, assembly GCF_037356315.1. Classification (NCBI taxonomy): domain Eukaryota; kingdom Metazoa; phylum Chordata; class Amphibia; order Anura; family Ranidae; genus Lithobates; species Lithobates pipiens. Next base: position 264,019,683 of record NW_027507785.1, on the reverse strand, counting down.
GCAAACCCACCCTTCCTCACCATTCCCCATATCCACACACATTGACACAGCAAATCCACACCCCACGTTCTCAAATCCAAACACAACCCAAGTATAAATCTGGAAAGGTCCTACCTTTCGAAGAGGATCAACTTCTTCCTTGCTTGTGCAGAAAAGATTCTTCTAGCTCTTCTGAGGGAAAATCTCAACTTCTCCTCCAGGCTCTGATGAAGGGTTCTGTGCAACACTTTTCTCATATTCTGTCTTTTTGCTCATGTGTGCACATCTGATGGCTCCGATAATTCAAATCTTAATATCTGAGCCATTGGTCGCTCAGCCGCCACATTCAGCTGGCCAGTGATATGTACAATTTTAATGAAGTGCTGGCTTCACCCCTCCGCAAAGTAGGGGTACACAACACTTCCCTGTCATCCATTTTCTTTTATAGCGCAAAAATTCACAGACAGGAGAAATACTTTGTGGCCTATAGCCCAAGGTCAGACACACAGCAAACCCACCCTTCCTCACCTTCCCCCCAAATCCACACACACAGAAAACCCAACCTCCCTCACCTCCCCTCCCGAAATCCACACACATTGACAAGGAAAATCCTCACTCCACCTTCTCAAATCCAAACACAACCCAAGTATAGATCTGGAAATGTTCTACCTTTCGAAGAGGATCAACGTCTTTCTTGCTTGTGCAGAGAAGATTCTTCTAGCTCTTCTGAGGGAAAATCTCAACTTCTCCATGCTCTGATGAAGAGTTCTATGCAACCCTTTTATCATATTCTGTCTTTTTGCTCATGTGTGCACATCTGATGGCCCCGATAGTTCAAAGCTTAATGTCTGAGCCATTGGTCGCTCAGCCGATACATTCAACTGGACAGTGGTGCGCACAATTTTAATGAAGTGCTGTCTTTACCCCTCAGCAGAGTAGGGGTACACAACACTTCCCTGTACTCCTTTTTTATAGTGCATGAATGCACTATCAGACAGGAGAAATACTTTGTGGCCTATAGCCCAAAGTGAGACACACAGCAAACCCACCCTTCCTCACCTTCCCCCCCAAATCCACACACAAAGCAAAACCAACCTCCCTCACCTCTCCCCATATCTACACACATTGACACAGCAAATCCACACCCCACCTTCTCAAATCCAAACACAACCCAAGTATAGATCAGGAAAGGTCCTATCTTTCGAAGAGAATCAACTTCTTCCTTGCTTGTGCAGAGAAGATTCTTCTAGCTCTTCTGAGGGAAAATCTCAACTTCTCCAACTCTGATGAAGGGGTCTGTGCAACACTTTTCTCATGTTCTGTCTTTTTCTCATGTGTGCACATCTGATGGTCCCGATAATCCAAAGTTTAATGTCTGAGCCATTGGTCACTCAGCCGCCACATTCAGCTGCCCAACGATATGCACAATTTTAATGAAGTGCTGCCTTCACCCCTCCGCAGAGATGGGGTACACAACACTTCCCTGTCCTCCATTTTCTTTTATCAGACAGGAGAAACACTTTGTGGCCTATAGCCCAAAGTCAGACACACAGCAAACCCACCCTTCCTCACCTTCCCCCCTAATCCACACACACAGAAAACCCAACGTCCCTCACCACCCCTCCCTAAATTCACACACATTGACAAGGAAAATCCACACACCACCTTCTCAAATCCAAACACAACCCAAGTATAGATCTGGAAATGTCCTACATTTCGAAGAGGATCAATGTCTTCCTTGCTTGTGCAGAGAAGATTCTTCTAGCTCTTCTGAGGGAAAATCTCAACTTCTCCTCCATGCTCTGATGAAGGGTTCTGTGCAACCCTTTTCTCATATTCTGTCTTTTTGCTCATGTGTGCACATCTGATGGCTCCGATAATTCAAATCTTAATATCTGAGCCATTGGTCGCTCAACCGCCACATTCAGCTGGCCAGTGATACGTACAATTTTAATGAAGTGCTGGCTTCACCCTTCCGCAAAGTAGGGGTACACAACACTTCCCTGTCCTCCATTTTCTTTAATAGCGCAAAAATGCTCTATCAGACAATAGAAATACTTTGTAGCCTATAGCCCAAAGTCAGACAGACAGCAAACCCACCCTTCCTAACCTTCCCCCCAAATCCACACACACAGAAAACCCAACCTCCCTCACCTCCCCTCCCCAAATTCACACACATTGACAAGGAAAATCCACACGCTACCTTCTCAAATCCAAACACAACACAAGAATCAATCTGGAAAGGTCCTACCTTTCGAAGAGAATCAACTTCTTCCTTGCTTGTGCAGAGAAGATTCTTCTAGCTCTTTTGAGGGAAAATCTCAACTTCTCCAACTCTGATGAAGGGGTCCGTACATCACTTTTCTCATGTTCCGTCTTTTTCTCGTGTGTGCACATCTGATGGCCCCGATAATCCCAAGCTTAATGTCTGAGCCATTAGTCGCTCAGTCGCCACATTCAGCTGACCAATGATACGCACAATTTTCATGAAGTGCTGCCTTCACCCCTCCGCAGAGATGGGGTACACAACACTTCCCTGTCCTCCATTTTCTTTTATCAGACAGGAGAAACACTTTGTGGCCTATAGCCCAAAGTCAGACACAAAGCAAACCCACCCTTCCTCAGCTTCCCCCCAAATCCACACACACAGAAAACCCAACCTCCCTCACCTCCCCTCCCCAAATCCACACACATTGACAAGGAAAATCCTCACCCCACCTTCTCAAATCCAAACACAACAAAAGTATAGATATGGAAATGTCCTACCTTTCGAAGAGGATCAATGTCTTCCTTGCTTGTGCAGAGAAGATTCTTCTAGCTCTTCTGAGGGAAAATCTCAACTTCTCCTCCAGGCTCTCATGAAGTGTTCTGTGCAACCCTTCTCTCATATTCTTTCTTTTTGCTCATGTGTGCAAATCTGATGGCTTTGAAAATTAATATCTTAATATCTGAGGCATTGGTCGCTCAGCCGCCACATTCAGCTGGACAGTGATGCGCAAAATTTTAATGAAGTGCTAAAAGGTAAAAAGGTAGTGGTGCGCAGTACTATGGTGAAGAATCTAGTTAAAATAGGTTTAATATATTTAATAGGTACTCAAAAGATTAGAAGATAAATGTAATATCGTCTCCACTACAGGTAATAAATGGAACGTAGAAAAAGAAAAGACAATATATGTATATAAAAAATATAATATATATATATATATATATGTATATATAGTGAGGGACCCTCACTCCTATGCGTAGTAGTATTTTGAGTGGTAGACAAATGGATAAGAAAAACAATTAATGATAAATAAGACTGGTGGTCCCAATGCGATTTTTTAGGTAGCAGAGTTGCATAAAGTGGCAGTGCTGAATATAAAGAAGGTCCGTGAAAATAACTACTACTGTATTTGGTGGTTAAGAAATGGTGTTGCGCTCCGACTACATAAATTTAATTAAATTAACATGTACTCAAGTGACAACCAAAACAGAAATAAACTAAAGTGTGGAACTGTATGTTTAAATAAGCTCAGACAATGTGCATAAATATTAAAGTGCAATAAACCAGGTCACATTGTGCGCTTGGCAAAAAACTTGATATGAGAAATCCTCTATAGATGACAGTGAGATAATATTAAGTATATATCCAAATATATAGATGATATGACAAAAAAAATAAAAAAAAAAAAAAAAAAAACTGAGTGTCGTTATAAAAGTGCAAAACAGATCAAAGAATACACAAAATACTAATAATCCATGTGTAGTGTATCACGTGTCTGAACAAAATACTAATAGTCCATAAGCAGTGAAATGTGTGTTTGAGCAAAAATTCCAAAAACAAAAATAAGGTGAACTATAGTTATATAGAGAGCATATCCATTTAGTGATAAAATGCGTCCATTTGGTGATCAACAAAGCAGTATCCTGCGTGCTCCAAAAGTAGGGGGTGGATTCCACCAGTGCTCCTATGCGTATAGTATCCTCACACTAGGTGCAGTAATTACCTTACCTTACTGCTGTAAGGTAAACAGCATTTCCAAAGTGACGCTTGTTGTCCAATGTAGGTTCAGTAGGTGATGTGATCCTGGACTCTCATTCACCATGGGCACGTTGTAACATGCAGAGAAAGCAAGGGGAACACTCCAATAGTGAAGTACGTATTCACAATTTATTGGGTATAAAACGAAGGTAAGGTACTCACATTTAAAACAATAATAAAAGCACAACTTAAACGAACGCGTGTCACGTTCGCGCTTCCGGACGTCACTTCCGGTGTCCTTACTGGCCAATTGTGTTCCTACGCGTATCGTCAAATGACTTCATCAGGGAATAACAACTGGGGTAAGGGCGAACGTATAAATAGTGTCAGTAATTAGCAGCCATTTTTGTGAAGTCCATTGTGGCCCCATCTACGGCCATTTTCTCGTGGGCTAATATATATAGAGTAATGGTCAACGGACGTGACAGTGACAGGAAATGTGCAAGCCTCACTTGCGATCATTTTGTGGGGGTATTTTTTATTGTAGATGATCATTAACTGTTATAGCCCGCTGGGAAATACCCAGGAAACATTATTCTTATTGGCGCAGCCCCGAAGGTAATAACAGAGCAACCCTTCTCATTAGCGCACCTGCGCAATAACGTTCGTTTCTAAAATGACATCTAGCATAAAACAACAAGGAAGAAAAGTATGGACAATACTGGACGAATATATTAAAATTGAAAGTGATTGAATAAAATCAAAATAAAAGCTACACTAGTAAAACCATAGTCATAAAATTATTATGTGTAAGAGATATCGATAATTATATAAAATCTTAAGGTGTGTGGTATAGCATGTAATAATAGCCAATAATTGGGAATCAGCTATTGGCGATATAAATTATCAACAGGTCCATCTAAAAAGCTGTGATGTCTAGGAGGGAGACAGTGATCTAAAACACACTTACGACTATTTACTAGATCACTACCAGTGTATAGACTGAGTGATATGGGAAAAAATTAAAAGTTATAGCTAAAATTGTGTGTATATGAGATCAACAATATATTGGACTAGGATGTAAGAATTCCATGATAACGGCCATCGTAGATGGTCCTAACGGGAGTCATAGTCGATCTCCAAGAGTAACACTAAAAACATAGACTGATTAAAAAAAAGGAGAATAGAATATATATAAAAATAGAATAGGATAAGATAGAATATGTAAAAATATCAGAATCACTCTGATATGAGCGTTATAGTTTAGTATGAGCGGTAGTCATAATCGATCTCCAAGAGTAACACTAAAAACAGAGACTGAGTAAAAAAAGGGGAATAGAATATATATAAAAATAGAATAGGATAAGATAGAATATGTCAAAATATCAGAATCACTCTCAATTTAGGAGAGGACACCGGAAAGGAGATCCAAAATTCACATAATAGTAATTTTAAAAACATCCTAACAAAAGAAGCTTATAAATAATGTAGTCAAAAATCACTAATAAAACAATTAAGGTCAAAATCAATATTGAGTCCCTGGGGCGCAAAAGTGTCTAAAGTGAAAATCCATCTAGACTCTGCCTGACTTAGTGTTCTGACCTTATGGCTCCCTCTCCAGTGTCTTTTGTAGGGTTCGATACCCCAAAACATAAGCTGGGTAGGGTCCTTGTTATGGTGTATGCAAAAGTGCCTGGAAACGCTGTGCTTGTCGAAGCCATTAATGATGTTTTTAACATGCTCTTTTATTCGTACCCTTAAAGGTCTTTTGGTGCAGCCTACGTATTGCAAGCCACAACTGCATTGCAACACGTACACCGCTCCCTCGGTATTACAGCATACGAAATCTTTTATTTCGTACGTGTTCCCAGTGCTTGTAGACGTAAAATTAAATTTCTTTTCAGCTGGGCGTTTTATTTTTAAGCATGCAAAGCACCTTTTACATGGGAAGAACCCTTTACCAGTGAAGAAAGTCAGGCCTGTGGGTGGGGGGTCGGGGACGTTCTTGACTATCTTGTCCCTTAAAGTCATTGCCTTTTTGTACACAAATTTAGGGTATTCAGGCAACAATTCCTGTAAGTGTACATCTAAGCGTAGGATGTGCCAGTGTTTTCTGATAATCTTTTCAAATTTCTTGTGTTGAGCGTTGTAGTTTAGTATGAGCGGTATCCCATCCATCCCTCGTGCCGGGGTGATTTTATCTCTAATTAGAGTGGTTCGATCCATATTTTCGACTTCTGTAATTTTCTTTCTAATGTCTTCATTGTCATATCCCTTATTTATGAACCTCTGGCCTATCTTTTCAGCCTGCAGCTGGTAGTCCTTAGTGTTTGTACAGTTTCTGCGTAATCTTATCAGTTGACCCTTAGGAATATTACACAGCCAGTTGGTGTGATGGCAGCTACCTCTTGGCAAGTAACTATTCCTATCGACATTTTTGAAATGGGTCTTTGTATATAATTTGTTATTATTTTGTGTCACTTCTAGATCTAGGAAAGATATTGATCCGGTACTCACTTCCCAGGATAGTTTAATGTTTCTGTTATTAATATTTAGTCCTTCCAAGAATCTAACTAGGCTGGTTGTTTCGCCTCTCCAGAGTATCAGAATATCGTCTATATACCTTTTATATATAGCCAGTTCTCTGGGTCTGTTAGTGTATACCGCTTCCTCTTCCCATTGGGCCATGAATAAACATGCCACACTGGGAGCAAATTTGGCTCCCATCGCCACTCCAGTTCTTTGATGGAAGTACTCACGGTTATGCCAAAAATAACTGTTTTTAAGGCAAAAGTCCAGACATTTGACCAAATATTTACGCTGGGAGCACGACAACGTGCTGTACTTTCTTAGGCCCCATTTTACAGCCTCACAGGCTTGATAGTGTTGAATCACCGTGTACAATGAAGAGACATCAACTGATGCCATAATCCAGGGTCCTTCCTCTTCAGGTAGTTCTTCTAATATTTGCAATACCTGCTTCGTGTCTCTCAGATAGGCTTCGGTTTTTGTGACCACAGGTTGTAAGAATTTATCTATGTATTCCCCCATTCTAGAGGTGAGGGAGTCAATCCCATTCACTATGGGCCTAAACGGGGGATCAATTTTATCCTTGTGTATTTTTGGTAAGGCGTAAATAATCGGAGTCCTGCATGCCTCTGGAATCAGGTATTTGGCTTCTTTTTTACTCAGGATATCCTTTTTCAGCCCAAGGTGAACTACCTGCTCAAGTTCTTTCCTACATTTAAACATGGGGTTCTTGGTTAGTTTTGTATATGTAGTGTTATCTCCTAGTAGCTTCTTCATATTATCGCAGTACTGTACTTTTGAGAGGATGACAATTCCTCCGCCCTTGTCGGCGGGTCGGATAACGATATCTTTCCGCTTTGATAGTTTCTTAATCCCGTTTTTCATAAACTTGGGATCCTCTTGCTTCTTGATTTTTAGGTCCTTGAGATCTTGTAGCACTACCTTTTTGAATACTTCAACATGTTTATTATTGGAGACCGTTGGGTTGAACACCGATCTATTCCTTAATTCACTATGTGTCACATCCTGATCCGCTACCTGGATGCGTTTTTTGATGGGATTGCTCGCTAGATATTTTTTAATGTTTAATGTCCTAACATATTTTTGTACTCCTAGATACGTCTCAAATTTGTCCATATTCTTAGTGGGAGCGTATTTTAGCCCTTTATCGAGTACACCTATTTCCTCTTGAGATAAGGGCTGCCCACTCAGGTTGAAGATCCCCTCCCCTTTCAGTCTCTTCTTTGCCTGTAATCTTTTTCCGGCCCTCTTTCCTCTCTTCTTGGTGGACTTCTCCTTATGTCCCTGGTATCGTTTGGACGTCTCTGTGGGTGAGTCTCCATACCTCTCCCTAAAAAAGGCCTATTCTGATAGGCGTCCTGATAATAATTTTGGCTTCTCCCGTCTCTATTCTCCTCATAGTGGTCCCTTAATGGGGCATAGTGATTGTACGTCGGTACCGAATATTGGTCATGAGAGTAGGTATGGCCCTGAGGTGGGCCCCAACTGTCTCTATGGCCATTTCCATAGTTCTGTGGTGGGCTCCTTCCTCGTTGTCCATATGCTCCTTGCGGTGGGCCTCTGTTATCTCTTTGGTCATAGCCCGGTCTGTTGTAGTTATTATTTTGTCCCCTCCTATTAGAATTGTTATTATTTTTCCAGTATGGTTTTTTACCTCCATTTTGTGGGGTCTGATTGGGGTGAGGTGGTCTCCTATCACTCCTCTGTGGAGTCGAATAATTATAGTCATTTCGGCTCTCTTCTTGTCTCGGATATCTAGATACCTCCATTTTGTTTATATATTGTTGATCATTTTGTTGTGGTCCCTCTAGCCTGTTTACTTGTGACATGTTCTTCTCAGGTGTGGAAAATGTAGAAATAGGATCAGAGCTCCCTCCTTGTCTTTGCCATTTAAAAACATCTTCATTTTTAAAATCATTAATATCTCTAATATATTTCTTACTTTTCCTTGCTTGCACTTCCCTGTCTTTCTTCACAAGGTCTTTATTTAGTTGTGTCATCATAGTTGTGAGTTCCAACTTATCCTTATGTGTCTCCAGTTCTCCCTTTATTTCTCCTATCGTTTGATCTATTCTATTTAGTTTTCTTTGCTTCCTTTTGATTAGGAAGTCTAGTAATTCCAACCCTTTCCCATTAAAAAAGGCGAACCATTCATCAATCGATTCTTGGTCCGTAAGACCGTCATTTGGTGTGACGTCCCATCTTAGACGTCTAGGGACTATCTTGTCCTTCTGGTATTGCTCGAAGGTGGTTATATCCCACCAAAGGCTCACCTTCTTTTCCATATTATGGGCTAACCTGCGTATTAGGCTCTCCAGGCCACCACTTTTAGTGCCATTCGGGTCTGAGCTGTTAAAAACCTGCTCTAAATTGATTTTCCTTTTTTCCATAAAGGAAAAGACTTCCATTGTGGCAGCAAGAATGAATGGGTATTTAAATCAGAAATGAGAGTGAAAGTATTCTCGCGCCTACCAATGTGTCCTAAAACTAGTGGGGTTGCAGCAAAACACCGGCAGGGGTATACACCCTCCCCAGATTAAGTGATAGTGGTTAAGAAATGGTGTTGCGCTCCGACTACATAAATCTAATTAAATTAACATGTACTCAAGTGACAACCAAAACAGAAATAAACTAAAGTGTGGAACTGTATGTTTAAATAAGCTCAGACAATGTGCATAAATATTAAAGTGCAATAAACCAGGTCACATTGTGCGCTTGGCAAAAAACTTGATATGAGAAATCCTCTATAGATGACAGTGAGATAATATTAAGTATATATCCAAATATATAGATGATATGACAAAAAACAAAAATACTATACGCATAGGAGCACTGGTGGAATCCACCCCCTACTTTTGGAGCACGCAGGATACTGCTTTGTTGATCACCAAATGGACGCATTTTATCACTAAATGGATATGCTCTCTATATAACTATAGTTCACCTTATTTTTGTTTTTGGAATTTTTGCTCAAACACACATTTCACTGCTTATGGACTATTAGTATTTTGTTCAGACACGTGATACACTACACATGGATTATTAGTATTTTGTGTATTCTTTGATCTGTTTTGCACTTTTATAACGACACTCAGTTTTTTTTTTTTTTTTTTTTTTGTCATATCATCTATATATTTGGATATATACTTAATATTATCTCACTGTCATCTATAGAGGATTTCTCATATCAAGTTTTTTGCCAAGCGCACAATGTGACCTGGTTTATTGCACTTTAATATTTATGCACATTGTCTGAGCTTATTTAAACATACAGTTCCACACTTTAGTTTATTTCTGTTTTGGTTGTCACTTGAGTACATGTTAATTTAATTAGATTTATGTAGTCGGAGCGCAACACCATTTCTTAACCACTATCACTTAATCTGGGGAGGGTGTATACCCCTGCCGGTGTTTTGCTGCAACCCCACTAGTTTTAGGACACATTGGTAGGCGCGAGAATACTTTCACTCTCACTACTACTGTATTTGTTTCAGTGACTAAAGTACTATACATAAAATAGTGGACGAAATAAAAAATATATAGAGTGAATCACCATGCGATTTGTTAAAAATGACGAAAAACGCATACAAAGTGCTAGTGCTGAACAATAAATAGATCTGAAAAGAAAATCTGCTAAGTCAAAGTATATGTGTAACAGTGTACAAAAGTAATCATTAGCTAGATAAGGCAAAAGATGTAAGTAATGCTTGCCTTGTGACTAAAGAAATCGCATATGGTGTTAAAGCCAAGGGAGGGTTAAGCAAAGTGACTCTGTGCGGGTGTCTTTATACCATAGACTTAAATATCGGTGCAGTGCACTAAATTGAATCATACAATCAAAGAAAATAAATCAAATTGTTGAATCAAAACAAAAACGCATAAACGATCCAAGTGTTGGTGAGAGGGAAACAACCCTCTGGGAATAATCCAAAACAGAAGGAAAAAGGTGCACAGTGTTTGAAGCTATAAAAAATATAAAAAAACAACAATGGAACAGTAATCCTAGTTAAAATTGTCCATTCAGCTGGTGCAACAACAAGTGGCGATTAGCCCAAAATCGCATGTAACAAGACAGTCGCCTGCAATGCTGGTGCTTAAAATATATGTGCACTATAAGGTAGAGATTTAAACAGTGATAATGGTGATGGTGGATATCTCCCACGTGGTCCTGTGTAATCAGAATATGGGTGTCCCCTTACCTTACAGCTGTAAGGTATATGTATCCTCAGGGTTCCTGGTGGTCCTTATCCCTCGAGGTCCTATTCACGTGTCCCCGGGTCCTGGCGTCTCCTGCCTACTGTGCCGTATTGGGCTCTGTAAGTGGTCCCTCAGCGGTACTTCAGCGTGGGGGGGGGGGAATTGGTGGTATACCTCGGCGGTTTTATGCAAGGGGTTAAACAGATAAGGAGGAAGGGAGCCCCATAGTATAGTATTTTTCAACAGTATTGAAATTTATTTATAAAAACAGCTTTGGTACTCACAAACAGACAGAGTTTTTGTATGGTGTATAAACGAGCCTCGAGCTCGATTGCGTCACTTCCGGTAGCGTCCCGACTAGTGTTCGTCACGGTCACGTGACTTCATCAGGGGATGATGAAGTCTGTTTTTATAAATAAATTTCAATACTGTTGAAAAATACTATACTATGGGGCTCCCTTCCTCCTTATCTGTTTAACCCCTTGCATAAAACCGCCGAGGTATACCACCAATTCCCCCCCCCCCACGCTGAAGTACCGCTGAGGGACCACTTACAGAGCCCAATACGGCACAGTAGGCAGGAGACGCCAGGACCCGGGGACACGTGAATAGGACCTTGAGGGATAAGGACCACCAGGAACCCTGAGGATACATATACCATATGCTGTTACCTTACAGCTGTAAGGTAAGGGGACACCCATATTCTGATTACACAGGACCACGTGGGAGATATCCACCATCACCATTATCACTGTTTAAATCTCTACCTTATAGTGCACATATATTTTAAGCACCAGCATTGCAGGCGACTGTCTTGTTACATGCGATTTTGGGCTAATCGCCACTTGTTGTTGCACCAGCTGAATGGACAATTTTAACTAGGATTACTGTTCCATTGTTGTTTTTTTATATTTTTTATAGCTTCAAACACTGTGCACCTTTTTCCTTCTGTTTTGGATTATTCCCAGAGGGTTGTTTCCCTCTTACCAACACTTGGATCGTTTATGCGTTTTTGTTTTGGTTCAACAATTTGATTTATTTTCTTTGATTGTATGATTCAATTTAGTGCACTGCACCGATATTTAAGTCTATGGTATAAAGACACACGCACAGAGTCACTTTGCTTAACCCTCCCTTGGCTTTAACACCATATGCGATTTCTTTAGTCACAAGGCAAGCATTACTTACATCTTTTGCCTTATCTAGCTAATGATTACTTTTGTACACTGTTACACATATACTTTGACTTAGCAGATTTTCTTTTCAGATCTATTTATTGTTCAGCACTAGCACTTTGTATGCGTTTTTCGTCATTTTTAACAAATCGCATGGTGATTCACTCTATATATTTTTTATTTCGTCCACTATTTTATGTATAGTACTTTAGTCACTGAAACAAATACAGTAGTAGTTATTTTCACGGACCTTCTTTATATTCAGTACTGCCACTTTATGCAACTCTGCTACCTAAAAAATCGCATTGGGACCACCAGTCTTATTTATCATTAATTGTTTTTCTTATCCATTTGTCTACCACTCAAAATACTACTACGCATAGGAGTGAGGGTCCCTCACTATATATACATATATATATATATTTTATATTTTTTATATACATATATTGTCTTTTCTTTTTCTACATTCCATTTATTACCTGTAGTGGAGACGATATTACATTTATCTTCTAATCTTTTGAGTACCTATTGAATATATTAAACCTGTTTTAACTAGATTCTTCACCATAGTACCGCGCACCACTACCTTTTTACCTTTTGTCTTCTCCAATTGGGGTTCAAGTACCCCATTTCAGTGTGTGCAGCGGTGCAACAATTAGATTACTCTTTGATTAGGCGCAGGAATATTCTCTTTTATACTTAGTTTAATGAAGTGCTGTCTTTACCTCTCAGCAGAGTAGGGGTACACAACACTTCCCTGTACTCCTTTTTTTTATAGCGCATGAATGCGCTATCAGACAGGAGTAATACTTTGAGGCATATAGCCCAAAATCAGACACAGCAAACCCACCCTTCCTCACCTTCCCCCCAAATGCGTACACACACAGAAAACCCAAAATACTGCACCTACTCTCCCCAAATTCACACACATTGACAAAGAAAATCCACACCCCACCTTCTCAAATCCAAACACAACCCAAGTATAGATCTGGAAAGGTCCTACCTTTCGAAGAGGATCAACGTCTTTCTCATACAAGACTTTGGGGAACATTTAGCTTCAGCGCCACAAAGCAGGACCCAATAACTGATAGAGCAGGGCCACCCAGGTAAGTAACATTCTCTTTTCAGTTTCCCCCAATCTTTGCAGCTAGGGCCTCATGCACATTGAATGCGTTTTCTTCTGCTTCTAAGGGCATTTTTTCTGCCTTATCGCTTCTGCATGATAGCCTATGTACATATACACACATCGTACTTTAGGTGCTTGATGCCCCTAAATACGTTTAAACACTCCTAAGCACAAGGCATTTTGGACATTAATTTAATGGTCAGAATAAATTATTGGCTGATAAAATGAATTAACGACCAAGCGTTTGACGTGTCTCAATGTGTTAAAAGAGTTTACAAGTGTCAAGGGTTTTTTCTACCAAATCTCTACTGCAAGGAGGCAAGAAGTCTAGGAGAGTTAGCGTTAAGTGTACATGAGGCCTAATTCAGTTTGCATGATAAACATCCTGCTGTGCTTTTTAAACAATGGAAGAGTAGTGATCATATTAGGAGTTGTTACCCTAAGCAACCAATCAGATGTTATCTTTCACCAGCAGTGAGTACAATGTTTAGGATAATTGCTGATTGGTTGCTTCTGGGTTATTGCACTGTTCACAAAGCTATTTGTGTAAGACATCAATAGATATACAACAATAAAGACTAAATATAACACTTTTGCCGCGTACACGTTTATCAGACTATCTGGTGGACTTAGTCTGGTGGACAAACCGCCGGACTGTCCGCCCGACTTTCCGAACGAGCTACCTGCCCACACACGGTACTTTTGCGGCGGACTAGGTCCGGCGGACCAAGTCCGCCATACTATCCGCCATACCGCCGGACTATCCGCCGTACTATTCAAATAAACAGACTCTCCCGCACACACGGAGTAAAGTCCGCTCATTTTGAGCGCGGCTCCAGTTAGTCGGGACCAGCGAAGGAGGCGTCACTGGCCCCATTTCACAGGTGAATGGGTAGGGGTACATTGTACCCCATACTCATTCACATAGGGTGGGGAGTCGGGAACCGAGTAAATAGTTGTGGTCGGCAGCATTGATATGTAAATAAAGGCAGCATTTGTATGTATATCATGCTCCCCTGCAGTGAGGGGATGATGTGTTATAATCTCTAGCAACTAATCAGTGAGCCGTAATCTGGTCTGTAACCTCTAGCAACCAGTCAGTAAGCAGTAATGATATGCTGTGACTGCTGGCAACCAATCATAATGTCTGCCTGATCTGATACAGTAAATAGATTTTAAGTCTAGCTACTATTTATTGTATGTGTCAGAGCATGTGGAGAGTGATAATTGCATGGGGGGGCCCCAAGAAAATTTTTGCCCAGGGTCCAATCAATATTATAGATACCCCTGAGTGCACCATGTTTTTCATTGCAACACGCCACAGCATGGCGCAGCATGGCAATGCATTGGCGGTGTGCTTCAATGCAGGGGTGTTGTGGTTCCATTCAGTATGACACCTCATCATATCATTGTTCAAAACATGCATTGCTGCAATACAATAGTGTATATGCATTGGTGCAACACTTCAGCATTCAGCAATAGTGTGAATGGGTCCCTACTCTTGGCTAAGTTTAGATGTGCGGCAAACATTACTACCTCTCTGACAGAGATCTGTAGTGGATTGCTTTTCAGAGGCAGTGAGTAGGTGATGCGTCTGGTGAGTACACATTACTGCTATGTTTTCAATTGCAATGCAGCAATTTTAGCAAGACATGGCAAGTTTGATGCAGTTCCACCTGTCTAATAATCCCATGTAAGTGAATGTGACCAATCCGCGACTGCAAGGTAAGAGCTTGTCTCACAGTTGCGGTGTGGGCTCGCTGTACAAAATCATCATCATCATCAGGAGGTGGCAGTATGAATGTTTGAAAATTTCCTTTCACCATCCTCTGAAAAGAAGTGATCTATCGCAAATCGCTTTTCGGGGGGCCATAAACAGTGGTGCTATTCAGTGGTGTTGGGAGGGAGGGGCTGGAAACTCGAATGGGTCCCTGAAAAGCCCCAGGCCTCAGGGATGCACAACTGTATTAGTAGCCCGAGCGCCGCAGAGTGCCGCTGAGTGCGTCCGAGTCACATAGCAGGTCCCGCCTTCTGGTACCTGCAGCGCCTATGATGGAAATCCCACTGGTCCAATGGTGGGGCGGCGGGACGTGTGACATCCATCATAGGTGCTGCAGGTTCCAGAAGGCGGGAATTACAATGTGGCTGCCATTCCACTGTGAGATCCCCGCTCGGTGCCCGGCTCTCCTCTTTTCTCCTCCTCTGGCTGCCTGCTGTGATGATGGGAGCACCACCGTCAGTGTATGTAGGTCAGTGTATGTAGTCAGGTAGGTCAGTGCATGTGAGGTAGGTCAATGTGTGTATGTCAGGTAGGTCAGTGCGTGGCAAGTAGTTGGTCAGTGTATGTCATATACGTAGGTCAGTGTATGTAAAAAGTGTATGTCAGTGTGAGTTTAGTGGTCAGCATTGATGGGCACCGGTAAGCCAGGCAGCAAACAGCAAGTGAGCTTACCCCCGCCACACAACCTCACAACCCCAGCGCCCAGCCAAAAAACCCTGCACCACTACCGTCGCCACCGGTTTTGGACTTCGGGCTGAAGCTCCTGGTCTTTTTGCCACCTAGCAACTCTCCTACTGCTATTGTGAAAGGAAACTTGGAGTGTTAGGCTGTGGTTACACAGACAGCGATGCCCATATACACTATATTGTTAAAAGTATTGGGACGCATGCCTTTACATGCACATGAACTTTAATTGCATTCTAGTCTTAGTCTGTAGGGTTCAATATAGAGTTGGCCCACCCTTTGCATCTATAACAGCTTCAACTCTTCTGGGAAGGCTATCCACATGGTTTAGGAGTGTGTCTATGGGAATGTTTGACCATTCTTCCAGAAGCGCATTTGTGAAGTCAGGCAGTGATGTTGGATGAGAA
Source organism: Lithobates pipiens (assembly GCF_037356315.1). Classification (NCBI taxonomy): domain Eukaryota; kingdom Metazoa; phylum Chordata; class Amphibia; order Anura; family Ranidae; genus Lithobates; species Lithobates pipiens. The sequence continues at coordinate 264,003,821 of NW_027507785.1, read as the reverse complement.
GGCCTGACTCACATTCTCTGCTATAATTCATCCCAAAAGTGTTTTGTTGGGTTGAGGTCAGGACGCTGTGCAGACCAGTCATGTTCCTCCACCGCAAACTCGCTCATCCATGTCTTTGGACCTTGCTTTGTGCACTGGTCCAAATCATTTGGTGGAGGGGGGTTATGGTTGTTTTTCAGGGGTTGTGCTTGGCCCCTTAGTTCCAGTGAAGGGAACTCTTAAGGCATCAGCATGCCAAGACATTTTGGAAAATGTCATGCTCCCAACTTTGTGGGAACAGTTTGGGGATGGCCCCTTCCTGATCCTCCAACATGACTGCACACCAGTGCACAAAGTCCCACCCTGAAATGCATTACCAGACCCCCTCAATTTCCTGCAGTGTGTGATATCATCCTCCTGAGTTCCAGACCTCCGGCTATTTCCTCAATGAGCTTTGCCATTGAGTTGCAAGAGAACGATCCATCTTCAGTGCTTGTGCCCCGTGCACTTACCTGTCAAGCCCTGCAGAAGCTGATCCGTCTCCATTACATCAGATGCCGGCAGCAGTCCAGACTGGAGGGATGGACACCACAGAGGCTTCTTGATATGCTTTCCATTTCTTCTTCTTCAGTCAGTGCATATAGTGCGTGTTTTATATTATCCATTTTTAATAAAATCTACAACTGTACACCTAATTAGTGGGACCCTATCCTTCTCTTCTTTATTACATGAATTGACCAGCGGGATGTACCCAAGGTCATTCTTTTATAGAGGTGCTGCAGGTGAGGAAAGTGTTCATATATATAGAACATCATAATAATATGGACTCTTGGGTCTGGTTCACACCAACCTCTGCATTACAGTGCAGCAGCTGGAGTGCAGTGCAATCCGGCTGAGCTCAGCACAGTGATGAAGAGCTGTGTTTGGTGGATTACGCTGTTTCCTTTTTTTTATATACAAACTTTATTGAGATGTTACAAAGACATCTCACAAAGTTCAATCGCTGGTGACGCAGTGCAAAGCAGTGGATTGCCTCTCATCGTACTGCATTGATAAGAGGTAATACATGCAGTACCCTTTTCATTGCACACACCACCAAAATACAGTGCTTTAAAACTGGGCAAATAAGGGACAAAGAATTTTGCTTTGTCCATAAGGTGGGACTGCACTGGAAGAGCCGCCCGACACAGTCCCACCACATCTGATGTTAATATACCCTTATTGAGGCTGTAAAGTCAGAAGGTTTTTTTATCTGTGTGCAGCAGCCCCCTCAGTGCCCCTACTACTTACCTGATCCCCATCTCTGTCTAAAAGTGCCTCAGTTGTCCGGGACTCTCCCTCCTGGCTTAGACACATCAGTGGTGTCATTGGCTCCCGCTGCTATCAATAAAAGTCAGTTAGCCAATCAAGAGTGAGAGGGGGCAGGGCCCAACCATGGCTCTGGGCTTGGGTTCCCCCATAGCAAGCTGCTTACTGTGGGGGCACTCAACAGGAGGGAGGGGCCAGGAGCACAGAATAGGGACCCGACAAGAGGAGGATCCGGGCTGCTCTGTGCAAAACCAACTGCGCAGAGCAGGTAAGTATAACATATTTGTTATAAACATCACTTTTACAATCACTTTAAGGGCATTTTATTCTCAATTTATCATACAAGGGGTGGCATTTCCTTTTTTTCTGCAATTTTTTGTTTTAGTAAAGCTTTTTTTTTTTTCAATAAACAGATGGATTGATTTAGGGTACATATTTAAACTATTGGAAAATGTATATAGTTTTACTTTATTTTATAAGTACTGTAATAAACGGTATTATGTGATGAAGATTGCCTTTGTTCTTTTTGCCCTGTATGGGTCTGTTGGTTTATGGAGAGATGTAAAAATGGAGAGCTCTGGTGATAAACCACTTGTGACCCACTTATTAGGGTAAAGGGTAAGTTCACCTTTGGGGAAAAAAATAAGAAATCAACATATTTCTTTAGAAAAAATGTGTGTTTTATTTTTTTTCCCCAAGGAGCCTGCAAAGCATTACACCCATGATCAGTGGCTAGAGAAAAAAATGGTATTTCAGTATAGGATATGTATATTAGTATTAGTATATTATTAGTATATTAGGAACTGTCCTAAAAAAGTTTAAAAAATAATAATTCTATAAATAAATATATATAAATAGATAAATAGATATAACTATCTATCTACCTACCTATCTATGTATATGTATGTATATATATATATATATATATATATATATATATATATATCCTGTTAAATTAACATAAAGTTACCTTCATATGTAAAAGTTATATTAGACTAGAATACACTAGAATTATTATGTGAAATAATGAGACTTTAACATATCCCTTTCCCGCCGAGCGTACGCAGATCTGCGTACTCGGCTTCCGGGGGGTATACCGGGATGATGCCTGCACCTGCAGGCATCATCCCAGTACCGTTTTGTTCAGCGGGCGATTGGCTATCCAGCCATAACAACCGATGCGGCTAAAAGCCGCTCGGCTGTTATGCTGGAGGAGCGGGAGGGGACGTCCCCCCTCCCGCCGCCTCCCACCGCTGTTACCGGTGCTCCCGCTCGATCGGGAGCACCGATTCCTGTTGCGATGCCTCCGGCCGCTGGGGAGGAACTGGAACGAAGCCGTAATCGGCTCCGTTCCAGTCTCCTCATAGTAAACACGGAAGCGACGTCATGACGTCACTTCCCGTTTACTCGGCTGCCAATGGCGCCGGTTTAAAAAAAATATCCGGTATTCAGAATCGCCGTTTTCGGCGATCTGAATACACTGAAGTGTAAAGGAGGGGTGGGGGGTCTTTTAGACCCCCGATCCCTCCATAAAGAGTACCTGTCACCGCCTATTACTGTCACAAGGGATGTTTACATTCCTTGTGACAGCAATAAAAGTGATCAAATTTTTTATTTTTTATTTTAAACAATTTAGTCATTTTAAAATAAATAAAATAAATAAAAAAATAAAAAAAATTTTTTAAAGCGCCCGACGTCCCCGCGAGCTCGCAAAGCAAAGAAAATGGATACGGAAGTCGCGCCCGCGTATGTAAACGGTGTTCAAATCGCACATGTGAGGTATCGCCGCGATAGTCAGAGCGAGAGCAATAATTCTAGCACTAGACCTCCTCTGTAACGCTAACCTGGTAACTGTAAAAAATGTTTAAAGCGTCGCCTATTGAGATTTTTAGGTACCGTACTTTGTCGTCAATCCACAAGTGCGTGCAATTATAAAGTGTGACATGTTTGGTATCTATTTACTCGGCGTAACATTATCTTTCACATTATGCAAAAAAAATGGGATAATTTTACTGTTTTGTTTTTTTTTAATTCATGAAAGTGTCCCTTTTCCCAAAAAGTTGCATTTAAAACACCGCTGCGCAAATACCGTGTGACATAAAATATTGCAACAATCGCCGTTTTATTCTCTAGAGTCTCTGTTAAAAGAATATATATAATGTTTGGGGGTTCCAAGTAATTTTCTAGTAGAAAATATGGATTTTAACTTGTAAACACCAAATTCCAAAAATAGGCTTAGTCATGAAAGGGATATAGTGTAAAACCTTTATTTTATAATATGTCAAATTACACATTCTGTTAACACTGGAAGATTTCTTAAGACATTTATCAATAACTTTATATTGGTTTTATAAATGAGTATAACAGAGTTGCATTTTTTAATGTCTATTTACAATAAAAATAAAATATGCCGGTTCTGACAACATTGTACTGTTTAAAATGTAAATATTAACCATTAAAGTATAGTAAGTATTACTGATCTATCTCTATGTGTAGTAATGGACACCTTTTCTGGGAGAAACCCATTGACTCTCATTACTGACCCCCTTTTAGAAATCCTCTTTCTGGCTGCCATAGTTTGGAGTCCCTGACACAGAACAAATGAGAAATACATATCTGGGACTTGTTCTTGTTCAGGGAGTCTGTATGAAAGCCAGCAGAGTAACATGACATGAGGTCACTAATATCTGAATCTATATCTCTAAATACAGATGTCCCCAATATTCCTAATTACCAATATATAAAGGTCTATTTTTTTATTCAGCATTGTAATGTCAGTGATTAACATGAATGGCAGCAATACATCACAGATTTCCTCCCTGGTGTGTCAGTCTACTCCCCCCTCCCCCTTAGCCCCGCCCCTCCACTAGTCATGGCGGCCATCTTTTAACTGTCACTGAGAGCTTCCAGCCAATAAACCCTGACAACTAACAGAAAAGTTCTCACTATTTGTGATCATTCCTATCAGAAAACATGCATATTACTGGAAATGAGTGGATTACAATAAATTCTCCCATGTATTACACTTCGGGTGTCACTTAAACATAATATACATGATTTCTGGCTGCCTAACCTGTCTCCATGGCTACCTGACTGCACTGAGTGACCCCTAAATCTACCTAAATGTAATTCCTGTATCCCAAATGGTATATATTAGAGTGTAAGCTCCTAGTGTGAAGTGTATATAGAGTGTAAGCTCCTAGTGTGAAGTGTACATGTCTGTATACAACTTACCATGCTTTGTCCCTGTGGACTTCAGCGATTGTTCAGTTCCCCGGCGTCTTCTCTTCTTCCTCTCCTCCTGGGGCTCGTCCTCGCTCATCTTCCTCTTCAGCTTGTCTGGCTGACGATGATGAGTCTTCTCCGTCCTCTTCTTTCCGTCCATTTCTCTTCTTTCTGTAAAAGAAAGACTCTGCAGAGAGCACAGCACACCGCCTCCCTCTCTGGCTACACCACTGCAGAGTGACAGTTGCTAGGGTGTACCTGGTAAGGGTCCTGTTACTAGGACCCCAGCACTGAACCCCGGTCTGTCCTTCCTGTGCCTGATATTAGTGCAGAATTGGACTGTAACTTTTTTGGATTCTTGGATTTTTGGATGGGACCTTTTAAATAAAGTCGATTTTCATATAAAACCTTCTCTCTGGTTATTTTTAGCCCTTCATAAAGAAGGCAAAACAAATCTTGATACCTGAATATGGTTTTGCAGCTGTGACCTGTGTTAGTAAAACTGTACATTTCATCGCAACTACTTTGTGTATCCAGGTGAATTATATCTTGTTTTTTTTCAGGAGAAATTGGGCTTTCAGTTAGAGATAAATAGTAAAGTATATCTCCTATTTTTTTCTCAATATCATAGCAAAACTGGCACAAACTAAACTAAACTATTTTTTTTCTTTCTAAATATAGCTTTATGTTTCTTGCTAATCCTATGATCTACTATTAAAGAGCGACCCAAAACGAATTCCCCTGCTCCTTACAATTGCAGCAATACTGCATATGTGCATGTTATTTCTTGTTTGTACCCATAGTAGGGCCCTCCAGAAACAATATTGCACATTTAGCTGATTTATTATTCTACCTAAAAACACACCGTTACTGACACTAAGACCCCTTTCACGCTGACGCAATCAAAAACTGCTGATAAGGGTTGGGCGTTTTTGCGGCGTTAGTGGTGAGCTAAAAAGCTATTTTGCAGCACTTTTGGAAGTGCTTCCCATTCATTTCAATGGACAGGGGCATTTTTGAGGTGCCTTTTAAAACCCTCCAAACATGCACCACAGATGCTGCTTGCAGGACTTTTTGCACCGCCCAGCGCATCGCCCCAGTGTGAAAGCATCCATCAAAATCTATGGGAAACAGTTTTGAGACGCTATTTTAAGTGCAAAAGTGCCTGAAAAGCACCTCAGTGGGAAAGGGGTCTGATACTAAATTACAATAAAAGCTATTTTTTTGTTTGTTTTTTCAGGTTTTTTTAATTCGCTGACCCTGACCTTTGACCCTAAGTCTAATTATGACACTCATCTATATCTAGACCTGATCTAGCTGTTTTAGCTTTATTTATTTTTGATGGGGTACTTCAAAAAAGGGCTCCTAGAATGCTAAGTCCTGCCCACTTCCTGTTGTGACTGTAATCCAGGGGTCTCAAACTGGCGGCCCCCCAGCTGTTGCGAAACTACAGGTCCCATCATGCCTCTGTCTATGGGAGTCATGCTTGTAATTGTCAGCCTTGAAATGCCTCGGGAAAATTCACAAAAGTTAGGAGCAAATCACTCCTACACCCCTGCTACCCCCATGCTTTGGCATATATGCTCTTTTTTTTAACTATGGCGGTGAAATCACCTCCAACTGCACTGGAGTCACGGCTTTATGTATCGTGGGAGCAAATGCTGTTGCTGTCAAGATAAATAAATCCACTCTGCAACTGAATGACGTACCTGCTAAGCAAATGATGGTCAAAAATAAAACAAAGTAACATTACAGTATAACAGTAAGACATACCATACCTGCAAAGCAAATACAAAAAAAGTAGTAAAAAATAAAACATTTTTTAATGCAATCTGTGCCTAAAATATATATATGCTGAAGCATAGGGGCATCCTCCCGCAAATGATACGCACAATTTTAATGAAGTGCTGCCTTCACCCTTCGCAGAGTAGGGGTACACAACACTTCCCTGTCCTCCATTTTCTTTTATAGCGCAAAAATGCAGACAGGAGAAATACTTTGTGGCCTATAGCCCAAAGTCAGAAACACAGCAAAACCACCCTTTCTCCCCTTCCCCCCAAATCCACACACACATCAAACCCAACCTCCCGCACCTCCCATCCGAGGTTACATCTCAACTTCTCCTTCATGCTCTGATGAAGGGGTCTGTACAACACTTTTCTCATTGTCTGCCTTTTTGCTTGTGTGTGCACATCTGATGCACTATCAGACAGGAGGAATATTTTGAGGCTTGTGGCCCAAAATCAGACACACAGCAAACCCACCCTTCCTCACCTTCCCCCCAAATACACACACAGCAAACCCAAAATCCTGCACCTACTCTGCCCAAATCCACACACTTGACACAGCAAATCCACAGCCCAACTTCTCAATTCCAAACATAACACAAGTATAGATCTGGAAAGGTCCTACCTTTCGAAGAGGATCAACTTCTTCCTTGCTTGTGCAGAGAAGATTCTTCTAGATCTTCTGAGGGAAAATCTCAACTTCTCCTCCATGCTCTGATGAAGGGGTCTGTGCAATACTTTTCTCATTTTCTGCCATTGTGCTTGCGTGTGCATATCTGATGGTCCAGATAGTTCAGAGTTTAATGTCTGAGCCATTGGTCAGCCGCCAAATTCAGTTGGCCAGTGATGCGCACAATTTTAATGAAGTGCTGGCTTCACCCTAAAGCAGAGTAGGGGTACATAACATTTCTCTGTCCTCCTTTTTCTTTTATAGCTCATGAATGCGCTATCAGACAGGAGGAATACTTTGAGACTTATGGCCCAAAATCAGACACACAGCAAACCCACCCTTCCTCACCTTCCCCCCAAATACACACATACAGCATACCCAAAATCCTGCACCTACTCTCCCCAAAATCCACACACATTGACATAGCAAATCTACACCCCAACTTCTCAATTCCAAACATAACACAAGTATAGATCTGGAAAAGTCCTAACTTTCGAAGAGGATCAACTTCTTCCTTGCTTGTGCAGAGAAGATTCTTCTAGATCTTCTGAGGGAACATCTCAACTTCTCCTCCATGCTCTGATGAAGGGGTCTGTGCAACACGTTTCTCATTGTCTGCCTTTTTGCTTGTGTGTGCACATCTGATGGTCCAGATAGTTCAGAGCTTAATGTCTGAGCCATTGGTCAGCCGCCAAATTCAGTTGGCCAGTGATGCGCACAATTTTAATGAAGTGCTGGCTTCACCCTAAAGCAGAGTAGGGGTACATAACATTTCTCTGTCCTCCTTTTTCTTTTATTGCTCATGAATGCGCTATCACACAGGAGGAATACTTTGAGGCTTATGGCCCAAAATCAGACACACAGCAAACCCACCCTTCCTCACCTTCCCCCCAAATACACACATACAGCATACCCAAAATCCTGCACCTACTCTCCCCAAAATCCACACACATTGACATAGCAAATCCACACCCCAACTTCTCAATTCCAAACATAACACAAGTATAGATCTGGAAAGGCCCTACCTTTCAAAGAGGATCAACATCTTCCTTCCTTGTGCAGAGAAGATTCTTCTAGATGTTCTGAGGGAACATCTCAACTTCCCCTCCGTGGTCTGATGAAGGGGTCTGTGCAACACTTTTCTCATTTTCTGCCTTTTTTCTTGTGTGTGCACATCAGAGGGTCCAGATAGTTCAGAGCTTAATGTCTGAGCCATTGGTCAGCCGCCAAATTCAGTTGGCCAGTGATGCGCACAATTTTAATGAAGTGCTGGCTTCACCCTAAAGCAGAGTATGGGTACATAACATTTCTCTGTCCTCCTTTTTCTTTTATAGCTCATGAATGTGCTATCAGACAGGAGGAATACTTTGAGGCTTATGGCCCAAAATCAGACACACAGCAAACCCACCCTTCCTCACCTTCCCCCCAAATACACACACACAGCAAACCCAAAATCCTGCACCTACTCTCCCCAAAATCCACACACATTGACACAGCAAATCCACACCCCAACTTCTCAATTCCAAACATAACACAAGTATAGATCTTGAAAGGTCCTACCTTTCGAAGAGGATCAACATCTTCCTTCCTTGTGCAGAGAAGATTCTTCTAGATCTTCTGAGGGAACATCTCAACTTCCCCTCCGTGGTCTGATGAAGGGGTCTGTGCAACACTTTTCTCATTTTCTGCCTTTTTTCTTGTGTGTGCACATCAGAGGGTCCAGATAGTTCAGAGCTTAATGTCTGAGCCATTGGTCAGCCGCCAAATTCAGTTGGCCAGAGATGCGCACAATTTTAATGAAGTGCTGGCTTCACCCTAAAGCAGAGTAGGGGTACATAACATTTCTCTGTCCTCCTTTTTCTTTTATAGCTCATGAATGCACTATCAGACAGGAGGAATATTTTGAGGCTTGTGGCCCAAAATCAGACACACAGCAAACCCACCCTTCCTCACCTTCCCCCCAAATACACACACACAGCAAACCCAAAATCCTGCACCTACTCTGCCCAAATCCACACACTTGACACAGCAAATCCACACCCCAACTTCTCAATTCCAAACATAACACAAGTATAGATCTGGAAAGGTCCTACCTTTCGAAGAGGATCAACTTCTTCCTTGCTTGTGCAGAGAAGATTCTTCTAGATCTTCTGAGGGAACATCTCAACTTCTCCTCCACACTCTGATGAAGGGGTCTGTGCAAGACTTTTCTCATTTTCTGCCTTTTTGCTTGTGTGTGCACATCTGATGGTCCAGATAGTTCAGAGCTTAATGTCTGAGCCATTGGTCAGCCGCCAAATTCAGTTGGCCAGTGATGCGCACAATTTTAATGAAGTGCTGGCTTCACCCTAAAGCAGAGTATGGGTACATAACATTTCTCTGTCCTCCTTTTTCTTTTATAGCTCATGAATAGGGATGAGCCGAACACCCCCCTGTTCGGTTCGCACCAGAACCTGCGAACAGACCTAAACTTCGTGTGAACTTTAGAACCCTATTAAAGTCTATGGGACTCGAACGTTCACAATCTAAAGTGCTCATTTTAAAGGGTAATATGCAAGTTACTGTCCTAAAAAGTGTTTGGGGACCTGGGTCCTGCCCCAGGGGACATGGATCAATGCAAAAAAAAGTTTTAAAAACGGCCGTTTTTTCAGGAGCAGTGATTTTAATAATGATTAAAGTGAAACAATAAAAGTGTAATATTCCTTTAAATTTCGTAGCTGGGGGGTATCTATAGTATGCCTGTGAAGGGGCGCATGTTTCTGGTGCTTAGAACTGTCGCTGCACAAAGTGTCATTTGTGCAGGAAAAAAAGTCTTTTAAAATCACTTGCGGCTAAATTGTCGGGTCTCCGTAATACAGAGAACACTCAATGAGTGTTCTCTGTATTAGCCGACAATTCATTCATTCATTGATTAAAAAAAAAAAAAAAGTGTGGGGGTTCCCCTAAATTCAAATACCAGGCCCTTCAGGTCTGACATGGATATTAAGGGGAACCCCGTGTCAAATTTAAAAAAAAAATTGACGTGGGGGTCCCCCCAAATATCCATACCAGACCCTTCAGGTCTGATATGGATATTAAGGGGAACCCCGCATCAAATTTTTAAAAAAAATTGACGTGGGGGTCCCCCTAAATATCCATACCAGACCCTTTATCCGAGCACGCAACCTGGCTGGCCGCAGGAAAAGAGGGGGGGACGAGAGAGCGGCCCCCCCTCCCTCCTGAACCGTACCAGGCCACATACCCTCAACATTGGGAGGATGCTTTGGGGGTCTGTGACCCCTCAAAGCACCTTGTCCCCATGTTGATAAGGACAAGGGCCTCATCCTCACAACCCTGGCCGTTGGTTGTGAGGGTCTGCGGGCTGGGGGCTTATCAGAATCTGGAAGCCCCCTTTAACAAGGGGACCCCCAGATCCCGGCCCCCCCCCTGTTTGAAATGGTAAGGGGGTACAAAAGTACCCCTACCATTTCACAAAGAAAGTGTCAAAATGGTTAAATAAGACAAACACACTTTTGAAAAATTCCTTTATTAAAATTAAAAAAAAATTCCAGCGGTGCTAATCCACTCTTGCTATCCAGCGACGGGTCTCCGGGGTCCAGCGATGGATGATCATATCCAGCGACGGGGATCTCTCAGTCCAGCGCTGTCCATACATCCGTCTTCTGTCTCCTCTCTGGAGACACTGCAGAGAGCCAAGCGCTGACATTTCTTATATTGGGAGGGCGGGGCCACCCGTCACCTGACCCCGCCCCTCTGACGCAGGAGAGGGAAGCCAGGGGTTCCCCAGTGACGTGTGGGTGACCCCGCCCCCTCTGATGTAACGGAAACCTGCGTTACATCAGACGGGGCGGGGTCACCCACACGTCACTGGGGAACCCCTGGCTTCCCTCTCCTGCGTCAGAGGGGCGGGGTCAGGTGACGGGTGGCCCCGCCCTCCCAATATAAGAAATGTCAGCGCTCGGCTCTCTGCAGTGTCTCCAGAGAGGAGACAGAAGACGGATGTATGGACAGCGCTGGACTGAGAGATTCCCCCGTCGCTGGATATGATCATCCATCGCTGGACCCCGGAGACCCGTCGCTGGATAGCAAGAGTGGATTAGCACCGCTGGAATTTTTTTTTTTTTTTTTTTTTTTTTAATAAAGGAATTTTTCAAAAGTGTGTTTGTCTTATTTAACCATTTTGACACTTTCTTTGTGAAATGGTAGGGGTACTTTTGTACCCCCTTACCATTTCAAACAGGGGGGGGGGCAGGATCTGGGGGTCCCCTTGTTAAAGGGGGCTTCCAGATTCTGATAAGCCCCCCGCCCGCAGACCCTCACAACCAACGGCCAGGGTTGTGAGGATGAGGCCCTTGTCCTTATCAACATGGGGACAAGGTGCTTTGAGGGGGCACAGACCCCCAAAGCATCCTCCCAATGTTGAGGGTATGTGGCCTGGTACGGTTCAGGAGGGAGGGGGGGCCGCTCTCTCGTCCCCCCCTCTTTTCCTGCGGCCTGCCAGGTTGCGTGCTCGGATAAAGGGTCTGGTATGGATATTTGGGGGACCCCCACGTCAATTTTTTTTAAAATTTGATGCGGGGTTCCCCTTAATATCCATATCAGACCTGAAGGGTCTGGTATGGATATTTGGGGGGACCCCCACGTCAATTTTTTTTAAAATTTGACACGGGGTTCCCCTTAATATCCATGTCAGACCTGAAGGGCCTGGTATTTGAATTTAGGGGAACCCCCACGCTTTTTTTTTTTTTTTTTTTTTTTTAATCAATGAATGAATGAATTGTCGGCTAATACAGAGAACACTCATTGAGTGTTCTCTGTATTACGGAGACCCGACAATTTAGCCGCAAGTGATTTTAAAAGACTTTTTTTCCTGCACAAATGACACTTTGTGCAGCGACAGTTCTAAGCACGGGAAACATGCGCCCCTTCACAGGCATACTATAGATACCCCCCAGCTACGAAATTTAAAGGAATATTACACTTTTATTGTTTCACTTTAATCATTATTAAAATCACTGCTCCTGAAAAAACGGCCGTTTTTAAAACTTTTTTTTGCATTGATCCATGTCCCCTGGGGCAGGACCCAGGTCCCCAAACACTTTTTAGGACAGTAACCTGCATATTATCCTTTAAAATGAGCACTTTAGATTTCTCCCATAGACTTGTATAGGGTGTTCCGGCTTTTCGAATTTGCTGCGAACAGCCCAAATTGTTCACTGTTCGCTGAACAGGCGAACAGGCAATGTTCGAGTAGAACATGAGTTCGACTCGAACTCGAAGCTCATCCCTACTCATGAATGTGCTATCAGACAGGAGGAATACTTTGAGGCTTATGGCCCAAAATCAGACACACAGCAAACCCAAATAAAAATAAAAGGGGTAGGTTGCGCTAAGGAACTTATGAGCGAATCCACATAAAATATAAAAATATAAAAAAGGAAAGTAGGTAAGAGCTGCCTCTATTACTATCCACCTGGTGGGGTGGAAAATGTTAGATAAAGGAGTGCTATGAATAGATCTGGCGCTATACCTGTGTATCAGAAACTTAATTAATGTGCTAAATTAAATTTGAAATTGTTACATTAATCCGGTGTGTAAGAGTTGGTGTGCAATATATTAGTGTTGGGATAAAGTATAAAATATAAACTGTGGGTGGGAAGTAAAAACTCAAAAATATATGTGTATAAATTGTTAAAAATTTACCAGCATGCTGGCTGGAAAATAAAGTATTGTCTCAGGTGCGATAAACCTAAATGGGTGATTACCTTATGCACTCTTAATCACATGAGTACCTTAAATATGTGAACTACTTAATAATTCAGGTAAAAATATTACATGTAAATATGAACCATAAACATAATACAATTGTGCACAAATGTGACAAATAAAATCTATGCGTGCAATAATACAATTGTGCACAAACGTGACAAATAAAATCTATGCGTGCAATACTAAAATGTACAATAAAATAAAATAAAATAAAAATGAAAAATAAAAAATATTAAAAAATAAAAATAAAGGATTTTTTTTTTTTTTTTTTTAGGTATTTGTCCCAAGTAATAAAAATATAAAAATGTGAGTAATTTTTAGTATCTTCTTAATAAAGTGATTTATACAGTATCACACTATGTATGGTCCTCTCTTTCAATATATATACTGAGGCACACTCCACCTGGAAATAACGAGGGATCCTCAACAGCCTATCTGAAGCAAGCCAGAGAGCGACACGGTAGCTTATACTGTGAAGGCTGATCCACCCCGGATGGGGTTATTTTTCTGGTGAGAGTACATCCTATAAGTGCCCACAATGCATGAAGATTAGTTGTTTGGATCCATCACATCCCCTCCTGTATCTACGGGAAATCCCCCATTAACTACACTGCATCAGAGACTGTGCTTTTTTGCTTCTTTTTTACTCCCCCTTTTTTTCTCTTTGTACACATTTTTATATTTTTATTACTTGGGACAAATACCTAAAAAAAAAAAAAAAAAAAAAAAAAAAATCCTTTATTTTTATTTTTTAATATTTTTTATTTTTCATTTTTATTTTATTTTATTTTATTCTATTTCTGGAATTTTTTCACCTCCTTTTAAATTTATTTCCTTTTTCTTTTTTCACTCGTAATATTTGGCATGTTTCACGTGGGGTATTGATATTTATCACGGATTTATTGTACATTTTAGTATTGCACGCATAGATTTTATTTGTCACGTTTGTGCACAATTGTATTATTGCACGCATAGATTTTATTTGTCACATTTGTGCACAATTGTATTATGTTTATGGTTCATATTTACATGTAATATTTTTACCTGAATTATTAAGTAGTTCACATATTTAAGGTACTCATGTGATTAAGAGTGCATAAGGTAATCACCCATTTAGGTTTATCGCACCTGAGACAATACTTTATTTTCCAGCCAGCATGCTGGTAAATTTTTAACAATTTATACACATATATTTTTGAGTTTTTACTTCCCACCCACAGTTTATATTTTATACTTTATCCCAACACTAATATATTGCACACCAACTCTTACACACCGGATTAATGTAACAATTTCAAATTTAATTTAGCACATTAATTAAGTTTCTGATACACAGGTATAGCGCCAGATCTATTCATAGCACTCCTTTATCTAACACAGCAAACCCACCCTTCCTCACCTTCCCCCCAAATACACACACACAGCAAACCCAAAATCCTGCACCTACTCTCCCCAAAATCCACACACATTGATACAGCAAATCCACACTCCAACTTCTCAATTCCAAACATAACACAAGTATAGATCTTGAAAGGTCCTACCTTTCGAAGAGGATCAACATCTTCCTTCCTTGTGCAGAGAAGATTCTTCTAGATCTTCTGAGGGAACATCTCAACTTCCCCTCCGTGGTCTGATGAAGGGGTCTGTGCAACACTTTTCTCATTTTCTGCCTTTTTTCTTGTGTGTGCACATCAGAGGGTCCAGATAGTTCAGAGCTTAATGTCTGAGCCATTGGTCAGCCGCCAAATTCAGTTGGCCAGTGATGTGCACAATTTTAATGAAGTGCTGGCTTCACCCTAAAGCAGAGTAGGGGTACATAACAGTTTTTTCTGTCCTCCTTTTTCTTTTATAGCTCATGAATGCGTTATCAGACAGGAGGAATACTTTGAGGCTTATGGCCCAAAATCAGACACACAGCAAACCCACCCTTCCTCACCTTCCCCCCAAATACACACACACAGCAAACCCAAAATCCTGCACCTACTCTCCCCAAATCCACACACTTGACACAGCAAATCCACACCCCAACTTCTCAATTCCAAACATAACACAAGTATAGATCTGGAAAGGTCCTACCTTTCGAAGAGGATCAACTTATTTTCAAATATAACTTTATTAAACTCCAAGCAAGGGAGGACAGTCCCCAAGGTACGATACAAGCAGGTAAATACAGAACATAAGACAGATACATAAATCTTATTAAGCATATACAGCAAATACCAATCCGACTTTCCACCTTTTTAGAGGTGTCGAAGAAGAAAGAAAAAAAAAAAAGGAAGAACAAAGCCAAGATCCGGGGTCTCCCTCGTACCAAACCCCCTGGCCCTCTCCGGGGGTGGGGGGGGGACCGTCTTTCCCATTTTCACTCTTTTCTACAGGGATAACAAAATAAAAAAAATAAAAAAAAATATATATATATATATATATATATATATATATATATATATATATATAAATATATATATAAAAACAAACAAAAAAAATATATATAAGTACAATAGATCTAAACGCGTACTAAGGGCAAAATAACTGCTCTTAATTGTATTCTTCCTGCCGCACCCTTAAGGTCCCAGGGGGCAGTGGAGCTAGGCAGGGCCGAACAGGGCGCGATGGCAAGTCATAACACATGGACCAAACCGAGAAAACTACTAAACTTTAAGACACCTGTAGGCTACGTCCTTCCAGCGAGAGTAAAAAAACATTCCAAGGATCCCATGTCTGTTTAAAAATCTCTTGTTTATTCTGAGCCGTCAGAATCAAATCTTCCATTTTCTTTATATCCTCTATTTTCCTGATCCAATGTGCAATAGAGGGGGGAGAGCTCTGTTTCCAGTAAAGGGGAATACAAGATTTCGCCGCATTCAATAAGTGTCGCAGAATAGATTTTTTATACTGCTTAATGGGAATCTGAGAGTGGTGCAGAAGAAAAAAGCCAGCCTCTTCTGGAATGGAAAAATCTGTAAACATTTGTGTTATACGGTGCACTTCCTTCCAAAAATCCAGCAATCTAGGGCATGACCAAAAAATATGGAGTAACGTACCCTCATTTTCGCCGCATTTCCAACACCTATCTGAGGCAGACGGAAAACATTTACGCATTTTCGACGGGGTCAAATACCACCTAGTAAGAATTTTAAAGTTCCTCTCTTGTATCCTGGTACACAACGAGGTTTTAAAAGTCAAAGTAATAATACGTTGTTTCTGTATTGGGGAGAAAACACACCCAAGGTCTCTCTCCCATCTTACTAAACAAGACAAGTGGAGGTGGTCCTCTGGCTTGTTCAAGAGAGCATAAATCTGAGAGAGGCTATGAGCCAAGGGACCTTCACTCCTACATAATACCTCAAATCCTGTTAAAGGACTAGTGAAAGCTAAGGGGTTAGAAATGGAGTGTAAAAAATGGTGTAGTTGCGCCACCCTCCAAAATGTTAAACTGTATAACCCCATCGGATCAGTTAAGGAGGGCATAGATAGCCACTGCCCATTAATAACAAATTTCGATGCATGGTCTAGTGCTGAATCCCTGAGACCTTTGTAATCTTGGGAATAATTCCCCGGCTCAAAATGTGGATGTCCTAATATAGGGTAAAAAGGTGATGTCAGGGATGTAAGCTTAGTAGGATGTGATTTTATCTCTGCCGGTAGTGCTTGATAGCACCAAATGGCACTTCTCAAGGGAAACCTCGATTGGGATTGCTCTAGTCGAACCCAAAGCTTAGAGAGGTTGTTACGATTCCAGGCTAAGATGTGCCCCAAATGGGAGGCCAAATAGTAACGTCGTAAGTCAGGTAGGGCCACTCCCCCCTGCTGTTTAGATAGGGTTAATTGGGAGCGCTTAAGTCTGGGTTTTTTGTGTGCCCATATAAATCGAGTGATCAAAGTTTGAATTTGTTTGAAAAATGGAACCGGGATCCGGATCGGAAGAGCTTGGAAAAGATATATAAACTTAGGAAGTATACTCATTTTAATTAAATTACATCTCCCGAACCAAGAATGAAGGCCCGAGTGCCACTTATGCAGCAGGTTGCGAGTCTTAACCATAAGAATGGGAAAGTTCAACTTAAACGTATGCACAATATCTGCCGGAATATAAGTACCTAAATATTTAAGAGCTGAGTCCGTCCACTTAAGCCAAAAACCCGATTGCAAATCCTGTAGCACATTCGAAGAGATAGCTACCCCCATAGCTTCAGATTTTAGAAAGTTTATTTTCAGGTGTGAGAGCTTCCCGTACAACTTAAATTCTCGAAATAAGTTTGGCAGGGAGATTCTGGGGTTTGTGAGTGAAAACATCATATCATCTGCAAAAGCCGATATTTTACATTCAGTGGTACCCATATGAAGGCCCATAATGTCCGAATTCCGACGGATAGAAGCTAATAAAGGCTCCAGGGACAGTACAAACAATAGAGGGGATAACGGGCAACCTTGTCTAGTCCCGTTCCTTATGCATATCGGGGATGTAAGCACCCCATTCACCTTAACTTGGGCTGAGGGTCGTGAGTAGATCTTCCCAATCCATGTCAACATCCGGTCTCCCAGTCCTATATAATGAAGGACTGAAAACATAAAATTCCAATTGACCCTATCGAAGGCTTTCTCAGCATCCGTATTTACAAGGAGACACGGAGTCTTTGTGGATTTTGCTTTATGTACCAAAGCAAGCACCTTAATAGTATTGTCCCTAGCTTCTCTGGTGGGGATAAACCCCACCTGATCAGCATGAATAAGGGATTGCATATGTAGGGCCATTCGGGTTGCCAAAATTTTAGAAAATAGTTTCAGGTCTAAATTAAGTAGGGAGATAGGCCTATAGCTCCCACAGAACCCTGGGTCTTTTTCTTCCTTAGGGATCAACGAGATGTGAGCTCTAAGAGTATCTAATGGGAAATCCACGTTCGAGCTCAGAGCATTAAATAAGTTCACTAACTGCGGGCCAAGAATAGGGAGAAAGATCTTATAGTATTGTGCCGTATATCCATCTGGGCCCGGAGCTTTACCCAACTTCAATGAGCTCACTGCGGTTTGGACTTCTTCTAACGTGATCGGGTTTTCCAAGGATTCCTTTGACTCTAATGAAAGGGTCGTTAAGCCAGCACTAGCTACATAGCTATCTATATCGGTTTGCTTTACTTCTGAGTCTGGTATATTGTAAAGATTAGCATAGAATTTTCCGAAAACTTCCGCTATTTGTGTCGGGGTCGAAACCCTTTGGCCCTTGTCAGTCGTCATGTGTGGTATAAAGGAAGCTAATTTCAGTTCCTTGACCGATTTTGCCAGTCATTTCCCACACTTATCTCCTGACTCATAAGTCAGTTTACGACAAAATTGGAGAGCTGCCTTTGCTTTGTAATGGAGTAGGTCTGTAATCTGGGTACGCAGCATCCCCAATTCAATCTCCAACCCCCATGACGGGGCATGTTTATGTTGCGCCTCCACGTTGGCCAGATCTTGATAAAGTTTGGTCAGTTGTTCATTACGTAGTCTCTTAATGCGTGCCCCATGTTTAATAAGTATTCCACGAAGCACCGATTTGTGGGCCTCCCAAATTATCCCTTGATCGCAATATTTTGTTTCATTTTCTTGAAAGTAGAGGCCCAATTCTTTTGTTACATCCGCCAGAACTTCTGGCGTCTGTAGAAGGCTCTCATTTAGGCACCAAAAAGTAGATCTAGGCGAAAACTGCCTAGAAAGCACATATGTAATGATTACAGGGGCATGATCAGACCATGCAATATGGCCAATGGAAGAGGCACTCACTAAATGCAGCTAATCATGTGGTATCAAGAAAAAGTCTATCCTTGAATATGATCTATGAGAGGGAGAATAAAAAGAATAGTCCCGTTCCCCTGAATGCTGTAAGCACCAAACGTCCATTAACTGATCGGCCAATAGACATTTAGATATCCGTTTTCTTAACGCAACCGAGATCGAGGAACATGAGGTAGAGGTATCAACTGATGGAGAGAGGGGGACATTAAAGTCCCCTCCCAATATCATCTGACCTTCACGGAAATCACGTAGTTTGTGTAAAGTCGTACTGAGGAACACATCTTGACGTTCATTGGGGGCATACACTGTAGCAAAAGTAAAGAGAAGTTCTCCCATTTTACCTTTAATAAACAAAAAGCGCCCCTCAGGGTCATCCAGTAAATCCTGCATGACCCAGGGGAGGCCACTAGAAATCATGATGGAGACCCCCTTAGTTTTAGACGATAAATTGGTAGAATGGTAAACATGATTGAAAGCTCGCGAACGTAGTATCGGGAGGCTAGTAGTTTTGAAGTGGGTTTCTTGAAGAAATGCTACATCTATATGGAATGTCCTCAACTCCCGCTGGAGCACTCGCCTTTTTTCAGGGGAATTCAAACCCTTGACATTCAAAGAGATAACTTTAAAAGAACCTGCCATCGCGTCCCAGGTAGAAACCAAGAGAGCAGCAGAAAAAAAAAAAAAAAAGACAAAAAAAAAACAGAAAAAAAGTTATCCTGGATTTACTAATCAAGAAATATTATACTAAAATAGCATGATTATGCTAAAGCACTTACCAGCGTTATGCTGGATTTAAAGCGCCGTCCTAAATGGGTAAGTGGGTAAGCATTCCGGAGAGAGAGTCCCCGGATCTCAAGCCCCCCAAGCTTGGCATACAGAAAGAAAAATATAATATATCCAGTATCGATATGCATATATAAATAACCGTTAGACATCGTATTTGTACCACCAATCAAGAAACTTTATAACATAGCACTATCCATCTCTTTACTCAGCAAAACCTCGAGGGGGTCCCTTGACGCACCCAAAAACCGGGAACGCACAGGGGAACCCGACAGGTCCGCAACAATCATAACAGGGGAACAACAAAACAAAACAGAACGGGAGAGAAAAAAAAAAAAGGGAAGGGGGAATCCCCCCCCACTGCCCTCCTCTTAGTACCACATTCATGCATATAGCATGCATTTAAATCTGGTGCGAAACATCGGTTCCTAGGTTACTTATATATTCTCTACCCCGATTTTATCACTAAATCTTGTACTCGCTCCCAAAATAATAATAAGCGATAACCAACGCAGGGCAGTGGGGGGGGGGGGGAATAAAAAAAATAGGAGGGAAGGGTTTGGGCATGGACGGGAATAAAAAGGAGGGCGTAGGGCAGGGGAAAGGGGTCAAGGGGACCATAAAGACAATAAGAAAAAAAAAAGAAGGGGGGGGGGAGAACATATACACACAACATACCAAAAATATCTCTACCTTCCCTCAACTCCCGGTCTCCTCTAATTACCCCACCACCCCACCGCTACCCTTCAACCCTTCAATCCAATACCCAAGCCCCTTCATCTATTCATTCATTAAAAAAAAAAAAAAGGGACCCCCGTCAATATCCTTATTACCAAATCCCCTATCCCAACCCATATCACAGCATCACAATAAGTCCTCAGGAGCATTCAGGAACCGAAAAGAAAAGGAAATATTTAAACTTATTGGGAGATAGGTTCCTCTATAAGGTCCTGTAGAAGATTTAATACGTTCATGGGTACGTCTTGTTCCTTCTCATGAACCCCCACCCCAACGGGCAAAGTCATAGGATCAATGGGCCCCGTAGGGTAGCAGTCTAAGTCTAAGCGGGGTAAGGGGGTGAGGCCAGGGACCAAGGAGGCAAGTTTCTCACAGTCTCTCACATAACCTATCCTGTACATCTTACCCCTTAACCCCATGACCTCCCCCATGTTTACCCCAAAATTACCCCCCCAAAATGGTGAAGAATAATCATTACCCCAATAATAGGGTACCTATCTATCTTCCATCGGGAATATCCCTCTAGTGTCCCATACAAGTAGCCGTCATGGAGGAGGGGACCGTCGTGGGGGGGGTCCACGGGGGGAACCACGACCTACCACGACCTGCCCCTAGATTATTCGTGTGGTGGTTCACCTGGTTCACCTGGTACAGAACGTCGTCATCTTCCTGATTGCTGGCGGCGACTAGAAGGTATCCCGTTGTGTAGGGGACCCCCCGGTCCACTTAAACTGCGAGGCATTAATTGTCGCCAATCCGGTATCAGGAATGGTTCCTCACCTAAAAAATTAAACAGGGCTGGGAGGTCAGTTGGAGCACGGAGTGTGAATGTAGACGACTCCTTCCTAAAAGTCACCGCTAGAGGATATCCCCAGCGATAAGAGTAACCACGCTGTTTAGCAAGATCCAGTAAGGGACGTAACAGGGCTCTGCGTTTCAACGTGGCCCTAGAGAGATCTGGCAACAAGATCACCTGGGCTCCTTCAAGGTCTACTATTCCATGTTCCCATGCGCGACGTAACACTAGCTCCTTCTGAATGTAACTATGGAACCGACAGATCACATCCCTTGGTCTCAATGGGTCGGTTGAGGCAGGTCCCGGGATTCTATGGACACGGTCTAGTTCAAAGGTCACGTTCGGGTCAGCCACCACTGTACGAAGTACTCCCAGTACCGCCTCACCCAGATCTCCCATCCCTATAGATTCAGGAACGCCCCGGAGTCGCACGTTAGAGCGACGACTGCGATCCTCAACCTCCTCCACTTGTAGCTGCATAGCAGCGGTCGCCTCTCGTTGCTGGATTCTCTCCTGCTCCAATGCCAGTACCCTGTTTTCTAATGAGGTGACCGCAACTTCTCCTGTAGCCACCCGTTCCTTTAGATTACCAACCTCCCCCCGTACCTCTAATAGATCCCGACAGTGAGTCTCCTCGAGTCGTAGGATCAGAGCCTCGATATCCGCTCATGTCGGTAATGCCTGGAGAAGGGTCCGGATGTCCTGATTCGTTGTTGCAGATTCGCCAAGGTTTCCGGACACCATCTCCTGTGGAGATGCACTGCTTTCCCCTCTATCACCGCTATTAGCGCTGTTACTGGGCTGTGAAGCAAAGTCGTCAAGTGTGAAAGGGTTGTGATGGTTGAGAGGGGGATCGAGAGGAACGAGAGGGTCAGGAGGTCCAGAGGAGGGGGAGGAGGAGCCCGCAGGATCCGTCAGGCAGAGCGGCTCCAGCCCTTCACCGCGTGACGCTGGGACTAGGGATCCTTCCGTATTAAGTGGTACTTGTCTGAGGAAGCGTCGGATCTCAGCAGGATTCTTAGAGATTACAGTCCCCCGGGCAGCGGTACGAGTTCTATGCCTTTTAGGCAGCATACCGTAAATAAAAAGAAAACAATAGCCGAGAGAGGGCTCGAGGCCGGGAGCTCATCAAGCCCGCTGCTTTACTCCGACATGCTTAAGCCACGCCCCCCCAGAGAGGATCAACTTCTTTCTTGCTTGTGCAGAGAAGATTCTTCTAGATCTTGTGAGGGAACATCTCAACTTCTCCTCCATGCTCTGATGAAGGGGTCTGTGCAACACTTTTCTCATTTTCTGCCATTTTGCTTGCGTGTGCACATCTGATGGTCCAGATAGTTCAGAGTTTATTGTCTGAGCCATTGGTCAGCCGCCAAATTCAGTTGGCCAGTGATGCGCACAATTTTAATGAAGTGCTGGCTTCCCCCTAAAGCAGAGTAGGGGTACATAACATTTCTCTGTTCTCCTTTTTCTTTTATAGCTCATGAATGCGCTATCAGACAGGAGGAATACTTTGAGGCTTATGGCCCAAAATCAGACACACAGCAAACCCACCGTTCCTCACCTTCCCCCTAAATACACACACACAGCAAACCCAAAATCCTGCACCTACTCTCCCCAAATCCACACACTTGACACAGCAAATCCACACCCCAACTTCTCAATTCCAAACATAACACAAGTATAGATCTGGAAAGGTCCTACCTTTCAAAGAGGATCAACTTCTTCCTTGCTTGTGCAGAGAAGATTCTTCTAGATCTTCTGAGGGAACATCTCAACTTCTCCTCCATGCTCTGATGAAGGGGTCTGTGCAACACTTTTCTCATTTTCTGCCTTTTTTCTTGTGTGTGCACATCTGATGGTCCAGATAGTTCAGAGCTTAATGTCTGAACCATTGGTCAGCCGCCAAATTCAGTTGGCCAGTGATGCGTACAATTTTAATGAAGTGCTGGCTTCACCCCTAACCAGAGTAGGGGAACACAACACTTCCCTGTCCTCCTTTTTCTTTTATAGCTCATGAATGCGCTATCAGACAGGAGGAATACTTTGAGGCTTATAGCCCAAAATCAGACACACAGCAAACCCACATTTCCTCACCTTCCCCCCAAATACACACACACAGCAAACCCAAAATCCTGCACCTACTCTTCCCAAATCCACACACATTGACACAGCAAATCCACACCCCAACCTCTCAATTCCAAACATAACACAAGTATAGATCTGGAAAGGTCCTACCTTTCGAAGAGGATCAACTTCTTCCTTGCTTGTGCAGAGAAGATTCTTCTAGATCTTCTGAGGGAACATCTCAACTTTTCCTCCATGCTCTGATGAAGGGGTCTGTGCAACACTTTTCTAATTTTCTGCCTTTTTTCTTCTGTGTGCACATCTGATGGTCCAGATAGTTCAGAGCTTAATGTCTGAGCCATTGGTCAGCCGCCAAATTCAGTTGGCCAGAGATGTGCACAATTTTAATGAAGTGCTGGCTTCACCCTAAAGCAGAGTAGGGGTACATAACATTTCTCTGTCCTCCTTTTTCTTTTATAGCTCATGAATCATGAATGCACTATCAGACAGGAAGAATACTTTGAGGCTTATGGCCTAAAATCAGACACACAGCAAACCCACCCTTCCTCACCTTCCCCCCAAATACACACACACTGCGAACCCAAAATCCTGCACCTACTCTCCCCAAATCCACACACTTGACACAGCAAATCCACACCCCAACTTCTCAATTCCAAACATAACACAAGTATAGATCTGGAAAGGTCCTACCTTTCGAAGAGGATCAACTTCTTCCTTGCTTGTGCAGAGAAGATTCTTCTAGATCTTCTGAGGGAACATCTCAACTTCTCCTCCATGGTCTGATGAAGGGGTCTGTGCAACACTTTTCTCATTTTCTGCCTTTTTTCTTGTGTGTGCAGATTAGAGGGTCCAGATAGTTCAGAGCTTAATGTCTGAGCCATTGGTCAGCCGCCAAATTCAGTTGGCCAGAGATGTGCACAATTTTAATGAAGTGCTGGCTTCACCCTAAAGCAGAGTAGGGGTACATAACATTTCTCTGTCCTCCTTTTTCTTTTATAGCTCATGAATGCGCTATCAGACAGGAGGAATACTTTGAGGCTTATGGCCTAAAATCAGACACACAGCAAACCCACCCTTCCTCACCTTCCCCCCAAATACACACAAACAGCAAACCCAAAATCCTGCACCTACTCTCCCCAAAATCCACACACATTGACACAGCAAATCCACACCCCAACTTCTCAAATCCAAACATAACACAAGTATAGATCTGGAAAGGTCCTACCTTTCTAAGAGGATCAACATCTTCCTTCCTTGTGCAGAGAAGATTCTTCTAGATCTTCTGAGGGAACATCTCAACTTCTCCTCCATGGTCTGATGAAGGGGTCTGTGCAACACTTTTCTAATTTCCTGCCATTTTGCTTGCGTGTGCACATCTGATGGTCCAGATAGTTCAGAGTTTAATGTCTGAGCCATTGGTCAGCCGCCAAATTCAGTTGGCCAGTGAAGCACACAATTTTAATGAAGTACTGGCTTCACCCTAAAGCAGAGTAGGGGTACATAACATTTCTCTGTCCTCCTTTTTCTTTTATAGCTCATGAATGCGCTATCAGACAGGAGGAGTACTTTGAGGCTTATGGCCCAAAATAGACACACAGCAAATCCACCCTTCCTCACCTTTCCACCAAATACACACAGCAAACCCAAAATCCTGCACCTACTCTCCCCATATCCACACACTTGACACAGCAAATCCACACCCCAACTCCTCAATTCCAAACATAACACAAGTATAGATCTGGAAAGGTCCTACCTTTCGAAGAGGATCAACTTCTTCCTTGCTTGTGCAGAGAAGATTCTTGTAGATCTTCTGAGGGAACATCTCAACTTCTCCTCCATGCTCTGATGAAGGGTCTGTGCAACACTTTTCCCATTGTCTACTTTTTTGCTTGTGTGTGCACATCTGATGTTCCAGATAGTTCAGAGCTTAATGTCTGAGCCATTGGTCAGCAGCCAAATTTAGTTGGCCAGTGATGCGCACAATTTTAATGAAGTGCTGGCTTCACCCTAAAGCAGAGTAGGGGTACATAACATTTCTATGTCCTCCTTTTTCTTTTATAGCTCATGAATGCGCTATCAGACAGGAGGAATACTTTGAGGCTTATGGCCCAAAATCAGACACACAGCAAACCCACCCTTCCTCACCTTCCCCCCCAAATACACACACACAGCAAACGCAAAATCCTGCACCTACTCTCCCCAATTCCACACACTTGACACAGCAAATCCACACCCCAACTTCTCAATTCCAAACATAACACAAGTATAGATCTGGAAAGGTCCTACCTTTCGAAGAGGATCAACTTCTTCCTTGTTTGTGCAGAGAAGATTCTTCTAGATCTTCTGAGGGAACATCTCAACTTCTCCTCCATGCTCTGATTAAGGGGTCTGTGCAACACTTTTCTCATTTTCTGCCTTTTTTCTTGTGTGTGCACATCTGATGGTCCAGATAGTTCAGAGCTTAATGTCTGAACCATTGGTCAGCCGCCAAATTCAGTTGGCCAGTGATGCGTACAATTTTAATGAAGTGCTGGCTTCACCCCTAACCAGAGTAGGGGAACACAACACTTCCCTGTCCTCCTTTTTCTTTTATAGCTCACGAATGCGCTATCAGACAGGAGGAATACTTTGAGGCTTATAGCCCAAAATCAGACACACAGCAAATCCACATTTCCTCACCTTCCCCCCAAATACACACACACAGCAAACCCAAAATCCTGCACCTACTCTTCCCAAATCCACACACATTGACACAGCAAATCCACACCCCAACCTCTCAATTCCAAACATAACACAAGTATAGATCTGGAAAGGTCCTACCTTTCGAAGAGGATCAACTTCTTCCTTGCTTGTGCAGAGAAGATTCTTCTAGATCTTCTGAGGGAACATCTCAACTTCTCCTCCATGGTCTGATGAAGGGGTCTGTGCAACACTTTTCTCATTTTCTGCCTTTTTTCTTGTGTGTGCAGATCAGAGGGTCCAGATAGTTCAGAGCTTAATGTCTGAGCCATTGGTCAGCCGCCAAATTCAGTTGGCCAGAGATGTGCACAATTTTAATGAAGTGCTGGCTTCACCCTAAAGCAGAGTAGGGGTACATAACATTTCTCTGTCCTCCTTTTTCTTTTATAGCTCATGAATGCGCTATCAGACAGGAGGAATACTTTGAGGCTTATGGCCTAAAATCAGACACACAGCAAACCCACCCTTCCTCACCTTCCCCCCAAATACACACAAACAGCAAACCCAAAATCCTGCACCTACTCTCCCCAAAATCCACACACATTGACACAGCAAATCCACACCCCAACTTCTCAAATCCAAACATAACACAAGTATAGATCTGGAAAGGTCCTACCTTTCTAAGAGGATCAACATCTTCCTTCCTTGTGCAGAGAAGATTCTTCTAGATCTTCTGAGGGAACATCTCAACTTCTCCTCCATGGTCTGATGAAGGGGTCTGTGCAACACTTTTCTAATTTCCTGCCATTTTGCTTGCGTGTGCACATCTGATGGTCCAGATAGTTCAGAGTTTAATGTCTGAGCCATTGGTCAGCCGCCAAATTCAGTTGGCCAGTGAAGCACACAATTTTAATGAAGTACTGGCTTCACCCTAAAGCAGAGTAGGGGTACATAACATTTCTCTGTCCTCCTTTTTCTTTTATAGCTCATGAATGCGCTATCAGACAGGAGGAGTACTTTGAGGCTTATGGCCCAAAATAGACACACAGCAAATCCACCCTTCCTCACCTTTCCACCAAATACACACAGCAAACCCAAAATCCTGCACCTACTCTCCCCATATCCACACACTTGACACAGCAAATCCACACCCCAACTCCTCAATTCCAAACATAACACAAGTATAGATCTGGAAAGGTCCTACCTTTCGAAGAGGATCAACTTCTTCCTTGCTTGTGCAGAGAAGATTCTTGTAGATCTTCTGAGGGAACATCTCAACTTCTCCTCCATGCTCTGATGAAGGGTCTGTGCAACACTTTTCCCATTGTCTACTTTTTTGCTTGTGTGTGCACATCTGATGTTCCAGATAGTTCAGAGCTTAATGTCTGAGCCATTGGTCAGCAGCCAAATTTAGTTTGCCAGTGATGCGCACAATTTTAATGAAGTGCTGGCTTCACCCTAAAGCAGAGTAGGGGTACATAACATTTCTATGTCCTCCTTTTTCTTTTATAGCTCATGAATGCGCTATCAGACAGGAGGAATACTTTGAGGCTTATGGCCCAAAATCAGACACACAGCAAACCCACCCTTCCTCACCTTCCCCCCCAAATACACACACACAGCAAACGCAAAATCCTGCACCTACTCTCCCCAATTCCACACACTTGACACAGCAAATCCACACCCCAACTTCTCAATTCCAAACATAACACAAGTATAGATCTGGAAAGGTCCTACCTTTCGAAGAGGATCAACTTCTTCCTTGCTTGTGCAGAGAAGATTCTTCTAGATCTTCTGAGGGAACATCTCAACTTCTCCTCCATGCTCTGATGAAGGGGTCTGTGCAACACTTTTCTCATTTTCTGCCTTTTTTCTTGTGTGTGCACATCTGATGGTCCAGATAGTTCAGAGCTTAATGTCTGAACCATTGGTCAGCCGCCAAATTCAGTTGGCCAGTGATGCGTACAATTTTAATGAAGTGCTGGCTTCACCCCTAACCAGAGTAGGGGAACACAACACTTCCCTGTCCTCCTTTTTCTTTTATAGCTCACGAATGCGCTATCAGACAGGAGGAATACTTTGAGGCTTATAGCCCAAAATCAGACACACAGCAAATCCACATTTCCTCACCTTCCCCCCAAATACACACACACAGCAAACCCAAAATCCTGCACCTACTCTTCCCAAATCCACACACATTGACACAGCAAATCCACACCCCAACCTCTCAATTCCAAACATAACACAAGTATAGATCTGGAAAGGTCCTACCTTTCGAAGAGGATCAACTTCTTCCTTGCTTGTTCAGAGAAGATTCTTCTAGATCTTCTTAGGGAACATCTCAACTTTTCCTCCATGCTCTGATGAAGGGGTCTGTGCAACACTTTTCTAATTTTCTGCCTTTTTTCTTCTGTGTGCACATCTGATGGTCCAGATAGTTCAGAGCTTAATGTCTGAGCCATTGGTCAGCCGCCAAATTCAGTTGGCCAGTGATGCGCACAATTTTAATGAAGTGCTGGCTTCACCCTAAAGCAGAGTAGGGGTACATAACATTTCTCTGTCCTCCTTTTTCTTTTATAGCTCATGAATGCGCTATCATACAGGAGGAATACTTTGAGGCTTATGGCCCAAAATCAGACACACAGCAAACCCACCCTTCCTCACCTTCCCCCCAAATACACACACACAGCAAAGCCAAAATCCTGCACCTACTCTCCCCAAATCCACACACTTGACACAGCAAATCCACACCCCAACTTCTCAATTCCAAACATAACACAAGTATAGATCTGTAAAGGTCCTTCCTTTCGAAGAGGATCAACTTCTTCCTTGCTTGTGCAGAGAAGATTCTTCTAGATCTTCTGAGGGAACATCTCAACTTCATCTCCATGCTCTGATGAAGGGTCTGTGCAAATCTTTTCTCATTGTCTGCCTTTTTGCTTGTGTGTGCACATCTGATGGTCCAGATAGTTCAGAGCTTAATGTCTGAACTATTGGTCAGCCGCCAAATTCAGTTGGCCAGTGATGCGCACAATTTTAATGAAGTGCTGGCTTCACCCTAAAGCAGAGTAGGGGTACATAACATTTATCTGTCCTCCTTTTTCTTTTATAGCTCATGAATGCGCTATCAGACAGGAGGAGTACTTTGAGGCTTATGGCCCAAAATCAGACACACAGCAAACCCACCCTTCCTCACCTTCCCCCCCAAATACACACACACAGCAAACGCAAAATCCTGCACCTACTCTCCCCAAATCCACACACTTGACACAGCAAATCCACACCCCAACTTCTCAATTCCAAACGTAACACAAGTATAGATCTGGAAAGGTCCTACCTTTCGAAGAGGATCAACTTCTTCCTTGCTTGTTCAGAGAAGATTCTTCTAGATCTTCTTAGGGAACATCTCAACTTTTCCTCCATGCTCTGATGAAGGGGTCTGTGCAACACTTTTCTAATTTTCTGCCTTTTTTCTTCTGTGTGCACATCTGATGGTCCAGATAGTTCAGAGCTTAATGTCTGAGCCATTGGTCAGCCGCCAAATTCAGTTGGCCAGTGATGCGCACAATTTTAATGAAGTGCTGGCTTCACCCTAAAGCAGAGTAGGGGTACATAACATTTCTCTGTCCTCCTTTTTTCTTTTATAGCTCATGAATGCGCTATCATACAGGAGGAATACTTTGAGGCTTATGGCCCAAAATCAGACACACAGCAAACCCACCCTTCCTCACCTTCCCCCCAAATACACACACAGAGCAAAGCCAAAATCCTGCACCTACTCTCCCCAAATCCACACACTTGACACAGCAAATCCACACCCCAACTTCTCAATATCAAACATAACACAAGTATAGATCTGTAAAGGTCCTTCCTTTCGAAGAGGATCAACTTCTTCCTTGCTTGTGCAGAGAAGATTCTTCTAGATCTTCTGAGGGAACATCTCAACTTCATCTCCATGCTCTGATGAAGGGTCTGTGCAAATCTTTTCTCATTGTCTGCTTTTTTGCTTGTGTGTGCACATCTGATGGTCCAGATAGTTCAGAGCTTAATGTCTGAACCATTGGTCAGCCGCCAAATTCAGTTGGCCAGTGATGCGCACAATTTTAATGAAGTGCTGGCTTCACCCTAAAGCAGAGTAGGGGTACATAACATTTATCTGTCCTCCTTTTTCTTTTATAGCTCATGAATGCGCTATCAGACAGGAGGAGTACTTTGAGGCTTATGGCCCAAAATCAGACACACAGCAAACCCACCCTTCCTCACCTTCCCCCCCAAATACACACACACAGCAAACGCAAAATCCTGCACCTACTCTCCCCAAATCCACACACTTGACACAGCAAATCCACACCCCAACTTCTCAATTCCAAACGTAACACAAGTATAGATCTGGAAAGGTCCTACCTTTCGAAGAGGATCAACTTCTTCCTTGCTTGTTCAGAGAAGATTCTTCTAGATCTTCTTAGGGAACATCTCAACTTTTCCTCCATGCTCTGATGAAGGGGTCTGTGCAACACTTTTCTAATTTTCTGCCTTTTTTCTTCTGTGTGCACATCTGATGGTCCAGATAGTTCAGAGCTTAATGTCTGAGCCATTGGTCAGCAGCCAAATTCAGTTGGCCAGAGATGCGCACAATTTTAATGAAGTGCTGGCTTCACCCTAAAGCAGAGTAGGGGTACATAACATTTCTCGGTACTCCTTTTTCTTTTATAGCTCATGAATGCGCTCTCAGACAGGAGGAATACTTTGAGGCTTATGGCCCAAAATCAGACACACAGCAAACCCACCCTTTCTCACCTTCCCCCCAAATACACACACAGCAAACCCAAAATCCTGCACCTACTCTCCCCAAATCCACACACTTGACACAGCAAATCCATACCCCAACTTCTCAATTCCAAACATAACACAAGTAGAGATCTGGAAAGGTCCTACCTTTCGAAGAGGATCAACTTCTTCCTTGCTTCTGCAGAGAAAATTCTTCTGGATCTTCTGAAGGAACATCTCAACTTTTCCTCCATGCTCCGATGAAGGGGTCTGTGCAACACTTTTCTAATTTTCTGCCTTTTTGCTTGTGTGTGCACATCTAATGGTCCAGATAGTTCAGAGCTTAATGTCTGAGCCATTGGTCAGCCGCGAAATTCAGTTGGCCAGTGATGCGCACAATTTTAATGAAGTTCTGGCTTCACCCTAAAGCAGAGTAGGGGTACCTAACATTTCCCAGTCCTCCTTTTTCTTTTATCAGACAGGAGGAATACTTTGAGGCTTATGGCCCAAAATCAGACACACAGCAAACCCACCCTTCCTCACTTTCCCCCCAAATACACACACAGCAAACCCAAAATCCTGCACCTACTCTCCCCAAATCCACACACATTGACACAGCAAATCCACACCCCAACTTCTCAATTCCAAACATAACACAAGTATAGATCTGGAAAGGTCCTACCTTTCGAAGAGGATCAACTTCTTTCTTGCTTGTACAGAGAAGATTCTTCTAGATCTTCTAAAGGGAACATCTCAACTTCTCCTCCATGCTCTGATGAAGGGGTCTGTGCAACACTTTTCTTATTTTCTGCCTTTTTGTTTGTGTGTGAACATCTAATGGTCCAGATAGTTCAGAGCTTAATGTCTGAGCCATTGGTCAGCCGCCAAATTCAGTTGGCCAGTGATGCGCACAATTTTAATGAAGTACTGGCTTCACCCTAAAGCAGAGTAGGGGTACATAACATTTCTCTGTCCTCCTTTTTCTTTTATAGCTCATGTATGCGCTATCAGACAGGAGGAATACTTTGAGGCTTATGGCCCAAAATCAGACACACAGCAAACCCACCCTTCCTCACCTTCCCCCCAAATACACACACAGCAAACCCAAAATCCTGCACCTACTCTCCCCAAATCCACACACTTGACACAGCAAATCCACACCCCAACTTCTCAATTCCAAACATAACACAAGTATAGATCTGGAAAGGTCCTACCTTTCGAAGAGGATCAACTTCTTCCTTGCTTGTGCAGAGAAGATTCTTCTAGATCTTCTAAAGGGAACATCTCAACTTCTCCTCCATGCTCTGATGAAGGGGTCTGTGCAACACTTTTCTCATTTTCTGCCTTTTTTCTTGTGTGTGCACATCTGATGGTCCAGATAGTTCAGAGCTTAATGTCTGAGCCATTGGCAGCCGCCAAATTCAGTTGGCCAGTGATGCGCACAATTTTAATGAAGTGCTGGCTTCATCCTAAAGCAGAGTAGGGGTACATAACATTTCTCTGTCCTCCTTTTTCTTTTATAGCTCATGAATGCGCTATCAGACAGGAGGAGTACTTTGAGGCTTATAGCCCAAAATCAGACACACAGCAAACCCACCCTTCCTCACCTTTCCCCCAAATACACACACACAGCAAAGCCAAAATCCTGCACCTACTCTCCCCAAATCCACACACTTGACACAGCAAATCCACACCCCAACTTCTCAATTCCAAACATAACACAAGTAGAGATCTGGAAAGGTCCTACCTTTCGAAGAGGATCAACTTCTTCCTTGCTTGTTCAGAGAAGATTCTTCTAGATCTTCTGAGGGAACATCTCAACTTCTCCAAGCTCTGATGAAGGGGTCTGTGCAACACTTTTCTTTTTTTCTGCATTTTTGCTTGTGTGTGAACATCTGATGGTCCAGATAGTTCTAAACCATTGGTTAGCTGCCAAATTCAGTTGGCCAGTGATGCGTACAATTTTAATGAAGTGCTGGCTTCACCCCTAACCAGAGTAGGGGAACACAACACTTCCCTGTCCTCCTTTTTCTTTTATAGCTCATGAATGCGCTATCAGACAGGAGGAATACTTTGAGGCTTATGGCCCAAAATCAGACACACAGCAAACCCACCCTTCCTCACCTTCCCCCCAAATACACACACAGCAAACCCAAAATCCTGCACCTACTCTCCCCAAATCCACACACATAGACACAGCAAATCCACTCCCCAACCTCTCAATTCCAAACATAACACAAGTATAGATCTGGAAAGGTCCTACCTTTCGAAGAGGATCAACTTCTTCCTTGCTTGTGCAGAGAAGATTCTTCTAGATCTTCTGAGGGAACATCTCAACTTCTCCTCCACGCTCTGATGAAGGAGTCTGTGCAACACTTTTCTTGTTTTCTGCATTTTTGCTTGTGTGTGAACATCTGATGGTCCAGATAGTTCTAAACCATTGGTTAGCTGCCAAATTCAGTTGGCCAGTGATGCGTACAATTTTAATGAAGTGCTGGCTTCACCCCTAACCAGAGTAGGGGAACACAACACTTCCCTGTCCTCCTTTTTCTTTTATAGCTCATGAATGCACTATCAGACAGGAGGAATACTTTGAGGCTTATGGCCCAAAATCAGACACACAGCAAACCCACCCTTTCTCACCTTCCCCCCAAATACACACACAGCAAACCCAAAATCCTGCACCTACTTTGCCCAAATACACACACTTGTCACAGCAAATCCACACCCCAACTTCTCAATTCCAAACATAACACAAGTATAGATCTGGAAAGGTCCTACCTTTCGAAGAGGATCAACTTCTTCCTTGCTTGTGCAGAGATTCTTCTAGATCTTCTGAGGGAACATCTCAACTTCTCCTCCATGCTCTGATGAAGGGGTCTGTGCAACACTTTTCTGATTTTCTGCCTTTTTGCTTGTGTGTGCACATCTGATGGTCCAGATAGTTCAGAGCTTAATGTCTGAGCCATTGGTCAGCCGCCAAATTCAGTTGGCCAGTGATGCGCATAATTTTAATGAAGTGCTGGCTTCTCCCCTAAGCAGAGTAGGGGTACACAACACTTTCCTGTCCTCCTTTTTCTTTTATAGCTTATGAATGTGCTATCACACAGGAGGAATACTTTGAGGCTTATGGCCCAAAATCAGATACACAGCAAACCCACCCCTCTTCACCTTCCCCCCAAATACACACACAGCAAACCCCAAATCCTGCACCTACTCTCCCCAAATCCACACACTTGACACAGCAAATCCACACCCCAACTTCTCAATTCCAAACATAACACAAGTATAGATCCGGAAAGGTCCTACCTTTCGAAGAGGATCAACTTCTTTGTTGCTTGTGCAGAGAAGATTCTTCTAGCTCTTCTGAGGGAAAATCTCAACTTCTCCTCCATCTCTGATGAAGGGGTCTGTGCAACACTTTTCTCATGTTCTGTCCTTTTTTCGTGTGTGCACATCTGATGGCCCCGATAATCCAAAGCTTAATGTCTGATCTATTAGATAAAAAAGGGGGGTTTAAGGTTTGCGCTATGGAAAAAAATTGATTAAAAATATTTTTTGTAGATATTGGAAGAGGTAATAGTAATAGAAGAAGCAATAAAAATTAAAATATATAATGTAAAAAATATATGTAATACAAGGGAGGCTGCCACTACCAAATATAGCCAGCCTAAAAGGTTGGGAGAAATGTAAATACTGTGGTGGTAGCTATGGCGCTCTCCTAAAACAGCAAAATGTATATATAAATCTCTATTTCCTATAGTTCAAAATTCACCATGAAGATGGTCAATTAATACCACATGCGGATTGCAAATTAGAAGTGCTAATACTATTGAACATCTGTAATATTTGTATTGAAAGTGCTAGTGCTAATAAACTGGTAAACATCTATAAAAATTGATACAAGTGCAAATTGCAAACTGACAGTGCTTGTGCAAAAAAAATAAAAAATCACAAGTTCATTCGGTGTTATACAGCTATGTGCAGTATAGAGTGCTTTTATGCTTTTATGCAAAATGGGTGGGTATAAAACTTCTATTGTCTCCACACATTAAAGTCCGTTTGAAAAAGCAAAATAACTTTAAAAAGTTCCACATAAATCAAAGTGACTTGTGCTCGGTGTCTGGTGTATCCTGAATTGCAACCGGTGCGTTTTCCGTGCATGAGACAAATTGACTAAACTCACCAGCTCCCCTGCCCCTGCAGGGGTTAACGCGCCTCCACAGTGTGAGCCCCTGTGTCGCTATATGAAGCTGATCTGGTTAATATTCAGTTACTTCTCATTCCATCGCATTATATAAGAAATGAAATATCCATAGTGTAGTATTGTTGTAACTTATTAACGTTATTAAATCCAAAAAGTGGCTACTCACATTAATCAAAAGGTAAAAAATGCTATGAGATACATTCACCGCCGACGCCTTGTGAGAGAGTGTGTACACATCTTAGGCCACTCCCTACGCATTTTGTCATTGGATGTCGTCTGGAGCTGCCATCTTGGTGCACCTCTCTCTTATTATAGGGTGTAATGCATATACTGCGCATGCGCGCGAATAAACGCCATATTGGTATCTGGAAATTAGGTTATAGATGGAAGTCCGTTGTGTTACGGCAGGGATCCTCAAACTACGGCCCTCCAGCTGTTGCAAAACTACACATCCCATGAGGCATTGTGCAGCTCCGACATTCACAGACATGACTAGGCATGATGGGAATTGTAGTTCCTGAACAACTGGAGGGCCGTAGTTTGAAGACCCATGTGTTACGGCATATGGGCATGTATTGCATTACATCCGACACCCGATTCAACTCAAAAGCAACTTTACAATGGCTGTCCTACTTGTATATATCCGGCGGCTCATTGTTAAACTTTATGTTTCTTTTCACTGCATTATAGCATAAATAATTAAAATACATATTGAATTTATTTTTCAAGGTGGAAGAGGGTATGTATGGGGGCATATTTGTTGTCAGCTACTGAGTGGAACAGGGGGCCACGTGGGTTACATAGATCCAGCCAACCCTTTTCTCATATTCTGTCTTTTTGCTCATGTGTACAAATCTGATGGATCCAATAATTCATATCTTAATATCTGAGCCATTGGTCGCTCAGCCGCCACATTCAGCTGGACAGTGATGTGCACAATTTTAATGAAGTGCTGTCTTTACCCCTCAGCAGAGTAGGGGCACACAACACTTCCCTGTACTCCTTTTTCTTTTATAGCGCATGAATGCGCTATCAGACAGGAGTAATACTTTGAGGCATAAAGCCCAAAATAAGACACACAGCAAACCCACCCTTCCTCACCATTCCCCATATCCACACACATTGACACAGCAAATCCACACCCCACGTTCTCAAATCCAAACACAACCCAAGTATAAATCTGGAAAGGTCCTACCTTTCGAAGAGGATCAACTTCTTCCTTGCTTGTGCAGAAAAGATTCTTCTAGCTCTTCTGAGGGAACATCTCAACTTCTCCTCCATGCTCTGATGAAGGGTTCTGTGCAACCCTTTTCTCATATTCTGTCTTTTTGCTCATGTGTGCACATCTGATGGCTCCGATAATTCAAATCTTAATATCTGAGCCATTGGTCGCTCAGCCGCCACATTCAGCTGGCCAGTGATATGTACAATTTTAATGAAGTGCTGGCTTCACCCTTCCGCAAAGTAGGGGTACACAACACTTCCCTGTCATCCATTTTCTTTTATAGCGCAAAAATTCACAGACAGGAGAAATACTTTGTGGCCTATAGCCCAAGGTCAGACACACAGCAAACCCACCCTTCCTCACCTTCCCCCCAAATCCACACACACAGAAAACCCAACCTCCCTCACCTCCCCTCCCGAAATCCACACACATTGACAAGGAAAATCCTCACCCCACCTTCTCAAATCCAAACACAACCCAAGTATAGATCTGGAAATGTCCTACCTTTCGAAGAGGATCAACGTCTTTCTTGCTTGTGCAGAGAAGATTCTTCTAGCTCTTCTGAGGGAAAATCTCAACTTCTCCATGCTCTGATGAAGAGTTCTATGCAATCCTTTTCTCATATTCTGTCTTTTTGCTCATGTGTGCACATCTGATGGCCCCGATAGTTCAAAGCTTAATGTCTGAGCCATTGGTCGCTCAGCCGATACATTCAACTGGACAGTGGTGCGCACAATTTTAATGAAGTGCTGTCTTTACCCCTCAGCAGAGTAGGGGTACACAACACTTCCTTGTACTCCTTTTTTATAGCGCATGAATGCACTATCAGACAGGAGAAATACTTTGTGGCCTATAGCCCAAAGTGAGACACACAGCAAACCCACCCTTCCTCACCTTCCCCCCAAATCCACACACAAAGCAAAACCAACCTCCCTCACCTCTCCCCATATCTACACACATTGACACAGCAAATCCACACCCCACCTTCTCAAATCCAAACACAACCCAAGTATAGATCAGGAAAGGTCCTATCTTTCGAAGAGAATCAACTTCTTCCTTGCTTGTGCAGAGAAGATTCTTCTAGCTCTTCTGAGGGAAAATCTCAACTTCTCCAACTCTGATGAAGGGGTCTGTGCAACACTTTTCTCATGTTCTGTCTTTTTCTCATGTGTGCACATCTGATGGTCCCGATAATCCAAAGTTTAATGTCTGAGCCATTGGTCACTCAGCCGCCACATTCAGCTGGCCAACGATATGCACAATTTTAATGAAGTGCTGCCTTCACCCCTCCGCAGAGATGGGGTACACAACACTTCCCTGTCCTCCATTTTCTTTTATCAGACAGGAGAAACACTTTGTGGCCTATAGCCCAAAGTCAGACACACAGCAAACCCACCCTTCCTCAGCTTCCCCCCAAATCCACACACACAGAAAACCCAATGTCCCTCACCACCCCTCCCCAAATTCACACACATTGACAAGGAAAATCCACACCCCACCTTCTCAAATCCAAACACAACCCAAGTATAGATCTGGAAATGTCCTACCTTTTGAAGAGGATCAATGTCTTCCTTGCTTGTGCAGAGAAGATTCTTCTAGCTCTTCTGAGGGAAAATCTCAACTTCTCCTCCATGCTCTGATGAAGGGTTCTGTGCAACCCTTTTCTCATATTCTGTCTTTTTGCTCATGTGTGCACATCTGATGGCTCCGATAATTCAAATCTTAATATCTGAGCCATTGGTCGCTCAACCGCCACATTCAGCTGGCCAGTGATACGTACAATTTTAATGAAGTGCTGGCTTCACCCTTCCGCAAAGTAGGGGTACACAACACTTCCCTGTCCTCCATTTTCTTTAATAGCGCAAAAATGCTCTATCAGACAATAGAAATACTTTGTAGCCTATAGCCCAAAGTCAGACACACAGCAAACCCACCCTTCCTAACCTTCCCTCCAAATCCACACACACAGAAAACCCAACCTCCCTCACCTCCCCTCCCCAAATTCACACACATTGACAAGGAAAATCCACACGCTACCTTCTCAAATCCAAACACAACACAAGAATCAATCTGGAAAGGTCCTACCTTTCGAAGAGAATCAACTTCTTCCTTGCTTGTGCAGAGAAGATTCTTCTAGCTCTTTTGAGGGAAAATCTCAACTTCTCCAACTCTGATGAAGGGGTCCGTGCATCACTTTTCTCATGTTCTGTCTTTTTCTCGTGTGTGCACATCTGATGGCCCCGATAATCCCAAGCTTAATGTCTAAGCCATTAGTCGCTCAGTCGCCACATTCAGCTGACCCATGATACGCACAATTTTCATGAAGTGCTGCCTTCACCCCTCCGCAGAGATGGGGTACACAACACTTCCCTGTCCTCCATTTTCTTTTATCAGACAGGAGAAACACTTTGTGGCCTATAGCCCAAAGTCAGACACAAAGCAAACCCACCCTTCCTCACCTTCCCCCCAAATCCACACACACAGAAAACCCAACCTCCCTCACCTCCCCTCCCCAAATCCACACACATTGACAAGGAAGATCCTCACCCCACCTTCTCAAATCCAAACACAACCCAAGTATAGATCTGGAAATGTCCTACCTTTCGAAGAGGATCAATGTCTTCCTTGCTTGTGCAGAGAAGATTCTTCTAGCTCTTCTGAGGGAAAATCTCAACTTCTCCTCCAGGCTCTCATGAAGTGTTCTGTGCAACCCTTCTCTCATATTCTTTCTTTTTGCTCATGTGTGCAAATCTGATGGCTTTGAAAATTAATATCTTAATATCTGAGCCATTGGTCGCTCAGCCGCCACATTCAGCTGGACAGTGATGCGCACAATTTTAATGAAGTGCTGTCATTTTTTTTTTTTTTTTTATTCTTTATTTATCTCAAATTTTTTTTTTTTTTCCTTCCAACAGAGTATATTTAAAACAATTTTGAACAAGAAAAAAACCTTATTACACATATATACGATCATTCCTTAATTTCTTTGTGGTTTAAACCTACACCATCATAATATTAAATACCCCTCTGCCTTCCCCTTCCCCCCCCCTACCCTCCCCCCCCTTTCCTTGCAGGATTTCTAATGGGTTTCCTATTTGTGACCGTTGTTTCTGGCCGGGTATTGATTTCTTCTTGAGTTTATTGTGTAATTTC
This sequence comes from Lithobates pipiens, assembly GCF_037356315.1. Lineage (NCBI taxonomy): Eukaryota > Metazoa > Chordata > Amphibia > Anura > Ranidae > Lithobates > Lithobates pipiens. The sequence continues at coordinate 263,964,878 of NW_027507785.1, read as the reverse complement.
CTCAACATATCTCCAAGACAATTTAAATTCTTCCCACGATGCCCATTTATCTAAGCCTCCCTCTTCTACTCTTAGGTCTTCATCCCCTTCATTATAATTTTCTATTTTTTGTATTTCATTTATACGGAAAATCCATTCCGATATTTTAGGGCTCACATTTTCTCTCCATTTTTTTGGGATTAAATTTTTGGCGGTGTCTAGCAGTATGGGAATTAACGAGGTTTTATATTGCTTTATGGGTTCGTCTGTCCCATGAAATAGGACCGTCCACGGATCTTCTCTTATTTCCTTTTTAGTTACAACTTTAATTATCTCTAAGATTTTTCTCCAATATTTTTTAATAATGGGGCAGTCCCACCAAATGTGGGCCATAGTCCCAGTTTTTTTACACCCACGCCAGCAATCCGCAGATTGCTCTACTACATATTTGGCCATTTTATCGGGTGTCGCGTACCACCTTGCTAGGCACTTGTAGTTTGTTTCTATCAGCTTATTATCTACTACCCCCGAGTGAATTAGTTTGAATATCTTATTGCGGGTTTGTGTGCTACATTGTGACCCCAACTCTTTTTCCCACTTTTGGATGTATGGTGGGTCTTCCAGCTCATCTCCCTCTGAGAGAATCTTATATAAATGGGTTATGTTTTTTTTTTATTTTTCTCTCAGGCATAGCCGCTCCAGAGGTCTCAATTCCTCTTCACTACGGATTTCCTGAGGTAAGTTTGAGATAAAGTGACTTAGCTGGAGGAACCGCCATACATCAATCTTCATAAGTTCTGTGTCCGCACACAGTGCTTGAAATGAGGCTATTTTACCATTAACTAGTGTATCTTTTAATTGTGCGTTTTCTTTCATTATCCAATTACCCCCCACCTCCAGTTTGCCCGGTGTGAAATAATCATTTTCTTTAAGAAAAATCAAGGGTGAATTGTACCCCCAGTTATTTTGTGAATGTGTTCGATCCCAAATCTTTAATGCTAAACGTGTTATCTCATGTGCGTTTGGTCCAATGGACCTGAACTGTGGAGGATTCCATATTGTGCGTCCTAAAAGTGCTTGACTCATTGCGTTCTCTACACTCACCCATCTCTTTTCATTTACCTCTTTCGCCCATTCCACTACTCGTGACAAAACCACTGCATTATAGTATCTTTTTAGATCCGGGACTGCCAATCCCCCTTGTCTTTTCCCCCTGCTTAACACCGCCAAGGCAATTCTCTGCTTTTTATGTTGCCATATGTACTTCGAAATTATATTTTTCATTAATTTAAAATAGGCCTGAGAGAACGGAATGGGCAACATTTGAAACTTATATATAATCTTCGGGACCAATATCATTTTAACTGCATTGATACGTCCTAGCCAGGAGAGGGGACATGTTGAGATTTTTTTTATTTCTCTTTTAATTTCATCGAGTAAGGGGATATAATTATTCGTAAATATTTTCCTTATGGTATCCGAAAGAAAAACTCCCAAATATCTGATCTCCTTGCGCCAGGGGAAACGGAATTCTGCCCGGAGCTTCTCCTCTTCCTGGTTACTGATATTGACATTCATAACTTCGGACTTGCAGAGGTTTATTTTCAAGTTCGATATTTTGCCGAATTTTTCCAACGCCCTCAGCAAGTTCGGGATTGTAATCCTAGGATTGGTGATGAAAAAGAGCACATCATCCGCATAAGCGGCTAATTTGTGTTCGTCCCTTCCCAACCCGATCCCCTTTATATCCTGATTTTTTCGGATAAAAGTCAGTAACGGCTCCAGAGATAAGGCAAAGAGAAGTGGGGACAGTGGACACCCCTGTCTAGTACCGTTTCCCATTTGGAATTGAGAGGAGGATTCTCCATTTATTTTTACCGAGGCCTGCGGATGGTTATAGAGTACCTGGATCCATTGGATAATTCTCGGGCCTATACCCATAACTTCTAACGTTTCTATCATAAGTCCCCAGTCTACCCTGTCAAATGCTTTCTCAGCATCTATAGACAGGAATAGACCTGGGGACCCACTGTTTTTTAGGGCCTGGAGGAGGAGTAATGCCCTCACACCATTATCCCTACCTTCTCTCTCGGGTATAAATCCGACCTGATCTGGGTGCACTAGTTCGCTCATCTTATTCTTCAGCCTGGACACCAGTATTTTGGCGAATAATTTTGTATCCGCATTCAATAATGCTATTGGCCTATAACTGGAGCAAAGTAAGTGATCCTTCCCCTCCTTCGGTATTACCGTGATCGAGGCCCGCAATGCCTCGGCCTTCATTTCGTATTTTGTGCCTAATCCGTTCATATATTTGCATAATCTAGGGACTAAGATCTCCTTAAATTTTTTAAAGTAAATAATCGTGTACCCGTCCGGACCCGGACTTTGCCCGATTCCGTATCCTTTAACGCTTTATAGATTTCCTCCTCTGTAATAGGTCTGTCTATATTATATCTATCACTCTCTTGTAATTGGGGTAAATTGGTATCATACAAAAATTCTTTAATAATTTCCTTATCCCCTTTATCACACTCCCCTTTTTGGCCTACGTTATATAGGGCATTGTAATATTGCCTGAATACCTCCGCAATTTCCTTAGTAGTATGGACCATCTTCCCGTTCTTATCCTGAATTTTATCAATAAAGTTAGTCCCCCTCCTCCCTTTTAACTGTCTCGCTAGATATTTGCCAGTTTTATTTTTCCCATAGTGTCTCTCTCTGACTCTCCCATCATGTGCCCTCCATGCTTCCTGCTCCATGAGGTCCTTGAGTTCCTCTCTCTTGTTGATCAATAGGTGAAAGAGTTCCTGCTGTTGGACCTTTTGTTTTTTATGCTCTTGTTCTAATCTATGAACTTCTTTTATCAAATTCTCCCTTTTCTGTATTTTAACTTTTTTTTTATTTGCGCCTATGGAGATGAGGATACCCCTGATATATGCTTTATGTCCTTCCCATAGGGAGGCACCCGAAATTTCCCCTGTGTCATTCGTCAAGAAGTAGAATTCTAATTCTTTCCGAATTATCTCTATGGTATCTTTGTCCTGTAAAAGATTTTCATTTAATCGCCAAGTAAAGGGTTGTCTATATAATCCAGGTATCCTCATCTTCATTATCACTGGAGAATGGTCCGACAGAGAAACTATTCCTATCCTTGTCTCTACGACGTCCTCTAACAACCTGTGGTCCACCAATATGTAATCCAGCCTGGAATACGTCCCGTGCACTGGGGAATAGAAAGTATAGTCTTTCATTTTTTCATGTTGAATCCGCCATACATCCATCATTTGATGTTGTTTCAGGCGATGTTTAAATATTTTCAGAGTCCTCTCATTCGTCCCCCTTGCACGGGACGTACTATCCATGACTGGTTCCATACAAAAATTAAAATCCCCTGCTAGGATCACATCACCAGATTTAAAATCTGCTAATCTCCGTAAGATCTGTTTCATGTATCCTAAGGGATTTTTATTTGGACAATATACATTTGCAAGAGTAAACACCCTATTTCCTAGTTCTCCCTTAAGGAACAAGTATCGGCCCTCAGGGTCAGTCAGCCTGTCGAGCAGAATGAATCTTGTATGTTTCTCAAATCCAATTGCCCCTCCCTTAGCCCTCCTTATTGGGCAGTCCCCATAAAACCAAGTCGGAAAGCTGTCTGAGTATAACTTAACCTCCTCGCGCCCGCCCTATAGCCGAATTACGGCCGTAGAGCAGGCGCGTTCGTTCGGGCGGTCGTCCCTGGACGGCCTGATGTTTACTTCCGCAATGCGCGCCGCCGCGGGCGCGCATCACGGAAGTTCTGTGTTCGCTGTGTCCCCCGGGGACAGGCAAACACAGATCGCTGTAAACGGCCAATCACAGCGGCCGTTTACAGCGTGATCGGCGTGTCCAATGGGAGATGATCTCATATGTAAACATATGAGATCATCTCGCAGCGCCGCTCTCCTTCCTCGCACAGACAGTGCGAGAGGGGAGAGATGAACGGCTGCAGCGGCAGCCGTTCTGATTCTGGAAAAAAAAAAAATTAAAAAAATGAAATAAAAAGTGCCATCCGCCCCCAGCAGTGCCATCCGCCCCCAGCAGTGCCATCCGCCCCCAGCAGTGCCATCCGCCCCCAGCAGTGCTACCTGCCCCCAGTGCCATCCACCCCAGTGCTACCTGCCCCCAGTGCCATCCACCCCAGTGCTACCTGCCCCCAGTGCCATCCACCCCAGTGCTACCTGCCCCTAGTGCCATCCACCCCAGTGCTACCTGCCCCTAGTGCCATCCACCCCAGTGCTACCTGCCCCCAGTGCCATCCACCCCAGTGCTACCTGCCCCCAGTGCCATCCACCCAAGTGCTACCTGCCCCCAGTGCCATCCACCCCAGTGCCACCTGCCGTCAGTGCCACCTGCCCCCAGTGCCACCTGCCCCCAGTGCCACCTGCCCCCAGTGCCACCTGCCGTCAGTGCCACCTGCCGTCAGTGCCACGTGTCATCAGTGCCACATAGTGCCATCTGTCATCAGTGCCACGTATCAGTGCCATTTGTCATCAGTGCCACCTGTCAGTGTCACGTGCCATCTGTTGTCAGTGTCACGTGTCATCAATGCCACTTATCAGTGCCATCTGTCATCAGTGTCACGCGTCATCGGTGCCATGTATTAGTGCCATCTGTCATCGGTGGCACATATTAGTGCCACGTATTAGTGCCATCTGTCATCGGTGCCACGTTTCAGTGCCACGTGTCATCAGTGCCACGTATTAGTGCCACGTGTCATCAGTGCCACGTATAAGTGCCACGCGTCATCAGTGCCACATATTAGTGCCATCTGTCATCAGTGCCACATATTAGTGCCATCTGTCATCAGTGCCACCTGTCATCATTGCCACGTATCAGTGCCATCTGTCATCAGTGTCACGTGTCATTGTCCTGGTGCTTCAAAAGTGTAATAAATAGTCAACAAGTTAGATGTGTAACTTATGTTCCTAGAACACATGATGGCGCTACCTGCATGTTGGGCCTCTCTATGTGGTCAGGCTGTGAAAAAGTCCCACACATGTGGTATTGTAATACTCAGGAGGAGTAGCAGAATTTTTGGGGGGGTGTCATTTGTGGTATACACATGCCACGTGAGAGAAATAACCTATTACAATGACAATTTTGTGGAGAAAAAAAAAAAAATGAAAAATCTTAATTTTGCAAAGAATTGTGGGAAAAAAATGACAACATCAAAAAGCTCACTATACCTCTTACTAAATACCTTAGAATGTCTACTTTCCAAAAAGGGGTCATTTGGGGGGTATTTGTACTTTCCTGACTTGTTCGGGTCACAAGAAGCGAGATAGGCCACCAGTACATCAGATGTGATCAATTTTGTGCGATTCGCACCACAGCTTGTAGACTCTCTAACTTTCACAAAGACCAAATAATATCCACTAATTTGGGTTATTTTTACCAAAGACATGTAGCAGTATAAATTGTGACCAAAATTTATGAAGAAAAATTAATAATTTGCATAATTCTGTCACAGAAACAAAGAAATATGCGTTTTTTTTCAAAATTTTCGGTCTTTTTTCATTTATAGCGCAAAAAATAAAAACCCCAGAGGTGATCAAATACCACCAAAAGAAAGCTCTATTTGTGGGAAAAAAAGGACAAAAAATTCATTTGGGTACAGTGTTGCATGACTGAGTAATTGTCATTCAAATTGTGAGAGCACCGAAAGCTGAAAATTGGTCTGGGCAGGAAGGTGTTTAAGTGCCCTGTAAGCAAGTGGTTAATATTCGTATCCTGGGTTAAGTGGGTCTCCTGCAAAAATACCACTTCTGCTCTGTATTGATGCAGTTCCTTTAAGAGTTTATACCTTTTGTTAAGAGAATTTAATCCTTTTACATTGTATGATATAAATTTTACCTCGGTCATCCAAGACTGACTGATGACATGCTTAATCTACACCTATTTACCCTACCCATGATTTTCATATTTCTTTCGATCCCCTCCTCTGCAAGGCATTTCTCCTCCCACCACTCCCCCCACCCCCCCCATCCCTCCACCTACCCCCCTCCCCAACCACTGGCCCAATCCTGGCCTATACTTGACATTGGGGGGCACAGCTCCCCTCCCCTCTGCAAGCAATACCTTCTAGGGTGTGACTCCAACTGCGGTCTTCCACTTCTGCACCCCTTATCCCCCAACCCCTAGGGGAAAAGAGATAACCTCTCCAGACAAGGAGTGGTGGAGCCCGGGTCCGCCCATCCTATCCTTCCTCCTGTCCTCACCTTTTGTAGGTATTTGGGAGGTATCCGTCTGCTCCTTATTTTTACCTTCCATGTCTGACTCTATCTCTTCACCGGAGGAGTCACCCTGTGTCCCGGTTGATTTTCCTGCCTCCTTCCTCCTCTCTCGCTTGCCCAGCTGTTTTTTTTCTAAGCCAGGACTTTTTTGGCTTGTTTCTTTAAGGTACTTCTGGATCGAGCTTGTATTTAGACTCTCTTTAGGGGCTTTGGGGTCATTAACTTTTGGGTTTCTACCCCTCATATTGTCCCTCTTTGTCTTTCTCTTCCCCAGGGTTCCCTTTCGTTTGATTGAAACTGGGAAATAAACTACGGAATTACAGGGAAAGTACCAGGGGGCAAAAAATAAAAAAATAAAATAAAATAAGATACTCCTTTCCTTTGAGCTCGCTGTTGGCCTATATAGGAGATAGCAATCTCTTCACTAATGATCAACCAATGGAGCGCTCTGATCACAATTAACAGAGGGAGAGATCACCTGTTCTTCTCCGTGAACCAGAGTATCTCCCTTATATATCCATGGCTTAAGCAGTAAGGGCCAAGAATATGAGAGAAGGGAAAAAAAAAAGAAAAAACCAAAAGAGAGCCCCTTTTTCCCCTGACGCACTAGTGTGTTCCCCCAGCAAAAATATGTTCAAGGGACTAAAGGTGTAATCTTCTAGTACGGAGGGATTACTTGGCACGGTATTTGAAACCTTCGGTCCCTCCTGCAATAAGGGAATCCTGATGCAGCTCTCAGTCTTTGTCATCCCCGGCTTCTCCTCTCATTCAAAACAGAGGCATAAAGTCTGGACTGTACCGGCCTTAAAGGGGTTGTAAAGTTATTTTTTTTATTAGCTTATTATCTTCTTCTAAGCTGAGGCAGTGCTATTTCACTTACCTGTTCTTTCTGTTCCTCTCCAATTGTCACTGGTCCCTCTTCAAAATCTTCTCTTTCTGTAGTACTTCCTGGTTGCTTCTCACTGTCTCTCGAGCCGTTGGTGTGTGGTGGTGAGGAGTTATGCTCGCCCCAGGCTAGTACTACAGCCCTGCGTGGAGACGCTCTGTACGTAACAGAGAGACACAGAGGCTGGTGGTTTGTGGGTGTGTCTGCAGTGATGCAGCACCTCCTTCTATTCCTTATTAGGATTTTGCACTGATCTACACAGCCCCGCCTTGGCTCCGCCCCCTAGCAGTCTGCAGACTAGAATCATAACGTAAGATCTTCAAAACTAAAGTCAAAGAGACAAGAAAACAGCTGCAGCCTCTAAAGTTTATATTAACCAACAAGGTAATCTTTAACCAAGCATTATAGGGGACTATTTAATTACTGTCAATTTGCAATATAATGTTTATTTAGATGATTTCCTTTACTGTATTCATGCACCAGCAAGCATGTACTGCTCATACACAATATAAACAAAAACGCCCCACCCCCCAACCACATTGCCTAGGCAGTAATATTATTTTTACATGCATCCCAGCTTTATATCTCTCTCATGTACATCCCTATGCCTGCTCATCCATCCCTCCATCCCTATGTCTGCTCATCCATCCCTCCATCCCTATGTCTGCTCATCCATCCCTCCATCCCTATGTCTGCTCATCCATCCCTATGTCTGCTCATCCATCCCTCCATCCCTATGTCTGCTCATCAATCCCTCTGCCTTATTTATTATACATACTTCTCTCCGTCACATCTCTGTCATGTCCATCCCTCCATCCCTATGTCTGCTCATCCATGGCTCCATCCCTATGTCTGCTCATCCTTCCCTCCGCCTTATTTATTATACATACTTCTCTCCATCACATCTCTCTCATGTCCATCCCTCCATCCCTATGTCTGCTCATCCATCCCTCCATCCCTATGTCTGCTCATCCATCCCTCCATCCCTATGTCTGCTCATCCATCACTCCATCCCTATGTCTGCTCATCCATCCCTCCATCCCTATGTCTGCTCACCATCCCTCCATCCCTATGTCTGCTCACCATCCCTCCATCCCTATGTCTGCTCATCCATCCCTCCGCCTTATTTATTATACACACTTCTCTCCGTCACATCTCTGTCATGTCCATCCCTCCATCCCTATGCCTGCTCATCCATCACTCCATCCCTATGTCTGCTCATCCATCCCTCCGCCTTATTTATTATACACACTTCTCTCCGTCAGATCTCTGTCATGTCCATCCCTCCATCCCTATGTCTGCTCATCCATCCCTCCATCCCTATGTCTGCTCATCCATCCCTCCATCCCTATGTCTGCTCATCCATCCCTCCATCCCTATGTCTGCTCATCCATCCCTCCATCCCTATGTCTGCTCATCCATCCCTCCATCCCTATGTCTGCTCATCCATCACTCCATCCCTATGTCTGCTCATCAATCCCTCCGCCTTATTTATTATACATACTTCTCTCCGTCACATCTCTGTCATGTCCATCCCTCCATCCCTATGTCTGCTCATCCATGGCTCCATCCCTATGTCTGCTCATCCATGGCTCCATCCCTATGTCTGCTCATCCTTCCCTCCGCCTTATTTATTATACATACTTCTCTCCATCACATCTCTCTCATGTCCATCCCTCCATCCCTATGTCTGCTCATCCATCCCTCCATCCCTATGTCTGCTCATCCATCCCTCCATCCCTATGTCTGCTCATCCATCACTCCATCCCTATGTCTGCTCATCCATCCCTCCATCCCTATGTCTGCTCACCATCCCTCCATCCCTATGTCTGCTCATCCATCCCTCCGCCTTATTTATTATACACACTTCTCTCCGTCACATCTCTGTCATGTCCATCCCTCCATCCCTATGCCTGCTCATCCATCACTCCATCCCTATGTCTGCTCATCCATCCCTCCGCCGTATTTATTATACACACTTCTCTCCGTCAGATCTCTGTCATGTCCATCCCTCCATCCCTATGTCTGCTCATCCATCCCTCCATCCCTATGTCTGCTCATCCATCCCTCCGCCTTATTTATTATACACACTTGTCTCTGTCACATCTCTTTCATGTCCATCCCTCCATCCCCATGTCTGCTCATCCATCCCTCTGCCTTATTTATTATACATACTTCTCTCCATCACATCTCTCTCATGTCCATCCCTCCATCCCTATGTCTGCTCATCCATCCCTCCATCCCTATGTCTTCTCACCATCCCTCCATCCCTATGTCTGCTCACCATCCCTCCATCCCTATGTCTGCTCATCCATGCCTCCATCCCTATGTCTGCTCATCCATCCCTCCGCCTTATTTATTATACATACTTCTCTCCATCACATCTCTCTCATGTCCATCCCTCCATCCCTATGTCTGCTCATCCATCCCTCCATCCCTAGGTCTGCTCATTCATCCCTCCATCCCTATGTCTGCTCATCCATCACTCCATCCCTATGTCTGCTCATCCATCCCTCCGCCTTATTTATTATACACACTTCTCTCCGTCACATCTCTGTCATGTCCATCCCTCCATCCCTATGTCTGCTCATCCATCCCTCCATCCCTATGTCTGCTCATCCATCCCTCCATCCCTAGGTCTGCTCATTCATCCCTCCATCCCTATGTCTGCTCATCCATCCCTCCATCCCTAGGTCTGCTCATTCATCCCTCCGTCCCTATGTCTGCTCATCCATCCCTCCATCCCTATGTCTGCTCATCCATCCCTCCATCCCTATGTCTGCTCATCCATCCCTCCATCCCTATGTCTGCTCATCCATCGCTCCATCCCTATGTCTGCTCATCCATCACTCCGCCTTATTTATTATACACACTTCTCTCCGTCACATCTCTGTCATGTCCATCCCTCCATCCCTATGACTGCTCATCCATCCCTCCATCCCTATGTCTGCTCATCCATCCCTCCGCCTTATTTATTATACATACTTCTCTCCATCACATCTCTCTCATGTCCATCCCTCCATCCCAATGTCTGCTCATCCATCCCTACGTCTGCTCATCCATCCGCCTTATTTATTATACATACTTCTCTCCATCACATCTCTCTCATGTCCGGCCCTCCATCCCTATGTCTGCTCATCCATCCCTCCATCCCTATGTCTGCTCATCCATCCCTCCATCCCTATGTCTGCTCATCAATCCCTCTGCCTTATTTATTATACATACTTCTCTCCATCACATCTCTCTCATGTCCATCCCTCCATCCCTATGTCTGCTCATCCATCCCTCCATCCCTATGTCTGCTCATCCATCCCTCCATCCCTATGTCTGCTCATCCATCCCTCCATCCCTATGTCTGCTCATCCATCCCTCCGCCTTATTTATTATACATACTTCTCTCCATCACATCTCTGTCATGTCCATCCCTCCATCCCTATGTCTGCTCATCCATCCCTCCATCCCTATGTCTGCTCATCCATCCCTCCATCCCTATGTCTGCTCATCCATCCCTCCGCCTTATTTATTATACATACTTCTCTCCATCACATCTCTGTCATGTCCATCCCTCCATCCCTATGTCTGCTCATCCATCCCTCCATCCCTATGTCTGCTCATCCATCCCTCCATCCCTATGTCTGCTCATCCATCCCTCCATCCCTATGTCTGCTCATACATCCCTCCATCCCTATGTCTGCTCATGCTCATGATTTTAAACTATTTAGGGTTATAATATTTATAGATTTATTATTATTATACACAATTTATATAGCGATTACAATTTACGCAGCGCTTTACTATATCTATATATATATATATATATATATATATATATATATATATATATATATATATAAAATCATTTTTTTCTGTATTTAAATTTAGTTTTAAAAAACTCATACTATACATTTTTCTAATGAAAAAAATGTAAACTTTATTGGAATAAATCATCGTATCTTCTGTTATAATTACAGTATAATTACATTTTTCGATTACATATAAATATATATATATATATATATATATATATATATACACACATATACATATATATATATATATATATACACACATATACATAATTTTTTTTTCCTTTTTATATGTAATCCAAAAATTTAATTATACTGTAATTATAACAGAAAATACAATGATTTATTGCAATAAAGTTTACATTTATTTCATTAGAAAAAATGTATAGTATGAGTTTTTAAAAAATAAATTTAAATCCAGAATATATATATATAGTAAAGTGCAGCGTAAATTGTAATCACTATATAAATCATAAATCGTGTATAATAATAATAAATAAATAAATAAATATATATATATATATATATATATATATATATATATATATATATATATATATATATATGTGTGTGTATTGTAACCACAGACAAAAGCAGACATGGTAATACGGTTTACATAGACTGGGAAATCAATCGTTTTGTATAGATTTTAGCTTTTACCATGCTGCTTTCGTTTCTATTGTTGGAGGCTGGAATGTGTGTTAACTGGGGGCGGTGTGTGGAGATGGGTGTTAACTTAGGATCTGTGTGGGCAGGAATGGGTGTTTACTGGGGGCGTTTTACACGAGAACTTTGCTCGTTCTCGGTAACCAGGCGAAATGAAAAAAAAAGACAGTGCGCATGCGCGCACGCGCAATGCCGCTAAGCATGATGGGAATTGTAGTTTTTTATTACGCTGTGCCGTGCCTGTCATGAACGCGCACCGCAAACCCGGAAATAAAGGCAGAGACAGCAGAGGAAATGAAGGGGCATGATATTGAAGGTAGATTTTCGGATATATAGAAAAAATATATATAAAAGTAAGAACATGAATGTGTATAAGTACCTAACAGACATTGATTTAAACCTATAAAATTTTTACCTTTACAACCCCTTTAAACACGGAGGGTACCCTTAAACTGGGCTATCATTGATTTAGTTCAGGCCAAACAGAGGAAGAAAAAATAAGGACGAAGGAAAAAAACGCACCAATCAAAAGTGTATCAGAGTTCAAGGCTGTACTTTTCAAGGCTTAATTAGCATATAAATATTGACATGTATTTTCAGGGAAATACTAATCAAAAGCTCTGCATGGTTTTCAAATCCGTCAGCTACCTCCAGCCAATTTACTCCTGAACACGTATTTTATAGATGCACATTTCCGCTTCATGTAACGTAGGTCTGCAGGCTTCCTATAAATGCCTGCACTCCTGTTTTACTCCTGAGTTGCTACTGCTCTGTATTTAACTGGTCATAATATAACAGTCCGGATAAATGAATTGGTTGGGTCTGACCTGTTTGTAGTCTTTTTAGCTAGTAGGCTCTTCAGCTCACAGGGTTGTCACAGCTCTGCAGCATCTGGTGGGTGAGTATGGGGGGGGGGGGGAGAACCAGGGGCTCCGTTCGCTCCAGCGAGGTCCTCCGTGCCATCTGCCGGCGGTGTTCCTCCGAGTCACGCTGGGAGAGCTCTCAGGCTCGTGTGTGCGGACGTTCGAGTGCGGGCGATGGGGTTAGAACGGGCATCATTACGGAGCGCCGCGCTCTCTCACTGTGCTCAGCTCCGGATGGTACGGCGGGTCCTCCTCCATCCACTCGCGTGGAAGCCGCAGTTAGGCCCCTCCCCTCTCACGTACGCCGCATGACGTGATGAAGTGCTGTCTTTACCCCTCAGCAGAGTAGGGGTACACAACACTTGCCTGTACTCCTTTTTTTTATAGCGCATGAATGCGCTATCAGACAGGAGTAATACTTTGAGGCATATAGCCCAAAATCAGACACACAGCAAACCCACCCTTCCTCACCTTCCCCCCAAATGCGTACACACACAGAAAACCCAAAATACTGCACCTACTCTCCCCATATTCACACACATTGACAAGGAAAATCCACACCCCACCTTATCAAATCCAAACACAACCCAAGTATAGATCTGGAAAGGTCCTACCTTTCGAAGAGGATCAACGTCTTCCTCATACAAGACTTTGGGGAACATTTAGCTTCAGCGCCACAAAGCAGGACCCAATAACTGATAGAGCAGGGCCACCCAGGTAAGTAACATTCTCTTTTCAGTTTCCCCCAATCTTTGCAGCTAGGGCCTCATGCACATTGAATGCGTTTTCTTCTGCTTCTAAGGGCATTTTTTCTGCCTTATCGCTTCTGCATGATAGCCTATGTGCATATACACACATCGTACTTTAGGTGCTTGATGCCCCTAAATACGTTTAAACACTTCTAAGCACAAGGCATTTTGGACATTAATTTAATGGTCAGAATAAATTATTGGCTGATAAAATGAATTAACGACCAAGCGTTTGACGTGTCTCAATGTGTTAAAAGAGTTTACAAGTGTCAAGGGTTTTTTCTACCAAATCTCTACTGCAAGGAGGCAAGAACTCTAGGAGAGTTAGCGTTAAGTGTGCATGAGGCCTAATTCAGTTTGCATGATAAACATCCTGCTGTGCTTTTTAAACAATGGAAGAGTAGTGATCATATTAGGAATTGTTACCCTAAGCAACCAATCATATGTTATCTTTCACCAGCAGTGAGTACAATGTTTAGGATAATTGCTGATTGGTTGCTTCTGGGTTATTGCACTGTTCACAAAGCTATTTGTGTAAGACATCAATAGATATACAACAATAAAGACTAAATATAACACTTTTGCCGCGTACACGTGTATCAGACTATCCGGTGGACTTAGTCTGGTGGACAAACCGCCGGACTGTCCGCCCGACTTTCCGAACGAGCTACCTGCCCACACACGGTACTTTTGCGGCGGACTAGGTCCGGCGGACCAAGTCCGCCATACTATCCGCCATACCGCCGGACTATCCGCCGTACTATTCAAATAAACAGACTCTCCCACACACACGGAGTAAAGTCCGCTCATTTTGAGCACGGCTCCAGTTAGCCGGGACCAGCGAAGGAGGCGTCACTGGCCCCATTTCACAGGTAAATGGGTAGGGGTACATTGTACCCCATACTCATTCACATAGGGTGGGGAGTCGGGAACCGAGTAAATAGTTGTGGCCGGCAGCATTGATATGTAAATAAAGGCAGCATTCGTATGTATATCATGCTCCCCTGCAGTGAGGGGATGATGTGTTATAATCTCTAGCAACTAATCAGTGAGCCGTAATCTGGTCTGTAACCTCTAGCAACCAGTCAGTAAGCAGTAATGATATGCTGTGACTGCTGGCAACCAATCATTATTTCTGCCTGATCTGATACAGTAAATTGATTTTAAGTCTAGCTACTATTTATTGTATGTGTCAGAGCATGTGGAGAGTAATAATTGCATGGGGGGGCCCCAAGAAAATTTTTGCCCAGGGTCCAATCAATATTAAAGATACCCCTGAGTGCACCATGTTTTTCATTGCAACACGTCACAGCATGGCACAGCATGGCAATGCATTGGCGGTGTGCTTCAATGCAGGGGTGTTGTGGTTCTATTCAGTATGACACCTCATCATATCATTGTTCAAAACATGCATTGCTGCAATACAATAGTGTATATGCATTGGTGCAACACTTCAGCATTCAGCAATAGTGTGAATGGGTCCCTACTCTTGGCTAAGTTTAGATGTGCGGCAAACATTACTACCTCTCTGACAGAGATCTGTAGTGGATTGCTTTTCAGAGGCAGTGAGTAGGTGATGCGTCTGGTGAGTACACATTACTGCTATGTTTTCAATTGCAATGCAGCAATTTTAGCAAGACATGGCAAGTTTGATGCAGTTCCACCTGTCTAATAATCCCACGTAAGTGAATGTGACCAATCCGCTACTGCAAGGTAAGAGCTTGTCTCACAGTTGCGGTGTGGGCTCGCTGTACAAAATCATCATCATCATCAGGAGGTGGCAGTATGAATGTTTGAAAATTTCCTTTCACCATCCTCTGAAAAGAAGTGATCTATCGCAAATCGCTTTTCGGGGGCCATAAACAGTGCTGCTATTCAGTGGTGTTGGGAGGGAGGGGCTGGAAACTCGAATGGGTCCCTGAAAAGCCCCAGACCTCAGGGATGCACAACTGTATTAGTAGCCCGAGCGCCGCAGAGTGCCGCCGAGTGCGTCCGAGTCACATAGCAGGTCCCGCCTTCTGGTACCTGCAGCGCCTATGATGGACATCCCACTGGTCCAATGGTGGGGCGGCGGGACGTGTGACATCCATCATAGGTGCTGCAGGTTCCAGAAGGCGGGAATTACAATGTGGCTGCCATTCCACTGTGAGATCCCCGCTCGGTGCTCGGCTCTCCTCTCTTCTCTCCTCCTCTGGCTGCCTGCTGTGATGATGGGAGCACCACCGTCAGTGTATGTAGGTCAGTGTATGTAGTCAGGTAGGTCAGTGCATGTGAGGTACGTCAATGTGTTTATGTCAGGTAGGTCAGTGCGTGGCAAGTAGTTGGTCAGTGTATGTCATATAGGTAGGTCAGTGTATGTAAAAAGTGTATGTCAGTGTGAGTTTAGTGGTCAGCATTGATGGGCACCGGTAAGCCAGGCAGCAAACAGCAAGTGAGCTTACCCCCGCCATACAACCTCACAACCCCACCTCCCAGCCAAAAAACCCTGCACCACTACCGTCGCCACCGGTTTTGGACTTCGGGCTGAAGCTCCTGGTCTTTTTGCCACCTAGCAACTCTCCTACTGCTATTGTGAAAGGAAACTTGGAGTGTTAGGCTGTGGTTACACAGACAGCGATGCCCATATACACTATATTGTTAAAAGTATTGGGACGCATGCCTTTACATGCACATGAACTTTAATTGCATCCTAGTCTTAGTCTGTAGGGTTCAATATAGAGTTGGCCCGCCCTTTGCATCTATAACAGCTTCAACTCTTCTGGGAAGGCTATCCACATGGTTTAGGAGTGTGTCTATGGGAATGTTTGACCATTCTTCCAGAAGCGCATTTGTGAAGTCAGGCAGTGATGTTGGATGAGAAGGCCTGACTCACATTCTCTGCTATAATTCATTCCAAAAGTGTTTTGTTGGGTTGAGGTCAGGACGCTGTGCAGACCAGTCATGTTCCTCCACCCCAAACTCGCTCATCCATGTCTTTGGACCTTGCTTTGTGCACTGGTCCAAATCATTTGGTGGAGGGGGGTTATGGTTGTTTTTCAGGGGTTGTGCTTGGCCCCTTAGTTCCAGTGAAGGGAACTCTTAAGGCATCAGCATGCCAAGACATTTTGGAAAATGTCATGCTCCCAACTTTGTGGGAACAGTTTGGGGATGGCCCCTTCCTGATCCTCCAACATGACTGCACACCAGTGCACAAAGTCCCACCCTGAAATGCATTACCAGACCCCCTCAATTTCCTGCAGTGTGTGATATCATCCTCCTGAGTTCCAGACCTCCGGCTATTTCCTCAATGAGCTTTGCCATTGAGTTGCAAGAGAACGATCCATCTTCAGTGCTTGTGCCCTGTGCACTTACCTGTCAAGCCCTGCAGAAGCTGATCCATCTCCATTACATCAGATGCCGGCAGCAATCCAGAATGGAGGGATGGACACCACAGAGGCTTCTTGATATGCTTTCCATTTCTTCTTCTTCAGTCAGTGCATATAGTGCGTGTTTTTATTATCCATTTTTAATAAAATCTACAACTGTACACCTAATTAGTGGGACCCTATCCTTCTCTTCTTTATTACATGAATTGACCAGCGGGATATACCCAAGGTCATTCTTTTATAGAGGTGTTGCAGGTGAGGAAAGTGTTCATATATATAGAACATCATAATAATATGGACTCTTGGGGCTGGTTCACACCAACCTCTGCATTACAGTGCAGCAGCTGGAGTGCAGTGCGATCCGGCTGAGCTCAGCACAGTGATGAAGAGCTGTGTTTGGTGGATTACGCTGTTTCCTTTTTTTTATATACAAACTTTATTGAGATGTTACAAAGACATCTCACAAAGTTCAATCGCTGGTGACGCAGTGCAAAGCAGTGGATTGCCTCACATCGTACTGCATTGATAAGAGGTAATACATGCAGTACCCTTTTCATTGCACACACCACCAAAATACAGTGCTTTAAAACTGGGCAAATAAGGGACAAAGAATTTTGCTTTGTCCATAAGGTGGGACTGCACTGGAATAGCCGCCCAACACAGTCCCACCACATCTGATGTTAATATACCCTTATTGAGGCTGTAAAGTCAGAAGGTTTTTTTATCTGTGTGCAGCAGCCCCCTCAGTGCCCCTACTACTTACCTGATCCCCATCTCTGTCTAAAAGTGCCTCAGTTGTCCGGGACTCTCCCTCCTGATTGGCTTAGACACATCAGTGGTGTCATTGGCTCCCGCTGCTATCAATAAAAGTCAGTTAGCCAATCAAGAGTAAAAGGGGGCAGGGCCCAACCATGGCTCTGGGCTTGGGTTCCCCCATAGCAAGCTGCTTACTGTGGGGGCACTCAACAGGAGGGAGGGGCCAGGAGCACAGAATAGGGACCTGAGAAGAGGAGGATCCGGGCTGCTCTGTGCAAAACCAACTGCGCAGAGCAGGTAAGTATAACATATTTGTTATAAACATCACTTTTACAATCACTTTAAGGACATTTTATTCTCAATTTATCATACAAGGGGTGGCATTTCCTTTTTTTCTGCAATTTTTTGTTTTAGTAAAGCTTTTTTTTTTTTTTTTTCAATAAACAGATGGATTGATTTAGGGTACATATTTAAACTATTGGAAAATGTATATAGTTTTACTTTATTTTATAAGTACTGTAATAAACGGTATTATGTGATGAAGATTGCCTTTGTTCTTTTTGCCCTGTATGGGTCTGTTGGTTTATGGAGAGATGTAAAAATGGAGAGCTCTGGTGATAAACCACTTGTGACCCACTTATTAGGGTAAAGGGTAAGTTCACCTTTGGGGAAAAAAATAAGAAATCAACATATTTCTTTAGAAAAAATGTGTGTTTTATTTTTTTTCCCCAAGGAGCCTGCAAAGCATTACACCCGTGATCAGTGGCTAGAGAAAAAAATGGTATTTCAGTATAGGATATGTATATTAGTGTTAGTATATTATTAGTATATTAGGAACTGTCCTAAAAAAGTTTAAAAAATAAGAATTCTATAAATAAATATATATAAATAGATATAACTATCTATCTACCTACCTGTCTATCTATATGTATGTATATTTTATATATATATATATATATATATATATATATATATATATATATATATATCCTGTTAAATTAACATAAAGTTACCTTCATATGTAAAAGTTATATTAGACTAGAATACACTAGAATTATTATGTGAAATAATGAGACTTTAACATATAGTGTAAAACCTTTATTTTATAATATGTCAAATTACACATTCTGTTAACACTGGAAGGTTTCTTAAGACATTTATCAATAACTTTATATTGGTTTTATAAATGAGTATAACAGAGTTGCATTTTTTAATGTCTATTTACAATAAAAATAAAATATGCCGGTTCTGACAACATTGTACTGTTTAAAATGTAAATATCAACCATTAAAGTATAGTAAGTATTACTGATCTATCTCTATGTGTAGTAATGGACACCTTTTCTGGGAGAAACCCATTGACTCTCATTACTGACCCCCTTTTAGAAATCCTCTTTCTGGCTGCCATAGTTTGGAGTCCCTGACACAGAACAAATGAGAAATACATATCTGGGACTTGTTCTTGTTCAGGGAGTCTGTATGAAAGCCAGCAGAGTAACATGACATGAGGTCACTAATATCTGAATCTATATCTCTAAATACAGATGTCCCCAATATTCCTAATTACCAATATATAAAGGTCTATTTTTTTATTCAGCATTGTAATGTCAGTGATTAACATGAATGGCAGCAATAAATCACAGATTTCCTCCCTGGTGGGTCAGTCTACTCCCCCCACCCCTTAGCCCCGCCCCTCCACTAGTCATGGCGGCCATCTTTTAACTGTCACTGAGAGCTTCCAGCCAATAAACCCTGACAACTAACAGAAAAGTTCTCACTATTTGTGATCATTCCTATCAGAAAACATGTATATTACTGGAAATGAGTGGACTACAATAAATTCTCCCATGTATTACACTTCGGGTGTCACTTAAACATAATATACATGATTTCTGGCTGCCTAACCTTTCTCCATGGCTACCAGACTGCACTGAGTGACCCCTAAATCTACCTAAATGTAATTCCTGTATCCCAAATGGTATGTATTAGAGTGTAAGCTCCTAGTGTGAAGTGTACATGTCTGTATACAACTTACCATGCTTTGTCCCTGTGGACTTCAGCAATTGTTCAGCTCCCCGGCGTCTTCTCTTCCTCCTCTCCTCCTGGGGCTCGTCCTCGCTCATCTTCCTCTTCAGCTTGTCTGGCTGACGATGATGAGTCTTCTCCGTCCTCTTCTTTCCGTCCATTTCTTTTCTTTCTGTAAAAGAAAGACTCTGCAGAGAGCACAGCACACCGCCTCCCTCTCTGGCTACACCACTGCAGAGTGACAGTTGCTAGGGTGCACCTGGTAAGGGTCCTGTTACTAGGACCCCAGCACTGAGCCCTGGTCTGTCCTTCCTGTGCCTGATATTAGTGCAGAATTGGACTGTAACTTTTTTGGATTCTTGGCATTTTGGATGGGACCTTTTAAATAAAGTCGATTTTCATATAAAACCTCCTCTCTGGTTATTTTTAGCCCTTCATAAAGAAAGCAAAACAAATCTTGATACCTGAATATGGTTTTGCAGCTGTGACCTGTGTTAGTAAAACTGTACATTTCATCGCAACTACTTTGTGTATCCAGGTGAATTATACCTTGTTTTTTTCAGGAGAAATTGGGCTTTCCGTTAGAGATAAATAGTAAAGTATATCTCCTATTTTTTTCTCAATATCATAGCAAAACTGGCACAAACTAAACTATTTTTTTTCTTTCTAAATGTAGCTTTATGTTTCTTGCTAATCCTATGATCTACTATTAAAGAGCGACCCAAAACGAATTCCCCTGCTCCTTACAATTGCAGCAATACTGCATATGTGCATGTTATTTCTTGTTTGTACCCATAGTCGGGCCCTCCAGAAACAATATTGCACATTTAGCTGATTTATTATTCTACCTAAAAACACAGCGTCACTGACACTAAGACCCCTTTCACACTGAGGCAATCAAAAACTGCTGATAAGGGTTGGGCGTTTTTGCGGCGTTAGTGGTGAGCTAAAAAGCTATTTTGCAGCACTTTTGGAAGTGCTTCCCATTCATTTCAATGGACAGGGGCATTTTTGAGGTGCCTTTTAAAACACTCCAAACATGCACCACAGATGCTGCTTGCAGGACTTTTTGCACCGCCCCACCAGCGCATCGCCCCAGTGTGAAAGCATCCATCAAAATCTATGGGAAACTGTTTTGAGACGCTATTTTAAGTGCAAAAGTGCCTGAAAAGCACCTCAGTGGGAAAGGGGTCTGATACTAAATTACAATAAGTTATTTTTTTGTTTGTTTTTTCAGTTTTTTTTAATTCGCTGACCCTGACCTTTGACCCTAAGTGTAATTATGACACTGATCTAGATCTAGACCTGATCTAGCTGTTTTAGCTTTATTTATTTTTGAAGGGGTCCTTCAAAAAAGGGGTCCTAGAATGCTAAGTCCCGCCCACTTCCTGTTTTGACTGTAATCCAGGGGTCTCAAACTGGTGCCCCCCCCCCAGCTGTTGCGAAACTACAGGTCCCATCATGCCTCTGTCTATGGGAGTCATGCTTGTAATTGTCAGCCTTGAAATGCCTCGGGAAAATTCACAAAAGTTAGGAGCAAATCACTCCTACACCCCTGCTACCCCCATGCTTTGGCATATATGCTCTTTTTTTTAACTATGGCGGTGAAATCACCTCCAACTGCACTGGAGTCACGGCTTTATGTATCGTGGGAGCAAATGCTGTTGCTGTCAAGATAAATAAATCCACTCTGCAACTGAATGACATACCTGCTAAGCAAATGATGGTCAACAATAAAACAAAGTAAATTTACAGTATAACAGTAAGACATACCATACCTGCAAAGCAAATACAAAAAAAGTAGTAAAAAATAAAACATTTTTAATGCAATCTGTGATTAAAATATATATATATGCTGAAGCACAGGGGCATCCTCCCGCAAATGATACGCACAATTTTAATGAAGTGCTGTCTTCACCCTTCGCAGAGTAGGGGTACACAACACTTCCCTGTCCTCCATTTTCTTTTATAACGCAAAAATGCACTATCAGACAGGAGAAATACTTTGTGGCCTATAGCCCAAAGTCAGACACACAGCAAAACCACCCTTTCTCCTCTTCCCCCCAAATCCACACACACATCAAACCCAACCTCCCTCACCTCCCATCCGAGGTTACATCTCAACTTCTCCTCAATACTTTGAGGCTTATGGCCCAAAATCAGACACACAGCAAACCCATCCTTCCTCACCTTCCCCCCAAATACACACAAACAGCAAACCCAAAATCCTGCACCTACTCTCCCCATATCCACACACTTGACACAGCAAATCCACACCCCAACTTCTCAATTCCAAACATAACACGAGTATAGATCTGAAAAGGTCCTACCTTTCGAAGAGGATCAACTTCTTTATTGCTTGTGCAGAGAAGATTCTTCTAGATCTTCGGAGGGAACATCTCAACTTCTCCTCCATGCTCTGATGAAGGGGTCTGTGCAACACTTTTCTCATTGTCTGCCTTTTTGCTTGTGTGTGCACATCTGATGGTCCAGATAGTTCAGAGCTTAATGTCTGAGCCATTGGTCAGCCGCCAAATTCAGTTGGCCAGTGATGCGCACAATTTTAATGAAGTGCTGGCTTCACCCTAAAGCAGAGTAGGGGTACATAACATTTCTCTGTCCTCCATTTTCTTTTATAGCTCATGAATCATGAATGCACAATCAGACAGGAGGAATACTTTGAGGCTCGTGGCCTAAAATCAGACACACAGCAAACCCACCCTTCCTCACCTTCCCCCCAAATACACACACAGCAAACCCAAAATCCTGCACCTACTCTCCCCAAATCCACACATATGGACACAGCAAATCCACACCCCAACTTCTCAATTCCAAACATAACACAAGTATAGATCTGGAAAGGTCCTACCTTTCGAAGAGGATCAACTTCTTCCTTGCTTGTGCAAGGAAGATTCTTCTAGATCTTCTGAGGGAACATCTCAACTTCTCCTCCATGCTCTGATGAAGGGTCTGTGCAACACTTTTCCCATTGTCTGCCTTTTTGCTTGTGTGTGCACATCTGATGGTCCAGATAGTTCAGAGCTTAATGTCTGAGCCATTGGTCAGCCGCCAAATTCAGTTGGCCAGTGATGCGCACAATTTTAATGAAGTGCTGGCTTCACCCTAAAGCAGAGCAGGGGTACATAACATTTCTCTGTCCTCCTTTTTCTTTTATAGCTCATGAATGCACTATCAGACAGGAGGAATACTTTGAGGCTCATGGCCCAAAATCAGACACACAGCAAACCCACCCTTCCTCACCTTCCCCCCAAATACACACAAACAGCTAACCCAAAATCCTGAACCTACTCTCCCCATATCCACACACTTGGCACAGCAAATCCACACCCCAACTTCTCAATTCCAAACATAACACAAGTATAGATCTGGAAAGGTCCTACCTTTCGAAGAGGATCAACTTCTTCCTTGCTTGTGCAGAGAAGATTCTTCTAGATCTTCTGAGGGAACATCTCAACTTCTCCTCCATGCTCTGATGAAGGGTCTGTGCAACACTTTTCCCATTGTCTGCCTTTTTGCCTGTGTGTGCACATCTTATGGTCCAGATAGTTCAGAGCTTAATGTCTGAGCCATTGGTCAGCCGCCAAATTCAGTTGGCCAGTGATGCGCACAATTTTAATGAAGTGCTGGCTTCACCCTAAAGCAGAGCAGGGGTACATAACTCTTCCCTGTCATCCTTTTTCTTTTATAGCTCATGAATGCACTATCAGACAGGAGGAATACTTTGAGGCTTATGGCCCAAAATCAGACACACAGCAAACCCACCCTTCCTCACCTTCCCCCCAAATACACACACAGCAAACCCAAAATCCTGCACCTACTCTCCCCAAATCCACACACATTGACACAGCAAATCCACACCCCAACTTCTCAATTCCAAACATAACACAAGTATAGATCTGGAAAGGTCCTACCTTTCGAAGAGGATCAACTTCTTTCTTGCTTGTGCAGAGAAGATTCTTCTAGATCTTCTAAAGGGAACATCTCAACTTCTCCTCCATGCTCTGATGAAGGGGTCTGTGCAAAACTTTTCTTATTTTCTGCCTTTTTGTTTGTGTAAGTGAACATCTAATGGTCCAGATAGTTCAGAGCTTAATGTCTGAGCCATTGGTCAGCCGCCAAATTCAGTTGGCCAGTGATGCGCACAATTTTAATGAAGTGCTGGCTTCACCCTAAAGCAGAGTAGGGGTACATAACATTTCTCTGTCCTCCTTTTTCTTTTATAGCTCATGTATGCGCTATCAGACAGGAGGAATACTTTGAGGCTTATGGCCCAAAATCAGACACACAGCAAACCCACCCTTCCTCACCTTCCCCCCAAATACACACACAGCAAACCCAAAATCCTGCACCTACTCTCCCCAAATCCACACACTTGACACAGCAAATCCACACCCCAACTTCTCAATTCCAAACATAACACAAGTATAGATCTGGAAAGGTCCTACCTTTCGAAGAGGATCAACTTCTTCCTTGCTTGTGCAGAGAAGATTCTTCTAGATCTTCTAAAGGGAACATCTCAACTTCTCCTCCATGCTCTGATGAAGGGGTCTGTGCAACACTTTTCTTATTTTCTGCCTTTTTGCTTGTGTGTGCACATTTGATGGTCCAGATAGTTCTGAACCATTGGTCAGCTGCCAAATTCAGTTGGCCAGTGATGCGCACAATTTTAATGAAGTGCTGGCTTCACCCTAAAGCAGAGTAGGGGAACACAACACTTCCCTGTCCTCCTTTTTCTTTTATAGCTCATGAATGCACTATCAGACAGGAGGAATACTTTGAGGCTTATGGCCCAAAATCAGACACAAAGCAAACCCACCCTTCCTCACCTTCCCCCTAAATACACACACACAGCAAACCCAAAATCCTGCACCTACTCTCCCCAAATCCACACACTTGACACAGCAAATCCACACCCCAACTTCTCAATTCCAAACATAACACAAGTATAGATCTGGAAAGGTCCTACCTTTCGAAGAGGATCAACTTCTTCCTTGCTTGTGCAGAGAAGATTCTTCTAGATCTTCTGAGGGAACATCTCAACTTCTCCTCCATGCTCTGATGAAGGGTCTGTGCAACACTTTTCCCATTGTCTGCCTTTTTGCCTGTGTGTGCACATCTGATGGTCCAGATAGTTCAGAGCTTAATGTCTGAGCCATTGGTCAGCCGCCAAATTCAGTTGGCCAGTGATGCGCACAATTTTAATGAAGTGCTGGCTTCACCCTATAGCAGAGCAGGGGTACATAACATTTCTCTGTCCTCCTTTTTCTTTTATAGCTCATGAATGCACTATCAGACAGGAGGAATACTTTGAGGCTCATGGCCCAAAATCAGACACACAGCAAACCCACCCTTCCTCACCTTCCCCCCAAATACACACATACAGCAAACCCAAAATCCTGCACCTACTCTCCCCAAAATCCACACACATTGACATAGCAAATCCACACCCCAACTTATCAATTCCAAACATAACACAAGTATAGATCTGGAAAGGTCCTACCTTTCGAAGAGGATCAACATCTTCCTTCCTTGTGCAGAGAAGATTCTTCTAGATCTTCTGAGGGAACATCTCAACTTCTCCTCCATGCTCTGATGAAGGGGTCTGTGCAACACTTTTCTTATTTTCTGCATTTTTGCTTGTGTGTGCACATCTGATGGTCCAGATACTTCATAGCTTAATGTCTGAGCCATTGGCAGCATCCAAATTCAGTTGGCCAGTGATGCGCACAATTTTAATGAAGTGCTGGCTTCACCCTAAAGCAGAGTAGAGGAACAGAACACTTCCCTATCCTCCTTTTTCTTTTATAGCTCATGAATGCGCTATCAGACAGGAGGAATACTTTGAGGCTTATGGCCCCAAATCAGACACATAGCAAACCAACCCTTCCTCACCTTCCCCCCAAATACACACACAAAGCAAACCCAAAATCCTGCACCTACTCTCCCGAAATCCACACACTTGACACAGCAAATCCACACCCCAACTTCTCAATTCCAAACATAACATAAGTATCGATCTGGAAAGGTCCTACCTTTCGAAGAGGATCATTTTTTTCCTTGCTTGTGCAGAAAAGATTCTTCTAGATCTTCTGAGGGAACATCTCAACTTCTCCTCCATGCTCTGATGAAGGGGTCTTTGCAACACTTTTCTTATTTTCTGCCTTTTTGCTTGTGTGTGCACATCTGATGGTCCAGATAGTTCTGAACCATTGGTCAGCTGCCAAATTCAGTTGGCCAGTGATGCGCACAATTTTAATGAAGTGCTGGCTTCACCCTAAAGCAGAGTAGGGGAACACAACACTTCCCTGTCCTCCTTTTTCTTTTATAGCTCATGAATGCACTATCAGACAGGAGGAATACTTTGAGGCTTATGGCCCAAAATCAGACACACAGCAAACCCACCCTTCCTCACCTTCCCCCTAAATACACACACACAGCAAACCCAAAATCCTGCACCTACTCTCCCCAAATCCACACACTTGACACAGCAAATCCACACCCCAACTTCCCAATTCCAAACATAACACAAGTATAGATCTGGAAAGGTCCTACCTTTCGAAGAGGATCAACTTCTTTCTTGCTTGTGCAGAGAAGATTCTTCTAGATCTTCTAAAGGGAACATCTCAACTTCTCCTCCATGCTCTGATGAAGGGGTCTGTGCAACACTTTTCTTATTTTCTGCCTGTTTGTTTGTGTGTGAACATCTAATGGTCCAGATAGTTCAGAGCTTAATGTCTGAGCCATTGGTCAGCCGCCAAATTCAGTTGGCCAGTGATGCGCACAATTTTAATGAAGTGCTGGCTTCACCCTAAAGCAGAGTAGGGGTACTTAACATTTCTCAGTCCTCCTTTTTCTTTTATCAGACAGGAGGAATACTTTGAGGCTTATGGCCCAAAATCAGACACAAAGCAAACCCACCCTTCCTCACCTTCCCCCTAAATACACACACACAGCAAACCCAAAATCCCTCCCCAAATCCACACACTTGACACAGCAAATCCACACCCCAACTTCTCAATTCCAAACATAACACAAGTATAGATCTGGAAAGGTCCTACCTTTCGAAGAGGATCAACTTCTTCCTTGCTTGTGCAGAGAAGATTCTTCTAGATCTTCTGAGGGAACATCTCAACTTCTCCTCCATGCTCTGATGAAGGGGTCTGTTCAACACTTTTCTCATTTTCTGCCTTTTTTCTTGTGTGTGCACATCTGATGGTCCAGATAGTTCAGAGCTTAATGTCTGAGCCATTGGCAGCTGCCAAATTCAGTTGGCCAGTGATGCGCACAATTTTAATGAAGTGCTGGCTTCATCCTAAAGCAGAGTAGGGGTACATAATATTTCTCTGTCCTCCTTTTTCTTTTATAGCTCATGAATGCGCTATCAGACAGGAGGAGTACTTTGAGGCTTATGGCCCAAAATCAGACACACAGCAAACCCACCCTTCCTCACCTTCCCCCCAAATACACACACAGCAAACCCAAAATCCTGCACCTACTCTCCCCAAATCCACACACTTGACACAGCAAATCCACACCCCAACTTCTCAATTCCAAACATAACACAAGTATAGATCTGGAAAGGTCCTACTTTTCGAAGAGGATCAACTTCTTCCTTGCTTGTTCAGAGAAGATTCTTCTAGATCTTCTGAGGGAACATCTCAACTTCTCCATGCTCTGATGAAGGGGTCTGTGCAACACTTTTCTTTTTTTCTGCCTTTTTGCTTGTGTGTGCACATCTGATGGTCCAGATAGTTCTGAACCATTGGTCAGCTGCCAAATTCAGTTGGCCAGTGATGCGCACAATTTTAATGAAGTGCTGGCTTCACCCTAAAGCAGAGTAGAGGAACAGAACACTTCCCTATCCTCCTTTTTCTTTTATAGCTGATGAATGCGCTATCAGACAGGAGGAATACTTTGAGGCTTATGGCCCCAAATCAGACACATAGCAAACCAACCCTTCCTCACCTTCCTCCCAAATACACACACACAGCAAACCCAAAATCCTGCACCTACTCTCCCCATATCCACACACTTGACACAGCAAATCCACACCCCAACTTCTCAATTCCAAACATAACACAAGTATAGATCTGGAAAGGTCCTACCTTTCGAAGAGGATCAACTTCTTCCTTGCTTGTGCAGAGATTCTTCTAGATCTTCTGAGGGAACATCTCAACTTCTCCTCCATGCTCTGATGAAGGGGTCTGTGCAACACTTTTCTTATTTTCTGCCTTTTTGCTTCTGTGTGCACATCTGATGGTCCAGATAGTTCAGAGCTTAATGTCTGAGCCATTGGTCAGCCGCCAAATTCAGTTGGCCAGTGATGCGCATAATTTTAATGAAGTGCTGGCTTCACCCCTAAGCAGAGTAGGGGTACACAACACTTTCCTGTCCTCCTTTTTCTTTTATAGCTCATGAATGTGCTATCACACAGGAGGAATACTTTGAGGCTTATGGCCCAAAATCAGATACACAGCAAACCCACCCTTCTTCACCTTCCCCCCAAATACACACACAGCAAACCCCAAATCCTGCATCTACTCTCCCCAAATCCACACACTTGACACAGCAAATCCACACCCCAACTTCTCAATTCCAAACATAACACAAGTATAGATCTGGAAAGGTCCTACCTTTCGAAGAGGATCAACTTCTTTGTTGCTTGTGCAGAGAAGATTCTTCTAGCTCTTCTGAGGGAAAATCTCAACTTCTCCTCCATCTCTGATGAAGGGGTCTGTGCAACACTTTTCTCATGTTCTGTCTTTTTTTCGTGTGTGCACATCTGATGGCCCCGATAATCCAAAGCTTAATGTCTGATCTATTAGATAAAAAAGTGGGGTTTAAGGTTTGCGCTATGGAAAAAAATTGATTAAAAATATTTTTTGTAGATATTGGAAGAGGTAATAGTAATAGAAGAAGCAATAAAAATTAAAATATATAATGTAAAAAATATATGTAATACAAGGGATGCTGCCACTACCAAATATAGCGAGCCTAAAAGGTTGGGAGAAATGTAAATACTGTGGTGGTAGCTATGGCGCTCTCCTAAAACAGCAAAATGTATATATAAATCTCTATTTCCTATAGTTCAAAATTCACCATGAAGATGGTCAATTAATACCACATGCGGATTGCAAATTAGAAGTGCTAATACTATTGAACATCTGTAATATTTGTATTGAAAGTGCTAGTGCTAATAAACTGGTAAACATCTATAAAAATTGATACAAGTGCAAATTGCAAACTGACAGTGCTTGTGCAAAAAAAATAAAAAATCACAAGTTCATTCTGTGTTATACAGCTATGTGCAGTATAGAGTGCTTTTATGCAAAATGGGTGGGTATAAAACTTCTATTGTCTCCACACATTAAAGTCCGTTTGAAAAAGCAAAATAACTTAAAAAAGTTCCACATAAATCAAAGTGACTTGTGCTCGGTGTCTGGTGTATCCTGAATTGCAACCGGTGCGTTTTCCGTGCATGAGACAAATTGACTAAACTCACCAGCTCCCCTGCCCCTGCAGGGGTTAACGCGCCTCCACAGTGTGAGCCCCTGTGTCGCTATATGAAGCTGATCTGGTTAATATTCACTTACTCCTCATTCCATCGCATTATATAAGAAATGAAATATCCATAGTGTAGTATTGTTGTAACTTATTAACGTTATTAAATCCAAAAAGTGGCTACTCACATTAATCAAAAGGTAACAAATGCTATGAGATACATTCACCGCTGCCGCCTTGTGAGAGAGTGTGTACACGTCTTAGGCCACTCCCTACGCGTTTTGTCATTGGATGTCGTCTGGAGCTGCCATCTTGGTGCACCTCTCTCTTATTATAGGGTGTAATGCATATACTGCGCATGCGCGGGCGAATAAACGCCATATTGGTATCTGGAAATTAGGTTATAGATGGAAGTCCGTTGTGTTACGGCAGGGATCCTCAAACTACGGCCCTCCAGCTGTTGCAAAACTACACATCCCATGAGGCATTGTGCAGCTCCGACATTCACAGACATGACTAGGCATGATGGGAATTGTAGTTCCTGAACAACTGGAGGGCCGTAGTTTGAAGACCCATGTGTTACGGCATATGGGCATGTATTGCATTACATCCGACACCCGATTCAACTCAAAAGCAACTTTACAATGACTGTCCTACTTGTATATATCCGGCGGCTCATTGTTAAACATTAT
Organism: Lithobates pipiens; assembly: GCF_037356315.1. NCBI lineage: Eukaryota > Metazoa > Chordata > Amphibia > Anura > Ranidae > Lithobates > Lithobates pipiens. Next base: position 263,935,292 of record NW_027507785.1, on the reverse strand, counting down.
GTTTCTTTTCACTGCATTACAGCATATAATTAAATATACAATAAGAAATATACCAATAACCTTAAAAATATACGAATAAATTTAAAAGGAAAATAACCTTGCTTGGTGGAAATAAAAATAAAAATAAAATAAAAAATATAAAAATGGAATTAAATAAAAATAGGAATAGAAAAGGGGCTGCGCCCCAGGATTTCCTTTTGTAACTATTCTAAATAGGATTAGAAAGGGGGGTGGAGTAAAGTGAGAATAAAAAAAAAAAAATATGGAAATAGTGCACATTAATTTTATTTTCCTAGGGATAATTAAAATGTAAAAATATTTAAAAATTTAAAATAATTAAAATACATATTGAATTTATTTTTCAAGGTGGAAGAGGGTATGCATGGGGGCATATTTGTTGTCAGCTACTGAGTGGAACAGGGGGCCACGTGGGTTACATAGATCCAGCCAACCCTTCTCTCATATTCTTTCTTTTTGCTCATGTGTGCAAATCTGATGGATCCAATAATTCATATCTTAATATCTGAGCCATTGGTCGCTCAGCCGCCACATTCAGCTGGACAGTGATGTGCACAATTTTAATGAAGTGCTGTCTTTACCCCTCAGCAGAGTAGGGGTACACAACACTTCCCTGTACTCCTTTTTCTTTTATAGCGCATGAATGCGCTATCAGACAGGAGTAATACTTTGAGGCATATAGCCCAAAATAAGACACACAGCAAACCCACCCTTCCTCACCATTCCCCATATCCACACACATTGGCACAGCAAATCCACACCCCACGTTCTCAAAATCAAACACAACCCAAGTATAAATCTGGAAAAGTCCTACCTTTCGAAGAGGATCAACTTCTTCCTTGCTTGTGCAGAAAACATTCTTCTAGCTCTTCTGAGGGAAAATCTCAACTTCTCCTCCAGGCTCTGATGTAGGGTTCTGTGCAACACTTTTCTCATAGTGTTTTTGCTCATGTGTGCACATCTGATGGCTCCGATAATTCAAATCTTAATATCTGAGCCATTGGTCGCTCAGCCGCCACATTCAGCTGGCCAGTGATATGTACAATTTTAATGAAGTGCTGGCTTTACCCTTCCGCAAAGTAGGGGTACACAACACTTCCCTGTCATCCATTTTCTTTTATAGCGCAAACAGGAGAAATACTTTGTGGCCCATAGCCCAAGGTCAGACACACAGCAAACCCACCCTTCCTCACCTTCCCCCCAAATCCACACACACAGAAAACCCAACCTCCCTCACCTCCCCTCCCGAAATCCACACACATTGACAAGGAAAATCCTCACCCCACCTTCTCAAATCCAAACACAACCCAAGTATAGATCTGGAAATGTCCTACCTTTCGAAGAGGATCAACGTCTTTCTTGCTTGTGCAGAGAAGATTCTTCTAGCTCTTCTAAAGGGAAAATCTCAACTTCTCCATGCTCTGATGAAGAGTTCTATGCAACCCTTTTCTCATATTCTGTCTTTTTGCTCATGTGTGCACATCTGATGGCCCCGATAGTTCAAAGCTTAATGTCTGAGCCATTGGTCGCTCAGCCGATACATTCAACTGGACAGTGGTGCGCACAATTTTAATGAAGTGCTGTCTTTACCCCTCAGCAGAGTAGGGGTACACAACACTTCCCTGTACTCCTTTTTTATAGCGCATGAATGCACTATCAGACAGGAGAAATACTTTGTGGCCTATAGCCCAAAGTGAGACACACAGCAAACCCACCCTTCCTCACCTTCCCCCCAAATCCACACACAAAGCAAAACCAACCTCCCTCACCTCTCCCCATATCTACACACATTGACACAGCAAATCCACACCCCACCTTCTCAAATCCAAACACAACCCAAGTATAGATCAGGAAAGGTCCTATCTTTCGAAGAGAATCAACTTCTTCCTTGCTTGTGCAGAGAAGATTCTTCTAGCTCTTCTGAGGGAAAATCTCAACTTCTCCAACTCTGATGAAGGGGTCTGTGCAACACTTTTCTCATGTTCTGTCTTTTTCTCATGTGTGCACATCTGATGGTCCCGATAATCCAAAGTTTAATGTCTGAGCCATTGGTCACTCAGCCGCCACATTCAGCTGGCCAACGATATGCACAATTTTAATGAAGTGCTGCCTTCACCCCTCCGCAGAGATGGGGTACACAACACTTCCCTGTCCTCCATTTTCTTTTATCAGACAGGAGAAACACTTTGTGGCCTATAGCCCAAAGTCAGACACACAGCAAACCCACCCTTCCTCACCTTCCCCCCTAATCCACACACACAGAAAACCCAACGTTCCTCACCACCCCTCCCCAAATTCACACACATTGACAAGGAAAATCCACACCCCACCTTCTCAAATTCAAACACAACCCAAGTATAGATCTGGAAATGTCCTACCTTTCGAAGAGGATCAATGTCTTCCTTGCTTGTGCAGAGAAGATTCTTCTAGCTCTTCTGAGGGAAAATCTCAACTTCTCCTCCAGGCTCTCATGAAGTGTTCTGTGCAACCCTTCTCTCATATTCTTTCTTTTTGCTCATGTGTGCAAATCTGATGGCTTCGAAAATTAATATCTTAATATCTGAGCCATTGGTCGCTCAGCCGCCACATTCAGCTGGACAGTGATGCGCACAATTTTAATGAAGTGCTGTCTTTACCCCTCAGCAGAGTAGGGGTACACAACACTTCCCTGTACTCCTTTTTTTATAGCGCATGAATGCCCTATCAGACAGGAGTAATACTTTGAGGCATATAGCCCAAAATCAGACACACAGCAAACCCACCCTTCCTCATCTTCCCCCCAAATGCGTACACACACAGAAAACCCAAAATACTGCACCTACTCTCCCCAAATTCACACACATTGACAAGGAAAATCCACACCCCACCTTCTCAAATCCAAACACAACCCAAGTATAGATCTGGAAAGGTCCTACCTTTCGAAGAGGATCAACGTCTTCCTCATACAAGACTTTGGGGAACATTTAGCTTCAGCGCCACAAAGCAGGACCCAATAACTGATAGAGCAGGGCCACCCAGGTAAGCAACATTCTCTTTTCAGTTTTCCCCAATCTTTGCAGCTAGGGCCTCATGCACATTGAATGCGTTTTCTTCTGCTTCTAAGGGCATTTTTTCTGCCTTATCGCTTCTGCATGATAGCCTATGTGCATATACACACATCGTACTTTAGGTGCTTGATGACCCTAAATACATTTAAACACTCCTAAGCACAAGGCATTTTGGACATTAATTTAATGGTCAGAATAAATTATTGGCTGATAAAATGAATTAACGACCAAGCGTTTGACGTGTCTCAATGTGTTAAAAGAGTTTACAAGTGTCAAGGGTTTTTTCTACCAAATCTCTACTGCAAGGAGGCAAGAAGTCTAGGAGAGTTAGCGTTAAGTGTGCATGAGGCCTAATTCAGTTTGCATGATAAACATCCTGCTGTGCTTTTTAAACAATGGAAGAGTAGTGATCATATTAGGAGTTGTTACCCTAAGCAACCAATCAGATGTTATCTTTCACCAGCAGTGAGTACAATGTTTAGGATAATTGCTGATTGGTTGCTTCTGGGTTATTGCACTGTTCACAAAGCTATTTGTGTAAGACATCAATAGATATACAACAATAAAGACTAAATATAACACTTTTGCCGCGTACACGTGTATCAGACTATCTGGTGGACTTAGTCTGGTGGACAAACCGCCGGACTATCCGCCCGACTTTCCGAACGAGCTACCTGCCCACACACGGTACTTTTGCGGCGGACTAGGTCCGGCGGACCAAGTCCGCCATACTATCCGCCATACCGCCGGACTATCCGCCGTACTATTCAAATAAACAGACTCTCCCACACACACGGAGTAAAGTGTGTGTGCCTAGAGGCGATTCAGTTCGCATTGTGCGCTATATAAGTATTTCATTCATTCATTCATTCAAAGTCCGCTCATTTTGAGCGCGGCTCCAGTTAGCCGGGACCAGCGAAGGAGGCGTCACTGGCCCCATTTCACAGGTGAATGGGTAGGGGTACATTGTACCCCATACTCATTCACATAGGGTGGGGAGTCGGGAACCGAGTAAATAGTTGTGGCCGGCAGCATTGATATGTAAATAAAGGCAGCATTCGTATGTATATCATGCTCCCCTGCAGTGAGGGGATGATGTGCTATAATCTCTAGCAACTAATCAGTGAGCCGTAATCTGGTCTGTAACCTCTAGCAACCAGTCAGTAAGCAGTAATGATATGCCGTGACTGCTGGCAACCAATCATAATTTCTGCCTGATCAGATACAGTAAATTGATTTTAAGTCTAGCTACTATTTATTGTATGTGTCTGAGCATGTGGAGAGTGATAATTGCATGGGGGGGCCCCAAGAAAATTTTTGCCCAGGGTCCAATCAATATTAAAGATACCCCTGAGTGCACCATGTTTTTCATTGCAACACGCCACAGTATGGCACAGCATGGCAATGCATTGGCGGTGTGCTTCAATGCAGGGGTGTTGTGGTTCCATTCAGTATGACACCTCATCATATCATTGTTCAAAACATGCATTGCTGCAATACAATAGTGCATATGCATTGGTGCAACACTTCAGCATTCAGCAATAGTGTGAATGGGTCCCTACTCTTGGCTAAGTTTAGATGTGCGGCAAACATTACTACCTCTCTGACAGAGATCTGTAGTGGATTGCTTTTCAGAGGCAGTGAGGAGGTGATGCGTCTGGTGAGTACACATTACTGCTATGTTTTCAATTGCAATGCAGCAATTTTAGCAAGACATGGCAAGTTTGATGCAGTTCCACCTGTCTAATAATCCCATGTAAGTGAATGTGACCAATCCACTACTGCAAGGTAAGAGCTTGTCTCACAGTTGCGGTGTGGGCTCACTGTACAAAATCATCATCATCATCAGGAGGCGGCAGTATGAATGTTTGAAAATTTCCTTTCACCATCCTCTGAAAAGAAGTGATCTATCACAAAACGCTTTTCGGGGGCCATAAACAGTGCTGCTATTCAGTGGTGTTGGGAGGGAGGGGCTGGAAACTCGAATGGGTCCCTGAAAAGCCCCAGGCCTCAGGGATGCACAACTGTATTAGTAGCCCGAGCGCCGCAGAGTGCCGCCGAGTGCGTCCGAGTCACATAGCAGGTCCCGCCTTCTGGTACCTGCAGCGCCTATGATGGACATCCCACTGGTCCAATGGTGGGGCGGCGGGACGTGTGACATCCATCATAGGTGCTGCAGGCTCCAGAAGGCGGGAATTACAATGTGGCTGCCATTCCACTGTGAGATCCCCGCTCGGTGCTCGGCTCTCCTCTCTTCTCTCCTCCTCTGGCTGCCTGCTGTGATGATGGGAGCACCACCGTCAGTGTATGTAGGTCAGTGTATGTAGTCAGGTAGGTCAGTGCATGTGAGGTAGGTCAATGTGTGTATGTCAGGTAGGTCAGTGCGTGGCAAGTAGTTGGTCAGTGTATGTCATATACGTAGGTCAGTGTATGTAAAAAGTGTATGTCAGTGTGAGTTTAGTGGTCAGCATTGATGGGCACCGGTAAGCCAGGCAGCAAACAGCAAGTGAGCTTACCCCCGCCACACAACCTCACAACCCCACCGCCCAGCCAAAAAACCCTGCACCACTACCGTCACCACCGGTTTTGGACTTCGGGCTGAAGCTCCTGGTCTTTTTGCCACCTAGCAACTCTCCTACTGCTATTGTGAAAGGAAACTTGGAGTGTTAGGCTGTGGTTACACAGACAGCGATGCCCATATACACTATATTGTTAAAAGTATTGGGACGCATGCCTTTACATGCACATGAACTTTAATTGCATTCTAGTCTTAGTCTGTAGGGTTCAATATAGAGTTGGCCCACCCTTTACATCTATAACAGCTTCAACTCTTCTGGGAAGGCTATCCACATGGTTTAGGAGTGTGTCTATGGGAATGTTTGACCATTCTTCCAGAAGCGCATTTGTGAAGTCAGGCAGTGATGTTGGATGAGAAGGCCTGACTAATATTCTCTGCTATAATTATTCCCAAAAGTGTTTTGTTGGGTTGAGGTCAGGACGCTGTGCAGACCAGTCATGTTCCTCCACCCCAAACTCGCTCATCCATGTCTTTGGACCTTGCTTTGTGCACTGGTCCAAATCATTTGGTGGAGGGGGGTTATGGTTGTTTTTCAGGGGTTGTGCTTGGCCCCTTAGTTCCAGTGAAGGGAACTCTTAAGGCATCAGCATGCCAAGACATTTTGGAAAATGTCATGCTCCCAACTTTGTGGGAACAATTTGGGGATGGCCCCTTCCTGATCCTCCAACATGACTGCACACCAGTGCACAAAGTCCCACCCTGAAATGCATTACCAGACCCCCTCAATTTCCTGCAGTGTGTGATATCATCCTCCTGAGTTCCAGACCTCCGGCTATTTCCTCAATGAGCTTTGCCATTGAGTTGCAAGAGAACGATCCATCTTCAGTGCTTGTGCCCCGTGCACTTACCTGTTAAGCCCTGCAGAAGCTGATCCGTCTCCATTACATCAGATGCCGGCAGCAATCCAGACTGGAGGGATGGACACCACAGAGGCTTCTTGATATGCTTTCCATTTCTTCTTCTTCAGTCAGTGCATATAGTGCATGTTTTTATTATCCATTTTTAATAAAATCTACAACTGTACACCTAATTAGTGGGACCCTATCCTTCTCTTCTTTATTACATGAATTGACCAGCGGGATGTACCCAAGGTCATTCTTTTATAGAGGTGCTGCAGGTGAGGAAAGTGTTCATATATATAGAACATCATAATAATATGGACTCTTGGGGCTGGTTCACACCAACCTCTGCATTACAGTGCAGCAGCTGGAGTGCAGTGCGATCCGGCTGAGCTCAGCACAGTGATGAAGAGCTGTGTTTGGTGGATTACGCTGTTTCCTTTTTTTTATATACAAACTTTATTGAGATGTTACAAAGACATCTCACAAAGTTCAATCGCTGGTGACGCAGTGCAAAGCAGTGGATTGCCTCTCATCGTACTGCATTGATAAGAGGTAATACATGCAGTACCCTTTTCATTGCACACACCACCAAAATACAGTGCTTTAAAACTGGGCAAATAAGGGACAAAGAATTTTGCTTTGTCCATAAGGTGGGACTGCACTGGAATAGCCGCCCAACACAGTCCCACCACATCTGATGTTAATATACCCTTATTGAGGCTGTAAAGTCAGAAGGTTTTTTTATCTGTGTGCAGCAGCCCCTTCAGTGCCCCTACTACTTACCTGATCCCCATCTCTGTCTAAAAGTGCCTCAGTTGTCCGGGACTCTCCCTCCTGATTGGCTTAGACACATCAGTGGTGTCATTGGCTCCCGCTGCTATCAATAAAAGTCAGTTAGCCAATCAAGAGTGAGAGGGGGCAGGGCCCAACCATGGCTCTGGGCTTGGGTTCCCCCATAGCAAGCTGCTTACTGTGGGGGCACTCAACAGGAGAGAGGGGCCAGGAGCACAGAATAGGGACCCGAGAAGAGGAGGATCCGGGCTGCTCTGTGCAAAACCAACTGCGCAGAGCAGGTACAGTGGTGTGAAAAAGTGTTTGCCCCCTTCCTCATTTCCTGTTCCTTTGCATGTTTGTCACACTTAAGTGTTTCGGAACATCAAACCAATTTAAACAATAGTCAAGGACAACACAAGTAAACACAAAATGCAATTTGTAAATGAAGGTGTTTATTATTAAAGGTGAAAAGAAATCCAAACCATCATGGCCCTGTGTGAAAAAGTGAATGCCCCCCTTGTTAAGGCTGGGTTCACACCGCTGCGGGGGGAGAACCGGATGTGATTCGCACAGCAAATCACATCCGATCTCCGTAGCGCTGCGAGTTCAGCCATACAGATAGTATGGCTGAACTCGCAGCGGTCCCGCAGCAAACTCGCACGGGACCCTTTTTTGGGTCCGCAACGGAATCGGATCGCATGGGGGTTCACACCATGCGATCCGATTCCTGTGCGAGTCGGCAGATCGCACTGCGATATGCCGACGGATCTGGGGGTGTCATTAACATAACATTGACACCCCCAGCCGTCCGCATAGGGCAGTGTGAACTGCCGGCGGGAGGTATGCGATGCGGGAAAACGCCGCGGATTCGCGGCGTTCCCGCATCGCAGCAATGTGAACCTAGCCTTAAACATACTATAACTGTGGTTGTCCACACCTGAGTTCAATTTCTCTAGCCACACCCAGGCCTGATTATTGCCACACCTGTTCACAATCAAGGCATCACTTAAATAGGAGCTGCTTGACACAGTAAGGTCCACCAGAAGATCCTTAAAAGCTACACATCATGCCGAGACCCAAAGAAATTCAGGAACAATTGAGAAAGAAAGTAATTGAGATCTATCAGTCTGGAAAGGGTTATAAAGCCATTTTCAAAGCTTTGGGAATCCAGCGAACCACAGTGAGAGCCATTATCCACAAATGGCGAAGACATGGAACAGTGGTGAACCTTCCCAGGAGTGGCCGGCCGCCCAAAATTACCCCAAAATTACCCCAAGAGCGCAGCAACGACTCATCCAAGAGGTCACAAAAGACCCCACAACAACGTCCAAGGAGTGGCCTAGCCAAAGTCCATTTCCTTTTTTTCTGCAATTTTTTGTTTTAGTAAAGCTTTTTTTTTTTTTTCAATAAACAGATGGATTGATTTAGGGTACATATTTAAACTATTGGAAAATGTATATAGTTTTACTTTATTTTATAAGTACTGTAATAAACGGTATTATGTGATGAAGATTGCCTTTGTTCTTTTTGCCCTGTATGGGTCTGTTGGTTTATGGAGAGATGTAAAAATGGAGAGCTCTGGTGATAAACCACTTGTGACCCACTTATTAGGGTAAAGGGTAAGTTCACCTTTGGGGAAAAAAATAAGAAATCAACATATTTCTTTAGAAAAAATGTGTGTTTTATTTTTTTTCCCCAAGGAGCCTGCAAAGCATTACACCCGTGATCAGTGGCTAGAGAAAAAAATGGTATTTCAGTATAGGATATGTATATTAGTATTAGTATATTATTAGTATATTAGGAACTGTCCTAAAAAAGTTTAAAAAATAATAATTCTATAAATAAATATATATAAATAGATATAACTATCTATCTACCTACCTGTCTATCTATATGTATATATATATATATATATATATATATATATATATATATATATATATATATATCCTGTTAAATTAACATAAAGTTACCTTCATATGTAAAAGTTATATTAGACTAGAATACACTAGAATTATTATGTGAAATAATGAGACTTTAACATATAGTGTAAAACCTTTATTTTATAATATGTCAAATTACACATTCTGTTAACACTGGAAGGTTTCTTAAGACATTTATCAATAACTTTATATTGGTTTTATAAATGAGTATAACAGAGTTGCATTTTTTAATGTCTATTTACAATAAAAATAAAATATGCCGGTTCTGACAACATTGTACTGTTTAAAATGTAAATATCAACCATTAAAGTATAGTAAGTATTACTGATCTATCTCTATGTGTAGTAATGGACACCTGTTCTGGGAGAAACCCATTGACTCTCATTACTGACCCCCTTTTAGAAATCCTCTTTCTGGCTGCCATAGTTTGGAGTCCCTGACACAGAACAAATGAGAAATACATATCTGGGACTTGTTCTTGTTCAGGGAGTCTGTATGAAAGCCAGCAGAGTAACATGACATGAGGTCACTAATATCTGAATCTATATCTCTAAATACAGATGTCCCCAATATTCCTAATTACCAATATATAAAGGTCTATTTTTGTATTCAGCATTGTAATGTCAGTGATTAACATGAATGGCAGCAATACATCACAGATTTCCTACCTGGTGTGTCAGTCTACTCCCCCCACCCCTTAGCCCCGCCCCTCCATAGTCATGGCGGCCATCTTTTAACTGTCACTGAGAGCTTCCAGCCAATAAACCATGACAACTAACAGAAAAGTTCTCACTATTTGTGATCATTCCTATCAGAAAACATGTATATTACTGGAAATGAGTGGACTACAATAAATTCTCCCATGTATTACACTTCGGGTGTCACTTAAACATAATATACATGATTTCTGGCTGCCTAACCCGTCTCCATGGCTACCTGACTGCACTGAGTGACCCCTAAATCTACCTAAATGTAATTCCTGTATCCCAAATGGTATATATTAGAGTGTAAGCTCCTAGTGTGAAGTGTATATAGAGTGTAAGCTCCTAGTGTGAAGTGTACATGTCTGTATACAACTTACCATGCTTTGTCCCTGTGGACTTCAGCAATTGTTCAGCTCCCCGGCGTCTTCTCTTCCTCCTCTCCTCCTGGGGCTCGTCCTCGCTCATCTTCCTCTTCAGCTTGTCTGGCTGACGATGATGAGTCTTCTCCGTCCTCTTCTTTCCGTCCATTTCTCTTCTTTCTGTAAAAGAAAGACTCTGCAGAGAGCACAGCACACCGCCTCCCTCTCTGGCTACACCACTGCAGAGTGACAGTTGCTAGGGTGCACCTGGTAAGGGTCCTGTTACTAGGACCCCAGCACTGAGCCCCGGTCTGTCCTTCCTGTGCCTGATATTAGTGCAGAATTGGACTGTAACTTTTTTGGATTCTTGGATTTTTGGATGGGACCTTTTAAATAAAGTCGATTTTCATATAAAACCTCCTCTCTGGTTATTTTTAGCCCTTCATAAAGAAAGAAAAACAAATCTTGATACCTGAATATGGTTTTGCAGCTGTGACCTGTGTTAGTAAAACTGTACATTTCATCGCAACTACTTTGTGTATCCAGGTGAATTATACCTTGTTTTTTTCAGGAGAAATTGGGCTTTCAGTTAGAGATAAATAGTAAAGTATATCTCCTATTTTTTTCTCAATATCATAGCAAAACTGGCACAAACTAAACTATTTTTTTCTTTCTAAATGTAGCTTTATGTTTCTTGCTAATCCTATGATCTACTATTAAAGAGCGACCCAAAACGAATTCCCCTGCTCCTTACAATTGCAGCAATACTGCATATGTGCATGTTATTTCTTGTTTGTACCCATAGTCGGGCCCTCCAGAAACAATATTGCACATTTAGCTGATTTATTATTCTACCTAAAAACACAGCGTCACTGACACTAAGACCCCTTTCACACTGAGGCAATCAAAAACTGCTGATAAGGGTTGGGCATTTTTGCGGCGTTAGTGGTGAGCTAAAAAGCTATTTTGCAGCACTTTTGGAAGTGCTTCCCATTCATTTCAATGGACAGGGGCATTTTTGAGGTGCCTTTTAAAACACTCCAAACATGCACCACAGATGCTGCTTGCAGGACTTTTTGCACCGCCCCACCAGCGCATCGCCCCAGTGTGAAAGCATCCATCAAAATCTATGGGAAACAGTTTTGAGACGCTATTTTAAGTGCAAAAGTGCCTGAAAAGCACCTCAGTGGGAAAGGGGTCTGATACTAAATTACAATAAAAGTTATTTTTTTGTTTGTTTTTTCAGTTTTTTTTAATTCGCTGACCCTGACCTTTGACCCTAAGTCTAATTATGACACTGATCTAGATCTAGACCTGATCTAGCTGTTTTAGCTTTATTTATTTTTTGAAGGGGTCCTTCAAAAAAGGGGTCCTAGAATGCTAAGTCCCGCCCACTTCCTGTTTTGACTGTAATCCAGGGGTCTCAAACTGGTGGCCCCGCCAGCTGTTGCGAAACTACAGGTCCCATCATGCCTCTGTCTATGGGAGTCATGCTTGTAATTGTCAGCCTTGAAATGCCTCGGGAAAATTCACAAAAGTTAGGAGCAAATCACTCCTACACCCCTGCTACCCCCATGCTTTGGCATATATGCTCTTTTTTTTAACTATGGCGGTGAAATCACCTCCAACTGCACTGGAGTCACGGCTTTATGTATCGTGGGAGCAAATGCTGTTGCTGTCAAGATAAATAAATCCACTCTGCAACTGAATGACGTACCTGCTAAGCAAATGATGGTCAACAATAAAACAAAGTAAATTTACAGTATAACAGTAAGACATACCATACCTGCAAAGCAAACACAAAAAAAGTAGTAAAAAATAAAACATTTTTAATGCAATCTGTGCCTAAAATATATATATATATGCTGAAGCACAGGGGCATCCTCCCGCAAATGATACGCACAATTTTAATGAAGTGCTGCAGAGTAGGGGTACACAACACTTCCCTGTCCTCCATTTTCTTTTATAGCGCAAAAATGTGCTATCAGACAGGAGAAATACTTTGTGGCCTATAGCCCAAAGTCAGACACACAGCAAAACCACCCTTTCTCCCCTTCCCCCCAAATCCACACACACATCAAACCCAACCTCCCTCACCTCCCATCCGAGGTTACATCTCAACTTCTCCTCAATACTTTGAGGCTTATTGCCCAAAATCAGACACACAGCAAACCCACCCTTCCTCACCTTCCCCCCAAATACACACACACAGCAAACCCAAAATCCTGCACCTACTCTCCCCAAATCCACACACATTGACACAGCAAATCCACACCCCAACTTCTCAATTCCAAACATAACACAAGTATAGATCTGGAAAGGTCATACCTTTCGAAGAGGATCAACTTCTTCCTTGCTTGTGCAGAGAAGATTCTTCTAGATCTTCTGAGGGAACATCTCAACTTCTCCTCCATGCTCTGATGAAGGGGTCTGTGCAACACTTTTCTCATTTTCTGCCTTTTTGCTTGTGTGTGAACATCTGATGGTCCAGATAGTTCTGAACCATTGGTCAGCTGCCAAATTTAGTTGGCCAGTGATGCACACAATTTTAATGAAGTGCTGGCTTCACCCCTAAGCAGAGTAGGGGAACACAACACTTCCCTGTCCTCCTTTTTCTTTTATAGCTCATGAATGCGCTATCAGACAGGAGGAATACTTTGAGGCTTATGGCCCAAAATCAGACACACAGCAAACCCACCCTTCCTCACCTTCCCCCCAAATACACACACAGCAAACCCAAAATCCTGCACATACTCTCCCCAAATCCACACACTTGACACAGCAAATCCATACCCCAACTTCTCAATTCCAAACATAACACAAGTATAGATCTGGAAAGGTCCTACCTTTCGAAGAGGATCAACTTCTTCCTTCCTTGTGCAGAGAAGATTCTACATAGTTATGGCATAGTTATGGCGTCTAACTGGTTGTAATGCGTACGCTTTGTTTTAAGCGAGTCACTGACTGGTCTACTAACAATAGATCGTCTAGGTACACCAACACTGTTAAGCCCTGTCCCCTCAACCTGGCTAGAGGTGGGGGCCAGTATTTTTGTGAATACCCGTGGTGCTGTGGCTAGCCCAAAAGGTAAGGCTGCAAACTGAAAGGGCTGTTGTTTCACTTTGAATCGCAGAAACCTTTGGTGAGTGGAAAATATAGGGACATGTACATATGCGTCCCTGATGTCGATGGACGCTAGAAGTTCTCCGCCTTGTAGGATGTAGACCACTGATCTGATCGACTCCATTTGAAATTAGCTAATTTTTAGGAACCAATTTAGATTTTTTAGATCCATAATGGGCCTGACATCTCCATTCGGTTTTGGTACCGTAAACAGGTTTGAATAGAAACCTAAACCTTGTTCTTCTGTGGGGATCTGTATGATTACCCCTTGAGTCAATAATTGGTCTAATGGTTGAAACAGGGATTGTCTTTTTCCCTGGATCCTTGGAAATGTTTGATCTCAGAACCTGAGATGGTGGAAACTCCCTAAACTCTAGTTTGTATCCTAGAGTCAGTGTGGAAAGCCCATCTGTCCTGAGTTTCCCTCTGCCAGACTTCTGCGAAATGCAGAAGTGTTCCCCCCACCAAGACTTCAAGAAGAGGTCTTAGCCCTTGTACACACAGTCAGAGAATCCGTCGGAATGTGTCCTATCGGACTGTTTTGTCGGATAATCCAACTGTGTGTGGTATGCATCGGACTGTTTCCATCGGAATATCCATCGAACCAAATTTTCCAACTTGCTGGAAATATTTTCCGGCAAACTGCTCCGATCGGACATACTCCGATCATGTGTAGCCTACTCCGACGGACAAAGTGCCACACATGCTCAGATCAAATTCCTAGACCAAATCTATTGGCTACTAGCCTGAATGTAGTCCCGTCGAAATGAAATAACATCATCACGTTATGTACAATCGGATTTTCCGACAACTTTGTCCGATCGTGTGTATGCAACAGTTTCGGACAAAATCCGTCGGACAAAATCCAACGGATTTGGTTGTCAGAATGTCCGACCGTGTGTACAAGGGCTTAGTATTCTGCTTTGTAGTCTTGTGGCTCCAGGTCTTCCTTTGAGTCTGAGCCTGATCCTGCGATTTTCCTCTGGAATCTGACAGTGGAAGCCGTCCCCACTGCCTAGAGGCGGATGCGCTTTGCGCAGCAGAGAAAGTCTGTTTAAATGAAGGATGTTTATACTTTCTTTTGACTGGCAAAAGAGTACTTTTTCCACTGGAAATTGTCTGAATGTATTTATCCGAATCATCGCCAAATAGTCGCTCCCCATGAAATGGGAAACTAGACAGTAGGTGCCAGGAAAACCTTTCCCACAAATGTCTGAGTGGTGTGAGAGTCGTAAGAATACCTGTGCGCAGGAAAACCAATAGCGCGATCGGCGGTGCGGGAGAGCACGCGCGGCTGTTTTGAAGGCAATTGACGCCAATTGCGCTATTTAAAGGGGATCTTTGCCTTGCTGTCTTGCTGCCCGATCAACAGCTTTCCTGTGTACTCTTCTACCCTGTATCCGAATCTCCCTGATCCGTATTGAACTTGGCCAGTTCCTGACTTCTCTGCTTGCTGCCTGCCCCTGACCTTCGTTTTGGTACCTGATCTGCTCGCCTGTGTTTGACCCGGACTGTTTAACTACTCTGCAACTTGCCAGTTACCTGCTTACTGCTGCTGGACTACAGAACACCTCCCTGTTCCCCGCTGTATCCGGCCAGTGCCTTCTGCTGTGTTCTGCTACCACCTGCATCCTTCTGCTGGACTACAGGACTCCTTCCCGTTATCTGCTGTATCCTGCTGCCACCTGCATCCCGCTGCAGGACTACAGGACTCCTCCCCGTTGTCAGCTGCATTCTGCCCACTTTCTGCATTCCGCCACTGGGCTACAAGGCACATCCCTGCTGTCCGTTGCTTCCGGTTGGAACCGCCTGCCGCATCCTGCTGTCATCTGCATCCTGCGGCTGGACTACAGGACACCTCCCTACTACCAAGGGTCTCCTGCCTTCTACACCGGCCATCCAGTCAGGCGCTTGTGCTCCTCTGTGCTCCTGAGCCCCGCTCATCTCTACCAGGGCCTCCCGAGTCAGAGGTTTACGAGAGGCCGCTCCCTGCACTCCGGGCTCTGCCTTAAGGTACGTGACAGTAGGTTTTTGCGGGGTGCTTTGGCAAACCAACCCTTTAGCCAAAGGGTCCTACGCATGTGTAGTAGAACAAGTGCAAGGCGAGGCGCCTCGTGAATAGAATCTTTTATAGCATCTATGGCAAAACATAATACTTTTGGTAAATCGGCCAACTCACTGGCCTGTTGTGCAGGGAGCTCATTAAGGGCCTCTGTGAACTGGTCTTTTAACTAGATGCTGACCACCGGCCATCAAATGACGGCCAGGTGGTGCACCTATTGTGGCGGGAGGGCATCATATGACGTTTCAACAGGGAATGCACGCGATCGTGCGCTTGCATTCCTGTTCCTTCGATGGCAGTGTGTCACAGAGACACCGCTCGCCACCGAGGGGGGTGAACAGCCATTGTGCATGGCTGTTTACCACGTGATCGGCCGTGAGGAAGTCACGGCCGATCACAGATGGTCACACCCCCACTGTGCATGGCGCATGCTCACGATCGCGAGCGCGCTGCGTGCGCACGTCGGTGGTGGCGTGTTTCCGGGAACACTGCTCATCACCGACGCTGGTAAACAGTCATTGGCTGACTGTTTACCCACGTGATCGGCTGTGATACTTTTACAGCCGATCACTAAATGTAAACAAACCACGGTAACGGGATGTTACCGGGTTGTCCTCCTCACACACCGATCGTGTGTGTGAGGAGGAGATAGCGGTAACATCTCGTTACTGCTTACAGTCCACACCAACACAGACTGATTCCCCCCAATAAAGTGGACCTGTCACCACCCATCATAGTACCTGTCACTCACAGTCCATCAGAGTAACCAAGTACCTGTCACAGTCCATCTGAGTACCCGAGTACCTGTCACAGTTCATCCGAGTACCTGTCACAGCCCATCAAAGTACCCGAGTATTTGTCACAGCCCATCAGAGTACCGGAGTACCTGTCACAGTCCATCCGAGTAGCCGAGTACCTGTCACAGTCCATCCGAGTAGCCGAGTACCTGTCACAGCCCATCCGAGTACCCGAGTACCTGTCACCAGTCCATCCGAGTACCCGAGTACCTGTCACCAGTCCATCAGAGTACCCGAGTACCTGTCACAGTCCATCCGAGTAGCCGAGTACCTGTCACAGTCCATCCGAGTAGCCAAGTACCTGTCACCAGTCCATCCGAGTACCCGAGTACCTGTCACAGCCCATCAAAGTACCCGAGTACCTGTGACAGCCCATCAGAGTACCCAAGTACCTGTGACAGCCCATCAGAGTACCCGAGTACCTGTCACCAGTCCATCAGAGTACCCGAGTACCTGTCACCAGTCCATCAGAGTACCCGAGTACCTATTTGCAGCCCATGCCTCATAGAATATACGTTGGGGTGTTTGCTTTCCAAAGTGGGTAATTTCACTGTCCAGGTGCTCCAGGACCTTCAAAAGTGTGATAGGTAGGAATGAAATGAGAAGTGTCATTTATGCGTCTAGAACACCTGAAGGTACTACTTCAATGTTCGGCCTCTGTATGTGGCCAGGCTGTGTAAAAGTCCTACACATGTGGTATCGCCATACTCGGGAGGAGTAGCAGAATGTATTTTGGGGTGTAATTTGTTGTATGCATATGCTGTGTGTGAGAATTAACCTAATAATATGACAATTTTGTAAAAGAACAAAAAAAAAATCTTAATTTTGCAATGAATTGTGGGAAAAAATGACAACTTAAAAAAACTCACCATGCTACTTACCTTGGAATGTCTACTTTCTAAAAAGGGGTCATTTGGGGGGTAATTGTACTTTCCTGACTTGTTAGTGTCTCAAGAAATGAGATACACCTGATATACTGAAGGCCTGATCAGATGTGATAAATTTTCAGTAATTGGCACCATAGTTTGTAGACTCTATAACTTTCACAAAGAGCAAATAATATACACTAATGTGGGTTATTTTTACCAAAGATATGTAGCAGTATAAATTTTGGCCAATATTTATGAAGAAAAATGACTAATTAGCAAAATTTTATGACAGAAACAAAGAAAAAGGCATTTTTTTTTCACAAAATTTACGTGTTTTTTTATTTATAGGACAAAAAATAAAAAACCCACTAGTGATTAATGATTTGTGTGGGAAAAGGTTGCAAATTGCACATGGGTACAGTGTTGCATGACTGAGTAATTGTCATTCAAACTGTGAGAGCGCTGAAAGCTGAAAATTGGTCTGGTCAGGAAGGGGGTGTAAGTGCACTGTATTGAGGTGGTTAACCACTACAATACAGGGCACTTTCGCCCCCTTCCTTCCCAGCCCAATTTTCAGCTTTCATCGCTCTAGCGCTTTCAGTGACAATTGCGCGGTCATGCTACACTGTACCCAAATTAAATTTTTATCATTTTGTTCGCACAAATAGAGATTTATTTTGGTGGTATTTATTCACGACTCGGTTTTTTATTTTTTGCGATATAAGCGCAAAAAAGCGGAAATTTGGAAAAAAAACAATATTTTCTTTTTTCTATTTTAAAAGAAATCCAATAAAATCAAATTTTGTCATAAATTTAAGCCAAAATGTATTCTGCTACATGTTTTTGGTAAAAAAAAATTCCGTTAAGTGTATAATAATTGGTTTGTGTGATCACGGACATATGTACGCAAATGATCATGTACATATGTGTGCAGGTGATCACGTACATATGTGTGCAGATAATCATTGGGACAAGTGATTTTAGTGGGACATATGTGGGGGACATGTTTTTATTATTAGGGACATGTGTTTTTATTTTTTGGGGACATGTATGTTTTGGGGACATGTGTGTTATGGGGACATATGTGGGGACTGTGTTTACACTGTGTGGTGTGTTGTGTGTTTACACTAGACTGAAGATCAGTGAGTAAAAAGCTGTAAAAAACAGCTCATACTCACTGATCATCAGCCGGCTGCAGCAATCTGCTCTCCTCTCCTCAGCGATGACTTCTGTGTGAGGAGAGGAGGAGCCGATTGCCTAGCAACCGGCTGTTTGTTTACATCACATGACGGCCTTGATTGGACACGGCCGTCATGTGATCAGGAGGGCCAATCACAGAGCCCTCCTGCTGATCTGAGATGCGCCGTGTCCCTTTGACACAGGCGCATCGGGATCGCGCCGCTGCGCGGGCACGCGCGCGCGCGATCCCGCTCCTCCTGATGGACGTTCCTGAACATCCTATCAGGAGTAGACGGCTCCCACCCGGCCGTATATGTGCATTGGCCGGGTGGGAAGTGGTTAAAGACTGACAGATGCCTACAGCTGCAATTGCAGGCTGAGCAGCAGTACCTGCTAAAGAAAAATAGGATTTTTAAAATTGCTTACCTGTAAAATCCTTTTCTTTGATGTACATCAGGAGACTGGAATGAAGCTTACGGCTTCATTCCAGTCTGTCCCTAGCCGCCAGAAGCGGCGGTTTGTTCATCGGGGCTCACGATTGAACGGGAGCCCCGGTAAGAGCGACGGGAGGCGGGCATCCCCTCCCACTCCTCCGGCATAACAGCCGAACGGCTTTTAGCCGCATTGGTTGTTATGGCTTGAAAGCCGATCGCCGGCTCTGAAAAACAGTACCGGGATGATGCCTGCAACTGCGGCCATCATCCCAGTATAACCCCCGGAAGCCGAGTACGCACCTCTACGTACACTCAGCGGAAAAGGGTTAAATAGATTCTGATTGCTCTTACTACATCAAGAGGCTTTTGGGGAGAAAGAAGGAAGAATAATATCTTGGTTTAAATGAAAACCTGTTACCACTTTTGGTAAGAATTCAGGATGAGGACATCAAACCACCTCATCCGTATGCATGATGAAATATGGCTCTTACAAGACAGAGCCATTAGTTCCGATAATCTTCTAGCAGAAGAAATGGCAAGCAAAATAGATTATCTTTCTTGTCAAAGAACAAAGAGAATTTCTCGTAAGGTTTAAACGGCTGATTCAGCAAAGCCAAAAAGACCAATTTTAAATCCTAAGGATTTAAAGGTGCCTTGATAGGGGGATAAACCTTGTTACCCCCTGAATAAGCTACGCACCAAGAGTGGGAAGCAAGAGGCCTTAGAAAAAGACATCGACACGGCCTGGATTTGGCTCTTGATAAAAGTCAAGGCCAGCTTCATTTCAGATTCCATATGCAGGAATCCTGCCTATTGACATACTTCCTGGGGTGCCAACCCCTGGATCCATACCAAGAAACCTATGCCTTCCAGATTCTGTAGTAAGTGATTCTGGAAGCTGGCTTCGTGGCATTAGTCAAAGTAGACAATACAGAAGGAGATCACCCACGATCTTTTATAGAGTGGGATTCAACAGTCAAACTTGTTAAACTCCTTGTCCATAAAGTAGGAAGAAATACTGGACCTTGTGCAAGAAGTTCTGGCTCTAATGGCAGAGTCCAAAGGACTTCTACTGCCCTCTTTATGATCTCAATAAATTAAGATCTTCTGGGACCCGGCTGGGGCCACCAGAATCACCTCCTTCTGTTCCTGCTTAATCCTGCAGAGAAGGCGCGGAAGTAGCAGAGCTGGAGGAAATGCATAGATCAGTGATAACTGATCCCCTGGGAAGACTAATGCGTCTGTTCCGCCTGCTAGTGGACCCCTTTTTTTACAAAGTTGTCAACCTTATTAATGAATGTGGACGTGAATAGGTCCATGTCCGGAGTACCCCCTCTAACATATTGCTAGGAAGATGTCGGGGTGAAGAGATCATTCTCCCAGAAATAATTGTTGGCGTCTCAAGTAGTACGCCTGAAATATTAAAATTGCCGACAGGCAAGGAGTGTTGTGTTCTGCCAAAGCTAGAACATTATTCACCTCTTGTTTGAGCTGCACGACTTCTCGTGCCTCCCCTGGTGATTGATGTAAGCCACCCCCGTGGCTCGGGCAGACTGAATCCTGTCAGGACAGTCCCATAATCTGACTGCCAATATTCTATGGCCACATGTACTGCCTGAAACTTCCAACAAAGTTGATAGGCAAGGTCCTCTAACCTGGACCATCTCCCCTGGACAGAATCTTCTTCCAAGGTTGCTCCCCAGCTTAGAAGGCTGGCATCTGTTGTTAACACCTTGCAGTATAAAGATTTATTCCCTTGGTCAGGAACCATGAAACAGACAGAGACAGAAGTACAATCAAATCACACTTGTTTATTAATAAAAACAAAAAGGTAAATAGGAAAAAGCATAGTCAAGCATAGCCAGAGTCCAGTAGCCAGATTGGGTAGTCAGCCAGTCCAGACGTCAGGGATCCAAGGAGAGCAACTGTAAGCAGGATAGAAGCCAGGAGGAATGTCAGCAAGCCAGTCTTGAAACAAACAGCAGAACATGGTTCCTAGTGATGTGACCAACGCTAAGGCAAAGGAAAGAGTGAGCTGGAAGGCTTTAAATAGGCAGGTCAGACGTCATCATTGGGAACAGCTGGTAACTGTGGAAAGACAAGAGAGCTGGCAATAAGCCAACAGCTGAGCGGCCAGCACAGAGGAGGAAGGGCTAAGCCAGCCCTGACACCCTTCTGCTGGATAACAACCACCAATTTAGGCTCTGACCTATGTTGGGAGCCAAGCGTATTGGAAACAAACAAGGCCTGAATCCTCTTTATTCCAGATCGACAGGATGGTGTCTTGAAGCAGTCTTTGAATAATACTGCGCGTAAAGGACGGCCCTGAAGGAGGCCTCCATTTCCCCTAAAAATCTCCTGTAGCCGAATGAAGGAATTTTCCTTTATCCTGATAATTTGAATTAGTCCTACAATGGAAATGATTCACATCTGGGGTAAGAATACCTTCTTCTGTATGGTATCCATAACCAGCCCCCAAGTAACCTCCTTGATGGTTTTAAGGAGAATCTTCCTAGGCTGGGAATCCAACCTAGAGATTTCAGATATCTACAGCTAAGATCAAACTCTGTTTTTAGACCTGAGATTGAATGATCTATTTAAAGTAGATTCTTTTAATAGGCTAGGACTGTTATGCCTTGAGCCCTTAACCTGGCTAAAGGAGGTGCCAGAGTCTTTCAGAACACTCGTAGTGTTGTGGCTAAGCCGAATGGCAGTGCCACGATTGAAAAAAATTATAATTTTATATTTCAAACCGCAGAAATTTCTGGTAAGCGGGAAACTTTGGCACATGGAGATATGCAACTCCCCTACTTGCAGGATGGACACAGCCGATCGAATTATGAAAGGATCGGATGTTCAAGTGCCGATTAAGATCTCCGAGATCTAGAATAGGTCTTACCTCTCTATTTGGCTCTGAGACCTTAAAAGGTTTGCGCCAAAAAAAACCCTGTTCCATTAAGGGAATCTCTGATATCACCGACTGGGATAACAGCTGATCCAGAGGCCAGAAAGAGAGACTTCTCTTCTTTCCTTTTTTTTTTTTTGGAACCTTAGGAGCATTCTTTGAGGAGATGGACACTCTTGCATAAAGACTGCCGCATCAGCAAAACCAAGGACCCCACAGGCAGCACCCAAACAGGACCCAAACCCCGGACCCTCAGCGACTGGGCACTCCGGGCTCTTCAAACTCTAGATGTAACCTAGAGAAGAAAAATTGCAGACATCCCTCTGCTCTTAACTTTCCCCTCACCCGAACGAGTGGGGGTGCTCCTTCATGAGAAGGCCTTAGCATTCTGCTTTATGGGCTTTCGGACCCCAAGATCCTGGTGCTGCCCCAGGGAACTAAGGCAAAGGACAGGCTGCACAATTAAAAGACAACTGTCTGAACCTCCTTTTACTGGTAAAGAGAGCTTTACCCCTTTTGGATGTACTTATTCATTCTAAATAGTCGTACCCCAGGAAGGGACACAGACTGGGTAAGGGTTTTCACCTAGTGCTTCGGCTGATTAATATTTCAGCCACGGACCTCTAAAAAAAACGCACTAGTCCAAGTATAAGCCATAGGGCTTAAACGATTGAGTCCTTCATAGCATCTGTGAAACCCCTTGCCAGGCCTGCTGATCAGACAGAACTGTCAGGTATCTCACACCTGTTTCTTAACCTCTTGGAATCCATATTCCAATGCATTTGCGTGACTCAAAAATGTGCTCCACCAAAATAGTGGAGCAGACGTTAAAGGGTTAATGGACTAAGCTACTCCAATTGCAGCCAGAACTTGCAAAAGACACCTTGTCTTTAAAAAGAAAATCCAACCTTAACTTGCTGGATCCTTTAACATCAGTGCATTATCCACTGGGCATGTGAGACTCTGCTCACTGAGGTGATTGCAGCATTAATAGCTGGAACCCCCCATTTCTTTCATAGAAATGTTCTTATTCAGAATACATAGCTATACATGAATAGGAAAAACATCCCCAGGTGGGGGAGGTTCAAATGAACCCTATATGATAACTCAAGAGCGTGCGCTGCAGGCAACAAAAGGGTTAAGTAAGGGAGTAGACAAACAACTGACTTGTGCGGCTACTCCCTCCCTGTTAGGATCCTCCGAAGAGGAAAAATAAGTATCTTCCAATATTTGGGAAGATCTACCTGATCCCCAGTCTCCTGCACCTCAACAAAAGGGCCCAGAGGACTAGATGGGAATCTGCTATGTTTAGTCCTACTATGGAGAGACATCATAGCAATAATCTTTTAAATGGTAGAAGAAAAAACGTGTTTGTATGAAATACACAGGGACATAAGTGTTCTACCCTAGACGGCTCATCTAACTGGCCTTTTTTCTTTACCTCTCAAGGGAGGAAGACATTCTTTTGGAAGGGCTTTTAGTTTGTTGTATACCATTAACCCCTTAGAACCCTAAGCCCTTGTACACGCGATCGGATATTCCCATCAGATATTCCGATCGGACCGGGTTGTCGGATAACCTGATCGTGTGTGGGCTTCATCTGACTTTTTCCATCGGAATGTCCGACCAACAAAGTTTGAGAGCTGGATATAAAAATTTTCCGACGACATGATCCGATCGGACTTTGCCCGATCGTTTGTAGAGAATTCTGATTGGAGAAAGTGCCACGCATGCACAGATCAAATTCCTAATCCAAAGCTATTGGCTACTAGGCTGAATGTAGTCCTGTCATAACTAAATAACGTCATCACGTTACGAATGATCAGATTTTCCGACAACTTTGTCCGACTGTGTATATGCAACACCAGTTTCGGACAAAATCCGTCAGACAAAATCCGACGGATTTTGTTGTCGGAATGTCCGACCGTGTGTACAAGGGCTTAGAGGGGTTCCTGGTCCCTTTGTCACTCATAGCTTACAGCACAAAGCAGAGGCAGTACCAGCAAAAGAATGTTACACTTGCTAGGCTATAGTACAGTACAAAAGCTGCTATTAGTCCTAGCTATACAGTACAATGTTGTCAACAAAAGGGGGATGCCTGTGTCACCAAACCTGACCAATCCCTCCACCGCCAGACTGCAGCTTTTCCTGTATAGCTTAAAATACTTCCTCCCTGTGTGGCTGGCGTCTGACGCCGTTTAGCCACGCCCCCCGCTAGAAAATGCGCCCCCCCCTTCTCTAGCATGTTTCCCTAGCATGTTTCTTATCCCCTTTAATGGAGGATGCAAATAAAGCCGCTAATCTTCTTTCTAAGCCCAGCAGGGCAGAGGAAAATGCATCTTCAGTCACAAATACAGGGGCTGAAGTGTGAGAAGCAGTTATACCACCAATTGCTTTCAATGACTCACCCTGGCTTGCCATGTCAGGTATCTTCGGAGAGGATGACAAAGTGGAGGCATGTTTGGAGTTCCCAGTGCCTGGGTGTGGTTTTGGTGCCTTAGTAGTAAGCCTTGAAGCCATAGTGCAAAGGTACTCTAAGAACTGTTCTATTTATTTGAACAATAGTAGGAAAAACAGTGGTAGCATAGAATGATCTAATACTAAACAATACATTTTTCCTGTACTGAAAATGCCTGTGTAAACCTCTCACATGCACCAGAGCTTCTGTGTCCTGTGGCAGCCTTGCTTCAGCTGCTCTGATAGACACTGTTTCCCAGAGTATCAGCTTTAAGCTTTTTCAGGTGTGAGCCTGATTGTCTATGCGCCACACCCTTTCATATGCTTTAGCAAGAGTCACCTCAAAGGGAAGGCAGGCGGCGGGGGAGGGGGAAGAGATTTGCACTGCCGTTTTATCAGCTTTTCAGATTTATGCTTGTTTAAACACAACATGTATCCCTATTGACTCAGTTCCCCATTTAGGGGGAGAGGAGACCCCCCTCCAGCTGCTGAGAAAGACGCTGTATTAGCACAGATTTAAACAGGGTATATACACTATTACTCCTTCTAGAGGAGTTTTTAAGGCATTTCACAATATAATTAAAAGAAAAGTCATAGGTGGACTTTGTAGTTCCTATGCTTTCCTCTTACCTTTTCCTCGCAGGATACTGCTGTAAACAGACCGATCCAAACATCACCCATCACGGCGGGCATCGTGGTTAAACCTTCAAAGACTGGGGCCCTTATAATAAGGGTTCCACTCCTTTGGACCATGTATAGCACCCCTCAGGACAGCTTTAGGTAATATAGCAAGACCAAAAAGCTGTCCTGGTTCCTAGGGTCCAGACCTCAAAGAGGAGCATTACAGGCAAAACCTCGTTCTTCTGTGCGAGGCCCAGGTACCATCTTGCAGCAGTGGCGGAATGCATCCGGTTGTGGAGGCTTTTTAAATCCAGCATGGATCCCTCCTGGAGCTCCGCAGAGCACATCTTCACTCGTGCCAACACCTTTAGACACTGGCGAAAAAACTGAGGTACTCCTGGAAGGAGGAGGGATTATATAGGGGAGTCAACTTTCTGTATTGGGTGTGCCAGTGTCAACACCTGAAGGTAGCTATAACCCACTAAGTAAATACTTAAGGCTCTTTGTCCTATGATGTACGATAAAGAAATTGTGGGGGTTGCAATTTTTTATGCCACGCGGTATTTGCACGTTTTTTCAAATGCAATTTTTTTTTGGGGGGGGGGGGGGGGGGAATCCATTTGCATGAATCTTAAAATACAAAAACACAATAGAATATCTAATTGTTTAGTAAAATATAAATGATAACTTTATGCATAGTAAATATATACCTAACATGTCAGGCTTTAAAATTGGTGATGCTCATGGACTGTTGAGGAAAAACAGTACATTAAATTATCCGTAGATGCCGCTTTAAAAGCCTTTACATGTTACGCATTTAGAGTTACACAGGAGATTTGGTGCTAACATTATTGCTCTCCCTATAACATTTGTGGTGATACCTCTCATGTGCGATGTGTGGTGGCAATGCCATTTACATATGTGTGTGTGACCTATGCATGCATTTGCCTTAGTGCATGAGCATGGGGGGACAGGGGCGCTTTCATTTTTTTTTCTATTTTAATAATTATTTATTTTGGATTTTCTTAATTTTTACACTTCTTAGTTTTATGTTCATGTTTATGGCTACCACAAGGGGTGAACAATATCCCTTGTGATAGCCAGAAGAGTGACAGATCTTGTTTATGGAGAGATCTGGGGATGTTCCTATCCTCAGTCATCTATATGGTCAGCTGGCGAAACTGTTGGCTTCAGTCTTGGGCTCCCGGTTGGGACAGGAGAATCCAGGAAGTCTGTGCCGGAGTGGGGGGGTTTGTATGCCTCTTCCGCTGCCTGTAAAAGCAATCTAGCGGCTAATTAGTTATCACTAAAGTGGCCCCTAGGATCACATTTACATTAAAGAGCTTTGCTGGCTAAAAAGAATAGATACTGAGATAATTCCTGTAGCTGCAGGTATAAACATTTCAATCTGGCGATGTATGGGTACATCGCAGAGGCTGAAGTAGTTAAATTATCTCCTATTTTTAGGTTTACCAATGAGACAGCCACATGCCTCACTTAAAATCTGTTAGAGATAAGACACTTGCCCTTGTCATTTAAAATTAAAATTGTGATAGGATACATGACAGAAATGCTGAAATCTCTGCCATTGTTATTACAGGCATGGATTCACCCATTGCTCACCGAACACGAGCAGCTCTTCGACAGCAGCGAGAGAATGCCAGGCCCCACAGAAGTCGATCTCCAAGGGACCTCATTGTTGCTGAGGACCAGCCTGCACCAGCCAGACCACCGGCCAGGGAGTATCAGGAGGTGCCCACCTGTTCCATCTGTTTGAGTGAAATGGATGTGGGAGAGGACAATACAACTCTAGCCTGCTCCCACCTATTTCACTCGACCTGCATCGGAACATGGAGGGTGCAAAGCAATAGATGCCCCCTTTGCAGAGCTGTAATTGGTTTTCTTCCTCCACAGGATAGAAACAGAAGAGTGCCCCGGAGGATCCAGTTCTGGGAGCTAGCCACCCTAACTCTGGAAGACTTCATCAACCTTCAGCTTGTATATAAAATTGATGAATTTGGTTTTGACCATCTTGTCCTCTATGTGTAAAACTTTTTTTGTTTCACGTTTACAGCTGGATAGTGAAAAGCAGTGGTGTTTAAAAAAAAAAACACAAAAAACAAAACAAAAACTAAAAAAACATACTAAAAATGTTTTGAATGCATAAAAATGCATATTGTTATTATATGTATTTAAAATAAGGACCCAGGCCCGGCGGGGCACTAGGCAAATGGACCCAGGCCCAGCGGGACACTAGGCAAATGGACCCAGGCCTGGCGGGGCACTAGGCAAATGGACCCAGGCCCGGCGGGGCACTAGGGGAATAGAGCCAGGCCTGGCTCTATTCCCCTAGTGCCCTGCCAGGCCTGGCTCTATTCCCCTAGTGCCCCACCGGGCCTGGGTCCATTTGCCTAGTGTCCCGGGGAAGAGAGCCAGGCCTGGCAGGGCACTAGGGGAATAGAGCCAGGCCTGGCAGGGTACTAAGTGGATGGAGCCAGGCCTGGCGGGACACTAGGCGGATGGCGCCAGGCACTTAGAGGCACTAGGCACATAGAGTAAAGCACATTGGGGGCACAGAGAATGGCCCAGTAGGGGCACACACCTGGTGGGGCATGGCGGGACACTAGGTGGACAGAGACAGGCCCATCGAGGCACGAGGCAGATGGAATAAGGCCCATAGAGGCACTAGGCAAATGGAGCCAGGACCACAGAGGCACAAGGCGAATGGAGCCAGGCCTGAAGTGGCACTATGTAGATGGAGCCAGGCCCATAGAGGCACTAGAATGATGGAGTCAGGCCCATAGAAGCACTAGGCGGATGGAGCAAGGACCAGTGGAGCACTAGATGGATGGAGCCAGGCCCGTAGAGGCACTAGGCAGATGAAGCCAGGCCCACAGAGGCACTAGGCAGATGGAGCCAGGCCCGTAGAGGCACAAGGCGGATGGAGCCAGGCCCGTAGAGGCACAAGGCGGATGGAGCCAGGCCCGTAGAGGCACAAGGCGGATGGAGCCAGGCCCGTAGAGGCACAAGGCGGATGGAGCCAGGCCCGTAGAGGCACAAGGCGGATGGAGCCAGGCCCGTAAAGGCACTAGGCAGATGGAGCAGCAAGGCCGTAGAGGCACTTGGCAGATGGAGCAAGGCCCAGTGGGGCACTAGACCGATGGAGCCAGGCCCGTAGAGGCATAGGATGATGGAACCAGGCCCGGAGAGGCACTAGGCGGATGGAGCCAGGCCCATAGAGGCACTAGGCGGATGGAGCCAGGCCCGTAGAGGCACTAGGTGGATGGAGCCAGGCCCGTAGAGGCACTAGGCAGATAGAGCAAGGCCCAGTGGGGCACTAGACGAATGGAGCCAGGCCCGTAGAGGCACTAAGCGGATGGAGCCAGGCCCATAGAGGCACTAGGCAGATGGAGCAAGGACCAGTGGAGCACTAGATGGATGGAGCCAGGCCTGCAGAGGCACAAGGCGAATGGAGCCAGGCTCCTAGAAGCACAAGGTAGATGGACCCAGGCCCATAGAGGCACTAGGCAGATGGAGCAAGGCACGGCTGGGCACTAGGCAGATTGAGCCAGGCCTGTGTAGGCACTAAGCGGATGGAGCAAGGCCTGTAAAGGAACTAGTTTGATGGAGTAAGGCCCGTAGAGGCACTAGGCGAATGGAGCCAGGCCTGAAGTGGCACTATGTAGATGGAGCAAGGCCCGTAAAGGCACTAGGCAGATTGAGCCAGGCCTGTGTAGGCACTAAGCGGATGGAGCAAGGCCTGTAAAGGAACTAGTTTGATGGAGTAAGGCCCGTAGAGGCACTAGGCGAATGGAGCCAGGTCTGAAGTGGCACTATGTAGATGGA
This sequence comes from Lithobates pipiens, assembly GCF_037356315.1. Taxonomy (NCBI): domain Eukaryota; kingdom Metazoa; phylum Chordata; class Amphibia; order Anura; family Ranidae; genus Lithobates; species Lithobates pipiens. The sequence continues at coordinate 263,906,734 of NW_027507785.1, read as the reverse complement.
GCAAGGCCCGTAAAGGCACTAGGATGATGGAGCAAGGCCCGTAGAGGCACTATGCAGATGGAGCCAGGCCTGTAGAGGCACTATGCAGATGGAGCCAGGCCTGTAGAGGCACTATGCAGATGGAGCCAGGCCTGTAGAGGCACTATGCAGATGGAGCCAGGCCCGTAGAGGCACTAAGCGGATGGAGCCAGGCCCGTATCGGCACTAGGCGGATGGAGCCAGGCCCGTAGAGGCACTATGCGGATGGAGCCAGGCCCGTAGAGGCACTTTGCGGATGGAGCAAGACACAGCAGGGCACTAGACAGATGGAGCCAGGCCCATAGAGGCACTAAACAGATGGAGCCAGGCCCATAGCGGCACTAGGCGGATAGAGCCAGGCCCATAGCGGCACTAGGCGGATGGAGCCAGGCCCGTAGCGGCACTAGGCAGATGGAGCCAGGCCCGTAGAGGCACTTTGCAGATGGAGCCAGGCCCGTAGAGGCACTATGTGGATGGAGCAAGGCCCAGTGGGGCACTAGACAGATGGAGCCAGGCCCATAGAGGCACTAAGCAGATGGAGCCAGGCCCGTAGAGGCACTAGGCGGATGGAGCCAGACCCATAGAGGCACTAGGCGGATGGAGCAAGGACCAGTGGAGCACTAGACAGATGGAGCCAGGCCCATAGAGGCACTAAGCAGATTGAGCCAGGCCCGTATCGGCACTAGGTGGATGGAGCCAGGCCCGTAGAGGCACTATGCGGATGGAGCAAGGCACAGCAGGGCACTAGACAGATGGAGCCAGGCCCATAGAGGCACTAAACAGATGGAGCCAGGCCCGTAGAGGCACTTTGCGGATGGAGCAAGGCACAGCAGGGCACTAGACAGATGGAGCCAGGCCCATAGAGGCACTAAACAGATGGAGCCAGGCCCGTAGTGGCCCTAGGCGGATAGAGCCAGGCCCATAGCGGCACTAGGCGGATGGAGCCAGGCCCGTAGCGGCACTAGGCAAATGGAGCCAGGCCCATAGAGGCACTTTGCAGATGGAGCCAGGCCCGTAGAGGCACTATGCGGATGGAGCAAGGCCCAGTGGGGCACTAGACAGATGGAGCCAGGCCCATAGAGGCACTAAGCAGATGGAGCCAGGCCCGTAGAGGCACTAGGCGGATGGAGCCAGGCCCATAGAGGCACTAAGCAGATGGAGCCAGGCCCGTAGAGGCACTAGGCAGATGGAGCCAGGCCCATAGAGGCACTAGGCGGATGGAGCAAGGACCAGTGGAGCACTAGGCGGATGGAGCCAGGTCCGTAGAGGCACTAGGCGGTTGGAGCAAGGCCCAGTGGGGCACTAGGTGGATGGAGCCAGGCCTGGCGGGGCACTAGGTGGATGAAGCCAGGCCCGGCGGGGCACTAGGTGAATGAAGCCAGGCCCGGCGGGGCGCAAGGTGAATGGAGCCAAACCCATAGAGGCACAATGCAGATGGACAAAGGCCCATGGAGGCACTAGGCACAATGGAGGCAGGCCTGGCTGGGAACTAGGCAGATGGACCCAGTCCCATAGAGGCATTAGGGGGATGGAGCCAGCCCGAATAGGCACAATGCGGATGGAGCCAGGCCCGCAGAGGCACTAGGCTGATGGAGCCAGGCCCGTAGAGTCACTAGGCTGATGGAGCCAGGCCAGTGGGGCACTAAACAAATGGAGGCAGGTCCGGCTGAGCACTAGGTGGATGGAGCCAGATCCAGAGAGGCACGAGGCATATTGACCCAGGCCCATAGTGGAACTAGGCGGATGAAGACTGGCATGTAGAGGCACTAGGCGGAGCCAAGCCCGTAGAGGCATCAGACAGATGGAGCGTGAACAGCAGAGGCACTAGACAGATGGAGCATGGCCTTTAGAGGCACTAGGCGGATTGAGCATGGCCCGGAGAGGCAATAGGCAGATGGAGCCAGGCCCGGAGAGGCACTAGACAGATGGAGCGCAGTCCGTAGAGGCACTAGGCGCATTGAGCGTGGTCCGTAGAGGCACTAGGCGGATGGAGAGCGACCCGTAGAGGCACTAGGCGGATGGAGCGCGGCCCGTAGAGGCACTAGGCGGATGGAGCGCGGCCCGTAGAGGCACTAGGCGGATGGAGCGCGGCCCGTAGAGGCACCAGGCGGATGGATTTTGGCCCATAGATCACAAGCACTAGGAGGATGAAGCAAGGGCAGTAGAGGCACTAGGCAGATGGAGCAAGGCCCAGCTGAACACTAGGCAAATGGAGCCAGGCTCGTTGCACACTAGGCGGATGGAGCAAGGTCCGTAGAGGCACTAAATAAATGGAGCCAGGCCTGTAGAGGCACGAGGCATATGGATTCAAGCCCATAGAGGCACTAGGCTGATGGAGCCAGTCCTGTAGTGGCACTAGGTGTATGGAGCCAGACCCAGAGAGGCAGGAGGCATAAGGAGCCAGGCTTGTTGTGGCACTAGGCGGATGGAGCAAGGCCCGTAGAGGCACGAGGCATATGGACCCTGGCCCGTAGAGGCACAAGGCTGATGGAAGCAGGCATGTAGAGGCACTAGACGGATGGAGGTAGCCCTGGCTGGGCACTAGGCAGATGGTGCCAGTCCCGTAGAAGCGGATGGAGAAAGGCCCGGTGGGGAACTAGGCAGATGGAACCAGGACAGTAGAGGCACTAGGCGGATGTAGCAAGGCCCGTAGAGGAATTAGGCTGATGGAGCCAGGCCCGTAGAGGCATTAGGCTGATGGAGCCAGGCCCCTGGAGGCATTAGGCTGATCGAGCCAGGCCCGTAGAGGCATTAGGCGGATGGAGCCAGGCCTGTAGAGGCATTAGGCGGAGGGAGCCAGCCCGAAGAGGCACTAGGCTGATGGAGACAGGCCTGTAGGGGCACTAGGCAAATGGAGGCAGGTCCAGCTGGGCACTAGGCAGATGGTGTCAGTCCCGTAGAGACATGAGGCATATGGACCCAGGCCCATAGTGGAACTAGGCAGATGAAGACAGGCATGTAGAGGCACTAGGCAGATGGAGCATGGACCACAGAGGCACTAGATGGATGGAGCATGGCCCATGGAGGCACTAGGCAAATGGAGCGCAGCCCATAGAGGCAATAGGTGGATGAAGCGTGCCCCGTAGAGGCACTAGGGGGATGGAACGTGGCCCACAGAGGCACTAGGCGAATGGATCGTGGCATATAGAGGCACTAGGCGGATGGAGCGTGGCCCAGAGGGGCACTAGGCGGATGGAGCGTGGCCCGGAGGGGCACTAGGCGAATTTAGCGTTGCCTGGAGGGGCACAGAGGAGTAGATTCGTTTAGAGTGGAGACAATTTTAGTATAGTGAATACATTATATAGCTAAAAAAGGGCAGGGTAGAGAGGATTATCTTATAGTGTACACCAGTGGTATTCAATTAAATTTCACAGAGGTCCAATCGATAACATGTTCTTCCAGCCGAGGTCCAAACTAATCACCTGTTTGTGCGATGACTAAGATTATTCACATCACAGCCCCCTCTTTTGAAATCACAATCTTATTATTACACCACAGTTACAGTTTTCCCTTGACAGTGGTGTCCTCTGTACCCATCAAATCAACTCCCTAATAGTAGTGTCCCCTGTCCCCCTGTCACATAAACCCCCCAATAGTGTCTTCTGCTCCCACCTTCACATCCACCACAGCAATGTCCTCTACTCCCATTCACTTAGCTCTTCAGCCCTCCATTGACCTTGTAGCCCTCCTTAGCTCTGCTTCCCCCATTTACACTGCAGCCCCCTCAGCTCTGCTCTTACTCCACCTAGTCACATTGCAGCTACCCTCAGCTCTGCCCCCCTTCAAAATGTAGTCCCTCTAAGCTCTGCTCCCCTACTTCCCTTTACAGGCCCCCTCAGCCCTACTCCTCCCATTCACAGAGAAGCCCTCCTCAGCTTTGCCCCCCACACAGCTCTGCCCCCCATTTACAATACAGATGACCCCACAGCTCTGTCCCCCATTCACAGTGCAGCCCCCCTTCAGCTCTATACCCCCATTCTCAGCACAACCCCACTCAGCTCTATACAGCGGAAGACACAGCAGCTTTGGATGGAGGGCAGGCATTGACAGAGTTAACTTTTCAAGTGTCCTAGCAGGTGATTGGTTGCTAGAACTGCCCTTCATCCTAACAACCAACCACCTGCTGGGACACTTAAAATGGTAACTCCAGCAGTCCCCACCCTCCATCCAAAGCGGCTTTGTCTCCCAACCTCTGTCTAGCATTTCCCCTCGAGGCTGTCATGCCATGATGACAGTGTCAATAAACTACTGGCTCCTAAAGGGTGGAACCACGGCAGTCCGGATGTGACAGCAACCAGGTCTGCATTCAGCCCACCATTTAGTGATGCCTGGTATATATTCTTAAAAAAAACAACTGTATAGTTGTTGTTTTTTTAAAGAAAATAAAATGTGTGTGTGGATTAGGACAGAGAGGAGCCAATTAGGGCAGAGAGGAGCCAATATTAATATAGTGTACATTTTAAAACAAAAAAATTAATTTGCTTATATCTATCAAAATGTATATTTATTAGGATTAAGGCAGGGAGGAGGGGATTAGGGCAGGGTGGATTTGGGCTGGGTTATAAAGCAGGGTAGAGGGAATTAAGGCAGGGTGAATTTGGGCTGGGTTATTTGGCTGGGTGGTGGGGATTAAGGAAGGGTGGATTTGGGCAGGGTTATAGGACAGCGTGAATGGGCTATAGCTGCCGACTGCATCACACGGTCCCGCCCCCCAGCGTGCTTGCATTATTGATTTGATTGACAGCAGCAGGAGCCAATGGCTGCGCTGCTATCAATTATCCAATGAAAGAGCGAGAAGCTTAGTCGAGAAGCCAGCACGTTCACGATGTGGGACTTTCGAGGGCTCAGGTAGGTAAATGGGGGGACGGGGGGGGGGGGGGGCGCTAATCGCCGGATGTTTTTTCACCTTAATGCATAGAATGCATTAAGATGAAAAAACATGTACCTTTACAACCCCTTTAAGGCAGGGTGGATTAGGGCAGGGTGGAGGGGATTAAGGCAGGGTGAATTTGGGCTGGGTTATGGGGCAGGGTGGAGTGGATTAGGGCTGGGTTATAGGGCAGCGTGGAGTGAATTATGGCAGGGTGGAGAGGATTAGGGCAGGGTGGAGCAGATTAGGGTAGAGTAATTTAGTGTAATGCAGTGTAGTGTAGATTAGTATAGTGTAGTGTAGGGCCTGGCCAGAGAGGGATTACTTTGACGCAGTTGGCCAGCTTAAATATGCATTGCAATGCATGTGAACTAAAAATACCTATTTTTATGTAACGTTTGCTAGAAGGGTATATAGCTGTGTGCAGAAGGTTCACATTTAGCGAGAACTTACTTTTAACTCAGTAGTAGTGTATTTTTACTGAAAATTGATAAACAGTTGTGCTAATATTGTGTGCCTTATTGCCAGAACGCTGCTAGGGTGATCCCTGGCATTATTGCTTACAAATCCCTGCACATGAGGGAGGCACGAAAACGGAGGCTGAAAGCCATAGGTGAAGGGCTGGGCATGACTAATGTCCTGGGGAAAGGAAAGAAGGGGTTAAGTGGAGAGGAAGAGAGAGAGGGGGTTGGAGCTACAAAGGAAAGAATGAGGGGGTGGAGCGCAAAAAAGGAGAGGGAGGAGCTGAAAGGATCAAGCGTGGAACGGAGCAGGAAGAAGTTGGTTGGGCTGCGGTGACAGTGAGTGAGACACGGAGCTTTGCGGGGGGGGGGACCCCAGACAGCCAGACCCCAGACAGCCAGGTAAGACTTTGCAATTATCTTCTCCTGTTTTAAATGCTACTTTGTGTGGAATTCTGGATGAGGTCCCGGGGGGGGGGGGGGTCCGCCCGCCACCTGCAGGACACAGGAGCCTTTACAGGCATTGCTGGGGGGTTTGAAGGATTTACTACAATGCTTTACGGACAACACCGTGGGGGTGCCTCCGCAGGTGGTGCCGTGGGTCGGGCAACGGTCTGGGGTGGGGTCATCGCAGGGGACGGGTACATTGCAGGTGCCGGGGGCATCGCGAGGGGAGCTTGCTATTGTGGGGACTCAGCTGCTGGTGAGCACACCGGTTATGGGAGGTGGGCTGCTGGTGACGGCGGTAGCGGCGGGGGTCTCTCCGGGGGGGGCCCGGCTCGGGAGGTACGCCCGGGGGGGAGAAGACGGCGGAGACAGCGGCAAGGGTCGATTTGGTTTGGTTGGCGGATGCCGCGAAGTGCGAGGTTTATGTGTGCTACGAGGGACCGTTGGGAGCACATCTGAAGCAGGAGGTGCGGGACAAAATCGGGAAGGGTGAGTATGTGGAAATATTTTCCCTGCTGCCCCTTGAAAAGTTCAACCTGGACCGGGAGCCTGACGATTCTAAAAAGGACGACGAGGAGAAGAGACTGATACCTCAGATGTTCACAAATTGGCTGCAGGCTTTCGCGATCCTGGCCAGTGTGATCGGCGAGAAGACCCCAGAACACTGCTCGGCACTGTTCTGTTATATGGATGCCATTGGAGAAGCTCATAGGGTATACGGGGGTACCGCGTGGCTGCATTATGACGAACAGTTTAGGCAGCGGAGAGAGGTTCGTCCAGATATCAGGTGGGACCATAAGGATATCAGCCTATGGATGCGCTTGATGTCAACGGCGAGGGCCCATCACAGTTTTTTTCAGGGGGGGGCAGGGGAACTCCCGCCTCTGGACTTCCGGCCGGAAAAAAATTGGGGGTCTGCTGGCAGTTCAACGAGGGGTCCTGCAAATTTGGGGGATCCTGTCATTTTAAGCACGAGTGATCCGTGTGCGGGGGCAATCATGCACTGTCCCGGTGTTTTGAAAGAGGCAAGCGTGCCGGCGATCCTGCGTTCAAGGGGAAAAACCCCGGTGAGGGTGGAAAAGATGCAGCCTTTCCTAAGTAGGTACCGGGACCGGGAGGCTGCGCGGGTACTGGGGGAGGGGTTTTTGGTGGGTTTTAAGATTCTGTGTGCATTGGCTGTGATTCCGCCGATGGCCCGGAACTTGCGGTCCACCCTGCTGAATCCGGGGGTGGTTTCGGAGAAATTGGTGAAGGAGGTGGCATTGGGGCAGATGTGCGGCCCTTTCACTGAGCGGCCGTTACCAGATTTAGTAGTGTTGCCGTTGGGGGTGGTGCCTAAGAAGGAGCCTAACAAGTTCCGGCTTATTCACCACCTCTCGTTTCCAAAAGGGGGCTCGGTGAATGACGCCATAGATCCGGAGACCTGCACGGTGTCATACACGCTGCGGTGGGCTGGGTTCGTCATTACGGGCGGGGGGCGCTCATGGCCAAATCGGACATTGAGTCTGCGTTTCGGTTGTTGCCAGTTCACCCGGAGAGCTTTCGCCTGTTGAGCTGCTGTTGGCAAGACTGTTTTTATGTGGACCAATGTTTTCCCATGGGCTGTTCCATGTCCTGCGCCTTGTTTGAGCTGTTCAGCTCATTCTTGGAATGGGTGGTGCTTGACGTGTCAGGTTGGGTTTCAGTTACCCATTACTTGGACGACTTCCTCGTGGTAGGCCCCCCGGCTTCCAATGTGTGTGCGATCCTTTTGGCCACGTTGCAACACATTGCTGAAAAATTTGGGGTCCCACTGGCGGTGGACAAGACGGAGGGGCCCGTGACGGTGCTGAGTTTTTTAGGAATTGAGATTGACACGGTCACCTTGGAGTGCCGACTGCCTAGGGACAAGGTGGACGGGCTCAAGGTGGAGATTCTGGGGATGGTGGGGATGAGCAAGGTTCAACTGCGCAAGTTACAGTCGGTGTTGGGGAAGTTGAACTTTGCTTGCCGCATCATTCCGATGGGAAGGGTTTTTTGCCGTAGGCTATCGGCGGCCACGGCGGGGACACAGGTTCCAACCCACTTCATTAGATTGACCAGGGAGCATAGGGAGGACTTGCAGGTGTGGCATGCGTTTCTGGAGACGTACAATGGACAGTCAGTGTGGATGACCGAGCCGGTGAGTAACTTCGACCTGGAGCTGGTGACGGATGCGGCGGGGTTGACGGGCTACGGGGGCCTTTTTCCAGGGTCAGTGGATTGCGAAGGCCTGGCCGCGCTCGTGGGTGGAGGCGGGTTTCACACAGAACCTGATTCTGCTGGAACTGTTTCTGGTGGTACTGGCAGTGGAGTTATGGGGAACGACATGTAAGGATTGGAAGATCAGGTTGCACTGCGATAACATGGGGGTGGTGCAGGTGATTAATCGGGCTTCAGCGTCCTCGCTACCGGTAGTCAGGCTGCTGCGCCATCTAGTGTTACATTGCCTGAAGTACATTTTTATGTATGCCGTCCATATTCCGGGAGTGGACAATAATGTGGCCGATGCTTTGTCTCGATTTCAGTGGCAGAGGTTTCGGGCCCTGGCTCCGGCCGCGGAGAGAGAGGGGATCTCCTGCCCGGGGTGGCTTTGGGAGATTGCTTTGGAGTCGCCGCGGGATGGATCAGGAGGTCGGTGAGCAGGACTACTTGGGCTGCGTACAGTAAAGTGTGGCGGGAATGGATGGCCTTTACACAGCTGGCAAATGCCGAGCTGGGGGGGCAGAACAGGGTTTGTTGGTGTTATATTTTGTATCTCGGCAGATGGAACAGTTGGGGTCCATTTCATCAATTGAGCACAAGTTGGCGACGTTAGCCTTTTGGTTTAAATTGCGGGGCGAGGTGGACGTCACAAAGGGGTTCTGGGTGCGGCAGGCTTTGAAGGGGTATCGCAAAGGTAACCTGCGAAAGGACGGGAGGAGGCCGGTGACGTTTGCTATTCTTCAGGTCATCTGCGACCAATTGGGCGGGCTGTGTGCGTCGAGTTACGAGGAGCAGCTTTTCCGCATAGCGTTTTCACTAGCTTTTTTTGGAGCGTTTCGGGTAGGGGAGTTGGTTAGTCCGGCTAAAATGGTTGGGGGGAGTTGCTGGGACAGGATGTGGACAGGATGTGGTGCTGAGGGCAGATAGGGTGATGTTGAAGCTCCGCCGGTCAAAGATGGACCAGAAGGGCAAGGGGGCGGATATCTGGTTGCATGTGTTGCCGGGCTCGGCGGTGTGCCCAGTGCAGGTGCTTTCGCAGTTCCTGAAGATCAGGCCTGGGGGGGATGGTCCATTGCTGGTACACGTGGATGGGACCTTCTTGTCCAGGTTTCAATTCGTGGCGGTTTTTCTGAAGTGTTTGCAGGCGGGGGGGGTTTGAGAGTTCGCACTTCGCTTCACACTCCTTCCGCATTGGGGCGGCCACTGAGTCCGCCCCGTGCGGGTTGGATGAGGTGGCAGTGAAAGAGATCGGGAGGTGGGAGTCCAGGCGTTTTTGGTCGTATGTTTGGCCTCACTTGGTGTAGTTTGGGTTTTTTCTCTGAAGTAATTGGGTTTGTACTGCTAGAATTTAAAAAAAACAAAAAAATAAAAAATAGGCATTAGTTGGGGGAGTGGATGTTGTTCAGTTTTGTTCTGTCATTTCAGATGGAGGTCAACCACACCTCGTCTGGATCCTAGGGCACTCATACGTTTTTTGGGGCACCAGGAGAGCAGATGTAAGGCCTGAAGGAAGGCAGCTGGGGATTTCCCATAGTGAGGCATGCATCAGGTGGTTGGGAATCCCAGGGATGAAATGGAGCAGGGTGGTGGCGGAAATACACTGGTACACCGGCTTGAATAGGCCCCCGTATGTGTTGGTGCTCCATGTGGGGGGTAATGACTTAGGCGTTCGATCTACAAGGGGCCTGATTGCAGACGTAAAATGTGATATTTTTTAATGCATCGCTGGGATTTTCCGGGAATGGTGCTGGTATGGTCCGACATGGTGGCACGCACTGCATGGCAGATGGCCCGGTCTGTAGTCAGACTTAATAAGGCCCAGATAAAAGTCAACAAAGTCTTGGGGAGGTTTGTTAAGAGGAATGGGGGTCTTGTGGTGCGACACACGAAGTTGGAGGTCAATGTGGGGATGTACCTGTGGGGAGATGGGGTGCACCTCACGGCGGTGGGGATTGATCTTTGGGCATTGGGTCTGCAGGATGGGATTGAACGGGCCCTGCGGGTGTGGGGGGGCCCTTAAGGATAAGTTGGCCATCCTTGTGGGTCTTTTGGTCTTTGATGGAGCAAAAAAACTGATGTGTGAAGTGTGGGGGGGCTCATAGGTGGTATGTGTCCCCCTTTTGGTGTATCCCAGCGGAAGGGTAGGCTGGAATACAGGGTTGGTGGCACTGCGGGAAAGTGGGGTTGTCTCCGGGCTGATAAAATGGCCGGAGGCCTGTTATGGTAAAGTTGTTGGCCCAGCAGGGTACTGGTGGAGAGTGTTAAGTAAAAGGTGAACACAGAGGTACCGTCAAAGACCAAAATGACTGGGAGAAAAATTGCTGTTGCTGAATAGTGTTGTATATAGTTAATAAAGTTATTTAAGTTTGGTTTGAAGATTTGTTAATAAAGGCTGCTATGGCCATTTTTTACACTCCAAACTCTGGCGTGGTCTATTTATTGGGAAAGGGGGAAGGTAATAAAGTAAGGAAAAGGGGGGTAAAAGGGAAAGGGGAGATAAAGGGAGTGAGTTACATCCCAAATATATTGGTCATGTACTCCCTCTTCCTGGTCACAGTAGCTCTGAGTTCAGTGCTCCTCTGACTGAGGAGAGCACAAACACATGCACAGGAATTATCTTAGCAATATACTAGCATTAAGGCAGGACAGGATAGGCGCCATCTCTGAGAGGTAAGTAAATGGCCTACACCAGGGGTAGGCAACCTAGGGCCCTCCAGCTGTTGCAGGACTACAAGTCCCATCATGCCTCTGGCAGTAATTGTAACTGCCAGCCTTGCAATGCCTCATGGGAAATGTAGTTCCACAATAGCTGGAAAGCTCCAGGTTGCCTACCCCAACAGAAGGGGCATAATTCAGCTTTAATCACAATACACAGTTGGCTTCATCAGATTCTAGGAAAGGTGAACTAAAGTAAGCCAGAGATTTTGCAACTTTCTTTCCTTCTACCACAGGTTGCTCGTTTTTTCCCATCAACAATGTCCAAACTTTTTCTTTGGAGTAGGGAGGGATTAGGACACCTGTCAGGTTTTTATTGCTGTCTCTGTCCCTATCAGTTATTACATCATGAGGAAAAAATATGGGAGCCACCACTCCTCTCCTTCATGCTAAAATCGTAATTTCTTTGCTAGAAAAATACTCCCCCAAACATTATATATATATTTTTTTTAGCAGAGACCCTAGGGGAAAAAAAAAAGACGGTTGTTGCAACATACATAACTGTATGTCACAAGTTATTTGCACAGCAATTTTTCAAACCAAATTTTCGGGGGGAAAATAAACACTTTCATGAATAAAAAAACTGTAGATAGCCCAATTTTTTTGTATAACATGACAGAGGATGTTACGCCAAGTAAATAGATACCTCACATATCAAGCTTTAAAACTGTGCACACTCATGGAATGGCGCCAAACGTCGGTGCTTAAAAATCTCCATAGGTGACACTTTAACATTTTTACAGATTACATGTTTAGAGTTAAGCAATGTACACACAATCGGATTTTCCGCAAAGCGTTGGACTTTTGTCCAAAGGATTTTACCCAGGAACTTGTCTTGCATACAAATGGCACACAATTGTTTGTTGGCCAACATACATGAATGTATTGACGTACTACGTGGATTTACAGCTCTTTAGCGCTGAAAATGTGCACCTTCTGCTAATGTTGTGTTTGGTGAGCATCTATTCCAAGCATGCATGTTTGTACTATAGACTTTTGTCTGACGGACTTGTGTACACACGATTGGAAAATCTGACAACAGACCGCTGTCCGCTGAAAATTTATATGCCTGCCATCCAAAATTTGTCCATGGAAAATCCGACAACAATGGTCCGATGGAGCGTACAAACAGTCATATTTTAGGCCAACAGTCTGTCAACACACAATGAGGCTTTACAGAGGAGGTCTTGGGCTAGAATTATTGCTCTCGCTCTAACATTTGCGGTGATACCTCACATGCGTGGTTTGAACTTTATTTACATATGCGGATGCGACCTACGCATGTGTTTGCTTCTGCGTGCGAGCATGCGGGAATGGGGGCGCTTTTTTTTTATTATTTTATTTTTACACTTTCTCTTAAACAGAAAAAAAAATGTATAACTTTTATTCCTATTACAAGAGATGTAAATCTAGGAATAGTGTGTGACAAGTCCTCTTTATGGAGAGATCTCCTCCAGGCTGGAAAGCCTGATGTAAAAAAAATAAACAAACAATCTCAAGCTTTCCAGCTGAGTCTCTGGCATTGTTTACTTCTGCCGGCCCAGACGTGACATCAAAACATCGCATCCGGGGCCCTGAGAGTCAGAGACTGCTGGGGACCACTTGTCCCTCGGTTTTCTTTAAGGCTACTTTCTGGCACTGGTGGATTTGTTCCCTGGCTCGCCAATCGAGTGAGCTGGAAGAAACACCGGAGGGCGGTGCTGCCTCTAAGAATGATCAACAGTCGCAATGACTGTTCTTACGGTACAGGGAATCGCCGGCTGCAAAAAATATCTGAATGACTGTAAATGCAGGCATCATTCAGATATCCCCAATGAAAGCCCAGGACATCATACAACATATTATGGTATGGAAATGGTTAAAAAAAAGCCTACCAGAAAGCAATAGGTCGATCATGGACTGAATTGCTATGTGGAAAAAAAAACTTTAAAAAGGACCCTGATATTGTTAAATTCCAAAGAAATTTGGAACACAGACGGCCACGGACATTTAAATGTGGACTTTGTTTTGAATGTCTTTTATTAAAGAGTGCACTAGGTGCATACTCCCAAATGGAAATACTTTTGTAGCTAAGAATTATGTAGATTGTACCACAATTGGAATAGTCTACCTTATAGAATGCATCTGTGGTGCCTTCTATATAGGTAAGGCAAAACGTCCATTTCAAAAAAGGTTCCATGATCATGTCTATTATATCTCAAATGGGGAAAATGGTGTCTCCCATTGGTAGACATGTGGGACTTATTCACAACTTTCATGTGTCAGTTATGCGGTTTATGGCTTTTGATTGAGTTTATCAAGAGGAAAGAGGTGGGGACTTCAATAAATGAGTCCTGCAGCGTGAAACCAAATGGATCCATAGCCTAAAATCTACTGTACCATCGGGCCTAAATGACGATTCGTTTTAAGCCATTCCTTTAATTTTGCTTTGGCCTTGCTGTTCTGTAGCATAAAACTATCACCCAAAAAATGACGTTAAATAAATATAATATTTCAGGACACAGGACGCATGGACTCCTATGGCAGGAGTGTATTTTTTGAAGCACCTGATTAGAGCCAGAATATTCGCTATTTTCACACTGTATTGCTTCCCCACCAATCTGGAGGCAGGTCAGTGAAACCTGTTTTCTGATCGACCAAAACGGCAGCCGTCCCTATTGTATGCTCAGTGCTTTGGTGGCATAGAGCAGAGGAAGCTCCCTGGAGAGGAGACGCCGGAGAAGAGGACACCTTACCAAGGTAAGCGACAGTCCTCCTGGAGGGGGGGGGTGTCCCGCGATCCATCTGCGGGGGAGGGACACTGGCAGCATATGATGGGCAAACTGGCATTTTATGGGCATGCTGGCAGTGTCTGATGGGCACAGTGGCAGCATCTGATATTTTTTTTCAAAAAATTTTTGCATCCACCAAGTCCCTATACAACTTACCTGACTGCTCCCACCAAGTCCCTACAAAACTTACCTGACTGCTCCCACCAAGTCCCTACACAACTTATCTGACTGCTCCCACCATAACCCTACACGGTTTACCTGACTGCTCCTACCTAGTCCCTACACAACTTACCTGACTGCTCCCACCAAGTCCCTACATGAGTCAAGTGACTGCTACCACCAAGTCCCTACACAACTTACCTGACTGCTCCCACCAAGTCCCTACACAACTTACCTGACTGCTCCCACCAAGTCCCTATACAACTTACCTGACTGATCCCACCAAGTCCCTACACAACCTACCTGACTGCTCCCACCAAGTGCCTACACGAGACACCCGACTGCTCCCACCAAGTCCCTACACGTGTCCCCTGACTGCTCCCACCAAGTCCCTACACTAGTCACCCGACTGCTCCGACCAAGTCCCTACACGAGTCACCTGACCACTCCCACCAAGTCCCTACATGCGTCACCTGACCACTCCCACCAAGTCCCTACACGAGTCACCTGACCGCTCCCACCAAGTCCCTACACGAGTCACCTGACCGCTCCCACCAAGTCACTACACGAGTCACCCGACCGCTCCCACCAAGTCCTTACACGAGTCACCCGACCGCTCCCACCAAGTCCCTACACGAGTCACTCGACTACTCCCACCAAGTCCCTGTACGTGTCACCTGACTGCTCCCACCAAGTCCCTACACGAGTCACCGAGTCACAGGAGTTGGCCAGAGAGCGTGCAAACATGATACAGGAGTTGGTCAGAGAGCGTGCAAACATGATACAGCAGTTGGTCAGAGAGCGTGCAGACATGATACAGCAGTTGGTCAGAGAGCGTGCAGACATGATACAGCAGCTGGTCAGAGAGTGTGCAAACGTGATACAGCAGTTGGTCAGAGAGCGTGCAAACATGATACAGCAATTCGTCAGAGAGTGTGCAAACATGATACAGCATTTGGTCAGAGACTGTGCAAACATAATACACCAGTTGATCAGAGACTGTGCAAACATAATACAGCCGCTGAAAAATGTGGGCATGGCTTAAATTGTGTAGTGGTGCCCCCATAGAGGCTGCTGAGTATATTGGTCTGTCTATTACCCTGCCCAGCCAGGCACACATTTTTTCATTCCTTCGAGACAATAAAGCAGTCCTTGCATTTTGTTTTATTGAGGGAATATTAAACTTGTATACGGATGTAGACTCATGAGATGCCCAGGTGATCAAACATTTGAACTTGGGACTCTATATGCATCCTGTATTTACTTCACTCCATTTCTCCTGCACATCGCTTCCTTTCTTCTGAGTATCACTCCATATCTTCTGTGTATCGCTCCATACTCCTCCTGCACATCGCTTCCTCGCTTTCGTTCTCCAGACTAGCTAGCACTGTAGGCCCATCCAGGCCTAAAGCAAATGCCTTTCACAGGCCCCTTTGGTGTAGCAAAAATTAAATAGTAAGTTGTGGTACTAGCTGTCCCACATGCGGCTACTGATTCCACTTAGCCCTCCTGGCTGCAGCTGCCCGACTCCACTGCCCACAACACCACAGTCCTTTCCCCTGGTTTTGCAACCATCTCTGACTGCACTCTCCCAGTCCTTTCAAGTATTCTTCCCCAGTCCACCCGACTGTGCATGCCACTCACCAGCCCTCTTGGCTGCAACCGATGGTTCCTCTCCCTGGAGACTTGCCCAGCAGTACTCTCTCCTGCTGTCTTCTCTTGCCCCTCCTGTCCAGGACCTCCACGTTTTCTTGGAGAGCCCTGTCTGCACCTGAGCCAAGATCACCCCCCCAACTGGGGAGCTGCCTTCAAGGCCCTCATAGCCTCAGTATTCTAACTCTGATGCTACCTGTGAGTCACCCAGCTTCTACCCTGAGCCAATCCCAGCCCGGATCAAATAAAAAGACCTGGATGCCAGCAAGGGCAGCTTAAAATTTACCTACAATAACAGCCCTCACTGTAGCACCTACACCACTAGAGGGTGCTACAATTTGCATAAAATATTGAAAGTTGGCTTAAAGGGGTGTGGTTTAATAGTCTGAGATGTCTTACATAGCGCAGAATGTGGTAATCTTAAATAGGGACTGTACAGTGCAGAGTAGACAGAGTGTGACGTGTATGAATGTGGGTAGTATGTGCAGGAGAGGAGTGCAGAGTGTATGGTGGTGGGTAGTATGTGCAGAAGAGTGCAGAGTGTATGGTGGTGGGTAGTATGTGCAGGAGAGGAGTTCAGAGTGTATGGAGGTGGGTAGTATGTGCATGAGAGGAGTGTAGTATATGCAGGAGAGGAGTGCAGAGTGTATGGCGGTGCGGTAATATGTGCAGGCGGGGAATGTGGAGTGGGTATTATATGCAGGATGGTGACAGTATCGGTAGTTTTTTTTTTTTTTTTACAATTTCATTTTTTTTTTTTTTTAAATGTTTTTTGGGACCAGTGGATGGTGTATGTAGAGCAATGGAGTGTCAGATTTTTTTTTAATATTATTTTTTACAATTTTATTTTTTAATTCTTTTTTTACAATTTATTTTTGTACAATATTTTTTTCACAATGATGGGGGGGGTGGGGTTTTATTTTTTAAATGTTTTTTCACAATACTTTTGGGGAAGGGGGTGGGGGTATGCAGCAGTGGGGCAGTGTTTTTTTATTTATTGTATTATTTTTTATTTTATTTTTAACAGCCCTGTTGGGGGGCTTTGGTGAGTTGTCAGGGGTCTAAACAGACTTCTGACATCTCCCCCATTATAATATGAGAAATCTGATGCGCAGACATTAGTTGTAAATAATTATTGTATCAATCAGTATGGAAAGTAAACATTAAAGCGGAGGTCCTCCTACCACCAGAAAAAAATTAAAAAAGACAGCAGCTACACATACTGCAGCTGCTAGCTTTTAATAATAGGACACTTACCTGTCCTGGGGTCCAGCGATGTCAGCACCACATCTGATGTTTCCATCAGCTGTCGGGTGCTGCAGTCACCATTGTGGGTAAGGAAACCCGGCAGTGTAGCCTAACGGCTTCACGCCAGAAACCCTACTGTTCATGCACAAGGCGAGGCGCTTCTCTCCTGACCCTGTGGCAGGGGGAGGAGGAAGCCGAGCCGGAAGTGGGGATAGGATACCCGCACCACCCCCCCCCCCCCAAAAGTGCAAAATGTGGCACCGGGGGGGGGGGGGGGGTTTGAGGGAAGACAAATAAGCAGAAGTTCCACTGTTGGCTGGAACTCCGCTTTAAACACTTGCCGACCAGCTCATGCCAATATACGTCGGCAAAGTGGCACGAGTGTGCAAAACACCGTCCCAGTATGTCGCTGCGTAATCTGCGAGTCCCACAGACTCTATGGCAGAAGGGAGAGATGTCTATGTAAACAAAGTATTTCCCTGTTCTGCCTAGCAACATGACAGGGATCTAGTGCTCCCAGGGACTGGGAGCAGTGATCTCTGCCATGTTCTAGTGAAACTATCCCCCCTACAGTTAGAACATGCTGAGGGAACACAGTTAACCCCTTGATTGCCCCCTAGTGTTAACCCCTTCCACGCCAGTGACAGTAATCAGTACATTTTTATAGCAATGATTGCTGTATTAATGCCAATGGTCCCAAAAATGTGTCAAAAGTGTCCGCCATAATGTTGCATTCCTGATAAAAAGATTGCCGCCATTACCAATAAAAAAAAAAAAATAATGCCATAACTCTAGCCCCTATTTTTTAGACGCAATAACTTTTGCACAAACCAACCGATATATATATATGCTTAATGTGATTTTTGTTTTACCAAAAATATGTAGAATACATATTGGCCTAAACTGTGGAAGAAATTATTTTTTTTATATTTTTTGGGGGATATTGATTATAGCAAAAAGTAAAAGAAAGTTACTCTTTTTTAAAAATTGTCGCTCTTTTCATGTTCATAGCACAAAAAATAAAAACTGCAGAAGTGATCAAATACCACCAAATGAAAGCTCTATTTGTGGGAAAAGTAGGATTTTTTGTACTCAACATAAAATCCTTTTCTCTGTAATTCACCGACAGACACAGCTCCTCTCATAACCATTGGGTTGTTCTGCTCTATTACTAGGAAATACTTGGCATTAGATGTAATACAATACTCAGAACTCTTAGTTCAGGGGGCAGTCCCTTGGGCAACAACCCTCCAGCCTGCCATTCAGCCATCAGTACGTCAACAAGCAGTATAACGTAAAGATAAAAAAGGAGGGGTGGGTGCTGTGTTGGTCGATGAATTACAGAGAAAAGGATTTTACGGAGTATAAAAAAATCCTATTTTCTCTTCTATTCACCGACCGACACACCACAAAACAAGGGTACCCTCAACAGGAGTGACTACCCACAACCACACAACTGTGGAATGTAATGCAACAGTGCATTAACTTAATGGTACTGTGTTTTTTATCGAAAAAACAGGAAAAATGAAATATATTGCATATTCTATTGCAACTATACAGCCGCCTGCAAAACTTTGTGGCCAAAACCGGCATCAGCCGATGCACGGACGTCTACCTTGTAGAACTTGGTAAATGTGTGGACAGACGACCAGGTCGCCGCCTTACACAGCTGAGTGACAAACGCTTGGTGTCAGAAGACACAAGACGTTACGATTGCCCTTTTGGAGTGGGCCGTGACCGGAAAGGGGGGCACCTGCCCCTTCAAGGAGTAGGCTTGTAGTACAATCCGTCTGATACACCTGGAAATGGTGGCTGACGAGACCGCCATGCCTTTCTTGGTACTAGCTATCGAAACAAACAGGCGAGTCTGACTTCTGAAAGGGAGCAGTGGTAGACAAATAAATACACTTTCAGAACCCAAACCATGTCCAGAGCGAGAAGGGCCACCTCCTTTGGGTGTTTCGGCCTAGTACAGAGAGATGGTAATACAATGTCCTCATTAATGTGAAAAGCAGAGCCCACCTTCGGTAGAAAAGACGGTTGCGGATGCAACACCACCTTATCCATGTGGATAACCAGATAGGGCGACTTGCAAGACAAGGCCGCCATTTCCAAAACCCTCCTGGCCGATGTGATGGCCACTAGAAAGACCACTTATTGGGAAAGAGTCAACAGGGGAATCTCCTTGATATTTTCAAACGGTGGTTTTTGAAGCGCCGATAACACCAGGTTCAAATCCAATGGGGGTAATGGTGGACGCACCGGAGGGACTACATGTCGTACCCCCTGAACAAAGGTACTCACTAATGAGTGAGACACCAGGGGTCGCTGGAAAAAAAACAGCCAAGGCTGAAATTTGCCCGTTAATGGTGCTTAACGCCAATTTCTGGTCTACTCCTTGCTGAAGAAACAGCAGGATCCTGGATGTAGAAAAGGAGCGCGGATGCCATCCCTTCTCCTCACACATGGAGATGTAGGCCTTCCAGGTACGATGGTATATATTCCAAGAAGAAGATTTTCGTGCTCTCAACATAGTTGGGATCACCGAGTCCGACAGACCCCGGTTCCTCAATACCTGGCTCTCAATAGCCATGCCATTAAAGCCAGCGATGGTAAAGCAGGATGGAGAATCAGACCTTGAGACAGAAGGTCCTCTCGCAAGTTGCCAGTGAGCGTCTGCCACCAGACGCACCGGGTCTGCGTACCAAGGACGCTGAGGCCAATCTGGGGCAATCGGTATTACTGGGATCCCCTCGGTTTCCACTCTGTGAAGCAGGTGTGGTAAAAGTTTCAGTGGAGACAAGGCGTATGTCAGCTGGTACTGATCCCACAGAGCCACCAGCGCGTCTGACGCATCTGCCGACGGATCTCTTGTCCTGGACACGAATCTTGGCACCTTCCGATTGAGACGGGGAGGCCAGAAGATCCACGTCTGGTGTACCCCACCTCAGGCAGAGTGACCTGAATATCTCCTGGGTCCAGCATCTGGCAACTCAGATAGTCCGCCTGCCAGTTCGCCACTCCCGGGATGTAAATGGCTGACAGGGCCGGTACATGTTGCTCTGCCCACGGAAGTATGTGAGCGACCTCCCATGTAGTGGCTGAGCTTCTTGTTCCCCCTTGGTGATTGATGTATGCCACCGCAATGGCATTGTCTGACTGGATCCTGATTGGACACCCTTGCAGTCTCATCGACCATGTGGAGAGCCACAGCCTGATCGCTCTCAATTCGAGCAGATTGATCGGCAACTTGGATTCTTCCGTCAACCAGAGGCCCTGAGCCAACTGAACCCCCATCACTCCACCCCAGCCGGATAGGCTGGCGTCCGTTGTAATCACTGTCCACTTCAGAGGTAGGAACGATTTCCCGGACTGAATCACCGGGGACCTCAGCCACCAGATCAGTGAATCTCTGACTGACTGGCTCAGCTGGATCTGTCGATTCAGGGACAACTGAGATTTGTCCCATTTTGTCAAAATCTCCTTCTGCAGGACTCTGGTGTGGAACTGAGCTTAAGGTACTGCCTCAAAGGAGGATACCATGAGTCCCAGGACTCGCATGCAAAAGCAGAGCGACGACCTCTTGCGGTTCATAAGCAGTTTTACCATGGATCTGAAAGTCTGCAGCTTGTCTGAAGGGAGAAACACTCTCCCTTCCATGGAGTCCAGGAGTAAGCCTAGGTACTCCAGTCGCTGGGTCGGTACAATCACCGACTTCTTTAGGTTTAACAGCCAACCAAATTCTTGCAGGGTCTGCATGGTGATCGCCACATCCTCCTATAATTCTGAGGCGGAAGATGCCCTCAGGAGGAGATCGTCTAGGTATCCCACGATCGCAATACCGCGTTGCAGCAGCAACGCCAAAACTGGAGCCAATACCCTCATAAAGACTCAGGGGGCTGATGCCAGACCAAAAGGAAGAGCTACAAACTGGTAGTGGGCTTCCCCGACTGCCAACCACAGAAATTTTTGATGCCGACTGCATATGGGCAGGTACGCTTCCTGGATGTCCAAGGACGGCAGGGAGTCCCCTTGATGGAGTGCAGCGACTACTGAGCGAACTGATTCCATACTTAACCTCTGCACTTTTACAAAGCGATAAAGGTCTTTTAAGTCCAAAATTGGACGCATCCCTTCCTTCTTGGGAACTACAAACAGATTTGAGGAGAATCCCTGGAAATGCTCCGATTCCAGAACCGGTACAACCACCCCGACACTCAGCAGGTTCCTTACTGCCTCCAAGAGCCGGGGATATGGGTATGCTGGAGGGTAAAAATCAGTTTGGCGGCCAAGAGAGAAACTATCTTGTAGCCTGAGGAAATCAGATCACAGACCCATTGGTCGGATAACCCAGAGAACCCCCGGGCTGCACACTCCCGAAGGCGACCCCCCACCCGAGACATGGGTGGGGGAAAACCATCATGCGGTAGCACTTTTATTCGCAGGCTTTTTAGGCTTGTGGTTCCAGGGATGTTTTTGTCCGTCCGTGGTCATCCTGTCGGGCTGGGGACATTTTTTTTCGAAGCTTCGGGCGGACGAAAAAGCCGCTTGTGAACGGAAAAGGAGGGCCCTTGCCTACGGCGTGGCTACTTGGCCTTCCTGGCCTGTAAGAGTAGTGTATTCTTACCGCTGGTGGCATTTTTAATAATGTCATCCAAAGATGCTCCAAATAGCCGGTCGCCAAGGAAGGGAAGATCCGTCAAGGCTTTTTTGGATGCCTGGTCAACAGACCAGCATTTTAGCCAAATCAGGCGCCTCATCACCACAGCTGACACTGAAGCCTAGATAACAGAGGGAGGGTATCCAGGGCCGTGTCACAGATGTACTTAAGGCCTTGCACTAGTTGGTCTGCTAGTTCCAGGCAGACAGGAGAAGCCTGTTGCTCTCCCAATTCACGGTGCAAAAGTTTTGCCCACTCAGTTTGTGTCTGCGACACAAGTGCGGATGCCAGTACTGGTCGCACGGCTGACCCCACAACCGTAAATACGGAACGAGCCACCACCTTGGCCTTCCTGTCCGTGGGATCCTTGAATGCAGGAGTCCCCTCTACCGGGATCGTGGTTACTTTATTTAACCTGGATAATGGGGGGTACACAACCGAAGGAGCCGACCACTTCTTGAGAAGGCTTTCCTCAAATGGGCAACGCACCGCCATGTATTTGGGGGCCGAAAAGGTCCCTTGCGGGCGACCCCATTCCTTGTAAATTAACTTGTCAAAATAAGTCAGATACGGGAACACCTTAGGTGAACATGCTGGCTTGCGGGACCCATAAGGGACCGCTACATCAGCAGAGGGATCTGCTGGCTCCTGAATCTTCAGGGTATCACACACAGCTGTGATAAGTGCTCCAACAAGCGCTTTGTCGCGCACGGACCTGGACGGAGACTCATCCTCACTGTCCGAATGGTCATGGTCAGTGTCAAGACAAAGCAGGGGTTACCAGCCTCAGCAGGACCCGAGTCTGCATCAGAGCTCTTCCCAGAGGAGGGGGGGAGGGGCCCCTTTTTTGCACCTTTCTTCCAGCGCACTGCCTCCATCTTGGCAACTAACGAATTGAGGACTGCCGCCAGGGTGTCCATGGGCACTGCGCAGTCTGCAGGTGACCCAGTTGCAATTGCCTGGATTTTGGGGGAAGAGACACCAGTTTCTGAAGCCATACTGACCCTACCCTGTCTGCCACCTTAAGGGGACTTAGGACAGTAACAGTCCCACCCTCCTTACTGCCGCTGGCTGAGGGGCTCTTTCCTGCCGGACTCACCACCCTGAGGAGTTCTGCACTATCCAGCAAGCAGTGCCGGTAGTCCCTCCCAGGCTCCCAGGTGCAGAGGAAACAAAAGCTGTGTCCGTGGCATCAGCTGCAAATAGCGCCCAACCACTCTGAAGTATGCTCAGGCTTCAAAAAATTGGCCGCCCAGCGTCCAGTACAAAGACATAAAACACAGGGAAAATGGCTGTGAGAGCACATGAGCACATGCTGCCGCTAGAGAACACGGAAAAACGTGTTCAGGCTTCAAGAAGATGGCTGCCAGTGTCCTGTATAGGAGATCACTAGGAAAATGGCTGCTAAAGCCCAGGAAAAGCATGCTGCCTTTGCCCACACCTAAAATGGCCGCCGAAGCAGCTCCATGAGGTACAGGAAAAAAACAATGGCAGTGAACACAGCGCTGTACAAGACATCAGCAAAATCTCACAGACACCTTCCAGGGGCATGAAGAATGGCACCCAGGACACCGCTGGCCAGCTCAGCCCCCCCCCCCGAGGTGAGAGCCCCCGCATAGGCACACACACACCGCTCAGCAGCCACATGCAGAATCCCCCCAGAGAGGGGGGATAGGGACAGGGAGAGAAGAGAGGGAGGTGAGGGACCCCTGAATCGACCTTCCAGGGAATGCCCAGCTGCTCAACCCTGCTGAGGCCAGCAGAGCTGTACATACCAGTCCTATAGATCTGGGAGACATTCCTTTACAGACCCACTCTCTGATCAGTACAGGGTGGCTGCTGTGGGCGTGTCTCGGTGTCATGTGACTTGGCTGTGTTCATCGGTGTGGGCGTGGCTTGTGGTGGTGGTGTGGGAAGCACCGCCCCCTGGTTGCTGTGGTGATGTTGATGTCGGTTGCTATGGAGATGAGTGCGGTGAGTGGTGACGGCGCTGTGATCGGAGGAGGTGATCGGTAAGTGATCGGGTCTCCCCCATCATACTCCCCTCATCACCCCCCCCCCCATCGTCCCCCCATCCTCCATGTGTGATGTGGGAAGTGATCGGCGGTAATCGGGGCCGATGTGTTGTCAGTGCGGCGATGATCGGTGTGTGTATGGAGGGGGAGGGGATGGGGGAGGGGTCTCAGTGATTGCGATTATTTCTTTGTTAGATTGTTTCACTTTGTTTTCTGATCTCATAATATTTTATTCACCAAAAACCTCCAATAAAAAGTCTGCAGAGTGCGATACACCTATATACTGTATATATATATGTAGTGTGTGACAGAAGTAAGTACACCCCTCAGTGACATTTCTTCTCTCTTCTCATGTGACAACACTGAAGAAATTACACTTGTCTACAATGTAAAGTAGTGAGTGTACAGCTTGTATAACAGTGTAAATTTCCTGTCCCCTCAAAATAACTCAATGCACGGCCATGTATTTGGGGGCCGAAAAGGTCCCTTGCGGGCGACCCCATTCCTTGTAAATTAACTTGTCAAAATAAGTCAGATACGGTAACACCTTAGGTGAACATGCTGGCTTGCGGGACCCATAAGGGACCGCTACATCAGCAGAGGAATCTGCTGGCTCCTGAATCTTCAGGGTATCACACACAGCTGTGATAAGTGCTCCAACAAGCGCTTTGTCGCGCACGGACCTGGACGGGGACTCATCCTCACTGTCCGAATGGTCATGGTCAGTGTCAAGACAAAGCAGGGGTCACCAGCCTCAGCAGGACCCGAGTCTGCATCAGAGCTCTCCCCAGAGGAGGGGGGGAGGGGCCCCTTTTTTGCACCTTTCTTCCCGCGCACTGCCTCCATCTTGGCAACTAACGAATTGAGGACTGCCGCCAGGGTGTCCATGGGCACTGCACAGTCTGCAGGTGACCCAGTTGCAATTGCCTGGATTTTGGGGGAAGAGACACCAGTTTCTGAAGCCATGCTGACCCTACCCTGTCTGCCACCTTAAGGGGACTTAGGACAGTAACAGTCCCACCCTCCTTACTGCCGCTGGCTGAGGGGCTCTTTCCTGCCGCACTCACCACCCTGAGGAGTTCTGCACTATCCAGCAAGCAGTGCCAGTAGTCCCTCCTAGGCTCCCAGGTGCAGAGGAAATAAAAGCTGTGTCCGTGGCATCAGCTGCAAATAGCGCCCAACCACTCTGAAGTATGCTCAGGCTTCAAAAAATTGGCCGCCCAGCGTCCAGTACAAAGACATAAAACACAGGGAAAATGGCTGTGAGAGCACATGAGCACATGCTGCCGCTAGAGAACACGGAAAAACGTGTTCAGGCTTCAAGAAAATGGCTGCCAGTGTCATGTATAGGAGATCACTAGGAAAATGGCTGCTGAAGCCCAGGAAAAGCATGCTGCCTTTGCCCACACCTAAAATGGCCGCCGAAGCAGCTCCATGAGGTACAGGAAGAAAACAATGGCAGTGAACACAGCGCTGTAAAGACATCAGCAAAATCTCACAGACACCTTCCAGGGGCATGAAGAACGGGACCCAGGACACCGCTGGCCAGCTCAGCCCCCCCCCCCCGAGGTGAGAGCCCCCGCATAGGCACACACACACCGCTCAGCAGAGCAGAGAGGGAGGTGAGGGACCCCTGAATCGACCTTCCAGGGAATGCCCAGCTGCTCAACCCTGCTGAGGCCAGCAGAGCTGTACATACCAGTCCTGAAGATCTGGGAGACATTCCTTTACAGACCCACTCTCTGATCAGTACAGGGTGGCTGCTGGCCCAGCATACTGTGACGCAGACATCAGTAGCTCGTCATATGTATGCCCGGAGCATAAAAGCTCACCGACCACCTCCTGGAGCTGAGGTTTCGTCGTGGCCTGCCGAGTGCGTAGCTGCGGCCTGCACATGCTCAATGGCTGGACTGGGTAGACTACAAGGATAAGGGTATCCAGCCTGTCACCCAGCCAGCTGTTGATAGTAGATAACAGGATCAATCATCTTGTGCAAAAAGTCACGCTTCTGCATAAGAAAGAACGGACCGTTCCTAGGTCCTTCTCCTTCACTAGGCAAAATAAAACTGATGGCTGCATGGCAGGCTGGAGGGTTGTTGCCGAAGGGACCGCCCCCTGGGCGGAACTAAGAGTTCTGACTGTTGTATTACAACTAATGCCTAGTATCTCCTAGTAATAGGGCAGAACAACCCAATGGTTATGAGAGGAGCTGTGTCGGTAGGTGAATATAAGAGAAAAAAATGACATCAAATTTGTTTGGGTACAACATCGCACGACCACGCAATTGTCAGTTAAATTGACGCAGTGCTGTATCACAAAAAAGGCCTTGGTCAGGAAGGGGGTAAATGCTTCTGGGGCCGAAGTGGTTAATAGAGATATGAGTAAAATTCTGTAATTAAAAATGAGCATATTACAGTAATACCTCGAACTGCAAGTAACGTGGTTAACTAGCATTTCCCAATACGAGCCATTATTTATTTATTTTCAAATCCTGACTCGGTTTGCCAGCGTTTTCTCGCAAAACGAGTAGGATTCAAGCCTCTCCTGTATGTAGTACCATATTTGGCGAGAGGTGCGGGAGTGCCGGTGACACTCTGAGCCACTTGGATGCACTCGGTTTCCGAGCGTCTCCAACGCCCCCCCCCCTACACCTCTGGCCACATGCGGTACTGCATACCATAGATGTCAATGTGGAATGAATTATCTGAGTTTCCATTGACTTCTATGGGGAAACTCACTTTGATATACGAGTGATTTGGATTACAGGCATTCTTCTGGAAAAAATAATGCTCGTAATCCAAGGTATCAATGTACTGGTAACTTTTTCTTTATAGATCCTTAAAGCGGAGTTCCACCAAAAAATAAATAAAAAATGTCACCTCAACAGCTACAAAAAAGTCTAGCTGCTGATTTAATTAGACACTCACCTGTCCCACAGTCCAGCGATACAGGCGTACGAAGCCCTGCTCCTCTCCACAGTGCCAGCATTCAAACTTTAGTCATGCTGGCTGTGGTTTCACAGCCGGGTACGCACTGCAAATGCACAAGCCGCGCTGCGAATAGCCGGGCAATCTTCTAGGACCTGTGACGTGTCCCAGAAGATTGCAGGGAGGGAGGGGAGAGAGCTGAACTTCCTTCCAGTGTAGGGGAGCCCCGGGAGGAAGTGGGAGCTGCCTCTCAAATGTGGCATGTCAGGGGGTCACCATCACTTAAGCACTTAAGCACAAGTTCCATTTTTGGGTGGAACTCCGCTTTAATATCAGTGGGTCAGACTAAATCAACAAACATAAGCTACACTATGAGCTTTATAGCTTGAGTACAGAATTTGAGGTTTCTCTCCAGGGGTTTGGACCCTTGTGTTTTCCCTACTAGGGTGGTTGAGTTTTTCCTCCTCCTTGTGTTCATGTGTTCAGGTTACTTTAGTTGACCTTTTACATAGTTTTGAACAATTAAAGCGGTTGTATAGCCCTTTTTTTAACTTTTATCTAAGGTAAGCCTATAATATACCTGTACGGTTTCCGAGATATTCTCCTCGCAATGAGCCGCTGACTTCAGCGGCTCATGCGCACAGGGGATTCTCGGCTGAAAGTCCGGCAGACGCCAGACCCTGCCAGGAAGAAAACTCCCGCATGCATGCGCGGGCAGGGCCGGACTTTCAATAGGGCTTGACGGGGCTCAAGCCCATGGGCCCCGTCCAATAGGGGGCCCCGCGAGCCCCGCAAGCCCATACTTTACACGAGGCGTCCGCGCTATAACAAGCTACAGCGCGGACGGCACTTGCTGGGCGGGCGTCCCTGGGCGTCCTCCTCTCGTTTACTTCCCCTGATGCGTGCCGCGGGCGCGCATCGGGGAAGTACTGTGTCGACTCGGCAGTGTCCCTTGGACACAGCCAAACAGCCAATCACAGATCATGCTAAATGGCCAATCACAGCGGCCATTTAGCACTGATCTGAGTGTCCAATGGCAATGAGAGATGATATCATGAGATCATCTCTCATCGCCCGCTCTCCCCCTCACAGAGACAGCCTGTGAGGAGGAAGAGCGACGTGCAGCTTGTCACTGTGAGTAAAAAAAATAAAAAAAAACAGTGTAAAGTGCTGTCCCCAGTGCCACCTGTCCCATCTGTCCCCAGTGCCACCTGTCCCATCTGTCCCCAGTGCCACCTGTCCCACCTGTCCCATCTGTCCCCAGTGCCACCTGTCCCATCTGTCCCCAGTGCCACCTGTCCCATCTGTCCCCAGTGCCACCTGTCCCACCTGTCCCATCTGTCCCCAGTGCCACCTGTCCCATCTGTCCCCAGTGCCACCTGTCCCCAGTGCCACCTGTCCCCAGTGCCATCTGTCCCCAGTGCCACCTGTCCCCAGTGCCACCTGTCCCCAGTGCCATCTGTCCCCAGTGCCACCTGTCCCTAGTGCCATCTGTCCCATCTGTCCCCAGTGCCACCTGTCCCCAGTGCCACGTATAAGTGCCATCTGTACTCAGTGCCATCTGTCATCAGTGCCACCTGTCCCCAGTGCCACGTATAAGTACCATCTGTCATCAGTGCCACCTGTCCCCAGTGCCACATATAAGTGCCATCTTTCATCAGTGCCACCTGTCCCCAGTGCCACGTATAAGTGCCATCTGTCCCCAATGCCACCTGTCCCCAGTGCCACATATAAGTGCCATCTGTCATCAGTGCCATCTGTCCCCAGTGCCACGTTTAAGTGCCATCTGTCATCAGTGCCACCTGTCCCCAGTGCCACTGCCATGTATAAGTGCCACCGGTCCCCAGTGCCATCTGTCATCAGTGCCACCTGTCCCCAGTGCCACGTATAAGTGCCATCTGTCATCAGTGCCATCTGTCCCCAGTGCCATTGCCATGTATAAGTGCCACCTATCCCCAGTGCCACATATAAGTGCCATCTTTCATCAGTGCCACCTGTCCCCAGTGCCATCTGTCATCAGTGCCATCTGTCCCCAATGCCACCTGTCCCCAGTGCCACATATAAGTGCCATCTGTCATCAGTGCCACTGCCATGTATAAGTGCCATCTGTCATCAGTGTCACGTGTCATCAGTGCCATCTGTCCCCAGTGCCACGTATAAGTGCCATCTGTCATCAGTGCCACCTGTCCCCAGTGCCACATATAATTGCCATCTGTCATCAGTGCCACCTGTCCCCAATGCCACCTGTCCCCAGTGCCACATATAAGTGCCATCTGTCCCCAATGCCACCTGTCCCCAGTGCCACATATAAGTGCCATCTGTAATCAGTGCCACCTGTCCCCAGTGCCACGTATAAGTGCCATCCGTCATCAGTGCCACCTGTCCCCAGTGCCACGTATAAGTGCCATCTGTTATCAGTGCCATCTGTCCCCAATGCCACCTGTCCCCAGTGCCACATATAAGTGCCATCTGTCCCCAATGCCACCTGTCCCCAGTGCCACATATAAGTGCCATCTGTAATCAGTGCCACCTGTCCCCAGTGCCACGTATAAGTGTCATCCGTCATCAGTGCCACCTGTCCCCAGTGCCACCTGTCCCCAGTGCCACTGCCATGTATAAGTGCCACCTGTCCTCAGTGCCATCTGTCCCCAGTGCCACATATAAGTGCCATCTGTCATCAGTGCCACCTGTCCCCAGTGCCACGTATAAGTGCCACCTGTCATCAGCGCCACCTGTCATCAGTGCCACGTATAAGTGCCATCCGTCATCAGTGCCATCTGTCCCCAGTGCCACGTATAAGTGCCATCTGTCATCAGTGCCACTGCCATGTATAAGTGACATCTGTCATCAGTGTCACGTGTTATCAGTGCCACCTGTCCCCAGTAGCATCTGTCCCCAGTGCCACCTGTCCCTAGTGCCACCTGTCCCCAGTGTCACATGTCATCAATGTCACGTATTAGTGCTATCTGTCATCATTGCCACGTATTAGTGCCATCTGTCAGCAGTGCCACATATTAGTGTCATCTGTCATCAGTGTCCCATGTCATCAGTGCTGCATATTAGTGCCATCTGTTATCAGTGTCATGTGTCATCAGTGCCACGTATTAGTGTCATCTGTCATCAGTGCCACGTCAGTGTCATGTGTCATTGTCCTGGTGCTCCAGGGCCTTCAAAATTGTAATAGGTAGTCAAGAAGTTAGATGTGCAATTTATTCTTCTAGAACACATGATGGCGCTCCCTGCATGTTGGGCCTCTCTAAGTGTCCAGGCTGTGGAAAAGTCCCACACATGTGGTATTGTAATACTCAGGAGGAGTAGCTTGTGTTTTGGGGTGTCATATGTACACATGCCAAGTGAGAGAAATAACCTATTACAATGTCAATTTTCTGAGAATTGTGGGAAAAAATTACAACATCAAAAACCTCACCATGTCTTTTACTAAATACCCAAAAAGGGGTCATTTGGGGGGTATTTGTACTTTCCTGACTTGTTCAGGTCACAAGAAATGAGATAGACCACCAGTACATCAGACATGAGCAATTTTGTATGATTTGCACCACAGCTTGTAGACTCTCTAACTTTCACAAAGACCAAATAATATCCACTAATTTTGGTTATTTTTACCAAAGATATGTAGCAGTATAAATTGTGGCCAAAATTTTTAAGAAAAATGAGTAATTTGCTAAATTTTATCACAGAAACTGAGAAAAATTATTTTTTTTTTCAGAATTGTTCCTTGCTCCTTTTCTCTTATCTTGCTGTTTGCTGATTGGTTATTGGCAGTTACATAGTGCCTCGTTTACTGGCGCTGAGAAAACCTGTCTGCATTAGACAGTGATGGCGGACAAACGGTATCAGAGTGGTGCGCTTAAACGAAAACTAAAAAATGAAAGACAGCAACGCAAAAAGGAAGATCTCAGTAAAATGAAAAGAATTACTGGATTTTTTACACCCATGACACCACAGCCTGATGTGCAAGCAGAGAATCCAGAGGACAACAACACGAACCCGATGGAAGAAACGCTTGGAGACGATTTGAATTTACGAGCAGGGCAGCCCATCAACGAATCATCATCATCTCTTCAGTCAGAAACTGCGACTGAACAATGTCCAACTAAAGATTCTTTATCCACTGATCCTGCTCTCTGGGGTAAAATTGATGAAAGCGTACGTGCTTATTGGGCGCGAAAAGGTCCAGAGTCTGCTCAGAATAAGGATGCCAATGTTAAGGCTTCTGAACGCCACTACAAACATCAGAAGAGGCTGTTTTCTAAGACTCATTTCAAACGCAAGCATTTGAATGGTGAGTACTTGCCCAGAGAATGGTTGCTTTACTCACCATCCACTGGTTGTGTGTTTTGTTTTGCTTGCCGCCTTTTTGGCGATTGTAACGGTCAATCCCTTTTTGAGTCTGGCTATAATGACTGGAAACATGCTACCAGACGCATTGCTGAGCATGAGAATAGTGAAAGTCATAGAAAGGCTATGTTTAATTACATTAACAGAGCAGCAGCTGACGGAGTTATAGATTCTCAGCTTAAAAAGCAGTTTGAGTCGCAATGCAATTATTGGAGTGAAGTTTTGCAAAGAGTGGTTGCAGTTGTAAAATTTCTGTCAGAGCGGGGATTGGCTTTCCGAGGCTCCAGTGAAATATTTGGCCGAGCTGACAATGGGAATTACATGGGAATCCTGGAACTGATCAGTGAATTCGACCCATTCTTGAAATCGCACATACAGATATATGGCAATGCTGGGGTAGGAACCCCCTCATATCTTTCATCGAAAACATGCGATGAATTTATCGAGCTAATGAGCAACAGAGTACTTTCTGAAATCATTGCTGAAGTGAAAGTGACAAAGTACTTTTCCATTTGCATTGATTCAACTCCCGACATGACGCACATTGATCAGCTTACATTTATCATAAGGTATGTTTCATCAGAGGGCCTCGTAGAAGAGCGATTCTTAAAATTTCTCCCTATATCTAGCCACACAGGGAAGGCACTCTGTGATGCAGTGTTCACAGTTTTACATGAGATGGACATAGATATCAGTAACTGCCGTGGACAGTGCTATGATAATGCCGCAAACATGTCAGGAGTGTACAATGGGCTGCAAGCTCACATCAAAGACATTAATCCACTAGTAGAGTGGGTGCCCTGCGCCGCGCACACACTTAATCTGGCTGGAGTTAATAGTGTAAACTGCTGCACAGAGACCGCCGATTTTTTTAACTTCATTCAGACCTTGTTCAACTTCTTCTCGAAATCCACAGCTAGATGGAAGGTGGTAACTGCAGGTTTGCAGCCTAATGAAAACCACCGCATTGAGACACTAAAATCTCTCTCTGACACCAGGTGGGCTGCGCATGCACAGGCCACCAAGGCACTGTGCCGGAACTATGCCAATATTCAAGAGTCACTGATGAACATTGCAGAAGACAGCAAACAGAACCCGACAACACAAAATGATGCTTGGTCTCTACATAAAAAAATGAACAGGCTTGAGACTGCTTTTCTTTGCACTGTGTGGAATTATGTTCTACAACGCTTTCATGGGACAAGTGTTGCACTTCAAGCTGTGGATCTGGACCTGTGCAATGCTGTTGATTTGGTGAGGTCACTGCGGGAATATATTGTTGGTTTGAGAGATGAATTTGATGTGTTTGAAGACCAAGCAAAAGCGATGTCTCCCACCGTTTCCGCAACATACAAACAAGACACACAAAGAGAAAGAAAACGCAAGACTCACATGGATGAGTCTGCAACACCTGAGGTTCACTTATCAGGAAGAGAACGGTTCTCATCTGGTGTGTTTCTAGTTGTGATGGATAGGCTGCTGGCTGAACTTGATCGCCGTTTTCAGTCCTATAATGACCTCAACAGCACCTTTGGTTTCCTGAACAACATATCTACCCTTTCTGCAGAACATCTTCGTAAAAAAGCAGCAGATCTACAGAAGAGATACCACACTGACCTGGAAAATGAATTTTGTGAAGAAATCATCCAGTTCAAAGAATTCATCTGCCATGATGAGCCATCATCTGCTAGGGAACTTCTTTTGTGCATTAAAAAAAGAAAACTACAGACCATCTTCCCAAATGTGGATGTCGCTCTTAGACTTTACCTGACATTACCAGTGATAAATGCAAGTGGGGAGCGCAGTTTCTCCAAACTGAAACTATTAAAAAATAGACTAAGATCCACAATTGTACAGCAGAAATTAAATCATCTCACTCTGATGTCAATTGAGAGCGACCTTCTACGTAAACTGGATTTTACTGATTTGATCAAAGACTTTGCTGCAAAGAAATCCAGAAAATGCCGCTTCTAAATAGTACTATGTTAATATCTTTAAAATGAGATGACATGCATGAAGTCATAACATGATCACCTTTCTCTTTCTTTCTCTACCTTGCCTGTTGTTGTTTTAAATGATCAGTCTCTGGATACTGTTGTTGATGTAATGCTTTCTTAAGATATGATAGTGTACTACTTTTATTTTATTGACTAAAAGTTAAGTTAAGATTTTTCACTACAACACTCACTTATGTACTACACACACACACACAATTTATCTTGCACTTTGTTCAATTAGTTATTTTGTTATATTCTTGCAATTGATTTGTTATGATTGCAACCTTACAAGGTAGTTGATTCAAGTTTTTCAATATGTTTTCCAGGTAAATAAGTGTTTTATGTTCTCATTCTGACCAAGACATTTGTGCATTGCAATAAACACTTGATCACTTTGAACTTTTTTCATCATTATTTATTTATTGGAAAAAAGCTTTTCAAGCTTCAATCAGTAATCGATTGTTACTTTTTTTTAGCATTTAACGCTGTCTATGGTACCAGTCACCTTTTAAAAGTAGCTTGGCACTTCAAATAACGATTGGATCGATTAGATTGTTACGGCACCAGATGGCGACAAATTAATATAGAAGGTAGGGCCCGAAAGTGGCTCAAGCCCAGGGGCCCCCAGTACCCTAAGTCCTGCCCTGTGCGCGGGAGTGACAGCATCGCGGCTCCGGCCACTCACAGCGCCAGAGCCGCAATACCCAGATGACACGCCGAGAGAACATGTCAGCTGAGATGTCGGCGCCTCGTTCTAAGGTAAATATTTCATAATGAGCTAGTATGCTGTGCATACTAGCTCATTATGCCTTTTCCTTTACAGGTGTAAAAAAGTTATAATAATTCAGCGGGTTTACTCCCGCTTTAATGATACAATAACACACTTTTGATGTTGGCCATGTAATAATAGATATTCATATATATTCTCTTTACACCTAGTTGATATATAAATGCTCCACCAATGAACTCTTGATGAAGTGGATATTTATCCAAGAAGCTACTTAACCACTTGCCTACTGGGCACTTAAACCCCCTCCTGCCCAGACCAATTTTCAGCTTTCGGTGCTCTCACATTTTGAATGACAAATTACTCAGTCATGTAATACTGTACCCAAATGAATTTTTTGTCCTTTTTTTTCATACAAGCAGAGCTTTCTTTTGGTGGTATTTGATCACCTCTGAGTTTTTTATTTTTTGCGCTGTAAATGAAAAAAAAAACCAGAAAATTAAAAAAAAAAAAATAAATAATAATTTCTTAGTTTATGTGATAACATTTTGCAAATTATTAATTTTTCTTCACAAATTTTAGCCACAATTTATACTGCTACATATCTTTGGCAAAAAACAACGCAAATTAGTTAATAGTATTTGGTCTTTGTTAAAGTTAGAGAGTCTAGAAGCCATGGTGCGAATCATTCAAAATTGATCACACATGATGTACTGGTGGCCTATCTCATTTCTTGTGACCCAGGAAAGTACAAATACCCCCAAAATGACCCCTTTTTTGAAAGTAGACATTCCAAGGTATTTAGTAAGAGGCATGGTGAGGTTTTTGATGTTGTCATTTTTTTTCACAAAATTGCCATTGTAATACACCCCAAAATACACTTTGCTTCTCCTCCTGAGTATAGCGATACCACATGTGTGGGACTTTTTCACAGCCTAGCCACATAGAGAGGCCCAAAATGCAGGGAGCACCATCAGGTGTTCTAGAAGCCTAAATGACACATCTTTTAAAAAAAAAAAACATGTCATACTTACCTCCTCTGTGCAGTTGATTTTGCACAGAGTGGCATCCTCCTCTTCTGGGTCCCTCAGCTGCGCTCCTGGCTCCTCCTCTTCTCAAGTACCCTGTTGTAGAGTCACTCTCCCTCGGGGCACTTGTGTGGATGACCTCCTGTGTTCTGCTGATGCGTCCATTGACACAGAGAGGACTCGCCCGACTCCCGCATCATTGGATTTGATTGACAGCAGTGGGAGCCAATGGCTGCGCTGCTATTAATTTACACAATCAGGATCCGAGACACCGGCTGGTGTGTTCATCACCGTCGCTGGAAAGACAGGGTTCAGGTATGTAAAAGGGGAGCTTTGGGGAGCAGCTGCATCACAGGAGTTTTTTCAGCTTAATGCATTAAGTTAAAAAACATCTGTGTGTAGCAGCCTCCCCAGCAACCCCCAATTACTTAACTGAGCCCCCTCTCTCTCCATCGATGTCCATGAGTGTCTAAGCCTTCCACTCCTGATTTTCTGAGACACAGCAGCTGCGCCTTTGGCTCCTGCCACTGTCAGTAAGACAACCAGGGGGAGAGGGGGCGAGGCCAAGTTGAGGCTGGAGCTTGGACACGGCTCCGGGGCACCCATAGGAAGCTGCTGGCTAAGGGGGGGGGGGGACTCAATAGGAAGGAGGGGCCAGGAGCAGCAAAGAAGGACCTGAGAAGAGGAGGATCCGGGCTACTCTGTGCAAAACCAACTGCACCAAGGAGGCAAGTAGAACATGTTTGTTATATTTTATTTTGTTTTTTAAAGTGAGACTTTACAAACACTTTAACCTCTTGCCGACCAGCCACTGTCGTTTTACAGTGGCAGGCTGGCTCTCCTGCGCAAATTGGTGTAGCCATATGGCGCACGTTCACTCCCGCTGCGTGAGCATGCCCGTGGGTCGGGGGGTGGACACGATGTCCGCCTGCGACCCGCAATCGCCTATTACAGAGGCAGAACGGGGATCTGCATTTGTAAACAAGGAGATTCCCCATTCTGACAGGTGACGTGACAGGGATATACTGCTCCTAGTGATTGGGAACAGTGATCTGTCATGTCCCTGGCAGCCCAACCCTCCTACAGTTAGAAACCTAGGGAATGCATTTAACCCCTTGATCGCCCCCCCAGTGTTAACCCCTTCCTTGCCAGTGACATTTACACAGTAATCAGTGGCTATTTATAGCACTAATCGCTGTATAAATGTCAATGGTCCCAAAAGTGTCCGATCTGTCTGCCGCAATGTTAAATAACGCAGCTAGCCACCATTACTAGTAAAAAAAATGAAAATAAATAAAATTGCCATAAATCTATCCCCTAGATTGATGCTATAAATCAAACCAATTAATATATCCCCAAAAATATGTAGAAGAGTATAGAGCAAAAGGGAATGTAACAGCGCTAAAGTAAAAAATATTAAAATGAACATGCACAGAACAGCAGCAGTATATAGTGCGACAACACCAAAATACAATAAATTAAAACAAACTGCGCTTACCCAAATATTAAACTAAAGTCCAAATTTAATTTCAAGTCGCAAGAAAGGAGACATTGTTCAAATATTTGTAGAAAAAAAGAATTAATGAGATCGCTAATTCCAGACACCACAGTGTGCATGCATGAACTCCAAACAGTGCCCGATCACCGTAAATGTAAGTTATGCTCACCAGATAGCCAGATTTACGGTGATCGGGCACTGTTTGGAGTTCATGCATGCACACTGTGGTGTCTGGAATTAGTGATCTCATTAATTCTTTTTCCTACAAATATTTGAACAATGTCTCCTTCCTTGGGACTTGAAATTAAATTTGGACTTTAGTTTAATATTTGGATAAGCGCAGTTTGTTTTTATGTAGAATATATATCGCCCTAAACTGATGAATAAATACATTTTTTATATATATTTTTTGTATATGTATTATAGCAAAAAAAAAAATGTTTTTCAAAATTGTCGCTCTGTTTATTTCTCAAAAATTTAAAATAACTCAGAGGTGATCAATATACCACCAAAAGAAAGCTCTATTTGTGGGGGGGGGGTACATTTTGTTTGGGTACAACGTTGCACGACCGCACAATTGTTAAAGCAACACAGTGCAGTATCGCAAAAAATGGCCTGGTCATTAATGGCCAAATCCTTCCAGGGCTGAAGTGTCTAGAATTGTGCACGATCTGTTTTTAATACAAAACCTAGTTATCTGGGGAAAGGCTGATGTATAGTTGACAGATTTGTTTAAAATGCTTGTCTTTTAACCACTTAAGCCCCGGACCAATTTGCTGGCCATAGACCAGAGCACAATTTGGCACTGCGATTTGGCACTGCGTCGCTTTAACTGACAATTGCGTGGTCGTGCAACGTGGCTCCCAAACAAAATTGGCGTCCTTTTTTTCTCCACAAATAGAGCTTTCTTTTGGTGGTATTTGATCACCCCTGCAGTTTTTCATTTTTTGGGCTACAAACAAAAATAGAGGGACAATTTTGGAAAAAAAAGCATTAGGTTTTACTTTTTGTTGTAATAAATATCCCCCAAAAAAAGATGTTAAAAAAAATTTTTTTCTTCAGTTTATGCCGATATGTATTCTTCTACATATTTTTGGTAAAAAAAAAAAATCACAATAAGCGTTTGGTTTGCGTAAAAGTTATAGCGTACAAAATAGGGGTTGGTGTTATTGCATTTTTATTAATATTTTTTTTTAACTAGTAATTGCTGCGATCTGCGATTTTTATCGTGACTGCGACATTATGGGGGACACATCGGACAATTCTGACACATTTTTTGGGACCATTGTAATTTCTACAGCGATCAATGCTATAAAATTGCACTGATTACTGTAAAAAATGACCCTAGGAGTGAAGGGGTTAACCACTAGCTGGCTAGGAAAGGTTTAAGTGTGTCCTAGGGAATGATTCTAACTGTTAGGGGGCGTGGCTACAGGGAGCTGTGACCAGGGACAGTGTCACTAGGCAGAGCGGGGAGATGCTTGTTTACATTAGCATCTCCCCATTTTTCAGCTCCGTGAGACAATCGCGGGTATCCCTGTGGACATTGAGTCTGCGGGACCTATGATCCTACTCGCGTAGCTTCCAGCAGGGTCGCGTGCATGCCACCGGCGGCACGCACGTGACCACACAGCGGGAAATTCAAAAGGGACGTACCTGTACTCCCATTTGCCCAGCCGTGCCATTCTGCCAATGTAAATGTACATGCAGCAGTCGGCAAGTGGTTAATAAATGTAAATTTGTAATAAAAATGCTTAACTACCCCCCTCTTCTTCCTGAACATTCCACATTAAATAGTGGGTTTGGCTAAATTGCAGTGGGAGGGTCTTAAAGTGTGCAAGAGTGCGCTAGAAACCGAGTGCAGGGATTCGAGCATGGTATATACAGGGTGCAGGGATTCAAGCATGGTATATACAGGGTGCAGGGATTCAAGCATGGTATATACAGGGTGCAGGGATTCGAGCATGGTATATACAGGGTGCAGGGATTCGAGCATGGTATATACAGGCTGCAGGGATTCGAGCATGGTATATACAGGCTGCAGGGATTCGAGCATGGTATATACAGGGTGCAGGGATTCGAGCATGGTATATACAGGGTGTAGGAATTAGAACATGGTATATACAGGGTGCAGAGATTAGAGCATGGTATATACAGGGTGCAGGGATTCGAGCATGGTATATACAGGGTGCAGGGATTCGAGCATGGTATATACAGGGAGTAGGAATTAGAGCATGGTATATACAGGGTGCAGAGATTAGAGCATGGTATATACAGGGTGCAGAGATTAGAGCATGGTATATACAGGGTGCAGGGATTAGAGCATGGTATATACTGGGTATAGAGATTAGAGCATGGTATATACTGGGTATAGGGAATAGAGCATGGTATGTACAGGGTGCAGAGATTAGAGCATGGTATATACAGGGTGCAGGGATTAGAGAATGGTATATACAGGGTGTAGGGATTAGAGTATGGTATATACAGGGTGTAGGGATTAGAGCATGGTATATACAGGGTGCACTGCAGGGAATAGAGCATGGTATATACAGGGTGCAAAGAGTGCATGGATCCGTTTTCTCCCACTACTCCTTTCCATTCTAACCCACATGATCCCCCATCCACTGCTCCTCAGCTCTGAGCCATGTTTACACCCCCTCTACTGCCTTCATCTTCTCTCCCCTCCCTTAAAAGCTTCACCATCCTGCACAAGTGAACATGCCTCGCCATTGCTGTAATAACCTGAAGTTCCTGGCCAGCACATTCCCCACACTACAATCTGAGGCCAGATTGTCCGGGGGTGTCGGCATCCAGGCACCAGGATCATAGAAGGTGCAGTCTACCTCCCAACCCCCCTCTGGCCCATGACAGTACTGCACTCAGGGAGACAAGCTGATAAAAAGCTCTCCAAGGAGGATAGATTCAGCTGACCAGTTGGGAGAGACTGACTGATGTTGTGTCCGGGTGTAAGATGAACAGAAACCCGGGCAGAAGTGTCAAAAACCGGACTGTCCGGGTCATTCCCGTACAGGTGGCAACCCTATATATACTCCATGTAGTTTTGGGTACATTAGAATTGGGATGTGGCAGCTTCAATGACTATTAATATACTTTTTATTTAAAAATTACTTTATTACCGCTTTAGTCCTGGTTCACATGTATGCAGGTTTGCGCAGGCACAACAGCCCATTCATGCATTTCCCACAGAAAAAAGTTGCTTGTGCAAGAGCCATTTATATACTGCTTGGAGAGGCTGTTGGTGAAATCCATAACGGAGTGGTTATCCTAAATGAACCAAAGGCGCATATTTTGGTTTATCTGGTGAGTGGCCATTGCAACAGGTGCTGGTGAAGTCACTCATTTGGTGGATAAAAGAAGCACCTTATATAGGATGAATATACTTGAACTGAAGTGATCACTCACTTAGGACATTCGTTTGCACTGGAATCATTTTTCTGTCCTTTTTTACTTTATATATTTTTTGTTGGTATTGTTTACAATATGGAATTGCATTTTATATAGTGGTATTGAATATATATATATATGTCTTCATTAAGGGTGTATTGAGGAAATTATAGAGGTTTTAACCAGTTCCCGACGAGCGCACACTGATGTACGCCGGCAGAATGGCATGGGCAGGCATATTGGCGTACAGGTACATACAATCTTTAATGCCGCCCTGCCATCGCGAGCGCGCCGGCGCACTTGCGTGCTGGTCGGGACCCCCGTGAGTCCAGTCGCGGGTCCCGCAGACTCGATCGCCGTGGGCGTACCCGCGATCATCTCACGGGGCGGCTGAACGAGGAAATGCCGTTGTAAACAGCATTTCCCTGTTCTGCCTAGCAACTAGTGATGCTGATCTCTGCTCCATGTGATTGGAGCAGAGATCAGTGTTCACTAAATTAAAGCCCAGCCCCCAACAGTTAGTAACACACCCCTAGGAACACTTAACCCCTACACTGCCACCCACTGGTTAACCCCTTCACTGCCAGTGTCATTTACACAGGAATCACTGCATTTATATAGCAGTGATTGCTGTATAAATGACAATGGTCCCAAAAATGTGTAAAAAATGTCCGATGTGTCCGCCATAATGTTGCAGTCACAATAAAAATCGCTGATTGCCGCCATTACTAGTAAAAAAAAAATTATAAAAATGCCATAAAACTATCCCCTATTTTGTAAACGCTATAACTTTTGCGCAAACCAATCAATAATCGCTTATTGCGATTTATTTTACCAAAAATATGTAGAAGAATACGTATCGGCCTAAACTGAGGGAAACAATTTTTTTATATATATTTTTGGGGGATATTTATTATAACAAAAAGAAAAAAAATCATGCGTTTTTTTCAAAATTGTCGCTCTATTTTTGTTTATAGCGCAAAAATGAAAACCGCAGGGGTGATCAAATACCACCAAAAGAAAGCTCTATTTGTGGGAAAAAAAAGGATGTCAATTTCGTTTGGGAGCCATGTCACACGACCGTGCAATTGTCAGTTAAAGCGACGCAGTGCCAAATCGCAAAAAGTGGTCTGGTCTTTGACCAGTAAGATGGTCCGGGGCTGAAGTGGTTAATATGTGCACGGCACTTTAAATTTGTATATGGCACTGTGAAAGTAACATTTAATGAGCTGGTATAGAGTGGTGACAGTTAGTGCAATCCATATCATATACACTATTACTATACTAACTTTTTATTTAAAAATTACTTTACTACAGCTTTAGTCCTGGTTCACATGTATGCAGGTTTGCGTAGGCACAACAGCCCATTTATGCATTCCCCGCAGAAAAAAGTTGCTTGCAGCATTTTAAAAAACACAGTGACCTTGAACTCTTTCCCACACTCCAAGCGCTTTTTTTTAAGCGTGGCCCATGCATCTAAAAATGCAGCATATTTGCAGGTGCAGGAACTGCAGGGAAATCGCATGGTGCAATTTCAAGACCACTGAGTTTGTAAAATGCTGCATGCAACTTTTTTCTGCAGGGAATGGACTGTTGTGCCTGCGCAAACCTGCATACATATGAACCAGGTCTAAAAGAAGCCCATCGAGTGCTGCATTTCACTGTGTGTGGATGTCAGCACAGTGCCAATGGTCTTGTGGACCTCCATGCTCGCTAAATAAAAGCCACAGCCAGGTCAGAGTTTTGGAATTAGTATATATATATATATATATATATATAATATATATATATATATTGTGAGGGGGTTCGCTCGGTAGCGGGTGTGTGTGACCCCCTGGATGGGTTCACAACACAAAGTCAGGCACAGCAGACAGCGGTGTAGGTGCAAAAAATAAAAGATCCGGTTTATTTAGGCTACATGCAGTGATACATATAACAGCCAAACAAAATAAAACAAGAAAATAAATCCTGGTCAGCTTGACCTCTAACTACACACGTAGACTCCCTGTCTAACAACTGGGTGCAGCCTTGTGCTGCCCCAGTCCCTGTCTCTATTGTAGGGGTTTGCCACACAGGCGTTAACTCACCGCACAGAACAGATCTCAGACTCCCCAGTCTATACACACAAAACTGGTTCCAGGATGGAGCATCTCCCTATGCATGCTGGGGTTTTTTGTAGAGGTCTTAATGAGCCCACTTACTACAGCTGGGCTCATTAACTCTTCCCCTCTAATTGTAAAAGTCTGCATAAAGCCTGAATCTAGGACACACATATTTCCCACCCTGAATACAACCAGGTGATTTTACCTGCGTGCTGCCACATACTCCCCCCTCTTGTTTCAACCTTGGGGTTGTAACACAAGCAGCCAGACACGCATGTATCCGAGACAAAGCATCCACATTCCCCATTTTAACACCAGGGCGATGCTTAACTGTAAAGTTAAATTCATGTAGGGCCAGGAACCACCTATTTACCCTTCTATTGGTCTCCTTGTTTTGAGCCATCCACTTTAAAGGAGCGTGATCAGTCACCAGGTCAAAGTGCCTACCTAGCAGATAGTACCGAAGGGAATCTAGAGCCCACTTCACTGCTAAACATTCCTTCTCAATCGTGGAGTAATTTACCTCATGGGACTTTAACTTCCTGCTGAGGTAAATGACTGGGTGCTCTTCCCCATTCCAGACCTGGGATAACACTGCCCCTAACCCAACGTCTGATGCATCAGTTTGTACAACAAAGTCCTTAGAGAAGTCTGGTGAGTACAACACTGGCTGGCTACATAAGGCTGTTTTTAAGGACTGAAATGCTTCCTCAGCCTCTGGGGACCATTTAACCATAACCGACTCTTTCCCTTTTGTCAGGTTGGTGAGGGGCACCGCCTGAGAAGAAAAATGGGGAATGAATCGTCGATAATAGCCAGCGATTCCCAGAAAGGCTCGTACCTGTTTCTTGCTGTTGGGACGTGGCCAACTCTGTATGGCCTCGACTTTATTGACTTGGGGTTTTATCACCCCCCTCCCAATAGTGTACCCAAGATATTTGGCCTCCTCCTGTCCAATGGTACACTTCTTTGGATTGGCCGTAAAACCAGCTTCCCGGATAGAGTCTAGGACTGCTTGTACTTTTGGCAAATGTGAGACCCAGTCTGTGCTATGGACAATCACATCATCCAGGTAAGCTGCAGCATATTTATGATGGGGCCTCAGAATCTTATCCATTTTCCGCTGGAATGTTGCCGGTGCATTCTGTAACCCAAACGGCATTCTCTTATATTGGAATGCCCCATCTGGGGTTACAAACGCAGTTTTCTCCTTGGCCGACTCGGCCAGGGGAATTTGCCAATACCCTTTGGTGAGATCAAGAGTTGTCATATATCGGGCTGTTCCCAGCCGGTCAACCAACTCATCTATACGTGGCATGGGGTAGGTGTCAAATTTTGTAACTTTATTTAATTGTCTAAAATCGTTACAAAACCGCCAGCTCCCATCAGGTTTGGGCACTAGTACAATAGGACTGGATCAGTCACTCTGGGACTCCTCTATCACACCCAATTCCAGCATCCTTTGAACCTCCCCACGTATTGCCTCCCGTCGGGCCTCTGGTATTCTATAAGGTTTTAGTTTTACCCTTTCTCCTGGCGGGGTGATAATGTCATGCTCTACGCCAGATGTTTGTCCCGGAAGCTCAGAGAAAATCTCTTTGTTACGAAGTACAAACTCTTTAACCTCCTGTTGTTGGGGTTTCGATAAGGTGTCTGCTATCCCAACCTCAGGAACTAAGCAATCAGGCTGTACTTGTGACAAAGTCTCGGCGACTAGGGATTCCCTATCCCTCCAGGCTTTCAGCAGATTGACGTGATAGATCTGCTCCGGCTTTCGCCTTCCTGGCTGTCTAACCCTGTAGTTCACCTCACTAATTTTTTCAATTACTTCATATGGACCTTGCCATTTGGCCAGAAATTTGCTTTCAACCGTAGGGACTAGCACCAAGACCCTATCCCCCGGGGGAAAAAGTATGTGTCTTGGCCCCACGGTTGTACACTCTCTGCTGTGCTAACTGCGCTTGGGTTAAATGTTCCTTTACAATTGGCATTACCTGTGCAATTCTATCTTGCATCAGGGCGACATGCTCAATCACACTCCTGTGAG
Source organism: Lithobates pipiens (assembly GCF_037356315.1). Lineage (NCBI taxonomy): Eukaryota > Metazoa > Chordata > Amphibia > Anura > Ranidae > Lithobates > Lithobates pipiens. The sequence continues at coordinate 263,863,404 of NW_027507785.1, read as the reverse complement.
GAGAACTCTCATTTTCCCAAGTTTCCTTGGCGATATCCAGCAGCCCTCTTGGGTGTCTCCCATAGAGCAACTCGAAGGGTGAGAAACCCGTAGAGGATTGGGGTACCTCCCTAATGGCAAACATCAGATAGGGTATTAGACAATCCCAATTCTTTCCATCTCTATCCACCACCTTCTTTAACATTTGTTTTAGGGTTTTGTTGAATCTTTCAACCAACCCATCTGTTTGGGGGTGATACACAGATGTACGCAATTGCTTCACTTTGTACAACTTGCATAATTCTTTCATAACCCGGGACATAAAGGGTGTACCTTGGTCCGTAAGCAGTTCCTTACAAATACCCACGCGGCTAAAAACAAGGGATAGCTCTTTGGCTATGGTTTTGGCCGAGGTATTTCGGAGAGGAATTGCTTCCGGATAACGGGTGGCATAGTCCAATATAACCAAAATGTACTGATGCCCCCTAGCAGACTTCATTATCGGACCTACCAAATCCATTGCGATCCTCTCAAAGGGGACCTCAATGATAGGAAGAGGTACCAGTGGGTTACGGAAATGTGGCATAGGTGCCGACTTCTGACACACAGGGCAGGAGGAACAATACTTTTCTATTTCCTTCATGACCCCAGGCCAATAGAATCTCTGCAATACCCTCTCTCTGGTTTTCTCTGTCCCCAGATGACCTCCCAGAATGTGTCCATGAGCCAATTCTAACACCAACTTCCTGTAAGGTTTGGGCACTACAAGTTGCTCAATGGTTTCTTCTGCCCTTTGAGCCACTCGATATAGCAGGTCCCTTTCCATAGTGAAGTAAGGATAAGGGCAAGTCTTATCTGGGTTCACTAACTCGCCATCTATTTTCACCACATTTTCCCGTGCCTTTATTAGGGTGGGGTCTTTTAACTGTTCTGTGGCAACATTTTCCCTGTGAACCTCAAGATCCGAAAACTCCACAGACGGCATGTTTTCATCTGAGGATGTTGGCTCCTCCCCAGTTTCTCGAGTTTCCCCCGCCAATACCGACAAGGGAAATTCAGGAGAGTCCTCACAACTCCCAGAGGAATTCTGGTCATCTTCCTGGTTTATAGGGGCACCAGTGGGGGGCTCAGGACAATCCCAGAGTTCCCAGAATTTTGGAAAATCCCTTCCCACAATAGCATCATGTGGTAAGTGAGACACTAACCCCACCTGATGAGAGAGGTTACCTTTGGGGGTCTCAAAAAACACTGAAGTTACAGGATACTCTCGGGTGTCCCCATGCACACAAATAACAGCCACCTTGTTCTTCCCAGAGACCTCTGTAGTAACTAATTCAGCTTTTATCAATGTTACCAGGCTACCTGAATCTAGCAACACATCAACATGTCTACCATTAATACACATTTTACATAAATGTTTCTCAGGTCCCCGAATGGCAGTGCATGTAACTGTCGCAAACAGCGACTGACGTCTCTCCCTTATAAAGTCACATTGCATAGGCTCATCCACAACTGGGCAATTGGCTGCAATATGTCCCTCTTGCCTGCAGCGGTAGCAAATAATTTTTTTCGCTGCCTCTTGCAGCATGGGCTTCCTGGGCTGCTCCCGCCAGACCTTAGGTAGAACTCCCACCCTCTCCCCTTGGAGTCATCTTACCCGCCACTGGGGATGATCTGGTCTTAGGGGGGAAAGTCCGTGAGTCCCTGGAAGAGGTGGTCAAGTTCTCTGTAGCCAAGTACCTCTCAACCAGATCCACAAGTTTATCTGCATTTTCTGGGTCTCCATGGCTTACCCATTTTTGGATGGCAGTAGGAAGAGCTCTCAGGAAACGATCCATAACCACACGTTCCACAATGTTTGGTGCGGTCAAAATCTCTGGCTGCAGCCACTTCCTGCTCAGGTGAATGAGATCATACATTTGAGACCTGGGAGGTTTTCCAACCTGAAAAGTCCAGTTATGCACACGCTGAGCTCGGACTGCCAGGGTGACACCAAGCCGTGCCAATATTTCTGCTTTTAGCACCACATAGTCTTTTGCTTGGTCAGGCTCTAGGTCATAATAAGCTTTCTGCGATTCCCCAGTTAACAGAGGGGCCACCAGTCCAGCCCATTGCTCCTTAGGCCACTTTTCCCTTTCAGCAGTCCTTTCAAATGTGGTAAAAAACACCTCCGGATCATCCTCTCCAGTCATTTTTGTCAGTAAACGGCTCACACCAAAGGTTGCGGTATTATTGTACCCACTTGCTTCATTGGTCTGCGGACGTTGCTGTATCAATGTCTCTATTTGCTGTTGAAAATTCTGCTCTTGCTTCTGCAACAGGTCTATGATGCGGGCTTCAGATCGCTGCTGGGCTTGTTGCTGAGCTTCCAAACTCTGCTGCAAAGTTGCATTTGTCTGCTGCTGATTTGCATTTGCCTGCTGCTGGGCTTCCAAACTCTGCTGCAAAGTTGCATTTGTCTGCTGCTGATTTGCATTTGCCTGCTGCTGGGCTTGTTGTTGAGCTACAAGGCTCTTTTGTAAAGCTGCATTTGTTTGCTGCTGGTTTGCATTTGCTAGAGCCAGCTGTCTCAGTATCTCCTCCATGCTGGCCTTAACAACAAAAAAAAAAAAACTGCCAAAATTCTCCACCAACTGTGAGGGGGTTCGCTCGGTAGCGGGTGTGTGTGACCCCCTGGATGGGTTCACAACACAAAGTCAGGCACAGCAGACAGCGGTGTAGGTGCAAAAAATAAAAGATCCGGTTTATTTAGGCTACATGCAGTGATACATATAACAGCCAAACAAAATAAAACAAGAAAATAAATCCTGGTCAGCTTGACCTCTAACTACACACGTAGACTCCCTGTCTAACAACTGGGTGCAGCCTTGTGCTGCCCCAGTCCCTGTCTCTATTGTAGGGGTTTGCCACACAGGCGTTAACTCACCGCACAGAACAGATCTCAGACTCCCCAGTCTATACACACAAAACTGGTTCCAGGATGGAGCATCTCCCTATGCATGCTGGGGTTTTTTGTAGAGGTCTTAATGAGCCCACTTACTACAGCTGGGCTCATTAACTCTTCCCCTCTAATTGTAAAAGTCTGCATAAAGCCTGAATCTAGGACACACATATTTCCCATCCTGAATACAACCAGGTGATTTTACCTGCGTGCTGCCACAATATATATAATCTCCAAGTCTGTACCTATATATGGGGAGCCAGGTCTGCAACCATACCTGGTCCGCCGAGCTCAGCTCACCATCCGCGGGCTCACACTCATGTTTCTGGCTGCCACTATCACTCTGACATCTGCTCCTACTTGAGGCCTCCCGAGTCAGATCTCGATGTACAGGCATGGCACGGGATAGGGTCAGAATGTCATTGGAGCTCACGGTCCCGCTCGCTCCTTGCTTGAGGAATTTACAGGACAGCGCACTTATGCCGGCTGTTGCTTGCGTGGAGTGGACTAGAGTGGTCATTTTACGGGACCAATGGGGCTCCCAATTTGCAGGCAGCGCAGGCTTTGGGCCCTAAAACAATTTTTCTTCTCACGCTATTAGAGTGAGAAGAAGAAAAAATAGTCAATCATCGGCTCTGCTTACGTCACATGATCAGCTGTCATTGGCTGACAGCTGATCATGTGGTAAGGGGTTTGTGATTACAGAGCACGCCGCAAGCGCCCTGCAGGGAGTGCGCAGGCCGTTCAAGCACGGGAGGATTTCCAGGGGCACCCTCCCAGCAAATTAAGTCCATGCTGTAGACATCTTTTGGCTATAGCGCGGACAGCAAGTGGTTACGTTAAAAATGTCTTGATTGCATATTACTTCATTAACTGCTACAACCCCGGAAAATTTGGCTGCTGAATGACCAAGCCATTTTTTACGATTCAGCACTGCGTCGCTTTAACTGACAATTATGCGGCCCTGCGACCTTGTACCCAAACAAAATTGATGTCCTTTTTTCCCGCAAAAAGAGCTTTCTTTTGGTGGTATTTAATCATCTCTGCGGTTTTTATTTTTTGCGCTATAAACAAAAAAAGAGCGACTATTTTGAAAAAACACATTTTGTAATTTTTGCTATAATAAATATCCCCTTTTTTTTAAAAAAAAGCTAATTTTTTTCTCAGTTTAGGCCAATATGCATCTTCTACATATTTTTGGTAATAAAAATCGCAATAAGCGTATATTGATTGGTTTGCCAAAAGTTATAGCGTCTACAAAATAGGGGATAGATTTAGGGCATTTTTTTTTCTAACTAGTAATGGCAGCAATCTGCGATTTTTATCGTGACTGTGACACTATGGCAGACAGATCAGACAATTTTGACAACTTTTTGGGACCACTGACATTTATACAGCGATCAGTGCTATAAAAATGCATTGATTACTGCAAAAGTCACTGGCAGTGAAGGGTTAACACGAGGTGGCACTAAAGGGGTTAATTGTGTTCCCTGCTATGTGTTCTAATTGTAGGGGGAATGGGACTAGCTAGGGGAAGAGATAGATCGGTGTTTATACTTTGTATGAACACACGATCTGTCTCTTCTCCCCCCCAGGGGGAGCTGAGATCGTAGCGCTGCGGCAGTGGCCCGGCAAGAGCCAGCAATCATGGGACAATAGTGGAGAGATGACCCCAAGCCACAATTGTAGGTGTGACTTATGTGTAGTAATGGCCATCAAATAAAGATATTAAATAATAATAGTGAGTGATTACGGTAATCAAGTGTAATGAGTAGAGAAAGGGTAGAAAGGTGACCATGACGGAAAGAACACAGTGATCCAGAAGGAAACAGTGTGTACTGAAAGAAATGATGGGGTGTGACACCAAAAGAAATGGACAGAGAAATAGAGAACCTACTATATAGAGCCACCTGTGAAACAGTGCTAGAGAAGATTACCTGAATGTACAAGTAAAAAAACATAATCCAAAAAGGAGTGTGAACAGGAAACAAAGAGTTGTGCATAAAAAGAGTGTGTAGTCCAATGATTTGCGGCAATAGAGCCGGACCGTCCGCCGCAGAGTCCGGCCAACATCAAACTGCATGCTAGGGAGGAAGACGTCCACATCAGAGCGAAGGACGCTCTAAAATAGGCGCCTAAAACCTCCCTGAACACACGCTGATGGAAAGAGGTCACGCTCACACATGGCGTCAACGTGACGACACTGGGGCGGCATACAAGTTTGGCGTCGACACGCAGGGAGAACCTGCCCGTGCCCCCACATACAAAAGATCGAGAGGGGAGGGGAAGGACCCAGTGTGTGTCACAGCTCCTGGGGATAATTGAAAAACCACAGTAAACCCCTACATACCCTGATAATATGGAAGAACCCAAAGGCATAGTTAATATCCAATATAGGGTTAATAATGCATGTCACAGATAATGATGTGAACTAGCCTTTTATTATTATCTTGTGGAACATCATTGACACTGTTGTATGGCACTAAATATAAGAAGACACCTAAAACATTTTACCTTATCTGAGGAACTGGATCACCTTTATATGTTCCAATTCCTATGTTGGTACTGAGCAGCAGCATTAGTATCTGAGAATTTTCAGAATTCCTCTGAGAGACAGCAGCTATTCTTTGGCAGGCTGCTGACTCTGATGAAAGTCAGCTGATATCACCATCGCTGATGATTCTGCTGTTTAGGCCTCATGCACATTTGGCGTTTAGCCCTGGTGCATGAGGCTCTGGCATATAGGGGGTTATTTTTTTACGAAAGGCAAATCCACTTTGCACTGCAAGTGCACTTGAAATTGCACTTGGAAGTACAGTCGCTCCGAATCTAAGGGGTAGATCTGAGATGAGTGGAAGCTCTGCTGATTTTATCATCCAATCACGTGCAAGATAAAATGCTGTTTTTTATTTTCCTTGCATGTCCCCTCGGATCTACAGCAACTTTACTTGAAAGTGCACTTAAAGTGCACTTTCAAGTATACTTGAAGTGCAAATTGGATTTTCCTTTAGTAAATAACTCCCTATATATCGGCTATATTTTGCGAATGCGCTTGTGCATTGTTTCTTAGAGAATCCTATCTAGAGTCAACAGTACCAAGCTACAACATTTACAACAGTAGTTAATTCCTTTCTCTTTTTTTCTGGCTTCCTCTGGAAATCTGAGTGTCACATCAGTGTCGATTCACTAAACTGTCTGAGTTACATCCTTTTTATCAAGTGCGTTTATGAAAACAGCACAACCAAAAACAGAGGTAAAGTACAAGCCAAATAGGAGACCAGCTTCCAGATGACAACAATAATCAATAATGGAGACAGAGAATCAGCGTTTACACCTCCAATCAAATTAAGAGTTACAAAAGTGTTTTAAGCCAAGTACAAAGCCTTACAGAACGATCCTACAATCCACCACCAATCAATCTAGTATTTCCCTCAAACAAAAAAATTATGAGAGGAGGGAGTCGGTGGGAAAAGGGGAGGAGGGGCATAGAAAAAGTAGGAAAAGGGGAAAGAAGGGGGGGGTAGAAGGGTCAGGTACAAATGAAAAGAGGGGTGGGAAGAGCACAGCAGTAATACTGGTTCCCAAGGGTAGTAAAGGCCAACACAGAGAGGCCTTCCAATCTGCAGTGACACCATGGGGGTTATTTATGAAAGGCAAATCCACTTTGCCCTACAAGTGCAAACTACAAGTGCAAAGTGCTATATGAATCCTGAGGGGTAAATCTGAAGTGAGGGGAAGCTCTGCTGATTTAATCATCCAATCATGTGGAAGCTACTGTAAAATGCTGTTTTTTATTTTCCTTGCATGTCTCCCTTGGATCTGCAGCGACTTCACTTCCAAGTAGACTTTCAGTGCAATTTCACGTGGACTTTGCACTTGTAGTTTGCACTTGTAGTGCACATTGGATTTGCCTTTCGTAAATAACCCCCATTGTCCTGCTTTTTTGGTGTCTAGTCCACTATCTGTTCTACTATCTCTAAGTTTGCTGAATGATGTATATTATAATTTATAGCTGCATTCTGTCATTTTCAGGGGGTATGGACTGCATCCGACTTGGGGAAACAACTATTGAATATTCAAGCGTTTTCAGGTTCTACATGACAACTAAACTCAGAAATGCACATTATCTGCCTGAATTGGCAACTAAAGTCTTAAAGTCTCTCTGTTAAACTTCATGATCACTATATATATATATATATATATATATATATATATATATATATATATATATATATATATATATATATATATATAGATTAACTGTGTTGCTTGTTGAAGTAAGGGAGCATTTTTGTCTAGTTACAAAAACATTGATTAAGTAGAAAGAATTAAAAATCTCTACACTGTTTTACAGAGCTGAATCAGTATTGGGATGAACCCCAAAAATATCTCCCAGCTTAATATATCCAGCATGATATGCCAGGCAAAAATCCAGTGTACTCCACTGGGATAACTCAGGTCATTATAGGAGAAGGGGGCTGACCTAACACCAGAATGACAGGGAAAAGTGCATCTTGTTTTCTTGTGCATTTTACTTGCATTTGACATACATTTGAAACACTTCATTGTTGGGTGCATTTGACATACATTTGAGGCACTTCATTGTTGGGTACATTTTACCTCCTGACCACCAGTTGACCTGCTTCTAAGCTGCCATGTTCCCATTGAGTGTACAAATAGATAGGAAATGCTGACATGAACAAAAGCCCAATAACTCAGGCCTTAACAATGGTTTTACGAGCCTGACATTGCAGTATAGTGGTTTAAATATTGCTCCTTCATTATAGACCAGAGCTTGAAAAAGAGAGGAATGCGCTGATCTTACAATTGGCTGCTAATAAAAATCAGCTAAAGGAAATTGAAGACAAAATACTGGAGACTTTCCAGTCCTCAGAGGGAAACATCTTGGAAGATGAGAGTGCCATCCAGATCTTAGACCAAGATCATGCATGTCCAATGAGATTGCCAAAAAGAAAAAAGGTAAGTATTAATTAATGTAAACCTGTAGTGGTAAGAAAATGGACGCTGCCATTATTGAGCTGCCCCCCTGGAAGTGAGTGTTGCCTGGCTTTCATTCTAACCTTCTGTTTTCAGAAACACATGAATAGATCAGCGGTGTTGACTTCACATGCTACATGCTTGTTTGAGGTCAATGAACCGGAAAGTTTTGTGTCAGATGCCTTCTCCATAAGCAATGGAACTAGACAGGGATGCCCCCTGTCCCCTATCCTCTTTATTCTTACCCTCGAGCCCTTTCTAAACAGTATTAGACAAAACCCCGACATATCAGGAATAAAGACGGACGCCAAAGAATATAAGCTCGCTGCCTTCGCAGACGATATTCTGCTATTTCTCACGCGACCACACACAACAATCCCGATCCTACTAAATGAATTTAAAACTTTCAATACGTTATCCAACCTCAAAATTAACTTCTCCAAATCATATGCCCTCAACATCTCCCTTCCCCCCGAAGACGTAACCCACTGTAAAACGAACTTTCCGTTTCATTGGAATGACCACTCCATAACTTACCTAGGTATACAACTTACGTCCCACCTAAAAGACCTATACACACGGAATTTCCAAACCATGCTACAAAAAATTGCTGCTGACCTGAACCAATGGGATAAACCAATCTTTTCATGGTTCGGTAGGGCCGCCATATTAAAAATGAATATACTACCGAGATTCTTATACATTCTCCAGACGATCCCCATACAAATTCCACACTCATTCTTCAAATCTTACAGAAGCATATGCTCTAGATTTCTCTGGGGCACCCATAGACCAAGGATTAAATATACTTCCCTGACCTGGCCCAAGCACTTAGGGGGCATAGGCCTCCCAGATCTGTTTAATTATTACAAAGCAGTTCAGCTTACTAGAATTCCCAGTCATCTAATAAAGATTGGGTATCCTTGGAAACTTCATGTACTAAATTACCACTCAGATCCCTTCCGTGGATCCGGACCTCGCTTCTCCAAAAAGAAATCAAGACCCACCCACTTATAGCACCGACTCTTCTGTGTTTTCGCAAACTCTGCACACAATCCTCCATCTCCACGATCACGAGCCCTCTTACACCGCTCAAACTGAACCCTGACTTTCCGCCAAGGATGCACCCTAACTTCCTCCAAGGCCACTGGTCGCGGCCACAAGTTCCATTATGACATTTTTATGACAATGGACGTCCAAAAACATTCACCCAACTAGCCAGCGAGATGCAAACAACCCCTATTCCCTTCTGGACATTTCAACAATTATCCCACTTCCTCAAAAAGTTAGGGAATAAGACAGACCACTCGAGACAACTAACACCCTTTGAACAACTCTGTGCCTCCGATACACCCCACACACATCTTATCTCCCAAACACATTCTCTTTTATTCGGGGACTGTAAACCTAATGCCCTTCGAATCTGCACAGCATGGGAAAAAGACCTAAACCTTACACTTGCAGAAGATGACTGGAACAACATATTTCTCAATATCCACAAAGGCTCCACAAATGTATCCGTTCAAGAAACGGGATACAAAATCCTTTCCCGTTGGTATAGAACACCAGACAGGCTACACAAATGGGACCCCTCCATCTCAGAGAAATGCTGGAGATGCCAACAAACCCAAGGCACTCTGCTCCACGTCTGGTGGACATGCCCCTCTCTCCAACCCTTTTGGAAGACGATACATCAACTGATAAAAACCATAACGACATACGACGTACCTTACAGCCCGGCTCAATTCCTACTACACCACACCACCCTACCGCTAACTTCATATCGTAGATCCATTATAATCCACCTGATTAATGCTGCCAAGCAATGTATCCCGATCTACTGTAAATCCCAAACCATCCCTACCGTCAAAACATGGCTTCAGAAAATACAAAGGATAGCGGACATGGAAGAACTAATCCATATAGCTAGGGACACCCCAAGTAAATATGGGTCCAAATGGGCATGCTGGAAACACTTCTTAACCACTCCTGACTTCGATCGCATTAAAGCGCACAATAGCTAGACCGAGATATGGATGTAGACTCACACTCAGCATTACAACTTGTGACTTAATTTCTCTGATCTTTCTATACCCCAAAACGACCATTCTCCCCTTACTGGATCCCCCCCCCCCCCCCCCCCCAGAGAATGTCAGATATCCCGAATCCTCGACCCTTATGCTTCTAATGACCATAAACATAGATACACCGCCACATAACCCACTCACCTTCCATCTCATTTTTCTCGCCACACGCTCATGATTGAAGGCAACGGAGGCTAACCCATCACCCCTCCCCTCTTATCCCCTGCCCCCCCTTCCCCCACCTTTTCCTCCCCCCCTCTTACCCCACCCCCCCCCCCTTTTTTTTTTGAGAGAAAATTATCATTAGATATTTACTGATGCAAAAAGAAATGCATCCAACGGACTTCCATACGGATGACTGTCTAGGCAACCTATACTGTCTAGTTGGACCAATAATAGTATTTAGATCTTTAAAGTTGATGTTTGATATTCGCTGTCATACGAATTACCACACGTGTAACAGGTTCTATGTGACTTACCATTTGCAACAGATGTTAATCATATGTTTCTACTTGCTGTATTATCCTTTTATTCAATAAAATCTATTGGAAAAGAAAGAAAGTTTTGAAGCCATAGATAACCAGGCAATTAGTATTTTACAGAAGCAGGCCAAAAGTGGGATCCTATGTGTGTATCTCTCATGACTGTATTTCCCTACATATCTATTTGCTGTATTGTAGAGCCATGTCATTCTTTCAGTTTATATTCTGTTATTGTCTGTTTCATATTTCTATAGATTGCAGAGAAAACTGGATTGAAGATAGCAGAGTCGTGAGAAGGCTACAGGCCCATCACAAAGCACCCATCTGTCCTTTTTTTCAGTATTGCAGACCTGGCTAACAATGGCCCCATCTATCAGTATGCCCTCAACTGGTTTGTCAACCTTCACATAAACTCCATTCAGGACAGCTTAGACATTTTTTTGTATTATTACCTCCTAAAACTTTTTTATCTCTTATTTTGAAACTTGCTTTCTGTTGTTAATAAAAAGAAGAAATATGCTAATTTGCAGAGTAATTCCTGGAGCTGGATTTCAATCGCCCCCCTTGACCAACTGCCTCCCTCCTTTAAAAATTAGTTGGCAGGTCACCTTAAAGCTGTCCATAAACAGCTTGTTTCTTTTTTTCCTTCAGCCAACAGGCCGACCAAAAAAAAAAAGGACAGATTCCTCTATCCACACAAACAAGGTAGAAATTCCCCCCCACCGAGACATTCTTTTTTGACAGCCGCTCCTGCCACTGTCAGAAAAAACTGATCAGCTCCCACAGCCTATTGACTGTAGCCGCTGATCAAGAAAAGTTTTTCAACTTGTCTTTTCAACAGAAGTCCACTAATTGACTTGTGTCAGGAAGGAAGGGCCACACACTGATCAAAATGTGTCTGGTCTTTGCTGAACCGTATGAATTTTCGATTTATCTATGGCCAGGTTTATGACGCTAACATACAGGCGGCATAAAGGCTGAAGTTTTCCTTTTCTGCATCAGTATACTATAATCAATGACTTGGTGATTGGGGAAAACTGTCACTCTACTCTGCTAGCAGTTTGGATCTGGCTATATGGATGTAGATTGAGTGAAGTGTAAGAACACAGGACACTATTCCTTTATTCCTATATGAAAGCAGAGTACTATATGGTACTGGCTAGCAGGGTGGCAATCTGTAAACTTTTGTTATACATAGAGTTAGGCTTCAAAGGGAAGCTATTTTAATTAAATGGTCAGTTTTTCATTCCACTTTTTTAAGCTCTAGGTATAAGTATTTTCTATAGGGTGAATACATGACACTGTGTTTACCAGGCATACATAGTGCACACTGCCTTCATGCCTTATGGCAGACTATATTATTCCACTACCTGACATTGAACTATAGGCAATTTTTTTTAATAGAGTAAAGGTTATAACCCCTGTCAGTTAATTTTTTTTCATCTATGTCCCATTGGGATGATTTCCCCTAATTTCCTGTCCCATAGCCAAAACAGAAAGCCAGGAAATCCCTGCAAATTGTGGGAATCACTTAGGGACCCCCAGGTCACCAGAACTAGCGTTCCCAATATGAAGATTTCCCCTCCATTACTTTTCAGGCGACAACCCAAATTTGAGATTTTCTTTTACTTTCACTTTCAATGATAATAGTAAACAGGATAAATAGAGGAGATTAATCTAATGACGGCGATAAAAAGTGACAAGTGTTCCCATGAGAATTTGTAACGGCTGTGTGAATGGTTGTGACATTCATCCACCAAATTAGAACCCATAGGGTTTTTTTTTACGAAAGGCAAATTCATTTTGCACTACAAGTGCAAAGTGCACTTGAAATTGCACTGAAAGTGCACTTGGAATTAAAGTCGCTGTAGATCCGAGGGGGACATGCGAGGAAAATAATAAACAGCATTTTAGCTTGCACGTGATTGCATGATAAAATCAGCAGAGCTTCCCCTCATTGCAGATCTACCCCTCAGATTTACAGCGACAGCACTTCCAAGTGCACTTGCAGTGCAAAGTGGATTTGCCTTTCGTAAATAACCCCCAATGTGTTTTTCATTTGTGAAATTCCATTCATTCTAAAATCGAATGCTAAAAGCAAACTAAATTTTAAAAATACATTTGAATGCCATTCATCAAGTCTCTGATGGCATTATCAAATGTACTGATGAGATTTTTCATACTTTTTTTGTATGAAATTCTACCACTGTATGACCAGCTTAAAGTGCTGTTTCTTCATTGGACCAAATCAAATTTTACAGGTTTAGTGATGTTAGACTAATGAAAGCTGATTTATGGCTGACTGCGAGAAGGTAGTGCACATGATGGCAATAACATATTTGGCTTCTAGTGGTTTACTCATGCATTAGTTCACCACAATTAGTAGGCTGCTTATACAGTGCCTTGAAAAAGTACTCGTATCCCCTGAAATTTTTCACATTTTGTCATGTTACAACCAAAAACGTGAATGTATTTTATTGGGATTTTATGTGATAGACCAACGCAAAGTTACACATAATTGTGAAGTGGAAGGAAAATGGTAAACGGTTTTCAAAAATTTTTACAAATAAATATGTGAAAAGTATGGCGTGTAGGGATGAGCTGGGTGTTCGAGTCGATCGCATGTTCGACTCGAACAGCGGCTGTTCATCTGTTCGGCAAAGCCAGAACTTTGTGGGCCATTCGCGCCATATTCGTGTGGCAGTCATGGCCCACAATGCACTGCGCTATTGCAGTGCATTGCTGGCTGATGATTGGCCAAGCATGCACTGTGACCCGCATGTTTGGCCATTCACAGTGCCGGCAGCGAGAAGAGCCATAATTGGCCACAGGCAGGATGCCTGTGGCCAATTATAGCTCATGGGGTTTAGTACACGCCCCACACTATATAAGGCCGCCTGAGCAGCGGCCTTGTGTAGTGTGTTGCGGCGTTCAGGGAGAGAGAAGGATGGGCAGGGACAGTGTCTTCTTTTCTTGTGAACCTAGCGCAGAGTTTGTGTACTATGCCTCCTGCACAGTATACATCTAAAGCTACCCCCAATTGCTACCCTGTTTCCCCGAAAATAAGACCTAGCGTGATTGTCGGTGATGGCTGCAATATAAGCCCTACCCCCCAAATAAAGCCTACCCTGTTTCCCCAAAAATAAGCCCTACCCTGAAAATAAGACCTACAAGGACTTTAACTAGAACTTATTTGGGGGGGTAGGGCTTATTGTGCAGCCATCACTGACAATCGCGCTAGGTCTTATTTTCGGGGGAAACAGGGTAGTGTTGTTCTGTTCCTATACCACAGGCAGCTGCAGCAGTTAGAGTCAGTGTATTGTGCCCCCTGCACAGTATACACCTGAAGCTACCCCAATTGCTGGTGTTGTTCTGTTCTTATACCACAGGCAGCTGCAGCAGTTACAGTGGGTGCATTGGGCCTCCTGCACCGTATACACCTGAAGCTACCCCCAATTGCTGGTGTTGTTCTGTTCTTATACCACAGGCAGCTGCAGCAGTTACAGTGGGTGTATTGGGCCTCCTGCACCGTATACACCTAAAGCTACCCCCAATTTCTGGTGTTGTTCTGTTTCTATACCACAGGCATCTGCAGCATTTACAGTCGGTGTATTGTGCCACCCGCACAGTATACACCTGAAGCTACCCCCAATTGCTGGTGTTGTTCTGTTCCTATATCACAGGCAGCTGCAGAAGTTATAGTGGGTGTATTGGGCCTCCTGCACAGTATACACCTGAAGCTACCCCCAATTGCTGGTGTTGTTCTGTTCCTATACCACAGGCATCTGCAGCAGTTACAGTGGGTGTATTGTGCCCCCTGCACAGTATACACCTGAAGCTACCCCCAATTGCTGGTGGTGTTCTGTTTCTTTACCACAGGCATCTGCAGCAGTTACAGTCGGTGTATTGTGCCACCTGCACAGCATACACCTGAAGCTACCTCCAATTTCTGGTGTTGTTCTGTTTCTATACCACAGGCATCTGCAGCATTTACAGTGGGTGTATTGTGCCTCCTGCACAGTATACACCTGAAGCTACCCCCAATTGCTGGTGTTGTTCTGTTTCTATACCACAGGCATCTGCAGCATTTACAGTGGGTGTATTGTGCCTCCTGCACAGTATACACCTGAAGCTACCCCCAATTGCTACCCTGTTTCTCCGAAAATAAGACCTAACGTGATTGTCGTGATGGCTGCAATATAAGCCCTACCCCCAAATAAACCCTACCCTGTTTCCCCCGAAAATAAACCCTACCCTGAAAATAAGACCTACAAGGACTTTAACTAGGGCAGTGATGGCGAACCTTGGCACCCCAGATGTTTTGGAACTACATTTCCCATGATGCTCAACGACACTGCAGAGTGCATGAGCATCATGGGAAATGTAGTTCCAAAACATCTGGGGTGCCAAGGTTCACCATCACTGAACTAGGGCTTATTTGGGGGATAGGGCTTATATTGCAGCCATCACCGACAATCACGCTAGGTCTTATTTTCGGGGAAACAGGGTAGTGTTGTTCTGTTCCTATACCACAGGCATCTGCAGCAGTTACAGTCGGTGTATTGTGCCACCTGCACATTATACACCTGAAACTACCCCCAATTGCTGGTGTTGTTCTGTTCCTATACCACAGGCATCTGCAGCAGTTACAGTGGGTGTATTGGGCCTCCTGCACCGTATACACCTGAAGCTACCCCCAATTTCTGGTGTTGTTCTGTTCCTATACCACAGGCAGCTGTAGCAGTTACAGTGGGTGTATTGGGCTTCTTGCACAATATAAACCTGAAGCTAAAAAGAAAGGGGGTTTGTGTTGTGCTTCCTTAGTACCAAATAAACTAACACAATCAATAAAAAATACAAATAAGTGTGAAGCAAAAAGTGCAATAGTGCTTATAAACTGCAACACTACTTAGTGCTTATGAAATTCCATTAAAAGTGCATCTGTGCATTGCATAAAACAACTAGTTTAAAGTGTCTCTGTGCATCATTCAAGTGTCAAAAATCAAACAAATATGTGCTTAAAACCATACAGTGCATATAACAGGTTAAAAATGCAATATATAAAGAAATAAATATTTGTGATATAAACGCAGAAAGGATCTGTTCTATAAACGCAGAAAAAATTCTGTGATCTAAACGCAGAAAGGAATGCAGAAAAAATGCAGAAAAAAATTTGCAGAAAAAATGTATTAATTAAATTAATAAGCAAACAGAAAACCAATAGCAGCAAATCAGTGAATCTCAGTAGAGTGTCCCATACACAGTCCAATCGTGCAATTTTGGATGCAATATCGCAATCAAAGATAAGGTGCAATGTGTCAAGCCAACTCTCTTCCAGTGGTATTCCGTGCCAGTGCTAGTTACGCTAAATAATTACCTCATGACTTGCTCGGATGTAGACGTCACTTCCGAGCAAGTCGCTCACTGATCTATTGCTAGCTGTGTGCCTGTTTTTCCGTTCCTTCTTGTGAGTAGATAAAGTTGTTTTTTTAATAAAATCATCTATTTTAAATACTGCACTATGGAGGATGTTTTTTATCTGTCGTTTTGAGCATTTTTCGCTAGTAACAACTACGAGGAAATCAGCACCGTCAGAAGCCCTCTCTGCAGTCCCCCTGACCCTTCCAAGTACCCCCTGCAAATTAGCTGTTTTGCTGCACACCTCGCAGCCGTGAGGTAATTATTTAGCGTAACTAGCACTGGCACGGAATACCACTGGAAGAGAGTTGGCTTGACACATTGCACCTTAATTTTAAATGCGATAGTGCATCCAAAGTTGCACGATTGGACTGTGTATGGGACACTCTACTGAGATTCACTGATTTGCTGCTATTGGTTTTCTGTTTGCTTATTAATTTAATTAATAAATTTTTTCTGCAAATTTTTTTCTGCATTTTTTCTGCATTCCTTTCTGCGTTTAGATCACAGAATTTTTTCTGCGTTTATAGAACAGATCCTTTCTGCGTTTATATCACAAATATTTATTTCTTTATATATTGCATTTTTAACCTGTTATATGCACTGTATGGTTTTAAGCACATATTTGTTTGATTTTTGACACTTGAATGATGCACAGAGACACTTTAAACTAGTTGTTTTATGCAATGCACAGATGCACTTTTAATGGAATTTCATAAGCACTAAGTAGTGTTGCAGTTTATAAGCACTATTGCACTTTTTGCTTCACACTTATTTGTATTTTTTATTGATTGTGTTAGTTTATTTGGTACTAAGGAAGCGCAACACAAACCCCCCTTCTTTTTTCTGCATTATTGAGAGTCAACTCATAGAGTGTCTGCTGCTCCCATTAGAACTGAATTTTACCTCCTTATCATTTTCTAGCCATATAGCGCGGGAGCCTTTGATATATACACCTGAAGCTACCCCCAATTGCTGGTGTTGTTCTGTTTCTATACCACAGGCATCTGCAGCAGTTACAGTCGGTGTATTGTGCCACCTGCACAGTATACACTCAAAGCTACCCCCAATAGCTGGTGTTGTTCTATTCCTATACCACAGGCCACTGCAGCAGTTACAGTGGGTGTATTGTGCCTCCTGCATGGTATACACCTGAAGCTACCTGAAGCTCATTGAACAATGGTTATTGACCCTCCTCCTTTCTCAGCACGAAGTTGGGACCAGCCACGGTGGAGTTACCAACATGGTACAGTGACAAAGGTCACTATACGTTTCCCGCAAGGTCGGTTCTCTTTGGGTGACTGGATCTCCTGAACCATCTGGTGTCACGGACACCATACTTGGTAAATACATGGAATAGGTTAAGGTGCCCCCGATGACAAGTGTCAACCCACTGCAGTGGCTAGCCTTCTGACCTCGAACCACTATGTTTCCTGCAAGGGAGCGAAGTGGCGGTCGGTTCTCTTTGGCCAGGCTCTGCGTACAACCCCAATACTGCTTTCCAGACTTAGGGTATGTACTGGCCCTTACCCGCCAAATCCCTCCTTTATCGGCCACGGTGACGTTACCAACAACACGGTATAGTGGAAACTAAAAAACTGTGTTCCCTCGTGTATGTTTTGTAACTGTAGGGTCCTCCAGACAATTCACCATACTCTGGGCGCACAGGTGCTGCTGTCTATCCTCCAAAAAGGGGTATACCCTCTTCCCACACTTTACTGTAGAGACTACGCACACCAGACGGGACAGCAGAGAAAAGATGTAAACACTACTCTCATGTAATGTAGTCCTAAAGTGGACTGTCTACAATCTTTTTTTAGCCCTTTGCACAGATAACTGCCTGAAGCTCATTGAACAATGGTTATTGACCCTCCTCCTTTCTCAGCACGAACTTGGGACCAGCCACGGTGGAGTTACCAACATGGTATAGTGACAAAGGTAACTATACGTTTCCTGCAAGGTTGGTTCTCATTGGGTGACTGGATCTCCTGAACCATGTGGTGTCACGGACACCATACTTGGTAAATACATGGAATAGGTTAAGGTGCCCTGCTCTACCAAGTTTCAAGTTCCTAAGACTAATGGCTCCGGAGATATTGACCGATAAAAATCCTAAATTCATGCTGACAAGGTGGCACCAGAGCTCGGCTAGCCTTCTGACCTCTAACCTATACGTTTCCTGCAAGGGAGCTAAGTGCCTGCCGGTTCTCTTTGGCTAAGCTGTGTGTACAACCCCAGTACTCCTTTCCAACCTTAGGGTACGTACTACTGGCCCTACATAACACACTCAATCCTGGACAAAAAAGTTTGACAAGTGTCAACCCCCTGCAGTGGCCAGGCTGTGTGTACAACCCCAGTACTCCTTTCCAGACTTAGGGTATGTACTACTGGCCCTTTCCCTTCAAATCTACCCTCCTCCTTTCTCAGCACGGACTTGGGACCGGCCACGGTGGAGTTACCAACGGTGTGGTAAGCCAGGCTGTGTGTGTACAACCCCAGTACTTTCTAGACTTAGGTTATGTAGCACACTGAATCCTGGACAAAAAATAAAATAAAGGGATGACAAGTGTCAACCCACTGCAGTGGCTAACCTTCTGACCTCGAACCACTACGTTTCCTGCAAGGGAGCGAAGTGCCGGTCGGTTCTCTTTGGCCAAGCTCTGCGTACAACCCCAGTACTACTTTCCAGACTTAGGGTATGTACTGGCCCTTACCCGCCAAATCCCTCCTTTATCGGTCACGGTGACGTTACCAACAACACGGTATAGTGGAAACTAAAAAACTGTGTTCCTCGTGTATGTTTTGTAACTGTAGGGTCCTCCAGACAATTCACCATACTCTGGGCGAACAGGTGCTGCTGTCTATCCTCCGTAAAGGGGTATACCCTCTTCCCACACTTTACAGTAGAGACTACGCACACCAGACGGGACAGCAGAGAAAAGATGTAAACACTACTCTCATGTAATGTAGTCCTAAAGTGGACTGTCTACAATCTTTTTTTAGCCCTTTGCACAGATAACTGCCTAAAGCTCATTGAACAATGGTTATTGACCCTCCTCCTTTCTCAGCACGAACTTGGGACCAGCCACGGAGGAGTTACCAACATGGTATAGTGACAAAGGTCACTATACGTTTCCCGCAAGGTTGGTTCTCATTGGGTGACTGTATCTCCTGAACCATCTGGTGTCATGGACACCATACTTGGTAAATACACGGAATAGGTTAAGGTGCCCCACTCTACCAAGTTTCAAGTTCCTAAGACTAATGGCTCCGGAGATATTGACCGGTAAAAATCCTAAATTCATGCTGACAAGGTGGCACCAGAGCTCGGCTAGCCTTCTGACCTCTAACCTATACGTTTCCTGCAAGGGAGCTAAGTGCCTGTCGGTTCTCTTTGGCCAAGCTGTGTGTACAACCCCAGTACTCCTTTCCAACCTTAGGGTACGTACTACTGGCCCTACATAACACACTCAATCCTGGACAAAAAAGTTTGACAAGTGTCAACCCCCTGCAGTGGCCAGGCTGTGTGTACAACCCCAGTACTCCTTTCCAGACTTAGGGTATGTACTACTGGCCCTTTCCCTTCAAATCTACCCTCCTCCTTTCTCAGCACGGACTTGGGACCGGCCACGGTGGAGTTACCAATGGTGTGGTAAGCCAGGCTGTGTGTGTAAAACCCCAGTACTTTCTAGACTTAGGTTATGTAGCACACTGAATCCTGGACAAAAAATAAAATAAAGGGATGACAAGTGTCAACCCACTGCAGTGG
Source organism: Lithobates pipiens (assembly GCF_037356315.1). Classification (NCBI taxonomy): domain Eukaryota; kingdom Metazoa; phylum Chordata; class Amphibia; order Anura; family Ranidae; genus Lithobates; species Lithobates pipiens. The sequence continues at coordinate 263,843,733 of NW_027507785.1, read as the reverse complement.
CTAGCCTTCTGACCTCGAACCACTACGTTTCCTGCAAGGGAGCGAAGTGCCGGTCGGTTCTCTTTGGCCAAGCTCTGCGTACAACCCCAGTACTGCTTTCCAGACTTAGGGTATGTACTGGCCCTTACCTGCCAAATCCCTCCTTTATCGGCCACGGTGACGTTACCAACAACACGGTATAGTGGAAACTAAAAAACTGTGTTCCCTCGTGTATGTTTTGTAACTGTAGGGTCCTCCAGACAATTCACCATACTCTGGGCGAACAGGTGCTGCTGTCTATCCTCCGTAAAGAGGTATACCCTCTTCCCACACTTTACAGTAGAGACTACGCACACCAGACGGGACAGCAGAGAAAAGATGTAAACACTACTCTCATGTAATGTAGTCCTAAAGTGGACTGTCTACAATCTTTTTTTTTAGCCCTTTGCACAGATAACTGCCTAAAGCTCATTGAACAATGGTTATTGACCCTCCTCCTTTCTCAGCACGAACTTGGGACCAGCCACGGTGGAGTTACCAACATGGTATAGTGACAAAGATCACTATACGTTTCCTGCAAGGTTGGTTCTCATTGGGTGACTGTATCTCCTGAACCATCTGGTGTCACGGACACCATACTTGGTAAATACATGGAATAGGTTAAGGTGCCCCGCTCTACCAAGTTTCAAGTTCCTAAGACTAATGGCTCCGGAGATATTGACCGGTAAAAATCCTAAATTCATGCTGACAAGGTGGCACCAGAGCTCGGCTAGCCTTCTGACCTCTAACCGATACGTTTCCTGCAAGGGAGCTAAGTGCCTGTCGGTTCTCTTTGGCCAAGCTGTGTGTACAACCCCAGTACTCCTTTCCAGTCTTATGCCGCGTACACACGAGCGGACTTTTCAACATCCAAAGTCCCAAGGACCGAGTCCGTCAGACTATCCGATCGTGTGTGGGCTGCAACGGACTTTTGATTCACCAAAGTCTGACGGACTTTAGAATATGGAACATGCTTCAAATTTTCCCGAAGGAACTCCGCCGGACCCGGTCCCCTTCGAAAACTCCGCTCGTGTGTATGCTACTCCGACGGACTAAAACCGACGCTAGGGCAGCTATTGGCTACTGGCTATGAACTTCCTTATTCGAGTCGGGTCGTACGTCATCACGTTCGAATCTGTCGGAGTTTAGTGTGATTGTGTGTGGCCAAGTCCGTTCGGCCGAAAAGTCTGTCAGAACTCCGTCGGAATTCCAGCAGAACTCCGACGGAACTCCTTTGGAAGTCTGTCGGACTTAAGTCCGCTCGTGTGTACGGGGCATTAGGGTACGTACTACTGGCCCTACATAACACACTCAATCCTGGACAAAAAAGTTTGACAAGTGTCAACCCCCTGCAGTGGCCAGGCTGTGTGTACAACCCAAGTACTCCTTTCCAGACTTAGGGTATGTACTACTGGCCCTTTCCCTTCAAATCTACCCTCCTGTCTAAGCACGGACTTGGAACCGGCCACGGTGGAGTTACCAACTGTGTGGTAAGCCAGGCTGTGTGTGTACAACCCCAGTACTTTCTAGACTTAGGTTATGAAGCACACTCAATCCTAGACAAAAAAAATAAAGGGATGACAAGTGTCAACCGGCTGCAGTGGCCAGGCTGTGTGTACAAACCCAGTACACCTTTCCAGACTTAGGGTATGTACTACTGGCCCTCTCCCTTCAAATCTACCCTCCTCTTTTCTCAGCACGGACTTGGGACCGGCCACGGTGGAGTTACCAACGGTGTGGTCAGCCAGGCTGTGTGTACAGCCCCAGTACTTTCTAGACTTAGGTTATGTAGCACACTCAATCCTGGACAAAAAATAAATAAAGGGATGACAAGTGTCAACCCGCTGCAGTGGCCAGGCTGTGTGTACAACCCCAGTACTCTTTCCAGGCTTAGGGTTTGTACTACTGGCACCTTCCCTTCAAATCTACCCTCCTCCTTTCTCAGCACGGACTTGGGACTGGCCACGGTGGAGTTACCAACGGTGTGGTAAGCCAGGCTGTGTGTGTACAACCCCAGTACTTTCTAGACTTAGGTTATGTAGCACACTGAATCCTGGACAAAAAATAAAATAAAGGGATGACAAGTGTCAACCCACTGCAGTGGCTAGCCTTCTGACCTCGAACCACTACGTTTCCTGCAAGGGAGCGAAGTGCCGGTCGGTTCTCTTTGGCCAAGCTCTGCGTACAACCCCAGTACTGCTTTCCAGACTTAGGGTATGTACTGGCCCTTACCCGCCAAATCCCTCCTTTATCGGCCACGGTGACGTTACCAACAACACGGTATAGTGGAAACTAAAAAACTGTGTTCCCTCGTGTATGTTTTGTAACTGTAGGGTCCTCCAGACAATTCACCATACTCTGGGCAAACAGGTGCTGCTGTCTATCCTCCGTAAAGGGGTATACCCTCTTCCCACACTTTACAGTAGAGACTACGCACACCAGACGGGACAGCAGAGAAAAGATGTAAACACTACTCTCATGTAATGTAGTCCTAAAGTGGACTGTCTACAATCTTTTTTTAGCCCTTTGCACAGATAACTGCCTGAAGCTCATTGAACAATGGTTATTGACCCTCCTCCTTTCTCAGCATGAACTTGGGACCAGCCACGGTGGAGTTACCAACATAGTATAGTGACAAAGGTCACTATACGTTTCCCGCAAGGTTGGTTCTCATTGGGTGACTGTATCTCCTGAACCATCTGGTGTCACGGACACCATACTTGGTAAATACACGGAATAGGTTAAGGTGCCCCACTCTACCAAGTTTCAAGTTCCTAAGACTAATGGCTCCGGAGATATTGACCGGTAAAAATCCTAAATTCATGCTGACAAGGTGGCACCAGAGCTCGGCTAGCCTTCTGACCTCTAACCTATACGTTTCCTGCAAGGGAGCTAAGTGCCTGTCGGTTCTCTTTGGCCAAGCTGTGTGTACAACCCCAGTACTCCTTTCCAACCTTAGGGTACGTACTACTGGCCCTACATAACACACTCAATCCTGGACAAAAAAGTTTGACAAGTGTCCACCCCCTGCAGTGGCCAGGCTGTGTGTACAACCCCAGTACTCCTTTCCAGACTTAGGGTATGTACTACTGGCCCTTTCCCTTCAAATCTACCCTCCTCCTTTCTCAGCACGGACTTGGGACCGGCCACGGTGGAGTTACCAACGGTGTGGTAAGCCAGGCTGTGTGTGTACAACCCCAGTACTTTCTAGACTTAGGTTATGTAGCACACTGAATCCTGGACAAAAAATAAAATAAAGGGATGACAAGTGTCAACCCACTGCAGTGGCTAGCCTTCTGACCTCGAACCACTACGTTTCCTGCAAGGGAGCGAAGTGCCGGTCGGTTCTCTTTGGCCAAGCTCTGCGTACAACCCCATTACTGCTTTCCAGACTTAGGGTATGTACTGGCCCTTACCCGCCAAATCCCTCCTTTATCGGCCACGGTGACGTTACCAACAACACGGTACAGTGGAAACTAAAAAACTGTGTTCCCTCATGTATGTTTTGTAACTGTAGGGTCCTCCAGACAATTCACCATACTCTGGGCGAACAGGTGCTGCTGTCTATCCTCCGTAAAGGGGTATACCCTCTTCCCACACTTTACAGTAGAGACTACGCACACCAGACGGGACAGCAGAGAAAAGATGTAAACATTACTCTCATGTAATGTAGTCCTAAAGTGGACTGTCTACAATCTTTTTTTAGCCCTTTGCACAGATAACTGCCTAAAGCTCATTGAACAATGGTTATTGACCCTCCTCCTTTCTCAGCACGAACTTGGGACAAGCCACGGTGGAGTTACCAACATGGTATAGTGACAAAGGTCACTATACGTTTCCTGCAAGGTTGGTTCTCATTGGGTGACTGTATCTCCAGAACCATCTGGTGTCACGGACACCATACTTGGTAAATACATGGAATAGGTTAAGGTGCCCCGCTCTACCAAGTTTCAAGTTCCTAAGACTAATGGCTCCAGAGATATTGACCGGTAAAAATCCTAAATTCATGCTGACAAGGTGGCACCAGAGCTCGGCTAGCCTTCTGACCTCTAACCGATACGTTTCCTGCAAGGGAGCTAAGTGCCTGTCGGTTCTCTTTGGCCAAGCTGTGTGTACAACCCCAGTACTCCTTTCCAGTCTTAGGGTACGTACTACTGGCCCTACATAACACACTCAATCCTGGACAAAAAAGTTTGACAAGTGTCAACCCCCTGCAGTGGCCAGGCTGTGTGTACAACCCAAGTACTCCTTTCCAGACTTAGGGTATGTACTACTGGCCCTTTCCCTTCAAATCTACCCTCCTGTCTAAGCACGGACTTGGAACCGGCCACGGTGGAGTTACCAACTGTGTGGTAAGCCAGGCTGTGTGTGTACAACCCCAGTACTTTCTAGACTTAGGTTATGAAGCACACTCAATCCTAGACAAAAAAAATAAAGGGATGACAAGTGTCAACCGGCTGCAGTGGCCAGGCTGTGTGTACAAACCCAGTACACCTTTCCAGACTTAGGGTATGTACTACTGGCCCTCTCCCTTCAAATCTACCCTCCTCTTTTCTCAGCACGGACTTGGGACCGGCCACGGTGGAGTTACCAACGGTGTGGTCAGCCAGGCTGTGTGTACAGCCCCAGTACTTTCTAGACTTAGGTTATGTAGCACACTCAATCCTGGACAAAAAATAAATAAAGGGATGACAAGTGTCAACCCGCTGCAGTGGCCAGGCTGTGTGTACAACCCCAGTACTCTTTCCAGGCTTAGGGTTTGTACTACTGGCACCTTCCCTTCAAATCTACCCTCCTCCTTTCTCAGCACGGACTTGGGACTGGCCACGGTGGAGTTACCAACGGTGTGGTAAGCCAGGCTGTGTGTGTACAACCCCAGTACTTTCTAGACTTAGGTTATGTAGCACACTGAATCCTGGACAAAAAATAAAATAAAGGGATGACAAGTGTCAACCCACTGCAGTGGCTAGCCTTCTGACCTCGAACCACTACGTTTCCTGCAAGGGAGCGAAGTGCCGGTCGGTTCTCTTTGGCCAAGCTCTGCGTACAACCCCAGTACTGCTTTCCAGACTTAGGGTATGTACTGGCCCTTACCCGCCAAATCCCTCCTTTATCGGCCACGGTGACGTTACCAACAACACGGTATAGTGGAAACTAAAAAACTGTGTTCCCTCGTGTATGTTTTGTAACTGTAGGGTCCTCCAGACAATTCACCATACTCTGGGCAAACAGGTGCTGCTGTCTATCCTCCGTAAAGGGGTATACCCTCTTCCCACACTTTACAGTAGAGACTACGCACACCAGACGGGACAGCAGAGAAAAGATGTAAACACTACTCTCATGTAATGTAGTCCTAAAGTGGACTGTCTACAATCTTTTTTTAGCCCTTTGCACAGATAACTGCCTGAAGCTCATTGAACAATGGTTATTGACCCTCCTCCTTTCTCAGCATGAACTTGGGACCAGCCACGGTGGAGTTACCAACATAGTATAGTGACAAAGGTCACTATACGTTTCCCGCAAGGTTGGTTCTCATTGGGTGACTGTATCTCCTGAACCATCTGGTGTCACGGACACCATACTTGGTAAATACACGGAATAGGTTAAGGTGCCCCACTCTACCAAGTTTCAAGTTCCTAAGACTAATGGCTCCGGAGATATTGACCGGTAAAAATCCTAAATTCATGCTGACAAGGTGGCACCAGAGCTCGGCTAGCCTTCTGACCTCTAACCTATACGTTTCCTGCAAGGGAGCTAAGTGCCTGTCGGTTCTCTTTGGCCAAGCTGTGTGTACAACCCCAGTACTCCTTTCCAACCTTAGGGTACGTACTACTGGCCCTACATAACACACTCAATCCTGGACAAAAAAGTTTGACAAGTGTCCACCCCCTGCAGTGGCCAGGCTGTGTGTACAACCCCAGTACTCCTTTCCAGACTTAGGGTATGTACTACTGGCCCTTTCCCTTCAAATCTACCCTCCTCCTTTCTCAGCACGGACTTGGGACCGGCCACGGTGGAGTTACCAACGGTGTGGTAAGCCAGGCTGTGTGTGTACAACCCCAGTACTTTCTAGACTTAGGTTATGTAGCACACTGAATCCTGGACAAAAAATAAAATAAAGGGATGACAAGTGTCAACCCACTGCAGTGGCTAGCCTTCTGACCTCGAACCACTACGTTTCCTGCAAGGGAGCGAAGTGCCGGTCGGTTCTCTTTGGCCAAGCTCTGCGTACAACCCCATTACTGCTTTCCAGACTTAGGGTATGTACTGGCCCTTACCCGCCAAATCCCTCCTTTATCGGCCACGGTGACGTTACCAACAACACGGTACAGTGGAAACTAAAAAACTGTGTTCCCTCATGTATGTTTTGTAACTGTAGGGTCCTCCAGACAATTCACCATACTCTGGGCGAACAGGTGCTGCTGTCTATCCTCCGTAAAGGGGTATACCCTCTTCCCACACTTTACAGTAGAGACTACGCACACCAGACGGGACAGCAGAGAAAAGATGTAAACATTACTCTCATGTAATGTAGTCCTAAAGTGGACTGTCTACAATCTTTTTTTAGCCCTTTGCACAGATAACTGCCTAAAGCTCATTGAACAATGGTTATTGACCCTCCTCCTTTCTCAGCACGAACTTGGGACAAGCCACGGTGGAGTTACCAACATGGTATAGTGACAAAGGTCACTATACGTTTCCTGCAAGGTTGGTTCTCATTGGGTGACTGTATCTCCAGAACCATCTGGTGTCACGGACACCATACTTGGTAAATACACGGAATAGGTTAAGGTGCCCCGCTCTACCAAGTTTCAAGTTCCTAAGACTAATGGCTCCAGAGATATTGACCGGTAAAAATCCTAAATTCATGCTGACAAGGTGGCACCAGAGCTCGGCTAGCCTTCTGACCTCTAACCGATACGTTTCCTGCAAGGGAGCTAAGTGCCTGTCGGTTCTCTTTGGCCAAGCTGTGTGTACAACCCCAGTACTCCTTTCCAGTCTTAGGGTACGTACTACTGGCCCTACATAACACACTCAATCCTGGACAAAAAAGTTTGACAAGTGTCAACCCCCTGCAGTGGCCAGGCTGTGTGTACAACCCCAGTACTCCTTTCCAGACTTAGGGTATGTACTACTGGCCCTTTCCCTTCAAATCTACCCTCCTCCTTTCTCAGCACGGACTTGGGACCGGCCACGGTGGAGTTACCAACGGTGTGGTAAGCCAGGCTGTGTGTGTACAACCCCAGTACTTTCTAGACTTAGGTTATGTAGCACACTGAATCCTGGACAAAAAATAAAACAAAGGGATGACAAGTGTCAACCCACTGCAGTGGCTAGCCTTCTGACCTCGAACCACTACGTTTCCTGCAAGGGAGCGAAGTGCCGGTCGGTTCTCTTTGGCCAAGCTCTGCGTACAACCCCAGTACTGCTTTCCAGACTTAGGGTATGTACTGGCCCTTACCCGCCAAATCCCTCCTTTATCGGCCACGGTGACGTTACCAACAACACGGTATAGTGGAAACTAAAAAACTGTGTTCCCTCATGTATGTTTTGTAACTGTAGGGTCCTCCAGACAATTCACCATACTCTGGGCGAACAGGTGCTGCTGTCTATCCTCCGTAAAGGGGTATACCCTCTTCCCACACTTTACAGTAGAGACTACGCACACCAGACGGGACAGCAGAGAAAAGATGTAAACATTACTCTCATGTAATGTAGTCCTAAAGTGGACTGTCTACAATCTTTTTTTAGCCCTTTGCACAGATAACTGCCTAAAGCTCATTGAACAATGGTTATTGACCCTCCTCCTTTCTCAGCACGAACTTGGGACCAGCCACGGTGGAGTTACCAACATGGTATAGTGACAAAGGTCACTATACGTTTCCTGCAAGGTTGGTTCTCATTGGGTGACTGTATCTCCTGAACCATCTGGTGTCACGGACACCATACTTGGTAAATACACGGAATAGGTTAAGGTGCCCCGCTCTACCAAGTTTCAAGTTCCTAAGACTAATGGCTCCGGAGATATTGACCGGTAAAAATCCTAAATTCATGCTGACAAGGTGGCACCAGAGCTCGGCTAGCCTTCTGACCTCTAACCGATACGTTTCCTGCAAGGGAGCTAAGTGCCTGTCGGTTCTCTTTGGCCAAGCTGTGTGTACAACCCCAGTACTCCTTTCCAGTCTTAGGGTACGTACTACTGGCCCTACATAACACACTCAATCCTGGACAAAAAAGTTTGACAAGTGTCAACCCCCTGCAGTGGCCAGGCTGTGTGTACAACCCCAGTACTCCTTTCCAGACTTAGGGTATGTACTACTGGCCCTTTCCCTTCAAATCTACCCTCCTCCTTTCTCAGCATGGACTTGGGACCGGCCACGGTGGAGTTACCAACGGTGTGGTAAGCCAGGCTGTGTGTGTACAACCCCAGTACTTTCTAGACTTAGGTTATGTAGCACACTGAATCCTGGACAAAAAATAAAACAAAGGGATGACAAGTGTCAACCCACTGCAGTGGCTAGCCTTCTGACCTCGAACCACTACGTTTCCTGCAAGGGAGCGAAGTGCCGGTCGGTTCTCTTTGGCCAAGCTCTGCGTACAACCCCAGTACTGCTTTCCAGACTTAGGGTATGTACTGGCCCTTACCCGCCAAATCCCTCCTTTATCGGCCACGGTGACGTTACCAACAACACGGTATAGTGGAAACTAAAAAACTGTGTTCCCTCATGTATGTTTTGTAACTGTAGGGTCCTCCAGACAATTCACCATACTCTGGGCGAACAGGTGCTGCTGTCTATCCTCCGTAAAGGGGTATACCCTCTTCCCACACTTTACAGTAGAGACTACGCACACCAGACGGGACAGCAGAGAAAAGATGTAAACATTACTCTCATGTAATGTAGTCCTAAAGTGGACTGTCTACAATCTTTTTTTAGCCCTTTGCACAGATAACTGCCTAAAGCTCATTGAACAATGGTTATTGACCCTCCTCCTTTCTCAGCACGAACTTGGGACCAGCCACGGTGGAGTTACCAACATGGTATAGTGACAAAGATCACTATACGTTTCCTGCAAGGTTGGTTCTCATTGGGTGACTGTATCTCCTGAACCATCTGGTGTCACGGACACCATACTTGGTAAATACACGGAATAGGTTAAGGTGCCCCGCTCTACCAAGTTTCAAGTTCCTAAGACTAATGGCTCCGGAGATATTGACCGGTAAAAATCCTAAATTCATGCTGACAAGGTGGCACCAGAGCTCGGCTAGCCTTCTGACCTCTAACCGATACGTTTCCTGCAAGGGAGCTAAGTGCCTGTCGGTTCTCTTTGGCCAAGCTGTGTGTACAACCCCAGTACTCCTTTCCAGTCTTAGGGTACGTACTACTGGCCCTACATAACACACTCAATCCTGGACAAAAAAGTTTGACAAGTGTCTACCCCCTGCAGTGGCCAGGCTGTGTGTACAACCCCAGTACTCCTTTCCAGACTTAGGGTATGTACTACTGGCCCTTTCCCTTCAAATCTACGCTCCTCCTTTCTCAGCACGGACTTGGGACCGGCCACGGTGGAGTTACCAACGGTGTGGTAAGCCAGGCTGTGTGTGTACAACCCCAGTACTTTCTAGACTTAGGTTATGTAGCACACTGAATCCTGGACAAAAAATAAAATAAAGGGATGACAAGTATCAACCCACTGCAGTGGCTAGCCTTCTGACCTCGAACCACTACGTTTCCTGCAAGGGAGCGAAGTGCCGGTCGGTTCTCTTTGCCAAGCTCTGCGTACAACCCCAGTACTGCTTTCCAGACTTAGGGTATGTACTGGCCCTTACCCGCCAAATCCCTCCTTTATCGGCCACGGTGACGTTACCAACAACACGGTATAGTGGAAACTAAAAAACTGTGTTCCCTCGTGTATGTTTTGTAACTGTAGGGTCCTCCAGACAATTCACCATACTCTGGGCGAACAGATGCTGCTGTCTATCCTCCGTAAAGGGGTATACCCTCTTCCCACACTTTACAGTAGAGACTACGCACACCAGACGGGACAGCAGAGAAAAGATGTAAACACTACTCTCATGTAATGTAGTCCTAAAGTGGTCTGTCTACAATCTTTTTTTAGCCCTTTGCACAGATAACTGCCTAAAGCTCATTGAACAATGGTTATTGACCCTCCTCCTTTCTCAGCACGAACTTGGGACCAGCCACGGTGGAGTTACCAACATGGTATAGTGACAAAGGTCACTATACGTTTCCCGCAAGGTTGGTTCTCATTGGGTGACTGTATCTCCTGAACCATCTGGTGTCACGGACACCATACTTGGTAAATACACGGAATAGGTTAAGGTGCCCCACTCTACCAAGTTTCAAGTTCCTAAGACTAATGGCTCCAGAGATATTGACTGGTAAAAATCCTAAATTCATGCTGACAAGGTGGCACCAGAGCTCGGCTAGCCTTCTGACCTCTAACCTATACGTTTCCTGCAAGGGAGCTAAGTGCCTGTCGGTTCTCTTTGGCCAAGCTGTGTGTACAACCCCAGTACTCCTTTCCAACCTTAGGGTACGTACTACTGGCCCTACATAACACACTCAATCCTGGACAAAAAAGTTTGGCAAGTGTCAACCCCCTGCAGTGGCCAGGCTGTGTGTACAACCCCAGTACTCCTTTCCAGACTTAGGGTATGTACTACTGGCCCTTTCCCTTCAAATCTACCCTCCTCCTTTCTCAGCACGGACTTGGGACCGGCCACAGGGGAGTTACCAACGGTGTGGTAAGCCAGGCTGTGTGTGTACAACCCCAGTACTTTCTAGACTTAGGTTATGTAGCACACTGAATCCTGGACAAAAAATAAAATAAAGGGATGACAAGTGTCAACCCACTGCAGTGGCTAGCCTTCTGACCTCGAACCACTACGTTTCCTGCAAGGGAGCGAAGTGCCGGTCGGTTCTCTTTGGCCAAGCTCTGCGTACAACCCCAGTACTGCTTTCCAGACTTAGGGTATGTACTGGCCCTTACCCGCCAAATCCCTCCTTTATCGGCCACGGTGACGTTACCAACAACACGGTATAGTGGAAACTAAAAAACTGTGTTCCCTCGTGTATGTTTTGTAACTGTAGGGTCCTCCAGACAATTCACCATACTCTGGGCGAACAGGTGCTGCTGTCTATCCTCCGTAAAGGGGTATACCCTCTTCCCACACTTTACAGTAGAGACTACGCACACCAGACGGGACAGCAGAGAAAAGATGTAAACACTACTCTCATGTAATGTAGTCCTAAAGTGGACTGTCTACAATCTTTTTTTAGCCCTTTGCACAGATAACTGCCTAAAGCTCATTGAACAATGGTTATTGACCCTCCTCCTTTCTCAGCACGAACTTGGGACCAGCCACGGTGGAGTTACCAACATGGTATAGTGACAAAGGTCACTATACGTTTCCCGCAAGGTTGGTTCTCATTGGGTGACTGTATCTCCTGAACCATCTGGTGTCACGGACACCATACTTGGTAAATACACGGAATAGGTTAAGGTGCCCCACTCTACCAAGTTTCAAGTTCCTAAGACTAATGGCTCCGGAGATATTGACCGGTAAAAATCCTAAATTCATGCTGACAAGGTGGCACCAGAGCTCGGCTAGCCTTCTGACCTCTAACCTATACGTTTCCTGCAAGGGAGCTAAGTGCCTGTCGGTTCTCTTTGGCCAAGCTGTGTGTACAACCCCAGTACTCCTTTCCAACCTTAGGGTACGTACTACTGGCCCTACATAACACACTCAATCCTGGACAAAAAAGTTTGACAAGTGTCAACCCCCTGCAGTGGCCAGGCTGTGTGTACAACCCCAGTACTCCTTTCCAGACTTAGGGTATGTACTACTGGCCCTTTCCCTTCAAATCTACCCTCCTCCTTTCTCAGCACGGACTTGGGACCGGCCACGGTGGAGTTACCAACGGTGTGGTAAGCCAGGCTGTGTGTGTACAACCCCAGTACTTTCTAGACTTAGGTTATGTAGCACACTGAATCCTGGACAAAAAATAAAATAAAGGGATGACAAGTGTCAACCCACTGCAGTGGCTAGCCTTCTGACCTCGAACCACTACATTTCCTGCAAGGGAGCGAAGTGCCGGTCGGTTCTCTTTGGCCAAGCTCTGCGTACAACCCCAGTACTGCTTTCCAGACTTAGGGTATGTACTGGCCCTTACCCGCCAAATCCCTCCTTTATTGGCCACGGTGACGTTACCAACAACACGGTATAGTGGAAACTAAAAAACTGTGTTCCCTTGTGTATGTTTTGTAACTGTAGGGTCCTCCAGACAATTCACCATACTCTGGGCGAACAGGTGCTGCTGTCTATCCTCCGTAAAGGGGTATACCCTCTTCCCACACTTTACAGTAGAGACTACGCACACCAGACGGGACAGCAGAGAAAAGATGTAAACACTACTCTCATGTAATGTAGTCCTAAAGTGGACTGTCTACAATCTTTTTTTAGCCCTTTGCACAGATAACTGCCTAAAGCTCATTGAACAATGGTTATTGACCCTCCTCCTTTCTCAGCACGAACTTGGGACCAGCCACGGTGGAGTTACCAACATGGTATAGTGACAAAGGTCACTATACGTTTCCCGCAAGGTTGGTTCTCATTGGGTGACTGTATCTCCTGAACCATCTGGTGTCACGGACACCATACTTGGTAAATACACGGAATAGGTTAAGGTGCCCCACTCTACCAAGTTTCAAGTTCCTAAGACTAATGGCTCCGGAGATATTGACCGGTAAAAATCCTAAATTCATGCTGACAAGGTGGCACCAGAGCTCGGCTAGCCTTCTGACCTCTAACCTATACGTTTCCTGCAAGGGAGCTAAGTGCCTGTCGGTTCTCTTTGGCCAAGCTGTGTGTACAACCCCAGTACTCCTTTCCAACCTTAGGGTACGTACTACTGGCCCTACATAACACACTCAATCCTGGACAAAAAAGTTTGACAAGTGTCAACCCCCTGCAGTGGCCAGGCTGTGTGTACAACCCCAGTACTCCTTTCCAGACTTAGGGTATGTACTACTGGCCCTTTCCCTTCAAATCTACCCTCCTCCTTTCTCAGCACGGACTTGGGACCGGCCACAGGGGAGTTACCAACGGTGTGGTAAGCCAGGCTGTGTGTGTACAACCCCAGTACTTTCTAGACTTAGGTTATGTAGCACACTGAATCCTGGACAAAAAATAAAATAAAGGGATGACAAGTGTCAACCCACTGCAGTGGCTAGCCTTCTGACCTCGAACCACTACATTTCCTGCAAGGGAGCGAAGTGCCGGTCGGTTCTCTTTGGCCAAGCTCTGCGTACAACCCCAGTACTGCTTTCCAGACTTAGGGTATGTACTGGCCCTTACCCGCCAAATCCCTCCTTTATCGGCCACGGTGACGTTACCAACAACACGGTATAGTGGAAACTAAAAAACTGTGTTCCCTCGTGTATGTTTTGTAACTGTAGGGTCCTCCAGACAATTCACCATACTCTGGGCGAACAGGTGCTGCTGTCTATCCTCCGTAAAGGGGTATACCCTCTTCCCACACTTTACAGTAGAGACTACGCACACCAGACGGGACAGCAGAGAAAAGATGTAAACACTACTCTCATGTAATGTAGTCCTAAAGTGGACTGTCTACAATCTTTTTTTAGCCCTTTGCACAGATAACTGCCTAAAGCTCATTGAACAATGGTTATTGACCCTCCTCCTTTCTCAGCACGAACTTGGGACCAGCCACGGTGGAGTTACCAACATGGTATAGTGACAAAGGTCACTATACGTTTCCCGCAAGGTTGGTTCTCATTGGGTGACTGTATCTCCTGAACCATCTGGTGTCACGGACACCATACTTGGTAAATACACGGAATAGGTTAAGGTGCCCCACTCTACCAAGTTTCAAGTTCCTAAGACTAATGGCTCCGGAGATATTGACCGGTAAAAATCCTAAATTCATGCTGACAAGGTGGCACCAGAGCTCGGCTAGCCTTCTGACCTCTAACCTATACGTTTCCTGCAAGGGAGCTAAGTGCCTGTCGGTTCTCTTTGGCCAAGCTGTGTGTACAACCCCAGTACTCCTTTCCAACCTTAGGGTACGTACTACTGGCCCTACATAACACACTCAATCCTGGACAAAAAAGTTTGACAAGTGTCAACCCCCTGCAGTGGCCAGGCTGTGTGTACAACCCCAGTACTCCTTTCCAGACTTAGGGTATGTACTACTGGCCCTTTCCCTTCAAATCTACCCTCCTCCTTTCTCAGCACGGACTTGGGACCGGCCACGGTGGAGTTACCAACGGTGTGGTAAGCCAGGCTGTGTGTGTACAACCCCAGTACTTTCTAGACTTAGGTTATGTAGCACACTGAATCCTGGACAAAAAATAAAATAAAGGGATGACAAGTGTCAACCCACTGCAGTGGCTAGCCTTCTGACCTCGAACCACTACATTTCCTGCAAGGGAGCGAAGTGCCGGTCGGTTCTCTTTGGCCAAGCTCTGCGTACAACCCCAGTACTGCTTTCCAGACTTAGGGTATGTACTGGCCCTTACCCGCCAAATCCCTCCTTTATTGGCCACGGTGACGTTACCAACAACACGGTATAGTGGAAACTAAAAAACTGTGTTCCCTTGTGTATGTTTTGTAACTGTAGGGTCCTCCAGACAATTCACCATACTCTGGGCGAACAGGTGCTGCTGTCTATCCTCCGTAAAGGGGTATACCCTCTTCCCACACTTTACAGTAGAGACTACGCACACCAGACGGGACAGCAGAGAAAAGATGTAAACACTACTCTCATGTAATGTAGTCCTAAAGTGGACTGTCTACAATCTTTTTTTAGCCCTTTGCACAGATAACTGCCTAAAGCTCATTGAACAATGGTTATTGACCCTCCTCCTTTCTCAGCACGAACTTGGGACCAGCCACGGTGGAGTTACCAACATGGTATAGTGACAAAGGTCACTATACGTTTCCCGCAAGGTTGGTTCTCATTGGGTGACTGTATCTCCTGAACCATCTGGTGTCACGGACACCATACTTGGTAAATACACGGAATAGGTTAAGGTGCCCCACTCTACCAAGTTTCAAGTTCCTAAGACTAATGGCTCCGGAGATATTGACCGGTAAAAATCCTAAATTCATGCTGACAAGGTGGCACCAGAGCTCGGCTAGCCTTCTGACCTCTAACCTATACGTTTCCTGCAAGGGAGCTAAGTGCCTGTCGGTTCTCTTTGGCCAAGCTGTGTGTACAACCCCAGTACTCCTTTCCAACCTTAGGGTACGTACTACTGGCCCTACATAACACACTCAATCCTGGACAAAAAAGTTTGACAAGTGTCAACCCCCTGCAGTGGCCAGGCTGTGTGTACAACCCCAGTACTCCTTTCCAGACTTAGGGTATGTACTACTGGCCCTTTCCCTTCAAATCTACCCTCCTCCTTTCTCAGCACGGACTTGGGACCGGCCACAGGGGAGTTACCAACGGTGTGGTAAGCCAGGCTGTGTGTGTACAACCCCAGTACTTTCTAGACTTAGGTTATGTAGCACACTGAATCCTGGACAAAAAATAAAATAAAGGGATGACAAGTGTCAACCCACTGCAGTGGCTAGCCTTCTGACCTCGAACCACTACATTTCCTGCAAGGGAGCGAAGTGCCGGTCGGTTCTCTTTGGCCAAGCTCTGCGTACAACCCCAGTACTGCTTTCCAGACTTAGGGTATGTACTGGCCCTTACCCGCCAAATCCCTCCTTTATCGGCCACGGTGACGTTACCAACAACACGGTATAGTGGAAACTAAAAAACTGTGTTCCCTCGTGTATGTTTTGTAACTGTAGGGTCCTCCAGACAATTCACCATACTCTGGGCGAACAGATGCTGCTGTCTATCCTCCGTAAAGGGGTATACCCTCTTCCCACACTTTACAGTAGAGACTACGCACACCAGACGGGACAGCAGAGAAAAGATGTAAACACTACTCTCATGTAATGTAGTCCTAAAGTGGACTGTCTACAATCTTTTTTTAGCCCTTTGCACAGATAACTGCCTAAAGCTCATTGAACAATGGTTATTGACCCTCCTCCTTTCTCAGCACAAACTTGGGACCAGCCACGGTGGAGTTACCAACATGGTATAGTGACAAAGGTCACTATACGTTTCCCGCAAGGTTGGTTCTCATTGGGTGACTGTATCTCCTGAACCATCTGGTGTCACGGACACCATACTTGGTAAATACACGGAATAGGTTAAGGTGCCCCACTCTACCAAGTTTCAAGTTCCTAAGACTAATGGCTCCAGAGATATTGACCGGTAAAAATCCTAAATTCATGCTGACAAGGTGGCACCAGAGCTCGGCTAGCCTTCTGACCTCTAACCTATACGTTTCCTGCAAGGGAGCTAAGTGCCTGTCGGTTCTCTTTGGCCAAGCTGTGTGTACAACCCCAGTACTCCTTTCCAACCTTAGGGTACGTACTACTGGCCCTACATAACACACTCAATCCTGGACAAAAAAGTTTGGCAAGTGTCAACCCCCTGCAGTGGCCAGGCTGTGTGTACAACCCCAGTACTCCTTTCCAGACTTAGGGTATGTACTCCTGCCCCTTTCCCTTCAAATCTACCCTCCTCCTTTCTCAGCACGGACTTGGGACCGGCCACGGTGGAGTTACCAACGGTGTGGTAAGCCAGGCTGTGTGTGTACAACCCCAGTACTTTCTAGACTTAGGTTATGTAGCACACTGAATCCTGGACAAAAAATAAAATAAAGGGATGACAAGTGTCAACCCACTGCAGTGGCTAGCCTTCTGACCTCGAACCACTACGTTTCCTGCAAGGGAGCGAAGTGCCGGTCGGTTCTCTTTGGCCAAGCTCTGCGTACAACCCCAGTACTGCTTTCCAGACTTAGGGTATGTACTGGCCCTTACCCGCCAAATCCCTCCTTTATCGGCCACGGTGACGTTACCAACAACACGGTATAGTGGAAACTAAAAAACTGTGTTCCCTCGTGTATGTTTTGTAACTGTAGGGTCCTCCAGACAATTCACCATACTCTGGGCGAACAGGTGCTGCTGTCTATCCTCCGTAAAGGGGTATACCCTCTTCCCACACTTTACAGTAGAGACTACGCACACCAGACGGGACAGCAGAGAAAAGATGTAAACACTACTCTCATGTAATGTAGTCCTAAAGTGGACTGTCTACAATCTTTTTTTAG
Organism: Lithobates pipiens; assembly: GCF_037356315.1. Taxonomy (NCBI): domain Eukaryota; kingdom Metazoa; phylum Chordata; class Amphibia; order Anura; family Ranidae; genus Lithobates; species Lithobates pipiens. The sequence continues at coordinate 263,826,492 of NW_027507785.1, read as the reverse complement.
CCCTTTGCACAGATAACTGCCTAAAGCTCATTGAACAATGGTTATTGACCCTCCTCCTTCTTCAGCACGAACTTGGGACCAGCCACGGTGGAGTTACCAACATGGTATAGTGACAAAGGTCACTATACGTTTCCCGCAAGGTTGGTTCTCATTGGGTGACTGTATCTCCTGAACCATCTGGTGTCACGGACACCATACTTGGTAAATACACGGAATAGGTTAAGGTGCCCCACTCTACCAAGTTTCAAGTTCCTAAGACTAATGGCTCCGGAGATATTGACCGGTAAAAATCCTAAATTCATGCTGACAAGGTGGCACCAGAGCTCGGCTAGCCTTCTGACCTCTAACCTATACGTTTCCTGCAAGGGAGCTAAGTGCCTGTCGGTTCTCTTTGGCCAAGCTGTGTGTACAACCCCAGTACTCCTTTCCAACCTTAGGGTACGTACTACTGGCCCTACATAACACACTCAATCCTGGACAAAAAAGTTTGACAAGTGTCAACCCCCTGCAGTGGCCAGGCTGTGTGTACAACCCCAGTACTCCTTTCCAGACTTAGGGTATGTACTACTGGCCCTTTCCCTTCAAATCTACCCTCCTCCTTTCTCAGCACGGACTTGGGACCGGCCACGGTGGAGTTACCAACGGTGTGGTAAGCCAGGCTGTGTGTGTACAACCCCAGTACTTTCTAGACTTAGGTTATGTAGCACACTGAATCCTGGACAAAAAATAAAATAAAGGGATGACAAGTGTCAACCCACTGCAGTGGCTAGCCTTCTGACCTCGAACCACTACGTTTCCTGCAAGGGAGCGAAGTGCCGGTCGGTTCTCTTTGGCCAAGCTCTGCGTACAACCCCAGTACTGCTTTCCAGACTTAGGGTATGTACTGGCCCTTACCCGCCAAATCCCTCCTTTATCGGCCACGGTGACGTTACCAACAACACGGTATAGTGGAAACTAAAAAACTGTGTTCCCTCGTGTATGTTTTGTAACTGTAGGGTCCTCCAGACAATTCACCATACTCTGGGCGAACAGATGCTGCTGTCTATCCTCCGTAAAGGGGTATACCCTCTTCCCACACTTTACAGTAGAGACTACGCACACCAGACGGGACAGCAGAGAAAAGATGTAAACACTACTCTCATGTAATGTAGTCCTAAAGTGGACTGTCTACAATCTTTTTTTAGCCCTTTGCACAGATAACTGCCTAAAGCTCATTGAACAATGGTTATTGACCCTCCTCCTTTCTCAGCACGAACTTGGGACCAGCCACGGTGGAGTTACCAACATGGTATAGTGACAAAGGTCACTATACGTTTCCCGCAAGGTTGGTTCTCATTGGGTGACTGTATCTCCTGAACCATCTGGTGTCACGGACACCATACTTGGTAAATACACGGAATAGGTTAAGGTGCCCCACTCTACCAAGTTTCAAGTTCCTAAGACTAATGGCTCCAGAGATATTGACCGGTAAAAATCCTAAATTCATGCTGACAAGGTGGCACCAGAGCTCGGCTAGCCTTCTGACCTCTAACCTATACGTTTCCTGCAAGGGAGCTAAGTGCCTGTCGGTTCTCTTTGGCCAAGCTGTGTGTACAACCCCAGTACTCCTTTCCAACCTTAGGGTACGTACTACTGGCCCTACATAACACACTCAATCCTGGACAAAAAAGTTTGGCAAGTGTCAACCCCCTGCAGTGGCCAGGCTGTGTGTACAACCCCAGTACTCCTTTCCAGACTTAGGGTATGTACTACTGGCCCTTTCCCTTCAAATCTACCCTCCTCCTTTCTCAGCACGGACTTGGGACCGGCCACAGGGGAGTTACCAACGGTGTGGTAAGCCAGGCTGTGTGTGTACAACCCCAGTACTTTCTAGACTTAGGTTATGTAGCACACTGAATCCTGGACAAAAAATAAAATAAAGGGATGACAAGTATCAACCCACTGCAGTGGCTAGCCTTCTGACCTCGAACCACTACGTTTCCTGCAAGGGAGCGAAGTGCCGGTCGGTTCTCTTTGCCAAGCTCTGCGTACAACCCCAGTACTGCTTTCCAGACTTAGGGTATGTACTGGCCCTTACCCGCCAAATCCCTCCTTTATCGGCCACGGTGACGTTACCAACAACACGGTATAGTGGAAACTAAAAAACTGTGTTCCCTCGTGTATGTTTTGTAACTGTAGGGTCCTCCAGACAATTCACCATACTCTGGGCGAACAGATGCTGCTGTCTATCCTCCGTAAAGGGGTATACCCTCTTCCCACACTTTACAGTAGAGACTACGCACACCAGACGGGACAGCAGAGAAAAGATGTAAACACTACTCTCATGTAATGTAGTCCTAAAGTGGACTGTCTACAATCTTTTTTTAGCCCTTTGCACAGATAACTGCCTAAAGCTCATTGAACAATGGTTATTGACCCTCCTCCTTTCTCAGCACGAACTTGGGACCAGCCACGGTGGAGTTACCAACATGGTATAGTGACAAAGGTCACTATACGTTTCCCGCAAGGTTGGTTCTCATTGGGTGACTGTATCTCCTGAACCATCTGGTGTCACGGACACCATACTTGGTAAATACACGGAATAGGTTAAGGTGCCCCACTCTACCAAGTTTCAAGTTCCTAAGACTAATGGCTCCAGAGATATTGACCGGTAAAAATCCTAAATTCATGCTGACAAGGTGGCACCAGAGCTCGGCTAGCCTTCTGACCTCTAACCTATACGTTTCCTGCAAGGGAGCTAAGTGCCTGTCGGTTCTCTTTGGCCAAGCTGTGTGTACAACCCCAGTACTCCTTTCCAACCTTAGGGTACGTACTACTGGCCCTACATAACACACTCAATCCTGGACAAAAAAGTTTGACAAGTGTCAACCCCCTGCAGTGGCCAGGCTGTGTGTACAACCCCAGTACTCCTTTCCAGACTTAGGGTATGTACTACTGGCCCTTTCCCTTCAAATCTACCCTCCTCCTTTCTCAGCACGGACTTGGGACCGGCCACGGTGGAGTTACCAACGGTGTGGTAAGCCAGGCTGTGTGTGTACAACCCCAGTACTTTCTAGACTTAGGTTATGTAGCACACTGAATCCTGGACAAAAAATAAAATAAAGGGATGACAAGTGTCAACCCACTGCAGTGGCTAGCCTTCTGACCTCGAACCACTACATTTCCTGCAAGGGAGCGAAGTGCCGGTCGGTTCTCTTTGGCCAAGCTCTGCGTACAACCCCAGTACTGCTTTCCAGACTTAGGGTATGTACTGGCCCTTACCCGCCAAATCCCTCCTTTATTGGCCACGGTGACGTTACCAACAACACGGTATAGTGGAAACTAAAAAACTGTGTTCCCTTGTGTATGTTTTGTAACTGTAGGGTCCTCCAGACAATTCACCATACTCTGGGCGAACAGGTGCTGCTGTCTATCCTCCGTAAAGGGGTATACCCTCTTCCCACACTTTACAGTAGAGACTACGCACACCAGACGGGACAGCAGAGAAAAGATGTAAACACTACTCTCATGTAATGTAGTCCTAAAGTGGACTGTCTACAATCTTTTTTTAGCCCTTTGCACAGATAACTGCCTAAAGCTCATTGAACAATGGTTATTGACCCTCCTCCTTTCTCAGCACGAACTTGGGACCAGCCACGGTGGAGTTACCAACATGGTATAGTGACAAAGGTCACTATACGTTTCCCGCAAGGTTGGTTCTCATTGGGTGACTGTATCTCCTGAACCATCTGGTGTCACGGACACCATACTTGGTAAATACACGGAATAGGTTAAGGTGCCCCACTCTACCAAGTTTCAAGTTCCTAAGACTAATGGCTCCGGAGATATTGACCGGTAAAAATCCTAAATTCATGCTGACAAGGTGGCACCAGAGCTCGGCTAGCCTTCTGACCTCTAACCTATACGTTTCCTGCAAGGGAGCTAAGTGCCTGTCGGTTCTCTTTGGCCAAGCTGTGTGTACAACCCCAGTACTCCTTTCCAACCTTAGGGTACGTACTACTGGCCCTACATAACACACTCAATCCTGGACAAAAAAGTTTGACAAGTGTCAACCCCCTGCAGTGGCCAGGCTGTGTGTACAACCCCAGTACTCCTTTCCAGACTTAGGGTATGTACTACTGGCCCTTTCCCTTCAAATCTACCCTCCTCCTTTCTCAGCACGGACTTGGGACCGGCCACAGGGGAGTTACCAACGGTGTGGTAAGCCAGGCTGTGTGTGTACAACCCCAGTACTTTCTAGACTTAGGTTATGTAGCACACTGAATCCTGGACAAAAAATAAAATAAAGGGATGACAAGTGTCAACCCACTGCAGTGGCTAGCCTTCTGACCTCGAACCACTACATTTCCTGCAAGGGAGCGAAGTGCCGGTCGGTTCTCTTTGGCCAAGCTCTGCGTACAACCCCAGTACTGCTTTCCAGACTTAGGGTATGTACTGGCCCTTACCCGCCAAATCCCTCCTTTATCGGCCACGGTGACGTTACCAACAACACGGTATAGTGGAAACTAAAAAACTGTGTTCCCTCGTGTATGTTTTGTAACTGTAGGGTCCTCCAGACAATTCACCATACTCTGGGCGAACAGATGCTGCTGTCTATCCTCCGTAAAGGGGTATACCCTCTTCCCACACTTTACAGTAGAGACTACGCACACCAGACGGGACAGCAGAGAAAAGATGTAAACACTACTCTCATGTAATGTAGTCCTAAAGTGGACTGTCTACAATCTTTTTTTAGCCCTTTGCACAGATAACTGCCTAAAGCTCATTGAACAATGGTTATTGACCCTCCTCCTTTCTCAGCACAAACTTGGGACCAGCCACGGTGGAGTTACCAACATGGTATAGTGACAAAGGTCACTATACGTTTCCCGCAAGGTTGGTTCTCATTGGGTGACTGTATCTCCTGAACCATCTGGTGTCACGGACACCATACTTGGTAAATACACGGAATAGGTTAAGGTGCCCCACTCTACCAAGTTTCAAGTTCCTAAGACTAATGGCTCCAGAGATATTGACCGGTAAAAATCCTAAATTCATGCTGACAAGGTGGCACCAGAGCTCGGCTAGCCTTCTGACCTCTAACCTATACGTTTCCTGCAAGGGAGCTAAGTGCCTGTCGGTTCTCTTTGGCCAAGCTGTGTGTACAACCCCAGTACTCCTTTCCAACCTTAGGGTACGTACTACTGGCCCTACATAACACACTCAATCCTGGACAAAAAAGTTTGGCAAGTGTCAACCCCCTGCAGTGGCCAGGCTGTGTGTACAACCCCAGTACTCCTTTCCAGACTTAGGGTATGTACTCCTGCCCCTTTCCCTTCAAATCTACCCTCCTCCTTTCTCAGCACGGACTTGGGACCGGCCACGGTGGAGTTACCAACGGTGTGGTAAGCCAGGCTGTGTGTGTACAACCCCAGTACTTTCTAGACTTAGGTTATGTAGCACACTGAATCCTGGACAAAAAATAAAATAAAGGGATGACAAGTGTCAACCCACTGCAGTGGCTAGCCTTCTGACCTCGAACCACTACGTTTCCTGCAAGGGAGCGAAGTGCCGGTCGGTTCTCTTTGGCCAAGCTCTGCGTACAACCCCAGTACTGCTTTCCAGACTTAGGGTATGTACTGGCCCTTACCCGCCAAATCCCTCCTTTATCGGCCACGGTGACGTTACCAACAACACGGTATAGTGGAAACTAAAAAACTGTGTTCCCTCGTGTATGTTTTGTAACTGTAGGGTCCTCCAGACAATTCACCATACTCTGGGCGAACAGGTGCTGCTGTCTATCCTCCGTAAAGGGGTATACCCTCTTCCCACACTTTACAGTAGAGACTACGCACACCAGACGGGACAGCAGAGAAAAGATGTAAACACTACTCTCATGTAATGTAGTCCTAAAGTGGACTGTCTACAATCTTTTTTTAGCCCTTTGCACAGATAACTGCCTAAAGCTCATTGAACAATGGTTATTGACCCTCCTCCTTCTTCAGCACGAACTTGGGACCAGCCACGGTGGAGTTACCAACATGGTATAGTGACAAAGGTCACTATACGTTTCCCGCAAGGTTGGTTCTCATTGGGTGACTGTATCTCCTGAACCATCTGGTGTCACGGACACCATACTTGGTAAATACACGGAATAGGTTAAGGTGCCCCACTCTACCAAGTTTCAAGTTCCTAAGACTAATGGCTCCGGAGATATTGACCGGTAAAAATCCTAAATTCATGCTGACAAGGTGGCACCAGAGCTCGGCTAGCCTTCTGACCTCTAACCTATACGTTTCCTGCAAGGGAGCTAAGTGCCTGTCGGTTCTCTTTGGCCAAGCTGTGTGTACAACCCCAGTACTCCTTTCCAACCTTAGGGTACGTACTACTGGCCCTACATAACACACTCAATCCTGGACAAAAAAGTTTGACAAGTGTCAACCCCCTGCAGTGGCCAGGCTGTGTGTACAACCCCAGTACTCCTTTCCAGACTTAGGGTATGTACTACTGGCCCTTTCCCTTCAAATCTACCCTCCTCCTTTCTCAGCACGGACTTGGGACCGGCCACGGTGGAGTTACCAACGGTGTGGTAAGCCAGGCTGTGTGTGTACAACCCCAGTACTTTCTAGACTTAGGTTATGTAGCACACTGAATCCTGGACAAAAAATAAAATAAAGGGATGACAAGTGTCAACCCACTGCAGTGGCTAGCCTTCTGACCTCGAACCACTACGTTTCCTGCAAGGGAGCGAAGTGCCGGTCGGTTCTCTTTGGCCAAGCTCTGCGTACAACCCCAGTACTGCTTTCCAGACTTAGGGTATGTACTGGCCCTTACCCGCCAAATCCCTCCTTTATCGGCCACGGTGACGTTACCAACAACACGGTATAGTGGAAACTAAAAAACTGTGTTCCCTCGTGTATGTTTTGTAACTGTAGGGTCCTCCAGACAATTCACCATACTCTGGGCGAACAGATGCTGCTGTCTATCCTCCGTAAAGGGGTATACCCTCTTCCCACACTTTACAGTAGAGACTACGCACACCAGACGGGACAGCAGAGAAAAGATGTAAACACTACTCTCATGTAATGTAGTCCTAAAGTGGACTGTCTACAATCTTTTTTTAGCCCTTTGCACAGATAACTGCCTAAAGCTCATTGAACAATGGTTATTGACCCTCCTCCTTTCTCAGCACGAACTTGGGACCAGCCACGGTGGAGTTACCAACATGGTATAGTGACAAAGGTCACTATACGTTTCCCGCAAGGTTGGTTCTCATTGGGTGACTGTATCTCCTGAACCATCTGGTGTCACGGACACCATACTTGGTAAATACACGGAATAGGTTAAGGTGCCCCACTCTACCAAGTTTCAAGTTCCTAAGACTAATGGCTCCAGAGATATTGACCGGTAAAAATCCTAAATTCATGCTGACAAGGTGGCACCAGAGCTCGGCTAGCCTTCTGACCTCTAACCTATACGTTTCCTGCAAGGGAGCTAAGTGCCTGTCGGTTCTCTTTGGCCAAGCTGTGTGTACAACCCCAGTACTCCTTTCCAACCTTAGGGTACGTACTACTGGCCCTACATAACACACTCAATCCTGGACAAAAAAGTTTGGCAAGTGTCAACCCCCTGCAGTGGCCAGGCTGTGTGTACAACCCCAGTACTCCTTTCCAGACTTAGGGTATGTACTACTGGCCCTTTCCCTTCAAATCTACCCTCCTCCTTTCTCAGCACGGACTTGGGACCGGCCACAGGGGAGTTACCAACGGTGTGGTAAGCCAGGCTGTGTGTGTACAACCCCAGTACTTTCTAGACTTAGGTTATGTAGCACACTGAATCCTGGACAAAAAATAAAATAAAGGGATGACAAGTATCAACCCACTGCAGTGGCTAGCCTTCTGACCTCGAACCACTACGTTTCCTGCAAGGGAGCGAAGTGCCGGTCGGTTCTCTTTGCCAAGCTCTGCGTACAACCCCAGTACTGCTTTCCAGACTTAGGGTATGTACTGGCCCTTACCCGCCAAATCCCTCCTTTATCGGCCACGGTGACGTTACCAACAACACGGTATAGTGGAAACTAAAAAACTGTGTTCCCTCGTGTATGTTTTGTAACTGTAGGGTCCTCCAGACAATTCACCATACTCTGGGCGAACAGATGCTGCTGTCTATCCTCCGTAAAGGGGTATACCCTCTTCCCACACTTTACAGTAGAGACTACGCACACCAGACGGGACAGCAGAGAAAAGATGTAAACACTACTCTCATGTAATGTAGTCCTAAAGTGGACTGTCTACAATCTTTTTTTAGCCCTTTGCACAGATAACTGCCTAAAGCTCATTGAACAATGGTTATTGACCCTCCTCCTTTCTCAGCACGAACTTGGGACCAGCCACGGTGGAGTTACCAACATGGTATAGTGACAAAGGTCACTATACGTTTCCCGCAAGGTTGGTTCTCATTGGGTGACTGTATCTCCTGAACCATCTGGTGTCACGGACACCATACTTGGTAAATACACGGAATAGGTTAAGGTGCCCCACTCTACCAAGTTTCAAGTTCCTAAGACTAATGGCTCCAGAGATATTGACCGGTAAAAATCCTAAATTCATGCTGACAAGGTGGCACCAGAGCTCGGCTAGCCTTCTGACCTCTAACCTATACGTTTCCTGCAAGGGAGCTAAGTGCCTGTCGGTTCTCTTTGGCCAAGCTGTGTGTACAACCCCAGTACTCCTTTCCAACCTTAGGGTACGTACTACTGGCCCTACATAACACACTCAATCCTGGACAAAAAAGTTTGGCAAGTGTCAACCCCCTGCAGTGGCCAGGCTGTGTGTACAACCCCAGTACTCCTTTCCAGACTTAGGGTATGTACTACTGGCCCTTTCCCTTCAAATCTACCCTCCTCCTTTCTCAGCACGGACTTGGGACCGGCCACAGGGGAGTTACCAACGGTGTGGTAAGCCAGGCTGTGTGTGTACAACCCCAGTACTTTCTAGACTTAGGTTATGTAGCACACTGAATCCTGGACAAAAAATAAAATAAAGGGATGACAAGTGTCAACCCACTGCAGTGGCTAGCCTTCTGACCTCGAACCACTACATTTCCTGCAAGGGAGCGAAGTGCCGGTCGGTTCTCTTTGGCCAAGCTCTGCGTACAACCCCAGTACTGCTTTCCAGACTTAGGGTATGTACTGGCCCTTACCCGCCAAATCCCTCCTTTATTGGCCACGGTGACGTTACCAACAACACGGTATAGTGGAAACTAAAAAACTGTGTTCCCTTGTGTATGTTTTGTAACTGTAGGGTCCTCCAGACAATTCACCATACTCTGGGCGAACAGGTGCTGCTGTCTATCCTCCGTAAAGGGGTATACCCTCTTCCCACACTTTACAGTAGAGACTACGCACACCAGACGGGACAGCAGAGAAAAGATGTAAACACTACTCTCATGTAATGTAGTCCTAAAGTGGACTGTCTACAATCTTTTTTTAGCCCTTTGCACAGATAACTGCCTAAAGCTCATTGAACAATGGTTATTGACCCTCCTCCTTTCTCAGCACGAACTTGGGACCAGCCACGGTGGAGTTACCAACATGGTATAGTGACAAAGGTCACTATACGTTTCCCGCAAGGTTGGTTCTCATTGGGTGACTGTATCTCCTGAACCATCTGGTGTCACGGACACCATACTTGGTAAATACACGGAATAGGTTAAGGTGCCCCACTCTACCAAGTTTCAAGTTCCTAAGACTAATGGCTCCGGAGATATTGACCGGTAAAAATCCTAAATTCATGCTGACAAGGTGGCACCAGAGCTCGGCTAGCCTTCTGACCTCTAACCTATACGTTTCCTGCAAGGGAGCTAAGTGCCTGTCGGTTCTCTTTGGCCAAGCTGTGTGTACAACCCCAGTACTCCTTTCCAACCTTAGGGTACGTACTACTGGCCCTACATAACACACTCAATCCTGGACAAAAAAGTTTGACAAGTGTCAACCCCCTGCAGTGGCCAGGCTGTGTGTACAACCCCAGTACTCCTTTCCAGACTTAGGGTATGTACTACTGGCCCTTTCCCTTCAAATCTACCCTCCTCCTTTCTCAGCACGGACTTGGGACCGGCCACAGGGGAGTTACCAACGGTGTGGTAAGCCAGGCTGTGTGTGTACAACCCCAGTACTTTCTAGACTTAGGTTATGTAGCACACTGAATCCTGGACAAAAAATAAAATAAAGGGATGACAAGTGTCAACCCACTGCAGTGGCTAGCCTTCTGACCTCGAACCACTACATTTCCTGCAAGGGAGCGAAGTGCCGGTCGGTTCTCTTTGGCCAAGCTCTGCGTACAACCCCAGTACTGCTTTCCAGACTTAGGGTATGTACTGGCCCTTACCCGCCAAATCCCTCCTTTATCGGCCACGGTGACGTTACCAACAACACGGTATAGTGGAAACTAAAAAACTGTGTTCCCTCGTGTATGTTTTGTAACTGTAGGGTCCTCCAGACAATTCACCATACTCTGGGCGAACAGATGCTGCTGTCTATCCTCCGTAAAGGGGTATACCCTCTTCCCACACTTTACAGTAGAGACTACGCACACCAGACGGGACAGCAGAGAAAAGATGTAAACACTACTCTCATGTAATGTAGTCCTAAAGTGGACTGTCTACAATCTTTTTTTAGCCCTTTGCACAGATAACTGCCTAAAGCTCATTGAACAATGGTTATTGACCCTCCTCCTTTCTCAGCACAAACTTGGGACCAGCCACGGTGGAGTTACCAACATGGTATAGTGACAAAGGTCACTATACGTTTCCCGCAAGGTTGGTTCTCATTGGGTGACTGTATCTCCTGAACCATCTGGTGTCACGGACACCATACTTGGTAAATACACGGAATAGGTTAAGGTGCCCCACTCTACCAAGTTTCAAGTTCCTAAGACTAATGGCTCCAGAGATATTGACCGGTAAAAATCCTAAATTCATGCTGACAAGGTGGCACCAGAGCTCGGCTAGCCTTCTGACCTCTAACCTATACGTTTCCTGCAAGGGAGCTAAGTGCCTGTCGGTTCTCTTTGGCCAAGCTGTGTGTACAACCCCAGTACTCCTTTCCAACCTTAGGGTACGTACTACTGGCCCTACATAACACACTCAATCCTGGACAAAAAAGTTTGACAAGTGTCAACCCCCTGCAGTGGCCAGGCTGTGTGTACAACCCCAGTACTCCTTTCCAGACTTAGGGTATGTACTACTGGCCCTTTCCCTTCAAATCTACCCTCCTCCTTTCTCAGCACGGACTTGGGACCGGCCACGGTGGAGTTACCAACGGTGTGGTAAGCCAGGCTGTGTGTGTACAACCCCAGTACTTTCTAGACTTAGGTTATGTAGCACACTGAATCCTGGACAAAAAATAAAATAAAGGGATGACAAGTGTCAACCCACTGCAGTGGCTAGCCTTCTGACCTCGAACCACTACGTTTCCTGCAAGGGAGCGAAGTGCCGGTCGGTTCTCTTTGGCCAAGCTCTGCGTACAACCCCAGTACTGCTTTCCAGACTTAGGGTATGTACTGGCCCTTACCCGCCAAATCCCTCCTTTATCGGCCACGGTGACGTTACCAACAACACGGTATAGTGGAAACTAAAAAACTGTGTTCCCTCGTGTATGTTTTGTAACTGTAGGGTCCTCCAGACAATTCACCATACTCTGGGCGAACAGATGCTGCTGTCTATCCTCCGTAAAGGGGTATACCCTCTTCCCACACTTTACAGTAGAGACTACGCACACCAGACGGGACAGCAGAGAAAAGATGTAAACACTACTCTCATGTAATGTAGTCCTAAAGTGGACTGTCTACAATCTTTTTTTAGCCCTTTGCACAGATAACTGCCTAAAGCTCATTGAACAATGGTTATTGACCCTCCTCCTTTCTCAGCACGAACTTGGGACCAGCCACGGTGGAGTTACCAACATGGTATAGTGACAAAGGTCACTATACGTTTCCCGCAAGGTTGGTTCTCATTGGGTGACTGTATCTCCTGAACCATCTGGTGTCACGGACACCATACTTGGTAAATACACGGAATAGGTTAAGGTGCCCCACTCTACCAAGTTTCAAGTTCCTAAGACTAATGGCTCCAGAGATATTGACCGGTAAAAATCCTAAATTCATGCTGACAAGGTGGCACCAGAGCTCGGCTAGCCTTCTGACCTCTAACCTATACGTTTCCTGCAAGGGAGCTAAGTGCCTGTCGGTTCTCTTTGGCCAAGCTGTGTGTACAACCCCAGTACTCCTTTCCAACCTTAGGGTACGTACTACTGGCCCTACATAACACACTCAATCCTGGACAAAAAAGTTTGGCAAGTGTCAACCCCCTGCAGTGGCCAGGCTGTGTGTACAACCCCAGTACTCCTTTCCAGACTTAGGGTATGTACTACTGGCCCTTTCCCTTCAAATCTACCCTCCTCCTTTCTCAGCACGGACTTGGGACCGGCCACAGGGGAGTTACCAACGGTGTGGTAAGCCAGGCTGTGTGTGTACAACCCCAGTACTTTCTAGACTTAGGTTATGTAGCACACTGAATCCTGGACAAAAAATAAAATAAAGGGATGACAAGTATCAACCCACTGCAGTGGCTAGCCTTCTGACCTCGAACCACTACGTTTCCTGCAAGGGAGCGAAGTGCCGGTCGGTTCTCTTTGCCAAGCTCTGCGTACAACCCCAGTACTGCTTTCCAGACTTAGGGTATGTACTGGCCCTTACCCGCCAAATCCCTCCTTTATCGGCCACGGTGACGTTACCAACAACACGGTATAGTGGAAACTAAAAAACTGTGTTCCCTCGTGTATGTTTTGTAACTGTAGGGTCCTCCAGACAATTCACCATACTCTGGGCGAACAGATGCTGCTGTCTATCCTCCGTAAAGGGGTATACCCTCTTCCCACACTTTACAGTAGAGACTACGCACACCAGACGGGACAGCAGAGAAAAGATGTAAACACTACTCTCATGTAATGTAGTCCTAAAGTGGACTGTCTACAATCTTTTTTTAGCCCTTTGCACAGATAACTGCCTAAAGCTCATTGAACAATGGTTATTGACCCTCCTCCTTTCTCAGCACGAACTTGGGACCAGCCACGGTGGAGTTACCAACATGGTATAGTGACAAAGGTCACTATACGTTTCCCGCAAGGTTGGTTCTCATTGGGTGACTGTATCTCCTGAACCATCTGGTGTCACGGACACCATACTTGGTAAATACACGGAATAGGTTAAGGTGCCCCACTCTACCAAGTTTCAAGTTCCTAAGACTAATGGCTCCAGAGATATTGACCGGTAAAAATCCTAAATTCATGCTGACAAGGTGGCACCAGAGCTCGGCTAGCCTTCTGACCTCTAACCTATACGTTTCCTGCAAGGGAGCTAAGTGCCTGTCGGTTCTCTTTGGCCAAGCTGTGTGTACAACCCCAGTACTCCTTTCCAACCTTAGGGTACGTACTACTGGCCCTACATAACACACTCAATCCTGGACAAAAAAGTTTGGCAAGTGTCAACCCCCTGCAGTGGCCAGGCTGTGTGTACAACCCCAGTACTCCTTTCCAGACTTAGGGTATGTACTACTGGCCCTTTCCCTTCAAATCTACCCTCCTCCTTTCTCAGCACGGACTTGGGACCGGCCACAGGGGAGTTACCAACGGTGTGGTAAGCCAGGCTGTGTGTGTACAACCCCAGTACTTTCTAGACTTAGGTTATGTAGCACACTGAATCCTGGACAAAAAATAAAATAAAGGGATGACAAGTATCAACCCACTGCAGTGGCTAGCCTTCTGACCTCGAACCACTACGTTTCCTGCAAGGGAGTGAAGTGCCGGTCGGTTCTCTTTGCCAAGCTCTGCGTACAACCCCAGTACTGCTTTCCAGACTTAGGGTATGTACTGGCCCTTACCCGCCAAATCCCTCCTTTATCGGCCACGGTGACGTTACCAACAACACGGTATAGTGGAAACTAAAAAACTGTGTTCCCTCGTGTATGTTTTGTAACTGTAGGGTCCTCCAGACAATTCACCATACTCTGGGCGAACAGGTGCTGCTGTCTATCCTCCGTAAAGGGGTATACCCTCTTCCCACACTTTACAGTAGAGACTACGCACACCAGACGGGACAGCAGAGAAAAGATGTAAACACTACTCTCATGTAATGTAGTCCTAAAGTGGACTGTCTACAATCTTTTTTTAGCCCTTTGCACAGATAACTGCCTAAAGCTCATTGAACAATGGTTATTGACCCTCCTCCTTTCTCAGCACGAACTTGGGACCAGCCACGGTGGAGTTACCAACATGGTATAGTGACAAAGGTCACTATACGTTTCCCGCAAGGTTGGTTCTCATTGGGTGACTGTATCTCCTGAACCATCTGGTGTCACGGACACCATACTTGGTAAATACACGGAATAGGTTAAGGTGCCCCACTCTACCAAGTTTCAAGTTCCTAAGACTAATGGCTCCAGAGATATTGACCGGTAAAAATCCTAAATTCATG